>NC_137329.1:86610138-88060156 GCF_965287045.1 Carcharhinus amblyrhynchos
ATATCCAGTTGGCGCAATGAAAATGCACCATCCAAAGACTATGGAACGGCTATGAATTTTTTTGTTTTTGATCAATTTGCTGCATAAATACTCATTAACAAAGAGGAAATAGTTCTATTAGTTTTAGGATTATAGTAGGAAACTGAAAGAGATGAAAGTAAAGGCCAGGACAAGTGGTTCTTTTGAGTTGTAAGTTAACTCCCTGTTATATTATAAATTCCCTTACATTAAACTCAGCAGGTGTCTTTCAAATGCTAAATAATAAATTTGAGAAATGTTAGAATTGAAAAGGATAATGGAAAATGATAGACATTTTGAAAAATTAACTTTCAAAAGTGAAGGTTAGGAATTTAAAATTTTATGAACTAATACACTATTTGTCCTGAACTCAAAATAAAATAGATGCAATATTGTAATGTTTTTGTAACTGTTATTTCACAATTTTGCCTCACCATGTTGATATTTTGCAATCCACACATTATTTCACACTAGATTTCCTATATTTGAGTGTCATTTGGTGGAAGAAAGGAATGTCCTTGTACAAAACCTCCAAAGGCTCAAAAAATTATGCATGTGACAAAAATCATTACCCAATCTATATACAATGTCATAAAAGCTTTTGTAGAAAAATACAATTTTATGCAACTGGAGCGGTTACAGCATATAAGAGTTAAAATAGTCCTTAAGCCCTAAACATGAAGGCGGATTACTATTGTTTTGAGACAGAAGGCATGTGGTAGTACCATTCAAATTTCTACATGTAAATACAAATATACAATTGCTTAACTTGTACATTTTTATTATTATTGCTGGTTAAATACAAATTGATATTGGCCACAGTAAGTAAAATAATCCACTAGTTTTTCCAGTTATTTCACTGAAACATCCAGCAGCCATGAAGTAAGCAAGCTGGTTAAGGCTTCACTCCAGTGATTTAAAATGGCAATCCCTCATGAAGGAAAAAAATCTGGCCTAGGAGATTTTCATCTATGCTGTAGACTCTCAGGACCTGCATAAAAATTGTAATCCATTCTGCAAAAATGAGCAACATTTTGAATTGATATAATTTAAAATTCTTTCATAGGGTTTAGGCATTGCTGGCAAAGGCTATATTTGTTGCACATCCCTAATTATCCTTGGACTGAGTGGCTTGCTAGGCCATTTGACAGAGCAGTCAACCACATTGCTATGGGTCTGAGGTCACGTAGGCCAAAGGCAAGGATGGCAGATTTCCTTCCCTACGAGGCATTAGCAATCAATTATCGTTGCCTGGTTACCATTACTGAGGTGAGCTTTCAATTCCAGGTTTATTAATATTCCACTATTTGCCATGGTGCGGTTTGACTTGTTTTCAGACTTGGGCCTCTAGAATACTGGTTCAGTGACATTACCACTACACCATCTCTGTTTTACCAAGGGAAAGATATTGAGCACGTCATAGTGAAAAAGGAAGTAACTGACCATGGGTTAAATCTGATAAGGAGGTGGTATTAGAAAGGTTGGCTGTACTTAAAAGTTGAGAAATCCCTAGGGCCAGATGGGATGCATCGCAAGAGAGGTCAAGGGAGGAACTGGCAAAGGTACTGGCCATAATTTTCTAATCCTCCTGAGATACAGCAGTGATGGTAGAAAACCAGAGAATTGTAAATGTTAAACTCTTATTCAAAAAAAGGGTGCAAGAACAAACCTAGTAAGTGCAGGTCAACAATTCATCCAAGTGATAGGAAAACATTCAGAAGCAATTCTGGGACAGAATTAATAGTCATTTGAGCAAAGGAAAGCCAGCATGATTTATTAAAGATAAATTGGGCTCAACTAATATGAGTTTTTGATGATTAAGAGAGGGCTGATGTGGTTTAGTTATGATTAACCTTTATAAAATATGAGTCTGGCCTCAACTGAAGCAATGATCATATCTGAGCACATTACTTTAGGAAGATATGAAAGCTTTAGGCTGGTGCAGAAAGATTTACAAGTTTGTTCCAGAGATGGGGAACTTCTGTTATACAGATAGACTGGAGAACCTGGTACTGTTAAGCTCAGAGAAAACTGTGGTCAAAATCATGAGGGGTCTGTATGGAAAGAGAGAATCTACTCCCTTTGGTGGAGAGGTCAAAAACCAAAGGACAGAAGTTTAAGGTGATTAGCAAAAGAACCAAAGGCAAATGAGGCCACATTTTTATGCAGCAAAATATTAGGAATTGCACTATGCTGGTTGAGAAGATGGCAGATTAGAAGACGGGAACTGGATAAGGACTTAGACCTGCAAAATGTTTTTCTCCATGAGAGGCACATGAGTGGGACTAGCTGAAATGTTCTTGCAGAGAATTGGCATCGACTCAGCAAGCTAAATGGCCTCCTTCAGCACTGCAAGCATTCCATGATTCTAATTACCAATCATTTTAAAGGTAATTTCCTCTGCACCTCCTTGAAGGGCAAGAAAATAGAATATCACTAAAGGAAGGAATTTCTGACAGTTTTGAAGAAGACGACATTAAAAGCAGCGATTACAGATTAGGTCTACATTTATCAGAGGTTGTCCACAACTAATAAACACATTATTTATTCTTCTTCTGTTTTTCATAGTGATTCATTCTTCTATTTGCAATTTCCATTAGGATTCAACATCCTTCATTCTTCTTATTCTCTTTTAAAAAGAGTAGAGGATATGATAGCACTGATCTTTGCCCGATCTTGTAAATTATCTTTCAAATCAGAATCTTACCCAAGATTAAAACATTCTGAATAACATAATTCCTTCTCACTTGTTCTTCATACACTGCAATCATGGTTATTTTACTCCATAATGTGGAATAAAACTATCAGAGTGGAAAAATGAAATTATTTTGTTTAAGGTGGTGGTAGTAAGGGGTAAATAAATATTGAAGTTTTATTATTATGAATTCTTAAACCATTGTTGGCAGTTGTGGACCTGCTAGTCTGTCTATTTGCTTTTCTTAATTGGTTTTTCCTTAACTGTTACTTAATGAGAATTATGGTATAATAATAGATTCCAATATATTCTATTTGGAAATTTCACACTTAAGAGTGGTTTTCCCTTTTTGGTGCAAAGTATACAATGATACATAACTTACACCAATTTAAAATTGTGTATGCTTAAAATTTACTTTGATTAGTTTATGGATGAAAACATAATGGCTGGAATGTTACTGCCTTGCCCACCCCAGAATTGGGACAGCCAAGGCTCACAGAACCAAAATCTCCGCTTGCCTTGTGCAGGATAAAATCCCGCCCGCAGCCAACATAAAATCCTCCAGAATGAGTTGCATAGCTCGAATTATTGTATGCAAAATATGTAAAACAATAATCCAACTTTGAAAGTAAAAGGTTGTATGAAATACCAGCAAAATCTTTCATACTGTGACTTATTGAATACAATGATCAACAGTTTTGGATTAATTTACTCATTAGAAATTGGTCCTTTCATAGTTTAATTTTGCAGTAAACTATGAGATTTTCAACTTCTGTTGGGAAACAATTGAATAGCTTCATTATTTTGGGCTATTAACATTGCCAAACTAGCAAATTGAATAATCCAAATTAGTTAAAGCAAAAAATATATTGGATTAACAAACCCAATTTATTTCAAAATATGCTCTAAATTTGAGCAGGTATCATATACTATTTTGTCTCACAAATTTAGTCAATCATGTCAAGCAAACCTGAGAAAAGCACCATGTATTTTGTGATTAATTGACTAATCTTTGCACTCTTAATTATTCTTAGTGAACTCCATGATGTACAACCTCCGGTATTGCTGAACAAAAACTGCAATAGTATTAGTACATATCCCTGTAAATCTCCTGTAGAAGTGGATGTAGAAAAGTGTCTGCCTCAGTCTTTTTGATCTTCTGGACAAGTTGAGCATGCTCTGTAACCAGCTGGCGGAGGTCAGCCATCTTTTGGAGAAGTTTAGGAAACAGGTAGATGGCATCAGGATGGTTGCTGTGCAGGTGCAGGCGAAGGGCTTGAACAATACTTTCCTGCATCTGTTCAATCTGTGACACATTAACCAGACCTGGTCGATCTATCAAAAAAAAAGTTTAATGCTAAACATTTTTATAATAATTTACAAAAATAAAATAAACACTTAGCTTAAACTGCAATATGATCTACATAAGAACATAAGAAATAGGAGCAGGAGTAGGCCATCTAGCCCTTCGAGCCTGCCCCGCCATTCAATAAGATCATGGCTGATCTGTCGCTGCTCAGTTCCACTTTCCCGCTTTCTCCCCATAACCCTTAATCCCCTCTCTTATCAAAAACCCATCAACCCGCATCTTAAAAATATTTAGTGAGGCAGCCTCCACCACTTCAATGGGCAGAGAATTCCAGAGATTCACCACCCTTTGAGTGAAGAAGTTCCTCCTCAACTCCGTTCTAAACCGCCCCCCTTTTATCTTGAGGCTGTGCCCCCTAGTCCTACTGTCTTTTTTGAGCGGGAAGAGTCTCTCCACCTCTATCCTGTCCATCCCATTCATCATCTTATACGTCTCAATGAGATCTCCCCTCATTCTTCTAAACTCTAACGAGTACAAGCCCAGTTTATTCAGCCTCTCCTCATAGCTCAACCCCCTCAACTCCGGTATCAGCCTAGTAAACCTCCTCTGCACTCCCTCCAAGGCCAAAATATCTTTGCGCAGGTGCGGCGCCCAAAACTGCACACACTACTCCAGCTGCGGCCTCACCAATGCCCTATACAGCTGCAGCAAGACCTCCCTACTTTTATATTCAATCCCCCTCGCTATGAAGGCCAGCATCCCATTCGCCTTCCTGATCACCTGCTGCACCTGCAAGCTGGGTTTTTGCGACTCATGCACAGGGACCCCGAGGTCCCTCTGCACCGTCGCCTGCTGCAGTTTTTCGCCCCGTAAGTAATAGTCCTTCCTACCATTCTTCCTACCAAAGTGGACCACCTCACACTTGCCAACATTAAATTCCATTTGCCATTTCCTGGCCCATTCGCCCAGCCTATCTAGATCCTTCTGCAGACTCTCCACACCCTCCGCACAATTTGCCGTTCCCCCAATCTTGGTGTCATCAGCAAATTTCGACACCCTACACTCGGTTCCCTCCTCCAGATCATCTATATAAATGGTAAAAAGCTGAGGCCCCAGCACCGACCCCTGGGGCACTCCACTAGTCACCATCCGCCAATCCGAATAGCACCCGTTGACCCCCACTCTCTGCCTCCTATTTGACAACCAATCCTCTATCCACGCTAACACCCTACCCCCAACTCCATGTCCCTCGACCTTCTGCAATAACCTCTTGTGAGGTACTTTGTCAAACGCCTTCTGAAAATCTAGAAAGACCACATCCACCGGCTCTCCTCTATCCACCGCCCTAGACACATCCTCATAGAACTCCAGTAAATTTGTCAGACACGACTTCCCTTTAATGAAACCGTGCTGTGTCTGCTCTATCAAGCAATTCCCTTCAAGATGCCTCGCAATTTCCTCCTTAATGACAGATTCTAACATTTTACCTACCACAGACGTTAAACTAACCGGCCTATAATTCCCCGCCTTTTGCCTGCCACCCTCTTTTTAATACTGAGAATATCAAAGTAATAGTCTTCAGCCACTGCCAGATACATGCTACTAACACCATTTCATATCCAGTTCACAATCTCTTGCAGCCTAATAACCCCTCATCACTAATTTTGGCCTATTGTGCATCCCCCTACTTTAACCACTCCATCATTGTTAGACATGCTTTCAGCTGTCCAGGTCCTAAACTCGAGAATTCGCTCCCTAAACCTTTCGATCTCTTTACCTCTTTCTTTCCTCCTTTAAGATGTTCTTTCAAAGCTGCCTCTTTGGCCAAGCTTTTGGTCGTCTATTATAGCATGCCCTTACGTAGCTGGGTATGAAATTCAAATTGTTGTCCAGTTCCCTATTTGACACCCCAGCTGAATTTTTAACCCCAAAATCTCTCCTGTACTGCTTTCTTCAACTTTTATAATATTACCCATTTCTGCTCCAGCTATAAACCTGCCACTGAAACCTTCATTTATGTTTTGACATCCCCAGATTTATTGTTCAACTGTCCTGCCTTCCTCATGCACCATAAAATTCCAGTTCATTCAAAAATTCTCCTGTCCATAGCCTCTCATGCCAAAAGATTATTTTCACACACAACTAAAACAACCATCACTATACATTAGGAAATATGCCAACTTCACCAGCAAAATACCCTGCAGTGTCTGGGGCTGATACACAGTACAGGATGCAGCAATCTTTTTTCAAATTTGCATGCATCCTGTGTCCCATTAGGAAAGGCCACACACACTATATAAAAACTCTTCTCAGCCTTTTTCCCCTGAAAAGGGTTTCTGAAAACAAGAAAAACTGACCCAAGCGATACACTTTCTGTGTTTGCATTTGGCTGCGAAATTCAGTACAGGAAGCTTTCAACTCATTCTGGGTTGCAGATCTTGGAAATGAATCGTTCAAATATATAAGGACATAAATGTGTAACATTTTGTTTGCTTGAATATCAAGAATAAGCAGTTAGTTATGATGAAATACTTCAATGATGCAGATTTTGCATGGAGAAATTGGAGAAAGAGGTGGAACAGAGCATTGTTGATATGTTTGGCTTTGGTAGTTTGAAGCATTTGGGGACGAATGTGCATCTTAACCTTTAGCCCCACCAAAACTAAATTCTAATAAATAATTCCCAATAGCAGAAGCATGTGCATGTGTAGGAAGCATGTATCTCTGAAATCATCTCAAATGATGATACCGCCCTTCATAATTCTTGTTTATTTCCTCCACAGTTGAAATATCGGCAAATGAAGGCACAAAGCCCTTAGACACCAACTCTAAGGAGGGGGAATCTCAGAAGGTGCACCATTATATCCTTGTGCAGTATCTAGCACCAGCAGAAATACATGCACAGGTTAGCTGAAAGGGTTACAGACACTGCTGTGAGCACTTCACAGTTGCAGGACTGTCGGAGACTGAGATGGTGCAGATCTCTGGCACGTGACCATTTTCCACTTCACCTGCAGTATTTTAACAAATTTATAATGGCAGGATCTGCAAAGTCAGGAGGTGACTTGTGGGGTGAAATCCAGTGAGAGCTAAACCATAATAATTAGACTCTCTAGTTTGGAAGATTTTACTTTTTATTAAATATGGGTAAAACATACCTAGAGGAAATCTGTTCACCTGTTCCTCCACGCACCCCCCATCCCCCTGACCCACCACACATCCCTGCTGCAATCTGTTCTGTTACTCTTAACTAACTAAGTTTCTAGTCATAATTACAATTTAATGTAATACAGGAAAATTATTCTGCTACACATGATTTTACATAGTCTAAATTGTTAAAGCTCAGCAAGTGATATTTCCTTTTAGCAACTAAAATTGTGGAATGCTAATTCAGCTGTGGAAAGTAAAAGAAAAACTGATTGGCAAGATATTACATTGATATTTGATATACAAGAAATTATCTATTAATACACAAGGAAACTAACCCGTCAATACTGCATTTTATTCAAACCTTTCAAAGAGTTAAAACAGACTTTGAAAAGTTACAGTTGACGTCTACAAATTCCTCAAAACATCTGAAATCAATTTAAGGAACTAAAGAAGCAGAAAGAAATCCTGTGAGGTTATGAGGCAATCCTATAACAATTGCAAATTTTATCTCACTGGCTTTCAACTCAGTTTCTAAAGATCTAGCAATGCATATTGTAATTACTAACAGGATAGAAAAGGATGCAAATATTTAAAGAAATATAAAGAAAATTCACGGAAATGGTTCCAGGGATGAGGAACTTTAATTATGAAGATAAATTGCAGGAATTGGAGTTGTTTTCCTTGGAGAAACGGAGGCTAATGGGTACTGAAAGCCATAAGGGGCCAGGGCAGAATAGATAGAGTGAAACTGCTCCTACTTATGAAAGGATCGAGAAAGAGCTGACACAGATTTTAAAGTAATTGGCAAAAATAGTAAAAACGTTATGAGAAAAAAACCTTTTTCACACAGCACATGGTTAAGGTTTGGAGTGCTCAGCCTGAATGTGGTGAAGGCAGGTTCAATCAAAGCAATCAAAACGGAATCAGACTATTATTTGGAAAAGAGGAATATGCAGGGCATGGGGAGAACGCAGGATATTGGCACTAAGGGAATTGCTCATTCGGAAAGTTGCTACAGACAGTGGTGCAAATGGCTCCTTCTGCACTGTAGCAATTCTGTGATTTAACCTGAGAAACAAGTATTAAATGAAACTAACTTAACCTGGAAAGTTAACAAACTATTTTCCAATATTTCACCTATGCAAAAGTTAGTGAGTTACTTTATAACACCTACCTGTGAGTTACAGGAACATACAATTTTGCAAAAAGGATATTCCCTTGAAAAGCTTAACTCACTTAGCCAAGCAGTATATTTGTGTTACCAAAATAAATTAAAAATAAGTCAACTGAAGAACACGAGTGCCACATTAACTACTAGATTGTTACTAGAGTAGGTATACTAATAACGTTAGTCCATCTTTTTTTTGCTTCACTTTATATCCAGATGCTTCCATAGTAAAGAAACGTAACACTCAAGAAATATTGGCAGTATACAGATGCCAGGAAAAGACCATCTCCAACAAGAAAGATGCTAACCATCTCCTTTTGATGTTTGATAGCATTACCATAACAATCGAATACCATCTGGGGAGTGGGGGCGTTTACCACTGACTAGAAACTTAACTGGACCAACCATACAAATACTGTGGTTATGAAAGCAGGTCAGAGGTTGAGGGTTCACAGCCAGTAACTTGCCTCCAAATTCCCCAAAGCCTTTCCAACATTTACAAGGCACAAGTCAACAGTGTGATGAAATGCCCCCGCTTGCATGGATGAGAGCAGCTCTAACAGCACTCCGGAAGTTCAATACCATTCAGGCAGAAGCAGCCTGCTTAATCAGCAGGCTACCAACCATTCCCTCCACCACCATTATAGAGTCAGGAGTGTGTAACATCTACAAGATGCATTGCAACAAATTGCCAAGAATTCTTTGACAGCATCTTCAAACCTGCAACCTCTACCTCTGGAAGGGGAGGGGCAGCAGGTACAAGGGCATGCACCATCACATGCAAGTTCCTCTCCAAGCCACACACCAACCCAAGTTTGAATTATTGCTGTACCTTCACTGTCTTTAGGTCACAATTCAGGAACTCCCTCCCTAGCAGCTGAGTATACATACAGCAAAAGGCCTGGAACAGTTCAAGGCAGCAGCTCACCACCATCTTCTCATGGGCAATTAGGGATGGGCAACGAACACTGTCTTGCCAGCAATGCCAATGTCCCATGAACGGATAAAAGTTCACAAATTGAAACCAGCTGAGCAAACACAATGCTTTTTATTTATCTCATAAAACACCTTGAAACTACACATCAGTAGATGATGGTAAACAATTGCAACCAAAATAAATAGCAATATCATGTCATTATTGCATAGTCATATATGGTATTGTAACAAAATTGAATTTCAAAGGCCAAATTTTCTCTGAGCTCAGGAAGGAAAGAGCAGAAGGCACTCATTTCAATTTCAAAGCAGATTGCCTACTAATCAACTGAAAGGAGAAGGTGCCTTGAAAACTTTCAAGGATTGACATTTTCTCAGTGTCAAAACAAGCTAATTTGTAAATCATTGTAGAAAAGATGAGATACAAGTTGACAGGCATTTTGTAACTTTTTACACAGCTTTATGGTGCTTTCTCTATTGGAAAAGCACTGTAGTGCATATGAACAAAGACACAAAACTGCTCAATCTAAGGATCAACTTACCATTAAAGGACAGATTCTGATGATGCATTAAAAACACATCTACATTATAATACAGCATCTAATAATGACATTTGAAGGTGTGAAAACACTTTATATTTATCTTTCTGAATGTTGCACACTTCTCAGCTTCTTCAAAAACTCTCAAACCTGACATAGTTTTAATAATGATGTAGAAATGCTGGCCTTGGACTGGGGTAAACACAATAATAAGCCTCACAATATCAGGTTAAAGTCCAACAGGTTTATTTGGTAGCATAAGCCACTAGCTTTCAGAGCAGTGCTCCTTCATCAGGTGAGTGGGATTCAGTGAGTTCAGTACCCACTCCCCTGATGAAGGGGCAGCACTCCGAAAGCTAGTAGTTTGTGCTACCAAATAAACCTGTTGGACTTTAACCTGGTGTTGAGACTTCTTACATAGTTTTAATAGGCACTTTCAAAACTTTGCATCACAAGATGAAAATGCTGTGCAGAGGAAAATCCCAATTAAAATGGCGAACCCAAACTCATCAGGGGCAGATATGTGTTTTGCACAAGGCACTCCCACATCTGACCCACAAAAAGGCCAAGGGAAAAAGGCACAAAGTCAGGGATGTGGAGAAAAATTGGATATTCCTTGAAAAGCTTAACTCACTTAGCCAACCAGTACATCTGGGTTACCAAATTAAATTAAAAATAAATCAACCAAAGAACACAAGTGCCACATCGACTATCACACCATTACTGGAGTAGTTATACTAACAACGTTGGTCCCTTTTTTTTGCTTCAATATATATCCAGATGCCTCCATAGTAAAGAAATGCAACACATAAGAAATACTGGCAGCATACTTTAGGATACTAATGGAAAAAGATGAGTGCTGTCCTAAAGGGAGGATGCTAAATTGGGGGAAGGCTAGATACAGCTGGATTAGGCACGAGCTTAGGGATACAGACTGGGAAAGGCTGTTGGAGGGCAAGTCCACGTTAGGCATGTGGGAGTCTTTCAAGGGAAAACTGAAATGGTTGCAGGAAAGACATGTGCCGGTTAAGAGGAAGGATGGGAAAGGTAGGATTAGAGAGCCATGGATTACTAGAAATATTGAGGACTTGGTCCGGAAGAAACGTGAGGCATATGTTAGGTCTAAGCAACTGGGAACGGAGAGAGCGGTGAAGGAATACAGAGAGAGTAGGAGGGATCTCAAAAGGGGAGTTAGGAGGGCAAAAAGGGGGCATGAAATGGCTTTGGCAGGTAGGATTAAGGAAGATCCAAAGGCGTTTTACTCCTATGTTAGGAACGAAAGGTTGGCTAGGGGAAAAAAAAAATCGGTCCTCTCAGGGACAGAGGAGAGGAACTGTGCTTAGAGTCCAAGGGAATGGGCGAGATCCTGAATGAATACTTTGCGTTGGTATTCACGAAGGAGAGGGGCTTGATGTCTGGTACAGTCTTCGAGGGAGCTGTAGACCAATTGAAGGAACTATCCATTACAAGGGGAGAAGTGTTAGGGCTTTTAGGTAGCATTAAAACTGAAATCTCCGGGGCCTGATGGCATTTATCCTAGGCTGCTTAGGGAGGCGAGAGATGAAATTGCTGGGCCTCTGATGCAAATCTTTGTCTCTTCTTTGGACACAGGTGAGGTCCCAGAGGACTGGAGGATAGCGAACGTGGTGCCGTTGTTTAAAAAGGGTAGCAGGGATAACCCTGGTAACTATAGGCCGGTGAGTTTGACGTCAGTGGTAGGTAAGTTGATGGAGAGGATTCTTAGAGATAGGATGTATGAGCACTTAGAGCGTTGCGATCTGATTAGTGGTACGCAGCATGGCTTTGTAAAGGGGAAGTCTTGCCTTACCAATCTGGTAGAATTTTTTGAGGAGGTGACAAAAACGGTCGACGAAGGCCGAGCTGTCGATGTCGTCAATATGGATTTCAGTAAAGCGTTTGACAAAGTCCCTCATGGTAGGCTGGTTGAAAAGATCAAGGCTCATGGAATACAAGGCCAGGTATCTAGATGGGTTGAGAACTGGCTTGGTAAGATGAGACAGAGAGTAGTAGTGGAAGGGTCCTTTTCTAGCTGGAGGTCTGTCACTAGTGGTGTGCTGCAGGGCTCAGTACTGGGACCTCTTCTTTTTGTAGTATATATAAATGACTTGGAAGAGGGAGTAAGTGGTGTGATCAGCAAATTTGCAGATGACACTAAGATGGCTGGATTGGTGGGCAGTGAGGAGCAGTGTCTGGCAATACAACGGGATATAGATAGGCTGGTATATTGGGCAGATATATGGCAAATGGAGTTTAATCCTGATAAATGTGAGGTGATGCATTTTGGCCAGAATAATGTAGGGGGGAGTTATATGATAAAGGGTAAACCTATAAAGAGTATAGAAATGCAGCGGGACCAGGGGGTGCAAGTGCACAAGTCTTTGAAGGTGGCCGTACAAGTGGAGAAGGTTGTGAAGAAAGCTTATGGTATGTTAGCCTTTATAGGAATGGGTACAGAGTATAAGAGCTGGAGTCTAACGTTACAGTTGTATAGAACGTTGGTTAGGCTGCATTTGGAGTACTGTGTCCAGTTCTGGTCGCCTTACTACCAGAAGGACGTGGAGACCCTGGAGAGGGTGCAGAGGAGGTTTACCAGGATGTTGCCTAGTATGGAAGGACTAGGTTATGAGGAAAGATTGAGCAAATTGGGGCTGTTTTCCCTTGAAAAACGGCGACTGAGGGGGGAGCTAATAGAGGTATATAAGATTATGAAGGGTATAGATAGAGTAAACAGTGGTAAGCTATTTCCTATGTTGGAAATGCACAGTACAAGGGGCCACGGGCTTAGGGTGAGAGGGGAGAGGTAATAACATGGATATTAGAGGGAGGTTTTTCCACACAGAGGGTAGTGGGGGTATGGAATGCTCTGCCAAGCAAGGTGGGGGAGGCAGGCACGCTGGAGCTGTTTAAGAGTTACTTAGACAGGCACATGAGTGGGTTGGAGATGGAGGGATATAGGAGATTGTTTTAAATAAGGTTCATTAGCATTGGGACATCCTTGGTAATGTATAAGGATGTGGAATGATACTAACGTTTTTCTCCTTTAATTCACAGGTTTTAAGTCGGTCCGCCTTGTTGTCCAACGAGGGGCATACATGCGACGGGTCGTACAAGGGCTGCTCTTGGGATGTTCGAGAATAGCCTAGTACTTCATGTCATTAGTGTACGCTTAAACGGGACCAGATGCTGGGCAATATGACAGCTCAGTGACTATCACTGTTTGCTGTGCAGACACATGGATTTGGGCCAGTGTCTGTGGGAGTTTGCGCATTCTCCCCGTGCTTGCGTGGGTTTTCTCCGGGTGCTCCGGTTTCCTCCCACACTCCAAAGATGTGCTATTAGACTGATTGGAGGCAATAAATTGTCCCTAAATTAGTTTTCCCTCAATGTGGAATGCCATAAGCATAGATAAGGGTCATGGGTGGAGGGGGGACTGGTAATGTTAAAATGGCGGCGCGGGCTCCTTGGGCCGAAGGCCCTGTTTCCCGGGCTGTTTTTGTTCTTTATATAGATGCCAGGATATGACCATCTCCAACAAGATTCTAACCATTGCCCTTTGATGTTCGACAGCATTACATAACAATCGAACACCATCTTGGGGGCCATTCACACACCAAAACAGACCTCCACACAAACATCTGGCTCTAAATCTCCACATAATTTAGTTGGAAATCAAGATTGCTGATCATATATTAACATTTGCACCACACAAGTGTCAGGCAATGATCATCTCCAACGAAAGCACCTATCTCCTCATAACATTCAATGAAATTACCATTGCTGAATACCCCACTTAACAACATTCTAGGGATTATCATTGATCATAAAATGAACTGGACCAGCTAGTGACCACAACAGCAGGCCAGCGGCTGGGAATCCTGCACAGTAACCCACTGCTTAACTCCCCAAAGACTGTCCACCCTCTACAAGGCACAAGTCAGCAGTCTAATGGAATATCCTTCACTTGCCTGGATGAGTGCAGCCCCAACAACACAAGAAACTCAAGACAAAGAAGCCTGCCTGATTGGCACCCCATCCACTACCTTAAACATTCATTTCCACACACAGTGGCAGCATGCAGCTTTTACAAGACAACTGCTGCAACTCAAAAATGCACCTTTGACAACACCTTCCAAACCTACAACCTGTCACTTAGAAGGGCATCAAGTGCATTGGAATACCACCACCTGCAAGTTCCCCCTCCAAGCTACACACCATCCAGACTTGGAACTATATCACCATTTCTTTAGGGTCGCTGGGTCAAAATCCAGGAATACTTCCTAATTGTACTGTGGGTGTATCTATGCCTCATAGGCTGCAGCTCAGTACAATCTTCAAGGGCATTTAGGGAGGGGAAATACATGTTGACCTAGCCAGCGACACCCACACCTTATCATATAAGCTGAGAGTGGCAAGGGCATAAAGTGTACTGTAGATGGGGTCTATAATGTCCATCATTTCAAGCGGCTAGGTAGCATCACTACTAATCGGGCAGTTTGAGCCTTGAAGGACACAGCTGCCAGACTGATCCTGCAGCATGGGGTGAAGACCTCAACACAAAGAAAATCTACTTGACCTCATTTTATCAATCTATCCATCACAGATGCATCGGTAGGAGTTACCATGTGCAGTACTCATGGAGACAAAACCCCATCTTTACATTGAAGCCAACCTCCATCATGTGTGACACTAGCAGTATTCAATGCAATGGATTCCGAATAAATCTTGCAGCTCAAAACTGCACATCCACGAGATGTGCATTAGCAGCACAAGCACTGTATCCATTACAATTATTAACCTCAATGAAGAGTGCAGAAGAGCAAAGGTAAAGTCGCCATAGTCCCAGATGAACATAGCTCTTTCCCTTTTGAGGGGAAGAGCTGACCACTAGTGATTAAACTTGAGATCCACCACACCGTGAATGAGGAACAAAGTTGAGAAGGTAGGCCTTGAATAGCCTCAGCTGGCACGGGAATTGAACCAACACTGTTGGCATTGCTCTGCATCATGAACCTGAAAATGAGATGCTAATCTGATGAAGTTGCAAGACAAGGCTATGTTTATGCTAAACTGTGGAAGAAGCATTATATAGGCAGAGCTAAACAATTCCAGAACCAATGGATCATATTAAAGTTGTGTTGTTTTGCCACATGCAATCAGGAAACGTGGTGGGCAATTAAACATTAAAGTGAAGGCAGAGCTCATGAACTAAACTTGAGCCTGACTTGTAACTTACTTTAGTTATATGCTGAATCATAGAATCCCTACAGTGCAGAAGGCAATTCAGCCCATTGAGTCTGCACCAACTCTTCAACAGACCATCTTCCGCAGGCCCTATCTCTGTAACCCCACATATTTATCCTGTTAATCCCTGTAACCCACAAATTCTGTGACACTATGGGGCAACTTAACATGGCCAATTGACCTACCTGCACACCTTTGGAATGTGGGAGCATATCACAGCATCTGGAGGAAATCCACACAGATATGGACAGGACGTTCAAACTCTAGTCCCGTGCTGGAAATCTGGATCTCTGGCACTGTGGCACTATGCTGCCGATGGTATGCTTTAGATTTACTGTCACAGCTTATCCTTAATAATTTGTTTATGTCAACATATCTTCATTTTTAATCTTGATTGTAAACTATATTTCCAATTCTTCAATAAAACAGTCAGAGGTTTACAGCATGGAAGCAGGCCCTTCAGCCCAAATTGTCCACGCTGCCTTTTTTTAAAAAATACCCCTAAACTAACCCCAATTGCTCGCATTTGGCCCATATCCCTCTATACCCATCTTACCCACATAACTGTCTAAATGGTTTTTAAAAGACAAAATTGTACCTTCCTCTACTACTGCCACCTCGGGCAGCTTGTTCCAGACACTCACCACCCTCTGAACACTTTTGTATCTCTCCCCTCTCACCTTAAACCTCTGCCTTCTAGTTTTAGACTCCCCTGCCTTTGAGGAAAGATATTGACTTTCTGGCTTATCTATGCCCCTCATTATTTTATAGACCTCTATAAGATCACCCCTCAGGTTTCTACACTCCAGAGAAAAAAGTCCCAGTCTATCAAGTCTCTCCTTATAACTCAAACCAGCAAGTCCCGGTAGCATCCTAGTAAATCTCTTCTGCACTCTTTCTAGTTTAATAATATCCTTTCTATAATAGGGTGACCAAAACTGTACATAGTATTCCAAGTGTGGCCTTACCAATGTCTTGTACAACTTCAACAAGACGTCCCAACTCCGGTATTCAATATTCTGACCAATGAAACCAAACACCACTCTGTCCACCTGTGACTCCACTTTCAAGGAGCTATGAACCTGTACCCCTAGATCTCTTTGTTCTATAACTCTCCCCAATGCCTCATCATCAACTGAGTGAACCAAATCTGGACTTAATCTACCAAAATGCATCACCTCGCATTTATCTAAATTAACTCCAGCTGCCATTTGTCAGCCCACTGGCCCAATTGATCAAGATCCCATTGCAATCTGAGATAACTTTCTTCACTGTCCACTATGCCACCAATCTTGGTTAGTAAGTTTGCAGATAACAGCATGTCTCCTATATTCTCATGCAAATCATTAATATAAATGACAAACAACAGTGGACCCAGCACTGATCCCTGAGGCACACTGCTGGTCACAGATCTCCAGTTTGAAAAACAATCCTCTACAACCACCCTCTAGCTTCTATCATCAAGCCAGTATTTTATCCATTTAGCTACCTCACCCTGGATCCCATAAGATTTAACCTTATGCAACAACCTACCATGCAATCCCTTGTCAAAGACCTTGCTAAAGTCCATGTGTACAACATCAACTGCACTGCCCTCACCTACCTTCTTGGTTACCCCTTCAAAGAAAAAACCCAATTAAGTTTGTGAAACATGATTTTCCACTCTCAAAGCTATGCTGACTGTCCCTAATCAGTCTTTGTGTCTCTAACTGCCTGTAGATCCTGTCTCTCAAAATACCTTCCAACAGCTTACCCACTACAGATGTGAGGCTCACTGGCCTGTAGTTTCCAGGCTTTTCGCTGCAGCCCTTTTTAAACAAAGGCACAACAGTTGCCACTCTCCAATCTTCAGACACCTCGTCTGTGACTATCGATGATTCAATTATCTCTGCTAGAGGACCTACAATTTCCTCCCTAGCCTCTCACAATGTTCTGAGATACACTTCATCAGGTCCCAGGGATTCATCTACCTTGATGTGCTCAGACATCTAGCACCTCCTTTTCTGTAACATGTACACTCCTCAACACATCGTTATTTATGTCCCCAAGTTCTCTAACACTGAGACGTTTCTCAACAGTAAATACTGATGAGAAATATTCATTTAGGATCTCACCCATCTCTTCTGGATCTGCACATAGAGGACCTTGTTGATCCTTAAGCGACCCAACTCAGTCCCTAGTTACTCTTTTTGCCTTTATGTATTTGTAGAAACATTTTGGATTCTCTGTCTTATCTGCCAAAACAATCTCGTTGCCCCTTTTTGCCTTCCTGATTTCCCTTTTAACTCTACTCCTACATCCCCTATACTCTTCAAGGGGTTCACAATCCCAACTGCCTATGCATGTCATGTGCCTCCTCCTCCTTCTTCTTGACCAAGGCCTCAAGAGCTCGAGTCAAACAGGGTTCCCTACTTCTGCCAGCCTTGCCCTTCACTCCAAGAGGAATGTACTGACCTTGAACCATGGTTAACACACTTTTGAAAACCTCCCATTTACCAGATGTCCCTTTGCCTTCTCACAGGCTCCCCCAATTAACTTTTGACAATTCCTGCCTGGTACCATCAAAATTGGCCTTGCCCCAATTTAGAATTTTAACTTTTGGGCCAGATCTATCATTCTGCATAGCTATCTTAAAACTAATATAATTATGATCACTGGTCCCAAAGTAATCCCTCATCTTGGGGGCCATTCACATACTGAAACAGACCTCCACACAAACGTGGGTCATGCGAAGGCTGCTCTTGGATGTTGCTTTGAGAGTTGACTAGTGCTTCCCGTCGTTAGTGTACGCTTAAACTGGACCATCTGACAGGCAACATGACAGCTCAGTGACTATCACTGTTTGCTGTGCAGATACGTGGATTTGGGCCAGTGTCTGCGGGAGTTTGCACATTCTCCCCGTGCTTGCGTGGGCTTTCTCCGTGTGCTCCGGTTTCCTCCCACACCCCAAAAATGTGCTCTTAGGCTGATTAGTATTAAAAAATTGTCCCTAAATTAGCCTTCCCTCAATCTTCCCCAATAGACAAAGGTAGGTACAGCAGGGCACTCACAATGTTAAAATGGCAGCGCGAGCTTGTTAGGCCAAAGGGCCTGTTTCCTGTGCTGTGTTGTTCTTTGTTCTTAACACTTGCCCTTCCTTATTTCCCAAGAGGGGGTCAAGTTTTGCTCCCTCTCTAATCGGGCCATCCACATACTGAATGAGAAATTCTTCCTGGATACGTTCAACAAATTTCTCTCCATCTAATCCTCTAATACTATGGCTGTCCCAGTCAATGCTGGGAAAATTAAAATTCCCTACTATTATCACCCTATTTTTCTTGCAGCTATCTGCAATCTCCTTGCATATTTGTTCCTCAATTTCTTGCTATTTGGGGGTCTATAGTACAACCCTATCAAAGTGATTTCCACCTTCTTATTTCTCAGTTCTACCCATATAGACTGTGACCGAACTCTTGGATATATCCTCTCTCAGTACTGTTGTGATATTTTCCCTAATCAAAAGTGCAACTCCCCCTCCTCTCATACCTCCTGTTCTATCTTTCTTATAGCATCTGTACCCTGGAACATTGAGTTGCTAGTCCTGTCTCTCCCTTAGCCATGTTTCAATAATTGTTATAATATCCCAGTCCCACATACCCATCCATGCCTTGAGTTCATCTGTGTTGCACGTCAGACCTCTTGCACCGAAATAAATGCAGTTTAATCTGGACTTCCCTTGCTCCCTGCTCTGCTTTTGCCTGATCAGTCTGGTACTAGGATTACTGACACTGCCTTTACTACTTAATGTGCTCTCTTTATCTTCTGTGCTGTCCTCAACCTTCTCTTCTGTCTCCCTACTGCTTTGGGTCCCATCCCCCTGCCAAACTGGTTTAAGCCCTCCCAAGTGGCTCTAGCAAATCTCCCCACCAGGACATTAGTTCTGCTCCAGTTCAGGTGTAACCTGTCCCTCTTGAACAGGTCACCCCTTCCACAGAAGAGATCACAATGATCCAAAAAACTAAATCCCTGCCCCCTGCACCAGCTCTCAAGCCACGCACTCATCTGCCTAATCCTCCTATTCCTACTCGCACTATCATGTGGCACTGGTAGTAGTCCAGAAATTAGTACCTTCGAGATCCTGCACTTTAGCCTTCTGCCTAACACTATAGTCACACTTCACATATTTGCACGGAAGGTTCTCTTTTCATCGTTTAAAGTTCTAAGTCCTGGAATCATCCTGTTTTCCTCTACCCCATATACCAATGTCCTTTCCAATGTAGTATCTCCAAATCTACCTACAGTATTTTAAGCATTTCCTCGATTTACACAAGATTAAAATTTCAACCTACAATCAATTTTCCTTGCGATGCACCTTCGTACTTGATTAGCCTTACTGATGAAAAGAAACTTGTACTTACTGGATGCATTCAGCTAATGGTCAGCAATACCAATACTTTACAAATGGTACTCTTTCACTACATGAATGTGATTCATTTTACCTATTCCAATATATATTCTCCTTGGTGTCCTGACCTATCCCTCAACCAACATCACCTGAACAGCTCTGGTCATTAACTCATTGCTGTGCAAAAGCTTACAACTATGGGTCAAAAGTACTTTACTACCTGTAAAGCGCTTTGGACCCCAAAGTTATGAAAGGAGAGATAAAAATGCAAGTATTTTTTCTTCTTTTTGTTTTTACACCTGCCTTAACTTCTCTATGATTACTACTCACATGGCCAGCTACCACCAGTCATTTTGCACACCATTGTCACAGACCCAGACTTTATTAGTTAATGCCACAGCCACTGATATATTCAATTTCCAAACTCAGCTTTGCTTCCACATGAATGTTTTTAAATTTGTTGTACCAACACGCGTAAGGTTACTTAACTGCTCCTCAAAACTCACCATTACACTCCTACACACATACAGACTCAAACCTCTCCTTTTTACCCACCTCCAATTCTCTCCTCTCATTATTCATTACCCACTTCACCTCCCAATTGTCGAGTACTCACTCCCCCAATACTTACAGTCCCTATAGTTTCCAGTACACCACTGCATCCTCTTTGCACCCCCATTAATTCTGCATTTCCAAACACAAATAATTCTATTTTACTTCTGTCCGTATAAACATTCTGTTTTTGTCCAGTCCTTCTCTCCTTGCCTGACCATTTTCTGCAGTTTAACGCTTACAATCCTAAACCCATCTTGTTGAGCTCTCACCAGAAAGGTCTTCACCACACTGTCACATCCAGCCCTGAATCACTGCACACACCCAGTGGTCTTCCAAGTCTGTTCTACAGTCTTATCACTGGTGTTACTTGACTCCTTTCACCTGCCATAACATTTTACAAAACACAAAAACAAGGTTGCAATTTGTCTATGAATAGATTACGCATTGCACAATAGTTTTATTCTTTCATGGAATACGAGCGTCACTGGCCAGACCAGCATTTGTTGCTCATTCCCAATTGAGCAACTTTGAGATGGTGGTGAGCAACATTTTTTAACCACTGCAGTCTCTCTGATGTAAGTGCACCCACTGTACTGTTAGAAGGGGAGTTCCAGTATTTTGACCCAGCGACAGTGAAGGAATAGTGATATAGTTTTAACCAAATATGAACTGTCATGTCATTCTAATACAGGCTACACTCAATTTTGTTGACAAATCTACTTCATTATGAACCCTGATAGAGGGATTAGTTTATCTGATAACTTCATTTTACAAGGAGGAACATTCAAGTAAAATACATATATGTGGCTACAGTTTCATAATTTGACTATATAACTTCAAATGGACAAATTAAAATTCTTGTAATGAGATGGAGGTAATTGCAGACTTTAAATATTTATTCAATTATGAACAAAGGAATAAAAATAATATTAGTTTGTTTCTATAAAATTATACTTCACTTAAAATGCACAATCTTTTGCTTGAATTTATGGTTTAATATCTGCTTTTTATTTTCAGCTAAAAAATGTTGAAGCTACATATTTTAGAGGTATCGTTAAAAGTTAATTTATTACTTTGCTCAAAATCTAGTTGGTTCACTTATTTGTGTACACAATTTCTATCCCAGTTCACGTTACAACATACAGGAACTAAAAACTGAAGGATAAATAGAATAACTTAAAAATATAGATATTACTGTACAAATTTGTTATGTCAGCATTGTATTTGTCTATACTGTTCTTCAGCATCAATGATTACGAATATATCATGAGCATAGTTATTGTAATATTGCTTCTACTGTTTCATAATGATTACAAGTTTGTGGCCTTGAAACTTCATACTTTATAACACAACTTCTCGCACTAAAACTTTACCTAGCAGGACACCTTGTATGACTAAAGAACATGATAATGAGCAAATGACAACTAATGAACAAAATCCAAGACTATTTTGTGAATAATAATTACAGTATTATATGCATATTTTCTAACTCTACCATTCTTGCACAGTTTGAATTGGTTATTTGTCTCCATTTTCATTGCTTTTGTACTATACTACAACAATAGCCGGGAAAGCTGCTAACAGCAAAAAAAGATTTGTACATACCTGGTTCATAGGCTGTGGTAAAAATAGATATTTTAAAACAGTTTCAACGTTTAAATACTTCCAACACTTCTATAACAGTTTTAAAAAATTCATAAACTTAAATGCTGCAACAGAGGGAGAAGGGTAAAAAGATGCATAGAGAGAGACAGGCATGGGAAGAGTTCTATGACATTACTCTGTGATCAGTGGATTTCCATAAACCTCCTGTCTGTTGGAGCCTGTCCCTCGGGTTTCAACACCACTTGGCTCCTTTTATACCTGCCACATCACCCACTGATTCTCCTCCCCAGCTGCAGTTTTGCAGTGTTTTCCCCTTCCATCTAGTGCTATTTCTGATATCAGTGGGATTGAGTAGCAAAGGTGGGGGCATGATGAATCTTGGCACATGTGACTCCATATATACAACAATGCAGTGAATTCTCAATTACCCTCTGAAATGGCAACTGAGTGGCAAGCCACTCAGTTCAAAGGCAATTAGGGATGGGCAACAAATGCCGGCCCTGCTGGTGATGGCACATCCCATCAAAAAGTTTTTAAAAAATAATTTGAGGAGTAATTTACATATAACCTAGTTACATATTTATTTGTGAAGTTATGTATGATGGGAAGTGGGGGAGAGGAGAGCCAAACTTTATTGGCAATCTTGTATTCGTGATAATGAAGAACTGTGATTTTATTGCTGACAGGTAGAGTAGTAGCCATGAAACTAACAGATTATCACCCTTCAAACAAACATTGCCATCCAAATACATCTGCTTTAAATTTTCTTTTCGCTAATATAGCCTCTCAGCCTGTGATCATCAGTCCTTTTGCATATAAACATTTGTACAAATTGTGGACAAATAGACAAAATCTTGCACTAATAGTCCCTGCCATTTTAAGCATTGGATAGTAGGACCATAAGCATGGGCTCCTCTGGAGTCTATTGAGGTGCACCGAAAACCAGAAGGAGCAGTACAAGTGCAATTGCCTGAAGTTGTGATGTCATGGCAGCCCTCAATAGCATTGTGTTTGCCACTATTGGGAAAGAAAGGTACAGGCCAATATCACTCGCAGAAGAAATTTCTGAGCCTTGGCATTATAGTGTTAGTTACTATTTGCACTTTCTGTAATGCGCAGCATATTGTTGATATCTGAAGAAAGTGTTTAATTACAATAGTGAAATAAGTATTGGGCAGTGACTTAGTTTTTCCAAGTTTAATGAATCACTTATTCTTACCTCCAGAAAGAATGATGGCGGCCACAAAGAGAGCCAAATCACTGTCATCCAACTCTAATGCATTGAACTTCATGGCAAACTCAAACTTGGGCTCCATTATCTCATTAAAAGGTTTCCGCAGGCTTTTTAAAAATTCTCGAGTCATAAAACCGTTCCCATAGGCTACCAGCAGCCCATCTTTGTTCATAATGGATGCCAACATGGCAAACATGGCTTCATAAACTCCATATTTTAAAAGGGTCACTTGATCATTGAGGTCAAGGTTTATAAATTCAGGGATACATTTGGCAAATTCTGTCAGTTCTCTTACTGTTTCCACAGATGTACACTGGCAGCGTTGAAAGATTCTAACTTCAGCTTCTTTGTTCTGGATGCCATTTACAGCTTGTTTTGACACTAGATTCTCTTCTGCCAGACGTAACGTCTCCATGTCATGAATGACAAAAGGCTGTAAATTATTCAAGAATTAATAATAAAATTAACATCAAAATATCTTCCATATCAAGTTCCCAGACTAACAATGGTTTCCTTAAATACTTTTATTAATTTTCCAGGGTTGCCCAAGTCCTAACTCACACCAAATCACTTTACCCAACACCCCTGTGTTTGTGGACCTATATTGACTGGAGGTTGAGCAATGTCTTATTTCAAAATGCTCAACTTTGTTTCCCTGCATTGCCTCACTCTTTCCTATTTCTGTGCCCTTCAGCCCTCACAGCTGTTTATACTACTCCAATTCTGGCCACATGAACATTTTTGATTTTAATCACGTCAGCATTGGTAGTCATTTCTTCTGCTGCCCAAATCCCAACCTCTGGAATTCTTGCCCTAACCTAGTCCACCTCACTTCTCATTTGATTCATGACACTCCTTAAAATCCAACTCTGACCAAACTTTTGGTGATCTGCCCTAACATTACCTAATGTGACTCAATTAGATAACATTCTTATAAAGGATGATTTACTACAAACATAAGAAATAGGAGCAGAAGTATATCACGTGGCGGTTTGAGACTGCTCTGCCATCTAATTTAATCACAGTTGATCTTCTGCCTCAATTCCACTTTCCTTCGCACTCCTTATACCTCTGGATTCACTGAAAGACCAAATAAATGGTTATTTCATCCTTAAATACACTTACCATTGAAGCATTCATATTCCTCCGAGATAGAGAATTCCAAAGAATCACAACCCTCTGAGTGAAATTTCTCCACATCTTACTCCTTACTGATTGACTCCCTATCCTAATGCAAAGCCCCTGTGTTCTAGATCCCCAGCCAGGGGGAACAACCATTAACCTGTCAAGTCCTTTCAAAATCTTGTATGATTCAATGGGATCACACTGATTCTTCTAAACACAATGTACTCTCGGTGTAATCTCACCAAAAGCCCATAAAATGACAACAAGACTTCTTTAGTCTTGTACTCCAATCTCTCTGCAATAAAAGCATTTGCTTTCCTAACTGTTTGCTGTACCTGCATTCTGATTGTTTCATGTGCGAGTATTCGCACAACTCTCTGAATGTCATAAATTAGAAGTTTCATTCCTTTTAAAATCATTCTGCTTTTCTGTTATTATTACTACTGAAATGTATAACCTCATACTTTCCCCATATTATACTCCATCTGACACCCTGTCGCTCATTTAATTAACCTGTCTCTATCTTGTTATGGCTATTTTGTGTCCTCCTCACAGTTTCCACTTCCACGTACCTCTATCGTCAGCAAACTTAAATATCTAAAGCTCATTATTAGGCACACAAGTCAGCTTACATTAACAATGTAATGAAGTTACTGTGAAAATCCCTTAGTTGCCACATTCCGGCGCCTGTTTGGGTACACAGAGAGAATTTAGCATGGCCAATGCACCTAACCAGCAAATTTTTCGGACTGTGGGAGCACCTGGATGAAACCCCGCAGAAACGGGGGAACGTGCTGACTCTACAAGTGACCCAAGTGGAAATCAAACCCAGGTCCCTGGCACTGAAAGGCAGCTGTGCTAACCATTGTGCCACCATGCCGCTCTTACTCTTAATCATGTCTAAGTCATTGATATAGATTGTAAACAGAAATCACAGCATTGATCCTTGCGGCATTTAATTAAGCTACAGCCAGCCAACTTGAAAATGCCCCATTTATCCTTATTCTATGCGTTCAGTCCATTAACTAATACTTTATCAATGCTAATATGTTATCCCCAACTCAATATGCCTTTGTCTTTTGTGTTAGGCTTTTCTGTGGCACCTTTTTGAATGACTTTTGAAATCCACTGTTTCCCCTTCATCTACCCTACTAGATACATTCTAAAAAGACAATAATAAATTTGACAAACACAATAATCCTTTCATAAACTTGACTTTGTCTAATCACATTTTGATTTTCTTAAATGCATTGTGCCAGCTTGCTTAATCATAGATTATAGCATTTTCTTGATAACTGATGTCAGTTAACTGGCCTTGTTCCCATTTTCCTTTTTCCCTCCTTTTTTGAATCACGTGTTATGACATATAGTGTATACTTTTCAAAATAAAAACAGCAGTAGATGGTGAAAAGTTCATGACAAGTTATGCACAGGTAAAGTTCAATTACACCTCAATTTTTTTTCATGGACTGTAGGAACCACCAGCATTTGTTGCCCATCCTTAATTGCCCTTGAACTGTGTGGTTTACTAAGTCAGAGGGCAGTTGGCATATTGCTCAGAGTCTAGAGTCACATGTAGGCCACTCTAGGTAAAGATAGCAGATTTTCTTCCCTAAAAAGATTAGTGAACCAGATGGCTTTTTATAACAATCAATGATAGTTTCATGGTCATCATTACTGACACTTGCTTGAATTTAAATTCTACCAGCTGCCCTGTGAGATTTGAACCTGTGTCCCCAGGGCCTTTGGTTGCTAGTCTGGTGATATTACCACTGCTGCATCTACTAAGAAGAAGAACATGGGCTGGAAACATATGTTCATTGTGCACTCTTGAACTCTTCTAATCCATCAAGAACAATACACAATGCCCAGGGCCAGCTAAATTAATATTAAATAATCATGTATTTTACCATCTAGAACAATTCTCCTACAGCGAGATGACAAAAACAGCAAATTAAAAAGTTAAGTGCTCATACTCCTGCAAAGAAAGCAAAATGTCACTTTATGTATTTTGAGCTGTCACATACTCAATTTGTTCAAAAACATGACCCAAGATCAGAGCCATTTCATTTAGAATTTTCCACATTACAGAATTTTAAAGAACCAAGCTGCAATGAACCTCAGGTGTCACTATTATGTCTGAGTGCTGTGCAGCTTTTCCTGTCTCATTATCTTTTCATCTGAATGCACCCATACAGTAAGCATGGCAGGCAAAAGGGGAGGAGGATGGACATGAGGAACAGAAAAAATATGAAGGAGTTCAGAAGATTGTGATGATAATGATGATAACCATATTACTATCACATGTACCATTGCCTGTTCCTTCATTTCACCCATGTCAATGTCTTCTGTATCCCCCAAAGATAAAATCACACGTCTGGATACAGCACTACAGAAACAATTCTGACATGTATTTGATTATCTCAGTGAAAATTTACCTTTACAATATTTAGGACAAAATTTTTAAAAAATTAATTCAAAAAATGAAATTTAATGAAGAGAAATGTAAAGTGATTTATTTTGGCTGTAAGAACAGGAGAGGCAATATAAAATAATGGGTACAATTCCAATGTGGGTTCAGGGTCAGAAGGGCCTAGGGGTATATACACACAAATCACTGAAGCGACAGGGCTGATTGAGAAAGCAATTAATAAAGCATATGGGCTCCCAGGGCTTTATAAATAGGTCATGAAGTACAAAAGTATGGAAGTAATGATGAACTTCTATGAAACACTAGTTGAGCCTCAACTTAAGTAATAGTATCCAATTCTGGGCATCACACTTTAGCAAGGATGTGAAGGCATCAGAGATTGCATCAAGGCTGAAAAGATTCATGGTAATGTTTCTAAGGATGAGTAACTTTAATTAAGTGGACTGATTTGGAAAATTTGGAGCTGTTCTTTTTTGAAGAGAAAATTAAGAAGAAAGACTTGATAGAGATGTGTAAAATTATGAAAGTCTGGACAAAAGTAGATGAAGAGAAATTATTCCCATTAGCATTGGGTCACAAAGCAGAGGTCTGGCGAAAGCAGTAACAGTGACTTGAGGAGAAATGCTTCTACTCTGAGTGGTTATGATCTGGAATGCAATGCCTGAGAGTGTGGTAGAGACAGGAAGTTTAAAAAAAACTGTATAATTATCTCAAGAGAAAAAATTTGCAGGGCTAGCAACATAAACAGGTGAGTAGGTTTAAGTGCATTACTCATGCGGAGAACCAACATAGACGTGACAGGTCGAATGACCTCCATCTGTACTGTAATCATTTTCTGACCATATATTTCCATAAGAGATTTTTTAAAAAGCTAAAAATTAACATTTATGATTGCAGACAATGTAAAAGTTCACTGATATCAGCTAGGACAAGACTACCTCAGAATGAAATTCAAGTCTGCAAACGTTTCTGCTTTGTGCTGAGTATAAATGAACAACTGCAATTGACAACAATAAAAGAAATTTCAAACCAACATGAGACCTTATTCCCACTAGGGGATATGGGGGAGGAGATAAGAATATGTGCATGTTTTGAGGTACCAAATTCTTCATCAACATTTTAATTATATGTTATTCACTTGTATAAAAAAAGGTCATATTAATGCAGAGGAATTACAATTACTTACCGGGATATTAGCTTTTCCTGTCAAAATGGCCCTGGCTTTGGTCTTGTTCATGTTAAAATTTTTTAGATAAGCTTCATACATATGTTTGGCAAGAGATTTGAGATCAGCCATCTGTGAATTCTGTACATCTTGCTCTAGTGTTAGGATCTCTGCTTTCAATTTCTCCTTTTCAGATTGTGGCATTCTACCGAAACGAATAGCTGTGCAAGTAGGAAACATACAATTTATTCAGTTTGACCCTTCAGTTCACACTGACACTCTTTTCCCTCTCTCCCCACTTCAGTTCACACCAACATTACTCTCCCTCTTTCGTTGCTTCATACTGTCACTTCTTTTCCTTTCCCTCCTTCAGTTCATGTTGTCACTTCTCTTTCTTCCCCCAATTTTCTTCTCACTCTGCCATAACGTTTTTCTCAGCACTCTCCCCCTCCCCCCACAATCATTCCTGGCCTCTCCCCAACCAATTACAGGACTTTTCCACCACACTCTGTCCATTCGTTGTCTTTTGCCTCCTGTTGATATGCCAAGTGATAGAATGCGACTACCCACTACATGAGAATTTCTGTAATCACAATTCCTGTTGACAGTATCTGGTGATATTCAATGACCTAGAATAGCAACAGCAGGCTGTAACATTGGCTTTCATTTACAAACATGGACAAGTAGTTTGTGATCTAAAAATGTTATCATTCACTTGAAACACAAATGACTGATATATATGAAAATGCAACAAGCAGTAAACATATCTTGATTGGGGTTGCCATGAAGAACTGAAGGTTATTTTCAAAACTAGATGTCATGTGTCATTGCTATCTGGAAGTTAGACAATATATATTGTCTGATAAGAACTATAGTGCTAGTGAGAATGTGTCATTGTAAAGGTTTATATAAATTATAATGAAATTAGTGTCGACAAATAGATAATGTTGTACATTAGAGAGTTAACTGTGCTGATCTGGAAGAAAGTAAATGTAAATTATTGTGGAATTTATCAACTGTAAATTAAAATGTATTGTATTTCAACATTGAAATCTTCTCTGGAATATATTTAAATGAAAGATCAAATAATTTATATTCAGAATACTCGTAAATTTATTATAAAAAAAGTACTGAGAATATATATATATATATATTTGGTTTCTCTGGTGACTTTGACACAGATTTAATGTGTGATATTTGGAAGGGATAAATTGGCTGAAATAATGCAAACATACAAAGCATTATGGAAGGATAGGAGGGGAAATAATTGAGATATGCAAAGATTGGTGGTTGCAGGTGGAAAAATGGTTATGTGATAAATAAAGAAAGTTGGGGGCTTCTAGAAAATGTGACAGCGAGTACAGAGCGGGTTATGGATGTGAAATTTGAGCAGAAAATGGGAAGCTTTGTCAGATATGAAGAAGAGAAAGGCAAGGAGTAATCTGAGGGAAAAATAAAAATTACATAACTTTTGGGCAAGGAAGTCTCGGGAAATTAAATGGTATGCGGATCATTTAAAGAAGAAACAGGATTAACAAGAAAATAACTGAGCATAGAAATACTGGAAGTGGCAGTTAAAAAAATGTAACAAAAAGAATCTAGACTGATGCATTTTAAAAAAAAATCACAAATACTGAGACTAGAAGATACACCAGAAGCAGAGCTGCAATAGAAAAAGACTGGAAGGAGGAGTTAAAAGGAAAGCTATATTTAACAATGGAAATTAAAAAAACCACTAAAAGCAATAGAGAAGTAATAAGCGTGACTTAAAAATATCCAGAGCAAGACTATTAACAAGCACAGAAGTGGAGCATGAGGTGTTACAGGGAGGATATCTACAGCCTGTAAAATGCTGAATGAAGCAGGTGCAGGTTTTTGATTGTACAAGTAGACATCAAGAAGACTCTCAAAATAGTGAAGAAACAAAAGGACAGACTCCCCACAATCTATCACAAAAGTATAAAACACTTTGTCAATAAATTAAGTTTAAACTTAAATATTATTGAAATAACAAGATAAAATCTTAAAAATGATATAATGATAGACCAAGGAGAAAATACTGATAAATTTGTACGTCATAGTTGCAATTACATGGCAACAGTGATATTGCAAAACTGCACTTAAAGAAGTAAAATGGAAAATTAAACAACCATCAAATTAACTTTTAAATACAATGTTTGAAGATCTTGCATTTATGTAAATGCAATGTTACTTTGAAGGGAAAAGTTGACATAAAAATACAATTAGGAATTAAATGAAGCAATGGTTGTGGGTAACAAGCCCACATGCAATGCATGATTAAATATGGAATATATTACATATCATGTGCCAGTATAAGTACTAAAATACGTGGGAACACTTCCTGTAAATTCACTTTATCTTCTTCTCCCAGTTTATTCTCATGGAACCTAGCTTGGGATATTAGTGTTCCAAATATTTCAGAAAAGGAGCTAAAATAAGTGTGAAATGTACACTGATGACACACTGGCACAAACAATTCTTTCCCTCCAGCACACATTTAAATACTTTAGCTCCTTTTCCAGCACAAGAGGAGGAATATCCATGTGAGGCACCATTAAAAACTGACTGTGCTCTCTTTGATTATCTTGCTTTTTGACTATCTTAGGCTATTGCCCTTGGATTTGTTTCAAAGTAACATTGTATTTACATAAATGCAAGATCTTCAACCCTTGTATTTAAAAGTTAATTTGATGGTTGTTTAATTTTCCAAGGTAAAAAATGTAGAACATGAAAATAATGCAGAAATTAACATTTCACAGTAATATGTTTACAGGTAATTATACAGGTAAAATATTTATTGCACACATGAGCAGCTTATCAACTTTTACTGATTTTTTTTGTAATTGTAAATCAGTGCTTTAGAAACGAAGGGCAGGATTTTCCAGCTGCACTCGCCCCAGACTGGAAATTCCCACCCAAAGTCAACGGACCTTTGCATGCTCTGCCATCTGCTACAATTCCTGTGGCAGGCAGGATAAAATATTTTTTCATTTGACATTTTTCAAGCTTTATACAGAGAAGAATTTATAGTATTTACATTGTATCACCAAAAGGATAGTCACGTTGCATTCTCATGTGATTCCACAACAGGGAAGCATTTGTGAACAATCCCAAGTGCACTAATAACTACACTAAAGTCGAACTTGTGCCATTGTTCATTGTTGCTTGCTGGTAGTGATACACTGTCACATTCTGGGACTTGTTCTCTGTAAATAGTGTTCAAGCATTGTGCCTTCTTTGAATTACTGGAGAAGCAAGGGCAGCATATAGTTTCTCATGGATTTCTCCATGTCTGGACCAGAGTCAACTTGCTAACTAATCAGCACCCCTTAAATTGTTGTGATTGTTTGAAATTTGACTGTGTTTGACCTAATGAGCACGAGAAACTTTAAATCCATATAATTTAAGAAAGGAATAAGTTTTGAACACGTTTTATTGTTTGCAGAGAACCGACACCTGCACATGAATGTATGTCACTTCTAGCAAATGACAGTAAGTCATGGTGCAATACTGACTGATTGTCTTAAATTTGTTGACAACGTGGTTAAACAATGTGATTATTAATGCATTCAGGATTGTTCACCAAGTGCTGTCCAATCACAGAACACATCAGTTTCATCAATATGTCTCTCCTTTCAGCAAAATTAAACTACAGATTTCCCCAATATCAGAAATGTAAACTCTTCTTACTCTCCTTGGCTTTGGACAGACACCAATTGCCCTCTCTGTCTGCCCTACAGCCCCTATGCAGCTTTTGGTCTCACAGCTGCTCTACAGATTTTTAAAGATCTATTCCTGCCTTCTCAAATTCCAATCCATGCTGACTGCCTGTTTTATAAACAAAAACACACCCAAATGAATACAAAAAAAAAGGAACCTTCCTGACTCCCACATTCCATCCCCATGGCAATAAGTATATTTTGGGACACCTGAAAAAAGTAATCTAATTATCTTTTACCTTCAAAACAGCTCACTGATTCTGTGACCTCCATGAATAAAATACATCTCTAATAGAGTTTTCAGACTTTCTAATTCCACTAAGAAAACCCCCCCAGGCCCTTGTTTACAAAGCTGCTTTTAGCATTTTTGATCTGGGAACTGATGAGTAATCCAAGTCACTGATTGAAATAATTGTAGGCCTCCTATTCCCACCAAGAGTTCAGACACGAGTCATCCACTATTTAAATTTTCTTCTACCTCTTCCCTAATAACTAAACACAGGTTACCTCTTGAACTATTATTACTCCATCAGTTGTGTACTTCTATTCATCTTCACTTCAAATTTCTAAATTAATTTTCTATAACATATGAATTATGAAATCAAATATTCACAACACATTTCTTATAATTGAGCAGAGGTCATTAATTAAATATTATGGTCCATGTTATTCAACCCTTATAGGTGGTATTCCACAGATGATATTCCCCGGAAGCATAGTCCCTGCTATGTACAGGCAAGAGTGCAGGAGTAGGCGGTTGAGAGCAGAAACCTGGAAATCCCAGGAATTCAGGACTCCCAACAAATTTAATGACAGGACCTCATTAATGTTAAATTTAAATCAGGTGACTTTAGTGTACCTTTAAGAAAGCTTTTTTTATTTAAAAAATCATGATTTCTGCAGCTCTCACAGCTTCCATGTTTTTCATTGCTGCTGAGCAGTCGCTAAGGTGTCCTTTTATTGCTACTTAAGTGGCTTAAATGGGGTTGTTTATAATTACTCTGGGATTAGTTTTATGGCCCTGCATTGTTTGGAGAAATGGGCATGGGTTCTGGACAGCTTTTTTCCTTCCTGGGAGTTTAAGGACTCTTTATTCCCCTGTTTGGCTGCAGATTGAGATTGAGGTTTTTTAGAAGAGACATGAAGCTGAAAAGAAGGATTTCTCTCTGTCTCTCTCCCTGGTTTTCGAAATTCCACGGGTTAGTGGAAAGCCTTCCTGGAGTAGAAACTCTGCTGTTGGTGGCTTGACAAGATAAGGTTCTGGGTAGCTGTTCGGACTTCACACTGTTCTGGGTGTGTCAAGAATCACAGAAACCCTACAGTGCAGAAGAAAGCCATCGGGTCTGCATCAACAACAGTCCCACCGAGATCCTATCCTTGTAACCCCACATATTTACCCCACTAATTCCTTTAATCTACGCATCCCAGGACACTAAGGGGCAATTTAGCATTGCCAATGCACCTAACCCATTAAGTTTTGGACTGTGGGAGGAAACCGGAGCAGCCAGAGGAAACCCATGCAGACGAGGGGAGAACATGCAAACTCCACATAGCCAGTGACCTATGCCGGGAATTAAACCCAGGTCCCTGGAACTATGAGGCAGCAGTGCTAACCACTGTGCCACCCATAAGATGACTACTAGAGCGTAGAGTTTCCAACCAAAGAACTCAATTCCATTATCATGCGAATATTACATTGCTGTGTTGACCTTGTTTAAGGGGTTTTGTCTATGGCAACAATTTTATTTGATTGGAACATTTTAGAAATATTTGTTGAGGGTTATACATTATCATGGTTGCTTTGTTTGTGATTGATAAGAGATATTGATAATTTTCTTTCCATACATATTAACTATATTCTTAAATTAATTTTGTTTGATAAAAGCTGCCTAGTGGGTCTTTTGAATCATACCTGAAATGAAACATATCATGCGTATCCAGCCAAATTCAAGGTCAAGACTTAAGATCTGGGCGGGCTCCATAAAACACTTGAGTTTCTGACTTGAACCATAACAGTAGGAACTTTATTTAAATATTATAATTTGGTGTGTTACCTCTCATGAGTGGCACACAGGCACATCTGTCAGTGCAAAATTGTTGGTTGACACATACACAAATGTTTTTGGTGCAAGTTATGTCATTTCATTTTGAACCACCTAGCCCCCAGCTCAACACTTTCTTGTCTGTCATGGGGTCTTATTATTGGCCTTAAAGCACTTGGTCACCTGTGAAAATCTGAATTGTTTTTATTGCTTAAAAATCAAAAACAGTCCAATTAATAGGCAACATTACCCTTTCGTGTGAAAAGTTATTTAAGTTGTGGATGGTATAAGCACATGCTTTATCTCTCTCTCTTCCCTGAAAACATCCTATTCCTTTTTCATTTCAGATGCTCCAGAACTGGAAACTGGATTGGAGGGACAGGAGGATAGTAGTAGGGATGATGAGGCACCATCTCTCAATCTGACACCAAGAACCACCAGCTCGGACACTGGCATTGTACATTTTTAAAAATTATTCTTTCAAGGGGTGTGCTGCGTTTGGTCCTTGAGAAGATGGTGAGCCATCTTCTTGAACCACTGCATGTGGTGCAGATACACCCACAGTGCAGTTAATGCGGGAGCCCCAGGATTCTGATCTAGCGATATCATTCCAAGTCAGGGTGGTGTGCGGCTTGGAGGGAACTTGCAAGTGGTTCCCCTGCATCAGCTGCCCTTGTCATTTTAGCAGGTATAGGCTGTGGGTTTGAAAGGTGCCACCGAAGTAGTCTTGGTAAGTTGTTGCAGTTCATCTTGTAGATGGTTTATATTGCTGCCATTGTATGTCAATGCTGGAAAGTGGAGTGCCAATCAAGTGAGCTGCTTTGTCCTGGATGGTGTTGTACATTGTGTCATTACAATCGCACTTATCCAAGTGAGCAGACAGTGTTTCATCACACTTCAGATTTATATCTTGTAGATGATGGGCAAGTTCTGGTGACTCACGAGGCGAGTTACTCGCCAGGAAAAAGGTTGGATTCTCTCTTGTTGGAGATGGTCTTTACCTGGCACCTCTGTGGCGTGAATGTAACTTGCCACTTTTCAACCCAAGTCTGAACGTTGTCCAGGACTTGTTGCATATGAACATTGAGCATTGCATATTCATCAGCACAAATCGCTACATTTTGTTCAGGTTCCTTGATGCCTCACTTGATCAAACGCTGCCTTGATGACAAAGGCAATCACTCTCACTTCACCTTGAGTTCAGTTCTTTCGCCCATGCCTAGACCAAGGCTGGAATGAGGTCATGAGTTGAGTGGCCCTGGCAGAACCCAAATTGAGCACTGAGAAAGTTATTCCTTAATAAGTGCCGCTTGATAGCATTGTCAACAGCACCTTATATAATTTAGACGCTAGGATGTGGAGTGGGGGGTGAGGGGAGGTGGGGGAGGTGAAATTTGTACAGGTCAAAATGTCAAGCATAAAGTGAGCTGGAGCAAAGTTCACTGGAGATTTAGGTCACACACAAGTTCTGCTGCAGAAAACTCAAACAAGGACCGCGGTTTTTCAGCCCTTCCCAATGATAGGTTCCTCTGGTTCAACCGAATTCGTGATGTGGGTATGCCGGCGTTGGACTGGCGTAAACACAGTAAAAAGTCTGACAACACCAGGTTTTAGTCCAACCTATTTATTTGATAATATACTCACAAGCTTTCGAGGGACACCCTCTTTGTCAGGTGAATGGAGAGTTCTGGCCTCAGACAGAGCATATAAAGCATTCTAATCAGTAATCTCTAAACTGTCTGTGCTTTATATGCTCTGTCTGAGGCCAGAACTCTCCATTCACCTGACGAAGAGGGTGTCCCTCGAAAGCTTGAGAGTATATTATCAAATAAATAGGTTCAACCGAATTCAACATACATTTGAGCAGCTTGCTGCATCTGCGCAGGGAAGTCCTCCACAGCAGGACTGGAAAATCCCAAAGGACTCTAACAGCTAGGCTACAGAAAAATACAAGTCTATGTACATAAATGTTTCATGTACAGAAACTATGCGCTCAATGTTAAGTGAAACTGAGGTGTTCAGCACCAACTTCACACAGGGCTTTGAATAGGTCTAGGAGCCCATTCTTTCTAATCAGCATAACTGTGGAACCAAACACGTAGCAATGGCTGGATTAATAAGGGGATCAGGGGTTAAACAGGAAAGGTAGGAGAATGGGGATGAGAAAAATATCAGCCATGATTGAATGGCGGAGCAGACTCGACGGCCAAGTGGCCTAATTCTGCTTCTATGTCTTACGGCTGATATCACATCTCTCAGTGCAGCATGGAAAGAGGAGTAGACTTAGTTCTGCAAGCCTGTTTCATTATTCAATATAATGGTGATTTATGATCTAACACCATATACTGCCCTTGTCCCATATCCCTTAATACTTCTGGTGAACAAAAATCTACAATCTCAGATTGAAATGAACAATTAACCTAGCACTAATTGACTTTTGAGGCAGAGTGATGAAACGTCTATTACTCTTTGCATTGTTTCCTAAACTCATCCCTGAAAGCCTGGCTCTAACGTTTGGACTATATCCCCTAGACCTAGATTTCTAAACAGTTGTGGGGAATTTTTAAACATTGTTAAGTGGCTGGAGAGGTAAATGAGCAAAAATTCCAAATCAGATTAAAACCCAACTCCAACAAACTAACTTTCTGGTCAGTGTTTTAAATTTTAACATGATTTGAAGTTTCATATTGAGCCTGTTTTGCAGATTTAACTGGGGTCTTGCAAAACCTGACATCCATAGGAAGAAGGCAATAAACGCTGTCCTTGGCAGCAATATTTACACCCTCATGAAAGAATTTAGAAAAGATGATGGAATAGAAAGGCACATACTCAAATTTACCTATGACACAAAGATAGGTGGAATTGGAGATGGAAACTTAAACTTACAAAGAGATATTAATTGATTAAAGCAATGGACATACTATGACAAATGAATTTCAGTGTAGGCAACTGTGAAATTATCCAATTTGATCCTAAAAAGGAACAATTTTCTAATGGTGTTTGGCTGGAAACAGTGGCGGTCCAAAGAGAATTTGGGTCCACTTACATTTAGGCCTTTGTCTTCAGTTATCTAAAATTAAGACTTTGCCTTCAATAGGGTTTGACATCAGCCCCTGTCCCCAAGGCAACCATGTCACATGGCTTTATCACCAGACAGAACTAGTAGGAGGTCACAGTACCTCTCCCATAGCTCCAGTTTATCTTGAATTAAAAGAAATCATAGCCATCTTATACAGTGAAAAATTCATAATACCTACAATCCCAAAAGGCAAATTAGGCAAAATTTCTTCTTTCCACAGCTGAACGAAATGATATGGTTAAATTTTAGATGATTATTTTATATTCTGGGTTTTAAAGTTTTAGTAATATAGTCTCTATCTGATAGCATCACTCTCCTTACATAGGAGGTAGAATGCACCATCCTCCTTACATAGGGAGGTTGCCAATGTCATCATCTACACCTCTGCTTTTCCAAATCTAGTCTGTGTCATTTTGCTATCCCTCACCATCCCCTGAAAATCCAGGCTATTTCCTTGTTACTATCTGTGGCAAAATATTCAGAATTCTATACTAACTCTGGATACTTATTTCTATACCTTAAACATTCACCTTGGGAGACCACCTATTCAACATTCTTTTTAGCTACCTTCCCCTCCCTTTGGTCATACTTCTGTTTAGGCTCAACATCCATCTCCTTTCCCACCCCAACCACGATGCTCTTTTGCATTGAAGGAACTATTATAAATGCAAATAGCTCACACAGGAGTATGCTTCAAAGCCATTCAGCCTCTCTCCTGTAGACCGTCCAGAATTTGACATAAATGGTTTTATCCCATTTTTTTCCATTCCAGAATTTCCTGGATCAATCTTTTATTGTAATTTATACTACTTTTTTTTTAGTACCAATCATATCATTGGGAACAATTGGAGCCCGACGAAAGTACGAAGCATTTATTGTCATCCCATTAAGTCCTACGTAGTTAAACATAATTTAAATTAAAAAGATGAAGCCACCAAATCACCGTTTATGCATGTTAAGCACAATTTTAAAAACGTAACTCAGGAACTTTTACTTTTAACGTAGCATATATCACAAAACATTTAGGGGTATAGAAAATAGATTACATGTCTCAATAAAGGAGGAATAAAATAGTCACCAAAATTTCAGAAATAACAATTTTGGGTTATGTTGCACCTAACATTGAGTTTTAAGTTATGCCTGTTCAAAATGGATGCAAATTCAGGAAACTCATTTTTTGGCCTTATGCATTAGGGTGGGGGGGGGGTATGCTATACAGCTAAGTGTGAAGTTTCAACAAACATCATTTGGAAGCAGTTCAAATGCTTTTAGGATATTTGCGCATTGCAATGTTTTAACATAAAATTACTGCAAATCAGTATGTGCAAATTCCTTTGAAAATAAAGATGCAACCCTGCTCTTGCACTATAGTTAGGGCCATTAATTTTTGGAATTCTCTTCTTCAGAGCAGTGGAGGCTGGATTATTTAATATATTCAAGATGGAGTTGGACAGATTTTAATCACGAAAGGAATCAAGGCTTTTCAGGGCAGACAGGAAAGTGAAGTGAAGGCCTCAATCAGATCAGCTTGGTATTGAATGATGGAGCAAGCTCGAGGGACCGAATGACCTACTCCTGCCTTTATTTCTCATGTGCTAATAGACTAGTAGTGCTGAACATTCAAGAAATTACCATACTTAATTGTGAAAGTTAGTTGAACAAGACATTTGAAATTTAGCAATGGCTAAATTTTGTACTCATTAACCTCAAATGGATAAATAATTTAACAACTTCAAAAAAGCTGACATAACACATAATTATATAAAGCAGGATTAACAGAGTGGCCTAAAGCATTTCACAGTCAAATGTAAAATCAACACCGTGCTAGAGAAAGAGATTGAAGGGGTGGTTAAAAGTTTGGAAATATGACAGATTTTAAGGAAATTTTGAAGCAGAAGAGGGAAGTGCAGAGGTACTATGATTAAGCAAATAAATTCCTAAGAGCGGGAGACCAGTAGCTGAAAGCTCCATCACCAAATATGGAACATACATAGTGTTAGATGCACAAGAGGCCAAAGGTCTACAGACATTATGTACCTCAGCGTTAGCACTGTCTTTTGATGCAAGTAAAAGCTGCTTCTTGCTCAGTGCCCCAATATCACTGAACACCATCTGCAGTGAGTTCACACTCACAAATTGGACAAGAACTTGGCTAGGTAGTGCCAACTTTACATCTGTTGGTTGCTGTATCTCTGCTACAGTGTACCCTATCAGGATCAGCGTGAAGTCCTTTAGCTTTCACCTATATATGTGACTTCAGTCATAGTTTTTTTTGTTGTTCAGCATCAAGTTCACTTGTCAAACTCCAGCATTCTCACTAGATTCCGATTATTTTTTGCAATAGCTCCTTCCATTCTGACTCGACACACGAGGACTAGCAGATCATCCATGAATGCTTCCACCTCTGGTAGGTCATCTCACTGTCTGAACTGGTACTCTTCCAGAGGAGTAGAAATGCCAAACCTTATGAGCAAACATCTGTACTTCTCAAATGGTGTCCAGAACATAGTCAGAAAACTGCTGCTTCCATCTACCTTCATGTGCCAATATCCATCATTACCATCAAGGGGAGTAAAGGTACATGCATTGGCAAGTTGTGGCAGAATTTCTTTAATGATTGGCAGAGGATAACAAGATTTCTTTAAAGCTTTATAGATCCTGGTTGTTTTCACTGCTACCATACTGCTAATCCTGTATGTAGTTGTTTACTCTCTTGAATACTCCATTCTTTTCAAGCTCCTTTATTTTGCCCTTCAGATTGGTGTTGAGAGGAGCTAGAACTCTCCTCAAATGATGTTGAGTTGGCTTCACTCTTCTTGACCTCAAAGTGATATCCACAAGACAACATCCAAGACCTGTGAAAATATCGTTGCAATCTGTGAGCATCTGTTCAGTAATCAATTGCTTAGTGTGAGGTGAAACACTGCAAATCACTTTTGGAATGTGGAGGGGTGCCAGTCCAAGATATTGATTTGTTTCAGCTGAGACGAAGGGATTTTACTTAGTGTGCACCATCTGGAATTGCAGATCTTCTTTCTTCCTATTTTAATGCTCTTTCAGCTTAGTTTATCCTCTTGGGGCAAGAATCATTCCATCACAGAGACTTAACATTACTTTCCACTGCTTCCTCATTTTGGGACACCACCTTGCCAAACTTCACACAAACCTGTGAAACACATGATGTTGCCTGTAACACCAGCATCTATTTGACACTTCATATTAACTTGATGATCTGCAGTCATTATTCCAACAGTCATAAACTGTTTTTTAACCTCATGACCTGACAATGCCAACTGTTCTAGGGAAGAGAGTGATTTGTCAGCAACCATCTTTTATAGGCTTGTTTTTCTTCTTTCCACCAAAACACTTGCATATAAAGCAGTTCAGCACCTCACATATAAAGCGCTGCTTTCCGCACTTCCTTTTCTTTGTGATGTCCTGTAGCCCAATCTTGATCCTTATGCGAGTTGTCCTTCCTCTTCTTCTTTGATTTGTGCTAGGAAGGCTCAGACTACCTCTCAGCATAGCGAACAAGACTTGCAGCTCTCTCATCAATACTCTTCAGTTGTTGATTAGCAACCACAGAGCCTCAGCACACTCACCTTCCATGAGTTTTCCTTAGAATAAGTTTCTCTTCTCCCTGTAGACATGCACTCACAAAGAATCTCTTGTCCCTAAGGCAAGGCTACCTTTGATGAGGTTTTCATAAGATTCAGCCAGATATACTGATCAATATTGCCCCCTCTTCCCAAGCTCTAGGATTAAACATGTAGTGCTCATAAATGACATTAGTAGAAGAGTGGCATGGTTGTTAGCACTGCTGTCTCAGTGCCAGGGACCTGGGTTCAATTTCAACTTCTCCTTTAATATTAGCACCTTTTCTTCTACTACTACTATTACGGGGAAATAGCAAATGTGCTTACGGTAATTTATCAAAATTCACTGAACTCTAGGGTGGTTCCTGCAGATTGGAAAGCAACAAATATGACATCACTGTTTTTAAAAGGTAGAGAAAAGGCGGGTAACTACAGACCGGTTAGCTTAACTTCTGTAGTGGGGAAAATGCTTGAATCTATTATTAAGGAAGAAACAGTGAGATATCTGGATAGAAATTGTCTATCAGATGCAGATGCAGCATGGGTTCATGAAAGACAACTCATATTTAACTAATGTACTGGAATTCTTTGAGGACATTACGAGTGCGGTGGATAATGGCGGAGCCGGTGGATGTGGTGTATCTGGATTTCCAGAAGGCATTTGACAAGGTGCCGCACAAAAGGCTGCTCCATAACAAAGATGCACGATGTTACAGGTAATATATTATCATGGATAGAGAATTGGTTAACCAACAGAAAACAATGAGTGATGACAAATGGTGTTTTTCTGGTTGGCGATCAGTGACTAGTAGTGTGCCTCAGGGGTCAGTATGGGGACCAAAATTGTTTACAATTTACATGGATGATTTGGAGTTGGGGACCAAGTGTAGTGTGTCAAAGTTCGCAAATAACACTAAGATGAATGGTAGAGCAAAGTGTGCAGAAGGATATAGATAGTTTACGGAGTGGGAAAGGGTTTGGCATTTGGAGCACAATGTTGGTAAATGTGAGGTCATACATTTTTAGAAGAATAACAGCAAAATGGATTGTTTAAGTGGTAAAAAATTGCAGCATGTGGCTGTGCAAACAGACCTGGGCGTCCTTATCCATGAATCACAAAAAATTGATTTGCAGATGCAGCCGGTAATTAAGAAAACAAATGGAATTTTGTCCTTCATTGCTTTAGAGATGGAGTTTAAAAACAGAGATTATGTTGCAGCTGTATAAGATGCTGGTGAGGCCACACCAGGAATATTATGCACAGTTTTGGTCTCCTTATTTGAGAAAGGATGCACTGGCACTGGAAAGAGTGCAAAGAAGATTCACTGGGTTGATTCTGGAGTTGAGGGGGTGGCTAATGAGGAGAAACTGAGTAGACTGGGATTGTATTCATTGGAATTTCGAAAAATGAGAGGGGATCTTATAGAAACATATAAAATTATGAAGGGAATAGAGAAAATATAAGCAGGGTGGTTGTTTCCACTGGCAGGTGAAACTAGATCTAGAGGGCATAGTCTCAAAATAAGGGGGAGCAGATTTAAGACTGTGTTGAGGATGAAGTTCTTCACCCAAAGGGTTGTGAATCTGTGGAATTTCCTGCTCAGTGAAGCAGCTGAGGCTACCTCGTTAAATGTTTTTAAAGCAACGAGAGATAAATTTTTAAACTGTAAAGGAACAAGGGTAATGGTGAGCAGCACTTATGGTAAGTGGAACTGAGTCCACGAAAAGATCAACCATGATCTTACTGAATGATGGAGCAGGTTCGAAGGGCCAAATGGCCTACTCCTGCTCCAAGTTTTTATGTTCTTACTACTTTAGGATAAGACTCGCTTATTCTCCCCTCGTAGCAAGCATTTTCTGTGTTTTGTTGGTCTCCTCTCAAATTGCAGTTCTTGGCATCTGCAGGCCAATGTTAAAGATGAACCTGATATGGGAGACTATAAACCATAGGGATTTAATGTTAAGTAAGCAGTCATACAGATAGTCAAGGAGTCATGAGCAGCTCTCGAACCACACCAGCCCATCAAGCACTACAGACTGAATAATATTTGTCACTTTACAGAATATAGTATGGCATGTGATGATGTTGGGGCACCATTTACATCTTTATGGCAGTTTGCAATATACAATACAGAGGCATGTTAAAAAGTCACAAACCAGCCCACATTATTTAAATTGCAATTAAGGTAATTAAGATTATTAACGACCAACTCACAGAAAGCATTCTGAAGGTAATAATATGCCTTCAGGGTGAGAATCATTCAGGTTTTTTCAATAGGCAACTAAAGCAATATGAGGTGCTCTCCCTACTGCAAACCCAGGCATCAGAGTGTCATTGACTTCTAGATGCGGATTGAGGCTATCATTCAGCCCTACATGTATTGGCCATATAAGAACATAGGACCAAAATCTAATGCCGCTAAACCAGAATGCGTAACATGCAACATAACTTGGATATGCTTATGGAAAAAAAAGGTACATCAATCTATGCCCTGTGAACAACTTACGCACCTCCCAATTAGAACCAAACTGTTTAAGCTTTTGCTTTGAAATTTGGAGCACAGCCTTCACATACCATTATGTGACATTCCCACAGAAAGGCACTTCTGAAAACGACAGGACTGGCACTTATTGCGGTTTTTTTTTTGAATCTTACAATTGCGTTCACACTGATCATAATCCAGTTTCAATCGTATTGTTCGCCGAAAAAAGCCCTGTAATAAAAATCACAGCAGCAATTATAGAGCAACCTGATTCTAATAGAGTATAAGATCTTGGTTTGAATAATATAATCTTTTCTTATTTTCTCAAATTACAGAAAAATACTAATTTGACATTCCGATTTTTGGTTTGCTATTTTCCCTCCAGTCATGATGTCATTTCCATTTATATGGATATTTTGAATCCATTTTCAGAAACAGTCAATGAAACAAACTTTAAACAGATGACTTCTATAGTCCTGGGGTAAAATTACAATTCCTGCTCTTAACCATAATCTGCACAAGATTCATTAGTCTAGAGAATTAATCCAAGAAAAGTGCATTTTAATAAAGGAGCCTACTGATAAAGATCAATAATTTTGAACACTATCGCTTTCCTATATTAGCAAAACATTCATATATGATTCTTGTATTGAGCAGTGCTATTTGCAGCACGCGCTTGCCAAATTAAAACCAATATTTGCTTCCTTGAAAGTCTAAGTCAACAAAATCGTTTTGCATTCCTCACATGTGGAAGTCATCTCTCAGAAGTTTAAGTGAAGGAGCCAAAAAAGTCAAACAAGGAAAAATAAGACTAAAGGTAATTTGCAAGGCAACAGTACAGATGAAGACAAAACGTTTGAGAAAATATTTGAAAGGTAGGAAAAAGGCAACAAGGTATAACAAACTAAATAAGAAATTCCATTAGGCTGGATCTTCTGGACACCAGTGAAGCAGTGGTGTATGCCACTAACAAAGTTTGATAGTGAGCTGTTCAATAGCATAGGCTTCCTCTCCCAGCTGCAGCATGATGCAATCAAAGAAATTCAAGAAGGCAAGTTGCAAAGCACCACTACACCAAATCCAAGCCTCTTCTGAGGTTATTGGGGACAGACACGCTCCACTGTTCTGGCAAGTGCTGTGTTAAATGTCTATAAGTGCTTATAGCTATTTTAAGTGTTTACAAGGGTTCCTTCATTCAACTTTTAAGTCCAGTCAGCTGCTGTACACCTCAGCACACCCCTCCCCTATCCCCAGCTCTGCTCACTTCTTTCTCCTGACTTTTGCTCATCCATCCTCCTGCCCCAGCTCTGTTCATACACTCAATCCTCCCTCCGCAATCTTAATGTTAGAAAAGACCCTAAGGGTGGTCTTAACATGTGGTGAGCAAAGTCACTGGCAAGCAGTGGATGTTAGAGCTGGAGGATGGCAGGGTGAGCAGCACCAGTAGTGCTGGAGTGCTTTGACACTCCTGCTGACGTAAGATGTCATGTACCTGAGAAGGCTTTATGTTGCAAGGAGCAGCCCTAAATAAATCAGTTAAATAACTTAAGTACACGGTGAATCACCCAAATGTATATCCAGACAGATCTCGGCAATATTCAAAACCAGACAGAACTATAGCAAATGAAATCAAAACGGGTTAATGAGTTAAGAATTAGAGGCATGATGTAAAAGCAATATTTGCAGAAGTTGAGAGATTTGGACCTTATAGTAGACAACTTACTGGTCATATTTATTGCAATTAACAAAGCAAAAACGAATTGAGCTATTTGTCAAATCAATAATTTAGCTAGGGTATTCATTCCGGAGTTTTATACTCCGAGGTCAGACCACATCTTGAATATGAGTTCAATTTTGGCCAGTGTACAAGGGAAACTCAAAGCCCTCAAAAGCAATCTGGAAGGAGTGAGGTTACTTCCTCAAATCAGTCCAGTAACCCTACAGAAAGTTAGCAAAACTGGGGCCCTTCATTGAAAAAAAAATGAGAATTTACCTGATAGCAATTCACCAGAGTAAATAAAATAGAGAATTCAAAGTTATTTTAAGACAAAAGAACGTAAATATAAACTGACAAAAGTAGGATCGGGACTGATGTCAAGCATTGCTGCCCACAGACTAATTAATACCTGGCATGGTCTTCAAGATAGGTAGTGGAAACAAGAATTCTGGAATCAGTTAAGGATCTCTTAGATCCACTAATAGGACATCATAGATTTTGATGGAACAATGAGGTATTTAGGGAAAATGCCCTCTTCCTTCAATTCAATAGAACATTTAATTCATAAAAAAGATGGCACATGACCTTGAGTACAATGTTCATGTTTTAAGAGAGGATAAAAAGAAACTAATTGTTTCAGATTTTTGCATAATTTTTGTAAAACGAGATGCTCCCATTAGGGTCTGAGAAAACACGGAAATGGTTCAATTTAAAATTCCAAGCTGCCATCATTATGGAAAACCATCTGAAATTCTGCACATCAGAATGTCTGTGTGTTTTTGTGCTAAAAATGATTGTCTAGTTTTTTTTATTCCACAACATTAAGGCATTCGTATCTTTCACTTGGAAACAGTTAAAATTGTCAAACATGCAGCAGGTGGAGCTGGATTGTACTATATCCGCAAATAAGGCTTTATGGGCCTCAGTGATGAGTAATGTTCTTCATCTTATTAGAATAATTTTCTGAATCAACCAGTCAAAAAAATCAAGCTAGTTGAAGATAATAGTTGTACTGTATACTTCTACCCATATACTTCCCTTGAGGAATTTAATTTTACAGAATAAGTATTGTCCAAATAACGAATGGATGATCCAAAGCATCAATCTCAAACTCAGCATCTGGGTAAGTGGAGTGGTGGGCGGTTGTATGCCAAGAGGGAGGAGACTCCACTTCACCTAGTATTGCCAATATCCAAAATAGATGAATAAGGACACAAACTGATATCCTAAGAACTTCAAGACTGCATCTGGCCAAGCGTCCAATGTTCCTGGCATCTAATGTTGAGCAATAATAGGATCAACCTCTGATTACTGTATGTTTGGTAAAGCAGTCAGAATTGAATACAAGTCAATGCTATATTTCTTTTAACCATTAGTTGGAGTAACTGATAAAAGTATTGTAACTCTGTATTGACAAAGAAAATCAACAAAACTCACACGTTCAAGAAAGACAGTGATATTGCACATACCTTACAACCCTCACAGGCATGTACGCCATAATGAAAGCCAGAGGCCTTGTCCCCACACACTCGACACTCTATGCTGAGGCTAGAGGTGGAAGCTTCATCTTGGGCTAATGGTGTAACTGGAAAGGTTGCTGATGATGGACTAGAAGCCGGTGTAAGAGTATCTGAAGGTAGATGGCGAAGAAAACATTGAAAATTGTTTGAGATTAATCAAGTAAGCCAAGTAAAAATAGATACATGCTAGATTTTGTTTTACATCTTAGCCAGTTGTGTTGCTTTTAATAGTCCTTGAACAAATAGTTAAGTGCATGTTTTTTTAGTTGCCTTTGTTGCATGTTTTACTGTTCAATAATCATTTATTTTGTTTAATTATTGCAAGGAGACTGGAATTTTCCTCAATGGGCTTCACACCTTTCCCTTTATTATACCAAATATAGTTAGGAACTTGCACCTCAAGTTTCCTTTCTATGATTAGGAACATCAGCTGGGTCCAAATCATGAAGCAGAAAAATTGATCTTACATAAAGCACCTTTTGTAATCTCAGAACATCCCAACTTCAGTACTTTAGAAATATATTTAAAGTTATAAGCAGAATCCGACAGTAGCTACCACATTTGGCATATATATCTCTTTTGGAATTGCTTCTGGTTTAGAATAGAAACAACTGGCGGTTCAAACAGGATTTCCCAGACACTGGCTTGTTTGGAGTGAATGTGGCTTCCTGCTCAGTGTGGCTGAAACTTCGGACCAGCTCTGCTTTGCTCAGTTCCCCATGTGGAATGAATCTTATCATCGACATACTGCTTTTTTTTTAAAATCGGAGTTACTGGTTTTACGAGGTCCTTCTTAATGACATCCTTACATAATACAAGTGTAAAATTCATTCTCATCTTCTCTTGTGAGCTTTCACTATCTGTACTTTTAACTCCAGACATTTTATGCCCTATTGTTATCCACTTTTCTTGGGTAAATAATGGTTTAGTGTTGTTAGACTAATCTGCATGTCAAAGACTCAGTCAAACTGTCTTCCTAACCAATGCCCATTTATTAGACTCCTTAATTTTCATTTTATTACAACTTCTTGACACCTCCCCCCCATTTTTAGAAATTAAGCACTGAGAAGACAATTCATTTCTCAACTATTTAATATTTCTACCTCATCTACAATTACAAAAATCAGAATCACACATTAATAGAAAATACATCCCAAAGTTTCTTTACAAATAAAGATCCACATCAGCTCTCACACAGTGTATAATCTCTTTAAAATTCACATCCTTGATAGTGCATCAACAATTAGGTTCCCTTTTCGGGGCATATGGATTTTTTTTAAGTTAAATGGTTGAAATAACACACTCCATTGAAATAATCCGAGGTACCGACCCCAAAATCTTTCCAGAAATTTTAGGGGGTTATGGTTTGCATACACAATTGTCTACTATGTATTATTAGCAACATAAATTTCAAAGTGCTGCAATGCCAAAATCAAACTCATTGTTTCCTTTTTGATGGTAGAATACTTCTGTTGATGATAGTTTAATTTCCTTGAAAAGCATCTCTCAAGCTTTTCTATATTAGTGTTATCCTCCTGCTGCAACACAGCCCCAATGTCAATATCACTTGTATCCACAACCGGTTTAAATTGTTGTAACCTTGTGGCTAAAACTGGCGTTAATATAGATTTTAGATCTTTGAATGCAGTTTGGCATTCCACTGTCCAGTTAAATTTCTTATTCTTCTTCAAGATTCCATTAATGGTGCCACCACACTGCTTATGGTGAAATCCACTCAGTTCCTGATGTCTCAGAACTTCCTTTTTCATTGTAGGTTCTGGAAATTCCCAATTAGAAGGTATTTGCATCTGACCATGTCCCACAATATGGGCTAAATATGAGAGCTGAGCTTTAGCAAACTCACCTTTTGCCAAGTTCATGACCAGGTTAGCTTTTCTTAAGAGATCAAACAGGTCTTTCAGATGTTGTAGGTGTTCCTCCCAACTCTGACTAAACACCACCAAATTGTCAACGTATATAGCACAGTAGCTTAGTCCATTAGCTACTCTCTGGAATGTTACTGATGCATTTTTCATTTCAAACAGCACAATTTTAAACCAATAAGATCCATCTGGCACCACAAATGCTGAAATTTCTTTCTCCCTTTCTGATAAAGGTACTTGTTTTCGTCCTTTTGGCAAGGCTATTTTTTATAATGAATTTTGACTGTCCCACCCATGGAATAAGAAGTGAATCCCTCTTGGTGGTGAAATTCACTTCTCTGTAGTCAACAAAATCTCTGCATTCCATCTAGCTTCGGTACCATCGCAGTAGGTAAACTCCAATCACTAGAACTCAATTCAATAGTATCATTTTGGACCATATATTCAATTTCTTTTTGCACCTGTGATAACATAACTACATTTAACCTATACAATGTTGTCCTTTGTAAATGCATCTCCCAAATCTATATCATGCATTGCTACTTCCATTTCACCCAAATTATCCCCACAAATTGATTTATATGTTACAGTAGCTCCTTCAACTTGCCAATTTACTCAGAATTTTTAAAAAAATTATATTCCTCCTCTTTACTCAACTGAATTAAAGGAAAGTCACTTTCAGAATTTTTCTTCTTTTTCCCTGCTACACCACTTCTAATTTTTTTTTGTCATGTTCCCAATCAAAGTATTTCTTGAGCATGTTTGAGAGATATGCCAAGTGGGATTTTCTTCTATCTGGAGCACATACCAGATAACTCACTTCACTTAAATTTTTTCTCAATTTGGTATAATCCACCAGCTTTTAATGGTTCACCTGATACTGGCAAAGTAATTAACACTTTCTTCCCCGCTACAAAACTATGAGACTTGGTTTTCTTAATCCGCTTCTGGTTTCATATTTAAATGCATCCTCACCAATTCACACGCCACCTTTAGTCTCTCTCGGAAATCTGACATATTCTAAGTATGTGGTTTCTCACATCTTATTCAACAACTTCTCCCGAATCAACACCAAGTCAAAGGAACTAAATTTCATTGAACCATTTGGTGCAATCCTATTGGCTAATGGTCAAAATGGAATTCCTTTGTCCTAATCATGTGGTTAATCATGACTATATGTTTTCATTATTGTTTTAAAAGTCTCATACCATCTCTCAAATTCATCAGCATACCATGCAGAGTTAAACTGCTTCGGATTATTCACGATTTCCTAAAACAATAAAATTTGACTCAAGATCTGATTGTATTTCTTTATGCAAGCCGTATCCAGTAAAATAATTGGTAAATTATTCTATAACTCTTTGTTGCAAGTTTTCTTAATGGAATGGCTTCTGGAAATCTAATGGATACATCCATGATCATCAGTAAGCACAGATTACCACTTTTTGTTTTGAAAAGGGTTCCCACACCATCTACCAAAATGATCATGAAAGACTCCTCAGAAGCTGTACTGGAATGAAAGACACCTGTTTTATTACAGCATGTGGTTTTCTTACTGCTTGGCATGTATGACATGTTCAACTACATCTCTGGGGGTCGGTTTAGCTCAGGACAGCTGATTAGTGATGCAGAGTGACACCAACAGCTTGGGCTCGGCTCCTGCGCTGGCTAAGATTACTACTTAAAGTTTACTTTCGCCAGAAGAATTATTTCAGCTTACCCATGAATACCACTTGCTAGAACCTTTTCCTTCAAAATCCCCTCTGGACAGCACATATCCTTATTGTAAAACATTAGGTGATTGACTTGCACTAGTATCTAATTATAATATCTTTACCAACTCCATTTTGTAAATATGAAAAGACTTTTTCATTCAAAGTCCTTAAACACATATTCTGCCTATTGTTCACTCTTACCCTGGATAAGCTGTACACATACTTTCACACCTCCATCCAGTCCTTTTGTTTGTATTACTCTGAAGGAATTAGACCTTATTTCTTGTTTCACGATCTCAGAATTAATATTTAAGTTCCACATTTCCAACTGGTTTGTCCAATGCCCAGAACACTGATGTGATACAATGAAAGCATCTAATCTTCTGCATATCCCTTGTATCCCCAGCACCTTCCTTTCTAATGAGGTGGGATCCCTTTGGAATTTGACTATTCCTTCTTTTAACTGACCTTCCCATTTTCTATTTCTGAGACCAACAAAGGCGTTGTAAAAAAAAAGGTTTGATCTATGAACTAATTCATAGTCATCTGCAAATTCAGCTGCTTGTCCGTCAGTTGTAACTTTTTGTTACTTCATAAGTCCTTACCAGTGAAGGCAATAAATCTTTAAATTCTTCCAAAAGAATTAATTCTCCGAGAGCCTCATGGGTTCCTTCTATCTTTAGTACTCTTAGCCACGTATCAAAATTACTCCGTTTAACCTTTTCAAATTTAATACAAATTTGTCCCGTTTCCTTACATTTAGAAACTTCTGTCTATATGCTTCTCAAAAGCATCAAGTATAGCTTTCTTCACTTGTAATACTCCCCAGATATAGAACATAGAACATTACAGCGCAGAACAGGCCCTTCGGCCCACGATGTTGCGCCGACCAATTAAAAAAGCAATGACCCTCTAACCTAAACCAATCCCTTTCCAATCTCTTCTGACAGAGACACGTAGGTAGCCTACTTTGTAAAAGTAATATCCAAATCCCTTATGATTTTTTCATTTGTTTAACTTTTTATTTACAAACAGAAAAATGCCTCCACATCCTTTCTATCAAATGTTGAAAGAGCTTGTACAAAATGTAAACATCTCCCCACTAGGTTTTTGTCTGGAAATAAGTCCTTCTCCATCTTCCTCTGGTGTGTCTTTTTTTCAACTGCCAGCTTTTTAAGCTACAAGCCTCCTTCTCTTTCCTCTTTCTTCTTTTGTTAACCTCTTCATTTCCAAACGCTTTCTGGTCTTCTTTCTCTCCCTCTCCTTTCTTTCTGCCTCTTTGAAATATGCTTTTTCCTTTTTCTTTATCTTTCACTTCTATTTATTTTTGAAACATTCTCTCTCTTTCCCCTCTGCCTCCAATTCAAGTCTCTTCATTTGCTAAGTATCTTAGCCAATCCAACTGCTCCTCCCTTGAGATAACTCAGGCATCTCTTGCAACTTCAAAATGTTTAGTTTATGTCATCTTTCTTTAATCCCAATTGCAAATTATCTGTCAATTCCATCAATTTAGTAACACTTCAAGGTTATATCCTCTACTTCCAAACAAGTCTTAGCAATTGCAGTCACCTTACTTTAGAATCTCACAATACACACCTGGTTCAATACAATCCTCATTCTCATTACTTTTACAATCATTCATTCCAATACAAATAAGGAATCATGCATTCAATATCCTGTAAAAGGGCCCCAGTTTTGTTAGAAATACAGCTGGTATGAATGTTATCACAAATCAATTTATAGTGACTAAGCAAGGAAGGGGAAGAACATCCTACAACTGCCATTGCAAATGATTTGCATGAAGATGACAGAAACATATTTATTAATGCAGGTACTGAATTTCATCAGAGCTGAAATGTTTGAAAGACCTGAAGCCACAAGTTCACCGGAAGACTAAATAATCTTGTACTACCAAAATCAGGACATATTCACAGGAAACTAAAGACAAAATCTGATGAGTATGTAGTGTATAATTCTGCATGATAAAGCATCTTTCCTGCCCTGATAAATTGCTGTTGTAGACCCTAACCGAGGAATATCAGAATAGACTACCTGTTTAATAGAGCAACCTGATATCACTTACCAAATAGAATATGAATTCCACAATATTCCTCTTGACAAACTTTCAAATACAATGATAGCTTGGAGCTTATCAATGATGCAATACAACACATTGAAGAGGTTGATCAATAACTCATTTGTCGTGCAAATTGTGCAACTCATTTGTTGGTAAATAGCTGGTGCTGGGGCCTCCGCTATTTACCATTGATATAGATGATCTGGAGGAGGGAACCGAGTGCATGGTGTCGAAATTTGCTGATGACACCAAGATTGGTGGAACGGCAAATTGTGCGGAGGGTGTGGAGAGTCTGCAGAAGGATCTAGATAGGCTGGGCGAATGGGCCAGGAACTGGCAAATGGAATTTAATGTTGGCAAATGTGAGGTTGTCCACTTTGGTAGGAATAATGGTAGGAAGGACTATTACTTGCGTGGCGAAAAACTGCAGCAGGTGACGGTGTAGAGGGACCTCGGGGTCCTCGTGCATGAGTCGCAAAAACCCAGCCTACAGGTGCAGCAGGTGGTCAGGAAGGCAAATGGGATGCTGGCCTTCATAGCAAGGGGGATTGAAGATAAAAGTAGGGAGGTCTTGCTGCAGCTGTATAGGGCACTGGTGAGGCCGCAGCTGGAGTACTGTGTGCAGTTTTGGTCGCCGCACTTACGCAAGGATATTTTGGCCTTGGAGGGAGTGCAGAGGAAGTTTACTAGGCTGATACCGGAGTTGAGCTATGAGGAGAGGCTGAATAAACTAGGCTTGTACTCGTTAGAGTTTAGGAGAATGAGGGGAGATCTCATTAAGACATATAAGATGATGAATGGGATGGATAGGATAGAGGTGGAGAGGCTCTTCCCGCTCACAAAGGACAGTAGGACTAGAGGGCACAGCCTCAAGATAAAGGGGGGGTGGTTTAGAACAGAGTTGAGGAGGAACTTCTTCACTCAAAGGGTAGTGAATCTCGAATTCTCTGCCCGTTGAAGTGGTGGAGGCTGCCTCGCTAAATATTTTTAAGACACGGGTTGATAGGTTTTTGATAGGCAAGGGGATTAAGGGTTATGGGGAGAGGGCGGGAATGTGGAACTGACACAAGACAGATCAGCCATGATCTTATTGAATGGCAGGGCAGGCTCGAGGGGCTAAATGGCCTACTCCTGCTCCTATTTCTTATGTTCTTATGTTCTTAAATGTGCAACCTCTTTGGAAGGTATCTAAAAAATATTAGCATCTTTCTGTCTGTCCTTTGCAGATATTATTATTCTTGACTTACTGCAAAGAAGAATATGAAGTTGCTACTGCCTTTATCATCCATCCAGATTCTCAGATGATTTGTCTATGACAAGATGAACTCTGTTTGCTACTTGCAAACAGAGTTTGCACTGATGTCACACTTTTCTGGCCAATCATTTGGAAATTGAAAATGTTGTAAATCATAAAGTTTCCCTGATCATTAAGCGTTGGCTCACCTCAATTGCCAGTACTCTGGTTTGGGTTGGAATGCATACCAGATTTGTGACACATAAATATTTATGATGATCTTCCAATGCAATAATGAAGGACTGCTGCTTTGTAAACGACACCGACATTTAGCAGAATTCCCATCTCCTTGTTCAGATTGACATTAAAGATCTCACGGCACCATTCAAAGAAGGAGTTGTTTCAGTGTTTTGACCAACATTACTCCAGTAATTATCAAAATCAATTGCTCAAACTTGTCTTTTGCCTCCTTTTTTATGGGGTCGTGGGATATTGATGATACAATATGCCAGATAACACGTCATTCAAACCTAACCCAGGGCAGTCAGCAAAATCTGCCAAAGTAGTCTTCTAAAAAGATCAGTAATCTGTGGTTAGAGCACACTGCCTTTTTAAGCACCGACATAATGGCAGCAGTCAGTCTGCACAGCACCAAGTAGGGCTTGCATGTATCTTATGTCCTCAGTCTGAGCTTTCAACTGAAACTTTGGGTGGCTTCTTGTTGTGCTGTGTGCAATGAGAGCAGAGACAGAGACATCAAGCTCCAGACATTAGATCACAACTGGATCCATAAGTGAAAATCGAGTTTGCATTAAGTTATATACAGGAAGGAATGGGCTTGACATTCCTTGACAGTGTTCCTGTATGCACACTCAACTCTTCAGCTGGCAATGCACTGAGCATGACGTCGATGGTCATGCAGCTGAAGCTTGCACTTTGTGCCAGATAGCAGAAGGAGAGCAAAATGGGACATAAAAGGAGCCTAAAGGTAGGAACATACAGTTATCTTGGATGTCTTTGGCACTGCCAGTTGGACAGCATAGTCACTGCCAGCCCAATCATTCGTAGCACCATCTCCTTCAAAAGGTCTCAGGAGATGCAGGCTTGCCTCTCCCAACTTGCTTCTGGCCCCACCCCACTGTTCTCTGCTGCTCCCCCCATCCCTGTAACCCTGTGCACTTACTATGGTTAATCCACCTAACCTAGCCATCTTTGGACACTAAGGGGCAATTTAGCATGGCCAATTCGCCTAACCGGCACATCTTTGGATAGTGGGAGGAAACCAGAGCACATGGAAGAAGCCCACACAAACATGGGGAAAGTGTGCAAATTCCACACAGTCACCCAGGGCAGGAATCAAACCTGGGTCCCTGGCGTGATCTGCTACTCTGTGAGCAGTTTTATTCCTTTTCAAAACATTTTATCGTACTATTCAATAGTTGCTGCAAATAAATGGTACCTTCCCTTTCAGATGGCTGTCTTTAAGAAGTACTTTTTAACTAAAAAATTTAGTTCATTCATAAAATACCTGAATGTTCTTATCCAAATATTTCAAACTGGATATTACAGAAAGTGCAATAATATTTAACTTTTCTCCATACAGCATGTTGCACTCTTCAGTGCCTCAGTACAACCATATTTAATGTTTACGTTCAATGACAAGAACACTGTCTAAGGGGTTCAATAAGTTTCTAGCCCCTCAGTGCACTATGACAGAAAGGCCTTTGATGGTCTCTTTCCCCAATAAGCCTTTGTAGTGGCAGCCTTTTGGTAGTTCCCTCAGCACATAGTTCAGAAACCTTGGAATGTGTCACAACACTGAGTCTGCAACACTCAGTCATGGACAACTACTTGCACTGGAAGACCAGGTTTTAAGTCGGTCCACCTCATGTCCAATGAGGGGCATACACGCGATGGGTCGTACTGGGGCTGCTCGAGATTGGCCTAGTGCTTCATGTCATTAGTATGTGCCTAAACTGGACAAGATACTGGGCAAGACGACAGCTCAGTGACTATTGCTGATTGCTGTGCAGACACATGGATTTGGGCTGGTGTCTGTGGGAGTTTGCGCATTCTCCCCGTGCTTGCGTGGGTTTTCTCCAGGTGCTCCGCTTTCCTCCCACACCCCAAAGATGTGCTGTTAGGCTGATTGGCAGGAATAAATTGTCCCTAAATGAGTTTCCCTCAATCTGGATGGCCATAAAACATTAGAGTGGGGTCGTGGGTGGAGAGGGGGACTGGTGGTGTTGAGATGGCGGCGCGGGCTCGTTGAGCCGAAGGGCCTGTTTCCCAGGCTGATTTTGTTCTTTGTTCTTTGTAATAAGTATCAGACCAGAGAGCATCTTTCATCAAGGTGGTAATCCTCTAGCAGATGTTATTGATTGCAATGTGCGTCCCTGGGAACACAGAATCATACAGTGCAGAAGAGGCCCTTTGGCTTATCAAGTCTGCACCAACACGCGAAATGGATACGAGGCAACCCACTTCTACCAGCCTCACAGGCAGTGCATCCTAGACCATCACTACTCTGTGGGTAAAGAAGTTTTTCTTCACTTCCCCGCTAAACCTCTTGCCCCTCACCATGATCCTACGTCCCCTTGTGACTGACCCTTCAACTAAGGGGAACAGCTGCTTCTTATCCACTCTGTCCATGTTCTTCAATCTTGTACACAGCACAGAGCACAGACTACTGTTTCACAGAGCTGCTGGGGATGAACCTAAACGAAGACCACTGTGGCTCTTCCCAGACATTTTTTTTGTGTTAAGAAGTATGTACTAAGTGCTAGTCACTCATGCACCTGAGGCCTCTGATGATTGTGCAGCCAGTGACCAGAACGTTTAAAGCTAGGCTACACATAACAATCATGGTGATGAGCTGGCAGTACACTTTTCATGACAATTCTAAGCTTATGCAACAGAATGCTCAGGTGTTGCATCAGAGTGATGTCAAAAATTAATAGATGTTAGCTATGGCTGCTAATTAGATGGCCTTGTTTGAACTAATTCCATCAAAGTAAGGATGAATTATGCAGGCTTCTATTCTTGCATTTTGAAGATTCCTTACCTTTCACATCACAGCAAAGTTTAAGGTTACCCAATAAACAACAAAGAGCAGAAAATAAGTATTGAATTCCATTACCAAAAAATGCATGTTAAGGAGCTTTGTTGCACTGTATTGAAGACCAAAGTACCATTCTAGTGTGCAGGTTAGAATGCACAATGAAAAATATTATCCTTGGATTCCATCACTTTTATATTGCTTTCAACAACAAAATGAGGTCTGATCATCATATCTGCAGTCAAATTCAATCAGGATTAACTTTCTCTAGGAAACAAGAGCATGAATAGACCAGAGAACACAAGAAACAAGAGAATGAATAGACCAAAAAGCCAATCAAGCCTGCTCCACTATTAAATGCAATCACGCCTGACCTTGAATTTCAACTCCTTTGTCCCGCCCACTCTCCACATTCATTGGCTGCACCTTCCAAACCCGTGAAGGGGCAAGGGCAGAAGACGGCTGGAAACAACACCACTTGTAAGTCCTCCTCCAAGCCACGCCATCCTGACTTGGAACTATATTGCCCTTCCTTCACTATGGCTGGGTTAAAATCCTGCAACTCTCTTCTTAACAAGACTGTAGGTGCACCTACACCATTTGGAATCAAGCAGTTCAAGCACCACCTTTCTCAAGAGAAATTCAAGATGGGCAATAAATGCTAGCCTAGCCAGCAACATTCATGTCCCATTAGCGAATAAAAAAAGACCAAAAATCAGTCTAATACAGCTTTAAGTATATTCAACGGTGGAGCATCCAAAACCATCTGGGGCAGAGAATTCCGAAGATTTACAACTCTTTGAGTGAAGTCATTTCTCCTCATGGCAGTCCTAAATGATCAGTCTTTATCCTGAGACATTTGTCGGAATCTTACTGCCTTGCCCGCCCAAGGCCAACGGAGAATGCTGTTCTGCGAGCCTTACTCACCCTGATAAAATTCCGAAGTATGTCCCCATGTTTTAGACTCCTCTGCCAGCAAAAACAGTCTCTCAGAATCCACTTTATCATGTTCCTTCTGAATTCTGTAGGTTTCAATGCAATCACCTCTTGTTCTTTTGAACTCCAGAGAATATGAGTCCAATTTAGTAAATTTCTCATGGCAGCATAATACACACTTCTCAGGGGCTGTCACCTCAAGTCAGCAAATCTTTGCTGTACTGCCTCTAACGCAAGTTTCCTTTCTTAAATGTGGAAACCAAGACTGCACCCAATATTCAAAAGAGTCTCACTAAAACTCTGTACAGCAGCAGCAAGACTTATTTATTCTTGTATTGCAAATCCCTTGCAATAAAGGCCAATATACCATTTGTCTTCTATTTGCTTGCTGCACCTGCATGCTAATTTTCTATGTTGCTTGTATGAACACACCCCAGTCCCTTTGAATGTCAACATTTCACATCTTTTAAAAAAAATTCTACTTTTACAACCAAATTGAATAACTTAACAATTCCCATTATATTCTACCTGCCATTTTGTTGTCCACTCAATTCACCTATCCATACCTTTTTGCAGCCTGTGCCCTCCCCACAACTTTCCTTTCTACACAGCTTAGTATCATCAGCAAATGTTGATGGATGAAAAGAGAGTAATTAATGTAAATTGTAAATAGCTGATACCCTTGCACTGATACTTGCAGCATTCCACCATTCACTGTCTGTCAATACCCGGTCTGCTTTTGATTCATTAACCAATCCTGCATCCAAGCTAATATATTACTCCAACTCCATGAGAACTTTGGGGAGAAAATAGAGTCAATGTTTCAAGTCTAGATCACCCTTTTTCAGAGCTCAAAAGCAAACTATAGCAGATGCTGGAATCTGAAACAAAAACAGAAAATACTGGAAAATCTCAGCAGGTCTGACAGCATCTCCCCACAGGTGCTGTCAGACCTTTTGAGATTTTCCAGCATTTTCTATTTTTGTTTCAAATCCCAGCATTTGCAGTATTTTGCTTTTATCCATGAGAACTTTTGAAGCTTATTAACCTTTCGTGTGGCAGCTTACCAACTGACTTTTGGAAATCCAGGCCTATCACAATTGCTGATTCTCCTTTATCAATGCTACTAGTTACACTCTCCAAAATTTGTTAATCAGGATTTCCTTTAGTAAAACCATTTGACTTGTTCTAATCATACTCAGCTATATGTTTTTTTAAGTGTATTATTAAGGCTTCCTTAATAACAGATTCCAGCAATTTCCCAGCAACAGATGTTAGATTAACTGGCTGGCAGCTCACTGTTTTCACTCGCTCTCCTTTCTTACAAAGCGTCGTAACATTTTCCAACTTCCAATCTAAATGAGACTGTTCCTGAATCTAAGGATTTTTAGAAAATCATAGCTAGCACATCCACCATCTCAGCTGTGATCACTTTTAGGACCCAAGGGTGAGGCCATGAGGTCCCAGAATTTTGCTGGATTTTAGTCCCTTTAAGTTTCTCCATACCTTTTCTCTGTTGATATTAATTTCCTCGCTCTTTAAGCCCGTGGGTTACTGTTTATTTCTGGTATGAAACTTTGTGTCTTCTACTGTGAAGATAGACCCAAAATATTTGTTCAATTCCTTTGCCCTTCCCTCATTCCCCATGATAAGTTCTTCTGCTTCTGTTTCTAAGGCAGTAACATTTATTTTAGCTACTCTCTTCCTTTTTATATATTTGTAAAAGCTTTTACAATTTGTTTTTAAATTTCTAGGTAGCTTATTCTCATTTTTCTTAATATTTTGGTAGCCTACTGCTGGTGGCTAAACCACACCCGATCCTCAGACTTGTTACTTTTTTTTGTGACATTTGTAAGTGTCTTCTTTTAATCTAATCCTTAACTACTTGAGTGAGCCTTGGATGGGTCTTTCTTACCAAGTTCTTGTTTTCCAATGGAATGTATTTTGGTTGAAGTTTTGAATTGTTTTAAAAAAATGTTTCCCATTGTTCATTTAATGCCATACGTTTTGGAATATTTATCCAAATAAATCTTAATCAACTCTCCCCTCATACCTATGCAAATTGCTTTGTTGAAATTTAAGATTCTGGTTTGTGATTGGAAACTTTTAAACTTAACGTGGAATTGAATGATATTATAATCATTATTTCCCAGAAGGTCATTTACCATGACAATTAATTATCTTGCTTCATTACAAAATGCTAAATTAAAGATGTACTACTCCAAGAAACTATCATGAAAGCATTCGACAAACTCAATTTCTAGACCACTCTTGCCACTTTGATTGTCCCAGTCTGGAAGCCAGATCTTTTCTCACTAGTATCCCGAGGTCATTCTTTATTATCAGAGCTATCCTTTCTCCTCTGGCATTCCTCCTGTCCTTCTAAAATATTGTGTGCTCTGGAACATTTAATTTGCAACTCCGATCACCTTATCATATCTCCATAACGGTGATTAAATCAAAATCATTTTACTTCTATTTAGTTTATCTACCTTATTGTAGAAGCTTCAAGCACTCAGATAAATAACCTTTATTTTCATTTTTTTTTAAAAAACTTCTATTCTCTACAAAGACTTTATCCACTGATGCAGAACGGTTGTTAAACTCAGTTTTTTCCTCTCCCTCTCTGCCAGCCTTTACCCACATTGCTATATCATTCCAATGCTTTGACCTTTCTTGTTGGATTTCTATATCTCCCTTCACCAGAACTCTTTCTGCCCTACCCCCTTTGTTAGTTTAAAACGCAGTACACACCCCTAGTTATATAATTGGCCAAGACACAAGACCCAGTCCAATTCAAGTGGAGCCCACTCCAATGAAATAGCTCACACTTTGAGTACTGATGCCAGTACTCCATAAATTGAAACCCTCTTTTCCCATACCACTCTGAACCATCATTTAATTCTCTAATCTTTTTGAACCTATGCCAATTGACATATAGCTCAGTTAACAATCCAGAGACGATTACCTTTGGTGTTCTGCATTTTAATTTGGAGCCTAACTCAAGTTTGGTTTTACCTATGTGGTTGGTTCCCACATGGATCATGACAACTGTATTCACCTCCTCTCACTTAAATTCTTTCACAGCCATGAGGAGATATCCTTAGCCCTGGTACCAGGCAGCCTTCAGAGCTCCCTAGTACAGCTGCACAGAACACCAATTATTCCTGATTATATGGTCTCCCATCACTACCACATTCCTCTTTATTCCCTCGATTTGAATGGCATCTTTCACCATTATGCCATGGTTAGTTTGCCTAACTCCTTGCAGTCCACTTCCTCATCCATACACACACTAAGCACTTTGTACCTGTTGGACAATGTCAGGGGCCGAGTCTCCTCCATTACTAGTTTCCCATACCCGCCTATCCTTGACCATTAACCAACTCTAAATTTCTTCTTAGCCCATGGGGAATAAAGTGTCTAGATAACTTTCCCCTTCACTGATGCTTTAGTGTCTGCAGCTCAGCCTCCAGTTTAATAACTGAGCCAAAGCTCCTCAATTTGCAGACACTTAAGCCTTGGATCACACTGGTGTCTGGGAACAATACACATTCTGCACTTTCAACATATCACCTGCCCTGTCATCTTTGTTATGTTTATTAATTATTTTTCTTAATTAATTTAGAACTAATAAATCATATTACTCTCACTAAAAACTCCTGGCCAGCCAAGATTTATGTGCAGTGGTCCCTCTCAAGCCATAAGCCCATGGCGACAGATTAAGTTATTTATTTGTTACAAGTAGGCTTACATTCACACTGCAATAAAGATGCTGTGAAAATCCCCTAGTTGCCACACTCTGGTGCCTGAGGGAGAATTTAGCATGGCCAATGCACCTAACCAGCACATCTTTGGACTGTAGGAGGAAGCCAGAGCGCTCAGAGGAAACCCACGCAGACACAAGGGGAATATGCAAACTCCACACAGACAGTGACCCATGCCTGGAATCGAACTTGGGTCCCTGGCGCTGTGAGGCAGCAGTGCTAACCATTGAGCCACTGTGTGACTAACAACCTCTTCCAGGAATTTCTAGCTATGGGAACAGACAAAAGTCTGCCTTAACGCACCACTAGGTTCAGGAAGAGAATTGTAAATACTCCATATAAGCTCTACTACTGTTAGTAACCCTTACTATTACGAGCAAAACCTTTCAAAATTCAGGTAATTTATTTGTAATTGTTAGAAAAACAAGCAAACTACTGACCAACCACTTACCTCTTTTTTTCAATGTTACACTTTGATTTTTCTCAGAAGGCAGTCCGGCCACAAACTAAGCTGCTTCTCCTTAGTGGGTGATAGGGGTGGGCCACAACCCTGCATCTTTCCATGCAGACTGCAGTGAACCCTCACCTTTTGCACAGTCTGCAGTGGACCCTTATTTTTCTGCACAGGCCTCATCCAACCCTCACCTTTCCTCCCTCTTTGCATCAAACCCTCATCTTTCTGTCCTGTTTGCAATGAACTCTAGCCTCTCTCTCTGCCACTTAAAATGAACTCTTTTTCCATGAACTCCCTTCTCTCCACTTTGTTTACAATCCCTCTTCTGAATTTTACCAATTTAACTTCTTGCAATGATAAATTGCTGATCAGCCCCATATCCTCAAGAGGAAAACTTGGTCATTTGCTGTTTTTCCTCAATCTATTTATGCACTTGGTTCAAAAGTTAATTCGGTGTATCTACATGTGTTTCTCTGATCTAGGCCATTTACAATCACCATTTACTGTAAAGTTAGGTGGTTGCTTTACAGGATTAGGGTGGTTACTCTTATTTAGTCAGAATTGATTGAAATTATTATACAGCTTGTGAAATGTACAAAATCTTTCAAATGTCCCAAACTTACCTTTGCTGCTATTAAAACAATTAATGTCATCTGAGAATTAGTACCACAATTTTACCCTACCATAGAAGGAAAAAAGGTTCTAATATTTTATCATGGATCAAAATAAACAAAATGTAAAAGACACCATTGAGATGCCTTTCAGAATGCTCACTTATTTAAGTTACCAAGTCAACAGACTCAATTTTCACGTGAACACGAAAACAACACTATTTGTATTGGGGCAACTAAGTTAAGTATTAGTGATGAAATTATTCCCAACTGTGCAGGAAAATAGTCTACAAAGAGGATCTTAACAAAAGAGTAAATTGTATTGCTATTTCCCACACTAAAGATACAGATTGGTGGAAGCAAAGAAAAATGGGCAACTATGTTGCTTGAAAGCAAAGGACAAAGAGTGAAATATAAGCACTCTCTAAACTACAAATCTGATTACTGCAGTAGTACCCTTGGCATCTCAGTAATATTTGTGGCTGTGTTAAGTGGTTCTTCATTCATTGTGTCAACTTAATTTTTTAAAAAAATACCTGACAAGAGTTCAGAAGTCAATCGAACAGTAGATTTTTAGAAATCTCGCAATATTCCGTTATTAACCACATTAATGAAAACAAAAAGAAGGAAAATATGGCATATTAGATGGACTAGGAATACTTGTCAACTTCACTAGAGTCTAGATAAAATGCATGGGTTGCTGAAATGCAAATATCAATTTTAATGTAACATGGGTAACGGAATCAAACAAAATGCATCAAGGACTCAGGTTGTGATAAACAGTCCTCCTAATCCTTGGGCTGAATGACCACCTTCTGGGCTGTAAGTGTATAATCTGTATTTGATAGTAGCAGTGTATAAGTTGTGCTCCCAAATAGTTTATGGATATATGACCTATGAACACAACTCTTCAATGAGTTAACACAACCCTCTATAGATGGATTCAAGCTCGAAAACCAACTCAGGTGGCATTTCTATCAGATTTGTCTAATCGCATATTGACTAATTTGAGTACATGATTGTCAATACTTGGTTCTATTCTCTCTGGGAGCAGAATGTTTGATTTGTCATAGCACAACAGTGCCTGATGCACTGTAATCATATTTACATGGACCAGTTGCCCACTCTCAAAAACATTTGGAAAAATCATTGCCAAATCAAAGTAAATTCCCTTACCTGGTACAGTTTCATTTGATCCAGGACCATTTCCCGAAGTCAGGTTCTCATCAATGCTGAATGTCTCTGAACTGTTGTCCCCCAAAGACTGTGAAATGTCTTGTACATTCTCCATTTCCTGTACCAATTCTCCAGCCAAGGGGGTCCCACAGTCATTTTCCAGTGGTGAAAATGGGATAGAGTGGATCTGTGTGTCTACCATTCCAGGGCACACTGTCTGGCAGTACAACAGTCATTAGTCTGGAAAAACAAACCAGTTCACCCAGTTAAAATGTACATTTTTATTGGAATTTGTCATGAGAAATTATGACTGCGACTCTCCCATAGCGACCTACAACTTTTGTATCTCCATCCTTGAACAGAGGTTTGCGCATACGCCAGGAATGCATGCGCACCTCCCAAAGCTGGCAAACAGCTGCCAGACAGATCATGCTGGAAACCGGCAGGAAGGCAGGTGAGTAACAAATCTTTTTTGAATGTATTTGAAATATTTTATTAGCTCATTACTGGGACCTTTCAGGTCCCGATTGAATCTTCTACCCCGCCAAGAGTACCTCATTCTGGCGGGGTTCAGACTAGCACTCCACATTTGGGGAACTAGTGGGAGACTCGCCAGAATGAGGGGGGGGCAATTGGGGCCCCACAGGGGGTTGGGCAGCAGGGGGAATGGTGCCCTCTGGGTATGGGCACCCTGGCAGTGCCATCCCGTGTCCCCAGCACTGCCAAGGGATACCTTGGCACTGTCCACCAGGCATCAGGTGATCAGTGGGGGGCCTGCTGCCACTCTGCAGACTGGATTGGTCTGGGATGGAGGGAGGGCAGCGATTGGGGCAGGCTGGTCTTCTGGAGTGAAGGGGGTGGACTGTACATTGGGGTGGGGGGACCAGGGTCCGTGATCGGGCCATGGGGGGGGGGGGAATGGTGCTGGAGGGGCAGCACTGCAGGGGTGCCAGGCTGGCCACCTATTGAGCTGGCCAGCAAACGGGGCGTCTGACAGATTGGGACGACTGTGCTTGCACAGATTTCCAGAACTGTCAACTCCGGCATGAATAACCCCTGGGTTTTTAATGAGATTCCCAACTGGGACCTCTGCAATACAGAGTGTGGAGATTCAGATGAGAAACTGAACTGAGAAAACAGTTCTCCCACCAATTCAGCACTTTTGGGAGAATTGGGGCCTACATTTCATATTACATAGTGTACAAAGAATAGTAAATGGTGGTTGACAATAAGATGTGTTATCCAGATTTACCCCCAATATTGAGGATTCCATGTCACACGCTTGTGTTTGGAAAAAAAACAACACTCGTACAAGTTCTAAACAGAATGATAAAATGGAAAGAACAAATAGATTTTGATACTGGTAGATTATCTGAAGAAAAATTATATCATTTTCAGCTAAAAAGGTTACTGTAGTTGAACTTTATTGCCACTTGTAGTACTGAGGTTACAGGTGGACAATAATTAGTTGACAACATAGTCATTTCCTTTTTAAAAATAAATTGATTTGTGATCTAAACTGATCATTGCTGTTGCAGCAGTGAGACCAGTAATAGTTATGCTAATCCTTTTTGTTCTAACCATGTTCCTAAGCTTTTGATAAAAGCTTCCCAATGGGTCACTTGAATCATACTTGGAGTGAACCACCTTATGCTCATCCTAATACCAAAATCAAATAAAAGTTAGGGGCTAGGCTAACTTCATAAAATACCTTGGCGTTTCTGATCTAGTCCTTAGCAGAGGTTCATGGCAATAGGAAGAATGTTAAGCTTCATGTCCTTGAACGTAGGAATTCTAATGTATAGAAAAGATCAGACAAGTATGTTGCAAGATTTTATTTAAATGATTCAATGGAATTTATAATCACAAGGGCTGCAGGGTAGATTAGGATTGATTTGCCTAACATTAAAAATGTATTGGTATCCATCATGAAATGCTGAATATTGGGATTGTTGGCATTTGGATCTGCCGACAAAAGATGGTTGATTTCTAAACACCATTAATTTATTGAGTCCTTTGAAAATGCATTAAAAAAAATCATTCACAGTAGAATGGACAAAAATCACAACTCTTATCTGCGTAGTCTGATCACTTAAAAGGAACTGCAGCCAACTATGGACTGCATGGCATCTTTAGTGACATTTTGAAGAGCAGTCACATGCTGTCAGAAACACCATAACTAATGTTATTAAGACCTTGAATGCCAATATCTGCGAGTTTTGATGCTTACTGAATTCTCCCTGCTCAAAGACTTTATGTAAGGAAGATGCAAGCATGTTGGCCCTTATGCTTTCAAGGGGAAAAAAAACACATGTTTAAGAATTAGGTTCGACAGCTTGCTCCATTAAGTGATCAAGCTGCCTGGAGGACAAATAACATTAAAATGGCTCAACCAAACGTTACTTTTAGGGTTGAGTAGATTCCTGGGTGCAGTTCTGTGTTCAAGCAATTTGGTTTTTAGCTTTAGAACAAAACTAGATGCAGGAAGCAATTCTTTAAAGCAAGATTCAATTGAATTACCATGTGTGTATTGACTAGAAGGGATTTTAAAAATCTTTATAGCTGAAGTACTCTACTAATAGCGAATTGGATTTCTGCGATTAACCAGCAGATGACAGAGAGAGAGAGAGAGACTGTTCTCGTTACAAGAACATTAAAGAATCAGGAGAGTTTTTACCTGGGGCAGCCAAGCTCAAGATATATGTGACACCTCTGTTAAAATAGGAGTCAACAACCATGATATAACTGGAGAAATGTTGAAGCGGAAATCCTGCAGAGATAGAAGGTCCAAAAAATCTTAACCTTCATGTGAATCTTTGAAACAGTACTCAGACTAAGTGATTAATCTTCCAATTTTTTTATTCCAATTCTTTACATATATCTAGTTTTTTGGGTGCAATTTAAAGGAAATCTGAGTTAATAAATTCAGTTTAAAGTCTAAACAACTGTGTTCACTGTATTTTTAATATCTTTAACATAACTACTGAAGATGGGAACGCAGTTGTTAGGGTATTCATGTTGTTGGATTCTTGTGTAGTAAAATTATTTTGCTTTAAATGGTAAACCTTGTGGCTTCATTCTTTAAACACCTGGGTTTTCAATTTCTAAAAAAAAAATTACTGGTCTCAATAGAGATCATAACACAAAGCTACCATGACTGTCGACTGCACCATGCAGCTGGATGAACATGCAGGAGGGGTGCATCAGCAGCAGGGGAAGACAGGGACGATGCATGTATATTCCAGAACAACTCAACCTCTATGTCACCGAACTAGTCTACTCAACTGATTTATAGAGTCAACAGAGAAGTAAGTAGATGCTGGCAGCAATTACAGCAGCAGAAGTGGTGCCTGTAAATTTAGGGTCATCTTCTGGTCTTGCTAGAGGTGGCAATGTGCCATTCTGACCTAGCAAACCCTTGAGAGATCCAACAACCTGCTACTTTCTTTTACGTCAACCATGATTCAGTTGGTAGCCCTCTTTTCGGAGCCAGAAGGTTGTGGATTCAAGTCCCACTAGAGACTTGGGTGGGAAAAAATCTAAGCTGACATTCCAATGCAATACACAGCAAGTTCTGCACTGTCAAAGGTGCCATCTTATAGGTGCCACAACCTGAAATCACAGTGAGCCAATCAAGCAGATACTTTTCCTGGATGGTGTCAAGCTTGTGTTATTGGAGCTGTACTGATCCAAGAAAATGGGAGTATTCCATCACTCCTGAATTGCGCTTTGTAGGAAGATTTTGGGAACGGTTGAAGAGAGACACTCACTGAGGATTCCCAATCTCTAACCTGACCTTGTAATCTGGATTTATGTGGATAGTTCACTGTACTTTCAGGTCAATGGTCCTCTCCAGGTAATGCTGTTGAAAATCATGGGAGACGGCTAGGTTCTTTGTCATTGTTTGACATTTGCTACTTATCAGTCCAAGCCTCAATGTTGTCTAGGACTTGATGCTTACAGAAAATGTGAATGGAACTGAACATTGTAATCTTCACCACACCTGACCTTATCATGGAAGGAAGAGCATTGATGAAGCAACTTACATGATTGGGTCTGGGACTCCATCCTGAAGAATCCCTGTAGCAGTGCCTTACAAATGCAAGCCTTTCTTAAAGTAACACTTAGAATTGGCATTTTGGGAATTTAGACATATTTTTAACGTAGTATAATGTCTCAAGGAGATTCACAAGAGCATTATCAGAAAATTGATACCAGGTTAAAAACGCAGATATAAAAAAGTGACATAAAAAACAATGCTGGAAAAATTCAGGTTTTAAAGCATCTCTGGAGAAAGACACAGAACTAATGTTTCACGTCCATATGACTTCTTCAGAGCTGGAGGAGGTAGAAATTCCCAGCTTGGGTCACTATCTAAATGGAGTTTGCACATTCTCCCCATGTCTGTATAGGTTTCATCCAGGTGCTCCGGTTTCCTCCCACAGTGCAGCAATATGCAGGTTAGGTGGATTGGCCAGGCTAAATTGCCCCTCAGTGTAGGGGGCCTACCTAGGGTAAATGCATGGGGTTATGGGGATAGGGATTGTGATTGGTGCAGGCTTGATGGGCCGAATGGCCACCTTCTGCACTGTAGGGTTCTATTTTATGATTCTAGATGTATTGGATTTTATACTGTTGGAGAGAAGGTTAGAACAAAAAGGTTTGGGATAGGAGAGAGCTCAGGATTTCAGAAAGATGTCATGGACACAAGACAAAGAGACTAATGAAATATTAAGAGACTAAGGAAGGTGCTGATAGAAGCAAAGTTCAGATAGCAAAACATCTTCATCGCAGAATAACGGTCAGCATTTTCAGAAACCCAAGAAAACAGCTACAGCGTGACCCTGTGGGGAAGGGGAATTGGGCAAATCTTTTAAAAAATGTTCAAAATGGAGGACAGAGTTCATGGTCTGAAATTGAACTCAAGAAGGCTACAAAAAAAATCTCTGCGGAAGAGGAAGTTCTTCCAGTTTGCATAGGGTTTCACTGTAATACTGCAGCAGGCCAACAGCAGAAATGTGAGCATGAGAACAAGGTGGTGAATTCAAATGGCAGGAAGTTGGTGTCATGTTTGCATTGATATTACAGAAGGGTAAACCCCCTGCATTTATGATGTTGTCCAGAGTGGGAAAGAGTAGCCTTGATGTTTGGCATTACGTATTTTGACACCAATTTATTCAACGAGATTTATGGTAGAAAATGGTTATTAGATGCTAGAGGCTTGAAGGAAATCTTTACCTTGTTTATTGCCGAGGCAGCAATGTCTACTAGTAAAGATTCATGGCTACAACAAAGAGGTACACTATAATCCTGGTAACTTGATGGTCACATCTGATACGTTCAGCAGGCTCCCAAAACCAGTGAAGTTAGCAGTTGTGGCCACAGATCTACAGCTGACCATTAAACTTGAAGACATTCTACACATTAACCTGGTGAATGTCGCACAATGCAAGTTTCAGTAACCTCAGGAGGAGTCAACAAAATACTCAATGGCTGCAGGAAGTCTGGAAAATTATTGTAGAAGGATGGCCAGACTCCATTCAGGCTGTCCACAAGCATCTGAAGCAGCTTTTGGCTTATCGGGAAGAGCTAAGAATATCCTACAAAGTCATCGTCAAAAGCAAGCAGATCATCATACCAGAATCATTGCGATGTGACATATTTCAACAACTTCAATCAATCACATATGGGCATAGATCATATGAAGAGGCCTGTGAGAGAACATACCGTGTATGGACAATGACACTGAAGTCATTGTTAAAAAGGGCACAATATGTCTGGAAATTATGTCAAATCTTCAATATTGAGACCGCTTCTCAATTATTTTATTCACCTGACATCAGTCATAAGAATCCTTTTTTTTGCCTCATCTTACCTTTATCTCTTTTGTCATCCAAGGAGTTCTGGATTTGCCTGCCTGGGGCCTATCCCTACATGGGAACGTATTTTGATTGTGCACGAGTCATCTCCCCTTTAACAGCAGCCCACCGTTCCATTACAGTTTTGTTTGTCTACCTTTGATTCCAATTTATGTGAACCAAATCTGTTTTTGTCCGATTGAAATTGGCCCTCCTCTAATTAATTATTTTACTGATTGCTCCTTGTCCTTTTCCAACCTAAACCTTATGATTTTAAAAATATTTTTACTCCAACTTTAAAGTTACAAAGCCAATGCTCAGAATGAACCAGGCAAACTCAAATCCATTCCTTGCTTGCTCCAAAAACCAAATTCAAACTCCCATTCATGAACCCCAGAAGGGAGACAAAAAAAGATCCACGCTGACAAGATAAAATATTGCATCCCATCATAGGCTTTATCCAACACTTGGGGCGGGATTTTCCAGCCGCGCTTGCCCTGAAACCAGATAGTCCCACCCAAGGTCAACGAACCTGTCCATGGTCCACTGCTCACCCGCTATGATTTCCATGGCAGGCAGAACAGGAAAATTCACTCCTGATCTTAGCCAAAAAGCCAAACTATACTTACTATCCTCTAAATGTCCCACCACCGATGACTGACCCAGCTCATTCCCTAGAACCAGTTCCAGCAATACCTTCTTTCTTGTTGGACTAGAGATATAGTGATTTGTAAAATTCTCCTGAAAACACTTGCCTCTCTCTGCCCTTTACCCATTAATTATTCAAATATAGACTAGGATAGTAAAGACCCTCAGTGTAATTACTCTAATTCTTGCATCTCTGCAATTTCCATGCAAATTTGTTCCGTCTTTCCCACTAGGTGATCTACATACTGAGCAAAGTATAGTTCCTTCATTGTTTCTTAACTACCTATTGTCTCAGACATCTGCCAAATTGCATGAACATACTTGCTTTAAACAATGGATTTGAGTACATTAATCCTACTTTCGAATTCTCTGTGGAAAATGCTCAAAGATAGATAACTATACAATCAAATTCTTTAAACAAAGACAAAACACAATTTACTACCAATTTTACTCAAGGGAAGTTGCTACACTTAATTATAATACATAGATTTTTTTAATTGCCTGGATGCTGGTACTTTTAATCAGAAAAATTATGCTGCAATTATTAAAGTACAGTTTTCTCACTTACTTTGGCATAGATATTCTACTTTCTAAATGCAGAATTCATTCTCTTCAATTTACTTTGAAAAAGTCGCAGTACTGGATTCTGGGCAACTACCACTTACTAGCTGATACCAAACACCAGCAGAGGAATACGCTAATAGGCCGTAAGTGAATATGCAGGCATGCATTCTTGATTTATAGAAATAATTTGATTCATGGCCAAAAGCTGCAATTTGACTCTAGTTTTAAAATGGAGTTATCATTATCTTAAATACAAAAGCAGCTTTGTTCTGTGTCTGCTAATCTGTATTAGAAGTAACAGCATGTCAAAAATATACTTCACTGGCTAAAGCAACAATACGCAAGATTTCTAAAAAAATAATTGTAATCCTTTTTAAATTTTATCTAAACAAAGGGAAATTTTACTATAATGCAAGTACAAAAGAATAATGTGTTCATTTCTCAGCAAGTCTTAAACAATTAGTTTCTTCAGTATAGGGCCACATCATAAATTCCTGCAGCCACAGGAAAAAGTATTCCCATACAGTACATTATTTTACCAAATTATAATAAACAGCAGGGAATGTCACCCACCAGCCAGACATAATGGAAAAATCACAGCCACATTGTCCATTATTTTTTATCCATCGATTTAATGGTGGGGCTCATTTAAAAATTGTAGCTACAATGAGAAAAAGCAATAAAAATTGTAAATTTAAAACCTGCTCAACAGATTAGTTGCTACTTTTAATTGTAAATAAAATGTACATATACCACATGTATAAAGGTAAGTTGCAAGTCAAAGGCCTAAAGAGTCCACATAATCATGTGTTTAATTCTTATTTCATTAAAGAACTGTCAACAACGGGTCTTCAGTCCTATGAATTGCTTTAGGACTTTTTCCTTACTCATCTTTGTAGCACAAATTGTAACAGGGCAATATATGAAAAATAATTGAAAAGACAATATAGGCCTGCTTCACAGGATGCAGGATGAAAAAAAAACTGTTAAGGCTGTTTGTTATCTGAAGATCCTCTGAGCTAGAGAAGTAGAATATTGAAGTCCGAGTCAGAGGATTTAATTACAATCCTAAGCTAAACCAAACTTAAAACTGTCCTGAAAGTAGAAGTTTTGCTATAGCTTCCAAAAGCAATGCTGCTTTCCACTACTGAAGGTTTGAAGAACTAGCTGGATCGAAACCAACCCAGAAAAAAACATGTTACTCAAACACTGACTAATCCTGATAATCTCCATGGAGAAATATACATCTGGACATGACACCATCAAATTTCTGGATGGTAGTTTTCATGCACTTGTTTTGGTTCACTCATACTCTAGTATTTTGAATGAAGACTGTACTGCACCATTTGATATTTTTATTGCAGATTTTAAATATTCTGAAGGTTGCTAATAACTTCAGTACTCAAAAATAGTTATGAATGCGATGTCAGGGTGAATGGGTTTATTCAAATTGATAAGAGTGAACAGGTTCATTCAGATAAACAAGCGGGGGTTGGTAAGGAGCAGGCCAAAATTCTGCAATGATACTGAATGTCAAAGACTGCAACATGGGAACAGTGCTTTCAGTTCATTGAGGGCAAACTCTAATTTAGGAAGCTTACTGTGTACAATTTGTTAATGGTTGACTGATTTAACCAACACTGTCTGAGCTCCTTGCTTCAAATATCTGTTGGATACTGAAATCTGGTATTACATTCTAGACTTAATAACATCATCTACAAATGTATATGGAGTACAGCTGTATTCTATATACATTACCATCCAATGATAAGTATTTCTGTTCAGTGCAACTAAATCACTGCTGGGAAAACTTATTGAAATGTGAGGGCCAGTCTGGGCAGTATGTGGAAATAGTATTGCCTGCTTCTGTCTGTTTCTATTCATTGGCACCTCCATAATTGTTTTAAATTGTAATCTCATTTTGTGCAAACATACAATATGCAAGACTGGTTAATCCATCTAACCTACCCATTTTTGGGCACTGAGGGGCAATTTAGGAGGCCAATCCACCTAACCTGTACATCTCTGGACTGTGGGAGGAAACCCATGCAGACACAGGCAGAACATATAAACTCCACACAGACAGTCAGCCAAAGCTGGAATCAATTCCGAGTCCATAGCACTGTGAGGCAGCAGTGCTGACCACTGTGCCATCAAATGTGTATGTTTGTCTAAACTGAGTATCCTACTCCAAGGACCTGCTGGACATCTACTCAGGAATTCTTGATCACTGTCTGATTTTTTGACATAAAATGCAGCCCAGCCTCCAATACACCTCTCCTCATTAGATTTTGTGCCACCACCACCACTAACACATTTCTATCAAACCAACTTCCTAAAACAAAGGGCAATTTTATCTTTAATCTGCCTCCCTTATGCAGGCTTCAAAAACTTTTTTTTGCACATAAATTATCAAATGCAAGGAGTGGCGAGGCGCAGAACGTAAGAGAGATTAATTTATTGGGAGGGGGGGAGACACAGAGGAGATTGGGTACTGGGAATAGAGAAAAGGATCTGGAAGAAAGTGAGTTGGGGATAGAAAGGAGACCGTGGCAAATAAGGGACAATTAAGGAGAAGACCAGAAAAATGGTGATAGTGTGAGTATGCAAGGCTGGGTAGAGAGGGAAGCTGGAGGCTTGAGTTCAGAATGATTGAGGAAGAGGGTAAGGTGGGCATTGGGTCCAGTATTTGTGGCAGAATTTGTGCCAGTAGCAGCACACAATGGTGACTGGGGAGTGACAGTAACAGAGAAGCAGCCAGTGAAGGTGTGAGTGAAACTTGGGACCTTACTGTTAGTTCATTACTATTAACAGTGGTAGGAAGATTGTTTTCACTAGTGGGCATATGGGAACAAAACAAAGACTGAGCACTTTCAGAGTGTAATGGAAGACACTCTCCCTGCTTTTATACCACAATGCCCAATACAAGGAATAATCAGGTACAGGGGAATGCGTATCAGTCAGAAGGGATATAAAACAACTTTCCTTACAATTTCTTCAGCTGCCTCCAGAGTTACTTTTAAGACCTGCTGTTTAATTAATAACTGGAAAAATAAGTCAGATTTGCACTATGACAAATTTTGCAGGAGGATCCTGAAACAGATACATTACTTTTCATATTTCAATTTAACCCAATGCTGATTTCCTACAGACTCAAAATATTGGAGATCTATATACAGGTCCAGGATATTGGTCTTATAGATAGATATACATGGTGCTTGTTTTATGCCCCGAAGGGCAAAATACATACCAATTTCCCATATGTTCAAATATCTTTTGCTGAATATAGTCCACACTTGGTCTAAGAATGTTGGATCTGGCCCACCATTAAATCAAGTTTGTCTTTTATATTTAGAACCTACAAAAGTGACAATTTGATCTGGGATCAAAATATCATTCCAAGATTCATTTGTGATTTGTGCAGAGTGAGAGAAAGAGTGATTTATGGGGAGGGCACAGAGAGGAGATTGGATGCTGGGAATAGAGAAAAGGGTCTGGAAGAAAGTGAGTTGGGGATAGAAAGAAGACTGTGGCATATAAGGGGCAATTAAGGAGAAGACCAGGAAAATGGTGATAATGGGAGTATGCAAACCTGGGATTTGTGATTGAATGTGAATCATTTTGGTAGGACAAACTTGAATGCAGATTACAGGGTCAACGGGAGGGTTCTGAGGAATGTGGAGGAACAGAGAAATCGTGGGGTTCATATCCACAGATATCTGAAGGTTGCCACTCAAGTGGATAGAGCTGTGAAGAAGGCTTAGCGTTTATTAACAGGGGGTTTGAGTTTAAGAGCCATGGGGTTATGCTGCAACTATACCGGATGTTGGTGAGACCACATTTGGAATATTGTGTTCAGTTCTGGTCACTCACTACAAGGAGGATGTGGAAGCATTGGAGAGAGTGCAGAGGAGACTTACCAGGATGCTGCCTGGTTTGGGGGATAGGTCTTACGAGGAAAGGTTGAGGGAGCTGGGGCTTTTCTCTTTAGAGCGGAGGAGAACGAGAGGTGACTTAATAGAAGTTTATAAGATGATGAGGGGGATAGGTAGAGTGGATGTGCAGAGACTATTTCCTCGGGTGGATGTAGCTGTTACTAAGGGGCATAACTATAAGGTTCATGGTAGAAGATACAGGATGGACATCCAAGGTCGATTCTTCACTCAGAGTGGTTGGGGTGTGGAATACACTGCCAGCTGTGATAGTGGAGTCGGACACTTTAGGAACTTTCAGGCGGTTATTGGATAGGCAGATGGAGCACACCAGAATGACAGGGAGTGGGATAGCTTGATCTTGGGTTTGGACATAGTGCGACACAACATTGAGGGCCGGAGTGCCTGTACTCTTTTACGTTTCTAAGACTGAAATATATTAACAAGCCTAAACAATAATGAAGTTATTATTGTCACATTAGAAAGTGTATCAATTTGTTAATATTAACAATATCACTGCAGATTTTGTGACAGCACATTCTCAAGGGCAACTAATGCTGGCCAGCCACAATGTCCATGTCCCATGAATAAATTTTTAAAAATTAACACCTGATTCAATTAAAACTGATCTGCCATTTTTCCTCACAATCTTGTACAGACCAAGATAAAAGTATTTTTTACACATTGAATTTACATTACTTCAACACAATCACTAACTACTAGATAATAAAGAAACTTATGATCAAATAACATTTTTTAAAAATTCTTTCAAGGATACAAGTAAGGCCAGCATTTGATACCCATCCCTAATTGCTTTTGAGGTGGTGGTGGTGGTGAGCCATCTTTTAGAACTGTTGCAGTCCACTGGTACATGACACATTTCTGTCACTGTGCTTTGGTGGTGGAGTGGCTGTTTAAAGGTGGCGAATAGGAACTGCCAATCAAGCAGGCTGTTTTTTGGTAAATGGTGTTGAGCTCCTGGAATGCCAAAGCTGTCCACATCCAATAGAGTGGAAAGTTTTCTGTCACACTCCTGACTTGAACCTTTTGTGGGAGTCAGGAGGTGGATTCACAGAATTCCAAGCCTCTGGCCTGCTCTTGCAATCAATGCTTATGTGTCTGGTCCAGGTAAGTTTCTAGTCAATGGTAATCGCCAGGATATTGATGGTGAAGTGTTTAGCAAAGGTAAAGTGTTGAATGTCAAGGATAGATTGTCAGATCTCTCTTGTTTGAGATGATCATTGTCTAGCATTTGTGTGGCATCATTGTTACCCGCCATCTATCAACCGAAAGTGTATCACAGCTTCAACAGATGGACACCTCATTTTTAGGTATGCATGGTCCCGTTCCTGACATACTCTCCTGCACTCTTCATTGAATCAGGGTGAGGGATACGGCAGGCCACAAGGTTATAGATTGATGTTGAAACTGACAAATTTGAACAGTTACCATTGATTACGGCCATTGAGACATCACTGTTCAAGATATTTCTGCACTCAGGGAATACTTTCACTGCTTAACAGATGATTGCCAACTGGTTGGAATGCACTTCATCTGTTTACCACATTACATGAAGCTGCACTTCCCTGTTGCCTGCCTTTATGAAGTAAGAAGTCTCACAACACCAGGTTTAAGTCCAACCAGTTTATTTGATAGTAATCCCACAAGCTTTTGGAAACGGTGTTCCTTCATCAGGTGTGTGGAAAGTTCTGATCAAAGAAAGGCAATATAAAGACACACAGTTTACAGATTACTGATTAGAATGCAAGTCTTCGCAGCTAACCTGCTATTCAAGTCTTAAAGATGCAGACAATGTGAGTGGAGATAGCATTAGCATAGGTTTAAGAGATGTGTATTGTCTCCAGACAAGGCAGTAAGCAAAATCTCACTTGACATGAGCTCATCTGGTCCATTAGGAAGGAGAAGTGGAGATAGCATTAGCTATTCCTGTGTTGCTACTGATGAACTGCCCTTAAACATGCCCTGGTTCCTTTAATTACAAATTCTTCCTTTGACAGGATAGGTACATCATCCTACTATGCCTCTGTGGTTGGCTGGGGAGCTCAGAGGCAGGCTTTTAATTAATTGTTCTGGTAAAGAGCAACTGCAAACAGCACTCATGAAAGGTTGGATTCGAAATCTAAAAATGGTCCTGTCATTGCTTGAGGAACTAAGTTATTAAGATTCCATCTCCTATTCTGGAACTATCAGACACACATGCAGAGCCCATTAATAAGGGATAGACTGACTCCTCGGATATATTATTCTGTAACAATATGCATATTATGCCATGCAATGACAATATATCAGGCCTATCAATTTATGGGGACTGACTAATTGGAGAAAACTGATTTTATTAGATTTTATCTGTTTTGGATTGAATGCTCTGACTATTCATTTTCTGCAAAAGCTAAATGGCGGTCTTCGTTACTCTTGTATTCAAAAATACATGGTATTTATTGTCTGTTTTCTGTAAAAACTGTAAATTGGTGGCCTTGGTTATTCTTATATTCAAACATATGTGGCATTTCTTTTATACATCCTTTATCAAAGTAATTAATCTTTATATTTACTTTGTTTGCGAGCTGAGGATATTCAAAGATGATATGCAAAAAATACAAGTTGCAGAAGGACCACATAGCAAATAGTGCTAAAGAAGTTGGAGATCATGGGGTTTAGCAATATTGAGGTGTTGATTTTGGTTGGAGAGGATTTGGCAGTGTCCCATAGAATCAATATCATGTGGATTGGCAAATACTGTGAACAAGAAACTTAAGATTTGGCAGATTTGGTGGCATTTGACTCACTGGTAGGTTTCTCAGGTCTGATAGATAGCAAGATGGTCCTTAGAATGGCATTAGTGGTTCCTAGGACATCGCCACAAGTATTAAATTTTTGTTTTTAAATTACTTACTGGCACAATAGGCTGATGAAATTTACAAGCGTCGTAAAAATGATCAGGCATAACCAAAGCATTGCACAAAAAAAGTTAATGGAAATTAAGCCAAAATATATAGATGCATTTGATAAATATGATGTTTAATATATTAATTAGGAAACTCTGTTTAATTTCTCTAAAGCCACCACCATCTTTGGCTGAGAGATATGATCCAAAACAGCTAAAGTGCACCCCTTCTCCAAACCAGACAAAGTAATTTGCTATTCCATTTACAGATCGTACATGTTTCTTACTGTGGACTCTATAGGCACAAAAATCAAAAGTGCTGCCATTCAGATGAAACATTAAATCCAAGGTCTCATCTGCCCTCTTAGGTGAGTGTAAAGATCCCACAGCATTATTTAGAAAAGCAAAGTGGTCAATGTATATTCCCCACATTGCCATCACAAACAGATCACCTGGTCATTATCACATGGTTGTTTGAGGAAATTTGCTGTGCACAAGCAGACTGCCACATTTCCTACATTACAAAAGTGAGTGCACTCCATTGCTTTAAAGTCACATTGGGATGTCCTGTGCTCGTGGAAGATGCTATACAAAAGCAAGTCTTTCTTTTTTTTCCTCTTTATCATCAGTATAATCTCACCAAATAAAATTAGCTTCAGAAACTGCCTCCAGTATTTTTAAAAATCAACACCTGTCATTACATTTAAAAAAAAATGCTCTCTTCTCATATGCCCCTTTCAGAGGAGTAGCTGACAATTTAATGATGACACCCAATAGATACAATCAATACTGCATTAATCAGAGAAATTTTAATTTTATTCAGAATTGAGGCATTTCATATTTTAGTCTTATTCTTGGTTTTGGAAGTCATTTAATTCTAGTTCTAATCTAGTATTTTGTTGCCATGTTTTGGTGATATTTAAATTTAATTCTTGAAAATAATTAGTCAGAAAAGATTTTTGTTTAACAAGTTGTCATTGTCATCTTTTCAGAATTTGTGTTTCACTTCTCACACAGCTCTAAGACCAATGGAAATTTGTTTCACTCAATCTAATTCCCAGAGGAGCATACTGCAAATCTGTTTTTTTTTGTTACAGGATCATAGAATCACTACAGTGCAGAAGGAGGCCATTTGGCCCATCAAGTCTGTACAGACTCTTTGACAGAGCCCCATTATCCAGACCTTATCCCCGTAACCCCACCTATTTATCCCAATAACCTACACATCTTGGGACACACAAGGGACTTTAGCATGGCCAATCCACATAACCTGTACATCTTTGGACTCCCTAAATTATTTTTAAGTTTCTGGCTCAAAAGTGAACTTGTGTTGGCCTTTGAAAGTTAGTTAAAACTGTAGTCAACTTTTATTCTCCTCCTGATTTTAGCCATCTAAAATAATACTGCTACTGAAACTGGTTGAAATTTTGAAAACATGGTCAATGCAAGGAAAATGTGCTCTAAATATTATGTCTGTTACAATAGAATCTTGTCTACTACCCAACATCATAGCACGTCTAATGAATCACAGTATTATAAATATAGTATTGTATTTATTAAACATATTTTAAATCTTACCTTTTTAAACTATAAAAAGCACCCCCCCCCTCTAAAGTAATATGGTTGAAAACTATTTAGCCCCCCGAGCAGATACAACGTTTGGACAAATTAAGGAAAGTTGGAATATTGGGGAAAGTTTATCTTTCTGATCATTTTCAGTTACTTGATACTTTAAAGATTGAGGGGGAAGCGGCACAATCCGAATGGAGGCGCCACTGGGTCTCTGGGATGACATCAGTGTGGATGAAGCAAAGGTTTCACTGGTCTCCAAAGATAGATGGGCAGCACAAGTGTTGGTTGTAAAAGCCCGGCGTGGCGTGGGCTGCACCTGCCAGCAGCAACATTAACCCTGTAATCACACACATTACAAGTTGTGCCAGCATTTGACAGGAAGTCAGGTCCGAAGTCCTGCCCCGATCAACCCCTGGAGTATTGGTGAGCAAGCACCCACCACCGCGGCTGATCGCAGAGCCCCTAGGGTAAAACTCAGCAGGAGGAAAGGGAAAGAAAGCCGGACAGCTCCTTAAATAGGCGACACTATCACCCTGCCGCCCTCCAAACAACTTTGCACTCAGTTTACATCGCGCGTACATGCCTGTAGCCCACCTCCCTCTCCTTCCTCCCTTCTTTCCCTCGCAGCCGCCGAGGAAGTCAGAAGTTACCTGCACTCCCCATCCGTAAGAAAGTGAGCTCACGCTCGGGCGGTTGGTGTGGGATTGTTCCAGAAGGCGCTCGCGGCCGCCTCGAGCTGTTTACCGACACTCCATCAACAAGCCGCTCGTGTCGGGAGGGGGGGGGTTGCTGACAGACGGAAGTGACGGGCCGGCCAGCGGGAGGAGCTCCCGGCAGCCAGAGCCAATGTCGGCAGAGCGATTGTGCGAGTGTGTCTGTGTACACGAGGTAAGGCCGTGCCTCTGAAGCAGAAAACATTCAACATAACGTTCATACACACGTCTACAGTGAAACGTGTGCCTAGGAAAACACATTGGTTCACTGGCACTTTTAAAACAAAAAAAAGTCCCACACCTTCCTGGATCGCCACATTTTTATCGGTCGACAAGGAGTAAGTTTATGACGTAGTACAACAAGGGAGGATGACCGGTGCTTTGGAGGATATGTATAATCAAAGCCACCTTTTTACCGCGAAAAATAATTATTCTAAATACGTGTTGTTAACTTGTGTTTAGTATTTAATGGTTAATCTGTTCCGCCTTAAATCATTGACCTGACCCTGTGTCAGCTGCCGGATGAGTTTATAAAGACCTTTTTATATACAACATCATCTTGATGAGAATGATACCGTGAGGCACCACCTTTAAAATTACGAAAAACAAAATTGGGCAAATGTGGAGTGTGTGTTTAAAATCATGAAGCCACTCAGAGAAAGATGAAATTGTAAGTATTTGTATTCACTCAGAACCTGTACACTGCCCGTACCTGTTTCCTAGTTATGGGTGGGTTCAGATACAATAAGGTTTTTGTAACATCTAGTAATCGGATACTTAGTGAGTGGCATTCGCTTTATGAGAATCTGCTCTATGTAGACAGCTGTTGTCATTTTGTTTTTGACAATGCACACAAAACAGCAAGTTCTCTTAGAATCATGGAGTGGTTATAGCATTGAAGGAAGCCATTCAGCCTGTCATAACCATACCAGCTCTTTAGAGCAACTCAACTGCTCCAACACCTGTACCTTTTCTCTGTATCCCTTCAATTTTGTTTTTTATTCAGATTATTATCTAATTCCCTTTTGAATGCCACAATTAAATCTGCCCACATCATTCTGTCCAACGGTACATTCCAAATCCCAAACACCCGCTGCATTTAAAAAAAACCCTCCTGTCACTTTTGGTTCATTTGCATTGGCCTTAAATTAGTGATGCTTCTGCCAATGGAAATGGGTTCTCCCTTTCTCCTCTTGTCCATACCCCTCACGATTTTGAGAGCCTTTATAAATCTCTTCCAATCTCTAAGGTGAAACACCCTAGCTTCTCCAATCTAGTTGTATCCTTCATCAGGAACCAGCTTTGCCACTCTGATCTGGATCTTCCTTGATGCCTTCGCATCATTCCTAAAGTGTTGTGCCCAGAATTAGAACATAGAACATAGAACATTACAGCGCAGAACAGGCCCTTCGGCCCACGAAGTTGCGCCGACCAGTTACAAAAACAATGACCCACTAGCCTATACCAATCCCTTTTCGTCCATAAACCTATCCAGAGATCTCTTAAACGCCCCCAAACTAGACGCATCTACAACTGCAGCAGGCAGGGCATTCCAATCCCTCACCACCCGCTGGGTAAAGAGACAATAATCCAAGTGAGGCCAAAGCAGTGTGTTATAAAGGTTCACCATAACTTCTTTGCTTTGTTCCCTAGGGGTCTTCATAAAATTCAGGATTCCATTTATCTTGTTAACTCTTTTTCAGCCCGCTCTAATGCCTTCAGTATTTTGGTATACGTAAACTCCCAGGTTCTTCCCTTCCTCTACCCTTTTTAGAATTGTATTTTTTGTTTTATCCCAACTCAAATTTAGCTGTTATGTGTCAGTTCATTTCACCAGCCTATCTTCTCTTTATCATCTTCCTAATATTGTCATACTTTCAAGTGTTGGGTTATTCGTTAAATTTTGAAATTGTGGCCTTGTGCACCCAAGTTAAGGCCATTAACCTAGATCACGAAAAGCAGTGATCCTAACACCAACCCATGGGGAACCTTATTTGATGTCTTTTCCCAGTCCAAAAAAAATGTTCATCACTACTGTTTCCTGTCACTCAACCAGCTTTGTACTCATGCTGTGTTTTATTCCATGCACTTTGACTTTGCTGACAAGTCTGTTATGTGGCACCTTTTGAAAGTCCATGTTCACTGCATCACCTTCATGAACCTTCTCTGTAACTGGAACCTTTTTTAAGGACGAGCACCATTATGATTCCAATGGGTTCCAGGTCAGCATACACAACTCAAATGCAACTGTCTAGCTATCTGTTTCCTCATACTACGTAGTACTGAGCAGATGCTATCCATTTTATAATTGGTCTTCATTGCCCATGTTTTTCTGGTTTCACAACATGAGATTAAAGTCCAACAAGTTTATTTGTCAACAGCATCTTTCAGAGTGTCACTCCTTCTTCAGATGAGCGAGGAGCTGGGTTCACAAACAGGGCATATATAGACACAAACTCAACTTACAAGATAATGGTTGGAATGTGAGTCTTTACAGGTAATCACATCTTAAAGGTACAGACATTGTGAGTGGAGAGAGGGTTAAGCACAGGTTAAAAAGGTGTGTATTGTCTCCAGTGAGGACAGTTAGTGAGATTTTGCAAGCCCAGGCAAGTCGTGGGGATTACAGATAGTGTGACATGAACCCAAAATCCCGTTGAGACCGTCCTCATGTGGGCGGAACTTGACTATCAGTTTCTGCTCAGCAATTCTGCACTGTCGTGTAAGCCGCCTTGGAGAACGCTTACCCGAAGATCAGAGGCTGAATGCCCGTGATTGCTGAAGTGTTCTCCAACAGAAAGAGAACACTCCTGCCTGGTGATTGTTGAATGGTGTTCATTCATCCGTTGTACGTCTGCATGGTCTCCCCAATGTACCATGCATCCTTTCGCTGCAGGAAAGGGTATCCCAAGGCACGGTACATTGGGGAGACTATGCAGATGCTAGACAACAATGAATGAACACCGCTCGACAATCTCTAGGCAACAGTGCTCTCTTTCTGTTGGAGAACACTTCAGCAATCACGGGCATTCAGCCTCTGATCTTCGGGTAAGCATTCTCCAAGGCGGCGTACACGACAATGCAGAATCACCACGCAGAAACTGATAGCCAAGTTCTGCACACATGAGGACGGCCTTAACCTGGGATCTTAGGTTCACGTCACACTATCTGTAACCCCCCCATGACTTGCCTGGGCTTGCAAAATCTCACTTACTGTCCTGGCTGGAGATAATACATACCTCTTTTACCTGTGCTTAACCCTCTCTCCGCTCACATTGTTTATACTTTTAAGACTTGATTACCTGTAAAGACTCGCATTCCAACCATTATCTGGTAAATTCAGCTTGTGTCTATATATGCCCTGTTTGTGAACACAACTCCTCACTCACCTGAAGAAGGAGACATTTTCCGAAAGCTTGTGCTACCAAATAAACCTATTGGACTTTAACCTGGTGTTGTGAGACTTCTTACTGTGCTTGCCCCAGTGCAAGGCCGGCATCTCCGTCATGTTTCTCTAGACAATTTTCACCAGTCTGTCTAGGTTCTCTTGAAGTTTATCACTATCCCCCTTACAGTTAATGATACTTCCAAGTTTTGTTTCGCAGTCTGTCTAGGTTCTCTTGAAGTTTATCACTATCCCCCTTACAGTTAATGATACTTCCAAGTTTTATTCCGCAGGTGTCGGTCCACCTTGTTGTCAAACGAGGGGCATGAACACGGTGGGTCGTGCGTGGGCTGCTCTTGGAGGTTCCGGGAGTGGCCTAGTACTTCGTGTCGGTGTGTGTGCTTAATCCTGGACCAGTAGACGGGCGCCGCAACAGCTCAGTGACTAGCACTGCTAGCTGTGCAGATACATGGATTTGGGCCTGTGTCTGTGGGAGTTTGCGCATTCTCCCTGTGGTTGCGTGGGTTTCCACCGGGCGCTCCGGTTTCCTCCCACACCCCAAAGATGTGCTCTTAGGCTGATTGGTGTACCAAATTGATACTATTCTCCCCTGAATGTGGCTAAGTTAGGGGTTCCACTCACATGCACACAGGGCAGGGTAGGTGTAGGAGGATGTGGCGGCGCGGGCTTGATGGGCCGAAGGGCCTGTTTCCCGTGCTGGGTTGTTATTTGTTCTTTGTTCTTTATCTGCTCATTTTGAAATTTTATCCTGTGCACCCAAGTTAAAATGTGGAGATGTCGGCATTGGACTCTGGTAAGCACAGTAAGCAGTCTCACAACACCAGGTTAAAGTTCAGCAAGTTTATCTGATAGCACAAGCCACAGACTTTTGAAACACTGCCTCTTCATCAGGTGAGTGGGAGTCGTGTTCACAAACAGGACACATATAGACACAAACTTAATTTACAAGATAATGATTGGAATGCCAGTCTTTACAGGTAATCAAGTCTTAAAGGTACAGACAGTGTGAGTGGAGAGAGGGTTAAGCATTTAAGAACTTAAGAACATAAGAAATAGGAGCAGGAGTAGGCCATCTGGCCCTTCGAGCCTGCCCCGCCATTCAATAAGATCATGTCTGATCTGAAGTGGCTCAGTTCCACTTTCCCGCTTTCTCCCCATAACTCTTAATTCCCTTGCCTACCAAAAACCTATCTACTCGTGTCTTAAATATATTGAGCGAGGTAGCCTCCACCACATCAACGGGCAGAGAATTCCAGAGATTCACCACCCTTTGAGTGAAGAAGTTCCTCCTCAGCTCCGTTCTAAACTGCCCCCCGCCTTATCTTGAGGCTGTGCCCTCTAGTCCTGCTGTCCTTTCTGAGCGGGAAGAATCTCTCTATCTCCACCCTATCCATCCCCTTCATTAACTTATACATCTCTATAAGATCCCCCCTCATCCTTCTAAACTCCAACGAGTACAAACCCAGTCTATTCAGCCTCTCATCATAGTCCAACCCCCTCATCTCTGGTATCAGCCTAGTGAACCTCCTCTGCACTCCCTCCAAGGCCAAAATATCCTTGCGCAAGTGCAGCGACCAAAACTGCACACAGTACTCCAGCTGCGGCCTCACCAGTACCCTGTACAGTTGCAGCAAGACCTCCTTGCTTTTATATTCAATCCCCCTCACTATAAAGGCCAGCATCCCATTCGCCTTCCTGATCACCTGCTGCACCTGTAGGCTGGGTTTTTGTGACTCATGCACAAGGACCCCCAGGTCCCTCTGCACCGTAGCATGCTGCAGCTTTTCGCCCTTTAAATAGTAATTCCCTCCTACTATTATTCCTGCCAAAGTGGATAACCTCACACTTGCTAACATTGTACTCCATCTGCCAGGTCCTCGCCCACTCGCTTAGCCTATCTAGATCCCTCTGCAGACTTTCCACACCCTCCACACAATTTGCTTTTCCACTTATCTTTGTGTCATCAGCAAATTTCGACACCCTACACTCAGCCCCCTCCTCCAGATCACCTATATAAATGGTAAATAGTTGAGGCCCCAGCACCGATCCCTGGGGCACTCCACTAGTCACCAACCGCCAATCAGAATAGCACCCATTGATACCAACTCTCTGCCTCCTATTAGACAACCAATCCTCTATCCACGCTAATACCTTACCGCCAACTCCATGCCCCCTAACCTTCTGAAGCAACCTCTTGTGCAGCACCTTATCAAATGCCTTCCGAAAATCGAAAAACACCACATCCACCGGTTCCCCTCTGTCTACCGCACTAGTCACATCCTCATAGAATTCCAATAAATTTGTCAGACACGACTTCCCCTTAACGAATCCATGCTGCATCTGCTCTATCAAACAATTCTTCTCAAGGTGCCTCGCTATTTCTTCTTTGATGACGGATTCAAGCATTTTTCCCACAACAGACGTTAAACTAACCGGCCTATGATTCCCTGCCTTTTGCCTGCTACCCTTTTTAAACAGTGGCGTAACATTAGCCGTTTTCCAATCTTCTGGCACTTCCCCGGAATCCAGTGAGGTTTGGAAAATAATCACTAAGGCATCTACTATCACTTCTGCCACTTCCTTCAGAACCCTGGGATGCATTCCATCCGGTCCTGGGGACTTGTCCACCATCAGTCCTGCTAGTCGATCAAGCACTACCTCGCTAGTGACAGTGATCGCATTCAGGCCCTCAACTCCTACCAACCTTCTATCATTAATACCCAGCAAACTATTTGTGTCCTCCTCCGTGAAGACCGAGGCAAAAAACTTATTTAAGGCCTCAGCCATTTCCTCATCCCTCACCACTGAATCCCCCCTCTCATCCTCTAAGGGTCCAACATTCACCCTAGCCAGCCTCCTCCTCTTTATATATTTATAAAAACTCTTACTGTCCTTTTTTATATATAGTGCTAGTTTAGCTTCATAGTCTATCCTTCCTTTCTTTATCATCTTCTTCGTCAATCTTTGATTTTTAAACCTCTCCCAATCTTCTACTCGCCCACTACTTTTAGCCACTCTAAACGTATCAGCTTTTAATTTAATACTTTCCTTTAATTCCTTCGATAACCATGGCTGATTATCCCTTCTCCTACAATCCTTCTTTACCATTGGAATAAATTTCTGCTGAGCACCGAAAAAGATCTCCTTATAGATCCTCCACTGTTCCTCAGCAGTCCTACCGAGCAATCTGCGCCCCCAATCTACATTTGCCAATTCCTCTCTCATCCTATCGTGTTCCCCTCTGTTCAAACAAAGGACACAGGTCTGGGATCCTACTTTCTCATCCTCCATCTGTATCAAAAACTCAACATACAAAGATCACTCTTCCCAAGAGGATCCCTCACAACAAGGTCCCTAATTCTACCTGCATCGTTACACAACACCAGATCTAACATAGCTCGCTCCCTCGTTGGTTCCATCACACACTGTTCAAGGAAACTATCCCGGCAGCATTCCAAGAACTCTTCCTCAAGCCCACCGTGTCCAACATGGGTCAACCAATCAATATGTAGATTGAAATCCCCCATAATTATCGCCGTTCCATTCCTGCATGCATCATTTATTTGCGTGTTTATAGCCTGCCCCACCTCCAAGTTATTATTTGGGGGCCTATAGACCACACCCACCAGCGTCTTCCTCCCCTTACTGTTCCTTATCTCCACCCACAACGATTCCGCGTTCTGCTCTGTGGAGCCTATGTCTTCCCTTACTACCGCCCTGATACTATCCCTAATCAGCAGAGCTACCCCTCCCCCTTTTTCCTCCCGTCTATCCTTCCTAAACACTTGATACCCCTGGACATTCAGCTCCCAGTCCCTGTCACCCTGCAACCATGTTTCCGTAATGGCCACGTAATGGATTTGTTAAAGAAATGTGTATTGTCTCTAGCCAGAACAGTTAGTGAGATTTTGCAAGCCCAGGCAAGTCGTGGGGGTTGCAGATAGCGTGACATGAACCCAAGATCCCGGTTGAGGCCATCCTCGTGTGTGGAACCTGTGCTTAACACTCTTTCCACTCACATTGTCTGTACCTTTAAGACTTGATTATCGGTAAAGAGTGGCATTCCAACCGTTATCTTGTAAATTGAGTTTGTGTCTATATATGCCCTGTTTGTGAACACAATTCCCACTCACCTGATGACGGGGCAGTGTTCCAAAAGCTTGTGGCTTGTGCTATCAAATAAATCTGGACTTTAACCAGGTGTTGTGAGAGTTCTGACTGTGCTCACCCAAGTTAATGTCATTAACCTAGATCGTGAAAAGTGCTTGGTTGTATACTTGATATTTGTATAGTAGTCCAAACAGAGAAGCCTGTGGATTTGTACAGTACCTCCCTGTAGGCAAACAATAAACATCAACATTACATCCCAGTCCTTTGGACTGTACTCAGTCTGTGTGCAAGTTAGTGTGTCATCAGATCTGTCTAGTAACCCATTTGTCTGAAGTTTTTTGTCAGGGGAGTTGTTGCCTATCACTTTCACAAATGTTTGCATTACTTTTCTCAGAATGGGGCATGTATTTTTCTATTGTGAAATTCATAATATGTTGGGCACAGATAAAAACAAGTTACTGGGGGTGCTGGCTGGTCCAGCCCCACTTGTTTATTGCTGAAATAGCATTTTTCAGTAATGATCTGTTCATTGAAGCACTTTCTCTTGGTTGCTACAAACCAAATGGACAACTCAGATAATGTATATCTTCTTTCTCTTTTATACATTTGCCATCTACTTTTTCATTCCTCCACTTGACTTTTTTGTGAATCCTGGAAACATGACTACAAGTTGCTAAAATGTCTTGTAACTTAACCTTGAGAATTAGTTCTTTCAAACACCTTGTAAACGTTTTTTCAGCTCTAAGAGCTCGTTCTTTCTGTATTTGTAATACATCGTCTGTTAGACAACCATAGCAAGAATCACAGGCAATACATTGCTTGACTCAAGGTCACTCAATGTTAAATTTTCCTTCAGCAGTGAGGTAGTTAAGACAGAAAACAAGATAGTTTATAAATCACTTACCTGAGAAATGTACTTACAGCTAAGTAGCTTACTGCTTCTAAATATTTTTAAATGCGTGGCGCTGTATTGTAACTTTGAGAATCATACTGCTTATGTGAATGTATAACACGAAAATAGATGGAAAATACCAAAATAATTCAGAGTCTGCAGATATTGCAGTCATTCAAAATCAAATTTGAAATTCAATGGCCTTGGGTCATATTTTATATCACTAAATATTATGCCTTTGGATTTGGATAGACATGAAATGTCCTATTTGATAAAATGCTTACAGAAGAATCTTTCAACTTATACAAACTGAATGCAGCTTTTCTAGATGTAATACTTCATTCCTAATGACTGTCAACATCTAAGTACAGGTTTTGGAAATTAGAAGTTCTGATTTAAATTGTAATTATCCTTTTGTAAAGTAAATATACTTTACTATCCAGTAAAGTAGTAAATAATATTGGACAGAAACAAAATCATTTGTGAAATTAATTAAATAACTCATCTTAAACAAAATATAAGTACAAGGATCCAATGCAAATATATTAGGATGTATGCCAGGAATCACTGAAGGTGAGCACTGCAAAATTAGGGCCAAAATGATCTCAACAGATAAACTTGATATTTTAAATATAATGGCTTTCTTTTAGGAGGGATTAAAAATGGAACTGTTGAGGTCGTTTATTTTTTCTCTGGAAGTGGCGAGCTTTGTATAATCTTTTTCAATAAGATTTATCTTTTTTGATATTGAATGGCAACTTTACTCCAGCAAGATGGGGAGAGTTGTTTTGTTCTGTTCTCATAAATGTTTTGAGATTTAGGGCTGACAAGTACACAGATAAAAAGTGAGCTATTGATATGTAACTTAGACCCTACATCTGATAAGAGATAGAAATTTCAATTGTGATAATTGGCAGCTGACGCACACAGCAGATTTACACCCAGGCAGCACGTTTAAAAAATCTGCCTTAATGCTTAAGATTGTGACAAATCCATGGCCAAAAGAAAAATATAGCAATGATGACTACTATCCTGGAAGTGCAGGTCAGTTATCTATGGGTCTTTGTACATGGTGTGGTCAATGATTTGCAGCATCATTTATTCCATTTGATTGGGGTTTCATGTTGGGGGAGCCAATGTCAGTCATTCACCTTTTTCTGCATTCATTAAGAGGTTGGTAAAGTGGTGAACATGATTGTTTGCAGAGAGACTAAAGGATTACCAAATGTTCAGTATGTGCCCAAAATGAGCATGCAGCTAGCTAGCTGAGGTGAAAGTGTGTGTTGTTTCTATGCTTTGCAATGTTATAGCTCTAGATCAGATTCATTTAGCAGACACTACTAATCTTGGAAACCTCTTGCATGTAAATATATGTGAAGGGAATCTGCTCATCACAGAACTTATATTTCTCTCCTTCATACCTCTTCTCACACAGTGCATACTTTTCAACAGGATTCCTTCAAATAAATCCTCTGATCCTTCATTTTCCACAATATTACTATTAGGACTCTCTGTGAAGGGAGAAGAGCTCCCACTTCTCTAGACTCAATGTCTGCCATCTATAACATTCTATAAGAAACAATTTCAACGCATTGCATTTGCACAATGTAGTAAATGCAAATGCTCCTTCAAGATGCATCAGTAATTCTTTGCTGCTGCCAAACAACATTCCTCATGCCTTTCCCAAATATGCTGTAAACATTAATGCTAATTATTAAACTCGGGGGACTTAAAAGTTGTATCTTGTCTTCCAGTTGCTCCCGTTTCCTCCCGTAGTTCAAAATGTGCAGGTTAGGTGGATTGGCCATGCTAAATTGTCCTTTAGTGTCCCAAAATGTGTAGATTGGGGGATTAATTGGGTAAATATATGGGCTTATGGGGATAGGGCCTGGGTAAGGTGATCTATCGGAGGGTCGTCTCATGTACTATAGGAATTCTATGATTCTTAGATGGTATCACATATCCTTAGTGTTGTAGCTGTACCCATCATGACAATTGGTGAGGATTCCTTTGAACATCTGACTTGAGCCTAGTAAATGGTCGAGAGCCTTTGCAAAGTCATCAGGTAGAAAGTCTTCGAGGGGGCCAATAGACAAGTTGCTTGCTGCTTGCTTCAGTCTATCCAGAATGGCTCAATCTCAGAGTCCTTAGTTTGTAACCTCAACATGTATCTTTCAGAAAAAAAGTTACACAATTAAATATTTGAATTCCTATCACCCATGGAGATTAGTATGTCTTCACCAGAAGCAAAACTAATAGCTGTATATTTATATTGCAGAGCCTCTTTATTTCAAAATGAATTAGCTTGCATCAATCAAGCAAATAAATGTTATTCTTCAGACCTCGTTGAAGAATGGAATAGCAAATTGTAACTGATAGCTTGTCTTTCCTAATACCCAACATGTTAGAAAACAGAGTAATAATCAAAATAATATTTTCATCTGACAAACTTCTACTTCCATTAACATTTTAAACATGTCATCCCACAATCAAAGGAATTTTATAACTGATTAAACAATATCCTTTCTTGTAACAGTTATCTCCTCGAGAGCAGGGCTTTTTAACTCCTAGTTAATTGCAATTTTAATCACATAAAGAAATAATTTATTACTTTTTGGCCAATTTTCTGTTCATGTTTTACAGTGTCCAGTTGATATTAGTGTTACAACTGTTGAACTTTAATAGTTGGGTTTATTTTGAAATGTCTCCTTTTAATTTAAGGAAAATTTTAATTTAAGGAAAAATAGAATGTTCTGAACAGGGCAAATGAAAACTCTGCCCAGATCTATTACCATTGGGAAGGAAACCCAACCCTCATCCAAAAATCAAATATCAATTTTTACACCATGACACAAAAAGAGGGACAGCTGTGCATTGGACACAGATACAAACAAGGGAGTTTTGCTGTGTGGAGAAAGAGTAGCTACTGCTTTGAAGATCAGGGTCAACCAAGCAGAATGCTTGCAAAAGCTATTTTTCTGTTCAAAAGGAAGTGGACAGGATTGATGGGACCTTTTCGAGATCTAATGAACAAGGAGTTGCTGAGGTGTGCCCTACTGGTGAAACCTGGTGATGAAATATCACATCCGAGTGGAATAATTTTTGAAAGACATTAGAAGATGGAAGCTGTAAGTGCTTTAGGGCTTATGACAGATGGATGATGCACACCAGAAGGAGTTGAAAGAAAAACTGATTGAGTTCGTTGAAATAATTTTTCTCTCATTTGATATTTTAGACTTTTGGGCAGTACATCCAATGTTGTGGATAGTGCTTTCTTCCCTTTGCAGCCCTTAGCTCTGCTCTTTTGGCCTTCTGACTAGGAGGATGTATTTGTTGATGCTCTTCTTCACTATTCTTTCTAATATCACAGTAGCTTGACCCTATCTGACAGTCTTACCTGCTGCTTTCAGCCTGAACTTTCATTGAATAATTGAGAGGAATCTTAAAGCGGGGCAATTTTCCATGACCTCACTGCAATGTATAATACTGTCTGGCACACTGGCCTGTCCATAAAAATGTCAAGAGTTCTATAATGTCATTGAACTACAATTCTGGGACAAATGGTAATGACTAGCACCTGGGGGAACAAGATGAATGGGCTATTTCAGGAGTATGTCTTAGCCCCATCCCTAGTCAACATAAACACCAACCAGGTTCTAGAAGTTTATCAGTGCAGGTGACATCTGCTGTGACATGTAAACTCAGATTCTCTCTCAGCTGGAAGACACACTAAGTAATAATACTGCAAAGCTGGCTGACTATTGGAAGCCAAGGTGCCTAAAACCAGTAAAACCATCACATACCTATCACATTTCACCTTCACAATGTCAGCACTAAGAGGGAACTGAACATCACTTTGGGTGGCCAGAGAATGAAGCACGATTCCCACCTTATTTATCTGGAGCGTCACTCTTAACAGAATCCTCACAAACAGACAGCACCTCATCAGGACAGCAAAAAATATTGAAACCTGCAATAACCTCCTCAGTAAACTGGCCAGTAACTCCCTGATGATCAAGGACAAAGACCCAAAGTTTTGCACTCGAAATCAATCACAGAATTATGCACAGTAGCATATTATCAATCTGCCCATACCAAAATTATTAATATGCAATTTAACTCAATTATACGTGTCATCACAGATACTCTTTGACCAACTAATATCTCCTGGCTCCCACTCCTAAGTAACATCCTCTACTCCCCACGCCCTGCCACATCAGGAATGTAATGCTACAGAAGCATTCAAGAAAGTCTACTCCAACTCAAGACTGTTCTTACCCAAGGATTGTTCACGTCATATATTAATATTTTGGATTGGGAATTGAAAATATTATCTCCAAATTTGCAGATGATACAAAGTTGGGTGAGGAGGATGCAGAGATGCTTCAGTGTGATTTGGATATGGTGTGTGTGGGCATTTTCATGACAGATCAGTATAATGTGCATAAGGGTGAGATTATCCATTTAGGTAGCAATAATAGGAAGACAGATTGTTGAACGGGTGTACATTGAGAGAGATGGATACTCAATGAGACCTTGGAATCCTAGTGCATCAGTCACTGAAAATAAGTGCGCAGATACAGCACGTAGTGAAGAAGGCAAACGGTATGTTGGCCTTCATAGTGAGAGCATTTAAGTATAGGGATAAAGATGTTTTGCTGTAATTATATAGGGTGTTGGTGAGGCCACACCTGGAGTATTGTGTGCAGTTTTGGCATCCTTACCTAAGGAAGGGTGCCCTCGCTATGGAGGGAGTACTGCAAAGGTCTACCAGGTTGATTCCTGGGTTGGCAGATCTGTCATATGAGGCGAGACTAAGTCGGTTAGGATTATATTCACTGGAGTTTAGAAGAGTGAAAGGGGAGCTTATAGAAACTTATAAAATTCTAACAGGGTTGGACAGGGTAGATTCAGAAAGAATGTTCCCAGTGGTGGGGGAGTCCAGAACTAGAGGTCATAGTTTGAGGATAGGGGTAAGCCTTTTAGAACTGAGGTAAGGAGAAATTTCTTCACCCAGAGGGTGATGAATGTGTGGAATTCACTACCATAGAATGCAGTTGAGGCCAAAATGTTGTCTGATTTCAAGAAGAAATTAGATACAGCTCTTGGAGCTGAAGGGATATGGGAGGAAAGGAGGATCAGGATATTGAATTCGATGATCAGCCATGATCAAGATAAATGGGGGAGCAGGCTTGAAGGGCTGAATGGCCTGCTGCTGCTTCTAATTTCTATGCGTCTAAGACTTCCTGAGACCACTATGCATTCCCACACAGTACCCCATATAGTTAAAATCACCATGCCAACAAGTAACAGCACAGAACCTATTGCAGGAGGAAACATCCACCCGAAATAATTCTCTTCTACACCTCACTGCTCGTCCGCCCAGTTTTGATCTCCAACAGCAACAGCGAGTCCTTTTAAACTGTTTCTGGAATGACCAAGGCTTCTGTGCTGCAGCCCAACATCAGTATAGCAGTCCAAACAATGACTCAGTGTTGAGGTGTGCTGCAGACTTGAAGGCAGGCTTAATGAACTCATTCTAGCTTCTGACAAGACTATTGCTTGGCTCATTGACAATGCCTGTGCCAAACAAACCTGACACTTGTTAGTTTACCAGGGCTTCCTCTATCCTGCTCTGATCTCCAAGTGATACCAACAGACTCAGGATCCTCTCGAGTCAAAATACTCATTTCTCACAAATGCAAGTATCTTACTACTAGTGATGGCAACTCTGTGCCACTGCATGAGCATCTGAGTCTACCCTGATTGCACACAGCTTTTGAACACTTCATTCATTGGCATTTATGGTTCCCGCTATGTCATAGAATCCTGACAGTGCAGAAGGAGGCCATTTGGCCCATCAAACTTGCACTGACAACAATCCTATCCCTGTGACACCATGTATTTACCCTGCTAGTCCCCCTGACAGTAAGGGGTAATTTAACAAGGCCAATCAACCAAACCTGCACATTTTGGGAGTATGGGAGGAAATTGGAGCACCCAGAGGAAACCCACGTAGACGTGGGGAGAACATGCAAACTCCAGACAGACAGTGACCTGAGGCCAGAATTAAACCCGGGTCCCTGGTGCTGTGAGGCAGCAGTGCTAACCGCTGCTCCACAATTAGCTCAACAAGCTACTATTTGGAAGAGGGTAAGTTGCTAGCACCCTGTTCCTGCCCATCATTTGAAAATCGCGTGGCGTTCCAGAGATGTCAATAACCAATGATAACACTCCCCCACCCCCGCAGCCATCGCTGGCTCCAATATGCTGTGATAAGCTAAAGTACGAAATTTAAAAACTGTAGAAATCAGTGAATTCTCCCACAATTGTTGTTCCCACTTTGGTATCCCTACTTGTGAGCAGAAATCAGTTTCACTTTGGAACAATGAAGTTACAAAAGCATAAGAAGAAAACCTTGTCCACTAGCCTTACAAAAGGTAATTCCAATACGATTCTTTGGTTTCTGGCATTCCAGTTGCTCCCTTCATAATAGCAGTCACAATGTTGCAGGTTAACATATATGTATCAACTCACTGATTCATAGGCTTTAGCTTACACTCCAGAGTGTATTTACGTAAATCATTGCTGTATATCTCCACTTGACACATTGGTTCTCAAGTGTAATTTGCATAACCTTATTTGCATGAAACAACTAATCACCAGAGTTCCATTTGTAGCCTTTATATTAATTGAAAGCAATAACTGTGCTTTTCTCCTTACATACAGTTCCCGTCTCCTTCAAATCTGCTGTTATCAACCATGTTCCCATAAAACAGTTCCTGACTCTTCTGTTCTTGAAAATTGATGGCTAGCACCTACATTCATTTTTTTTCTCCAAGCATGTTGTTGTCACCCCAATCTATCTTAAGAATCTTAGGATAGTTTCTAAATTTACAGAGGATGGAGCTGAAAGATATTTCACCTCATTTGAAAAGATAGCGGTGAAATTGAATTTGCCAAGAGATTCTTGGATTATAATGTTACAGAATGTTTTGTCAGGTACAATTATGAATATGTATGCCAGTTTATCAGAGGAGCAATCAGCAGCAATGTAGTAAAGAATGCAATATTAAATGTTTATGAGCTTGTCCCTGAACTTACCCATTGAAGTTCCAAGCTATAAGAAAGAGGCCTAATGTTATTCCAGTTATTAAGACATATTTGAAAGACAAAGTAAAAAAATCCAGGAAGCTGCCATTTTTCCTACACCTGCACAAACAGGTGTAGGAGAAAGGTCATATGGAAATCAGCAAGGAAATTGGCAATATAGGAAATCTAGTAAGCATGAAAATGTTAGTAACAAAGAACAAGCCAGAGGACGTTAGTCTACTAAAGATGGAAAGGTGGAAAATAAAGCTGAAAGAAAGAATTAATGTGTTACCATTGTAAGTAAGTCTAGACTTATGAAATCAAATTGTTGGAGGTTAAATGGAAAACCTATTGCATTATTATGGATTCAAAACAGCTCTATGAGTAAAAGAGTACTGTGAGCTCTGATACATTGGTGCAAGATTAGCTAATATTTTTTATCCAAGTGGAAAAGGAGGGATCAGTGGTAGTTAGACAAGTGGGAATGTGTTCACAATCTATCTAAGGGAATTTGAAGGACAAGTTACAGAGGTGTTTAAAGGTTTTGGCTGGGATTCTCCCAAAAATATCTAAGTGCCTACACAGGAAAATGGGAGAATGGTTGGAATGCAAGTCCCTACAAGTAATCAAGTCTTAAAAGGAACGGACGATGTGAGTGGAGAGAGAGTTAAGCACAGGTTAAAAAGGTGTGTATTGTCTTCAGCCAGAACGGTTAGTGAGATTTTGCAAGTCCAGGCAAGTCATTAAGTTGTACGCCCTGTTTGTGAACACAACTCTTCACTCACTTGAAGAAGCAGCAACACTCCGAAAGCTTGTAGTACCAAATAAACCTGTTCGATTTTAACCTGGTGTTGTGAGACTTCTTACTGTGCTTACGTCAGTCCAATGCTGGCATCTCCACATCATGATTACCACCTACACTGCAAATTGCTGGCTCCAAGTGGAGAGGATCTCCAAGAAGAATGCACATATTGACACAGAATCAAGTTTCTACAAAGATGCAAGAAAGCAGAGAAGATACCGAAAGGACTAAGATCACAAACCCACTCAGGTCAGCCTATGACATAGACTACGCTGAGAGACTTTGCCGTCGCACCTCACTCTCACTCCTCAATCACATCATACACAGCTCTACAGCAGGTGCCGCAACCTGGAAACCAAGATAGAGTCCGTATGCTCAACTTGCGCTCAGGACACAGACCAGCTGTGAAACACTTCCAAGCAGGTGAGACAAGGGAACACTGCCATCTACATGCACACCAAAAACAGGAAACATGAAAAACTCAGCATCACCACCAGCAGCAATCAAGCCTCGTCTGGTACCACAGTAGAAAACAGTATTACTGCAGGAAAGTCCATTGTCAACTTGTTGGACTACAAACTTCAACCACACGAAATTGAAGTTCTCAGCCAAGGGCTCAATTTCTGCCCCACAACCAAAGTGGACCCCATCAATCTTGCAGTGGACACAGAGGAATTCACTAGGCGAATGAGGCTACGGAAGTTCTTCCACAAACCCTAACAGGCCACCAGCGAACACAATGAGACAGCCAATGAACCGGAACAGCGAACAGAGAGATCCTTGGTGCAGCAACCGAAGAGGAAAGAGTTGAATTGGACTCCTCTGGAAGGCCGCTGTTCTCGACTGGACATGTATGTCCAAGCTGTCAGGAGGTGCATTAATGCCAGAGTCATCAGCTGCACTCAAAAGATAGCCCCCGAACATCACCCAAACACAATGCCATGCCATCCGCACTCTCAAGACCAACAGCAACATTGTCATCAAACCAGCAGACAAAGGAGCAGCCACTGTCATACTGAACAGAATGGATTACTGCAAAGAAGTGTACCAACAACTGAACAACGAGGAACATTACAGACAGTTACCCGCAGATCCAATCAAAGAACACTACACGTCAACTCAACAGACTGATCAAGACCTTTGATTCGGCCCTTCAGAACACCCTCTGTGCTCTCATCCCACATAGTCCTCGCATTGGAGATCTCTACTGCCTCCCGGACATACACAAGGCCAACATACCCGGCCATCCCATCATATCAGGCAATGGGACCCTGTGTGAGAACCTCTCCGGCTACGTTGAGGACATCCTGAAACCCATTGTACAAAGAACCCCCAGCTTCTGTCACAACACTATCGACTTGTTACAGAAACTCAGCACACGTGGAGCCGTTGAACCAGGAGCACTACTTGTCACAATAGATGGCACTCTACACCAGCATCCTTCGTGACAACAGCATTGCTGCAACTGCCTCAGTACTCAACACCAACCACTGCCAATCTCCAGATGCAATTCTACAAGTCCTCCGCTTCACCCTAGACCACATGACTTCACCTTCAACAATCAGTTCTTCATCCAGGCACATGGAACAGCCATGGAGACCAAATTTGCACCTCAACATGCCAACATCTTCATGCACAGGTTCGAACAAGACTTCTTCACCGCACAGGACCTTCAGCTAATGCTATACACTAGATACAGTGATGACATTTTCTTCCTTTTGGACTCTTGACAACTAATCACTGAAACAACTATATGATAACATCAACTCTCTCCGGAATTGGTTGCATTCTTGGACACATGCATCTCCAACAAGGACAGTCACTTCAGCACTTCACTCTACCTCAAGCCCACAGATAACCTTATGATGCTCCACTTCTCCAGCTTCCACCTTAAACACATTAAAGAAGCCATCCCCTACGGACAAGCCCTCCATATACACAGGATCTGCTCAAATGAGGAGGATCGCAACAGACATCTACCGACACTGAAAGACACCCTCATAAGAACAGGATATGGTGCTTGACTCAGCAGTTGACAGTTCCGATGCACCAGTGCGCAAAACTGCACCGTCCTCAGAAGACAAACATGGGACTCAATGGACAGAGTAGCTTTCATTGTCCAGTACTTCCCCAGAGCGAAGAAGCTACAGTATCTTCTCCGGAGCCTTCAATGTGTCATCGATGAAGATGAACATCTCGCCAAGATCATCCCCACACCCCCACTTTGTGTCTTGAAACAACCGCACAACTTCAAACAGACCATTGTCCGCAGCAAACTACCCAGCCTTCAGGAGAACAGTGACCATGACATCACACAACCCTGCCATAGCAACCTCTAAGACATGCTAGATCATTGACACGGATGCCATCATCTCACGTGAGAACACCATCCACGGTACATACTCTTGTGACTCAGCCAACCTTGTCTGCCTGCCATGCTGCAGGAAAGGATGTCCCGAGGCATGGTACATTGGTGTGACCATTCAGATGCTATGACAACGGATGAATGAACACCGCTCGACAATCAGCAGGAGTGTTGTTGTCCTATCGGGGAACACTTCAGCAGTCACGGGCATTCAGCCTCTGATCTTCAGGTAAGCGTTCTCCATGGCAGTCTTCACGACACACAACAATGAAGAATCGCTGAGCAGGAACTGATAGCCAAGTTCTGTTCTCATGAGGACAGCCTGAATCGGGATCTTGGGTTCATGTCACACTATCTGTAACCCCCGTGACTTGCCTGGGCTTGCAAAATCTCACTAATTGACCTGACTGGAGACAATTCACATCTATTTAACCTGTGCTTAACCCACTCTCCACTCATATTGTCTGTACCTGTAAAGACTTGATTACCTGTAAAGACTTGCATTCCAACCATTATCTTGTAAATTGAGTCTGTGTCTATGTATGTCCTGTTTGTGAACACAATTTTTCATTCACCTGTAGAAGAAGCAACACTCTGAAAGCTTGTGCTACTAAATAAACATATTGGACTTTAACCTAGTGTTGTGAGATTTCTTAGGGTGCCTATGCTTAGGGGCACCACCCTGCCCACTGTCTGACCCTCTGAGGGGCCCCAATTGCCCCCTCCTTCATTCTGGCAGTGTCTCCTGCTAGTTCCCCAAATGTGGGGAGCTACTCTAAACCCTGAAGTATTACTAGCAGGGTGGGAGATTCAACCAGGACCGATAATTACATTTAAAACATATTTAAAAAGATTCAAATGACTTATCTGTCTTCCCGTCAGTTTCCAGCATGGTCTAATCTCTGACTGTTCTCCAGCTCTGGGAGATGCGCATGCATTCCCCGCACATGTGCAAATCCCAGAACAAGGCTGATGACGTGCATCCCCAACTCCATGCCAGAAAAGTTACAGGTCAGGATGGGAGAATCGCCCCCCCAGATTTCTCATTCAGCCCTGTTTCCTGCGGGCATTCCAAGACCACTGTAAGTCTTTTGTGTAAAAAAAAGTACACAACTTACAAACTTTTCACCATTGTACTATAAACCATTGTCTATATGGCAATGTCCCCTTGCAGGCCTTGCAAAATGGCCAACGTCTACATTGAGGTATTTCTAATGAAGTGATTCCAAACAGCAGGTGATTAAAGCATAATCTGTTGAAGTCGGTAATGAATGTGATCAGCAGCTTGAACTCTTCGTGAAAGATAAGTTGCTGTTGCCATTCAGCTTTGAAAATACCATGTTCATTGAGAGCTTAGTCGGGCTTTCATCCACTGGGCACATATGATGGACTTCTCAAGCTACGGCCTTTTTGAGCTGTCAGATCGACACAAATACAGATGGACCAATTGGTTTTGGGACTGGAATCAACCTAAAGCACCATGTAGTTGATTGTGTGACTGGGAAGATGACTCACATGTCTAGTTGCTGTTGCACTTGCTCCATGAGGGAATATTTTTGTGGTATCCTCCCTCTGTGTAGCCTTCTGTGCATTTTTCAGTTGTGTAAGGAGCTTCAGAAACTCACTTTTATATTTGGAGCCAGGTCTTGTTGGTTGACGTAGTCAACCTTTTATCAAAAGTTAAATGTGGAGTTTGCATGTTCTCCCTGTGTCTGCGTGGGTTTTCTCTGGCTGCTCCAGTTTCCTCCCACAGTTCAAAAGGTGTGCTGGTTAGATGAATTGGCCATGCTAAATTCTCCCTCAGTGTACATGAATAGGCATTGGAGTGTGGCAACTGGGGAATTTTCACAGTATCCTAATTTCAGTGTTAATGTAAGACTACTTGAGACAAGGATTTTAAAAAAAAATTGACCCAGGCTTTGTGACTTGGTAATGAACAGTTCCATTTGTGGACCATAAATAGGATCTTGAATTATTTTATCCTTGTATCTCAGTGTCACCTGCATAGTGCCTTTCATTGGGAGTTTTATGGCCCCTGCTCCATATAGGTGTTTTATGAATGATGTCAGCCATTGGGTCACCAGCCAAGATTCTTTGTCTGATAGGACCATAACACTGCGCATCCGCAGGTCCAATTAAAATTTTGAGAGATGACCATTAACCAAAATGTCCACATTCCAAATGAAAATCCTGGATCTTTGATCTTACCCAAGAAGCTTGGCTGTGTTCTCATGGTGTGCAGTTTCAATCTCATGAATTATCTTTGGGTCTTCAGTGCATTCAAATGTTTTGGCTTTGCTAAAGAATCCAATTCTGTTACATTGAAAACATTGGACTGAAATTGCAAGATATTGATTTTTGCCTATCGGGGTGCTTTGCCCCACAGCACCAGCATGGTCACTCTACTGATTGGTTAGGGTGTTGTTGCCCTTGGTCTGGTGTGTCCCTGTTTCTGTGTTGTTTAACTAAGTGAACTGTGAGGTTTCCTTTGTATCAGTTTACTTTCTCCTCTTCGAACAAACCTTTGCTGCACAAACAGTTCAGACTGCTTAACAATCTGGATTGCTTTCTCGAGGGTTAGGTCTTTATTTGCTTGCAGCATGTCTGAGATTGCACCATGTGCTACTCTAGGTAGTAAGTTTGGATTTTAGATCTCTATATTCATAGCCTTCAGTCATCCTGTACAGCTTATTAATGCGTCAATGAGTTCTCCTGGCTGTTGAACATATTTATTAAATTTAGCCTTTTTGATTTTGTTAGGTGAAAGTCAACCCATGGAATTATTTTAGTATTTCTTCAAATTTTGTAGCAGATTTGTTGATTTGTTTAGTGATAATATTGCCCGCCAATGGCCCTAGCAAATAAAGTGGTACGTTAATTTGTTCAGCTTTTATCTCTTTATCCAGCAATCATGGATTGAAGGAATCTTTTTCACCAAGTCCCCAATCATGCGATTGATCTGAGCCTTGGAAAAGTCCAAATTGATCTGGAAGAGTGTATTTCTTATCCATGATTAAAAAATTTTGAAGTGTTGGTGCAGCTTTAAGAAGTTGCTGAAATTGCTGATGGTGCCATTATTCACTTGAAGATAAAGGCCAGGAATTTGCACTTTCCCACCCAGGAAGGTCAGGAACCTCATCATTAGAGGGCTTCTCTGCCGTATTGTTCCTCCCACATTGGGACTTCCCCCCGTTATGTGGGCAAGATTTACAACAAATTTTTAAAAACGTAAACCAGACAAAGCGAACTTATCAGGGGCACACAGTCAAGTATGGCCATGGAGGTGGGGTAAGGGACATGCTTGGGCAGTGCCAGGATGACAATGCCAGGTGAGGGTTCCTCTGGGGAACTCCGTGGGGGGGATGTCCCTCTGTCCAATGGAGGGAGGGGGGAAATTTCCCTATCTGTGAAGGAAGGGAAGGTTCTCCATGTTAGTGGTGGGGAGGGTGTTTACCCATGTGCATGTGGAAGTTTTTATCTGGCGATGTGTTCTGCAGCTTTATTTCTTGAATTTTTCTTCAGTTCAGAATGGTTCTTTGACTTTTCCCTCAGTTTTCCAGGATTTTGTTTTTGTTCTGCAGTCTCTCCAAGGTTTTGATTGTTTCATGCACTGCTACCATGTTTCTAGGCTGTTGGATTTGGTAGCCCTTAATGGTCCCCATAGTCTTAAATCGGTCAACAGTAGTTATTAATTACAAGAACTGTACATATATATAATCTAGGATTCAAGCTAGGAGCTGTCTCCATGCTTATTTGTGTATATAGCTCTGTGCAATACTAGACTGATCCTCAGGTGTGGGTCTTATATCACTGTTGGGATAATGCTGTACGCAATCCCACATTAATCTGATATGTGTTATACTTAGATTATCAGCTGCTGATATATCCATATATTTCTTACCTGTAGCTGTGACTATTCCGCTGCACTTTTGGATAGCTTATTTAGTTCTATCCTCTGCAAACTTGTGATAATTAAAAACTTTGGATGCCACTCACCCATCCACTGTGCTCAAGAACCACCACTAGCTTCCGGTTAAACTATAATTCTATTTTGCTATGCCTTCCCTTCTTTATGATTTCTTCCAACTTTACAGTCTGCTGAGATTTCTATGCTCTGTCAATTCTGGCCTCTGGAACATTGTAAAAAGTCTGACAACACCAGGTTTAAGTCCAAACGATTTATTTGATAGTAAGTTTACTATTTGATAGTGAGTTTACTATCAAATAAATCGGTTGGACTTAAACCTGGTGTTGTCAGACTTTTTACTGTGTTTACCTCAGTCCAACGCCGGCATATCCACACCTCTGGAACATTCACAAGCTGTGCCTTCAGCTTCCAAGGCCCTAAGCTCTGGAATTCCTTTTTTAAACCTCTATGCCTTTCTACCTTTCTTATCCTCCTAACATACTCCTTAAAACCTATGTCTTTGATCAAGCTGTTGGTCATCTGGTCTATTATCTGCTTATACTGCTGAGTGTTAAATTTTGTTTCATAATGCTTGCAAAGTATATTGAGATCTTTTATGATATTAAAGCTGCTTTATAAATGCAAGTTGTTGTTGATTGTTCTATGAAGTATACTTCCTCTGAGGGATTAAGTACATGTGCATCACTGAGTGTTACTTCATTTAACGCATACAGATTCTATGATAGTGTAAATTCTGTTTCTATGTTGACAGTCTCAGGTCAGTCACCAGTGTGGCTCATACTGATTTTTGTGTTATTCTACAAACTGACTGTGAAATGCTAATTGTTAGCATTTATGGGACTTTGGTGTTGTTTCTTGTTGAAACTATTGAACTTCTTGACCTATCAAAAGAAAATAATTTTCATCGCACAGAAATTGTCTTTTGCTTGTCATCTGTTTGTAGCCCTAATAAAAATGGGTTACGAGCCTATCTGTAATTGTGAATTATCTTTTTCTTCATATTTTGCCTGTTCTCCAATCCACAATGTAGTGTAAAGGATACTTTGCAGAAAAACATCAATTCACCATTAATTCCTTTAAAAAAATGTTGGATAACTGTATTTACAAACATGATTAAAACCTCCAGGTTAAGGATACATAGACAATTTATGCACCAGAGATTAGTCATCTGTAGGAGTTAATTGGTCAGAGCTGCAAAATGTAACTTGTTCCAGTGAACTGTGAGCCTGTAAGAAGTTTTACAAGGTATTTATTCTTGAAGGTTTCATTCATGTTCGCCTCAGAAGATCATGTGGGTTGAGCAGAACATATACTAAATTTGTAGGATCTGTAAAGGAAGTGGGTCTGCTATCTTTTCTCTTTGTATATTTTCTTAATCTTGTGATCTTGTTGCAATTTGTGACCCATGTTTAAAATCAAAAGAAATAAGGAAAATATGAGTGCATTTAAAACAAAAAGATTGAGTACGTTTGTATGCTGAAGGAACTGAAGGCACTGTTGCTAAGTTTGCAGATGATACAAAAATATGTAGAGGGACAGGTAGTATTGAGGAAGCAGAGGGGTGCAGAGGAACTTGGACAGGTTAGGAGAATTGGCAAAGAAGTGGCAGATGGATTACAATGTGAAAAAGTGTGAGATTATGCTCTTTGGAAGGAGGAATGGAGACATAGACTATTTTCTAAATGGGAAAATGCTTAGGAAATTAGAAACACAAAGGGACTTGGGAGTCATTGTTCAAGATTCTCTAAGGTTAACATGCAGGTTCAGTCGGCAGTTAGGAAGGCAAATGCAATGTTAGCATTTCATGCCAAGAGGTTCAGAATTCAAGAGCAGGGATGTACTTCTGAAGCTGTATAAGGCTGTGGTCCCATTTGGAGTATTGTGGGCAGTTTTGGGCCCCATATCTGAGGAAGGATGTACTGGCCTTGGAAAGGGCTCTGAGGAGGTTCACAAGAATGATCCCTGGAATGAAGAGCTTGTCGTGTGAGGAAGGGTTGAGGACTCTGGGTCTGCACTTGGAGTCTAGAAAGCTGAGAGGGGGATCTCATTGAAACTTGCAGGATACTGCGAGGCCTGGATAGAGTGGACATGGAAAGGATTTTCCACTAATGGGAAAAACTAGAACCAGAGGGCACAACCTCACGCTTTAAAACAGAGATGAGGAGGAATTTCTTCAGCCAGAGAGTGGTGAATCTGTGGAACTCTTTGCTGCAGAAGGCTATGGAGGCCAGGTCATTGAATGACTTGAAGACAGAGATAGGTTCTTGATTAATAAGGGCATCAGGGGTTATGGGGGAAAAGGCAGAAGAATGGGGATGAGAAAAATATCAGCCATGATTGAATGGCAGAGCAGACTCAATGGGCCGAGTGGCCTAATTCTGCTCCTATGTCTTCTGGTCTTATGCTGGCCTACATGCTGGGAATGCCTTCAAAAATTGGAACTCAAACTCTTGTCCTTAATTTGAGATTTCAAATCACCAGGTAAAGATTTTTGTAAATATGCTGCACAGTAATTCTCGGAGCTTATGTTGAAATGTTCTAAGTTCATTATAGCAAAGAAAACTGCTTCAAAAGATAGCTGTATTAGCGATCCACAAATTGGCTGTGAATGAGCAACATACTGAACATGGATCTGTTTGACCAAATTGCCTGTTCCTATTATGTAAATACTTAAAACATAAGCCAGGTCAAGTATTTTAAAAGATGATTTTGTGAAATTATTTCTTTAAAATTTCTGGAATTAAATTTAGTTTCCCATTTGGGGATCTGTGAAAATCCATTGTCACTGGCTGCTAAGCCAGCCAGGTGACATCCCTGCTGCTCTATGCTGTGAATACACAGTATGGAACGCTGCAGATGCAATGTATACCCAGTATAGAATGTGCACATGCCATTATTGCCCAGTATAGAATCTGCACATGCTGTGAATACCCAGTAAAGAACATTGCACATGCCATGAACATCCAGTATAGAGCACTTACACATGCCATTAGTGACTAATAAAGAATGCTGTATATGCTATGAATACCCAGTAAAGAACACTGCACATGCTGTGAACATCCATTAAAGAACACTGTATATGCTGTAAATACCAAATAAAAAAACATTGCACATGCCACTAATGCTCAGTAAAAATGCTGTGCATGCCATTAATACCCAATAAACAATGTTGCACATGTCTCTAATGCCCAGTAAACAACACTGAACATGCAATGAATACCCAGTAAAGAACTCTTCATGTCTGTGAACACCTAGTAACGAATGCTGCATATGCTACTAATATCCAGTAAAGTTAGCTGCACATGCTGTGAAATCCAGTAAAGGACACTGCACAAGCTGTGAATACCCAGTAATGAACGTTGTATGTACTGTAAATGCCCAATATAGAATGCTGCACTGTATTGTGAATGCGTAATAACACTCACTGCATTTAGTTGCAGCATCACTACACAATGATAGAGGTGAAATTCTCATCAGAGAGATCATTTCAGCACTGACTGCAAAATATAGCCCAAAAAGATGAATTATGCCAAATGGCTTTAATCAGTGTTGCCCCCTCATGGTACAAGTGCATCACTACTATTTCTAACACTAATGTGCTGTGCGCACACTATATTAGCTAGCCTTGGATAATAAACATTCTTGTAGTTCACCATTCAAATGATCTAACAATGTAACAAAAGTATGTATCTTTTTATGTTTTACATAACAAAATCTTCTATTCCTGGTGACACTACTGAACACAAACAGAAAAGAACATTTTAAAGAAAAAATTAACACAAATCTTGTACATAGGTGACAGGATTACTACTCCTTTAGCAGTACATGAGACTACAAAAGAAAGGTAACCTTGCACTATAATTTAAAGCTCCTGTGTACTATTGTAGAGCATATTACTACATTAAAGATGCTTTATAAATGCAAGTTGTTGTATGTGGTTTAGACATTCAACTCCACCATGGGGCTAAACTTCATTATCATTCTTTCTGTACCTTTAGTAAGCTGGCTGAATGACTAGAGTACTGGGTCAGATTATCAAAGGAACATCATGGTGTGTGTGATAATACACCCATGTGTATGGCATTGTAACGTAGGAAATGAGGGAGTCAATTTGTGCACAGCAGTTTTTCACTATAAGCAGTTTAATAGCGGGCTAATAATTTATTTTAGTGATGTTGGTTCAGGGATGAATATTGGTCGGGCACAGGACAACTGCCTGGCTCTTCTTTGGATTAATGTGACAAAATCATTCATAGCCATACAAGAGAAGCAAAACCTCAGTTTAACATCTCGCATGAAAGGCGGCACTTCCAATCATGTAACACTTCCTCAATTCTACACTGGAATGTCTCTTTTCTTTAACCAAAAATAAACTTTATTCATAAACTTTGTAAAAGTGCATTCCAAAATTTAAGTCAAAAGCAAAATACTGTAGATGCTGGAATCTGAAACAAAAACAGAAAATGCTAGAAAATCAGCAGATCTGACAAGGGAGAATAGAGCCAACGTTTCGAGCCTGGATGACCCTTCGTTAGAGTGGAAAGTGCAATAAATGTCAACTTCTCTCCATGTTGCATATTGCATTCCAAGATGCTACAATATAATTGTGATGAAAATGAAAGTTACTGTAAACATTCCTTGTCAAGCATACAACCCAAGGAGTTTCTAGCTCTTGGTACACTATACTGAAAGGCCTTAGCCTGTAGCGTTACTGCCTTACACCTTAGTGACAGCTACCCCAAGCATTTAATGAGTCTCTTAGCATGTAGTCCTGAAACATGGAATGTGCCAATGTGCAACACTTGATCATGGACAACTCTTTGCACTGGAAGACCATCAGGCTTCAGACACACCAAACAGCTGCTTTCACCAAGTTTATGGTCCTCCAGCTACTGTTTATCTCAATGTGTGTCCCTAGGAACAGTTTGTAGAAGAGGATCCTGCTTCAGTGAGCTGCTCAGGATAAACCTCCACAAAAACTACTGCATTTCTTTCCAGACTTGCTTTGGCATGTTCCAGAAGAAAGTTGTAAGGGGATTTTCCAGGGTCCTCCCTCTGGAGCCATGCATTGAGCTGAACTCAGCTAATACAAAGACTCGTGAAAGACAGTTTGCAGATAAAGACATTCTTTATTGACCAACACACATTGGGAGATACAGCCAGTAGATTCTAACTCCTTTTTGATGTTATGTACATATGTAAAACAGATATACTTTTTTGAATGTCTCTCTTGCTCAACCTGTCATCCAAACTGGATGATCCAATTACATTAGTACACATCATTTGCCTTGGCCAATATCATTCTACCTTCTAGCAGAACTGGGAATTCAAGAGTCAACTGAACCCGAAAGTTCTTTCTCCGTTTTCCACCCCCACCCCATTGCCTTGCAGCCTTACCTACGCAAATCCAATAGGTTCAAGCAATGCCCTCACCACCTGCAAACCATGGGAATGGACAGGGAGTCATTCCCTCTGTCTGCCAGCTATCCATTATCAGTAAAAGCTGAATACTTCGAATCACTGCAACCAGAGCTAAATGCCTCCATTTATTTTGAAACCTTGGTAGCTTGCAGCTGCAGGGTCTCCTATTGATAATAGAGAATATATTCTGTACCTTATTGTTTCCAAAGAATATGGCCTGACTAGTTCTGCTCATTTCCCATTATGCTTTGGGGCAGGCTGCATCTTGGCCAAAGCTCACAAGACATTTATAAATGCATTTTAAATATACAAAACTTATTCAAAGTTCTCTATAGTATGTATACATAGAACACTTTGATTCCTCATGGTATATGTAAGGCACACAGTGATCCTGATTCTAAACTAGGCTTTGTTTTGATAGTGTTCAAAATCTCAGGGGTTTCTGCACCTGCTTCTAAAAAGGTAGAGAAAGATCTCTTTTCACCACAGCCCCTGCAAGAGTAGTGTGCGAAGGAGATGAGACTCTGAGCATTCAGAAAGCATTTGACGTGAAGGACCCTTCCCACCACCAGCCATCTTGGTGCTTGTTTGAAAGTTCTGGTGATGAGACATTATTCCAAATGACTTTGACAGTCTGCTTACCGAATCATTTGCCAGGATCCATCATCTCTTTTTCCACCAGGTCCTTGAGGATGTTATGTGTAGATCACTGTCTGATGGACTTGTGGTCAGTGATTTTTCTGCATAAACTTTTCCATAAGGAATAATCAGTACAGCATGGTCCAACTGAATGGAGTATTCTTTGAAAACATGGCCAGATCCATCTTTTACAACACCAGGGCCTGGTAAAAATTCAGCACTTAGCTGAAGATCAATGCGCACTTGATGCATCTACAGACAATGCTGGCCATTAGGATATGTGATGTTGGATTTTTTTTTGTCCCTTACCTAAAGTTCATACATCTTGCCCATGCTAAATGGTTCATTTGTCGAAACACAGAAGTGGTAATAGGCCATTCAGTCTTTTGAGTCTTCCCTGTCATTTGATAAGATCTTGGCTGATCTAGTTGTGGTCTTAACTTCACTTTCTTGTCAATTGCCCAGAATCCTTAATTCCCTTGCCCATCAAAAATTTACCTAACTCAGCCTTGAATTCAATAACTCAGCTTCCACTGTTTTTCAGGAAACAACCCTCTGAGAGAAAACATTTCTCTTCATCTTCATCTTAAATGGGAGACTCTATTTTTAGACTGAGCCTCCCTGACAAGAGGAAACGTTATCCTGATATTCCTCCAATCAAGTCCCCTCAGGATTTCATAGATACTTTGATATGATTACCTTTCATTCAGTGGGGATAGGTCCAATATGTTCAACCTTTTTTTCATAAGATAAGCTCTTCATCCCAGAAATTAGTTGGTAAACCTTCTCTAAACTGCTTCTAATCCGATTATATCCTTTTTAAATAAGGAGACCAAAACTGTACACAGTACTCTTGATGTGGTCTCACCAAAACCTTATATAACTGCAGTAAAACTTCCTACTTTTATAAAAGCAATGCATCTTGTTGGTGGTGTACACTGTTGCTATTGTGTGTCATTGTTGGAGGGACTGAATGTTTAAAGTAGTGGTTGGGGTGCCAATCAAGTTGCCACTTCTATATCCATATGTGGATGCTAGAATCTGAAAAAAAATTCAGAAAATGCTGAAAAATTTCAGCAGGTCTGACAGCATCTGTTAAAGCTTATATTTCAAGTCCGGATGACCCTTGCACTTCAGTTATCATCTTCAGTTGCTCGTCTATTTTGGGGATGTTCGCTGATGATATTTGTAACTCATGAGATAATGAAACATTATCCGAATAGATGATACAATAGTCATGACTGCACATAGCAAACACACAACTTTCAGACTTGGGCTGAGAAGTGCCTTAGAACATTCATCAGGCAATGACTAATGCCAACAAGAGATAATCTAATCACCTCACCCCACCACAATGACACTCAACAATATTACTCTCCACCTGCCTGGTTAAGTGAAATTCCAACAATGCTAAGCTCAACATCATCCAGAACAAAGCAGCCAACTTTATTGGTACCCCAACCACTACCTTAAACATTCACTCCCTCTAACAATGACACACAATAGCAATAGTGTACACGACCTACAAGATGCATTGCATCACTTCATCAAAGCTCCTTCAACAGCACTTCCAAACCTACCAACTAACACCATGCCGGAAGGTGCGTGGGTACATGTCCAAATATATTACTGTTTCTTCACTGCCCCTGGATCAAAGTCCTGGAACTCCCTTCCAAACAGCACTTGTACTTTCTGAAAAACAGCACGGGTTCAAAGTGGCTCACCAACACTTTTCAAGGGCAGTTCGGGCTGGGCAATAAATACTGGCCTTACCAGCAATGCCCAAATCACAGAATGCATGAAAAAAATTGAAAATCTGCTCTAAGATAAATATTTTTATGCAGAAAAATGCTTCATTTCCCAATAATAGAGCTGCTTCAAGTGTCAACGTAGATCAGTTGGGAAGCACTTTTGCCTCTGAGTCCAACAATCTTGGATTCAAGCTCTGCCACACAAAAGATACATTACCATTTCAGTGTAGTACTGAGTGTTGTGTTCCTGGATACAGGGCGTGAAATTGGATAGCCCAGAATATAGGCACAAATATTGTGATCTGCAATTGTCCTGTTCCCATACTGTGTTACACCGAGAACACTTCAGTTTCATGCAGTCTGCTCATTGTAATGATCTCTGCATGCTACTCAGTGGCTACAAGCATCGGGTGGGAGCCAAATACAGTTACTTCCTTGTACCACTTAAACCATGGAAAATAAGATGCCTAGGTTTTGGATGCTGCACAAGATATCTTATTGAGGAGATGGAAAGGAGAGATGTCCTATACTTGACTGGTGATTCGGAGGTGATGTGCAGGGTGCCCTCTAGACACACAATGGGAATAGATAGCCTAAGAATCTGGATGAATGCCATTAGCAGTTTTATGATTTCAGATGAGTGATCAAGGTCAGTGAATGCACAGCACAACTAACCACAACCACTGCTCAATTCACCACATCCTTAGCACCAATCTATATAAATCAGTATTTCTATTTAGCATTCATATGTTTCACCTCATTCTCATGCATCTAGTACAGTTGCAAACCTCAAACCCACATTTCACAGTCTGCATACACTATCACTATCAACGCATCATCCGAATAGATGATACAACAGTCACTGATATACTTCCCCTCTCACACACAACCAGGAACAAAATGGAAGTGGAGGCAATGACATGTGTCTGCATGTTCTAACCTCATATAGGAGGCATTTTGGGATGAACCATTGCTGAGGCTGTAACTACTGGCAAGGCTGGATTCATCGAAGGTGATGGTATCTGTGTATCTAATCCTCCTTCTCATATTCACTTTTCCTTTGTCCCACAATCTCTTCTGACTTGTGACTTACAATTGGTAAAACATGCATTTCACACTATCTTTCTTGTCTTACCAAAACCTTGGACTTCTCTCTTTTTCCTTCAAGTGACTAGGTGGTGGAGTAGAACAAGAAAACAAAGATGATGGAGACACATTGTCACTTGATTTCATTGTTCTTGCCACCAGCCCAGATATTGGCACAGCTTGTATCATGCTGTGCTTGGAGGTGTCAGTTCTGGAAAGAGAAAAGTGCACAGGAGTTTGGCCAGGCTGCAGAACAAATATGATGGGTACTAGAAAGACTCTGTCAATGTCAAGGAACTAGAGGAACCAAGAAACAACTTAGGAGATGGCTTTGTACAGAGGTTGTAGCACGAACATTCCAGCATGCAATTAGTGGCCAATTCCATCAGCACATTTATGGAACCAAACTCTGATTCAGCATTTGATGGCCAATGTTTAAGCTTTCAATATGCAGTAGATATGCTGCAGTGGAATCTCAGACTGCTAATATCGATACTCTGGATATCAGTTTTTAAAGCAGTTTTTAGGGTGTTGCAGCAATTCAGCAAACTGTCCTCCAACAGATCACTAAGATTGGTGAGGAGTAGTTCTGAGGGAGTGGCAGTGGTTTCATGGATCACAAGCCTAGTGTCCTCCCTCAGGATGACAGCATTCGTACTGCTACTCTGCCAATACCCTTGCCTGTCATCCCAGACTTCTGCCTGGCATGCAGAGACGGTTCTTCTCACCAAGCGTTTCCAGAATTGGTTTCCCAAGATCACTTACGGTCTTCTCCGCTGCAGGTCATCACTAGTCATGCTGCAACAACTGGGGTAGTATTGTCAGAACAAAAGGCCAATCAAATGTACACAAATGCACTGTGATAATAAATGGGGTGATTGGTTTAATTTTGAATGCAATATGACATGATTTATATTTTGCAATATGACATGATTTGACTTTGTGTTGGTTTTGATTATTGCATTCCGGCCAAGAGAATAATGTAATGGTCAGTGACAGAAGAACATAAGAATGTAAGAAATAGGAGCAGGAGTAGGCCATCTAGCCCTTCGAGTCTGCCCCGCCATTCAATAAGATCATGGCTAATCTGTCGTGGCTCAGTTCCACATTCCCGCCCTCTCCCTATAATCCTTAATCCCCTCGCTTATCAAAAACCCATCAACCCACGTCTTAAAAATATTTAGCGAGGCAGCCTCCACCACCTCAACGGGCAGAGAATTCCAGAGATTCACCACCCTTTGAGTGAAGAAGTTGCTCCTCAACTCTGTTCTAAACTGCCTCCCCTTTATCTTGAGGCTGTGCCCCCTAGTCCTACTGTCCTTTCTGAGCGGGAAGAGTCTCTCCACCTCTATCCTATCCATCCTATTCATCATCTTATACGTCTCAATGAGATCTCCCCTCATTCTTCTAAACTCTAACGAGTACAAGCCTAATTTATTCAGCCTCTCCTCATAGCTCAACCCCCTCAACTCCGGTATCAGCCTAGTAAACCTCCTCTGCACTCCCTCCAAGGCCAAAATATCCTTGCGTAAGTACGGAAAGATGAAAGATTGCGTAAGTAAGAAAAATGAGGAGGATTGTTTTCAAATGGGAGTTGAGGTTGAGGTGACAGGTGTCAGTCTTAAAGTAGTTGTCCATGTACAGCCTGGGCAGAGAAAGACTATCTAGGTGGCAGCCTCCTCCTTTCTTCTGCTCCTCAGCTGCTTGACTAAAAGGTGGTGACAAAATTTGTTTCCTAATGGTAGAGATTTTGAGATGTGCACTGCTAAGTAGAGCTGGGCTTCTCCAGAGTTATCCTGACAGCAGAACTGTTACTTTAGAATGCCAGTGATGTGCTCTATTAGACTTGTGGCGGAATGACTTTCATAATATGCATGCTGGGAATATGTGGTGGGTTATGAACTGGAGTCGTGAACTGTGGCTTCAAAGAATAACAGATACCATCAGTTTAGTGTGATCACTGCAATACAACTGGCATATAGACTGCTGCAGAATGAACACATCATGACTGCTGCTGAGATACTGGACATTGACCTGCATGATGCACTGATGATAAGCTGCATGATAAGGGAGAGGAATCCCTTTACATTTAGGTGTATGGCAGAGTTGACATGAGGTGCAAGCAAAACAATATGGTTGCAGTTAATTACCTGCTGCATTATGGGGAAGCCTGTAATCTTTGCAGACCCTTGGGCTCCCTATGTCTGCTTCTCTGTGGCAAGGGAGAATGAAAGGAAGTCTCGTTCTTTGAATAGAAAGCCTTGGTGGCTTCGCTATAAAACAATGCCCTGAAAAATGTGAGATGATGTTAATACCTCCAGTTGCCCAAAAAGAAGCCAGATACATTGAAGTTAATACTAATAATCATCATCACAATCCATCAATATGGTTGTTGCCTTGCTCTCAGATTGAAGTGGTGGCTGCAGCCATTGGCAGATTTTAGTGATCATCTCTTTAGTGAAGCACAGACACTCAAACATGGTCATTATCTTGCATTGAACTTTGTGACTTCTTTCGCAGGAGCAGAACCTGATGAGGCCGGGCCCTCGGGATTCAGTTCCCCCGCTGCGACCTCTGTCAATACCACTGAGAAAAGCTCTGAGGAGAGCGCCAGCGGTCGGCACAGGCATCAGCCACTCCATCCACCAGCGTAGATACAGTCACCTCATTAGCAGTAAGGTTTCTGGGGCACTTTCTAGTGAGCACATACAGTCGTTGATGCATATCAGGTGGAGATGGGAATGTCTGAGGGATTGGGCAGTCGAAGGTCTGCCAGAGACAAGGAGATAGCTGGCACCTAGCCAGGTGCCAAGTCGCTGGGAACAGTTCTCCATAGGCTGCTAGAGATGCAGAAACAGAGGCGGGATTGCAGGATGGGTGTCAGCAACATTCCAGCTGGAATTCCACAGCCTTCAGTCACAGGAGGTGGTACCAATTTTGTATGATACCCAGACTAACACTACAAGTGAAAAACCTGGGGCAGGAAATGGTAGCCAAGGGTGGCAGAGTCTGGGTCATGGCTGCAGGCTTTGAGAGCATGGCCCTGTCACAGCAGACAAATACAGAAGGGCTCCAGAGCTTGGTCCAGGTAATGCCCAAGAGCATCACAAGCCATAGGGCATGGAATACAGCTGATCCCTTCACCTCTGATGTGCATTCTCAGGATGATCTAGTCGTAGCGCTAGTTAATATAAGATTAAAAGGTTGTAGGGTTACCAAAAGACCATGGGTGAAGGCAGACACTGTAGTTGGAGATATGGGAAGATGCACTGTACATAATCATTATTAAATGTTATTGCACCCCACAACTGTGACTAATTTGTCATCCGCCTCCCACAGGGAGAATTGTATTCTGACTATACCCATAGAGGCTCAGCCTCATTCAACAAACCTTTCGATCCACAGAGTGTACATTGACAATACATACTGCCGACGTTGTGCAATTCCCAGTTTCCAGCATATGTGCCAGACCCCTGCCTGCTGTGATACTCCAAGCACTCATCTGAAAACACTGTTAGGGTCATCTGCCCCATGTCAAAATGGATATAGTTACCTGTCCAGATTGCCACCATTGCTGGGATGCCCCATATACAGGGGGCTAAGCCCTACAGGCCCTATGAAATCTAGGAGTGTCCTTAATTATTTGCAAGGGATTCTACTCCTTGATCATTCTGGTGCACTGGCTTCTCGGAATGGCTTGCAGTTCAGACTGACAGTGAGAACCACTCTCGTGACTTTCCTGCAACTGGTTGCCATTGTTGGGAGCACTGCAGAGTTCATGCAGTGTGAGGAACTGTGTTAATACCTGCAAAGCTCCTTTGACTGGGGCAACAGCTGCCAGATGTGGTTCATGTTACAGTTAATGGGCTTTGGGATGGAATATCCACTGTAGACCATACAGCCTGTCCAGCAGACTGATGTCAGGAGTACCAGTGCAACCTTAGTGGGGTTGGGACTCGATCTCGTATGAAACCCTTCAGGGTCATTCAGTGGTCAACGGGAATTTGCGTTACACGAGTCTTAAGTGGCTACCCCTATCCTCTGGACCCCCCAAACAATCCCAAGACCCCCCCCCCATCTGCCATCACCATGCAAGTGCCCCCCCATCCTGCAGCAGCTGACATCTTGTTCCACCACTGCACCCTGGATGTTGGTGCTCAGTGGTCCTCACCTCCTATCTCTTCTTATCTACTACTGCATCTGAGCCACATTTTTAAAGGCCGGTACTAAATAGCACCAGTGTAACATCACGCTGGAGAGGTGTGAAGCCTCCAGGAGGAGGGATGATTGCAATGCCAAGCTCACTAATGCTATTGAAATTTAATCAATAAACCTCATGCCCATTCTGATTACAAAGTGGTCTACACCACTCGAAAGGGGTCAGGAAGATCGCAAACTGGCACAGGGCACAAATCAGATTTTTAACTTCATATTATTTTTCCAGCTCGCTGGCATTTGCAGCAGGTGCAGTGAGGTGGTAAAATTCCACCCCAGCTGTGGGACTTGGTTTTTAGACAGACTGGAGACATATTCTGGTATCTGCTTAACACTTGCTTAATGGTACAACATGTAAACAGGTTACAGAGTAGGCATGTTGCGCATAGGCATGATTCCAAACTCTCAAGCATGTCAGTAGTACATCATCGTACATTAGCATATTCCATCCGTTAACCCTTTATATACCTCCATCCTACAAGTATACTATCCAACTTTAAATAACAATATGAAACTATATTCTCAACTATTTACATGACACTTTTGTAACTATTTTACAACAAAATTGATCCTAGTGTCGGGGGATTAGCAGGGTAAATATGTGGGGTTGCAGGAATAGGGCCTGGGTGGAATTGTGGTCAGTGCAGATTTGATGGGCTGAATGGCCTCCTTCTGCACTATAGGTACTCTACGAAATACAAATTCTGCCTGATGTACTCTTGCTCTTTCAAGTCACGAACCGGGGGATTCATTCTCCCATGTATTATCAGCGTTTAGGGAAGACATCTTGGAACTATAAGGATTCTCTTCGGCAACTGCTGGGGCTTTTCTCTTTACAGCGGAGGAGGATGAGAGGTGATTTAATAGAAGTTTATAAGATGATGAGGGAGATAGATAGGGTGGACGTTCAGAGACTATTTCCTAAGGTGGATGTAGCTGTTACTGGGGGGCGTAAGTATAAGGTTCATAATGGGAGATATAGGAGAGATGTCCGAGGTAGATTCTTTACTCAGAGTAGTTGGGATGTGGAATGCAGAGCCTGTTGTGACAGTGGAGTCAGACACTTTAGGAACTTTCAAGTGATTATTGGATAGGCACATGGAACATTCCAGAATGATAGGGAGTGGGATAGCTTGATCTTGGGTTCGGACATAGCTTGGCACTACATCAAGGGCTGAAGGGCCTGTACTGTGCTGTATTGTTCTATGTTCTAACTGTTAGGACATCATCATCTGCAGAGTAGGACAGCACTTTAGCAGAGTTGCTGGGAAGCAGGGTGTAGATTGCAGGATGAGTAAACTGCAATGACTTTTCAACACAAGACTGATCCATGAGAGAAGACTGAAGAGAACTGATCTTTAAACGCTCTGAGATTAGAAGAGAAGAACTCAGGAGACACCAAGGAGCTTGTTTCTCCCTTGAATGACACAGGAAAAGAGCTTCAGAAGAGAAATGATCTTCAATTTAAGGGAAGACTGTCATAGCTATATTATTCACTGCTGTATTGATGATTGAAAATGCATTGAAGATCCAGGATTTCAGTGAACTTAGATACTTAAAGAAAATAATGATCAAATTCCTGTAAAACTGGTCAGAGCTGGTTTTCCAATGATTTCTTTGGGAGGACCATCTCCTTTCTGTGAACAGTGGTAAGACAGGCACACACACATCTGTCTACGAGGTGGTTCCACTATGGGCAATGAGAAGAATTGCTAAGGATATGGAGAGAAAACAGCTTCATTTTCTGTAATGAGATAAATTTCCAGTAGACAATCAACTCGGGACAAGATTGTTGTACTGGATTCTGCTGATTCAAAAGTGCTAAAAAATTTTCTGTAGCTTCTGTGCTGACCTCCAGCCCTGGACTGAAGTGTGGATGTCAATTGATTTTTCACCCTTGGAAGGTCCCAGCTCATCAGCAGTGGACTCTGGACATGGCCTCAGGCAAGACATTCTCTGTGGAAGATTTGTCATTGGACAACTGGAGACAAACTAGGCAATACATTAATGTCAATGGAACTAAGATCTGAATGCTGCCCAGCCACTAAAAACACAGATGATTCCTCTAAAAAGACAATATATGATGCATCCAACAACGGGAAAGACTATCATCCTCTAGGACCTCAACCGCCAAGAGATCTCGCACTGCTGCAAGGGATCCATCTGTCTCTAGGAAGAGCCAACTCAGGTCCAGCAGGCTTCACAGGGATGGCCAGCAGCTGTTGCAGTACTTTTTACATTCACCACCCTGGCCTTATTTTGAGAACAACTGAGAGATTCATAACTTCAATACTGCTTGGTGTCTGGTGGATGGTATCTCTGTGAAAGAAATGAATTTATTGCTGAGTGTATAAAGTTGTTCAGCTTCTGAAGGCTGAGTGTCCACTCCTTCTAAACAAAAGGTTGAAGATTTTTGCGTGAAAGACAATGAGTCATTCAAGTGATAAGCATCATCAGGTGTTTCTAGGACTCCTGGAGGTTTGCCAATATCACTATGCAATACGGCTCTATGTAATAGAATCAACAATTTGGGATCACCCTTTGTATCAAAGAGGAGCAATAATCCTGTCTTCCTTTGGTATTTTTCAGCTAAACTTTGTAAGGGTCATTGGGTGAAGCCAGTCAAGGTCATCTGCTCATATGTTAATAGCAGTACCAATATGAATTTTAAAATATCAAAGCCTTGAACTTGGGATTAACTGATGGGCTGAATTAAGGGTATGTACCCTTAGAACTCTGTAATTTTATTTTATTTCTCTTGGTGTAGTAGCTGGCATCTTTAAGGGGTGTACACCAGGAGGGTCACATGATCTGATTGTCCAATGTGGAGTGCAGGGAAATTGGTACAGAGTACAGGCTTTTGCAGCCAAAATAGATACCAGAGCTAGAAATATTAAAATCGTGGAATAACTGTGTATATTTATGCGCTCATAAATAAACCTTTTAAGGGTCATTAGACAAACTGATGGTTGCCAATTCTTGCAATTATTTGAACTTGATTTTCTATTTTTTGGATGGAATGTGTTTCATAAATGCTTTCAGATCTTCAATTTTGATTACAATTGCTAGATTTGTAGAAACACCAACCACACTGGAAGCATTCTGCACCCAGGTTGGGCAGTCTTGGTGGATTTTGATGGATTTTCATGGCACAATGCAAGTGTTTCAAAATGGCTGCCGGTGTAGAGATTCCTAATCTTTTGCCTTGTTTTGCCTCGCCTTGGCTTTCTTAAGGGTGAGGTTGCTGTCATACAAAGCCTTGGAGTTGCCCGAATCATAGCTGCCTCTCAAACTGGATTGTTGATCCAAAGCAAGGTCATCTTTGGTCTGCAGAAAAATTTAAAAAAAATTATCCTGGAGACCAATTACCATGGGATCATGGATTAGTCTGTAGTGTAGGATGAGCTAAGCTGGCTCAGAATAATTCAATTAATTTCCCAGGTATTTGCGATCACTGGTTAACACATAATCGTTCAATTACTAAGATTTGCTTTGAGCTAAAATAGATGTCAAGACTTTAAGGATGGATTCAAAATCCGCAGTGGACTCTTGTAGCGCTTGCTTTTTGGGGAACATATTCTGCTAATGGACCTGTTGCATGAAGGAAATAACTTTAAGCTTAAATAACTTAAAGTTTTTGATCTTTTTCATGAAGATCTGTTGCTGCTTGGCATCAGAGAAAATGGTTATTTCCATAGCTCCCATTGTTGGCTCCTCTGTGGGCCCTCAATGCAGTCAAATGGGTAGGGCAAGGCAAGGACTGCTCACCAGGAGTATGGTCATCATTACCTTTCTCCAATGTGCCTCCTTTCTCTGCTGATTTTTTATGGGCCACTTTCAAATATTTCTTCACTCTGTTGTTCCTTCAGTAACCTTGATCTGTTTTATATCAATGTCAATGCTGTTGCCACCATGTTCCTAGATGTGTGCTTCTGCATTGGACTTTTAGACATGGGACTTAGTTAGTAGGCACACTGTAGACATACTCTGGTGAATGCGTGACACTTGTTGATTATTACAACATCTAAGTAGGTTACAGAGTAGGCACTTTGTTCCTAGGAAGACACTAGAAAGACTCTTGAGAGAGTCTAACACATAACTGACAGATGACATCAATGTTGTACAGTAAGCATATCCCATCTGTTAACCCTTTGTACTATGTTACCTAGAATAAATAAATCAGCAACTAACCTGTAAGTAAATGATCTCTTTCAGTAGGTGTGGAATGGAGGGAGGGTTGTAAGTGGCAGGGGTCCTTCATGCCACTTAACAACATGTATTCAACTGTGAAAATTTGGAAGGGTGTGGCTGGAACATGGAGCTCCAAAATGGCAGATCTACAGCAAGCAGGAAGGTTAGGAAATAAGATCTGTAGTAAGCAGGAGGTACTGCAAGTAAATTATATTTTTCTTTTATACTCTTAAACTTATTCCTATTTTAAAAGTTATTTCATTTACCAATGTAAAATATTTCAACTTTTAAAGGGTATAATATTTTAATATTTGTTTTTTTTTCCTCAATAGGAATGTCCTATTGTCTACAGTTTTAACATTGGTTCCCATGTGAATCAATGTTTCACTTAAACTTGTGACAATCAGTATCATAACCACAACTTTAAGTGAGAACTTAGTAACTTAAAACCTGGTTAATATTTCAGAAACAAAGGATGAATTCCTATTATTGTTAACTCTAGTGAAAATGTAAATATGATTAAAACCTATTTACCACTTGCACAGAAATGTTACATCAAAATTACATTTTGAGCCACATTTTGGCTGAGCGAGTGAGCGAGGACCTGGCAGATGGAATATAATGTTAGCAAGTGTGAGGTTATCCACTTTGGCAGAAATAACAGTGGGAGGGTGAAAAGCTGCAGCATGCTACGGTGCAGAGGGACCTGGGGGTCCTTGTGCATGAGTCGCAAAAATCCAGTCTGCAGGTGCAGCAGGTGATCAAGAAGGCGAATGGAATGCTGGCCTTTATAGCGAGGGGGATTGAATATAAAAGTAGGGAGGTCTTGCTGCAACTGTACAGGGTACTGGTGAGGCCGCAGCTGGAGTACTGTGTGCAGTTTTGGTCGCTGCACTTGCGCAAGGATATTTTGGCCTTGGAGGGAGTGCAGAGGAGGTTCACTAGGCTGATACCGGAGATGAGGGGGGGGTTAGACTATGAAGAGAGACTAAATAGACTGGGTCTGTACTCGTTGGAGTTTAGAAGGATGAGGGGGGATCTTATAGAGATGTTTAAGATAATGAAAGGGATGGATAGGGTAGAGGTAGAGAGATTTTTCCCACTTAGAAAGGATAGCAGGACTAGAGGGCACAGCCTCAAGATAAGGCGGGGGGGGCAGTTTAGATCAGAGTTGAGGAGGAACTTCTTCACTCAAAGGGTAGTGAATCTCTGGAATTCTCTGCTCGTTGAAGTGGTGGAGGCTACCTCGCTAAATATATTTAAGTCATGGGTAGATAGGTTTTTGACAGACAAGGGAATTAAGGGTTATGGGGAGAGAGCGGGAAAGTGGAACTGATCCACTTCAGATCAGCCATGATCTTATTGAATGGCGGAGCAGGCTCAAAGGGCTAGATGGTCTACTCCTGCTCCTATTTCTTATGTTCTTACATTCTTAAATTCAATAAACTTAATAATGATTAAAATGTCAAATTTTAATACTTCCTGCTTAACCTTCAAAAAGATGATGGTTATTTGAAGAATACAGTACCATTTCAGCACTAGAATTTCTGAATGTTATGGATAACTACGTTATCATACGCAAATTGCTTGTCCACAAATACAACCCTCTTTAAGTACATCGCCTATGCACAAGCAAGAAAAAACTGGGAAAACTCATCAAGCAACAACTTGTTTTGTACAGTGCCTTTATAACATCCCAAAATGGTGACAGAACTTAGCAAGACGCTGGTCTTAAGCAGAATCTTAGAAAAAGGGGCAGTGAGGTTTAGGGAGGAAATTCCACAACTTTTGGGTCTAGGTAACTAAATGCATGGCTGCAAATGGTGAAGCGATTAAAATTAGGAATGTGTGAGACACCAGACTTGGAGGAATGCTGAGATCTTAGAGGGCTGTAAGATTACACAGACAGGTATGAGTGAAACCATGGAGGGACTTGAGAACAAGTAGGGAGTTATGTTTGAAAAGAACATGCATCACAAAATCAATGATAACACTTTAGCCCTAATTCCAACCTGAGATCTGTTTGGGTGTGGGATTGGTGAATGTCTTATGGCTTTCCATTGTAGATATGCTGCTGTTTTTTTTCTCCAATGTTTAATGAGTAATGTCACCATGAGAAACTTATTGGAGACTGTAGGTTCACAACACACTGCAATATATTTTGTTCGCCCGTTAAAATTTCCTTGAGAACCCCTATCTTTGTAAATTAATTAGATTTCTCTGTTCCCAGCAAGACACTGTGATATTTCAATTGTAGAACTTCTGTGAAGAGTATTTCATGATGTTGTAAAGTGTTCCAGTACCCAGTAGGAACATCCTTACCATAATGAGTGCAAATAGAGGAAAATAAACATTTTTAAAGGTCAACATTACCAAATCATATAAACAATTAACTTATGGAGAGAATTGAGAAAGAGAATGATATCAATAGAATTAGATTGAAACAGTACAAAGCTATTGAATGGATATACTTTCTTATGCTCTGCAAGAAGCAAGCTTACTTGCATCTGCAGTATTCTGAATTGAATGCCTGTAACACACTTAAACAAGGAAAACATTTCTCAATTGGTAGATTAATCCTCATTGTTATAAAGGGAGAAAACTATATACCAACTCTCATTCTTTCTCTGATGTGTTGCTTTAATGCTCTTCAAAGCCAACCTGGAATGAATTTAAACTTATTTGAGAATAATTTCTCATCAAATAGTGTATATAATTAACTAACTTTATCAAGTTTTAAAAATATTGGGGCTATTCTTCCAGCAGTGGGCTGGGAGACATAAGTGGAAGCCATTTGACAGGCACCCTGCTGAGCACCACGATCTCTGTGCATTTCTGGCTGCTGGAATTCCAGCGCCATCAGCTCTGCACTGGAAATTGGCGTGGAGGTGATTAAAATAAGTAAATTCAAATCCAATTAGTGGGCCCAGGACTGAAGTCCTTCCTCCCCAACCCCCAGGCCAGGAATGTTTTCCTCCAGCAGGGTTCACAACAGCTCCCCACTAACGAGGAGCTGATGACCCAATCCCGCTGGATGATGGGGGCCCCCTCCAGGAGGTCGGGGGTAAGGGTGTTACCCCCCCTAGGCATTGCCAGCTTGGTAGCACCAGTCTGGCCCCCCAGCACTGCCCAAGAGGCACCTTGGCATGGCTCGCCTTGACACTGCCTACAGGCAGGGCCTGTGGAGGGGGGTTAGATCAGAGGGGGTGGAGGATCCTGCTGCTGCTCTGCATAGGGAGCAGTGAAAGAGGGAGGGTGGACAGCGATTGGAGCTGGCCAGAGGGGTGGAGGGCTGCTGGGGGAGGGTCAGGGTTGCAGTGGGAAGATCAATGGGGGTGCCACCTTGCACTTGGGATTGGTAACACACACAGAGGGTAACAGCTAATCAGAATTGGGCATCAGGGCAAGGGGAGGTTGGCCTTCCCGAACAGGGTTGGGGCTGGCCTAGAGATGTCTGGGAGGCCAATGATAGTGGGGTGGGGGGACCAGAGGGGCAGCAATGGGGGAATCATGGGGCTGACCAGCAATCACGCTGGCCAGCTATCAGGAGGCCAGCAGTGTGGAGCTACTGTGCATGCGCCGATCGCCACAATGACAGATTGGTGCATGCACAATGGCCTGCTCAGCGCTATCATGCCAGCCTCTCCTGTGGTATTAGGCACTGCCCCTGGATTGTTATCGTAATTCATGCTAGCGCACTCTGATGCACAGTGTGTGGAAGATTCATTTTGAAAATCCCACTTAAAAAAAATCAGCAGGATTTACTCCAGTTTTTACAGGAGTTGACACTTAGAATTTTTTGGGAGAATCCCACTCATTATATGCCAGTCAGCTTCTGCTAACAAACTAGGTCTTCACTGTTCTGCCTGAGAAATCTCAAATTATTCACCTTATTGGAATACTGTAAGATACCACTTGTATCCTGTGAACCAACTGTTCCTGTTACTTGTTCTGGAGTTTTCTTTACCTAACTGTAAGCCAAGCTTGTTAATCAGGTTGACCTCGAGGCAGAGAACCTGGCAAGTATAATAGCTGCATGCTGTGGAGTTAAAGCTATTAGGTAAATTAGGTTTGTTGAAACTACACCCCTGCATTTTTAAATCTACCCTTGTTAGAACCCAGACCATAGTGTCTGCCAGTTTGTTTAAAGACTTCAGTGACCGGTGAGCATTGCAGAACATAAATTGTTCAACTGAGGCAAATTACAGCTAAAAGGAATTCACTGACAATAGTCATAAGTTGCAACTGACTTTAATGTTATCTACACTGATCTGGTCCTTCCAACTGGATGAGGCATAGAGCAGGATGGTGGACGACTTTTGAAGTAAAGAAACATCTAGAATTGTTCATTTTAGATCATAATACCATTATGTTTGTATAGAATTCCATTTCCAGTGATTTTTGTGAGACTTCTAATTGGTAATGGAACGAGACTATTTATACTGTTTGTACACATTATTTTGTAGTTTCACATCCCTTGATAATTGCAACAATCAAGTCAACATGAAGTAATACTACCCATTATTGTTACTTTTCATTTGGTGTCATGTGTGTTCAATGGTGTACAGGCTAGGTGGATTGGCCATGCTAACTTGCCTCTTAATGTCCAAAGATATGTAGTTAGGTTGGTTAACCATGGAAAATGCACAGGGTTAAGACGATAGGGCAGAGGGGAAGGCCCGGATGGGGTGCTATTTCAGAGAATTGGTGTGGATGTGCCGGCGTTGGACTGGGGTAAACACAGTACAAAGTCTGACAACACCAGGTTTAAGTCCAACCGATTTATTTGATAGTATACTCATTAGCTTTCAGGGTTAGCCCCTTCGTCAGATGAATGGAGAGTTCTGGCCTCAGACAGAGCGTATAGAGCACAGACAGTTTACAGATTACTGATTAGAATGCGAATCTTTACACCTAACCTGCTGTTCAAGTCTTAAAGTGGCTGACAATGTGAGTGGAAGGAGCACTGATCACAGGTTAAAGAGATGTGTATTGTCTCCAGACAGTACAGTAAGTGAAGTTTTGCAAACCCAGGCAAGTCACGGGGGTTACAGATAATGCGACATGAACCCAAGATCCTTGTTGAGACCGTCCTCATGTGTGCGGAACTTGGCTGTCAGTCTCTGCTCAGTGACTCTGCGCTGTCGTGTGTCGTGAAGGCCGCCTTACCCGAAGGTCAGAGGCTGAATGCCCGTGACCACTGAAGTGTTCGCCAACAGGAAGGGAACAGTCTTGCCTGGTGATTGTCGAGCTATGTTCATTCATCCGTTGTCGTAGCGTCTGCATGGTCTCCCCAATGTACCATGCTTCGGGACATCCTTTCTTGCAACGTATCAGGTAGACAATGTTGGCCGAGTTGCAAGAGTATTTACCGTGTACCTGGTGGCTGGTATTCTCCCACGTGAGGGACAATACACATCTCTTTAACCTGTGATCAGTGCTCTTTCCACTCACATTGTCAGCCACTTTAAGACTTGAACAGCAGGTTAGGTGTAAGGATTCGCATTCTAATCAGTAATCTGTAAACTGTCTGTGCTTTATATGCTCTGTCTGAGGCCAGAACTCGCCATTCACCTGACGAAGGGGCTAACCCCGAAAGCTAGTGAGTGTACTATCAAATAAATCAGTTGGACTTAAACCTGGTGTTGTCAGACTTTTTACTCAGAGAATTGGCGCAGACTCAATGCGCCAAATGGTCTCTTTCTGCAATGAAGGGATTCTATGGCATGTAAAAGGCAGAATATGAATTGGCCAATTTTTAAGCGAGAATTAAAAGAATTTTCTCTTCATAACAAGCATGCGATCATCTTCTTGCCCGAGATAATCCATGGTTATTTTGATTAGTTCTGTTATTTTTAACTGTTACATCTTGAAATATAGGTGATAGACCCAATTAATCTACCAGAAGGATTGAATAGTAGGAATGAAAAATAAAAGTGTTGAACAGACAAAAACAGTATAATAATTAGTAGATTCAAAAATTCAGATAAAAGCAACAATTCAAAACGCTAGATAAGTCCATTAATTTCTTCATGTGTAGGAAGCTGAGTGGAATAAATAAGTTCTAATTATAACTGACACACTTTATGTACTATGTGTGCACAAGGTACTTAATGTTTGTTAGATCTTGGAAAGATGGAAGGGGCTTTGTGCAAAAAGCACAAATATACAATCTAGAACATCCTTGAGCCTATACTATTATACAACTTGGTAGCTTTAGAGTAGTACAAATTAACTCCAATTAAAAATACAATACCTCAGTCTGCTTACAGAAATGATTTACTGAGTCTGAGAAGGTATTGAAGGCTGATCTGAATCTGTAATTATATGGATTTTCTTTTGAAATTTGAAGAAAACATGGTCAGATATTACAGTCTGAATACTTTCAATTCTTCAGATGAAACTAATTCAAAAACTATACCAAGTAAGATTCTTTTCCTTCTATCACCATCTATTGCCCAGAATGGTAATAACTGATCAATTAGCACTTTTCATTTATTTAACTCCCTACTGGATGGCACGATGGCACTGCTGCCTCACAGGCAGGGATCCAGGTTCCATTCCCATCTTGGGTCACTGTCTGTATGGAGTCTGCATATTCTCGCTGTGTCTATGTGAGTTTCCTCCAAGTGCTCCAGAGTCCTCCCAAAGTCTGAAACATATGCTGGTTTGGTGGACTGGTCACGCTAAATTCTCCCTCAGTGTACCCGAACAGGTACCAGAGTGTGCTGACTAGGGGATTTTCTCAGTAACTTTGTTGCAATGTTAATATAAGCCTACTTGTGACAATAATAAACTTAAAAAAAAACTGACACTGAAATTTTTAGTTTTAATATAAGACTTTTTCAAACACATTCTCCATATATCATGAAAAAATACTAAAAACGCTTTTGAAAACAAATAGTTTATTTATTATTGAGTATAAAATTGCAATAGAAAGCATATCCAAAAAACAATTCGACAACAGAAACCATTTACTATAAATTTAATTCCACTTACTGTCATTGGCAAATAGGCTTAAGAGAATTTCTCCATGAAATTAAGTGTGAGCTTGAAATAGCTGGAAAAATAGAACTGAAAGTTTAATTCCAATAAATATTCAATATCTGCACAATGCATAGCACATTTTCCCAATTTCTGCAGCGATTACAGAAAAGTAACTCTTATAAAATATCAATTTTAAATTCTCAGATGTTAGTATCAAATACAGATCTGTAAAACAAAATCAGACAGCTGTTAAGTTTGTTTTTTATATTTTCTGTGGTAAACCAATCCATATGATGCATCCAAGAAACACTATCGTGGTTTTTAACTTGAGTGGATCTTAGCTGAAACAATGGGGTCAATAAGTTACCTCTCCTGTCAAATTGATTTCTCCTTCAAGGTAAGCGATGAACACCATCTTTTCACTACTGACTATGAAATCTGGGCCACTAGATTAAATAATACATTCATTAAAATAACATTATATACATGACAATATGCTTCAGTAATCCATGCGGAACAAACTCTAAGTTACAGCAGATTCTAATTTTTTATTCCTGCTTCTGATTTCGTTCATTCCTCCGTGTTCATTAGCCATTGGCATTTCACTCTAGATACATCACTGTAGCACCCAATGGCCAAGGTGATGCAAATACAAGATTTCTGTCAAACACATGAACAAAATAAGCAACTACCGCTCGTCTATGTCAACCTACTATATATAAGAAAATAAAGTTAACATATAACACTGATGTTTCTTGAAACTTACTACTTGTTTTAAAGAGACAGGCATTGAATGCTGTTCTTCATTGTTGCATGCACAATATTTTCTCTGTTTGTTTTCCAAAATCAGGTTGCAGGCCATCATACTGCTCTTCAGGGAAGGCAGTAGGTTGTATAGTTATCTTCTGATGGGGCAAAATCACTACCCTGAAACTACACAACCTACTACCTCACTCTGGCAGAACATTGAGATATTGTCATGGCTGATCCACAAGAAATGCCTGATAAGTTGCATTTTACAAATAACATCTATCAAACCGTGGATACTTAACATATAAGCTGCTTTCCTGAGAAATTAGCGGTTAGCTCTGAACTTAAAATGGAAATTTGTTTAGCCTGATATTTGTGGGGAGGATGATGAACAGGAATCGGTAATCTTAGGCCAGCAGCCCTCAGCAGTGCTATGGAACTAGGAAGAGCATTTCTTCTTTGCTTTGCTTCACAGAAAGATCAATTTGTAAACATTTATCTATCTTGTGCCATATCAGTGACAAAAGACCTGAGCAACCAACCATTAACCCATGTTGTTTGGCATGATCAGGTATTATTTTTAATTCAAATGCTAATGCAAAATTATTCAGATTTTCATTTGATAGTCATGGGAATTAACATAACATGCAGAGAGATCAAATCCCAGAAATATTTAACTTTACATATTTTTGACACAGATTACCTAAGTACAGTACTAATTGAATATCTTCCAAATCCATTATGAAACTAGTACTTTACAACAAAATAGTTTAATTGATTAAATCATAGGTGGCTTATTTATTCCAAGATCTTCATTTAATAGGATCATTTAAATCATTCCTTAGTTTCAAAATATATCCAGATAATTAAAATAATTGTGTTGTTTTCATGATCCATCGCAGTTTTGACAACCACCTTAGGAAAGACAGTAGATTGTATAGTTATCTGACCGGAAGGGTGTAACCCTAAAACTATACAACCTACTACCTCATCCCAAAGGGCAGTAATATTCTGCCGCAACATCCAAGGAGCAAAACGGTATTCCTTATCTAAATGTGCCTGCTTAGAAGGGAACAAAAAAAAGGAAACCAAGAATTGAAAGTGAAATCCATATGAAAAAAACTTTTCTCTGGTCAACACAAAGCAATTGAGAAAAATCTCAGCTGTCATATTCGTAAAGGTAAGTATGTATTAGTACCATAAGAACCAGAATGAAGAGGAAACTGCAACCATAATTATATGAATATTTCTGTCTTAGTTATACTTAGTGGCACCAGCACTCCAATAGAACACAGCATTTAATGACTGCATTTGCTGAACCAAAAGTAAAGCATAGCATTGTGTTTGGAGGCTTGTCACCAGGCAATCATACTGATCAGGTACTTCTCATGTGAAAGCCTCTATAGGGGGGAATCTGTGTGCAGGTTAAGAAGTAGAGAGGCTCTTCAATCAATCGTACTGAAAAATTATCACTAAGAAAAACAGATTGCATAGCACAAAGCTGGACATGTAAATTACATTTAAATCCCAAGTGTGTAAAAATTACACTATGATTATCAGTTGAGCTTGCAATGTGGCTGACTTAAGCTTATTAAAAGCTACATGTATTCATACGCAGAGATCTGTCCGCTGCAGACAAAAGGGACATGTCCAAGCACTGTGCTTTTTTTGAATTAAACAAAAGTATGGGGACAATAGTTCCTTAGTGCATCCTTCATGGCAATGCCTTGACCAGAGTCAACTTGCCAACCAATCAGCAGCCTTTTCTTATGCGGTATAAACTTTTGCTCCCTTTGAAATATGGCATTCTTTCATCTGTCCTGATGAGAGTGAGACAAAAAGCTTTGACAGCATGTCTGTCTTTTCAGGAATACATCTAAATTTTTGTATCAGAAACAAAACAAAGATTGGGACTTCTAGATGGGAATAAGGAAGAAAGATGAAAAAACTAAATTTAAGGAAATCTGCAACTTTGGATTTTCATTTTTCATTGTGCTTGTGCAGAAGTTACTGTTTGCCTCACTGTTAAAACTGAAGTGAAAGCTGAGCCATAAGATCATAAGAAATAGGAGCAGGAGTAGGCCATCTAGCCCCGCCATTCAATAAGATCATGGCTGATCTGAAGTGGATCAATTCCACTTACCCGCCTGCTCCCCGTAACCCTTCATTCCCTTCTCAATCAGAAATCTATCTACCCGTGACTTAAACATATTCAATGAGGTAGCCTCCACCACTTCAATGGGCACAGAATTCCAGAGATTCACTACCCTCTGAGAGAAGAAGTACCCCCTCAACTTTGTTCTAAACTGACCCCCCCTTATTTTGAAGCTGTGCCCTCTAGTTCTGGTTTCCTTTCCAAGTGGAAAGCATCTCTCTACCCCTATACTATCTAGCCCCTTCATTATCTTATACGTCTCTATAAGATCACCCCTCAACCTTCCAAACTCCAATGAGTACAGGCCCAATCTACTCAATCTCTCCCCATAAGCCACCCCCCCCCCCCCCCCCCCCCCCCAATCTCTGGTATCAACCCGATGAACCTTCTCTGCACTTCCTCCAAGGCCAGTATATCTTTTCGCAAATAAGGGGACCAAAATTGCACACACTACTCCAGTTGCGGCCTCACCAGTGCCTTGTACAGTTGCAGCAAGACCTCCCTGCTTTTATACTCTATCCCCCTCATGATAAAGGCCAACATTCCATTTGCCTTGATCACCTGCAGTCTGAATTTTTGCGATTCATGCACAAGGACCCCCCAGGTCCCTCTCCACAGTAGCATGTTGTAATTTTTCACCATTTAAATAATATTCCATTTTACCACTATTTCTTCCAAAGTGGATAACCTCACATTTACCAATGTTTTACTCCATCTGGCAGATTCTCGCCCACTCACTCAGCCTATCCAAATCTCTCTGCAGACTTTCTGCGTCCTCCACGCAATTCGCTTTCCCACTCATCTTCGTGTCATCAGCAAACTTTGTTACCTACACTCAGTCCCCTCCTCCAGATTGTCTATATATATGGTAAACAGTTGAGGCCCCAGCACCAATCCCTGCAGCACGCCACTAGTCACCAAGTGCCAACCAGGAAAGCACCCATTCCAACTCTCTGCTTCCTGCCAGATAGCCAATCCTCAATCCACACTAACACTTTACCCCCAACTCTGCATACCCTAAGCTTCTACAGCAACCTTTTGTGAGGCACCTTATCAAACGCCTTCTGGAAATCTAAAAAACACCACATCCACCGGTTCCCCTCTGTCAACCGCACCAGTCACATCTTCATAAAAATCCAGTAAGTTCGTCAAACACGACTTCCCCTTCATGAATCCATGCTGCGTCTGCTTGATCGAACCATTCTTTTCCAGGTGTCCTGCTATTTCTTCTTTAATGATGGATTCCAACATTTTCCCAACTACAGATGTTAAGTTAACCGGCCTGTAGTTACCCGCCTTTTGTCTACTTCCTTTCTTAAACACTGGCGTAACTGTAGCTGTTTTCCAATCAGCCGGCACTTCCCCAGAGTCCAGCAAATTTTGATAAATAACTACTAACGCATCTGCTATTACTTCTGCCATTTCCTTCAGTACCCTGGGATGCATTCCATCTGGGCCCGGGGACTTGTCTACCAAGCACTACCTCTTTAGTAATAGTAATTGTATTAAGGACTTCACCTCCTACCAACCCTCGATCGTTAATATCTGGTAAGCTATTTGTGTACTCCACCATGAAGACTGACACAAAAAACTTATTTAAAGTCTCAGCCATTTCCTCGTTTCCCACTATTAAATCCCCCCTCTCGTCCTCCAAGGGTCCAACATTCACTCTAGCCACTCTCTTCCTTTTTATATATTTGTAAAAACTTTTACTATCATTTTTTATATTTTGAGCTAGTTTAGTTTCATAATCTATCTTTCCTTTATCACTTTCTTCATAGCTCTTTGTTGTTTTTTAAAGCTTTCCCTATCTTCTAATTCCCCACTATTTTTGGCTGCTCTGTACGCACTGGTTTTTAATTTAATACTCTCCTTTATTTCCATTGATATTTAAATTTAAAAAGAGACACTTTTCCCAAACTATAGCACTTTACATAAACATGCATCATCTGGCACTTGTAAACAGTAATATGTAAATATTTAAACCTGTTAAGACTCATACATTTGTAATGAGTGTTACACGTTTGTAAATGTGATCTATTTTGATATATTTCACTTCTAAAACACAGCATGATTTTTAACTAGATTTCTTTTCTGTCACACTCAAGTTAGTACTTCCAAATACAGAATATTCCAAACCATGAGTGGCTCCATATTGGAAAAAAAGGAAATGGAATGATTTCTCGCTGGTTTTTGAAAAGGCCATCCTGTGACACCAATGGCTGCTCTTTTGCAGCTATAACTCTTACTCGTCCTCTTGCTGCAGCGTTTCCTACAAATACAAAAAAATGCAAAACTTAATGCCAAAGATCATCATGTCAAACAATGTTGTATAAAATGCACATAATGTAAATATATGTCATATTAAAAATTGTAAGAGCTATAAAACATAATACTAATTACGCACCACAGTGCTGAAATAGTCATCACAGCACTGCTAACAATTAATTTACCAATGTCCATGTATTGTTCCACCTCCTCTTCAATAGTCTCATCATTGATAGGGTAAGGTTGAAAAACTTTGCCATTGTTCACCATTACCTTTATTGGAGACAGTACTCAAACTCTCTCTTGATCTGAAGAACTTCAATACAATATTAACTAATAGTAAACAATTACTTTATTTTTTGGTGGGGGGGGGGTGCTGAAGAGGCAAGACTTGATGCCTTCCCTTCTCTGCCCTGGTCTTGATCTTCAACCTTGATTGCTAAATGGTGATTCAGTCCTCAAACCAGACAAGGCTTTGCTTGATTTGATGACTGAAAGATATATGATACTCGTACAGGACAATTCTCTCTTCAGTATGTTTCCATTATTCCTGCATATTCACCTCATCCATGAGATTGGGTACGGGACGGACAGAAACCTGGTGTCTTACAACCACATGACACAGGGCCCAATTTTACCATCATGCTGCACCCATTTTCGGGCGCGAAAACTTGGTAAAGTCAGGCATGAGGCAGGAAGAGCGATCTGCGCCCACCTCCACACTGGTTCCGCTTTTACCAAGGCCCAAAAATGGCTGCAATCAGGACCGCATCCGAAATAGGCATAATGGCATGCATTTAAATTGAATGAATGGGCTGCATGTCCAACTCTACCAGCACCACCTCCTTTACCATTACATTCGCCCATTCAGAAACAGCGCCAAACAGGCGTGCTCCATCTAAGTCCGATTCGGGCACTCCGTCAGTGAAGAGGTAGTGCTGAGCATCCGATGGCTCTCTGTTTGAGATCGGTAGGATTGAGGGTGGAAAGGTGAGTCCAACAGCTCTCTGCTTAAGATGAGTGGGGGGTGATGAAAGGAGGGTCCGCTGCCACTCTGCCTGAGATCAGTGGTGGAAAGGGAATGCCTGCCATTCTACTGGTGATTGGGGGAAGGGGAGAAGAGGGGTCCGCTGCCACCCTGCCTGTGATCAGTGGGGGTGACAGCAAGTCCATTGGCATTCTGCCTGTTATTGGTCTGCTGCCATTCTGTCTGAGATTGGGGGGGAGGGGCGGGGGGAGGTACTGCCACTCTTCCTGAGATCAATGGGGGAGGGAGAAGGAGGTCTGATGCCATTCTGCCTGAGATCTATGGGAGGTGATGGGGGTGCCCACGATCGATCAGGATGGCAGGGGTGGGGGGCATATCGGGGTCAGTAATGTTGTGGGGGTAGGGCAATGTCTGTGGGAGGCAGGGGGAGGGATTATCTAGCCTGGGGATGTGGCAGGGGAGCAGCATTCTATCATATGCATGCACAGTTGGAGGTGCCAGTTGGAGCTGCAGGGTTTTGGGCACATTACGCCCCACTCAGGCTTGTGCAGTGCAGTTCAGAATCACTGATATTTTTGCTAGCAGAATGCATATGGGGGCATCTGAGAACGGGTCTAAAAGTCAGATTTGAAACACTCCCAGTTTCAAGTCTGCCCAGCACTTAGTACATTGTGGGCCCTATTTTACCATTTTGATTCTAAGCTCTATCATGCTTCAAAAAATATTTAAGCTCGGAAATCCATATGATCTTTTATAAGAAGTTCATTCTCTCACATACAAATATGAGCAGGAAGTCAGTTGACAGAACGGAACAGAGCACGAATAAAATAACTGTTAGTTATCATGCATTATTGTTGACCAAAAAGGAGAATAATCAAAAGTTAAAGGGGCACTGTCTCTATGCAAAAGTGTCTGATTATTTTTTTTCTGTCGGAAAATGGAAGAGCGCCAGAAGATCTTTTGCCATGATGAAAATATTATATGCAAGTAGCACAATTATGCATTTCAACAATAGCCAAGCATTTCCGCTTTGTGTTGAAGCGGTGGTCCAGATGCAAATTGCACTTGTTTTCATGTTTCTTTTGCTCAAGTTTCCACTCAAACCATTTGCATTTCATTGGTTTCAATTTGCGGAATTTCTGGATGTTATCAATTTTGTGGATGGTGCAGACTTCTACTGTAATGTTTGTTAAAAGTGGCACAATAGATTACAGAAACTGATTTGCCCTGGATATAATTTGCAGCTAAAATTCCTTGATCTTTTTGTCTGGTTTGTTTGCTCTTTGGGCAAATTGTTGAAAAAAGCAACGCAACCAACAGAAACTCCAGTCCACATGGTTATGAGGTTTGTTATATTAACTTAATGGAGAAAAAAATTGCTGTTTTTAAAAATTATTTTTAAAATGAATGCACCTTTGTGCAGTATCAACAATCTGCATCACCTCATTAAAGGAGCAATTCACGTTCATAGAATTCCATACAATTTCTGTTCTTCTCTAGAGAAAGGGACTCAGTTGAGAAGATTAAATTCATAGACTATCATTTTTAAAATGTCACATAAATTTCATTTAAATAAAATATCTGTTGAACAATAATTCCCTCTGACTCTTCATAACAGAAACAGAACTTCCCCTGAAACAAGAATCGCGCTCCTCTCAAATATTCATATTATTAGCTTCTCTCTTTGCCCTTTTCTAGTCTATGACTACATTATTTTATTGTTTAATTTCTTTTTCTAATCTCACACTAAAAATTGCACTATACACAACTTGACAGTCTAATATTAATATAAACATTCTCCTCCAATTGTATTGTTAAAAAACAAATAAAAAGCAGAAATCTACCTTGGTTGCTTCTATTAAGAGGAGGGGTACATTTTGTCAGTGAACAGAGTTTATCACAGCAGAGGTGCCAGGAACACCATTCCAGGTCTATGATAGTATTCACACAACTGCTGGTCTTGGCTCCAGAGAAACAATCGTCTGGTCTATGTCTAGCAGGCCAACATTAATGTAAGTCCGAATTTTATAGAAAATAACAGACAGATGGTTGGAGAAGTGCAGCAAAGTCATATTCCATCACAACAGTGCTTCATTTCAGATTTGGTATGTGCATGGCTGACTGGTTGGAGTTACTTATCCAATAGCCATCCTTTCCAAGTATCACAGACAGGGGACTCTATGCCGTATTTAAAAAAATCCCCTAGCATCTGTTGTTTTATATAATAAATACAAATTCCTTAGCATTATTCAGCTAAAGTCCCAATATTGTTGCTTGTCAAATCATGTGTTATACATGTGAGAGCTTGCTTTTTCCAAATTCTGGTCCTCATTCAGTCTTATTCAGTAGGGAAAATAATAAATTATTCAAGTACTAGATGTTTTACGGAACAATATTCTGGGCAATGTTAATAATATCTCAAAGATGAAATCGTGTTAATGATTTACATGGGCAAATTGACCATATCCTCTGGATATGTTGTTACTCCAACACCGGCATCTCCACATTATGTTGTTACTACTATGTGACTTAATACTGTATGATATTTTACATAAAATTTGTATTTTGCAAAATGTAGGATATTTTCTGACAATGAAATATGTGAATTGTGCGCCTAAGACTCCACACGTGAGCATGTGATGATGACAGTTATACTTAAGAAGAATGGATAAACACCGCTGATGTACTTTTGATGAAATTAGACAGACTCATTTTCACATCACAATGAATTACATTGTATATTTCAAGTATTTCTGAATGAAACAACAGTTTTTTAAGAAGTACCTTAGTGAAACAAAATGCCGGTTGAGTTAAATGGTAAGAGCAGGGAGATATGGTAATTTTTTTGAGGAGTCTGATTCTTGCTTCTTGTTATGTTTCTGTTATGAGGAGAATTGAGTTACAATGTGGCAGATCTATCTTTGTCATACACTTTGCATGTGCCTTCTCTACTTGAGTGCGGAATTGCTATATTAATTGGAAGATCTGATACTAGTGAAATCTTTGTTAAAGTGGTAAAAGTATAGAATTCTGCATATGTCATAATATCCCTGTTGTTATATCATGCGTTTAGCTTGCTCTTAAATTTCACAACAACATAATGATTTAGTTTATGAACCATTTTTGAGCAGATCACGTAGGAGGCCAACTACAGGCTTGAGTAGATTTAAGTTATTGTACGTAAATCAGATCTTTTGCAATTGTCATAGAGTCATTTAGCAAAAAATTATCATGCATCCTACAGCTGTATAACAAACCTTTCAACTTGTACTAGTTTTAGAACTGTGTATATTTATATTGTTATTTGTAAGTCATCATATATTAGAATGGAAAATGTGTAGTATGGACCAATGTTTTTAGTTTTGAAATCCATGGTTAATGGGTGTTTATTCATATTTACAAAGCAATTCAACAACAGTTAGCTAAATGTGAGTCAATTTTTTTCAGTGAAGGCATGCTCTTACATACCATTTTTACGTTGGCTGCTTCAGCCTGAGAAACATAGAAATATTTATGGAAGGGGAAGTTAGCATCAAACTAAATTAAAAGTACAGCACAGGCATAAAAGCAAGTCTGTGGGAGCTGATGGACCTGTGTAACACCTAGTCCATTGCTACAGAATTACACATGCTGCTGCATATTGTGGATGGAGATAAAACTACCCTGATTAGTACTTCAGAGTGGCTTTTTGAAAGGATAGCAATATCATATCTGGAAGGAAATAATGGCCCATTCGGCCAACTTGTCAGTGTCTTTCTGAAGTCACTCAGCATCACCTTCACAATTCCCTATTCTCCTTAGCTCAGGATCTTCTGCAAATTTAAAGATTTTGCCCTCAATACTCATCTCAAAGTTGTTTATATAAATCACAAAAAGCAAGGGTTGCAACACACTGATTCCTGGGGAGCACTACTTTCAACCTGTCTGATAAATGCCCCTCTATAGCTACCCTCTGTTTCCTTCTTTTAGCCATCTTCTAATCCATGCTGCCAAGGACCCATTAATCCCAAACATTTCTAATTTTCTAACCAACCTGCCAGATGGCACTGTCTCAAATTCTTTCTAAAAGTCCAAATATACAACATCCACAGCACTACCCTCATCCACTGCATGTGTCACCTCGTCAAAGAACTCAATTAAATTTGTCAGACATAATCTGCCCTTGTCAAAGCCATGTTGGTTGGTTAAGTGTATATTTATTTATCTTAACCCATGTTATGGCCTTCATCAGTTTTCCCACTATTGATGTCAAGCTGACAAGTCTGTAGTTTCCTGGGATCCAAAACATTTAAGTATCAGAAGCAGAAAGTACAAGGATTTGAAATCTCTTTACCTTGTGTAAATTGACATTGTGAAATTGACAGGAAAGAATTAGAGAGAATGGGCCATCAATCAAGTAATATCTTCTGAGTGCAACCATTTTTCAACAGACTATTGGATATCTGGGCTCTCAGCTATGTATTCTTGATTGAGAGCAATTTTTATGAGGGGCCATGAAGTGTGATGAGTTGACATGAATGGATATGGGAAATGTGTAGGGAATGAATGAGTCTGAGGGATGATAATGAGAGAGCTGTTGATTTTAAACTTGATTTTATTACAATTAGGACGAAGTTCCAGAGCATCAAGATGGGCCTTTTAAACAACGTGAAATAAAACTTCCAATTTTACGGGCACTGTCTCCCAGAGTGGCATGCCAAACCAGGAAATTTTCCAATCCATCATAATGGTTCCTTGTCAGTCAAAGGTGTTTGACAAAGGTATCAAATTGTAAAATATCCCCTTAAACATTCCTATGTATGTGAACCTTTGCAATGTTGCAATAAACTAATGGAGAAAAATATTCTTTATATTGTTAGGCTTTAAATTATCACTTTTTGCAACTTTAGATTTTGTAAAATGTTGATTCTTTATCAAAGTATATCAGTTTGCCTTTTTTTAAAATCTATCTCTGCTTCATTGTAAAAGTGTTTCCATTTTTCAGGTTTTCGATTAATTTTCAGTTACAGCAAAGAGAAAACATTGTCACCCAACATATGATCCAATTCCTATTTTTGGAGGAGTTGTGTAAAAATGGCCTTCTAATATAGGTCACAGCTTTTGCACCTCACATTTCAGACAAAGCTCTGCAGGATCCAAGTTCATCCACATCAATTCAACTCCACAATTAGATGTGAAATAAGGTTAGACAAGTCACAAACTGCTTCTAATGGTGGATGATGTAAAATGTTCAAACCTCTAGAATGACAATGGGAATGAGTGACTTTGAAAGAGCTTCAGAGTCACGATGAATCCCTCCAAGTAGAAGTTAAGCATATAACTGGTGGATCATATTGTCTTTTTCATTTTCTGAGCATAGTTGAATTATTTCTTAGAGGGGTAATTCAGATCTGTAACAGAAAACAGCAACTTGCTGACTGTAGTGATGAAATCCAATCAAAAACTTTATGAGCTAACTGTGAAGAAAAACAACAATGGGGAACATGAAAAATGTCCATAGTTTGTTTATTGCATTACGACTGAGATATGAGAAATACTAATCAATAATATTTTAAAATGCATTTGCAGGGTTGGAACAAATTGAAGAGTTACGGTGATACTTAAATTTCAAAATTGTATAATCAATCTTTAATCATTTATCAGGCTTGAATAGAACAAGGCATTAAGTGCAGCATGTCAGGCAGACTCTTTGTTGTACTTGATGTTCAATGATGTGTTGGATTATCTGTATACATTATTAATAGAAGTGTTGCTTAAGGCTCAAGTCACTGGTGTAGATGAAAGTCAAGAACATCTGGATTGTTGCACAATAAAGTGTCATCAAAGTTGAATATTTAAATATCCAAATTGTACCCATAAGAGACTCCAAAAAATCTATGTTTCATTTTTTCCTTTTCTTTAGAACACAAAATTCCATTAAGATTTAGCTTCAAGTAACTGACGTTTATGGAAGTAGTACTTGTGTGTTTTGCGAAAATTATGCCATTGAAGCAGTTTAGACGAAAGCAAATAAAACAATGACAAAAAAAAATTGACCAGGGCAGTGGACATTGTATATATGGTCTTTAGTAAAGCCTTTGATAAGATTCTTCATGGCAGATTGATACAGAGGGTGACATCTTATGGGATCCGAGGTGAGCTGGTAAGATGGATATAAAACTGGCTCAGGCAAAGAAAGCAGTGAGTAGCAGTGGAAGCGTATTTTTCTAATTGGAAGTCTGTCACAAGTGCTGTTTCACAAGGATCAGTGCTGGGGCCTCTATGATTTGTAATAAATATAAATGATTTGGAGGAAAATATAAATGGTCTGATTAGTAAATTTGCAGATGATACAAAAATTGGGGGAGTAGTGGACAGTGAGGACGATTATCAGAGAAATACAGCAGGATGTAAATCAGCAGGAGACCTGGGTTAAAAGATGACAGATAAAATTTAACCCAGACAAATGTGAGGTGATGCGATTTGGAAGGTTTACAGGAAAGTATACAGTAAATGATTTGATTTTGATTTGATTTATTGTCACATGTATTAACATACAGTGCAAAGTATTGTTTCTTGTGTGCTATACAGATTAAACGTACTGTTCATATAGAAGGAAACAAGCAAGTGCAGAATGTAACAGTCATAGCTAGGGTGTAGAGAAAGATCAACTTAATGCAAGGTAAGTCCATTCAAAAGCCTGACAGCAGCAGGGAAGAAGCTGTTCTTGAGTAGGTTGGTACATGACCTCAGACTTTTGTATCTTTTTCCTGGAAGAAGGTGGAAGAGAGAATGTCCAGGTGTGCATACGGTCCTTAATTATGCTGGCTGCTTTGCCGAGGCAGAGGGAAGTGTAGACAGAGTCAATGGATGGGAGGCTGGTTTGTGTAATGGACTGGGCTATATTCATGACTTTTTGTAGTTTCTTGCAGTCTTGGGCAGAGCAGGAGCCATAACAAGCTGTGATAGAACCAGAAAAAATGCTTTATATGATGCATCTGTAAAAGTTGCTGACAGTCATTGCTGACATGATAGAGCCCTTAAAATATTAGCATACAGAGGGAACTCGGCATGCAGATCCACACACCGCCTGGACCTGTATGTCCCCTTGAAGATGACAACTCAGACGGACAAGATGGTCAAAAAGGCATATGGCTTGCTGGCCTTCAAAAGTCAGGGAGCTGAATATAGGAATTGGGAAATCATGTTGCAGTTGTATAAGGCTTGATTTGCCTGCATTTGGAGTATTGTGTACAATTCTGATTGCCACACTACCAGAAGGATGTTGGGGCATTAGAAAGGATGCAGAAGAGATTTACCAGGATGTTGCTAGTTTAGAGGATATGGACTATGAAGAAAGGTTGAACAAACTTGAATTTTTTTCATTGAAGCGCTGGAGGATAAGCGGGGGACCCTATAGAGGTTTACAAGATTATGACAGGCTTGAATAGAGTGGATAGTTAGAGTCTTTTTCCCAGTGTCGAAAGGTAAATTATTCAGGGGCACAGGTTGAAAGTGAGAATGAGAAAGTTTAAAAGGGGAATGTTTTTTACACAGAGAGTGAGGAATGCCTGGAACACACTGCCGGAGAAGGTGGTGGAAGCAGATTCTTTAACAATGTTCGAGAGGCATCTGGATAGACACATGAATAATCAGGGACTAAGGGATATAAACCACGCAGGGGCAAGAAAATATCAAATTCGAGAGGTATCTGTGTCAGCACAGACTTGGTGAACTGAAGGGCCTATTCCTCTACTGAACTATTCTTTGATGGCAAATTGAAAAAGCCACATGAGCATTGGTCAAGTCTGATGTAATTGCACTTCTGAAATGTCTCCTGATAGATGCTCTCAGTTGGGAACATGGATGCAAACAATTAAGATTTTCTACGCATTAAAATGAGTCTTTAAAATTTCAACACTGCACTGCCAATAGAAGAGAGTCTGTATGAGGAGCACACATTAGTAAAACTTTCTCTCGTATATGAAACACCTTCATTCTTAATTCAAAATCAGGCTACAAGTCACTTCCAAGCATCAATTATTCTATATAATCCTTTGTTCAAATGATCGTATTATAATTAATAATAAGAATGGTAATTTAATAAACAAAAGTTGTAATATGAATGACTTTTTTTTCCTGTCCTCCGTATGTATTCTATTTACACACTAGAAGGCAATTTTCTAATTTTGTATTAATGGTGGAGAATTTTGCCTGCTGGCAATTCAGTGGAAATCTGGACATACATCTCTCATCACTTTAAATGATTTGAAAACTAGATGCAGTTTATTTTTGTTGAAGCAGCTAATCAATGTTGTATTTATTTATTCCATGTACCTGTGCACATCTTATGTTGAAGCATTCTTCTTCTGTTTGGTCTCAACTAAGGCTTGTGAATTTTGTTACTTCTGCAGTTCTACAATTGCAATTGAAGTTTAAATGGCTTACTTATAACTGCACTATGCATTTCATTTATCAATATTAACATCCATCAGCCAATTCTTGAAATTCAAATGGATTGCTATAATTTATCAATGTTACATGAGGCTCTTGCCACATCATTTGCAGTTTAACAGTTTAATGACTGTAAATTCCTGAATATTTCTGAATATTGATATAATGAGAAATAGGGGAAAAAATTAGATTAAAAGAGATGAGAGATGGGAAAGTAAAGAATAATTTAAAGGTTGACATTTTAAAAAATCTAAAACAATCAGATTCTGAAGAAATAAGATTTAAAGTGTGGATGCCACGGTAGCACAGTGGTTAGCACTGCTGCTTCACAGCTCTGGGGACTTAGGTTCAGTTCCTGGCTTGGGTCACTGTCTGTGTGGAGTTTGCACGTTCTCCTCGTCTGTGTGGGTTTCCTCCCACAGTCCAAAGATGTGCGGGTTAGGTTGATTGACCATGCTAAAAATTGCCGCTTAGAGTCCTGAGATGTGTAGGTAAGAGAAATTAGTGGGTAAATATGTGGGGCTAGGGCCTGGGTGAGATTGTGGTCGGTGCAGACTCGAAGGGCCAAATAGCCTCTCTCTGCATTGTAGGGATTCTATGGCTGTTTTATGTCTTACAATACACATCGATGGTCAGACAGTCAAGTGGCATTTTCACGAGGACAATGATGGAATGATGCAATTCAGATTGTATTTTTCAAATATTGACATTTCACTACACATCTGCCCCACATCTGAAGTTGTTTTACCATTTGCACATAAATAATGAGTGCCATTAACTTCACTGTTATTTTGACAGCAAAATCTGGCCCAATGTTTCAAAAGAGTGTAACAGCAGAGAATGAGACCTTTTGAGGAGGTAACCAGGAGTGTTGATGAGGGTAATGCATTAGTTGTTGTCTATATGGACTTTAGCAAGGCTTTTGAAAAGGTACGTCATAGCAAACTGGTCAAGAAAGTAAGTGCCCCTGGAATCCAAGGCAAAGTGGCACTGGATCCAAAATTTGTTGAAAGTTAGGAAACCAAGGATGAAGCTAGAGGGATATTTCAGTGACTGGAAATCCTTTTCCAGTGAGGTTCCACAGGACTCGGTACTAGGGCCTTTGCTATTTGTGGTGTACAAAAATGATTTGGACTTAAGATGTAGGGGGTATGATCAAGAAGTTTGCGGATCTCACAGAAATTGGAAGGGTGAAGCCATAGACTGCAAGAGATTGGCCAGAGCAGTAGCCAGTAGAATTCAACCCAGTGAAGCGTGAAATAATGCACTTGGAGAGGGCTAATAAAGCAAAGGATTTACACTGTGAATGATGGGACCCTGGAAAGTACTGAAGATCAGAAGGACCTTGGAGTGCATATCCACAGATTCCTTGAAGGTGGAAAGGAATTTAGTTAAGAAGGTATTTGGGATACTTGCCTTCACTAGCCAAAGAACAGAACACAAGAGCAGAGAGGTCATGTTCGATCGCTATACAAAATGCTGGTTAGGCCACAACTGGAATAGTGTGTGCAGTTCTGGTCACCACATATTAGGAAGAATGTAATTTCACTGGAGAGGAGATTTACAAGAATGCTGCATGGACTGGAGGATCTGAGCAATGAGGAGAGATTGGATAGGCTTGGGCTGTTTAACTTGGAGCCTTTGGTTAAGAGGGGACCTGACAGATGTATAAGATTATGAGGGGCTTTGATAGGGTGGACAGGAAGAACTTTTTTCCGTTAGTAGAACAGTCAATATGTAGGCTAAGAGGGGAGCTGAGGATAAATATTTTGTGGAACTCACTGCCTGAAATGGTGATTGAGTCAGAAATTGCCTAACATTTAAGAAGTATTTAGATATTCACTTGTGCATAACCTCCAGAGCTATGAGCCAAGCACTGGAAAATTGGATTAGTGTAGTCAGATCTTTGTTGACCAGCCTGGACATAATAGGCTAAACGGCCTCCTTCTGTGCTCTGAATATCTTTGAATCTACGAAACCTATAGACAACTCACTATTGAGTGTTTATACAGAAAAAGGTTTTTAACCATTTTTCATCACTTCTGCTTTCCATTTTGACATTTTTCCAACAGCTTTCAATACGTGAACTATATCAATTGCCTTCAGAAAGACCTACTGAAATAAATTCATGAGATATCCCTTAATTGCTAATTTTGTCACTTCCCCAAAGAATTTCAGCAGATCAGAGACATCATAGGAATATGTCAGATGATGTATTTCTGGAGAGCTTGCTTTTAAAACATTGAGCCAAAATGGTATGGTGCTGGTGGCTAAATGTTAAAAGCCACTTTGACTTGTGAAATCAGAGAACAGCAGGCTCTCAGACGATTCCTTCAGCTAAAATGTCATATCTATCCAACACAATAACAGTTCTCTCCATATCTGAAAAATGTAGTGGCTCACCAACTTGATGAATACAATTACTAGCTGCCAATCAATATCTTATTTCACCTACTCAGCAGAAAAAGAATAATCTGACAAATTACAGCCAAATGTGATTTGCTGGAATTAATGTGTCTTACCCACTTCCTATAACATCTTCTGTCATTTGAAGGACTGAATATACGATTTGTCTGCATTTGCAAGAACTCCAGCTATTTCTATCCATGCTGCAGTTTGTTCACTTGGCACCTCCACTGGTAAATGTGTGGACAGATTTCTTGGCAGATAGTGAAGCCCTCTATAATTCCTTTCTCTATTTTTCATTGAAGCCAGACAGGATTGGAATCTTTTTAATAGCAATTTGGGCATTCATAATAGATATTTTAATTGTGGGTTCTCTGAATGTTTCACTGGCAAAAACCATGAAGTTGCTTCATGCTGGACTTCAGTGATTATACATGACTGTATAGGGGCCAGCAGTGAACTCTGCTGTGGTCATCAGAAGACTTTGCAGGGTGCTTGGGAATTATGAAATATTAATTCTCAAATAGTATCCTGTTTTAAATGCTAGTCCAGTGGCTTCCTGTGCTCTGCAATAGAGGAAGAACACAAAATAGACCTCTACCAGTAGTACCCCTCCTCCTCTAGCATAACCACATGTTTCTTAAATGGACGTAAAAAAATGTATCATTTTACACTATGGTCATTAGAAGCTTGGAAAGAATTGCTTTTTGAACACAAAGCTTGCACCAATTGTAACCAAGTTATAACGCTGGGATTTCAATTACTCCCTGCATTTTTATTTTTATCACAATTACTTTTTGAGAAGTACAATTGAAGCATTGAATTAAACAACCATAATCAAAAGCGCAAGTATTAGGTAAAAGGACAATTCTGTACAAAAATGTTGTAAATTGACTCGGAGGGGCAAAACTGTATAGCTCTGAAAAACAGGTGTGCGAATCACAATGCACAATTAACTCCTACCCATTCCTTCCAATGCAAACACCATGCAAACTATTTGCTGACTGCTGATTTTCATGATAGCTGTGTACAACCTAGCACTAAACATACTGTTGAGTGGCTGCCCATCTCAGAACAGGGTCCAAGTCCCTGTGATGGTAACATCCCTTAGAGCTAACCTGCACTACTTAAAGTTAGTCTTGCACCACTTTAAAAGAAAATGCACTCTGACTGCAGCAGGTGCTGTAAATGGCTTGGGAAGACATTCTGAACAGCAAGTGTACGAACCAATGATGATAAGGCAGAGAATGTCCTCCATGGTTCTCAATGCAGTATTGCAAGTCTTGATGCAGGAGGAGGAAAGAGGTCCTCTATTCATTGAGGCCCTCCAAATGAACTCGAGGAAGGCAATGGGAGTAGACAGCCATCACAGTCAATGGAAGCAGTATAGCCTTGAGGGCCTGGATGTAGTGGCGCAAGACATTTAATGACGACACACAAGGAGTCAAGGTCAATGAATTCACCAGCCATGTTTCTTCACACAAATGCCAACAATCTCAAATGACATCTCATATCAAACATTCACCTCAACCTCATGCACTTGACATTGCTGCATGTCTCATGCTCACATCTCATAATCTGCACACTGCTAGCTAATCAATCATGATAGGCATACTACTCAAAAACATTGCACCACAATCACTGATACATTCTCGCTTTCTTGCAGGATGAGGTGGTGCTTAAACAGAGACAGCAGAACCTAACCAATGGGACACAGATATGAATGCAAATAATGAGATAATGGGCACGCCGGCACTCAGGGCGAGGGACAAGAACAGTGGAGATTCCAGCTTGCCAATAAGCAAGGCCACATACAAGTAACAGTCAATTAAGCTCAATGGCAAGTAAAATTAGCACCTTACTCTACAAAATTGCTCATTACCTGACACACGCTTTTCCAGTTTCATGTGTCAATCTTTTAAACAATTCACAAAATCATGAAATGATAGACTACTATAAAGAATAACAGTTGGATACAGGCATACACAACCATTTTCAGGTTTTACTACAGCTTACAAAGCACAGTGATCTATTTGTGGAAAAAGACAGCAATCCATGTGTCACTTTTACGACACTATAGTAAAATTAACTGAGCTTTCGAGAACTGTTCTATACAGCAATGATCCAGCAGATGGAGACTGTTAACCATATATAAACAGCACACAAAAAAATTCATAAAATATTTATGAGGCTGATAAATCAAATACCTGGTAAGTTTCAGCAATTTTCAGCTGTTAAGGATGCATTGTTTTTAAAATCTCAATTAAAGTTTCTGCTCATCAATTGTCATGCATTTTAGTTGGCCATTTATACTTTTCTATGTAGTCTTAACATTGAGAGCGAATTATTTAACATCTGCAACTCTGACTTGCATGTTGATGGATGAAGAACAGCTATGGTAGCAGCTACATCATACAGCACTGGTAATTATAATGCAAAGTGATATTGTTGATTATAATGCAGAGTGCAGCTGCAACATAGTAGCTTCTGATGTGGTAAAATTGACATAAAAACTGATGCAAAGGACCTTTTTAACTTTGCCAAAGAACAAAGTAAGCAAATAATAAAATGAAATTCTCGCAATGGAGTAATAAAATGCAATTTCAGTAATTATTTGAACAAGTAAGTTTTTACAATGTCTTAAAGGAATTTATAAAAACTACTTCTAGTCAATTGGACATGACATGAATGAAACTCCTCTGAGATTAAATACTAAAATTAGTTTAACCCTTGATTGTGATCTGTCTCTATACCAAGACACTTCATAGCCAGAGACTTCAATAAAACACAAGAACTCTTCAAGATGCTGCAGTTCATACACGTGGACCCGGTGTGCAAGAATTACAATATTGTGTTATGAGACACAGACCTGTCAGTTCAATGTTTAATTTTCACATTTTAACAAAGCTATAAACACTACCCATGAATACAGCAAACCAAGTTACTTTTCAGAAATATACATGCTTTACTTTTTTATTTGAATTCTATACGGAAAAAACAAACAAATTCCAGTTACTTTCATTGTCCTAAAAGTGGTTCCATTTCTTTTCCATTAGATGAGTTTGATCTTACAATAATGGAAATTTTAAAATGCTTGGGGGAAGGAACAGGAGCCATATCGCAGGACAACTGGTTGATAAAGGATATGGCGGAGATTAGGTCAATCAGGAAATAAAGATTAGGTGACTTAAAATGTGGACTTAAAACCTTTAAGATTTTCTGGCTCAGAAAGATTAGGTCACACAGTTCCATAGATTATAGGTATCTATAAAGATGGGTTAAAATAAGGACTTTCATGAAATGCTAATAAAATGATTTATTTTAATTTCAAATGGGGAGCTCAGAGAAGCAATATATCTATGGGAAGGAACAGAGCATTGTGATTAGAAGTGAGGGAAAAAAAATGTCTTTCAGGTGAGAAGACTTAACCATTTTTCTTTAAGCGAAAGAAGGATAAAAGACTATCCAGATATGCACAAAGTGTGTACACACAACAGGTTTAGTAAACAGGGAGAACTATAAGATGTCTTCAAAAAGAATGGGCAGTCTGGTAGAATGGACAAGTGGATTACAAATACTATTAAATGTAGACAAATGACAAGTATTCATTGTGGGGGAAAATAAGGAATGGGAGTATGTGATTAATGATAAGGTACTGATGGATCTGTACAAATAAAGAAAATTAAACATAATTCCCCAAAAGGATGGTTGCGGGTAGATTGTAACAGATCAATAAAAGTCTGGGTTTTGTAAATCAAGGTATAGAGTACAAAACCAAAAATATAATGATGAACTTAATAGGATGGTGGGATTAATCTTGGATTTTAGCTATCAAAAGCCAGGGAGATACAATGCACCATATGAACTCCTTCAGTATTCTAAGTATATGTGGTTCTATGAGACAGCTGTCACAGAAGCTGAAAATAAAGTCATACAATGAATAAAATCCAAAAATGCTAATTGTTTGTATTATGTACAAGATATTTCCAGGTGGTACGTTTCATGGTGTAACTTCTAAATGTTGTGAACTCAAAGCAGTATACGATAAATAGTACACCCAAATGTGGGTGCATTTCTACTTGAAACAGGATTCATGATTACATTTTACTCAGTGGAGTGCTTCCCTGTTCTGAACATCATAGCCATCTGGTAAATTGATATGGAAGATCACTTAAAAAAGGGATAAATTAATCCAGGGATTTGTAATGGTGCAATTGATGATGCAATTGTATAATCATTTCTTGATTACACATTTATGGGATGTCAGTATTATTGGCAATGCCAGCATTTATTGCCCAAACCTAATTATCCTTGAGAAGGTGGTTTTGAGCCATGTTCTTGAATGACTGCAATCCAAATGAGGAAGCTATTTGCAGTGCTATTGGGAAGCGAGTTCCAGGAATTTGACTCAATGACTATGATGGAACAGCAGTATATTTTCAAGTCAGCATGGTTTCTGACTTAGATGCGGTGCTCTTTCCATGCAGTATGTGGCCTTGTACTTCTGGATTGTAGAGGTCAAGGGTTTGGGAGGTGCTAGCAAAGAAGTCTTGGCATGTTGCTGCCAAGCGAATGCTTAAGATATGGATGGGGTGCCAGTTGGCATCTCAAGTTTTAAATTAGCAGGCAATACCTATTAGATGTTGGAAATTTCCTTTCTAACATCTATTTTACACTAGCAAAGTCTAACATTTTCCATTCTTACTTTTTGTGGAATAAAGGTTGTTTCCCTGTGATCAATGGTCAATTTATTCTCTGTGTACCTCCATGTAGAAATTCCCCTAAAATATTTGAAAAGTCAAAACCTATAGCTATTGTTCCTAAAGGTGTTTCTGTAGCTCAAGTACTTTTGATCACCCTTTTTTATTTTCTTAATTTTCCAGGCCAAGGGATGCCATTTCCCATTTTCACCCACCAAAAATATCTAAACCAGATGTATTTGAATAGCCATCCAGAAGATTGGCATGGAAAATGTCATCAAAAATGGCTGTGTTTCAGGTCTTTCAAAACCCCTGCCTGGAAAATTGAGAAAGAAGTTCTATGTATTTAATTTTTTTAATGATTGAACTTTATTGTATCTTTGAACACAATATCCCCATTCTGTGTATCAGAATCATTCTGGCTATCGCTATTTGGCCCTTCATTCACAGTATTCTGTTCCTCAACTGTCATGAGTATATGAAAAACAGGGTTCCATTGCCTTCTATTAACTGCACAGATTCTGAAATCAATCCCAATCAACCATGATAAATGGACCTTAATAGTTTGACTACCATGTTGGACAATGACTGTCCTATCCTTACATCTTAGCAGGACCATTCCATTTTTTATGACCCACTGTTGTATAGTAAATTGAATCCCCAGGATAACTGTATCTTGGATGGTCTTATACAATGCCCATTTCTCCATGATTTATCTATAATCAATCAGTCTTTCATCTTACTATGTATTACTGTAGATATCTAATTCTGGTCGGCTTCTCTATAAAGTAGGAATATTTTCATTTTACATATTTCTCCCACATCTTTAAATCACTGGGTATTACTTCATTAAAATCTCAATGTAATGGGAGACTTACAATGAGATATGGTGACATTCTGCGATACCTTTTACATTACATTTGTACTAATCTCTTTGATGAGCCTTGTATACTCATCTTGAGTGACACCTGTGTCCTTTGGTAGAATTTTTAATCTGTTAAAAGAAGGGTGAGCAAATTGTTTGTGTAACTTAAAGACAATTTGCTTTTTGTTGATCTTTGTCATCTGATGCCATTAATACTTCTCAAACATTCTGATTAGAAATGTCAAATTTTGTTAGGTAATGCCCTATTGTAGATCCACTAATTTTCAAAAGACAACTATTTTATCATATTCCATGTCCAGTTTCCTTCATGACTTTTTCTTGGAAGACTTGCTCAGCAGCAAGGGTATCTGCTACAAACTGTATTAGTACTAATGAAGTGGTTAATTCCAGCTATTAGGCTTTGAATCACCATTATTTTTAGTGACCTCAATGTGTTGTCAATCTCAAGGCTAAATCGAATAGAACTTTCATATCCACTAACCTTACATTGATCCTTATTATTGAACAAATCAAAATAACATTTTATTTGTTTCACACTATCTAATTATGGCACAATTAAATGAACCTGCAACTAATACACTCATTATGGGTCTAAAACTTCTTGTGACTAATACAGTTTCCTCATACTGATCATTATCATCATCTTGAACTTCTGAATTCTCGGTATCATGCATCAGTGTGAAAACCCTGCTGTTCCTCATTGTAAAATGGTATTTTGAGTCATGTTTGAAGAACCTGTTAACTTTTCTGCAGACATTCAAGAAGTTCATTTGCCTAATTTTGCTACTGAAATCCTGTTGTCTGTTGTGACATCCTGATCTATCAAGTGTTTTTGTCCTCTTCTTCTGTCTGTAACTCTTCCATTGTATTGATGCCTGTGCCTAGACCCTGAACAATCTTGAAAGATCATAATCATTGAGTCCTCCACTCTTTGTGACATCACTGACTGTCCCATTTACATCACCACTTCTCCAGAAATTTTTTAAAGCAGTATTTGATTCAAAAGGGTGACTTTTTCTGTGAACCTAATGCCAGTTAAGACCAGAAGCCTATCCAGCCGTTTAAACACAAGCACTGACTAAAAATTCTCCAACTTTTAAGTTCTCGAAATCTCTGATACACAGCCATTAAAGTCAATAATATATTCCTCAATGGAATGAAGGTCCATCTTTTAAAGTCTGTTGAAGTTTGACCATGCTTCAACACATCAACTAGATCATCTTTCTTGTTGATTTTATTTATGAAACTTAATTGAAAATCTAAACCTTCATCAGTATCCAACTGAGACATCCAAATCACAATATGGCTTTTGGTTTTACTTTCGTTAGGAAGCAAGAACATACTTGTTTTTTCTTCAGTAAGGATGTAATCCATGTCCACATTTCCATCTAATTTTTCCATTCAGATTTGAAGAAAATCAGTAGGTAATCACACCCTGACAAATTACAATTGCTTTCACCATTCTTCATAAAGCAACTCAGATTACAATGTTCAGTTGGATAAACGTTTTTTTAGTTTTCACTTTTCCCCTTTGGGTACCCATTCTCTGGTACCATGTTAATTCATCCAGCAGTCAGTTAGTGAAATAGAAACTCACCAGATGAAGGAGCTGCACTCCAAAAGCTCATGATTCCAAATAAGCCTGTTGGACTTTAAACTGGTGTTGTGATACTTCTTATTAACTTCAAAATAGTGCCATAGTATAGAACCCTACAGTGCAGAAAGAGGCCCTTCGGCCCATCAAGTCTGCAGTGAACCCAAACACACGAAAGTAACAGCATAGACTTTGTGCTTGAATTCTAAGATGGGACTTGAACCCACAACCTTTGGATTCAGAGGTGAGAGTACTACCTACTGAGCCACATCTGACTGCTATGTCTTCAATCAATCAATACCTTCTGCTTAATTTATTCAATTAACACATTATTAAACATATTTAAGCCTGGAATAGAAAGATTGTTGGTCTCAGGAAATCAAGCAACATTGGGAGCAGACAGGCAAGTGAAACTGAAGCCAAAGATCAGCCATGATTATACTGAATGATGGAACAGGCTTGATGGGCTGCATGGTCTGTTCTTGTGCCAATCAAACAAACGGTTCTATCCTAGAGCACTGTCAGAAAGTGAGAAACTACTCAAATAGATAAAAACGATCCTAGATACAGTGAAATCCTAGAATTCAAGCACAAAGTCTATGCTATTACTTTCGTGAAGTATAGTGGGAGTACCCCCCTGTTGAATGCGCTGTTTGGGTGAGATGGTAAACTGAGGTCCTGTTGCCGTCTCAGGCAGGCATATTTCAAGAGAGAAGGAAATAGGAAGATAAATCAAGTCACATTGCTCTTGTGGCCTCCAAACAACTGTTTTGAGCTGCTCCTATGGAAATTTAAGAAGGTCAACGTACAAGAAGCAAAAAAAAAATTTAAAGAAGGTTTATTATTAGGATTATCAAAGATGCATGCATTAAATTTTTGCACTTTACCAGCTACTATTAGATGCCCACAGAATGGTAGAGATAACCATTAAGGTTTAACAAAAATAGTCTTTTAAAAACAAAATTATGTTCACCGGACATTGTTTATGTGGTCACAAACCACAAGAGCTTAATATCAGGTTTTGATCATGTGGCAGGCCATACACCTTGTTAAGTGGGGATTAGGATCACTGATGTGGGAAATGGGAAAAACCACATCCGTGCAATATGGATATTCTTTGGAGATTTGGGTTAAGAGTAGAGAGAAAGCACTATTTTGTGTTTGGCTGTAATATACCTGCCCATGGGTTACTTGACACTAACCCTAGATACTGGAAATGGGGAACTTTTATTTTCTGGTGACAAGATTCTCCATTGGGATGTGTACAAAAACACACTGGTAATATTTTTTAAAGCTATAAAGGGTGGAAGGGTGTAAAGAAAATGTATGACAGGCAAGCTAGAAACTTCATATGGTCAATGCACATTGAGGATTATACAGATAAACAAGAATTGAGTCAAAATAATTAAGCATTTACCAAAAATGAATAAACACTATTATGGGGGGTTTCATTTCCTTGGTAAAATGTAACTTACATTACAGATGAGGAAGAATATTCAGCCCGCCAAAATGACCCATTTGTCCACTACTGCATATAGTTGTTTGTTAAATAAATCTAGGATTTTCTTTCGCCACTGCCCAAAACTTTAATCCAATTGTTGATCACACTTTGCAGAAAAAATACCTCAGTTCTAAAGTCATCATTATAAATTTAAATTGTAGCCCTCTGTCCTGCTTCCAGTTCAATTAAACAATAGCATTCTGAATTAATCCTTTCCATATTATGTATTCTGCTATATAAAATTACCTTTTAAGGCACCTCCTTTCCAAGCTGAAAAGATAAAGTACTTAAATCAGGGAACTAAAAATACCTGATTATAATGTCTGCAGGAAAGTTAGATAATTTGGTACAGGGATAGGAGCAACCTTAGTGATTAAGGATGAAATCACTTTTATAATAAAGAGAAGATCTAACAAAAGGTAAGAAAATAGTGGAAACTTTAAGAGTAGAATTAAGAACAAAACTTTGTTTTATATAGCACCTTTAATATAATGAAACAGTCCAAGATGCTTCAAAGCAGCATTATAAAGCAAAATTTGACACTGAGCCGTTCAAAGAGATTTTTAGCTAGAAGAATAAAAGGGTCAAAGAGGGAGGTTTTACAGAATGCCTTCAAGGAAAAACGAATTCAGAAGGTAGAGAAGTTTAGAAAGGGAATTCCACAGAGTTTGGGCTATTGCAGCCAAAGATACAGTCACCAATGGTGGAACAATTAAAATCGATAATGTTCAAGAGGTCAGAATTAAAGATGTGCAGATCTCAGGATGGGTTGTGGGTCTGAAGAAGATTACAAAGATAGTGAAATGGGAATTTAAAAATCAAAGCATGGTTTAACTGGGAGCCAGTGTAAGTCACAAGCAGAGGGCTGATGGGTGAATTGGACTTAGGACATTGAACATAGAATAAATAATAATAACATAGACTTAGTTCAAGTTACAATATCTCTGCTTCTGCTTGTAGCTACTCTCACCAGCAGATTTATATTACATGTCAGGTTTGTCTGTCTTGCACCATTCTTGCTAATTCAATGTAATTTGTTTTTGTGACATCTGTCAACCAGCTATGCCGAGGTTGACCCTCTTTCTGTTGCCCAGTTAGGAGACAAGTAACAGAATTATGGATGACCACAAGTTTACAGAACAACAACTTAGATTTATATAACACCACTAATGTAATTAAATCTCCCAAGGCACTGCACAAGCACATTATAAAACAAGTCTGACACTTAGCCCAATAAAGGAGATAATAGATCTGGTTCATGGGCAGGACTTATGATTTTCAGCCACTTCTTGGATTTATGCAACGATGGAGATGTTTACCATTGTGCAAAAACCTGGGCTGACATAGGAGTTGTCTCCTGGCCTCCTGATAGCAGCAATGGAATAGCAAACTTGAATGTTTTCAGGATACTCTTCTCGAACTATCTGTTCTATAACAGTGGTTCTCAACCTGTGGTCAGGGGGAAAAATATAATTACGTGTACCTTACAAAGATGAACACTTCTTAAAGATATAAATTTATATGAAAGTGAGATTTCATCTGCAGTCGTTTGAGTTTAGTACAAATAAGACCTTCTACTACAGACTTAAGAAATACGATAAGCATTATGGAAGATGCCAGAATGAGTTTAGCCTTGACCACTGCTGTCATGTCCAGATCTCATGATGTTGCTTGTCCATACATCTCACCTAGTTCTGCAGGAGGAGCAACACAGCTCTGCTCCTGTATTCTCATGGTGTGGAGATGCTAGCATTAGACTGGGGTAAACACAGTAAGAAGTCTCACAATCTGTTAAAAGAAGTGTCAGGTTAAAGTCCAACAGGTTTATTTGGTAGCAAAAGCCACTAGCTTTCGGAGCGCTGCTCCTTTGTCAGGTAAGTGGGAGTTGTGTTCACAAACAGGGCATATAAAAACACAAACTCAATTTACAAAATAATGGTTGGAATGTGAGTCTTTACAGGTAATCAAGTCTTAAAAATACAGACAATGTGAGTGGAGAGAGGGTTAAGCACAGGTTAAAGAGATGTGTATTGTCTCCAGCCAGGACAGTTAGTGAGATTTTGCAAGCCCAGGCAAGTTGTGAGGGTTACAGATAGAGTGACATGAACCCAAGATCCTGGCTGAGGCCGTCCTCATGTGTGCGGAACTTGGCTATCAGTCTCTGCTCAGGGACTCTGCATTGTGGTGTGTTGTAAAGATCCTGTTGGGGAACACTTCAGCAGTCACGGGCATTTGGCCTCTGATCTTTGGATAAGCGTTCTCCAAGGTGGCCTTCATGACACATGACAGTGCAGAGTCGCTGCACAGAGACTGATAACCAAGTTCCACACACATGAGCATGGCCTCAACCGGGATCTTGGGTTCATGTCACACAATGTGTAACCCTCATGGCTTGCCTGGGCATGCAAAATATCACTAACTCTCCTGGCTGGAGACATCTCTTTAACCTGTGCTTACCCCTCTCTCCGATTACCTGTAAAGACTTACATTTCAACCATTATTTTGTAAGTTGAGTTTGTGTCTTCATATGCTCTGTTTGTGAACAGAACTCCCACTTACCTGATAAAGGGGCAGCGCTCCAAAAGCTAGTGGCTTTTGCTACCAAATAAACCTGTTGGACTTTAACCTGGTGTTGTGAGACTTCTTACTCTATATTCTCACACATAGAGGTGATTCCAATGACTGCAGCACTGAACCGGCTTTAGTGCCACTGTTGGCAGTCTCTCGGAGTCTAAGGGACACAGGCAAACTGAAACCACACTACCTGATTCAAAAAGAATGAATGATAAATGGATAGGAGGTGTGCAGAGCCTTACTGCAACAATGGACAATCAGTTGTATTTGAATTATGCTGTCGGTGGGATCTTGCACAATGCAGAGGATGTAACTACAAAGAGATTTGACCTGACCAAAGAAGTTGTTACTGAAATTGACAATATGGTTGGAGAATAGAAAAGAGAGCTGCAAAGTTCTCTTGATAATAAAGAAATGAGAATGGTTGAAGATGGATCAGTGGCCATTAAGTCCCAGAGGCAGACAGATTTCTCATCTATTACCTCCAATGAGCACATACAACGTAAGCAATGAGTGAACACACCTCAACTTCCTCAGCACTGTTATCACTCATCTGGTCAAAATGTGGAGGTTGCAGACAGGCATGAGGTGCCTACAGTAATGGAGATCTCCAAGGGGAACAGAAATGTTGGGTTAAATGACAGATCGTTTCCCAACTTTCAGCTGAAGGAAGTCACTTCAAATAAATACACAAACGAAGCTAATGATGAACCACCCAACATGGACCCATTGCTCAATTTTGTAGCGGTGCAGATTGACTGGAAAAATCTGTTTGAAAGACAAAGGAGGATGAGCTGAAAGCAGGCCCAGAACTGGCCACAGCAACTACAAATCTCAAGAGCTTTAGCCAACAAGTTCCACCTCCAACAGAAATGAAATCTGGTCAACTGACTCATAATGTTTCAGAGTTTGCAGATGGTGATTAAAGGACCCAACAGAGTTCAGTATCAGTGCGCAAAATTGTCAATCCGGTCAAACAGCAATTCCCAATCTGCAGATAACTTTACTTAAGCAATGATTTCATTGTAGAATCAGTGACAGTTTTTCATGTGCAGGACAAAGTAGAAGCATTAATCAAGAAAATAGAGATATGGGCCAAACAATTTGAGCAGTCAAATTACCATTTGCAACTTCCCCCAATACCTCTGTGGGATATTTTGGCCACAATAGAAATGCAGTTTCCAAACAGTGTGAAACACAACATCAGAGAGCACCTGCAAAGTTTGAAACATATCTACACAATATTTCCCTGTTCCCAACACAAAGTTCCTACTGTATAGGAAATCCCTTTGTGTGCCTTAATGATGACATCCTTGCAAACCTGACATTGAAAGAGCAAGACAGCTTTGTGGAACTGTCCTGTGACAGTTGAATTTTTCTCAGAACTACCTGACTGACATTTGGCTTAAGGTTGCTTCAGAATACCCAGAAGCATCTGACAAGGCAGTAAAGTTTTTGATGCCTTTTCGTACAACCTATCTTTATGAAAATGGATTTTCAGGGCTTGTCACATTGAAAACTAACTATCAAAATGACTTAACATTGAACCAGATCTCTGATTGAGACTGTCACTTAGGACCTGACATGTAATGCTTGATGTCTGCAAAACAACGTCAGCTTTCTCATTAGGGAAGCATTATCTATTTCCACTGGTAGGCCTACTTCAGGTAAATGTAGTATAGTGAGTACAATGTATTTGTGAGTGTGCATCATAAACTACTAGAAATAGCAGCATTTTTAATACACATTGATATACAAGTTTGATTCCCATCTGCCATAGGCTATGTAAAAACAAAATGTTTAAAATGGCTTGCATACCTTATGGCCTTTTGATGACAATCAACATAAAGGAAAGGGGGAACCACTGTTCTAGAACCAACAAAGGAGCAGGTCTTTTTCCTTAGATTTAGCAATTATCTAATGGCAATCATAATCATAATAGTGACTGAATTCAACATAACGATTGTAAAGGAAAAACATAACAGCTATGAGAATTCTAGATTCAGGGAAGGTTTACTTCAATGTGATGGAACAGAAACTATCCACACATCTGTTATTGCATAGAACAACAGAAAATCAGTGGGAATGTTTCAAAAGGATATAATCTGATACAGGAACAGTTTGTACCCGAAGGGGCTAGATTTCTACTTGTCCAAAATAAAACAACTATGGTCAACAAGAGGTAAGGGACTTAATCTAAAAGAAAATGAATATAATCAGGCAAAAATAGCACAGATCATGGTTATTAGAAGAACTACAAAGAACAGCAAAGGGTGGCAAAACAGTTGATAAGATCTACAAAAAGGGAGTACGAGAAGAAACTTACAAGAATTACCAAAATCAACACCAATAATTTGACAATTATAACAAGAGATTGGTCAGGAATAATGTGGGTACCTTGAAAACTGATAGTGGGATACTCCAAATGGAAATATGGAAACAGCAAACATGGTTAGTAATTACTTTGTAGGAGTATTTACGGTAGAGTAAGAGGTTGCTTAACTAACAAAGGCAACTAATGTTAAATCAGGAACTCACCAAAATTAATGTAAGTGATGAAGAAAGTAATGGCCTGAAAGAATGACAAATACCTACAAACAGATGATTTATATTCTAGATTTTTAAAATGAAGTAGGTGAGAATATTGCAGATGCATTAACTATAATCTTCCAAAATTCTCTCGATTCAGGAGCCATTCCTTTTGTTTGGAAAACACACATAACTCCGCTATTTAAGAAAGGGAGAAAGTGAAACTAGGGAATTACAGACCCAGTTAACCTAATATTTGTTGTCAGGAAGTTACCTATAGTGTATGACATCTGAACACCTCAAAAATTTTCAGCTGATCAAAGAAAGCCAGCATTGTAAAGGGTAGGTCATGCCTGATGAACTTGACTGAATTTTTTGAAGAGGTGATTAGAATGGTGAACAGGAGAATGTCATTGGATGTTATTTGTGTACATTCCCAGAAGGCAAGTGCCAAGGTCTCTCAAATGAGGTTGTTAACTAAAGTTGAATGGCATGGAATTGAAAGCAAATTATTGACCTCTTTGGAAAGTTGACTGAGTTGCAGGACACACAAGGTAGGGCTTACGGGCAAATACACTAATTGGCTGGGTGTGACTAGCAGTGCCCTGCAAGGATCTATCGTGGGTCTGAACTATTCGTTATGCTGACTCATAATTTAGCTGGTAGGATAGAAAGCCACATATCTAAGTTTGTCAGTGAAACAAAGATGGGCAAATCTGTATAAGGTGTAGGAGCATAAATTAGAGTTATTAATAAATTTTGTGATTGGACAAGACTGCGGCAAATTTGTTTTAATGTAGGCAAATACAAAATCATCAACTTTGGACCTAGAATGAATAGAATGCAGTAATTTTATATGGTTAAAAAAGCTGGAAACAGTGAAGATCCAAAGATTCTTGATGATGAGTACATTGGTTATTAAATTGTCATGAATAGACATAGAAAATAATTAAGGGTGGAAGAAGTTTGGAATTCTCCAACAAATGGCAGGATTGTTTGTTAACTTTTAAATCTAAGATTGTTTTGTGAATCAAAGCTTTAAAAGGTAAGTTATATGGCACAAAGGTAGATACCAGTGAAGTACAAGTCAACCTTTGAAGCCTCAAAAAATCCTCCCAAAAATGGGAGATGACTTTTGTGCCAAGTAGAAAACTTTGCCAATTGCACAGGTGTGGGTGGTCGCTATTTGAAATGTCATCAGCATCCAACAAAAACAAAGGATGTGTCTTAAACTCTCATGCATCTTTGCAGCACAGCCATATTGCTTGTTCGATACCTGGTGCCAAATTATAAGGTACCAGTAAGGAAAACATGCATTTACTTATTGAATCAAAAATTGAGTTTGACTACTAATGAAAGTACATGTCACGACTAAAAACTGGGGAGTTGGCGGGGGGGGGGGGGGGGGGCGCGGTGGCCAATCTATAGTCAGAGACAATTAAAACCATAAGTTCTAAGGGCAAAAAAATGGAGTCGTCTGAGACTGGGTCAGCTTTTATGATGCAGTTTACAATATATAGAGTTAGGTTACAGATTAGCCATGATCTGATTCAGTAGCAAACAAGCTCAACTAAATGGCCTATTCCTGTTCCTACATATTTCCTTATAAATTAACTTAGAAATCAGCCTCAGAGCTCATGTTTCTAGCACTAGAATATCTCCTTTTCTAAACATTCCACTGTTCATTATTTGGTGCTCTATTTCAATTTGAAATAGTAACTGTTGCATCTCCTCAGACTCCAATGATGTGGAGATGCTAGTGTTGGACTGAGGTGAGCACAGTAAAAAGTCTCACAACACCAGATTAAAGTCCAACAGGTTTATTTGGTATCATGAGCTTTCGGAGCAATGCTCCTTCATCAGGTGAATGAATACTGTATATTGTCCACTCACCTGATGATGGAACAGCTCTCCAAAAGCTTGTGATACCAATAAATCTGTTGGACTTTAACCTGGTGTTGTGAGACTTCTTACTGTGTCAAGACTTCAGTGGGTAGGGTTTTAAAGATGATGAGATGAAAGTCAGTGCACAATGCGCTACTGCTGACCTTCAAAAGCCCAAGACCATTTAATGTTCACTTAAGCACTGATTGACAGTGGGCGGGACTTGTCTGCCCTTGGAAGGAAGTCCCACCTGTGACAGCTGTCAACTAATCAGATTGGCCAGCAGCCCTCTAACCCATCCAGACACAGCATTGTAGTGGTCAGAAGAGGTACTGCAGTGCTCAGTCTGCAAGTCTGCTGGGACCACAAGATTCAGAGATTCTTAGGTGGGAGGGAAGGGGATCGGGGGGGGGAGGGAGCGATCATGGCATCAAGCAGTAGGCGAGGGATTGGGTGGAGGGCTGGAGCTCCAAGATCATGAAGGGAAGGGCGCTCCAAATCTGAAGGGGCCTTCAGATTGAAGCGCCACCTCCTTTCCTGACTGAGATAGAGAAAAGTTCATTTCTCTGTTTCCCACCTTGTTCACACTCACTCCCAATAACCTAAAAATTGAGGTTGAGTGAGGAAAGGCCTTTAAGTGACTATGAAGTGGCCTCAGACCTCACAACCCATCTCTGGAAGTGGAGGGGGGAGGTGAGCTGCTGAGAGCCCTATGTCTCTTTCAACATCCTCATTAATTACTGCAATCCATTTGTGGATTACAATGTATGAATCCCATATATATTATCTTCATACAATATTTTAACAGAAGTCTTGAGGATTTGATGGGCATGGAAGGTGCATGCATAATGTGAACAGATTATCAGTCCTGTAAATCCTTCCAATACGCCTGATGACAGGTGGTAAAGAGTGAGAGAGGTTCTTGGTCAGCCATGCTGCAGAAGGTATTTGCAAACCATTGCAGAATTTTGTCAAGCATTATCACAGACTAATCAAATGGAAATCGATGGTCACAAATGTCTTCTTAGGGCAGAGTACCCAAAGGAAGAGGGTGTAATTCTTTAAACTTGTAATAAATTTCAGTAATTTGTTTGGCCCTATTATATTTTTATTAACTTGTTCCATAATTTAATATTTGTAAATTTGATCAATTTACACCGAATTTCCAAATCTAAGGACAGGATTTTAGATATTTGCACAAGTGTTCATGTCTGCCTGTCTCCATACTTGTCCCCATTTGTAGGTGAAAATTCTGCTGCAAGTTATTGATGCAAATTAGAAACAACGGTATTCGAATACTAAGCCCGAGTCACGCAATACTCTCCCAACCCATTCAGGCATTTTCTTCAAATGTACCATTGTAGTGACATCAGTTTTCTTGAACCTGACTCAAACATGTCACTTGCATGTTGTGACTTATACATTGAGATGCAGTGCACCTCATCAGTAAGATAAAATACAAGTGAGTCCTGTGGATAAATCACTCAACATCTGACTTGTAATTGAACTGTCAGTACAGCTGTCTTAGGCAACCACAAGAACACTGAGAAACTGACAACCACTATGAAGCCACAATAAATGACATAACGTTAAAAAGACTACGCGAAGTGCAAAGATCCTCCTGGGCAATTTATGTGCTAAATTATTTCAAAAATGTCCTTGAATTAGTTTGATTTAAGCAAAGTTGTGACTTTAAATAACTGTAACCTGCTGCAGTGACGCTGGAAGTCACATTTTCCATGGTTCAGCATGTCATGTGTCATATGATTTACAGTTAATGGCCATCAAGAACCAAGCCATAATTTCCCAAAGAGATGAAGATCCTTCTGTCCAAAGTACTCCCCAATGTCTTTTACAACACAGCTTTGTATTTTTATACAAGGCAATGCAATATCTGAACTGTGATTTTTTTTGCATTTGTACATGGGATATTAATCTTTTTTTTCGACAAGATGCAAAATCACAGTTCAACTTTGCATCTATAGGCAAGTTCCTCTTCTTCAGCAGTCCCTCAGGTCAAGGGTGCCTTGCTTCCACTCCAGGGAGGTGGGGTCTGCGGTGGCTGAATAGTCCAATCCTGGAATCACAGACTCTGCCACAAGTTTGGTAGGTGGTGTTTGATAAGGTGGATGGTAAGACACTCTAGATTCTGTGCTCTCTTTCCACTGTTTATGCTTCACCTCTGCATACCCAACCCAGTAATGCTCAAGGTGATTGGTCCTTCGCAGATGTTTCTTCTCCAGTTTGTGCAATTGAAAAGCAAGTGATTTTGCCACGTCAATGAGGATATGAGGAGGTTTTCAGAATATCCTTATAGTGCTCTCTCTGACCTCCTGGTGATCGCTTGCCATTGTGGAGCTTGGGGTAGAGTGCTTGTTTCGTGAGTTATGTGTTGAATATGAGAAAAATGTGGCCCATCTATCGCAGCTGATGGAGCCTGCCCAGTACCTCGATTCTGGGGATACTGACCTGGGAGAGGAGCTCACATTGGTATACTTATCCTGCTAGTGGATTATCCTGCAGAGGCAACATTGGTGATATCTCTCCAGGGTTTTGAGGTGTCTGTTGTACATTGTCCATGTTTCTGATGCATATAGGAGGATGGGCAACATGACTGCTGTGTAGGCCATGAGCTTGGTTCTGGATTTGAGGCCTTAGGTTTTGAATACTCTGTTCCTCAAGTAAGCAAAGATTGCACTAGCACATTGGAGCTGATGCTGGATTTCATCTTCAATATCTGTTCGCATCAAGTGGAGGCTCCCGAGGTATGGAAAATGATCCATGTTATCCAGGGGCTCACTGTGGATCTTGATGATTGGGGGATAGTTTTGTGTGGCAGGAGTGGGCTGGTAGGGAACCTTTGTCTTCCAGATGTTTAGTCTGAGGCCCGTTCTCTCATATGCCTTGATGAATGTGTCAACAATGGTTTTGTAGCTTGGCCTCTGAGTGTGCGCACTCACAGGCGTCATCTGCCTACTCAGTGATAAAGGTTGGAGAAGTCTTGGTTCTGGCCTGCAGGCATCAAAGGTTGAATAGTTGCCTGCTTGTCCAGTAGGTTAGCTCCATTCCAGCAGGGACCTTCAGGGTGATGCTGCGAGGATGATGATAAAGAGCGTTAATGCTACGACACAGCATTGTTTGACTCCAGTTTGTACACATATTGGGTCTACGTGGTTCTGCTGGTGAGGATCACAGTTTGCATATCATCATGGAGTAGGTGGAGAATGGTGACAAATTTCTGTGGGCAGTCAAATTTGAGGAGCATGTTCCACATGGAAGGCCTTTGTGAGATCAAAGAAGGCTATGTGCAGAGGCTGTTGATGCTCCCTGCACTTTTGATTATGATGATGCACTTTTATAATTTTTATATTACAATATGCCTTTTGAATTTATAATATCACAGATTACAACCCCATGGATTGGATGCATTGCACATAAGTCAAATATAGATACCCACATGGAATACTCAGACCCTCTTCCTTTCAAGTTCAATAATCCTTTTGAAGTGGGAAATGACATCAGGATAACAACAATTGGGAGGCTAGGTGTTTGTGTAGGGCTCCACAGAAGTGGGTGGGATTATTGTTTATTACAACAGGCATGATAAACCTTGGAGATATCTATTATTAGTCATGGATTACCAGAGAACTAAAATGTTCATCAGTTCGAAGTCAATAGATCAGTGCCGTGTTACAGTTCACTGTTTATCAATATGGGTATTTATCAGTAATAGTAGTACCTGCCCTGACAACAAGTCAGATTTCAATGACAAATGATGTGTTCTCTGGATGGCTCTAGGCAGCCATCATGAATACCCCTGTGGGACCTATTAATAGACTTTAATGCTTTAATAGGGGGCAACAGTTCAAACTTGGCTAAAATCATTGGAGCATATGGCTTTGGACAAATTACACTGGTGAGTGGTCTGTCGACATGTGTGTGGCTCATGGGCTCAAGAAATGGGAGACCTTATCCCAAAGAAAAATATTCAGTGACACAATGATAGAATGCTGCAACTACCAAAAATGAAGTAATCTACTTTATTACAAACATTCAGTGAGTAGTTGATGATGTTTGGGTCTTACTAAAATGGATCACTATCTCCTACATAACTCTGAAACTGCAGAAAAATTCTGAGCTCTCTAGAGGCTCAATCATGAAACAGTTTGATGCCAGATCACCATTTGTAATATACAGTTCCAAACTTAAACTATCCAAGCGTTGTCAGGTGCTGCTAGAACCCACAGTGACACAGAGATAAGTTGGGATCATTTAAGAGTTCAGCTCAACAGTACAACACAAAATGTCCTAGGAAGGTAATATTTGTATTTCTTCAAAGTTCTAGGTTCGTGTCCCATATCAGGTGTTGAAAACAGAAATCAAGGTAAGCATTCTACTGCAGTACAGAAGGAGTGCTACATTGTAAAGAGCTGTTATCTTTCAGAGGAAACATTAAATCAAGGTGCTGTCTACCCTCTCAGATGGGCATAAAAGATCCCATGGCACTATTTATCCCTCAATCATGATCAGAAACACAGTGACACAGTGGTTAGTACTGTTGCTTAACAGCACTAGGGACCTGGGTTCAATTTCGACCTTGGATCACTGTCTGTATAGAGTTTGCATTTCCTCCCCATGTCTGTGTGGGTTTCCTCCGGGTGCTCCAGTTTTCTCCCAGAGTCCAAAAGACATATTGGTTAGGTGCATTGGCCATGCTACATTCTCCCTCAGTGTACCTGAACAGGTGCTGAAATGTGGTGACTAGGTGATTTTCACAGTAACTTCATTGCAGTGTTAACGTAAGTCTACTTGTGACAAATAAATAAACTTTAACTTTAAAAAAAAGAATTATCAGCTCATTATCATATTGCTGTTTGTGGGAGCTTGTGTTTGCAGATTAGTTGTCACATTTCCTATATTACAATAGTGATTACATTTCAGAAGTACTTCAATGGCTGTAAAGCATTTTGAGATGTGGATGTGAAAACAGATTTTATAAAATGAAAGTCTTTCCTTTTTCATACTAGACAGCACCTGTGCTGTACCCTTTATTTGGCTTCAACATCCTTCCTACAGCATGGAACCCAAAAATGGACAAGTATTGTAAATCCTGGTATTACTCATGTTTTATATAGATGCATTTATAAAAAAATCATGCATTTCAGTTATGATCCTAATGTTTATTATACAACCTTAAAAACACAAGTATTTTCTGGAGCTAGTGTTCAAAAAATGATCAAATTTAAAAGGTTTGTCCCTGCTTGTTTTGTAGTGAATGTATTTGAATAGTTGTGTTGAGGTGTGTTAGAGGCACAACATCTTCATGAAAAAGTGTTCATAAATACATGGCACTGTCTCATTAACTCTCTGTATCATGCAAAATCCCATCTTCTCTGTTCTTTAATATAGAAAGATTTGGGTTGACAACATTTCCTTATGATGGCATTGCTCCTCTAAAATGGCAAATATAATTATGTTTTTCAGTTTCACAGAAATTATTTTTGTTGCATAAACAAAATCCTACTGAAACACAATAAATTGTCACCGAGGCATCACGTGACTGTCAGATGGTGCAACCCTTCTGCCCCATTCGTGCTGACTGCCAGTTGCTGGTGCCAAGCAATATTTTCATTTGGCTGCAGCTTTCTCATGGGAGCGACTGCAATGCAAGGAAAGAGTGTATCCATGAAAGGTTTATTCCTTTTGAAAAAAAAATCTGCTGGGGAGTCACTAAAAGTGTTTTAAAAATTGTAAATGCGCAAATAATTTGTTGGCCTAATGCCAAGGACTTGGCTCTGTGACCTTCTGCAAAGCATGTTCAGATTATTAATTGTTGGAGACTATGGAACTAATGCACCTGCCAACGCATTTGTGCTGCTGAAAAAGAACAGTTGATGGCCTCCACCCAAGGTCAGCTCCTCGAGTACAGGATCTGGGTTCTATCCAGCACTGTAAGCTGCTTGTTTGTGCCCTGCTGCTGTCTCTGTTAGCATTACCTGGCAGCCTCAGCAGAGCCACAAAATGGCTGTGTAGACAAAACAGCCATTTTGTGAAAACTCTTGCTGAGTGTCTTAGTTGCAAATTGGAATCCGGAAAGGCATATGTATTTAAAGAAGGAGACATCATCATCTCCTCCAACTGTCCTTCACTTTTGAATATAGCAAAATATTAAAAGAGACAAAAATATCAAAATACGTATCAAATTAACAAATCTAATGACCATCATATTAGCAACAAGCTCAGCACTAGGCTTGCCCCAGAAATAGCATAGCAATAGTGATATTATGCAAGGTACAATGAATAAATATTGCCTTGATACATACAAATAAGGAAAGGAAACTCAAGTTGCTTTTGTATCTGCTGAATGCATGCAGCTAGCTTACACAATATTGATCAGATGCAAGTCAAAAGCAGATGAACATAAGTCGTAAGCAACAATTGTTAAAGTTTTTGTTTAGTGATGCAGTGTTTATTAAGGTGCAGAAAAATTAACCTACATTACCTAAAAGTCAGTAGGGTTAGGTGGGCAATGCCATGTTTCAGTCACTTGTGAAGAATTCCACAGCCATATGGCTACTGAATTGTTGAAAATTTTACCCCAGAGCCTATATTTTCAGAGCTATTGGTAACAGGTGCATGTGTCTGGAACTCCGGAATACACCTGACAATTTCCTATCTATTATGAGCGATGGAATTATGAGTGGTGCATTTTCCTCCTTATTGTTCTTGACACAGAGCTCTCACCAGATGACTCCTGGTGAGAGCTTTGTGTCAGGAGCAGTAAAGATGAAAATGCACCCTTGCCAGGGCCTAGTATTACAGAGATTAACAAGAGGAAGAGTTTTTTGACCAAAAAAACAGCTATATGTAAAATCTTTCTGGTCACTGGTAACCCCCAGATGTTGATAGTGGGTATTCAGTGAGGGTAATGCCATTAAATGTTAATGAGCAATGATTAGATCCTCTCTTGTTGGAGGTGATCATTGTCTGGCATTTGTGTGGCATGAATGTTACTTGCCACTTATCAGCTCAAGCCTGTCTATTGTCCAGATCTTGCTGCAGTTGGTTATGGACTGTTTCAGTATCTGAGGAGTCGCAAATGATACTGGACATTGTGCAGGCATTGTGCAGTCATCAGCAAACATTCCCACTTCTGATCTTATGATGGAAGGAAGGTCATTGATGAAGCAACTGAAGATGGTTGGGCCTAGGCCCTATAGAACTCCTGCAGTGATATCCTGGAGCTGAGCTGATTGACCTCCAATCACATAACCATTTTCCTTTATGCCAGGTAGAACTCCAACCAACCCATTGACTCCAGTTTTGCTGGAGCACCCTGATGATCAATTAACAAAGCAAATCAACAAATTGACTGTCTCATCCAATGTGCCTAGTTAGCAGAATCAGGTTTAGACAATTCTGATTAGAAATGCAAGCATCAAAAACCAAAGAATTATGTAGAAAGTTGAAGTTATGACATAATCTGTCCCCCTGCATTTGAGATAGAGGAGGCTCTAAGACCAACATGCTCCTTGATGAAAGTCTGGAACCAGGTTGACCCCCTTTGGCAGACTTATTATGTAATAAGTGGGTCAGGCGTGCCTGCAGGACTCCTGGGAACTGTTGATAATACTTAAGGCAGCCAGCCTGGCTTTCAAATGGAAGCTGAAGTGTCGACACGTCACTGAAGTTGGGATTCTTCCCACTTGGCTTTGAGTAACCCTTCAGGTCAAAGCTCTTTTAGATAAAATGCACAAATAGGGAGATGTTTGTAATTGGTCTGCTGAAGTAAGCTGCTCATTTTGGCAGTTTAAATTTCAAATAGTCCATGCAGGGACGCTAGGCATTAGCTATGCACCAAAGTACCCTCAATGTTTTTGCACTAAAGTACATGGCCAGTTTGTTTAAGCATATAGGCCCTTAAACAGTTCTGCAGCACTGAACACAGGCAACAGTTTAAAAGAGCTGACTTGTATATGGCCTGTCTGATTAAAAGACTTAAAACATTGGCTTGCACACTTCGAGAAGTGTGATTTGTCCCAGTGAAAGGCATGCATACGTCATATTGAATAAACTTAAACCTTACAAATATGTGAATAATTGAGAATATTAAACATAATGCATTTCCCCAAAAATCAGATAGTTAACTGACCCAAAAATAAACACTGGAATAAACTAATTGATCCGCTTCTAAACTATTTCTTCGATATTATTTATTGTTCTATTACTTTAATATACTTTGGTGAGTTTGAGGTTTCAAATTTTTCTAAAATTTTTAAATTCCAAAGGTGAATGCAACTTATTCAATTTGTGGGTTTGGATGCATGATGCACTTCAATTCACAAATTGTTCTTTTTATATATGTAGCTATGTAGTCAAAAATATGTTAATTGTAGCAATTTGAAGGGAAATAGTGGCATAGTGATAATGTCACTGGAATAGTAATCCAGCAAGGCTAATGCTCTGGATATAAGAAGTCAAATCCCATCACGACAGCTGGTGGAATTTAAATTCAATTAATAAGATCTGGAACTGAAAGCTAATCTCAGTAATAGTGATCATGAAACTATTAATTGCTGTAAAAAGGTTCATTAATGTGCTTGAGGGAAGGAAATCTGCCATCCTCGCATGGTCTGACCTACTCGTGACTCCAGTCCCACAATAATGTGGTTAATTCTTAACTGCCCCCTGAAATGGCTTAGCAAGCCACTCAGTGGAAAATGGCTAATGTTACGCTGCTGTTTAAAAAAGGTAGCAGACAAAAGGCAGGGAATTATAGGCCGGTTAGCTTAACGTCCGTATTTGGAAAAATGCTAGAATCCATCATCAAAGAAGAAATAGCAAGACATCTCGAAAAGAACGGTTTGATCAAGCAGACGCAGCACAGATTTGTGAAGGGGAAGTCGTGTTTAACAAATTTATTGGATTTCTATGAGGATGCGACTAGTGCGGTAGACAGAGGGAAACCAGTGGATGTGGTGTTTTTAGATTTCCAGAAGGCGTTCGAAAAGGTGCCTCACAAAAGGTTGCTGCCAAAGGTTAGGGTGCACGGAGTTGGGGGTAAGGTGTTAGTGTGGATTGAGGATTGGTTATCTAACAGGAAGCAGAGAGTTGAAATCAGTGGGTGCTTTTTTGGTTGGGAGTTGGTGACTAGTGGAGTGCTTTAGGGATCGGTGCTAGGGCCTCAACTGTTCACCATTTACATAGACGATCTGGAGGAGGGGCCTGAGTGTAGGGTAACAAAATTTGCTGATGACACAAAAATGAGTGGAAAAGCGAATTGCGTGGAAGGCGGGGAGAGTCTGCAGAGAGATCTGGATAGGCTGAATGAGTGGGCGAGGACCTGGCAGATGGAGTATAATGTTAGCAAATGTGAGGTTATCCACTTTGGTAGAAGTAATAATAGGAGGGATTATTATTTAAAGGGCGAAAAGCTGCAGCATGCTACAGTGCAGAGGGACCTGAGGATCCTTGTGCACGAATCGTAAAAACCCAGTCTGCAAGTGCAGCAAGTGATCAAGGAGGCGAATGGAATGTTGGCCTTTATAGCGAGGGGGATAGAATATAAAAACAGGGAGGTCTTGCTGCAACTGTACAGGGCACTGATGAGGCCGCAACTAGAGTACTGTGTGCAGTTTTGGTCCCCGCATTTGTGAAAGGATATATTGGCCTTGGAGGGAGTACAGAGAAGATTCACCAGGCTGATACCAGAGGTGAGGGGGTCAGCTTATGAAGAGAGATTGAATAGACTGGGTCTGTACTCGTTGGAGTTTAGAAGGCTGAGGGGGGATCTTATAGAGACTTACAAGATAATGAAGGGGATGATAGGGTAGAGGTAGAGAGATTCTTCCCGCTTAGAAAGGATAGCAGGACTAGAGGGCACAGCCTCAAGATGCGGGGGGGGGGGGGGGGGGGGGGGGGGTGCAATTGAGAACAGAGTTGAGGAGGAACTCCTTCACTCAAAGGGTGGTGAATCTCTGGAATTCTCTGCCCATTGAAGTGGTGGAGGCTACCTCGTTGAATATATTTAAGTCACGGGTAGATAAATTTCTGATAGACAAGGGAATTAAGGGTTATGCAGGGAAAGTGGAACTGACCCACTTCAGATCAGCCATGATCTTATAGAATGGCGGGGCAGGCTCAAAGGGCTAGATGGCCTACTCCTGCTCCTAATTCTTATGTTCTTAGTTCAAGGGCAATTAGGGATGGGCAACAAATGTTGGCCTTGTCAGTAATACCAACATCACATGAAATAATTTTTAAAAGTTATTGGTGCACTGGAATCTGAAATTACTACCAATCTTTTCACCTTCAGTTGTTGAAATTTTCCTAATCAAATTTTCTATGTTTGTTTGATGATGACACTTTACTTAAATATTAAGAATACACTTTGCCATAAATACATAGCAACTATTACTTTTTTGCAGACAGGAAGTAACATATCCATTGCCGCATTTTTATTTGCTTCTTCAGTTCTGTCATGTTGTCACAGATTAAGTACATTACATTCACAGAAGTAAAACAATTCATGAGATATCACCCTTTGAAGTATGTGCCCAAAAATTGCTTCTTGTTATTCCAATTCAGTGCATGAGCCAAAGTTAACTGGCAGAAGCTATAAAGCTGATGATGTTTTGCTGTGTCATTTACAGGTAACAATTTTATGTCACAATGTAAAGAAAAATTAGTTGCCTTTGTGAAATGAGATTCAATTTTTCTGCATTTCTACTATTTCTGAGTTGTGCCTTACTGTCAAAATATATATTGTCATTGCAAAATATTTAGAACAAAAAATAACCAAAGAATGGTCACAATGATTGGATACTATTCCAAGACATTCAGCAGGTAAGAATAGCCAACACACATTTCAAAAGGGAAAGTCATGCTTGAAAAAGCAAAGAATTATTTGAAGAAATAACAAAAGAGTAGACAAATGTAATGTATTTAATGTAATAACTTGGATTTTCAAAAGGCCTTTGATAAGTTACCACATAATAGACTCATGACTATTGGCAAGACAAGCAGCAGAATGGATAGCTAGTTGGCTGCAAAACAAAAAAAGTAGTTACTAATACTGACACAAAATGGTATTCTACAAGCATTAGTGCTGGGATTACTTATGTTCAGAATTTACATAAATGATTTGGAATCAATTTCAAAATTTGCAGATGACACCAAATAATCGGAAAGACTGCAACAAAATACAGGAAGACATTAATGAACTTGTAGAGTCTATATGTAAAGTATAATGCATTTTAATATCCATAAGCAAAAGGAGATGCATTTTGGTTGAGAATAAGGAGGCCACATATTTGCTAGAAGTTAATTATCTAAATGGTATACAGGGGCAAAGTAATCTAGAGGTACACATTCACAAATCCTTAAAAAACGCAATATAAGTTAACACAGCCATAAAACATGCAAAGTACTAAGATTAATTTCTAGAAGAATACAATTTTGAAGCAGGTAAGTTATGATAAACTTGTACAGAACCTTGGTTAGACCACACAAAGTACTTTGTATCATCTGGTCTCTATATTACAGAAAGGATCTAAAGAAACAGGGAAAGTGCAAAAAAGATTTATATGTATGACATTGAAATTGAGATACAACAATCAAGAAAGACTGAATAAACTGGAGCTTTCTTCTCTCAAAAGAAAATGCTGAAGGGTGAAGAGGTCTTTAAAACTATAAAAGGGTTCTAAGTGTATAGCACATTTTTTGATGTAGTCACTCCACAGCTTGAAAGTATGCAGGGAGAGTGGGAATGTGTAACCACCAGGCAGTCAAGGATAAACAGGCAGTTACAGCAGGAGTCCCATGATTACATCTCATTCTCCAACCAGTGTTCAGATGAAAGTGATAGTTTAGCTGAGGAGTGCCACCACAACCAAATCCATGGCATCAAGGCAGCCTCAGTTGTACATTGGGGAACAAAGAAGAGCGATAGTGGAAGGAGATTCAACAGTTAGGGAAACAGACTGGTGGCCAAAGAAATGAATCCATAATGGTATACTGGTGCCAGGATCTAACATAGCACTGAACGGCTGCAGAACACCCTAAGGTGGGAGAGTGAACAGCCGGTGGTTGTGTTACACACATTGGTACCAACAACAAAGGTGGATGTGGTCCTGCAGTTAGAATTTAGGGAGCTGGGTAGGAGATTATCAACAGGGCCTCAAAAGTAGTAATCTCCAGATTATTCCCAGTACCATTCACAAATGAGTATAGAAATAGGAGGACAAAGTAGATAATGTGTAACTGGAAAGATAGGACCTCTACAGGGTTAGACAGGCTGCATCTAAACAGAGCTGGGACCAATTTCCTTGTAGGGTGATTGAACACTGCTAATGGAAACAATTTAAAATAACTTGACAAAGTTGTGGTTGAGCATAAGAGGGAAAGTAATAAAGTTTAAATTAGGGTTACTGTGCATGTATGTGAATGTGTGGAGTGTGGTAAATAAGATAGGTGAGTTGCAGGCACAGATTGCAACAAGAATGGAGACCTGATTCAAAGATAGGCAGGACTGGGTATTAAATATTCCTGGATACAAGGTATTCAGTGAATATAGGAATGGAAAGGAGCAGGGGTGGCAATACTGCTTAAGGAGAGCATTGCACTGCTGGAGAGAGAGGATGTCCCAGAGGGTTCAAGGGCAGAATATATTTGGCTAAAGCTAAGAACAAAATGGCCAGAAACTTAACTGGACCAGCCATAAAAGTACTGTGGCTACAAAAGCAGGTCAGAGGGAATTCTGTAACAAATAACACAACTCCTCACTCCACAAAGCCTGTACACTATTGACAAAATGCAAGTCAGGAATGTGATAAAGTACTTCCCCATTGCCTGAATGAGTGCAGCTCCAATAACACTCAAGAAGCTTGACACCGTCCAGGACAAAACAGCCCACTTAATTGGCAGCCCATCCACCGTCACCTTAAACATACACTCCCTCAACCACAAATGCACAATAGTAACTTTGTACCATCTATAAGATGCACTCCAGCAACTGCAGCCATGCATCAAGCCTTCTTTAACAGCATTTTCCAAAACCGCAACTACTACCACCAAGAAGACCAAGTACAGCAGATGCATGAGAACGCCACCGCCTGCACAAGTCATATTTCGCCATTCCTTCACTGACACCAAGTCAAAGTTCTAGAACTTGTTTCTAAACAGCACCATTTAGATTGCAATGGTTCAAGAGGATGTTTTACCATCTCCTTCTCAAGGACAATCAGGGATGAGCAACAAATGCTGGCCTAGCCAGCTATGCCCACAATATGAACAATTTTAAAAAGTGTATACGTTTATCACAAATGAGGTAAAGTCATCAGCAAAGAGCATCTACTTAGAAAGCAGTTCAACAACAGAAGCCATCTTTTTCTAAAGATACTATTTCACACTTTGAAAGTTTTAAATTATTTTTGTTATTTTGAGCTGTGCGTTTTAAGCCATCATTAATTATATAAAATACACAAATTACTCAACATACAAGATTAAAAATTATATTCTATATCAAAATAGTGTAATCAGGCTGAAAACTAGAAATTGCTATTAATTTCAAAAGTGACCAAATTTCAAACCATTCTTAAGCAGGTAAGTCAGGACTGCTACTGTACATTATAGCATAATAAGGATAAACTTGGATTTTTGCCTGATTTGTCATTCTTCTATTTACAATGCAGTCTACAGTCAGATGAATAAATTTTGATAAATTTACCAGTTAAATGTTTCCATTGGCTTAAGAAGCATTTAATTATCATGTCTGCTGATTGTGATTGCTACCCCTATTTTTTATGGCTGCTAAATAAAACCACTTTCTCAGAAATCACACATTCTGCTGATTTAGTAATTTCTTCAAATTTCCAATCAAAAGAAAATGTTTTTCACAAAAAACAATTTTGAGATATCATTCAAAAACATTACTTTTTGTCTAGTTTGGGCAACTAATATGGAGTTCTTGGGTGGTGCAGATGCCCACAAATTCAGTCAATGCATGAGATACAGCATAATAAGGTAGAAAGTATTCTTTCTATTCTGGCTTGACTGAACAGTATGTTTTTACATTGCAATTAATCAACACATTGGCCCTGATGCACTACCATTAAGCTGGCAGAGTTTGCTGTGCTAAATTTAAGAGATGGACAGGGCTGGAGCTGGCAGTACAAGAGAAAGACTGTCATTAATGTCACAGATGTAGGACTTTAATGGGCAACCACCTTCTATTTCTTCTACTGATTGGATGGTGCCCAGCATTAGTGCTGGGCACCAGTGCTGACAGCACCAGTAAGCAGGAGAGGACAAAATTGGCAGAAAAACAAAATCTTGTAGAGATTGAAAAAGAAAATGTTGGATAATCTCAGCAGGTCTGGGAGCATCTGTAAGGCGAGAAAAGAGCTGATGTTTTGAGTCCAGATGATCCTTTGTCAAAGCTAGGCAGGCGAGGGAATGAAAGATGAGTTGTAGCCACAGAAACGAAGGAAAAAGACTACTAATGACTGTCCAGAGAGAGAATAAAAGGTGTGAATGGCCAAACAACAGAGAAGCTAAAATGACAGGGTACGCTATGACAATTTTTGGGCACATATTTCAAAGGGTGATATTTCATGAATTATTTTACTTCTTCTGTGAATGTAATGTACTTAATCTGTGACAACATGACAGAACTGAAGAAGCAAACAAAAATGCGGCAATGGATATGTTACTTCCTGTCTGCAAAAAAGTAGTAGTTGCTATGTAGTTATGGCAAAGTGTATTCTTAATATTTAAGTAAAGTGTCATCATCAAACAAACATAGAAAATTTGATTAGGAAAATTTCAACAACTGAAGGACAGAGGTAAAATTTAGAAAAGAGGAGGCAACAGGGGAGAAAAGGTGAGGGAAGGGAGATAAAATAGGAGGAAAGAGTGGGGCGGTCGGCTACTTTATCCCCTGTTTTATCCCCTTCCCTAACCTTTTCTCTCCCATTTTATCCCCCTTCCTTTACCTTTTCTCCTCTTTTGCTTGCCCTTTTCTAAGTTTTACCTCTATCCCATCCATTCACACCCCCCCCACTGCCCCAACATCTTTATCTGTCACAGTTTACCCTCTTATTTTAACTTCCCTGCTGTTTGGCCATTCACACCCTGGTTTCTGTGGGTATGACTCATCTTTCATTCCCTCACTCTGCAATATAAATATCTCCCACTTTCTACACTTTTTAGCTTTAACAAAGGGTCATCTGGATTCGAAATGTCAGAGCCTTTCTCTCCATACTGATGCTGCCAGATCTGCTGAGAGTTTCTAGCATTTTCTCTTTTGGTTTTAGATTCCAGCATCCTCAGTAATTTGCTTTTATCTTGTAGAGATTGAACTGGTAAAATAGCAAGCAATCGATTTTCTGCTCCAATAACCTGGTTTAATAAATGATGGCTAACTGTTCTTAACCTTCTTTAAGCAAAAACACCAGTACAAAATTACTTGAGATGACTGGAGTTAATTAAATGGCAATACTCTTTCAGAGTAGTGAAAGATTTGTTAAATATTGCAAAATCTGCAAGTTTGCTTTACAATTAATGCTTGTTTAGAAATAAAAGATTTTTTCCAAGTTTTTGCTTCTAAATATCACTCAGTTTTTACTTCATACACTTTTCCACAATTATTTGTTTTCTGCCCAAGGTATCAGAATAAAACTTGTTTTTGAATTCCAGTACTCCAGGAGTTGCAGTAGTATTTTGTATCTCGTTTCATGTGGCTATGACTTAATAACTCAGTCACTGAGCTCATCGATCACAGCAATTTCTGAGCTTGCCATGACTTAATCTTCCCAGAGCCAGGTTTCCTTCTGAAGAAAAGATACAACAAAGAGAATTCTCGGCTCCTTCAGATCCACTGTATTCCTAATATCTTCTTTCTGCTCTACAATCAGCTTCCTTCACTGACACAAGACTTTTTTTCTTAATGATCGCCATTGTCTAAGGAAAGGTTAATACAAAACTTGTGAAAAGCCATACTTTTGCCTATTGCAGTCTATGAAAGAGTTAATAGAAAAGAGATTCCTAGCTGGAAAATAACATCTTAAATATTATTTAAACCATGTTTTGTTTTCACAATATTTAGGTTTAGTACCGTACAAGATCTATATCACTAAGTACGTGTTTACAGTAACATCAACCTTCAGTTGACCATTTGTTACTAAGCAGTGGTTCTGGATTTTATTTCCAAAGAAAAGCACTCATCATAGAGAATCACAGAATCCCTACACTGCAGAGGACCCATTTGGCCCAACAAGTCTGCACCAACCACAATCCTACCTAGACCCTATACCCATAACCCCACATATTTACCCTGCTAATCCCCCTGACACTAGGGTCAATTTAGCATGGCCCAATCAACCAAACCTACACAGACATGGGGAGAATGTGCCAACTCCACACAGACTGTTACCCAAGGCCAGAATTGAACCTGGGTCCCTGGTGCTGTGAGGTAGCAGTGCTAACCACTGTGCCACTGTGCTGCCCTTAATGTATGAGTTTTTTTTATACCAGCTATGTTAGATAATGCATTACACTGAAGCTCAACTGCACCATGCAGAAAGCAATAAAAGTTGCATATGTTCACACAATGGCCTTGAAACAAACACCTGTCTGCTATATTAGGGAGGAAAAATAGAAATGATGCCCAAGGAGCAACTGGAAAAGAATTTAAATGAAATGCAGAACAAAGATTCTAAAAGAATGTTACAAACACCATTTTAATCATAGGGTTTGAAAACATACAAAGTAGATTTGTGGGTCATCACCAACCAGCAATTATTTCTACTGGGAGAAATGAAAGCAAAAAGATTGACTTCTGTAACCAGAATATAGTTTCCAATGGACACACTAGAGTACTCCAATTTAGAGTGTGCAAATCGTCCTTTTTTATTGCCACCATTTACAATGATAAACCCACTATCTTGGTGTTTTATCTGCCCTTTGTCATAATAACAGCAGCTGAATTTACCGAAATACAAACAGAAAATGCTACAAATACTCAACTGGTCAGGCAAAATCTGTAGAGAGAGAAACACAGTTAGTGGGTGAGATTTTTTGGGTCTATTCGTCATGGACGCAAATCCCATTATGGCCACTAAATCTCGTCAGAGAGCCATACTTAAGGAAGTGACCCGAGAAACAGTGGGTGCATTGGTTGTCATCTTCCAAAATTCTACAGACTCTGAACAGTTCCTACAGATTGCAAAGTAGCTAACGTAACACCAGTATTTAAAAAGGGAGGTAGAGAGAAAATAGACAAGTATAGACCAGTAAACCTGACGTCGGTGGTGAGGAAAATTCTAGAATCAATTATCAAAGATTTTATAGCAGAACACTTGGAAAATAGTGGCAGGATCAGACGGGGTCAGCATAGATTTATGAAAGGAGAATCATGCTTGATAAAGCTACTGGAATTCTTTGAGGATGTAACTAGTAGAGTTGACGAGGGGGTGTCAGTGGATGTGGTTTATTTGGATTTTTAGAAGGCTGTCGACAAAGTCCCACATAAGAGATTAGCATGAGAAATTAAGGCACGTGATTGGGGGTAGTGTATTGACATGGGCAGAAAACTGGTTCGCAGACAGCAAATAAAGAGTAGGAATAAACGGGTCTTTTTCCAAATGGCAGACAGTCGGATACCGCAGAGATCAGTGCTGAGATCCCAGCTATTCACTATATATATTAATGATGTAGATGAGGGAACTAATTGTAATATCTCCAGATTTGCAGATGATACAAAGCTGGATGGGAGGGTGAGCTGTGAGGAGGATGCAGAGATCTTTCAGTATGATTTGGACAAATTCAGTGAGTGGGCAAATGAATGGCAGATACAGTATAAAAATTAAGTGAATAAATGTGAGGTTATCCACATTAGCAGCAAAAACTAGAAGACAATCTGAATGGCTGTAGATTAGGAGGCGAATGTGCAATAAGACCTGAATGTCCTTATATACCAGTCAGTGAAGGTAAGCACACTACTGCAGCAGGCAGTAACGAAGGCAAATGGTATGCTGGCCTTCACAGCAAGAGGATTCGGGTACAGGAGCAGCGATGTCTTGCTGCAATTATACAGGGCCTTGGTAAGGCCATACCTGGAATATTTAGTACAATCTTCTTATCTGAAGAAGGATGTTCTTGCAGTGGAGGGAGTGTCCAGAATGTTTATCAGACTGATTCCTGGGATGGCAGAACTAACGTATGAGGAAAAATTGAGTCAGTTAGGATTGTATGCATTGGAGCTCAGAAGAATGAGGGGAGTGATCTCAGAAACCTATAAAATTCTAACAGAACTAAACAGGATAGATGCAAGAATGTTCCTGATGGTGGGGGTGTCCAGAACCAGGGGTCACTGTCCGGGGATAAAGATGAAGAGAAATTTCTTCACCCAGAAAATGGTCAGCCTGTGGAATCTGCTACCACAGTAGTTGAAGTCAAAACATTGTATGTTTTCGAGATGCAGTTAAATACTGGAACTGTCGATCGATGAGTTGAGCGCCATATCCTGTTCTTATGAGGGCGTCTTTCAGTGTCTGTAGGTGTCTGTTGTGATCCTCCTCATCTGAGCAGATCCTGTGTATATGGAAGGCTTGTCCGTAGGGGAAAGAGTTGAATTGGACTCCTTCAGAAGGCCGCTGTCCTCGACTTGACATGTACGCAGAAGCCGTCAAGACGTATGTCAATGCCAGATTCGTTAGCCACAGTCAAGACAGCCCTGAACATCACCCAAGCACAACATAATGCCATCTGCACTCTCAAGACCAACCACAACACTGTCATCGAACCAACAGAGAAAGGAGGGGCCACTGTCATACGAAACAGAACGAATTACTGCAAGGAAGTATACCAACAACTGAACAACAAGGAACACTACAATTACCTGCAGATCTGACCAAAGAACATACCTGTCAACTCAACAGGCTGATCAAGATTTGGATTCAGACCTTCAGAGCACCCTCCATGCTCTCATCCCATGTACTCCCCATATTGGAGATCTCTACTGCCTCCTGAAGATACACAAGGCTAACACACCCGTCCGTCCCATCGTATCCGGCTACGTCGAGGGCATCCTGAAACCCATTGTACAAAGAACCCCTAACTTCTGTCGTGACACTACGGACTTCCTACAGAAACTCAGCACACATGGAGCAGCTGAACCAGGAGCACTTCTGGTCACAATGGATGTCTCGGCACTCTACACTAGCATCCCCCATGACGATGGCAACTCCCTTAGTACTCAACGCCGACAATTGCCAATCTCCGGATGCAATTCCACAACTCATCCGCTTCATCCTGGACCACAACGTTTTCATCTTCAACAACCTGTTCTTCATTCAAACACACAGGACAGCCAGCGGAACCAAATTCACACCTCAACATGCCAACATTTTCATGCACAAGTTCGAACAAGACCTCTTCACTGCACAGGACCTACAACCGACGCTATACACTAGATGCATCAATTACATTTTCTTCCTTTGGACTCATGGTGAACAATCACTGAAACAGCTGTACGATGACATCAACAAGTTCCATCTCACCATCAAACTCACCATGGACTACTCTCCGGAATTGGTTGCATTCTTGGACACACGCATCCGTCCCTTCATACCCGGCTACGTCGAGGGCATCCTGAAACCCATTGTACAAAGAACCCCTAACTTCTGTCACCTCAGCACCTCATTGTACCACAAGCCCACAGATAACCTCACCATGCTCCACTTCTCCAGCTTCCACCTTAAATACATTAAAGAAGCCATCCCCTACGGACAAGCCCTCCGTATACACAGGATCTGCTCAGATGAGGAGGATCGCAACAGACATCTACAGACGCTGAAAGATGCCCTCATAAGAACAGGATATGACGTTCGACTCATCGATTGACAGTCCCGACGTGCCATAGTGAAAAACCGCACCGACCTCCTCAGAAGACAAACACGGGACACAGTGGACATGGTACCCTTCGCCGTCCAGTACTTCCCCAGAGCAGAAAAACTATGACATCTTTTCCTGTGCCTTCAACATGTCATTGATGAAGACGAACATCTCGCCAAGGCCATCCCCACACCCCCACTTCTTGCCTTCAAACAACTGCACAACCTCAAACAGACCATTGTCCGCAGCAAACTACCCAGCCTTTAGGAGAACAGTGACCACAACACCACACAATCCTGCCACAACAACCTCTGCAAGAAGTACCGGATCATCGACACGGATGCCGATCATCTCACGCGAGAACACCATCCACCCGGTACATGATACATACTTTTGAGACTCGGCCAACATTGTCTGCCTGATATGCTTTAGGAAAGGATGTCTCAAGACATAGTACATCTGGGAGACCGTGCAGATGCTATGACAATGGATGAATGAACACTGCTTGACAAACACCAGGTTAGGAATGCTCCCTCCCAGTCGGGGAACATTTCAGCAGTCACAGGCATTCAGCCTCTGATCTTCGGGTAAGCGTTCTCCAAGGCGGCCTTCATGACACACAACAGCGCAGAGGAACAGGGAAAGGAACTGATAGCCAAGTTCTGCACACATGAGGACAGCCTCAACCAGGATCTTGGGTTCATGTCACACTATCTGTAACCCCCCACAACTTATCTGGGCTTGCAAAATCTCACTAACTGTCCTGACTGGAGACAATACACACCCCTTTAACCTGTGCTTGGCCCTCTCTCCACTCACATTGTCTGTACTTTTAAGACTTGATTACCCGTAAGGACTCGCATTCCAACCATTATCTTGTAAATTGAGTTTGTGTCTGTATATGCCCTGATGGTGAATACAACTCTTCACTCACATGATGAAGAAGCCTCAGACTCCAAAAGCTAGTGCTGCCAAATGAACCTGTTGGACTTTAACATGGTGTTGAGACTCCTTACTGTGCTTACCCCAGTCCAATGCCAGCATCTCCACATCATGTCTCATTTAACACAGTGACAGTGCCAAACAATACAGTGGAAGTTATTCTCATTGAGAGCACGGAATTCTGTCTCCACAAGGACTGTGTGGTGGTCACTCTCACCAATGCCATCACGGACAGATGCATCTTCAGCCTGCAGACTGATAAGGATGAGATCAAATATGTTTTTCTCTGTTGTTGGTTACTTCACCACCTGGTGCAGAATTATTGTTCAACATAGTAGTACTGATTCATCAGTCGAAGAAGGACGCTATGTGGTAATCAGTAAGTGGTTCCTTGTCCATGTTTAACCTGAAGACATGAGATTTCATGGGGTCTGGAGCCAACATTGAGGACTCCCAGGACAACTTCCTCTGGATTGTATATCACTGTGCAGCCACCCCTTCTGGTCTGTCCTGCCAATGGGACAGAACATTTCCAGGGACGGTAATGGCACCATCTGGGACATTATTTGTAAGGTATGATTCCGTGAAAATGTCAATGTCAGGCTGTTGCTTGACTAGTTTGTGGGACAACTCTCCTAATTTTGACACTAGCCTCCCAATGTTAATACGGAAGACTTTGCTAGGTTGACAGGGCTGTTTGTTTTTCCGTTGTCTTTTCTGATGCCTAGGTCAATGCCAGATGGTCCATCTAATTTAATTTCTCTGTTGAGTCTTTATAACAATTGATGCAATTGAGTGGCTTTCTAGGCCATGTCAGAGGGCAGTTGAGAGTCAATCACATTGCTGTAGGTCTGGAGTCACAGGTAAGGACGGCAGATATTTGTCTCTAAAAGACATTAGCGAACTAGATGGGTTTGTCTGACAATCAACAATGGTTTCATGGTCATCAGTAGATTCTTAATTCCAGATTTGTTTTATTAAATTCAAATTCCATCATCTGCTGTGGCAGGATTTGAACCTGGGTCCCCTGAACATTAGCTGAGTTTCTGGATTCATAGTCTAGTTGTAATACTACAAGGCCATCGCCTAGTGATGGATGGTAGATGAAAGGGAATTGTCATGAGTTAGGAGAATTTTAGATGACCATATGTTTAAGCAGGCTAGAGCATGGGAGGCCAGTCAGAAGTGCTTTGGACTAGTTATGTCTAGAGGAAACAGACATGGATGGAGGTTTCAGCAGCACATGAATTGAGACAAGGGACAAAGTTGGATGATGTTATAAGAACATAAGAAGAACATAAGAAATAGGAGCAGGAGTAGGCCATCTAGCCCTTCGAGCCTGCCCCGCCATTCAATAAGATCATGGCTGATCTGTCGTGGCTCAGTTCCACATTCCCGCCCTCTCCCCATAACCCTTAATCCCCTCTCTTATCAAAAACCCATCAACCCCCGTCTTAAAAATATTTAGCGAGGTAGCCTCCACCACTTCAACGGGCAGAGAATTCCAGAGGTTCACCACCCTTTGAGTGAAGAAGTTCCTCCTCAACTCCGTTCTAAACCGCCCCCCCTTTATCTTGAGGCTGTGCCCCCTAGTCCTACTATCCTTTCTGAGCAGGAAGAGTCTCTCCACCTCTATCCTATCCATCCCATTCATCATCTTATACGTCTCAATGAGATCTCCCCTCATTCTTCTAAACTCTAACGAGTACAAGCCTAGTTTATTCAGCCTCTCCTCATAGCTCAACCCCCTCAACTCCGGCATCAGCCTAGTAAACCTCCTCTGCACTCCCTCCAAGGCCAAAATATCCTTGCGTAAGTACGGCGCCCAAAACTGCACACAGTACTCCAGCTGCGGCCTCACCAATGCCCTGTACAGCCGCAGCAAGACCTCCCTACTTTTATATTCAATCCCCCTCGCTATGAAGGCCAGCATCCCATTCGCCTTCCTGACCACCTGCTGCACCTGCAAGCTGGGTTTTTGCGACTCATGCACAAGGACCCCAAGGTCCCTCTGCACTGTCGCCTGCTGCAGTTTTTCGCCACGTAAGTAATAATCCTTCCTACCATTATTCCTACCAAAGTGGACCACCTTGCACTTGCCAACATTAAATTCCATTTGCCATTTCCTGGCCCATTCGCCCAGCCTATCTAGATCCTTCTGTAGACTCTCCACACCCTCCGCACAATTTGCCGTTCCACCAATCTTAGTGTCATCAGCAAATTTCGACACCCTACACTTGGTTCCCTCCTCCAGATCATCTATATAAATGGTAAATAGCTGAGGCCCCAGCATCGACCCCTGGGGCACTCCACTAGTCACCATCCGCCAATCCAAATAGCACCCATTGACCCCCACTCTCTGCCTCCTATTTGACAACCAATCCTCTATCCACGCTAACACCCTACCCCCAACTCCATGTCCCCTGACCTTCTGCAATAACCTCTTGTGAGTTGGAAATAGTTAATCTTATGCATATATAAATGAAACATGGGGAGATAGTAGTATAATGGTAACGTCACTGCACTTGTAATCCAGAGATCCAGACAAGTGTTTTGGGGACCCAAAATGGCAGCTGATGTAATTTAAATTAATTCAATTAATAAAATCTGGAATTTAAAGTTAGCCTCAGTAATGATGAAAATCCCATCTGGTTCACTGATATCATTTCAGGGAAAGAAATCTGCCATCCTTCCTCAATCTGGCTTGTTTGTGACTCCAGATCCGCAGAGAAGGGATTGCTTAGCTATTTAAGCATTAGAAGATGCAAATTCATAGCTCCTCGCACTTACTTACACCATATTTGAAGTTTTCTTGCATATTACAAGAATTGTGATAAAAGCAATGATTTTGCAGTTGATTGTATTTTCTAACAGTTGTTCTCTGCGTCAAATTTTCTAGAGTCATGTATAAAGCTAAAACTTCACAATATTGGTTGGATCCAAATTTGCAAAAGGATATGGAACAATTTTCAAATGAAAATGTCTTTGGAATAAGTAAAACTCCTAGCTTGCTGGACCATAGTTTAAATTTTGGCTGCAAAAATTCCACTGAAGTGTTCAAAATAAAAAAATAAGTTTGAAAGTCGAAATCTGTTGTTGATTTACAATTAAGTATATTCCAGGAATTTTACTGCAAAATTAGTGATAGAGTTGAACAAACATGAGACAAAATGATCTCATTCTAGGGTATATATGTCTGAAATGGTGCAACAATTGAATGGTACAGATGGGGCATAGTCCAATATTGCACAACTTTCACTGAGTTGAGAACAGACCAGTTCATCCTGGTCGCATTAGTTCACCTCTTGCTTTTGCGCTTAGGTTGACTATTAGTGGCACCTGTAAAGATCAGTATAGCAGCAACAGCAATCACTGGAGGTAACCACATTAAACATGACTGTTCCTATTCAAAGACAATTAACAAAGGTGCGTGAAAATGATATCATGATAGTTTGAGTACAGGGTGTACACTACCTTTGTAACACTATCCACGGCAGTTGTTTTTCTGTGGCTATATTTACATACTGTGAGTGAGAGTTGTGTAAACAGTCACTAGAATGAGTGGCCACCTGCTTATGTCTGATAAATTTCCAAGCCAAACAGATTTCTTAACACAAATAAAAGGAATTGCAACCATGGTTCAGAGATCATATGTAAATACTGACAAACATAGCACATCACTTTATTTCTTATTTTCTGGTCCAACAATTTGCTATGCAAGTATTCTTTGAATAGTATTCCCTAATGAGAATAACCTTATTTCCCATGTCAGCAATCCTTATGTCCTCTCTGAGCAAGATTGACAATATTCAATAAAACATATCCAGTACTTATTTTAGTTGTCTGTAATCCCAGTCCTCTAGGAATTGTGTTGAAAATTCCCAAATTTATTTCACATAAAGTGGACTTTAACTCATCTGTCTTGGCTGGTGAACTACAGTCTGCTAATCCAGTGTATCACTTAATCCCCCACATAGAAATTTTGTGTGTATTATGATGCCTTCTTTGGATTGGCGGCGGGGGGGGATTCTTCATCATAAACTAATTGTATATGAAGTAAACGTATGACTTCACAGTGAATTATTATATGCTGAACAAGGGTCTTTCTTCTCTAGTAAAACATGTCTTTAGATCCTGTTACTTGCCCCAACCAACAAACTAGTCTGGATACTCCAAAACTTATCTATCCACAAGGTTACATAACCTGGTAGAATAAATAATCTCAATAGCTATACAATATATGTTTACTATATTGCTAATTGTTATGAATAACACATGCACAATTTTCTAAATCTCCAGAGGATTGTCTCAGCATAGTAAGAATTTTACATAATTCAAAGATGTATTAATAACATCATGCAACTTCATCTTCTCAAATTGACCTTACCCATGCCTGCAGATTATAAAATACCTCAGAACAGGAGGTATTCTGAAAGCTAATGGTTAGTTGCCTGTTTTAGCCAAAGGTCATGGTTTCCATGAACCAGCATTCAATACTAACAACTAACTGAAAACCCTATCAGATGCAAATGAATCATTAAAATTGCACTTTTTGTAAATCAATCACAGATTAGCATGGATGGAAAAATAGAAAGGAAATATTTTTAAAGAAATGGAACATTTTGAGACTGAAGAACCCAAGTACATTTGTAACTAGTAGGTGACATATCACTCACCTTCAGACTAAAACACTTTAGGAGACAACTTTGATTCACACTAAGGTCCCATTCACTGACAATATAACAATTCTCCACAAAATATTTGCAAATGTAAGTTGTTTTGTTTTAGAAATTATGCTATAACTGCAGGTTTTTCTGAAAAAGCTGAATTAACTAATTAGCATAAATTGCAATGTGTGTGCTTTTAAGGGTGGGTTGCAATACCATGAAGATGTTAAGTAAATTGGTGGAAATAAACTTGGAGGAGAGCAGAGCCAAAAATGTCCATTCATGACTAAAATATAATCAAATCTGAAAATAAACTTTTCTAATGATAGATAAAGTTATCACGGGGATACTATGATAACAGTTCAGATGAGAAAGAACCACAGACGTGACCTTATCTGAAACATCAAAGAAAATTACTAAGGAATTCTGTCAAATGGGATAAGAAAGGAATTCATCATTTCCCTCATCAAAAATCCACAGAATGAAACTCCTCCTCAATCTGGCAGGATCCATGCTCTACGGTTAGGATTTAATGAATCTAAGGCGGGAAGGGCAGTCTAATGGAACAGGTTCCTTCAACTGGCACAGATGAAGCAGTGGCAGAAAATACAATGTCTATGGCTGTTTAGTCAAACCACTAAAGCCAGCAGGACCAACAAAGGCACCTGGCTATCTCACATCGTATCAGGATCCACCATGTACTCCAATCTATGTTTAAGTCACACAATCTGTCAAAATTTAGAATGTCAGGTTAACACTATCTTTGTTTTATGTATGAAAGGATATATATAAGGGACATTGTGTCATAGCTAAGTTTTTTCAATTTAAATGATTTGTCAAAATCATAAATTATTTCTGGCTTTACTTGTGTATGTCACGAAAGAAACCACCAATTATGAAGCCACAGAAACAACTGGCATCGTGGGTGGACTCTCCATAACACTGAACCTCTGAATGAAGGAAGGGAATTGTACAACAATGATATGTGCAAAAAGGGTCTTCAACCTATAAAATTAGTCTTTCAAATTTAGCTTAGATTACACCAAAGAGAGAGTAAATATTAAATAGAAACTTTCATGAACAGTGAAAGATTTCTTCACATGCTGACACCACTTCCAGAACTGACTTGTCAAGTGATATGTCTGTTTAGTTACTGACATCATTATCATAGCAGATCTGACATCTAATGACACCCACTCTTGACATAAACTGCTGTTGGGAAGGTGAATACTTCTAAATAAGCATTATAATGAACATAGATCATAGAATCCTGCAGTGCAGAAGGAGCCTTTAGGCCCACCGAGTCTGCACTGACCACAATCTCACCCATAACCCCATGTATTTACTTTAGCTAGTCCCCATGACACTAAGGGCAACTGAGTATAGCCAATCCACTTAAGCACATCTTTGGACTGTGCAAGGAAACTGGAGCATCTGGAGGAAACCCACGCAGATACGGGAAGTACGTGCAGACTCTGCACAGACAGTGATCCAAGGTGGGAATTGAGTACCTGGCATTGTGAAGCAGTAGTGCTAACTACTGTGCCACCATGCCAACCTATCACTATCACTTTTCATATCACCAGATACTTGCATAATTGAATAGTCAATAATTCTCAAAATTATACTTATTTACAAACAAGTAGAAAGAGATGAAGAAATGAAAAAAGGAACTGTCAGCTAAATTTAATGGTTGCAGCAGTGACTGCATCCTCAGCCGGAAGTTAGGGGAGTCCCACCATGGTTACTATTACAGCCTCTGACGGAATTCAATGAAAATCAGTCAGTAAACTGCACGTGATCAGTACTCCTGCCCCTAAGGTCAGAGGTCCCATTTCCAAGTGTTACCAGCCAGAGGGCTGACAGCTTTCTGGAGCAATGGCCACAGCTGGGACTAGAGCTAGCTTGAATCAGTGAAGATGGAAAAAATGGTGGACCAATGGGGGGATGGGATATGGTGGGGAGGAGGGTTTCACTGGGGCTGGTCCTTGCTGCCAAGTTGGCCCTCAGTGCTTGATCAAAAGGATCCTGAGCTAAAAAAGCTTTCACTGGGCGCCCTTGGTAGGTGCAGAGGAATCCACACCACTGGTAGAACACCAGCAACAGGATCAGGCCCTCAAGTGGTGCTTGACTGGGCATTTAAACGCCTCAATAGCCTCTAGGTGGCAAACCCGACCTAAATCATCCTTACACCGAACTTAATCGGACAGAATTAGGAATATGGTGACACGCCACACCCCCACTTCCCTCCTGATTCTATGGTATCCCCAACCACCTTCCTGTCTCCGTGCTCAATCCTGAAGGCAGCATCAACATGACAGAAGGCATTGGAATTTCATCATGACTTCATTCTCTTGCAAGCTTTCTTGCCTGATGAATACCTTCTTCCCTGATGGGGAGCCCTAGCTGATATGTGCCATGATGAAAAAACAAGTCATTAAAAAAAAGCATTACAGGTTAAGTAGAAAACAAACACAGGCGTGCATTACCCCAGTCTGAAGCCTAACATAATTTTAAGATCAGGATATTTTAAAAGGTATGAAAGGTATGCTCATGAATGAATTTGTGGGATCACTGAACTAGTTGAATGGCTTAAATTTAGTAACGCTACATGGACAACCATAATGGAAGAATAACCAACAAATAATAGTTTTCCGAAGACCTATGACAGTATATTTGAAAATAAATCATAAGAAGACGTACAAGATTCACCTTACAATAAGCCTTATCTTTGTAGGTTCAAATGCTACTTTCAAACACGTAATCTAGGTTCTTATTCTAATATGAGGGATTGCTGCAGAATCTGAGGTGGAATATTTTGGACAAGATGTTAGACTGAGGCACAAGAAAAGTAAATTCCAGAGCACTTTTTCAAAGAAGAGCAAAGGAAGTTATCCTGGTATTTTTCTCCCCTCTCATTGGGAAAATACTGTCAATTCTGGAGGAACACAATGTGGAGAATGTTTGCATAATCTGTGACAGTTTCTATTTTTACAAAAAAAATGAATGTTACAAGATAATAAGAAGGATGTTTGTACAAACAAGTTGAAGAAGAGAAGTTTTACACTAATAATGTACAAGTTATTCATTGCAATTCCATCTCAGACAAATTAATTTGCAGCAAGTAAAAGCAATAAGACCCAATTTATTTTATTCTTTCACAGGATGTCAGCATTACTGCAAGATCAGCATTTGTCTCCCATTGTTAATTCCCTCTGAGGTGGTGATAAGCTCCCATTTAAACTATTGCAGTCCATCTGTGTAGGTACACCCACTTTACTGTTAGGAAGGGAGTTCCAGGATTTTGACCCAGCGACAGTGAAGGAATGACGATATTGTTCCAAGTCAGTGTGTGGCTTGGTGAGGAACAGGCAGGCAGTGGTATTCCTAATCATCTGCTGCCTTTGTCATTCCAGGCAGCAGAGATTGTGAATTTCACCAGCATACCCGCCCTGATTCCAGGGGCAAAGCTCGAGGAACGGCATTCTCCGTTGGCCTCGGGCAGGACCGTACATGCATGGGCGGACAAGCCAGTAAAATTCTGCCCTGTGAGTTGTAAAGCTGCTGTCAAAGGAAACTAGGCCGGTTAGTTTTACGTCTGTGGTGGGAAAAATGCTTGAATCCGTCATCAAAGAAGAAATAGCGAGGCACCTTGAGAAGAATTGTTTGATAGAGCAGACGCAGCACGGATTCGTTAAGGGGAAGTCGTGTCTGACAAATTTATTGGAATTCTATGAGGATGTGACTAGTGCGGTAGACAGAGGGGAACCGGTGGATGTGGTGTTTCTCGATTTTCAGAAGGCGTTTGATAAGGTGCCGCACAAAAGGTTGCTTCAGAAGGTTAGGGGGCGTGGAGTTGGGGGTAAGGTGTTAGCGTGGATAGAGGATCGGCTGTCTAATAGGAGGCAGAGAATTGGTATCAATGGGTGCTATTCTGATTGGCGGTTGGTGACTAGTGGAGTGCCACAGGGATCGGTGCTGGAGCCTCAACTATTTACCATTTATATAGGTGATCTGGAGGAGGGGCTGAGTGTAGGATGTTGAAATTTGCTGATGACACAAAGATAAGTGGAAAAGCAAATTGTGCTGTGTAACTTGCATTATATTCATATATCTGATTTTGAAACTAAATCCATTGTATTACTTATTTAAAAACTATACAATATCTGGTATGCATTTGCAGTACTTAAGCAAATAGAGATACATTTTCAAACAGCAAAAAAGGTTCAGAAACTGTGTTTGAATGCGTCCCCTTCACATCATGTCTGCAGAGGGATCTCGATAGGCTGAGTGAGTGGGCGAGGACCTGGAGTACAATGTTAGCAAGTGTGAGGTTATCCACTTTGGCAGGAATAATAGTAGGAGGGATTACTATTTAAAGGGCGAAAAGCTGCAGCATGCTACGGTGCAAAGGGACCTGGGGGTCCTTGTGCATGAGTCGCAAAAACCCAGTCTGCAGGTGCAGCAGGTGATCAGGAAGGCGAATGGGATGCTGGCCTTTATAGCGAGGGGGATAGAATATAAAAGCAGGGAGGTCTTGCTGCAACTGTACAGGGCACTGGTGAGGCCGCAGCTGGAGTACTGTGTGCAGTTTTGGTTGCCGCACTTGCGCAAGGATATTTTGGCCTTGGAAGGAGTGCAGAGAAGGTTCACTAGGCTGATACCGGAGATGAGCGGGTTAGACTATGAAGAGAAGCTGAATAGACTGGGTTTGTACTCGTTGCTGTTTAGAAGGATGAGGGGGGATCTTACAGAGAAGTATAAGATAATGAAGGGGATGGATAGGGTAGAGGTAGACAGATTCTTCCCGCTCAGAAAGGACAGCAGGACTAGAGGGCACAGCCTCAAGATTGGGGGGGGGGCAGTTTAGAACGGAGTTGAGGAGGAACTTCCTCACTCAAAGGGTGGTGAATCTCTGGAATTCTCTGCCCGTTGAAGTGGTGGAGGCTACCTCGCTAAATATATTTAAGACACGGGTAGATAGGTTTTTGGTAGGCAAGGGAATTAAGGGTTATGGGGAGAAAGCGGGAAAGTGGAACTGAGCCACTTCAGATCAGCCATGATCTTATTGAATGGCAGGGAAGGCTCGAGGGGCTAGATGGCCTACTCCTGCTCCTATTTCTTATGTTCTTATTTCTTATGAGTGCATCTTGTATTTGGTACAATCTGCTGCCTCTGTATCAGAGGTGGACAGAGTGAATATTTAAGGTGGTAGACGAAGTGATCAAGTGGGCTGCTTTGACCTGAGTGGCATCAGGTTTGTGGAGTATTGTTGGAGCCAGACTCATCCAGACAAGTGGAGATTATTCCATCACGTTCCTGACTTGCCTTGTAGATGGTGGACAGGCTTTAGCAAGTTAGGAAATGAGCTATTCCCTCCGGAATTCCCAATCTTTGATCTGCTACGGCTGGTCTAATTAATATTATGGTCAATAGTAAATCCCTGGGATATTATTAATGGAGGTTCTGGTAATAGTAATGCACTTGAACGTTAAGTTAGTTAATTCTCTCTTTTTGTAGTCCAGTCATGGCCTGATACTTTATTGTCACAAATGTTAATTGCAACTTGTCAGACCAAGACTGAATGTTGTCCAGATTTTACTGCATATGGATATGGCCTGTTTCAGTATGAGGACATGTCTATTATTAATGTAGGCCATAAATACAGTGCAAAGTAGCTGTGTAACTTGCATTATATTCATATATCTGATTTTGAAACTAAATCCATTGTATTACTTATTTAAAAACTATACAATATCTGGTATGCATTTGCAGTACTTAAGCAAATAGAGATACATTTTCAAACAGCAAAAAAGGTTCAGAAAACTGTGTTTGAATGCGTCCCCCTCACATCATGTCTGAGTTTATAGATCCATCCCGGAGTAACTTACTCTTTAGGATGTAAAAGCCCAAAATGAAGAGCTTGGGGAAACTAAAATTTTGTTGGTAATTTCTGTTTTAATTTATTCATGGGAATGAGAGAGCCACTAGATGACCAACATTTATTGCCCATCCCAAACTGCCCTTGATAACGAGCCATCTTCCTCAACCTCTGCAGTCCATGTAATGTAAGTTAAGGCACAGTGTTTTTAGGAAGGGAGGTCCAGGATTTTAACCCAACAAAAATGAAGGAACAGTGATTTGGTTCCAAGTCAGAATGGTATGTTACTTGCAGGTGGTGGTGTTCCCTTTCACTTTCTGCCTTTGTTCTTTTGGTGGTGAGCTCACAAGGTTTTAAAGTGCTGTCAAAGGGCTTTTTAATTCCAGATTTTTAATGAAGTCAAATTTCTACATTTGCCATAATTCAAGCCCAGGTCCCCAGGGTATTATCATACGTCTCTGGATTACTGACAATGGCTGGTCTTGTTAGGATGCCATCTAGCCACTGCCTCCTATCATTATATATATATGTTCATGCAATTATATCAAATAAATGCATCTTTTACAAGTAAACACAAAGATCCCAGAATTCTATGGGACCATTTACCATAAAACATGCGCTTAAGCCATGCACATTCCCAGCGCTGTTAAATAAACACAACGCCTCTGTGACAGAGCAGCACTAATAATTGGAAGGGAGGACAGGGGCCTCCATTAAATGGTATGAATTAGCTGAAGACTGCAGCAGCAGATAAGTAATTAACGTTTCGCAAGACTTTGATTTGAAAGTCACTGTAATAGGTGATTCATTTAACATTTAGCGCCACATTTAAAGAATGTCCTCATCTGGAGTAGGTAAAAACACCAGATTGGAAGAAGGTACAGAAGAGGAACCAAAATTATAATGAAGGTAATCTTCAGACATTTCTTGAAATGTTGCAAATGAGAGAAAAACCCTGAATGGCTGATTGTAAATGCAATAAAATCAGGAAAAGTGCTTTGGATGTTACGTGGATAGAGGTGGCAATGACACCTTCATACTGCAGACTAGTGACAGCAAAAATTCATCAGTGAAGGTGGGCAAGTAACATCCATCCACCATTCGTTTTCCTTCTTGGATGGAATGGATACCAAAATACTATTCACTCTCTCAAATTAATGGGTGTCCTTCCGGGAAGAAAATCAGCCATCGTTACCTGATCTGATCTACATGTGACGTCAGATCCACAGCAATATGGTTGACTCTTCCATACACTCTGAAATAGCCTAGCAATTAGGCATGGGCAATAAATGTTGGCCCAGCTAGTGATGCCCACATTCAGTGATTTTTTAAAAATCCTCAGGTAATGTATTACATGACCTCCCATTAGCATTGACCCCTGTATGAATGAAACTCCCAGGCCTCAGTGTCAGCAAAGCCATGTCATGAAAAGATCTCCCTAAACAGGAAGAAATGGGAATATAGAAAAATTGAATTAGGGTTCAAATTCCATTCATTAGTCAATTCTTTTGATTCTCATTTCACTCCCAACCAACCATCTTTTTTAACTCACAAGATTGTTCTTTTCCCAGGTCCACCTTTTCTCCTGCAGCTCCAGTAGATCTGCAATTTTTAAAATCTCACTTGAATAATTAAAAATTAATTTTAGAGCCAGCAATTTTTTCTGCCCTCTTATTACTGGCATAAACACCCTGATGCTTAACACAAGTTTAAGTATGATTTGTTGCTATTTTTGGCTTTTGTTATTTCTTTCTATCCAGTTTATGCAGTGGGTGGGATTCTCCAGCTGTTCATACCAACGGGATTCTCTGGTCTCACTGCAGTGAACGGAGCTGTGGCCGAGTGCCAAATTCGCCGTCCTTGCTGGCAGCAGCGGCAGGCATGAACAGCTGAAGAATTTCAGCCAGTATCTCCCTATTCTAGACTCCATTTCCAATGTTTTAAAACAGGCAATTGCTTACTCTTCAAATACTTATTCCATTTATCTCAGCTCTCACTTATTGGTCAATTTTTTCTCATAGTGGGGTACACTATCTCAGGCAGCCCTCCTTCTGAAATTAGTAACCAGCACTGGCACTGAAAAATGTCACAATTCACATATGAAAATTAGTAAAATTACAAAGTAACAATTGGTGATAACATGCAAGGCTCCCTTGAAACAATGAAGGCTTGCTACACCCAATGTATTGAAATGTTACCTTCATTGGGTACTTTAAGAACATTCTGTGAATTTGGACTATTTTTATTGAATAGTTCTACTCAACTTCTGTCTTGAATTAGCTTTTATCCAGTTTTTTAAAGTGAACAGATTATACTGGGATTAGCAAGGTCAGAGGCAAAAGCACTCCAGCGGTTCCACAGATTACACCTTTTCAGAATTAGTTGTCTTAGAATGTTTTGCAACATGCAGTCTAAAACTGGTGCCATGGAGTGTAAGCATTCTTGCGTCTTCAAATGTTAATTCAATGGTGCTCTTGTTGAAAAATGCTATAACAGGGAAACATCCAAAGGGTTAATTTCTCCAGATTTTGCTTGCAAACCAGTAATAGATTGGCATAGATGGAGGCCAGATATCTGTTTTTTCAGTTGGGAAAAAGTTCTGACATGGGATGCAATAGCCAACACAATTTTTTCTTGAGATGAAAAAAAACTGGGTGATACTCTAGTTTCAACCAATCAGTTGGTAAGAATTAATAAGGAAATACGCAGCAGTTTCACATTCTGAACTTTTCTTATTTAGTTAAACAAAGGAAAGGTTAGGGTCAATTAGATATGAAAAAGAAATTTTGACAGATATTGAAGGAATACCAGAAATTCAAAATGAGTTAAAAGCAAAATTAAAAGCAAAATACTACAGATGCTGAAATCTGAAACAAAAACAGAAAATTCTGGAAAATCCCAGCAGGTCTGACAGCATCTGTGGGGAGAGAATACAGCCAACTTTTCCAGTCTGGATGACCTTCATAAAATGAGTTATTTGTTTTGTTTTAATTTAAAAGTTGAATGAATACATGCAAAGCAAGGAAGTCATTACATTTATGTTGACTTCTGCTAAAGGTGGTGGCAGTGCATCATTTAAGCAGGTTGTTTTCATAAAGTTACATAGGTTATGTAATTCTTTTGAAATTAATTTTTTAAGGTGTCGAACCTAAAACAAATTGAAATGAGTTTTGTTTTGAGAAGTCATGTCACATATTATACTGACAGCTTTCATCCTCGTCCTTGGCTGGGATTCTCCGGTGCTACTGCACTGAATGGATTTTTGGCTGAACGCCAAATACTCCATTCTCGCTGGCTGTGGGCAGGGATGGATGAGACTGAAGAATGCCACCCTTTGTCTGTTAATATTAGATGCCAACAGATTCAATGCCACAAAGCAGGATCCAATGAAGAAAACTATGTGATTAGATCAATAGTATGAATACTATTCACTGATGTGGTATAATTCTGTATCTTTTACTGCAGTATAGCAAACTTGGTTTGTGAAGGAAAAGAGCCACGATAACATAGATGAATGAAGTCATGGCAAGTTCTAATGTAGCATATATCCTTAGACAGATTAATGAATTAGAGAAATTAAAAAACAGTTTAGGATTTTTTTTTCTGTGTGAAGGTAACGACAGCACCTAGAGCACCTCAAACGTAGTAAAATAATCACAACAGCGTTATCAGACAAAATTTAACATCGGGCCACATAAGGAGATATGAGGAAAAGTAACCAAAGGTTTGGTCAAAAGGGTAGACATTATGGAACATCTTTAAAGGGAGAAAGTGAATTTAAAGGCTGAGAGGCTCAAAGAAGGAATTCCAGAGCATAGAGCTTAACAATGAAATGAATGGCAAAATATAGAGGAGACAAGGAAATCAGGAGTGTAAAAGAAGCTAAAATTTGGAATACAGCTACACTGACTCTGATCTCACCCTATAATGACGCAGTTACTTTGTAGTAGAGGTCTTTGATAACTATCAGAATCAGGAATCCAGACTTATTTTCCACAGCATAAGAAACAAATCCATTTGACAAATAAAACTTTGTTGTTTAATGACCTTTTCAACAATCAACTAAGATCTCAGAATTCTTTTTTGCTAGTAATAAAAATAGCCTGCAATATTTCAACCCCAACAGCAACCAGTATTCGATTGTTTCTTTCAATGAATGTGAGTATCGCATTTGTTGCCCTAATTTGCTGTCGAGAAGATGGTAGTGAGCTGCCTTCCTGAATCATTCCAGTCCATCTGGTGTAAATACACTCATAGTACTGATACAAGTTTTTGATCCGGAGACAGTGAGCAAATGGCGATATGCTTCCAAGTCAGAATGGTGTATGGTTTGAAGGGGAACTTGTAGGTAGTGGTGTTATGCTTATGTTCTTATGTGTTCCTATGCATTCCTTGCTCTTATCCTTCTAGCTTCTAGGTCATGGGTTTGGAAGCTGCTATTGAAGGAAGCTTGGTAAGTGGCTGCAGTGTGTCTTGTATATGGTACAGACTGCTTTGAAATTGCACTGGTGATGGATGACAATGTTATAAATGTAGGTCCCTTTAAGAATAAAGCAGGTCTTGCTTTAGAGTGAATTGAGAGCAGGTGATGATCATTGAAGCTAATACTTAAGAGTTGGTTTTTCTCCTGTTGGTGCTGTTTCTTGACAGGGAGAGGATGCAGAAGGGAAGAGTGGAAACCCAATGCTTGCACTGAACAATTGCATCACAACAAAATAGTTGTGCATAATCAGAATGCCTTCTGCTGCCTAATTCAGTAAATGGATATTCACCTCTAAAACAGTGGAGAGAATGATGAGTATGGTGTCAATCATGCAGGTTGCTTTGTCCTGGATGGTACAAGCTTCTTTAGCGCTGCATTCAACTGTGCACGTAGCCAGTATTCCACCACACTCCTGATTTGTGCCTTGCTAACAGGCTTTAGGGAGACAGGAGGCAATTTATTCACCACAAAATTCCCAGCATTAACATGCTCTTGTAGCCAAGTATTTGTATAGCTGGTCCGTGATGATCCTCAAGATCTTGATGGTAATTTTATTGAATGTCAAGAAGAGATGGCTTGATTCTTTCTTGTTGGAGATGGTCATTGTCTGTCACTTGAATGTGGTGTGAATGTTACTTGCCACTTATCCGCCAGGCCTGAATGTTGTCCAGGTCTTCCTGCATGTGGGCATGAACAGTATCTAAGGAGTCACAAATGGTGTTGAACATCTGTGCAGTCATCAGCAAACATCTCCACTTCTGATCTCATGATGGAGGGAAGATCATTGCTGAAGTAGTTGAGTTTGGATGGACCAAAGAAACTACCCTGAGGAACTCCCGTATTGATGTCCTAGGGTTGAGATACTTAGTCTCCAACAAGCACAACCATCCTCTTTTGGGTTAATTATGACTCCGACCAGTGGAGTGTTTTCCTCTAATTCCTGCAGACTGCAATTTTGCCAGGGCTCCTTGATGCCAAACTTGCCTATTGCCTCGATGTCAAGAGCAGTCACTCTCAGCTCATCTCTTGAACTAGCGAGCAGGTTATTGCTGTCTAAGCGTCACTTGACAACACCACCAACAACACCTTTCATTATTTTGTTGATAGTCAAAAGTGTTCTAATGGAGTGTGAATGGCCAGATTGGATTAGTCCTGATTTATGTGGTCAGGATACCAAAGAACAAAGAAAATCACAGCACAAGAACAGGCCCTTTGCCCCCCACCCCACCCCCTCAAGCCTGCACCAACCATGCTGCCCGACTTAACTAAAACCCCCTAACCTTCCGGGGACCATATCTCTTTATTCCCATCCTATTCATGTATTTGTCAAGATGCCCCTTAAAATTCACTACCATATCTGCTTCCACTACCTCCCCTGGCGAGTTCCAGGCACCCATTACTCTCTGTGTAAAAAATCTGCCTCGTACATCTCCTTTAAAGCTTGCTCCTCGCACTTGAAACCTGTGCCCCAGTAATTGACTCTTCTACCTGGGAAAAAGCTTCTGACTATCCACTCTGTCAATGCCTCTCATAATCTTGTAGACTTCTATTAGGTCGCCTCTCAACCTCCGTCGTTCCAATGAGAACAAACCAAGTTTCTCCAATCTCTCCTCATTCTTGATGCCCTCCATACCAGGCAGCATCCTGGTAAATCTTTTCTGTACCCTCTCCAAAGTCTCCACATCCTTCTGGTAGTGTGGCGATCAGAATTGAACACTACATTCCAAGTGTGGCCTAACTAAGGTTCAAAAAAGCTGTAACATGACTTGCCAATTTTTAAACTCAGTGCCCTGGCTGATGAAGGCAAGCATGCCGTATGCCTTCTTGACTACCTTCTCTACCTACATTGACAGTTTGTGACCTGTGTACCTGTACAACCAGATCCCTTTGCCTATCAAAACTCATAAGCGTTCTGCAATTTACTGAGCAATTTTCTACATGTTAAGTACTGCGATGACATTTAACTGCACCTTACTTCCTGATAAATTCAGATTCATTTATCTCCTTAATGCAAATGTTGCCATGTATCAGCTCCATTGATTGTATTACCAGTATGGCTATTAGTTAGAGAAACTTTTGATCCTTAATTATGAATATTAAGAGCTGGAGATAAAAAAAATTTATAAAGTGAACTGTATTTATAATATATATGTTTATGATACTTTCTCAAAGTTCAGTCGCCAGTAGTAATCGATCTGACTGTGATATATGACTTTTAAAACCCTCGCTCTATAATCCATCGTAGGTAGCTATTACAAAATGGACAAATGATTTCCTAATAATTAACTACAGATTATCTTTGTTGTTGTGAAAGCTCCTAGATCCCTTTCACTAAACATCACACTTTGCTTTACTGAACCTAGCTCTCATCATCATATGATAATTCATTGGAGTTTAGAAGAGTGAAAGAGGAGAACCACAGAAACTTATAAAATTCTAATAGGATTAGATTCAGTACAAATGGTGGGGGAGTCCAGATCTAGGGGCGATGGTTTGAGGACTGAGCTGAAGAGAAATTTCTTCACCCAGAAAGTGGTGAATTTGTGGAATTCACTACTACAAAAAGTAGTTGAGGGCAAAACCTTGTGATTTCAAGAAGAAATTAGATACAGCTCTGGGGCTAAAGCAGTCAAGGAACATGGGGCAAAGACAGGATCAGGGTATTGAATTTAATGATCAGCCATGATCAAAATGAACGTTGGAGCAGGCTCAAAGGGCCAAATGGCCTACGCCTCTTCTATTTTCTATGTATGTTTCTATGCAACTCCCAGAGGGCAACAAGAAAAGGCTAAAAACTATCATAATCACCAGAAATGTTTGTTAAAGAGGTAATGATGTCACCAGAAAGTGGCTGAAAATAATTTCACAACCTCTGGTTGTGAAACACAATGGGACATCCTATGACAAACTTTTGAAGTCTAGTCACTATTATGATATAGGAAAATCATGGCAGCCAAATTGCATACAGCAAGGTCCCACTAACAGCTTTCAGATAAACAATGAATAAACTATCTCAGTGACATTGGTTGAAGATAAATGTTGGCCTAATCACCAGATGAACTTCCCAGCTCTTCTATTCAGAGCTGATGTTTAGTCACATCAAAATTATAACTATTCTGCCTCAGTACTGCATGGGAGTGTCAGTTAGGATTGGGGCTTTAACCATTAATTTTGGAATCAAAGGCAAGGATGCTAACAAAAAAGAAAATACAAAAGCAAAATACTGTGGATGCGCGAGAACTAAAAACAGAAAGTTCTGAAAGTACTCAGCATATCTGGCAGTGTCTCTCAGAAATGGACAAGACAGTTCTGACAGAAGGTCAATGACTCGAAACATTAACTCAGTTTTTCTTATCACAGCTGCTGCCAGATCTGCTCAGTATTTCGAGCATTTGCTTTTTTACTACTACCAGTGAGCCAGAGGTCACACCTTGTTATTAGAACAATATCCATGGTTTATTTATCTCATATGTATAAGGTACATAACCACATCCAGAATCAGCAACATGGCCAAACTTGAAACTTTTAAAAATTCCAGCTTACTTTATAAACACTAGATAGAAAAGTAATTTAAAGATTGTATTGCACCTGAAGAATCAGATGATTCTTGTGCATGACTTGAGCCTTGCCCTCAGAATTCAGGGATCGCAAACACTTGATTACACTGCTGACCTTATCAATCGTTCCAACTGACCTGGAATCCTAGTTAGCACCTCAAAGGGACATATTATTCAGATTTTGTAAAACTGTAACAGGTGATTTGATTACAAGGATAACCAAAGTTCTTTCCATTAATGATTAGGGAAAACAACATGACTCAAGCTAACAAGCTGTGACAAATCCCATATATTTCTGCATTTATCATACATAGCAGTTTCTTGCCCCAATATTACAATCTGGCTTACTAAGTTAAGGAGTCAGAAAAGCAATGCTTCCAGAATAGATTTGTACGATAACAAAGCATTTTCTCTATTAATGATTAAATAAGCAAGGTCGTTAAACCACAGGTATCCTAAGTATACATGTATTATTGTTTCTGTAAACAGTTAGGACCTTCTGGTAAAATCCGAGTGCTATTATCTTCAGAAAGATATGTGAAACACCTACTGTGATATTGCAGGTCAGATTCCTCTACATGAGATGATTTATTTTTTAATTAAATATCCTAAAAATAGGCCTCAGTATGTATCCAAAAGTTAAAGTGATGATACTTTCTGTTTCAAATGTAATATTGTTGGTCTCACAATATTTAAAGTTAATATTTCTTCCGTAACAATTTCCTATTTTTAAATTAGATTATTGTTTTGTTTTAAGCAGACAAACCTGCTAAGATACTGCCAAGTACAGTGGACTATGTGGTTAGCCTTTGTAAACTACATTACAGAATTTCTGTTCATCAAACAATTGATCCAATTAACTGTTGACTTTAGGATTTATTTTTAATTCTAAACAGTATAGAAAATTTTCAGTTAAAATAAAGGCCAAAATACAAGTTCAGTTGTTACCACAATAATATTCACTCAACACAATGGACAAAACAGGGTCTGAACATCCATGTTACAAGTGTGCACTCTGGTCACTCTCGCTATATTGGCAGCAAATCAATTGATCAATCATGAGGTATTTGATAACATTCAACCTTTATTCATGTTGCCATAACCCCAATGCTAGTTAAGAAGAAATTGATTGCATTCATAAGCTCTCTACATTTTTCATATTCTGGCGATTGAGAGCAAAGCACTTAGGTTAGAAAAAGGAGAAGAAATCAAATTACAATCTTGATGCACAGCAAGCAGCACTTTGTGCTGATCATCAAACACCTGACAATTTGAACTTGTCTGCACTTTTTAATTTTATTACTATTTTTAGATGTGAAATGTTTATTCAATCATTTCACAGAGCAAACTGTGCTGTTAATGCAAAACATCAAAAATAATTATCAGTAAATTTGATCACTTCTATTTAAAACCACTGTGAGATCCATGGCAAGAAAAACCATGGCAGTGTGCGCTCTTACATAAGGTCTCATTTTGGTATAGTGCTTCCATTACCTGGGATGGAATTTGTCCTTCAGGTGTCCAGAATCATCCTTCAATGATCTGATCCTTAAGATCTTATGTACTTTGAACACTCATTTTTCTTTGACCTTAGAAAACAAAAATAAAGTTCTGAAATCTCACCAATGTACTGGCCTATAGAAGACATCATGAAACAACAAACAAAACATTAGCTATCTGTTCATTTGGTTAAAGGACGTATAAATTCAATTCCTCTCAATTTTGGCAGCCACAGCTGAATACAGTATTAATGGTGCGGACTATAGCATTATATTATTTGATCATCAACTGCACCGACTTGTATTCTACTGATTTGACAACGTCATTCAACATACTACTGGTTTTGTTGATTATTACACTCCATTGTTGGGACATATTTGGAGTCAACTCTAAGTTGCTAAGTCTTTTTCAGCTTCTGCCTTAGCCATTTCAACATTACTTGGAAATCAATGTATCATTCATTTTCTTCTATCTATAATACATGTCTGCATTAAACTTAATCAGTTATTACTCTATTCACATTCAAATCTTGTTAAACTGAAACTTTGTAGTTTGTTAGCTGCCTCCTTCAATTCCACTACTCCTACTAGTTGGGATAATCCTTAAATTTTGCCAAATTATATTATTTTCGAAACTAGATCAATTATAGATATAGAAATTGTGGTGGTCATAACACTGAATCCTGTGATACACCACTCTCTATTTCTTCCCACTTTGACATAACTCCACTAATGAGTATTTGCTGTTTCCTTCACTTCAGCTTTTTTTTTTATCAATTCTGAAGGTTTGCCCTAAATCTCCACAACCCTGAGTTTAATTAATAGATTTTTACATATAGCATTATCAAAAGCCTTTTGACCAACAAGGTGCACCACATGATGGGACATTCCACAATTCACTTACGTTGTGATATTCTCAAAGCTGTTGAACAGGTTGATCTGACAGAATCTTCCCCTGCTGGTTGTATGGTCACCTCTGTTAACTAGGTTTCTGTTCCAAAGTTTGTTTTCAAATTTGATCCTGATCGTTGATTCTATACCTTTAGATGGAAAAGACTAAAGGGGCCATACTTTCCTGTACTTTCAACGTTTGTCACCCTTATGAACATGGGCACCAATTAGCCTGCTTCCAATCCATTAATACTTGCCTTCCAGTGCCTATTGCATTCCCAATAACTGACAGTTCCTCACAGATCTACCTGTTTCTCTCATAATAATTACCATTTAGCACTGGGGATCTATTTCTTTTAAGCACCAGCTAGGACTACTGTACAATTAATTAATTGGGCAAAATCTTCAACTTTAATGGGGACATAAAATGAACAGTAGTGGATCATCTGCTCATCTGCTACACCTCACTCGATTTACCTTTCTACTGACATCAATAGAAGGGAAAATTATAGGCTTGAATAATAGACAACCAGTTCACTAATTCCAGTTGTATATCTATGCCAACGCTGAACATTTTTACCACTGAATTTGCCGAAGTTATTTTGAGGATGTCATGTTGCTCAGGTTCCCTTGCTGAACATCAGAAGAAATTCATTCCATTATTTCATTGACTATTTTATGCTTTTCCTGACTTTTAAGTTTGTAAGCATCATTTCATCCTGTTTAGTTCGTTCAATCAGACCACAGTACCGAGACAGCCTGAAAAATATCTTTACCTCTTGTGCTGCAGTTAAAAATGCTATTTCATATGTGCTTTTATATAACCGCTTTACCACTGAAATTACCTGCTGCAGTCACAAACACACTAAACTAGAGCCGTGATAAAGCTGGAGTGAAGCAACAAAATGCTACCACTTCGAGGTACAAAAGCTCTATTTCCAGAAGATGCCCCTTTTCAAAGTTCAAATATACCAGATTTGTAACATCCAACTTATCTCAGCAATTCATGGTAACTCTCTCCCTCTCACTACCATGGAATCTTTCAGATTTGTCATACACAAACTCTACAATCTTGAAAGATACCAAAAAATTATTCAATCTATTTGTAAAAAAAATCTACTTAAATGGGAGCTCAGTTTTCCATGGTGAGCAAAAGTTGATTTTAAAATAACATCAGCACATTTGTTGAATGTGTGAATCTATTTTCCTTCAGTAATTGCAAATTATGGGTATCTTGCTATATGTTTGCATTATCATCCAGAAAATAGTTTAAAATATTAAGAATAGGAGAAATGCTGCATAAAGCATATCATTGCTCTCCTTCCTTTGTTCACTCCCACCAAATATGAGTTTCAGTCTACTCAACAATGTACTATTAAACATTCTCAGTTTTTTTTTACACAAGTGGTCAGGTTATTTTGTTATTGCAAAGTCAACCCCATGACTAATGGATAGCGTGAATGGAGAGCTCTGATGTTACCCAGTCACAGCAAGAAGCCTCACAACACCGGGTTAAAGTCCAACAGGTTTATTTGGTAGCACAAGCCATGAGCTTTCAGAGGACTGCCCCTTCATCAGGTGAGTAGGAGTTATGTTCACAAACAGGCCATATAAAGACACAAAATCAATTTACAAAATAATGGGTGGGATGTGAGTCTTGACAGGTAATCAAATCTTAAAAGTACAAACAACGTGAGTGGAGAGAGGGTTAAGCACAGGTTAAAGAGATGTGTATTGTCTCCAGCTAAGACAGTGAGATTTCATTCTGTTGATTATTTCATTGACTATTTTATGCTTTTCCTCACTTTTAAGCTTGTGAGCATCATTTTAACTATCATCCTGTTTAGTTTGTTCAATCAGACCGCAGTCTGATTGAACAAACACCCTGAAACATATCTTATAACACATCTCTTTAACCTGTGCTTAACGCTCTCTCTACTCATATTGTCTGTACCTTCAACACTTGATTACCTGTAAAGACTTGCATTCCAACCATTATTTTGTAAATTGAGTTTGTATCTTTATATGACCTATTTGTGAACAGAACTCCCACTCACCTGATAAAGGGGGCAGCGCTCCGAAAGCTAGTGACTTATGCTAACCAAATAAACCTGTTTTTATTTTAACTTAGTGTGTGAGACTTCTTACTGTGTTTACCCCAATCCAACGCTGGCATCTCCACATCATGGTTACCCAGTCACCCAAGATAATCTATTAGCCCTCGGGAAGTTAAGTACATCATTTGTTTAATAAGAAAATTTTTCAAAGAACACATTTCTAATTTTTTGCTCTTCTTGCTTCTCTAGGAAGTAACTACCATTATTTGTTCCATCTTAATTAAACATTAGCATAAAACGTGCTATTTGGTGAGAAACCCAGTCAGGTTTCATATAAAATATTGAGGACACCATCTATACTGGCAATGATGTTAAACCAGTCTTGCAGGAATGAATAGATGGCCTTTGAGTCATTCCATCACCAACCCTTTTACAACCCCCATCCTGTCATGTGATTATAGCATAATTCAAAGAGATTGGCCTGGTCCACTATAGTAGGACAAAACAAATGTTCATAACAACTTATATTTTTGAACTGCAGTTGTGAAAAATGCATGAAGTGTATATTATTTTCAAACAGCAATAATTAAAGTTAAAAAAAATACATTTGCTGCCAAGAAAGGCACTTATAAGTTGATCTGATTGGTAGTTCTTGAAAAGGTAATTTTTGAGGCCGTACACTAACTATTCAACTTGGTTGACACTGCTCTGTAAATCCTGGCTCTGAGGTTTTCAAATCTGAGGTAATGCCTTATGGAAAAAATATAAACATGGCTAAAAATGGCAAGTTGTAACACTCATATGGGGACAGCCAAATGATATCTGTATATTCTTTTTTCTCATTCCCATTTTCGTATGTACCTCTTTCTTTATAGAATCACAGAAAAGTTACAGCACAGAAGGAGGCCATTTATCTTGTCAGCCTGACGACACCCAGGTGCCCTTTCTAATCCCACCTACCTACACCCCGCCCATAGCCCTGTAGTTTATAGCACTTAAGGTGCATATCCAGGTACTTGTTAAGAGTTCTGCCTCCACCACCAACTTAGGCAGTGAATTCTAGACAGCCACCATCCTCTGCATAAAAGACCTTCTTCCTCATATGCCCTCAACACCTTCTGCCACTTATGACCCCTGTGGTCATGGGAAGTGCAAGTGTTTAATACTTTCCCTCACTGGAGTATCAAAACATGAGACAAGTGTCAACCTGTTGCGACTGCAATATCCAAGGCAATAGTAATATCCCCATCTTAAAACAATAAACTTTTAACAAGAGAAGCTGAAAGAAGTGCTTCAAATATTATGCACACTCAGGTTTCTAAGCATAATTTTTAGGGAGAGAAATCTAATTCTCACAGATGAGGTTAGTACCTTGGTAGGAATGCTGACAGGCTGAGAATAACTCTAAGCCAGCATGTAATCAATCACAGCACAACAAGCAAAAACAGCATCTTACATTAAAATCACAATACCTAACAGGTGATCTAAACCTGCAAAATATCAAATGATTAAGAGTAAAGAACCAGTGCAACAACACAATTGAAGGATTCTGGTGGTAACATAAGCTGTCAGTCACTTGGGAGGTTTCTATTCGAGGTGCAACATTTCATCCATGTAACTGTCGCCATCAGAGTAGCCATGGCCTGAAATCATAATCTTACTTTGAAACAAGAAAAAAATCTTAAAAATTAAACTGCACCATAAAAGCTAGCAACAACAAGGGATAATATGAGTCCTGTTTACAGAGTCTAAGCGGTAATCGGTACCTCTTATGATTGGGAACAGAAGTGCAGCCAAAGTTCATGGAAATACACCCCAGTAAAAATTAATATCTTTAGAAGAGCAAGAGGAAAGTATTAAAAATACTAACAATATACTGCTTGAAGTCTATGTATAGATTGAGTTTACAATTACTTATATTATTCAATGTGATTATAAATATATTATGCACTCATTTACACAGTGCAAATACAATATATCATATGCTACGTAATAAATGCACTGTATAATGACAAAACAAGTCACACTGCTATATTCAATGCTATAACTCTACATAAAGTGTTTATAGTATTTACTATAGTACATAATGTATAACAATGCATTCAAGTAATTGCACTTTATAATGTTAATGTTCTATGCTATAAATACACTATACCTTATGTAGTATAGACCACAAACCAGTCTAGGGCTTAGTTAGCATTATAACCTCATCATTCAAAATCTCCTGAGACTGTAAAAAGCTATGTATTTCCCTTTCAGATATTACTATTCCTTTTGTATTTTTCTAGGATGAGTATGGGTTTGCAGAAGGAGACCACAAGAGTTAAAATTACAATAGCAAAGTGAAAAATATTCGGTAAGGTTTTTCAGAATTCATTTCTTTTCAATTTTAATTAAAATGAAAACACTTGCGCAAATTGAGATCTGAAATTACTCCTTTAAAAGAGAAATTTTCTGTGGAGAAATTCCTAAACCTTGAAACTATTTTATTTGAATATAACATGATGTAGAGTTGATGCAAAACACAGAATGCTATTCATTCAAAAACACATTAACTTTGGACAAAAATACTAAGATGGAAACAAAACAAATAATATTTCATTGATAGATATAATTACATTTTTTTAAGAGTGCTTTATTTACACAGATTCACTTACTGTTAATTCAAATAGTATAAAGTTAGTGATTTCACATAAACCCCAGGCGACAAGGCAGCAACACACTAATTTCTAAATAAATGCTATTTCTAGAAGTATTGAATGAGCAACAATAACCTGCATTTATTTCATGTCTATATGTCTAAAGAAACATAAGCAAAACGAAAATGCATGCCATGGCAGGGAGGGAGACCGAAAGCTAGATCAAAGTAATGGGTTAAAAGGAATACAGACACACATGCATTGAGGATAATTTTAACGTACATTGACTAGTGGGGAACTGATGAGATAAAATCAGCCACACTCTTTACACCAACATAGAGTAAAATTGGGTGGAGTACAAGGAGAAAGCCAATCTGATCTTGTCAGTTTCCTACCAGATAGGTTAAATGAAAATTACCCATACAATTTTATTTCGGCTATTCATTGAATGAACCAAAATATTAAAATTGAATTTGAATCTTATAGCAACACATAGTGATCTGCATTAAATGCTGAACTTTAAAAAATGTTAAGTATTACTGGCTCCTGCATTGCCGAGGAATAAGCTAGAGAGAAGATTGTTTGTGCATGTGCAGAAAGTTACAGTATGTTGTTTAAAATGGCAAATTTATAATCCTGGAAGTTTTGCAGGGGTTCTCCTGATCTCCTGCCATAACTTAATTTCAGATATGGAAATACTGAAGAAAGTGTTATTTTCCTGGATTTTTCACTGAAGCCGTGGTGGAAAATCAGCAGAATTTCTATCACATACTGCTAATAGCTTGAATTTAAGTACTAAAATAAGCCAAATACTTCGGATGCTGGAATCTGAAACAAGAACAGAGGACGCTGGAAAAACCCAGCGGGTCTGCCACTATCAACTAAGAGAGAAACAGAGTTAACATCTCAAGTCCATAAACTCTTCGTATAGTTTGAATCTGTTCTTTAACTGAGAAACCATCCACTCAGCATAGTTACAGTACGTTCCTCAATATTTTAGAGACAGATTGCAAAATGTGTGCTAAGATTAGTTAATGGCTGTCAGGTAAATTTTCAAATGCTGTAAATTAGTTAACAGCATCAAAACAAAAGCCCTTGAAATTTGCCTATAGGTACTTTGAATCCAAGATTTTTCGGTTGATCCTTAAAATAAAATATTTGCGGGGAACCAAAACAACAAAACTTTGGTCTGAAAAATAAAAACTGAATTTAACCACTAGTCAGTCTTCCTCTCTCAACCCCCCCACTTACCTAAAGTAATGTAAGGTGCATATATTTATTGGAAAATGGTTCACAAATAAACTGTGACATCTGTCAATAATATGCTTAAAAACACTGCCATCATTTCACAAAGGTATTATTATACTTTTACAGTGTGACATACCAATGTTTCAGCCTCTCCAAGGCAAGGCAAGTAATTCCTAAATACTTCAAGCAAATAGGGATAAATTTAAACTTTTGTCAACTGGCCTGCAATGGATTGGCCTTCGATTATATATTCTGCTGAATTTGCCTTTATATTAAAGTCAATGTTAAAAAAAACCAACAGAGCGCATAACAACTGGCCAATCCACCATTGCCCGTTTCCATCCAGTGATATCCCATAGTTACATATTTAACTATATTGAATTTGCCTTGAAAACAATAAAAATAAGAACTATTTTCTTGTGTCCTTTTAAAGTTGTATTTGTCCAAAAAAATTCAAAATGTCCAGTAATGTGAATTAACCTACTGTTCGAAATTATACAGGAGATCTAATAGCTAGATTCAAATTTCACAATTTGAAAATGGCAACTTTGAATTAACAAGATATTTACATACTTAATTAGTGAAATGACATAACCATACAGAAAAATAGATATATTCTTAAAAACTCTCACTTTTTCTTTGTATATGTTTATCAGTTTAGTTCTGTTGTAGCATTATTAATTCTGTGTCGGCAACTTGTAGGTTCAAGTCCCACTCCAGGACTTGAGCACATAATCTCGGCTAACAGCCCTGCTGTGTGGTCAAACATTCCATCTTTCAGGTGAAAGGTGAAAATTAGGCCCTGCCCTTTCTACCTGATCAGGTGAGCACTAATGCCACGAATCAAAGAACAGCAGGGAATCCTGCTGCTGTCTTGGACAACAATGATTTCTCAACCAACATACTAAAAACATATTAAGTGACATATTAAGTCCATTCCTCTGAATGGACAAATCCAGAAAAAATTAAATAGCCGTACATTTCAGCCTCAAATTCAACGATTGAATTTATTTGAAATAACACATTTTAAAAGATTTTTTGAAAAACATAAGTTACAGTAATTGGTATATCCAGGAATACATACATAAATACACAAAAAAGTTATTCATATAAAAAAAAATTCTGTTTCCAGCACAATTTAACAAAGTAACTGGAAACTAAATCTACATTTTCCCTCACTTTCTTACCGTGCATCCTGGTTCTAGGTTCAAATGTTGGTTTAATGGCTCCCAGCAAAATTTGAGGTTATTTTTGGATTAATAAAACTAATAAAATGGGGTTTCACAATGTCTGATTTAATTTCCTTCATACAAAAATTAGTTACTGCTGAACAAGTACAGTAGCAATTATGCAGCAGGCACTGGCAAGGAAAACGCAAGCATCTGTCTTACCTATCTCCCCTGCCCCTGTTTCATGGATTTGGGTGTCTAACTAACTATGAATTGTATATTTAACAAAAACAAATTATCCAGTCAACTCCTCCCCCTTACAACCCACCCCAAAAACAAATGGCATCTTTGTGGCGCATTCAGTCCCAAATTTTGGTAATAAAGTGGCTGTTTGATTGCTTGAATATCACGTGTTTGTCTGACAGATTACACAGTTTGTGTTCTCTTTCCTCCATCCTGTCTCTAAGCGTGTGCATGACATAATCTTTCTCGGTCAGTACAACATGATGGGCCATTTTGTTCAGATCACTACATGCCGTCACATTGTCATTTGGTAACCCCTGGTCAGGATTAAACTGATAATAAATATTTTAATTTTAAAAATTAGAGAAAATATTTGGAGAGTTTTGTTAATTTACGTTAGTTTATTATCTACTTTTAAAGGTTTATTGAATTAGTTTTAATCACCTCACTTCCATTTTGTTTCAACATTTGCAGAATGCAGCGTCAATCTGGTAATGGCTGGTTTCACTCCTGCTCTTCACTAAAATGTTGCATATTTTAATGTTACAAAATGATTGCTGGCATCAATTGAAAATTACTCAATCACATACCCCCATCCCTATCACTGTAACAATTACAATTGGCGTCTTAAACCAAACTTCCCAACTGCAACCCCTCCACCAAATAGATTCCCTGCTAACAATCTGCTTCTCTCTGAGTATTAATCTACAAACACACAGTGCACCATCATTATTGATCTCCACTGCTGGAACAAGGTGATGCCTGCATTGCAACTCTAGTTATTAACAAGTTATAAAATAGAAAATTGAAGTGTTTTAATTAGATTTACTTCAGATGGCAACTACTAATTCTACTCAAATCTTCTTTGTTCTGATTTTCAATATCCATTCTTTTTTGGAATAATGCATTTCTCCTAGTTAAATAAGATGGTGCTAACCTACCAGGGTTTAGGAAAAAAATCTCTTAAATCATGTTGCCATAGAAGACACCTTGCATGCTACTGCAAAATATTTTCTCTGCCTCCCATTCCAATTTAAGACAATGGATCAAAATGGGAGATCTGACTGTATTGGAATAGCTTAGCAACAAGAACCATGGTATTCTTATTCCTCCATTTAAGAATGAATTGTCTTAACTACACACTCTGAGGTCTAAAATCATCTTTTGAGGAGGAGAAAAATCAACTCACATTATTCTTTAACAACTGCTCCTTGAAATATAAATAATTTTGTTGTTTCTTTTCTTTTTTGAGTCAATGATTTGATTGGGTATGATCAGTGATGGCCTGTTACAGTAGACATTGCTGTTTGAAACAAAATATCAGAAATAGGTTTCACTGTGAAGTTTCTTTGCATTCAGGTTTGCCAGATCGATCTCTTCATTTCTACACTAAAGCATAAAGAACTCATGCTCTGTGTACAATATTAATACCATTTTGCATTTTTTAATTAATGCAAATCAGCAAAAAATGCCACCAAAAGTTAGTTAAAAAATAGTAAATTGAATCATGCAAAATTGGAAACAGAAGTTTCAGAACAAGCAGACTACGAAGATATAAATGCAACATTTAAATGGTCAGGGAAGACAATTGTTAAAGGAATCAATATTTTATATTCAAATAAGATAATGTTAACCACTGCGCAGTTAAATAATTATTTGCCAAAAAGCGATTACAAAAAAATATATATTTTGGAATTAAAAAGCTATAACATCGGAGTATTTGAGTTTCTTAAACCAGCACAACATGGCTTTCTGTGACATGTCACATATTTGTGTAATAACAGACTATTTTGAGTGGATTAGTTTAATTTGCTGACCATCAGGAGTTTTCTATTAGCTGTAATGAATATCTGCTCATAATAAACCTGACATCAACATGCAAAGTAATTTTTAATGAAAATATATAATGGTTTAATGCAGTGTAATTAAATAAACGAAAGTAAAACAATACAAGTACATTTGTCACAGAGAGCTGAACAGGCAAACACACACGCACGCAGACACATAGAAAGAATGTTCTTTCAGCCTAGCTGCCATCAATGCAATTACATTGAACTTTTAAAGGTATACGCAGAAAATAATCTTTTATGTATTGATTTAAAAAATCAACAACAAATAATTTTTTTAAAATTTTACTCATTTCGTTGTGCTATTTTTCATTCTTGTAGGGTTTGGTATAAAAAGGTACAGCTGCCATTTTTACTGCTGCACTCGACAGAATACAGACATCTCTGAAAGACAATATCTGTCTCAAAAACTGATGTGGCAATGGTTAAATAAAACCTACTACCCAAGTTTTACTCCATCTTTCTTAAATGCCAATCATTAAGGATCAAACTCCACACAGGAATAATCACTTAGCTGAGAACAGTTTTCATTCTGACCTGAATCATTTGGATCCTCAACTGGATTAAAGCATAAAAAGAATGCTTAAACCATATGAAGTCATTTGAAAATACCCATAAACAAGGCCACGCACCAGTATAACAAGTGCCCAATACATGGAAACAATGGAAGACTGCAGGGAAATAACTATGAAGGAACAAAATATCACAAGATATGGCTGATCCGACTAACTCAAAGCAACTCCCACTTGAGACGATTTAGATTATTATTTTTGCTTGAGAAGAAGGAATGGTCAGTATCAGATTTTAAAACATTAAAGATTTAAACTAAATATTATGTAATTAACTAACTGGCATACACTATGACATAGGTAATACTTAAAAGGTATCTCAATCATCTTTTTAATGCATCAAGAACATTTTTAAAAATCAGTATGCTGTGTTCTAAAACAAATGTAAGCAACTGAAAAAATGTAAGTGTTTAATATATATTTTTAAAAATCCAATAGCTACAGGAAAAAAGTTAAATGTAAGCAGCACATGCTGGAGCCGTACCACAAGCTTTACCATCAGGAGAATCGACTAGTACAGGGTTAATTAAAAAAAGCAGAAGAAACCCAAATGATTCAAACACAAGGTTATTTCACTACTCTGGCATATTCGAGTAACGTTTTACTTTTTTCTGAAATAACTATTCAACAGCAGAAAAGCAAAAAAAAGACAAAATAAAAATGTTAATAAGTTGCTTGCAGATCCCCCCCCCACCCCCGCGCAAACCCCCACCATATAATGCAAACAGCAGAATTCCTTTATAGTGTGATGCCAAAATTGGATGACACAACATCAGGCTTTCTCTAAAAGCTCATTCAAGACAATCCATATAAACAAAGCACAGAGATAGACCAAATTTACTACTAAAACTAAACAAAAAAAAACTACAAGAAAAGGTCAAATGAAGAGGGATAGACAATAATCTACTAAGAATTATTGGCATATGGTGATCATAAATTTGTAGAAACATTACAGCACAAGGAGACTTACTATAGAATACTTATGGCGAAATAAACAAAGAACCTGATCGCGATTCCCTTTTAACCCTTGATATTTAATACTCACCCCCATGCCAAACAAAAACGTTTGAGTCCTTATTATTTATTGGAAGTTGAGACAATCTCCAACGCAAACACAAAAAGCAATGTGAATCTCTTATTATCTCTGCCCTTTCAAGCTGTCCCAAATTCATGAACCAGTAAAAGGTGGGAACCAACAGAGACATTGCATTATAACACAGGAAGAAAGACTGGCACCTGTCCTAGAACATGTGCACTCTGAAATAAGAGTGTCGGGAAACAAACCCTCTCTCGCCAACAAACTGAAACTTCACAGCATTAAACAACTGTTTTAAAAAGCAAAACAAGGAAAACAAAGTCAACTTGGAAAATGTTGGTTAAAAAAAAACAGAGAACCAAACATAACAAAGCGCAGAGAAAGATGGAAATTACGGCATCCGCTGCCATCGTCAGAAAGTGAGACAACAGTCATTTTCAAATTAAAACTTCGTTGGCTCTAAGTATTTGTATTAGTCCAAGAAGCTGAAAATATAGTTGATCATTACAGTACGTCATTCAAAGAGCAATGGACGACACATGCAAAAACAGAGACAGCGAGAAACAGAGACACACTTACCCTCAAAAAAGTGTCACAAATCGGCAGGGGTAGACATAAAAAAGCATTCACCTTGTATCTTGCCTTCCTGTAAAGCAGACAAGAAAACAGTCAACTCCATTTTCACAAGTACTCACAGGCCTGAGTAATGGAAGGCGGTCCCTACCTAGCAACCACTTCCAGTTTTCATCTGCAAGCTTTCTCTGCCATCCGTACCAACCACCACCCCCTCCCTACCACCACCCCAGTCAGTTGCCAATGCTAGTGACAATGGGAGGCCGAAGGGTAGCTGAAAACCAGCGTGTTGAACTCGTCTGGTAGTTAACAAGTCTTTGAATGAAGAATGTTAGCAAACAGACAAACAGCATGTCTGATGCATGCTAATAACATTGCTGGTCCAGCCTCACGACCAAGCCTATGAATTATTCAACGGGCAGAAGCGACCCCCCCCGCCCCAAACCCTTCGCAACCCAAATGCCTGCAGTGAGGAGAAAGTATTTTTTTAAATCAGCTCTTTTTTTGCTTTCTTACTTCTAAATTGAAAGTGAAACTAACGTGGCTTAACTCAAATTATTTATTACTTTCATTCCACAATATCATCAATAATCCTTTTTGTACTGAACTGAACATTTTCTTTCAGTCTATTTTATGTCTTTTGTCTGGAGTTGGCACCTGTCCCAGACAGCTCTCTGCTGCACACCCTGTTCCCTCCCAATCAGTATATGAAAAAAATGAGGACCCAGAAGTGCAGCCACTTCCACACAGCCTTTAGCACATTCATATCTAACGCTGTCCTTTCACACGCAGATGCACAGTACAATCTCAATACCGAGCGTTTTCTTTGCGTGACAGATACATTCATATTTTGAAGCGAGCACCACTCTAACCCATGCAGGATTAGGTAGGCACACCAAGAAAAAGAATCACTACTCAAATCAGGAAAAATTTATTCATTTAGAAAAAGCATTACAGCTGCACTAACCATCACATTACTTCACAGGAAGCCAAATAGGAAAAAAAATCATTCAAATAAAAATGTGAACCTCATCTCGTGCCAGCCAGTCACAATACAGAAACAAAAAACAAAAATCCAGTTTGTCGTGTGAAGAAATCTTCTGGTCTGGCAAAGGCTGTCTGAGGGGGAGGCCCTTGCAACAGGAACAGAAGCAGCATAAGCATAGTCGCCCTCTCACGAGTGACTGCAACTGTCTATCAAGGAAGACAGAGCAGTACCGAGAGGCCTGAGCTGATGATGAAATAGAGGCATGCTCTTCCACCCCCCTCCGCCCCGTGTGTGAGAGCTAGCTACTTTCATCACACGGCCATGAATTGTGCAGCGACTGACACCACCGATCCTCTGGTTGAGCTGGACCGCACTGCGCCAGCGCACTCTCTGCTTCCTTGCAGCCCCCCCTCCCCCAAACACACACACTATTTTGAGCCAGGTAATGAATTAAGACATGCAGCATGAGACTGATTTCCCTACTGTTTAAAACACATACCGTTCTTAGTACAGTGTTGCTAATTAACCTTTTTACCTTCTATAGCTTTATCGTCAGCTATGGCAAGAGACAGTATTACTTATAAAACACAATTTGGAGAAATAATGTCTTCTCAGATTATACATCAAAGGACATCAAATCATTACTTAGCTTTGAGAATGAATATTGAAAAATAAATCCAAGCTGAATTGAATAATTTTGTTCTCATGTCCCCGCTCTTAAACCAGCTGCTCAACCAAGTTAAAACTGTTCGACCCTTACAACTATCTTGGCATGGAGTCAAAGGCTGATAAGCATTTGGGCGAGACAGCAACTGCTGTGCTGGAAGAAAAACAGCTGCCATGATTGCTGTTAGATTGAAAACGTACAGAAAACAAACCTGGCTCTAAATACTGCACACAAAATGCCCCTAGACTAACTGAACAATGCATATTGAAACCCATTTTCCAAAAGATTTCACGAAAGCTCCTTTTTTTGCTGTATGCTTTTAAACTTTGCTTGTGCAGCATGCTTGCCTCCCCGCCCATCCCCTCCCCCTCAACAGTATCCTCAAGCAAACTTGAGGAATCGTGCCAAAAGTCACGTTGCAGTTTTAAGTGCATTTGTTGGGAGCTTGAGCTGAGCTTCATAAGCAAACTTAAATAATACCTTCAACTGGGCATCACAACTGAAAGTGTTCTTTTTCTTTTAAATAATATTTTTATGATCAACATATGGGAGATTACTGTAACTCTATTGTAAAACAACTTCCTGCCCCTTTTGGCTCAAGTTCCAGAAGCTGCTAGCATAGGTTCACAGTACATATTCCCCCCCACCACCCTTCCCCTGCTGCTGCTGAAAGACCAAGGCAAACTTTAAAAAATTCCTCTCTCGCTCTCTCTCTCTCCCCCTGCTTTGACGGATTTAGAAAAAGAACAGTTTATGTGGATAGCTCTATTGTTGAGTATGTTGCAACGAAAGGAAGTCAAAAGTTCAACTTGTCGACTTGTGAATCTAAAAAAAGGTGGGGTTTATTTTTGAACACTACCTCTGATAGCGCAATTACGTTTGCTGGCTTTCTCTCCTGCATACCCATACAGGAGACTGTGGCACCTACCCATGGCCTCCTAAATAATGAAAAAAAACCACGTCTTGCTGAATTTGTTTTTTTTGACTAACCTGCCTTTTTATTCTGACCATTGTGTGTTCCCTTGAAGATGGACCACCAAAGCCCCACTCTAAAATGGAAATTGCTTGTGTTCTCACTAGTTTATGCCAATAACAAAACACAAAAAAAGGCCTCCACAAGCTCTCTTAGCAACAACATTTCTTGATACGTCTGCTTTGGCACAGATCAACGTTTCTACTTGGCCAAGTATCCTTTGCGTCACATCTCGCCATTTCTTTTGACCAATAGAAAACTTCCTGACGTTAAATTTAAAAAAAAAATTTGCCCCTCCCGCTCTAATTGATAGTGATTAGTAAAATAATTCTATGAACTTTAACTAGAAAGAAACTTTTGCAAAAACATAATTTTAAATTAGTTTCACTGAAGGAATTTTTGAGTGAATAACATAAAAAGAGTCAACAGCTTGCTGGCTCTGGAAGCAGTACCTGAAAGAGGGGCACATGTTTGTTCAAACTCTGTATTGAAAGGGATACATTCTTCTCCTGCTCTAGCTTGCAAGCTTACAGTAATGAAATCACAGATCAGAGCTTCAAAATAGTCTGAAAGCCTTTGAACAGACTATGCCAAAAATGCCAAGATCAGAATTATTCATGTCAAATCTCAAGGTGCTTGGAAATTCAAACTTCAAATGGGTTATTCTTCCATAGATTGAAGAGTGCTGTGTCTCAGCTCCGTAATTACATGCTACATCAGAACAACAGCTTCCGAAAAGCATCACTAAATTCAAAAGACACATTTTTTAAAAATACAGTCACCCGCCTTTGATTAAAAACGGAGTTGCATATTTAATTTCGGAAGATATAAAGTCATAGTTTTCTCCAGATTTTAAATTGCAGTTTATCCATTTTTTTAAAAAAAATTGTCATTTGCAATAACCATCCCAGGTCAGAGTACTTCTTGCACATAGTTGTGGGTTAGAACAAATATGTCGAATTTTTAAAAATTGATTTGTTTCCTGTCATTACGATGATTTTTAAAAATTTTTTTAAAGTAACACAGAATTTCTATATTTGGCAATTGAAATTGTTTTTTAATATAAATAATTTATTCCTAGTGTATTAAAATATATAGGGAAGCTGATACATAAAACATAATTATTTTTAAAAAATGGGATTCACATAAATTGATATCAGAAAGTTCTTTGGAAATGACTGATATGCCTTTCAAATCCATGGAAAATTAAGCAACTATTTCCTGTTTCAGACTTGAAAAACGTGGCCATTTGTGTGTTTGAAAATAGTTATATATCCAGGATCTGCGGATGTATTATTCTGTTGAAAAACAGTGTTTTCATGACAGTTTTATCCTACAGCCTTTTTTAGCTTTGTATTCTCATTCCTAATGACAGGATATCAATGGTAAGAAGGCGGAGATTTACTTCATTGAACACCATTTTAGGTATTAACTTTGTGTAACATCCTTTTCTTTGTTCCTGTATATCTTCAATAAGTTGTAAATACATTAATTTTATAATATTTACAATCTAAAATATTCACCCGTGTTATTTCACTGTCTACAATTCCTCTCAATCTGCTTGCTATTTCTGGAAAGGGGCACATTTCCTGAATTCTGATTTCAAGGGCCTGATGATTTGAAGGACAATGACGTTTTAATATTTACATATATATTTTCTTTCTGATGCATTTTGTCTTCCCAAGTTCGTTCAGAAAGAGGCCCTTCTTTATTATTTTACAGTAATGAGTTTTGAGAATTCATAATTTTCCTCTCCTTCGCCAACATGAAATTTGCCACTTCGGACAGACCAACTACTATGGTTTTTACAGGAAAAGAAAGCTAATAGACACTCCAGATGAAACCGCTTCTAAACACTTTCTCAAAATGAATTACACTAATTCCAATGATAATTAAAATTAATTATAAAAGCTCAATGCTGGATTGCAGAAAGCAGCCACGTGGAAAATTACCAATAGATTTAAAAATTCCCTTTACTCATCCATTAACGAACAGTAAAAAAAATCTTCTAAATATATGTATTACAGCATGTATGCTTTCTGCTTTCCTTTAGAAAGCTTGAGAAATCATCAAAAATATATATTCAATAAAAGCTATAGCAATCAGATCAAATCTTGAAGTATATACAAGCTTCACTCTCCAAGTATTGACATTAAGAAATCATTTGGTCCCGGCAATCAACACCATGCCAATTAGCAAATAAAAACAATTTGAGGAAATTATACATTCTTTCCATCTCTTTGGGCATTTTCTACAGTCACAATATTTATAACCAAAGCTTAAACTGACGGGAATTCCTGTACTTGGCAGTTGATAAAATGTGATTTTGTATAATGTACACATCTCCATGGACATTTTAAAAACAACTAGAAATATTTTAACCCTTGAAATTATATCAATTTTTTGACTGGGTAAAGAGTTGCTGCAAATACTTAATAGAAGTTCCCTGCTTCTTATGGAGTGTTTAAAACCAATTCAAAATATTCACAGAAGCTCCCTTCCCTTTTTTGAACATTAGAAAATACAATTTAGATTTTGAAGTTAACTGGAACAATTTCAGTGCTCTCAAGGTTAACCAATCGCACGATTTTTCTCTAAGTGATATAAGAATTGCTCATATACCCCTGCTTTCTTAGAACCGACATTGTTACAATGAAAATTTCATAAATTTCTACTTTATGTGACAATATGATTTGAATAGAATATCAAGAAGGTCTCTAGATTCAGACAAGGGAATTACTCAGAAGTACATGCACTCCCAATAAACATGTAACCAGAGTGAATTCCGGATGCTTCCAACAGCAGTAAGAACAAGTTATTTTTAAAACGTTCCTCTATTTTTACATTATTTTTTATTAAAACAATGTTTTCAGCTATAAGTCTTTCAGTTAATATATTTTTTCTTAATTTTGCATTATCAGAAGTGATAATGTTGCACAAATCTTGTGCCATAAGCTGTCACCTTTAGCTGGTATAGTTAGCACTGATTGAAGGTATAGCAGCCAACTGAGGTTAGGTGCACCAATACTTCCTGCCTGCCAGCCTGTTTCAAAATAGCAAGAATGTTACAGGCTCGCATCTACTAAAAAAAAATTGGCGTAGTGTACTTACACAAATATCCTCAGTTCATAGGGCAACAAATTATGTCTATTTGCCTTTAAGTTGTGATTAAAGCTTCAGTACTATCTATAAACTAGTGCAAGCTTTAATAAAATGGAATGTCAATGAGGTATTCATTTCTGGATTGATCATAATAATACTTTTGACTAATTTATCCAAATGCATGCTCATTTTTCTCAGTTATAAGTGAATAAATCTTTTGGTGGAAGAGGGTAACCACTGAGCCATAAATGGGTTGTACAGTTCAGGACTTACACCCTGCTGGCTTTCCTCTCAAGAGTTTTTCGAAAGCAAGGACCAACATTTTAACGGCAGAGAAGGTATTCTGAATTGTTAAGTATAATTTGACACACTAAGTATTTATTCCCGTAACCATTATTTAAATAGGATCAGTAATCTTTTATTTTGATTTGGAATGGTATACGTCAGGTTTCTACTCCTGGATATTGTAGAAAATAACAAGTTGACATATGAATGCTTGTCTTTGGTGAAATATAACTCATGTTTGTATGGTAAAATTCATGCATTAAAATACCCTTTTAAAACATTTGTCTTTTGTTTTACTCCAGCAATTTTTTTTAATCATATAAGATGCTAGAAGTTGCTACAAATAGCCAAAATTCAGAAAGTTTACTCCTGAACTACACTTAAATCAGGCTGAAATCGAACTAAAGGCAAAGCTTCTTTAATTTGTTCATGATTTTAAAAAAAATCCTGCCAAAATGTCAGCAGCAACTCCAAATATTTAACAGTTTTGGAAATAAGATCTGGTTGCTCAACTCTTTTCACATTTATTTATGCAACACCTGTTCCAAATCTCCAAAACGTAGATGAAACATTTTCTCTTTCTTTCTAATCTTCATTATTTTTGGATCGCATGATTTGGCATTACAAAAGGTGCTTTTACTTTTCAATTAGTTTGTGTTTGTTAATGGTCAGGTGCCACAATTACAAATTTAGGTATAAACTTAAAAGTAAACATGGCAATATACATTTCTCTGTAATATATATAGATTGCTTGTTACCCTTATGCGTATTCAAAGACCATTTAATTTTCAAATAATTTTTTTCCTTTTTTTGTTTCACCAAATTTACAAAACTATTTTTGTTAATATTTTCCCTTATTTAATCACAAACAATAAACTGCAAGTCTGATGTAAACTAAATAATAATAATTCAGAAACATAATGGACACTGCCTTCACAACACACATTTTTTAGTTATGGGTCATTTTTCTCACATGAATTTATAAGCCAGAGAAGTAATGACCTTTTCCAACAAGACAATGGTGGCATAAGCAAGATGATAAAAAATAAAAGACTGGCTAGAACATTCCTTTAAAATTAAAATCTTTGAAACTAATTAGAATTGAAAAGAACACGTGTCCCTTTCATTCAGAATATTGCTGACTCAAAAAGAATGCAAATTTGATTGCTACAAGTAATATTTGGGTCCAGAAATCCTACTGCAAATTTATAAGAGGTAGTAATTTCATAAAGAATAAATTCCAACTCAGGATTGTACTGAATAAGCTACCAAATGAGCAGCTGAAGTGCAATGCAAAAGAATTAATGTGTGGTGAGATGTAAGAATAAAAAACATAGGATGTCTTGTTATATTTCTCAACAAAATGCTTCCAAATGCTTTATATTTAAGGAATTGAGCTGCAGTAACTGTTGTGTATGGAATTAGGGCAGGCATTTTGCACATTGAAAAACTGCATAAACTGCAAGGTGGCAATCAATCAATTAATTTGTTTTTGGTGATCCTCATTGAGATAAACAGAAGTAATATATGTATGGTTTGATGTTAGGAATTACAGAAGCGTACAAGTTTCATTAAGGGAGGGGCCATTGCCATAGAAGGTATGGATTTCCGTTTCTCTCCCCTTTCAGTTATGAATCTTTCCAACTTAGCTAAATTAATAGAGAAGAGGTGCATATTTGGGGGAAAATCTTTTTTTCAGTTTATTTGCAGACGTATGGAGAAATAAACCATATTGAAACACATTGCCATTTCATTACAAAATGGCATTGTGACAAAAATTATACACAACAATCTGGCTTAACTCCTCCAAGCAACTCAAATTTTCAAAATACCGTTTCCTTGCGAATTTAACAACATATTTACATATAGCAACTTGTTAACTTTTCCATTATACAAAAAGCTGAAACAAAAATGTATCACCACATAGTATCAATGAGTAAATGGGCATCAAACATGAACATACATGTAACTGATTTAGCTGATAAAGTAATTACCACCCCCCCCCCCCACCCCAGCAACAGATCAAAATTAGGAAAATATCTCAGAGTGTGGAAATTTGTTAAGTCTAATTTGAATATGCTGTGATAATCACCTATAACATGCAGCAAAATAAATTCGTGACGTCACTATTATCATTCAAACTGGATGATTTTATTCAGAGAACGCTGACTCTCTGCTGTCTAAAGAAATGTAAGCAAAAAAATTGCAAATGATGGCAACAAGTCATTAACTTTGTTTCTATTATACAAACAGCACTAACACTGGAATGTGTTTGCCGGCAGTATATGTCCCCAGGAATTAGCATCAGCCGAATAACTTGCTTAAGTTTTTCCTCTCTTTATATCATTTTAGTTTCAAGAGTTGTGCTTGTTGCCCTAAATGTGTGATTTCCATATCTCAAAAATTAACAGTGACAAATACCACATTAAGAGTTTACATTATGAAAACCTAATCATTTTTAGGAAAATTAAAAAGTAAATAACAAGCAATAATTGGGTTAATGATTAACAAGACACTGCTGCCATGGGATTTGTTTCATTTAAAAAAAAATCAAGCCTGAGGTACTAGTTTCTATTTTGTGATCAGTTGGATTAAAACTCTTGATGCACTCTTTGGCCTACTTCTACATTGTTACGGAATATATTTACAAAACATTATAATGCTGTTACTATTGTGTCTTAAACAGCTATCCTTCATTTGGTACTCTTAATGTGCTCCTGAAAAACAATCTGCTAAACAAAATTCACTTTTCCATAAGAAAACATGTAGCAAGAATGGGCTATGTTCCTAACCTGCAATTTTTGAAATAAAAACCTCTTTTTATGCATTAATCTAATGTATGGTATACAAGTAACTTACACTTCAGCACAGCCTGATGCACAGTTCTCAATAAATTTTAAATAAAATGTTAAATTACACAACTGTAATGCACGATCTGGTACAGAATGATGTTTCTAACTAGTATCTTTGTTGAATACAGTATGGGCAGTCTCCTGCGCAATCTTAAATAGAACCATTATTTGATAGTGCACCATTGATTATAGTTCAGGTAGTACTGGCACTCTACGTAACGCATGCAAGAATGCCTCTACTTGCCAAAACGGTTTCTGCAGCGTGCATAGTGCTTCACTGCAAACATGGGGGATGGGGGATGGGGGAGGGGGGGGGGGGCGGGCAGTGTGATCTCCCATCCCACTGCACTAATTTATTAGTGCACCAGGCTAGGAGATTTCAGCAGGTCCAGATCAGTGCAATCCACATTGGGCGTCCGGCCCCGAGATTTCTGGTGCCACCAGCTCTGCGCCGGAAATAGATGCAGGGCGGCATTACACATTTACAGGCTTATTTAAATATTATTTAAGTGTGATTAGCAGGCCCAGGACTGAAATCTCTAGGCCCGCTAACCTCTCCCAATCTGCTAGGTGTATTTCACTCCAGTGGAGTTTACAGTAGCTCCTCGACCCTGCTGGAGTGAAGTTGGGGCAATTGGGCCCCGCCCCCCCAGAGGATCAGGCAACAGTGAGCGGTCCCCCTCGGCATTGGCACCTTGGCATTGCCAGTCTGGACTCCCTGGCACTACTCAAGGGGCAAAGTGCAAATGCCCAGGAGACACTTGGCACTGTCCATTGGGCATGGGGCAGTGCCAAAGGACTGGGCATATGGGGGTCAGGCCGAGGGGGCAGGGTCTGATAGAAGCAGGCCTGGGGGACGATCGGTGGGTGTGGGAGGTCCCGCTGCCACTCTGCCAAGTCAGGTTCAGTGGGGGAAGGAGGGAGACCAGCGATCAAGGTGGGCTGGGAAGCTTGGGGGGGGGGGGTAGGTTCAGGGGAGTAGTCAACATGCTGGCAGGAGGGATTGGCACTGGCGTTAACTGTCGGGAGGGGATGGGTGGGGGTGGGGAGTGGAGTGGAATGGAGATAAGGACAGGCCAGGGCTGAGCCCAGGGATGGTTGGGGGTGGCCAGCGATTGGGCCGTGGGGGGTGTGGAAAGTCGGTGTTGCGGTGATCATGGAGCTGGCCAGCAATCAAACTGGTCAGCAATCGGGAGGCTGGCAGTGCAGGGTTACTGCACATGTGCCGATCTTGGCACTGATAGATCAGCACATGTGAAGTAGCCTATTCAATGCTCTCAATTCAACCTCTCCAAAAAGGCCCTGCCCCTTGAAATTTAATGATATTCATGCTATTGGCCTCTGCAGTGCACAGAATGGGGGAGATTTTTTTTCTGAACTCCTACTTAAAAAAACCAGCATGAATTACTCAAGTTTTCATGCAAATTCGACACTTAGAATTTTTTGAGGCAAATTCTGGCCATGGTTTCTGGCACATGCACAGCAAAGGCTCAACAACAATGTTCACATGCACAGTTACCAAAATGTCCAGCAGGACTAATCAGATAAGCTCCCGACTTTCCAATTCACGCTAAAAGAAACACATTTTCATAATGTGTTCTAAAGGGGGATAGCTAGATAAAATAATCAAGTTTTCTAGCAAGCTAATGTAATTTTTAATTTAAAACTAAGAAGTACAATCTTTGTTTTCATGAAAACCAGAACTCTTTCAGTAGGATATCAGCTAAAACCCGAATTATCAGCTCAGAAGAGATTTGTAACTCCGAATCTCTGAAAGAGAAACTGATGCTCTTCTGTATTCTAATTTGTGAAAAAACTAAAATATTTTGTTGTGTTCAAAGGAAACACATGGAAGAACAACTATGGCCACTTTACAGTCTATGGTGAAGGCACACACCTGTAATGTAGTAGCACATTTTGATAGAATCTGCATCAACAACATGCAAATGTAAATAAAAGCAAAAACTTTCCAATGCAAATCCATATCCTGTTTAGTAAAGACACCACAGAGTAAAAATCATTTGAACATTTTATTCAGTTCTCTTTAATAAACTTTCCAATCTCCAAAGTTTCATTCTTTGACTCTGAAAAGTTATTCTACTCCTTATTTAAAGATGGAAATCAGCGCATCCCTTTCTTGTTGTCTTTTTCAGGTCAATGTTAAATCTTTCAATGATCAATTTGAGAAGAAAGATTAGCATGAAACAGATGAAACATGTGACTAAAGATACAAGAAAAGAATGTGCTTTAGGAGTGCATATGTAGGTGACGGGATAGTAAATTATACTGTTCCAGACGTTATTAGAGTGAATATGTAAGTGTGTGGGCAGTGAATAATGCATTTAGAGATATTTTTAAAACAGTGGCTATGTAGATGCGAGGGCAGTGAATAATATAATTACAGATATCACTGCTGGTCCACGAGCAGAAACCAGGCTCCATGGCCACACCAGAAGAACCAGTGGCCATTGGAGCCCCCAGGAGATCAGGAGGATGGCAAGGCAATGCCCACCTAGCATCCTGACAATTCAGAGTTGAGCACCATAAATGTGCCGGGGCGTGTGACCTGAGTGGACTGGGGCCATGACTGAGAGGAGGGGGAATGTACAATGAAGCAGGGCTCATGCAAAGGGAAAGATCTGCAAATGGGGGGGATACACGGGGAGGGGGGAGGGGGGGGGGCAGGAAGACTATGCAAAGGAGGGATTAGAGGGATTTGCCAGGGGATCATCGGGAGGGTTCTGATGCCTTGATGCTGGCAACCTTTGTTAGTGTGGGGGGAGAACATGTCTGGGGGGTGGGGGTGGGGTGGGGTGGGAGGAGATCTCCCAGTTCAGTGGGACATTGGGGTGCCTGAGTGCAGACAGCTTCCTCAGCATGCTTAGATTATGCTTCCCTCAATGGTGCAAATCTTCCAGCTGTCAGAAAAAGAGTGTTGAATTTGCCCAGAATACTGGTTTTCTTATGACCTTGTCCCACCAGTCATTCAGTGAGGTGAGGTAGTAAGATGTTTAGCATGTCATTGGTAGTCCCAGAAGCTATTGCAGGAGATCACTATTGCACCAATTTCTCAGTCACTGGGAGACCAATGCAATGGCAATGGTACCCCACGTGCTATCCAGCCACTCCATAGGTTAGCTTAGGTTCTGCCCCCTCCCCTACTGGCGAGAATTGCATCCAAGCTCCTTTTTTGCACTAAGTGCCATAAGATTGCAGCTTGTGGCTTGCCAAAAAAGCTAGTGCAATTCTCTCTCATTTTCTCATTCGTTTAGCACATAGAATCTTTTTGTAAGATCACATACACCCTTAGAATTTTTCTGGGAAAATTCCATCCAATACGTGGGAGCAAGAGCAGTGAATAATATATTTACAGATATTTATAAAGAGGAGCTATGTGGGCCCAGGCCAATGAAAAATACAATTGCAGAAATCTTTAAGTGTGGAACAAAGCACTTTTTCTTGTGTTACAGCTTTCAATTTGGTGTGGAACAAAGCACTTTTTTTGTGTTACAACTTTCAATTTGGATTACTGAATGCATTAGCAGGCAGATCTGTTTGTTTTTGTACTGTAGTGCTGTCGCTAAGATTTCAGTAAAGTTTCATGGTAGATGTGCAAAAGTTCCATAAACTGCCCACCTGAACTGTGGATAGCAACCACAACGCAGTTACTAAATTTGTTGTTTCAGACAGGGGTTGGTTTTGGATGTAGAATTTTGAGATATTTAACATTGGGAAAAAAAAGTGTTAGAATAGAAAGTGCAACTGCCTGATATTCAACCAGAGTAGTTTAGACAAAAATCTGGAAGGATCCCATTAATACCAACATCTGAGGAGTTCGGGAACATTGCTACTATATTAGAAGATATACTGGTCTCAATTACACTACACATCTGCTTTAAGACTAGACAATTTGTCTAATTTACACTTGAGTGATTCACATGACTTACCAGGCAACATACTGCAGTAGCCTGTTGCAGATTTCAATGTCAATTTAGTTATTTTTAACTATCAATATCTTCAGCATTATCTTAAGTTTATTAAGACAATAGTAAATTTTACAAAAAAAATTGGAGAAATGGAAGAACACATATAACCTAAAATCATGAACTTCAAGACTAAATTATAGCCTCTCAATTGGCAATTGTCTACTGTTTTGTGATTACCTTTACCATTGTTTCATCACTACTGTACTGACTGTCTTATTACTGAATCTGTATACTTTAGGGAAAGCCACATGTGCTTGGGAACACATAGTTCACATGATAAACTACACACAGTAAGAGGCACAAATGTTCCATTTTATAATCTAAATATCGTAAGAGACACACATTCCACACTGTAATCTATGTACCTCAAGAAATAGATGTTCTATATTTTAATCTATAAACTATAAGGATTACAAAACATGGGAGGTATATCTTAAATTATAATCTTATCTCAATTCTGTAAGAGGCATGCATTTTACATTATAATCTATTGACTGTAAGGGACAAAGGTAATTATATAATAATCCAAATACTGCACAGAACACAATTTTATAACAATCTATTTGCTGCCATCAGCACTAACAACTTGCATTATCATCCACATACAGTCATATAAGCAGCACATTTTACATTATGATCTACACTCTGTGAGAAGAAACATTTTATTTTATAAGCTATGTATTTAAGGGAGCACACATTTTATAGAAGGGCTACTATTTTTATTACAAGCTATGACACACTTGTATTGCACCCTATTTACTGTCAGAAACACATTTATTACAATTTTACTTTAAGTTCTGGAATATCAGACTTTAGGAGCAGAAGTCGGCCATTCAGTCCTTCGAGTCTACTCCACCAGACAATAAATTCATGGTTGATCTGGTTATGGTGTCAACTCCATTTTGTTGCCTCACCCCCTCCATCCCCCCATATAACCTTTGACTCCTTTGTCCATCAAAAAATCTGTCTAACTGTGCCTTGAATAAATTCAATGACACTGCTCTCTGGGAAAGAGAATTCCACAGACTAATGACCCTCTGAGAGAAAATAATTATTCTCATCCCTATCTTAAAAGAGAGCTCACATTCTTAAACTGTGTCCCCTAAGTTCTCGCCTTGCATACAAGAAGAATCATCCTCTCAATGTCTGCTTTATAAAATTCCCTCAACATTTTATGTTTCATACGGAAAGAACATAGTCCATATTATAATGTATATACTGCAAATGACAAGTATTTATGCCATAATGCATATATGTATATTGCAATGGACATTTGTAATATAATCAATTTTACTATAAGGAACATTCATGCTTTGTATTATATATTGCAAAGAACATATACATTTTATAATATTGTATAAGAAATGCTCACATTTTACTGAATGGTACATATTAATAATCAATTTAATAATCCTTCTTTTGTAAGGGAAATATCTTATGTAATCTGTCAGGATCACATCTAATATTGAATATTCAGATTTATCTTCTCTGGTGACACATTTTCTGATATAATCTATATTCTGCACAAGCAACATTTCTATCACTGAATTAAAATTTATTATACCATAAGGTATACTTACATTTTACAATATAATCTATATATCATAAAGAACATAAACAATTACTGTAAGGAAGAACACATTTCACATTATAATCTAAATACCTTATCGAACACATTCTTATGTGTAATCCACCTTCTGCAAGGGATATTCTATGATATGTACAAGGCACCAAAATGTTTTAATAATCTATGTACTTTAAGGGGTATGGAGTCTATAAATAAAAATCCAAGGGACACAGATTTTAGATTATAATTTTTAGAGAAGCATTTCTATAGTTTATATATCCTATGATACACACAACTTGTGCACATGTACTTTTGCAATCCCACTGTACGGAGTATGCACATTGTACATTTCTATTGCATTGTAATGATTCATATGATAGTACCAATTTGCATGATAGATATCACATGTTCTATGCACAATTATGCCTAATGTAATATAGGCTGAGCATAAACAATGTATATATATATATGTATTAGATTTACAGCACAAAATAGGAATATTTATTCAAGTGTAGATAAAATCCAGAACAATTTTAAGTGACATTTTTAACATATTTTGCATCCATATATAGGATCTGCTAAGCAATGTATACAGTTTACAGTATCATCAGGCTTCTCAGGGATACAGAATGATGTGTTAAAATATTATTGGCGACAACGAGCCTCCTATTGGAACTTGCAGAAGTCTGGACATTCTCTGACAGCACGTGTCTACATTGCTGCTCCATTTTGTGTTAGTGTTGTGAGGGCACTTCCCATTATACTGGGAACAAAGGCCATGGCCCAGAGGTCATAGTGTTATACTGGGAGTGCAGCTTTTCCATTGTTAGAAGCAGCACTGTTTGCTTTGTTTAGGTAAAGATTTGCTGATACATTAACTAAGAAGGATTAAGCATTATCCGTCTCAGGTTGCCACTCCCCATGCATCACAGTACTGGTGACTGCAGACTGTCACAAGTCATCTGCGCATTATTCAATGCTTGCTCAATATGCCCAGGGAAGAGGAATCTTTTTTGTTCTAATGACATTAAAAGATACAGATTTATTTAACTTAATAAAATGAAAATAGAAAGTTATTTGGTTAAATCAGATAAATTTGCATTTCAAAATTAAACTATATTTCCTCAAATTATCAATATTCTCTTTACATTTCACTTTTTTAATAAACAATGGGGCCAGATTTTGATTTGATTCATTGCCCAAATGCAATATGGGCACTGGGCAATTTGTTTATTGTTGAAGCAAGTTGCATTTTAAGTTCAGCTAATATGCATGCTATGGGTAAATGCCAGATGTGCTGGATATTTCCTTTTCAATGCTTACCAATTAATAGTCTCAATTCTTCTGAAAGGCCTGAGCAGCCAAAAAGGAAATTTGGTTGATAATATCCTTCTAGCGGCTCTGGGAAGATTTTGTGAACAGGTTGATGATCTTGTTGCAGGAAGTAGAGCAAAGAGGAGATGATCTATTTCCCAAATTCTTCCCTGATCCACAATTCCCATGACTATTGAGTTAACCAAAGCATGGGTCAGAGAACTTGGTAGGATGTTGCTGGTCATGTCAATGCACCAACTACTACTGAAATGTACCCCCACTAGTTGTACAGTTTTACAACATTGCCCAGCTTAGTGTGATTGCCTATTGGATTGCACTGTACATTTCATTTCCTCCCTTTCCTGGCTCCACCTCCATCAGAGGGAACTTCAATGGAGAATTTGCTACCATAATCCCTTCCATATACACAAGTACATGATATCCAACCTCAAGCATTCTTACTTTATGTGATGCCACCAATGACAATTAATGTTTGTCATTGCTTTTGTCAAGGAGAATACACAACAAAAGGGAAAGGGGAGAACAAGAGAACAGGCATAGCTGAATCCCTTCTCCAACTTTTAAGGAACAGATCTTTAAAAGCACAGGGATGGGAATTTGCAGATGAACCAGGAAATGGGCAAAAAAGTACGCTCAGTAAAATGGAGATAAAATGAAGTATAAATGTGGTGCAGATTCTTGTCTCAGGAGTCAGTCCTTAAATGAAGACAATAGAAAGCTTCCTCAGATCAGGATTTGCATCTCACTTATACTTCCTTTAGTCACCATTCTATCACGTTACACACTCACTGACAACAAAGCAAATAATTGACGACAGGTCCATGCCAATTTAAGATGGATGTTGAATACTCATGGCACTTACTGGACAACAGCACAGCGCTTGCCTTTGTTCCTTAATGAACATTGCTGTGTTCAAAGAGGCTATCACATTTGCCAGCATAACAACAATGGTACTTCAAAGCAACTCACTGGGCAGAATTCTCCCAAAGAATTTCAAAGTGTCATAACAGCAAAAACAATGGAGTGATCTGCGCTGGTCTCTCAGGCATGCGCCACACTGCAAACTTCCCACATTCAGTCACTTTTTTGGAGAGTTGGGAAATTCTGTGCCGGTACTGGGAGGGTGGGGCCTAAACATGCTGGTGAGCCCAGCTTCAGAGCACTTGGGCACCATCATTCAAGGGTGCCCCGATTTCTCAGTGCACTGGGAGACTCCTCTCCCTCACTCTTCAGCAGCATTTTCCCCAACCCCCCTTCCCAAAATGGGTCACCAACATTGGGGCCCTCCCAATGTGTCTCCTTGCTCGACCCCAGAATGCCCATCCCCCATCAGGACCTCCAACATGATCCATCCCTGCATGACCCTATCATCATGTCTCCCAATCAGGCTCCAACTGGCAATGATGGGGTGCCCAACTGGCACCATCAGGATGCCTTGTGGCTACAGCCAGGGTACCTGGTGGGCCAGTACCAGTTGGACCCCACCATGGGCATTGTCTGGCCATGCTCCCAACTCCTCCAGAGTTTTTAGTGGCCTCTAAGCAGCCCCCTTCCAGTGTGACCAATATACCAGGTCTCCACTCGTGGAAACCAGTAGTGATTCAAGCTGTTATCATGCCGGGCCTGAAGGCTAATGAGTTCCGTGCACTAGGATTTGAATGGGCTATGCATATTTAAATAGTACTTTAAATCTTATGTTCTTATGTTAAATTTGCTAATCAGACTCGCACCCAGATCTGCTTTGCACCATTAGGAAGGGGTCAGGAGACACGCAATCTGTTTGGTGACAGGTGTGAAACAGATTTTAGGTCTGCATGCTATTCTCTGGGATTAGAGTGATCTACTAATGGCGCGGCAAATTCAGAGAATCGCCCTCATTGTGTGTGAAGTTCTTTGGGTTATTTTTGAAAGACATGCAAGGTACTGTATAAATTCAAGTCATTCTTTCTTCAGCAAAGGAAAAAAATCTATTTACAATCTCCTGAATCCCAGTTACAATGTCCTATACTGCTGATTAATAACATGTGCAGTGTATCAAGATTTGAGTCAAAAATTATTGAAAAATCCACATTGATGATCAATTCTCCTGACTGATATACACCTAACCATGAAACCTCTGTTGGAAGTAAAAAGAGCTGGTCTACAGCAAAATAATCCATACACACTGGAAAAGTTAATGGAGTGTGTTAAAAGGAGAGCCCTTTCTCTTCTCAAAAATTGGACTTTAATTAAGTGTAAAAGAGATTTTTGGTATTTGAAATCAAATTCAAAATCTATCCATGTCACAATATCAAGCAAATTTTAAAAATAGTTTCAGCATTAAATCAAAATATTTCAGAAAGCAAACAGATCCTTTGGCCCTTTAAGTCCCCGCTACTACTTTTCTCTACATGAGCCACATTATCTAATCAGACTTCAGTTCATTCCTCATGGCATTTGATATCTTTCAAATAACTTTTCAAAGAACGTATGGGTTCTGCTCCAAAAACGATTTGTGCTATAGAATTCTATTTACCTTCCTTTTTTCTGATATCACTTTTAATTTTTTTTTGCAATGTTTAATACACTTGACAATCTTCAATCAGTAATCCCTCAGTTTTCTCAGCTCTAGTGAAGAAGCCCACCAAACATTTCTGCATCCATCTGCCCACATTCACATTAATGCCATGTGCTTTTATCTTTGCCACGTTTTCTACAGGCCTTGTTGACCAAGGTTTCTTAGTTACACAAGTAGAGCCCCTGCCCTTCAAGGATCTGTTAAGGCATTCTACAGATATGTCCTTAAATACCTACCACTATTTGTCTGTTGTTTTATTCATTAACAGTTCCACCCAGTCTATTGTGGCCAATTTCTGAATTCCAATTCTAGATCAGCTATGATCAAATTGACTATTGGTGCAGCCCCAAGCAACTGAACATTTCCTAATGTTACAATGGTATTGTGATACCTTGTTAGTTATTTCTTTTTAAAAGGTATTTCTGTTATTAATTACTTCTTCAAAGCCTTATATAATGCTGGGAAAGGATGAGCTGTCTTTAATTAATCCTTACTGAATGCATTTGATCAACTCATATTTCTCCAAGTGTTGAATAACTGCATCCTGCCCTTTAAAATTTAATAATTTATCAATAAATGAAGTAAAACTACCTGAGCTATAATTTCATCATGTAGTAGCACCTTGTTTCTCTTCCTATTTAGTGATTAATTATCTATCCAAAATCTGAATAGCCAAAATAAGTTGCATTAGCTTAACAATTCATATTGTATACACTTCAATGCATCTCTAATACAATATCTTATTCGGATGTTTGATCATTTGAATCATCATAAAAATTTTGTCCAACACCAGATAAAGCTTTGTTTTCAGAATTATTCTGATAACTGTGGATGCACCTGACAATCTGTTTTTAACTTTGAAATGCAAGATTATATGAATCCTATTAAACAATTTGTGAAAATTGTTAGAAAGATTTCAAGGCCCCTCAATCAGATTATGATTGCACATATTCTGTAAGTCATTTCATTTGGTTGCAGCCTGTTACTCACTCAGAGGTACCATTATTCTATACATACATAGAATAATGGTACCTCTGAGTGAGTAACAGGCTGCAACCAAATGAAGTGATTTACAGAATATGTGCAATTATAATCTAATGGAGAGGTTGTTTGACACCACAAAGACCAATGATAGAGTTCAATGTGTTAACGATCATCACGAAATCACTGGACAAAATTACAGCTCTGAAATCATTTCACATTTTGTGCAAATTTTGTTCCGTTTGGAATTGCTAATATAGTGTTGTATCATCCTGCTCACATCAAGGATTTACTGATTTATGATATTAAATTAATTGAATTGATTGCAATAAGGTTCTTGGGCCACCATGACAACGTTTATACCTTAGATAGGTATAATAAAGTACAGCACCTGGATCAACAAATCTTGAAAAATGCAGCAGGTATAATTTGCATTGTCACCACAGCAACATGTTCCATTGCAGCTGAGCAGGCAATTCAGTCAAAAGTTACCAGGATACAATTCAAGTTGCTTTACCAACAGCAATGAAAGCACTATGTAATAGAGAGAAAAATTAACTTCTACTTCTCTATATTCGCAATTCAACCAAACTATCATCTTCAAAAGGTATCAGTTAGGATGTGGGCTCTTTCAGTAGGCAGATTCACTGACAAATAATTTTTTTTATGTCTGGAGATTTGTTGAGCATTGTAAATTAGAAAAACTTTACTGCTGAATAATTTTCACTTTATTCATACGTTTAAATTTACCACAAATAACATTTACCTAAATGTTTCTCAAGGTATTTCATTTTGTATGAAGCGGGTAGCAGCCTTGGGCTGCACAAAATACCTCTGTGCCAATATCTTCTGAATTACAGTATTTAAACTGGTAACACCCGAATACTGTAAAAACAAAGATGTTCTATGAAGGTCAAAAATTGTTCAGGGCTATAGGCTGATCAACCCACTAGAATGGTACGCTGATTGTACTTAATGATGGATATTATTTTGGTGAGTATATTTAACAACACCTTTTGATAGGCTGTAACTAGAAGGAATGACATGCAACCAATAATTTGAGTGTTCTTGCACAAAGACTACGTTGTCCTTCTGTGAGCCTGGGCAAGTGCATCCTTCAGACACTTTGAACAAGCCATTTTTGTGTATGCACATCACAATGATTCAGCTGCTTTGTCAAGATTTGGATGATTGTCATTGATTACAAAGCATTAAATACTGTGCATTTTGTACACAATACAATTTAATATGAGGTTCCCATAGTATTAAATTAGTTAACTGTATTTCAAGACCTACACAGCCTGCCCAAAATAAATCATAAATTTTGTCAATTCCATGACCATCACTTAATTGTTCACTGTATTTTTCTTACATAAGTTTTAATAAATGTATATTGTTGGTCGCTAACACTGTTGCCCCGACAGGACTCCAGACAGTTAGGCTATGCAGGAAAATTGTTGGTACATTCAAATAACCTGGATATTTTATAAGTTGCCATGTACAAAAAAAGATTGATCACCTTGCTTGTTTGCACATAGAATTTATAAAGCTGCAGTAAATTTTTTTTTCTGGTAATCCATTAATAACTATGCCAAATGGTGTGTCATTAATTCAAGTTATTTAAAAACTTCTTCAGTCTTTAAATGGGGTCCAACCCACTGGCGTAGAAGTTATATCTTTGTCTGCAAATTGCAGTGGGATGCAATTTTTCCATGTGTTATCATTCCTTTGGTACAGATAGGGGCTGAATTATAGTTATTCACTTTCTCACAAGAAATTGAAAAAGACAGTTTTTTAAAAAGTAGATTTACAGAAATATACGTAAGCAAGCAATGGCCTAATACTTAGCTTATGTAAAATAAATGTGCGTACAAAACAAAATCTTGATCCTATTTTGATTTAGGAACTGAATTCTCCTGTGGTGTTCCAGAGGTTATCCAGCTTGATCTCCCTGCACAGTTTGACAAAGTTATCAGCTAAATACCAAAACAAACCACAATTCAAACAACACAGAACACGGTAACACAGTGAAACAAAAAGAAAAATCTGTATAAAGCTAGCAATAAACAATACTTCAAACTCTCTCCACAATACCACCTAGTAAGGTTTAATTTAGTTCCTTATATATGACCTTCCCTACCAATGTTCATCTGCCCATTCTCAATAATGAATTGCACTGCAGATTTGAATACCAACTTAAAGAAGTGTGTTCAAGAAAATTGAAAAACATTAATAAAATATCAGCTAAAACTGCTTTAGAAACAGAAAAATGCAACTGTTTAAAATATGGAGGAAAATGTTGACTCGGTAATGTCTCAATATTTATTGCTTAAAATAGAATTTTAATAAAATAAAATTGCTTTTGATAATTTAACAGAATCTATTTGTCTCTAATTGTGAAGCAGTTTTGGAGGGAGTAATAATTATTTTACAGTGATAACATAAATAGTGCAACAATGATAAGAAGGTGCCCTTTTAAATATTTTTATTATCCTTGCATGAATTACATGAGCCACATTTTTAAATTGATAAACATAATAGTTTTTGACATTTTAAATAATATTTAATCTTGGAAATCATGTGGAAAACAAATATTATTCATTTAAAATGCACTTTCAACATTAATAAATATTACAGTCAGTATTAGGAAAATATACTGCAATTTTTTCCTAAGTCTCCAAGTAAAAGAAATTTGAGGGAAATTATATATTATTTTTATTTAAAATGTCCAAATATTGTAAATTTCCACTTTAAACAAAATTCCAATTTTACTGCGTTGGCTTTACAATTACTATTTTGGAGCAAAATTCTTCGTACCAAAGTTAATTTTTTAATTAACTTTTCAATGATGTCAGGCACTCTGGAAACAATAATTCCTAGACATAACCTGGCAACTGTTTTCCAGAATTCAGGGTAATCAAAAGGCAAAGGGGTGGGGGAAATTTTCCCTAAGAATAGGCAGTGCACATATCGCCTGTTTCCCAATTTGCTGTTTCACACAGGATAAATTAAATCTGTTCAACTCTGATACGTTACAAACACTCTCAAATTTGACAATGACTAAACAAAAGGTTTGAAATTCAACCTGTACCCAGCATAGAAGGAGTTGCAGTCACATGCTGCAGAATTTATAGGAGGAACTTCTAGTCAAAAGAAACCACAATAAACATCAACACTTTGGCAAAGGAATATGATGAGGATTACAAATTCACAAATGTCTATTTGAATATTTACACCAGGAAGTGCTTGAATTATGAATCAACAAATTTATTAGATGCATAAAACAAATTTCTCCCCCATTAGTGGAGAATGTTACAATGCTTTTCCAGAAGCATGATCTAACTAATATCTAAATTATTTGTGATCTAATTAATCCAGATCAAGTTATGCTGGGTCAGTTCCTCAAATTTGCTCCAGTTAGATTCCACAAATCGTTTCTCATTATATACTCTTGACAGTTTTTACCAAGAAATCTTTCAATTGCTCAACATGAAGAAGAGATTTTAATTGATGCATGAGGGAGAGGGAAAGTTACAAAATAAACCTGCCTCCATGGTCCCTTTTTTCTTTGAGTAGCTGAGTGGCTCACTTTGCAATCCAGAATCCTTGTATGTGACATCTCCAAATGTGAAATTCTGAAGGATTCATTCGCTGTAGCTCAAGTTCAGGCCAGACTAATGAGGTATACAAAAAGGGACAATGTTTGATTCAAAGAGATTCATTTCATTTTTTAAATTTACTTCATTCTTGAAGTTACAAAGTCAAATGCAGAGAGTGGACTGGGCACCCTCTTAATCCGTCTTCGTGTTTGCTCCAAAAAACAATTCAAATTCAAATTGAATCCAATTCATGGTCCCCATAAAGAGAGATAGACAAGATCCAAGCTGACAAGAAAAGGCATTGCACCTCATCTTGGGCCTGATCTGATGCTTAATGATTCAGAAGGATTAATGTTTTACCACTATAAAACTGCAGCAATTTCATGACAGCAGTGCTATACATGTGCCTTGTCTCCCATTCCAGCTTACGCTTCTATCTACACTATTCTCCATCAGACAGAAGTGGACTATGACTGATGATTAACTGCAACAGACAGCAAGACACCTGTGCATTTGCTATTGGCAGTAATTTGTAAATGTAAGAGTGCCTATAGGCAAGTGCTTGCTAACTTTGGGTGCATCGTGCACCCGAATGTTGTTAATCTTATTCAAATATTTAACTGAGTTCCAAGCACCCAGTGATTCTTCTTTAAGACTACTGATCATAATGGAATAAGGAATATTTTAACATTACCTCTTTTTTTCTGTTTCTCTTGGAGTTTGGGATAAATTTGAGAAGGCAGGGTTGGTATCAGCAAAAATATTCAGAAGAGAATCACACTTTTCCCCATTTTATTCTCCCTCTACTAATAAGGGTCACAGTAAAGAGTTAAAAGCATTTTACCAGCATGAAAAATGCACAGGTTTCCAGAACTATGAAAACCAACAATGTGCACAGTTAGCATGAGATGAGTCCTAAGTTTGTTCTAGAAGATTTCAAAACATAATACCTGAAAGCAGAGGTCTATTTAAAAAAATAAATGTGACAATCATCCAACAGGCAGTAAATCTCACCTCACACGTGCATCAATTTCTAATTATATATCTGAAAGCTATTTTCATCCAGCCTTTGTACTGCAATCTGCTTTTACAGTTCTCCATGTTTCAGGCTTATTACACATCCGTACCAACTCTGATAGCCTTACTGGACCTTTTCCTGGCACTTTAAAATAGAAAGGAATGCAAATTCCTGTAATAATGTTAAACATAATCATACTACACCACGTCCTATAGATGTAGTCTAGAGCACAAAATCTAAAGATTTTTTTTCATCGAAATGTGATTTATATATCTACCTAAATGCAGGTTATAAAATGTTAGAAGTGGTACAATGTACTTATCAAAGGAATGAAAGCTTCTTACAATGGAGACCTTACAGGCATTAATCATTAGTGCCGCGTATCTGCTGCATGCCACTGAGGATTGTGACACTTTATTTCATGCTAGTCACAGCTGCCAGTGCTTCGCTGGCATGAAAGCAAAAGCACTCAGAATTCTGCGATAGTTTGAGTATTCTCAGGAGGAAGTGGTGTGTTTTTTTTCCCTCCCACTCTCTCTTTTCTTGTGGAGGAGACAGCTGAGGATAGCAATTCACAGACCTTTCTCCAACTGTCATTCGCCACGCCCTGTCTGGTCCCTCCTACTATCTTTGTCTCATTAAAAACAGCGCCAAACTGGCAGTGTGCCACATGCAAAACGAACAGTCCCTTTCTCCAGAAAAAAAAATCATTTAAAAACCTGTTTATCATCACTTGCATCTTAATTCCATGAGGGTACTCTAAATTGCCTTTATTATATTGTTTTTATAACCTCTGCCTACTGCAGCAGGCATTTAGTTTAATAAAAAAAATGCAAGACTTGGGAGGTTTGCTCCTTCTCTACCCTCCATCTAATTCTTATCGAGTGAGAAACTGGCAGCTCTCCAAACCCACTGTCGCAAAGCCAGAGTCAGTCAAGGTCACAAATATCTATCTTATGCTCTCATCAGGCACTAATCTTACAGTAAATAAGCCTACAGACTAAGGTTGTCTTAGTTCACGGAGGACCTTTCTTCTCAAACTAGTTTGTAAACATTATTGTGATATCTGCTGTAAGAAGTTATATAACAGCCATGTGAGTACAGCCTGAACCAAACCTTGTTTTCCCTTCTCTCCCCCTTTCTCATTCTGTTCACATTTAGATATGCAGTGTCTTTTGTGTGTATAATTTCACACTTATCAGCAAAGAAAGATGGCATACTGCTTTCTGTTGGCTGATCCAGCTCCTCTTAAATGCCATAAGACTGCCCAGAGGCTCATTAATAATTACAGATGGCTTTCCATTCCCAAACTTAAATTCTCAAGCACCACATGATTAAGAGCAGTTGTGAAAGCTGTTTGTTTCCTTGCCTTCTCCATGTTGCAGCAATTTAAGACATTCACTGTCTAATTCAATAACTGCCATACAAACAGGTTAAAGAATAAAATATCGAAACTGCTTTCCTTTTTTCAAACAAACTTTTCTGGGACTTGCTTTAAAATTTGGGTAAATTGTACTCAAGTCCAAAAAAGAAAATTTAAGTACATTTCCAAGCCTGAGTACGAAGGAAGAGTTTATTTTTAATGATCCGTGGATTCAGATATAAATAGATAGCCAGAAATTGTCTGTTCATCGATTGTACTTTCAGAGTAAGAGGTCCGAGCTGTCACTGTCCATATAGACACAGATTATTTATTTTTGTGAAAGCATTCAGTTTAAAAATGCAGCCAATTAGCACTGCAAAACAACAACATTAATTTGGAAAAGAAACTGGCTTGCAAGATGCTTAAGAGATCTGAGGGTAAGTGGATTGGAATGATTTTGACAATAATCCAAAAATTAAGTTACTTTTTTCCCCAAAACTAAACAGGAAAAGAACAAAGTTGTGAGAGCAAGCTTAATTCGGTTACCTGCAAGAACCAGCATGTTGGGAGTTTTAATTCCACAGATATTACTGGAAAAATCCTCACAAACCTTATAACCTTACCTTGCCATGGGGACCAAACATCCACGTTCCAAGAACTATAACAGCATTCTATAATGACTCCATTTGATTTTGCTTCCTTGTGACCTGAACAAACTGGTTTTCCATGAAGACATGATTGAACCGAGAAACTCTTGTGAACACGAATAGAGAGTATAAGGTATGTTCAGCTTTGCTTAGGAATGCCAACACACAGTGCCACTCTCATGCTCTTTTTTAGGTACAGAAAAATAGAACAAGCTCTCAAACATAAATTAAAATCATTAGAGTCAAACTCACAAACTGAAAGTCAGTCCTTTGCGATTTATTGAATTACTCACAAAATCATAAGTACAGGTCAAGAAGGCTCATCTTCAGTCGTTCGTCTAAAATAACCAACAATCTCATCACAATCTCTGTTTAAATGACTACAAGGTGTTAGCCTCAGATGAGAGTTCATCACAATATCTATTTGTGGATCAGCAAAAAGATGTACAAAGCACTCCGAAATATAAAATAATAAAAAATGAATAATTAAACATCAGAAAATTAAGCTGCTTTTAAATACTGTCATCTGTGATAAAATTCGAGTGAGCAGACATTCCATTTAAAGAACTTCGTGCTCTGTTGTCCTTGGATACGGCATTTGCTCAGATAGTAAAATGCTATTTCAAGCCAATCTCTATAACACTGCTACTGTAAGATTCGGCAGTGTGAAAAATCATTCTGGCATGATGCTACATCCTCCATCTTAGCCACAGCTGGCACTCAGCTACATGAATAAAGCAACTGCGGTCATATATTCATTGCTGTGAGAAAACCTGAATGTTTAGGCTCCTAACAACCACATAAAAAGTTCATTGGCACTTTTTTTAGTCAGCCTCCTCTGACCTATAAACCTTTGTGACTGGAACAAATGCAAATAAAGCTGACTTGCTTAGACAAAACACTGAAGGGTATTCAAATCAGCCGTTTCTGGCCTGCTAACACTAATTCACTGCATCACACTGCACAGACCTTTTAAAAAATAACAGTCAGCATTTTAGGCCCATAAAACCAGAACAAGGAAGGTGAAGTTAAGAACAGAGCAAAATTGTTGTTCAGTTACCTGCATCACATGCTGGAGAGCTGTCAGGAAGTGAAACAGCACTTTCTGCAAATGTTTCAACTCATAGGCGGACGACTTAGCAATGGAATATTAAATTACAAACACTGATATTTTTGAATAAATATTTGAATAATTACAAGGAAATATTCAAAACAATAAAGAAATTTTTTTTGTGTACATTGTGCATGGGAACAGCAGAGGACTGGAAGAATGGCATTCACAGGCCCAACAGAAACACGTAAGGTGAAAAACCAGAAAGAAAACTCAGATTGTAGATCAGGCATAGTATACATAGTACAAACCAACTCAGATTATTTAAATTGTCAGAGTCTTTCCCTCTCCTCAAGTTTATTGCCAACACTGATCCAAGTTAGTTTGGTAAATTAGAAATAAAATGATTATTCTCTGTCCTCTACTTCTATGTTAAGCTTTTGCAGAAGATGAGCATTGGCCCTGTCCATGTTAGCTTGATGCACATACTCCTGTATATAAGTGTTGACTTCGTTTCCCAAAGCCATGGTAGGAATCAGAGTCTGAACTGAACAATATCAATCTAATTTAAATTTCAGCAACTGTGTGCACTTATATCATGCCTTTAATTTAGAATACCACTCCTCAACTTCACAGAAGCTTGAAGAAAATGGAACAAAAACAGAAAATGCTGCAAAATCCCAGCAGGTATGACAGCATTTGTGGAGAGAGAATAGAGTCAATGTTTTGAGTCTGGAGGAGCAACCCTGACGAAGGGTCATCCAGCCTTGAAATGCTGGCACTATTTTCTCGATACAGATGCTGTCAGACCTGCTGAGATTTTTCAGCATTTTCTGTTTTGGTGTGTGATGAAAATTGGAATGCTGACCAAAAGCTTTGTTGAAGCATCAAGTGCAAAATATGGGAGCTAGACAACTAAAGACAAATTTGTTTCCAAATTTAGAGCAAAAGCTGGGAGATGAATAACAGGATTAAAGAGGAGGTTGCAGGACTAGAGTAGATTAGACAGTTAGGGAGGGATAAGGCTATTAAGGGATTGAAGTACAAGGATAATAATTTAAAATTTCACAAGTAGGCTGAACACAGTTAGTGTAGATCAATGAGCATTGTGCTAAAGGTGTGAGCAGAATTTTCTGCAGAGAAAATAATGGACAAAATGCTTTTAAGTTAAATGAAATTGCTTACAGGTGAAGAAAAGGAGATTGTTAAGGAAAGGATTGGTGTACTCAAATCTGGTGGTGACAAAAACAAGGGTGAAGGTTTCAAAGGCAAGTAGACTGAGGTAAGCAATATTATAAAAGCATAAGTGATCTTTGCAATGGAAAGAATGTGAAGTAGGAAATTCAGTGTCATACAGCCTGTCTCAGGCTGAAAAGTGTTCTGAAAACGGGATGAAGACACATTCAATGGTACAGAATAATTGTGATAGCGACTACAGGTTTCACCTTACAAAAGGAAAAAAGGAAATGGGGAATGAGAAAAATGGGGATTAGGGAAGGGGAGGGTCATAGAAGGAAAGGTCGTGAAAAGTCAGTCTGTACACTGAGTTCCATTTCATCCCATCCCAAATCTTGTCACCCACTTAGGCTTGATTCTCCCATTGACTATTGCCTGTATTTTCCAATTAACAACACCTACAATTCAGACCAACATAATGAGACAGAGAGAATCACAAATTCTCTACAGTGCAGAAGTATATTAAATACATTAATTGGTCCTATCTGTTCGTATTCCTTCCCCACAAAAACTTAAATCCTTCCATTTCTTAAGATATCCCACCTCCGTTACTCCACTACCCCGCTACCAATATATTGTGAACAATACATTGGGGGGCAGTTAATGTAACTGTACATGGCAAAGGGGTTCTGGATATCATAACAAAGGATTTTAATGGTTTAGCTCATTAAAGCAGAATCAGGCAAAACTACATTACCTCCATCCATGTTCTGTGAAGGTGGACGTATGTAAGATTTTTGTCCCTGTTTATTAGTCTGTAAAGAATTTATCTCAAAAATTAAATGAACAAATTTCAACAAAATCATGGGGCAGCATGATGGCACAGTGATTAGCACTTCTGCCTCACAGCGTCAGGGTCCCAGATTCAATTCTGGCCTTGGGTAACAGTCTATGTGAAGTTTGTACGTTCTCTCGTGACTATGTGAGTTTCCTCCATGTGCTCTGGTTTCTTCCCACAGTTCAAAAGATGTTTTCTTTGTTCTTTAAATACGATAGTGACTTTCAAGTGGCATCTTGACAACATATGAATAAGATGGGATGAGAGGCATGTGGTCCCTGGAAGAGTAGGGGGTGTTAATTCAGTCGGGCACCATGGTCAGTGCAGGCTTGGAGGGCCAAAGGGCCTGTTCCCGTGCTGTAATTTTCTTTGTTCTTATGTGTGGATTAGGTTGATTGGCCATGCTAAATTGCTCCTTAGTGTCAGGGGGATTAGCAGGATAAATACGGGCAGTTACAAGTATAGGGCTTGGGTGGCGTTGTTGTCGGTGCAGGCTTGATGGGTGGAATGTTTCCTTTTGTATTGTAGGAATTCTTTGATTCTAAGTTTTTATCTCATTGAAAAATGAATGTTGTTAGGATGGATGAAGAGTTTAAAAGAGCTGAAGGATGACCAGAGTTGAATATCATTAGCACACTGGTAGAAGCCGACTTTATGTATGTTGATAATGTTGGTAAAGCATGTAAATGGCGTAAGCAAACCAGCACAAGGATTAATACTTAAGGCATTCTGAAAGTTTGTTTGTGGTGGGAGTGGTGGTGGTGGTGGTGATGGTTACAATAGTGGGAAGAGAAGCCATTGCTAGAAATGCTCTAACAAATATTGGTAAAATACGACTGGAAGCAAGTTGGGGCAGTCCAAGAGAGCTGAACAAAGAAGGAAAAGCTAAGGTTCCACAGCTCAGAAAGCGGCCCTTCAGCCCATTTTGCAAGAATGTTGGTCCCATTCCAGTTCAAGTGCAATCATCTTCCCCAGAAATGGACCCAATGGTCCAAGAAACTAAAGCCCTCTGTCCTACACCATCTCTTCAGCCACATAATCATTTGCTCTATCCTCCTATTCCTATATTCAGTGGCACATGGCCCTGGTAGTAATCCAGACATTATAACCTTCAAGGTCCTGCTTTTCAATCTGCTACCTGGCTACCTAAATTCTTGCTCCAAGACTTCATCTTGTCTTATTTTTCTACCGATGTCATGGTACCAATATGAACCACAACCTCTGACTGTTTACCCTCCCCTTCCAGAATGCCTGGCAACCAGTGACATCCATGACCCTGGCACCAGGGAGACAATATACCATCCTGGAATTACATTTGCGGCTGCAGGAATGCCAATCTGCACCCCTGACTACCACTATTACTCTTCTACTCTTAATCCTCCCACCATGTGCAACTGAGCCACCCACAGTACCATGAACTTGGCTCTGGCTGCACTCCCCAGAGGGACCATCATTTTCACCATTTTCCAACACAGAAAAACAGTAATTGAGTGAGATGAACTCTGTGTTTTCCTGACTACCTGTTCACCACCATCATCCCCCGCCACTGGTTTTCACACATTCCCTCTCTAACTGAGCTTCCTTAAGCTGTGAGATGACCTTGTTTAAAAATATGCTATCTATGAACCTCTCAACCTCATGGATGCACTGCTGTGCCTCTGGCCAATGCTCAGGCTCCAAAGTTCGGCTCTCAAGCTAGTCAAACTGGTAACACTTCCTGCAAATGTGATCATCCAGACTGCAAGAAGCGTTTACAAATTCCCACATGGTGCAAGCTGTGTAAAATACAGGTCTGAGTTCCATTGTCATACCTTTAGTTAAAAGGCTCCCATGTTAAATTTATGCCAATTAGAAAATTAAGATATTTTGGTGGGTGAGAACGGTGTACCTGAATCTTTTGGAGATTGCAGAGAGATTAGGAGAAAGGTGAAACAACATGCAAAGCCTCAAAATCAATGCATACAACACAAGTCTTAAAAATAAAACAATGCACTTGATACAAAGAATCTCAAATTCTGGACACTTGAATACATTTTGAAAATTTGTGGATCACAATTTCAAAGCAGCAATGTTTGGTCCAAATCAAAGCAGTGAAAAATCCTACTTCACAGTCAACATAACTAGGAGCAGAAGTAGGCAATTCAGCCCCTCAAGCGTCCTTCGCCATTTAACACTATTATGGCTTATCTCATCTCAGCCTCATTGCCAACATCCTGCCCATCCTCCACAACCCTTCATTCTGCTACTGATTAAAAACCTCTCTATCTCCTCCTTGAATTTATTCAGTCTTCCAGCATCCACTGCACTCTGGGGTAGAGGGTTCCACAGGTCCATAACCATTTGAAAGAAATAATTCCTCATTTTGTTTTAAATCTGCTATCCCTGAGCCTAAAGCTATGGTCCCTCATTCTAGATTGTCCACAAGGGGAAACATCCGCTCTATGTCTACCCTGTCAGTCCCCTTAAGCATCAAATATACCTTAAGTGATCTCCTTTCATTCTTCTAAACTTCTACAAGTATAGACCAAAGCTGAAAAGTCTCTCTTCATAAGATTAGTCCCTCTTCTATGGGACCAATGCTGACTTTAGCTACTCCCTTCATTTTTATGTACCAGATCAGTTCTAGATTGAACTGATCAATCAATCTATCAATTCACTAGAATCAATCTAGTGAACCTTCTCTGAACTGTCTCTAATGCATTTACATTCTTGTTCAAGTAAGGGGGCCAAAACTGTGTGCAGTACTCCAGATACAGTCTTCCCAATGCCCTACATGGTTACAATAACACTTCGCTACTTTTGTACTCTCCCCCATTAGCAATGAATATCAAAATTCCATGTGAGATTCATGCACAAAGATGCCAAGATCACTCTGCACCAAAACATTTTGAACTTGCCTTTTTGTTCCCCTGACCAAAATGGATAACCTCACACTTATCTATGTTAAATTCCATCTGTCAAACTTTGACTCACTTACCTAACCTGTCCATATCCTTTTGTAAATTTCTTATTTCCTCATTGCAACTTGCTTTTCCACCTATTTGAGTGTTATTTGCAAATTTGGTTATAGTACCTTCTATCTTTGCATCTAAGTCACTAATATAGATTGTAAATAGTTGGGGCCCCGAGGACCAAACCCTGTGGTACACCACTAGTTACAACTTGCCGACCAGAAAAAGATTTATTTATTGCCATTCTTTGCTTTCTCTTGGTTAGCCAATCCTCTATCCAAACTAATAGATTATACCCAACCCTGTGGAATCTTACCTTATTTATTAATCTTTTGTGTGGCACCATATCAAATATTTTCTGGAGTCCAGATAAACTACATGTACAGGATCCCCATTATCCACTTTATTAGATCTTCAAAGAACTCTAGTAAATTAGTCAAACATGATTTACCCTTTGTAAAACCACACCGACTCTGATGGATTACAAACTGACTTCCCAAATGTCCTGTTACAACTTCCTTAATAATGGATTCAAACAATTTTCTAATGACAGATATTAAACTAATTGGTTTACAGTTTCCTACTTTCTACCTTCTTTTTTGAACAGGGACGTTACATTAGACATTTTCTAATCCACTGGAATTTTGAAATATTATAAACAATGTTTTCACTATCTCTGCTGCCATTTCCTTTAAGACTTTAGGATGTAGGTCATTACGCCTTGGAGACTTGCCTGGTTTTAATCCCAATAGCTTGCTCAATACTTTTCACCTACTGGTGGTAATTGTTTTAAGTTCCTTCTTTTCAAAAACATTTGCATTACCTTTTACTATTGGGATGGTTCTAGTGTCCTTTATTATGAAAACCAAGGCAAAATATTGATTTGGTGTCTCTGCCACTTCAGTGTTCACCGTTATTAATTCACCAGTCTTATTCTCTGAGGGACCAATACTGGCTCTAGCTACTCTCTTACTATTTACATACTTTTTATATTCAAGGTAAGTTGTGAGCTGGAAGTTTTATTTTGTGCAATTGGTATATCAAAATTCTCCTTGTAGTTTTAAACAGAAAACCTGTTACTCTGCCCAGTCTTATTTATCCTGAAATCAACTTTCCTCCTAATTTTCTTCCCTTCTCTTCTGAAGATGATGATTCGTAAGTTTTTGTGGCTGTTGTGCTATGTTGTATTTTCAGTAGTTCTCATGAAGAGATTCTCAGTCTTGTATGGTTAAACACTAAGAGTTTATTTGTAACACATAATTACATATGAGGTATAGTCCAAGCTGGGAGTTAACTCCATGCTGGCTTCTGCGTAGGTCTCTGTCCAATTCACAGCTCTCTCTTAACCTTTACCTTGCACTGTGGTTGACCCCTACTATGCCAGATATACTTCTACTAAATCTCCTCCATGATTTTAACCAACATGTTTATAGCAGAGCTGTATTTACGCAGTGTATTTTTATTTCCATTATGCTAACACTTCTCCAAACCTCAAATCTCTGTTTTTACAGGGTCAGACAATCTGGAGGCTTGGGAAGAATTCTCCCCCAAAAAAATTATAAGTGTTGAATTCACGTGAAAACTGGAGTAATTCACTCTGTTTTTTTCAGTGGGAGTTCACACGAGAATCTCCTACACTCTGTGCAATGCAGAAGCCACCAACGTGAATACCATTAGATTTCAGAGGGCGGGGTCCATTCCCATCCAGTAGTCTGAAACCAGCAGGCCTCTTCCCATGCACAATGGCCCTGAACTGTCAGCTGCCCATTTGCTGGCCAGCTTGTTTGCTGGCCAGCCCAGGATAGCTCAGTGTTGCACCCCCCCCCAACCAGCCCACAGGCCAATTGTGGCCCCCCACACCATTCCTGGGCCAGCCTCGATTTCCCCTCCAATCCCAGACTACCCCAATCCTCCAGCCACCCCCTCACAGTGCCAATCTCCTGCAGGCAGACCCCCCTCCCTCTCCTCCCCAGCCTGCCCTGATCACTGGCCTCTCTCCTGTCCTCATCAATCACAATGGCGGAGTGGCAGTGGGACCTCCACCCCTATCGATCACCCCCTGGGCCCGCCCCCATATGCCCCACCCTTGGCACTGATGGGGTTGGAGAGGCTAGCGGGCCTGGAAAATTCAGTCCTGGGCCCGCTAATAGCATTTAAGAGATACTTAAAATATCCCTGCCTTCCCATAGAAATCCAGCACTGGCGATATTAGCAGGACGTGAACGTGCCTTCCACGCAATTCTCCTAGCTAAAATTAGCGCAGCAGGATGGGAGAATCACCATTCCCATTGTTCTGGTTATATTAGAAGAACAGGTAGGCTCTGTTGATTTGGAGGTTGCTTTGTTGGTCGTCTTGCTGGCATTTGTTTGTCTACTAATTCTTTTCTAGCATATAGCAGGAGTTTCACCTTGGGGGACGAGGTGGAGGCTCCTCTTGTATCTCCTGATCATGCTTTCCAGAGTATGGATGAGGTATGGTCTTAGCTGGTCATTGCCTCTCCAGACAATAATGCACTCTCTCTCAAAAGTCTTTGATCCACATCCTCTCCTATTTGTGTATTTGCGGAAGATGACTAGTGCAGTACCTTCTGTTGTAGGCAGAATCCTGCTTCTACCTGTAAGACTGTCCTCTGCCAACGCTGGTATTAGTTTCTTTGGCAGGGTTAGGAGTTGAGTGCAGAGCTTCCTGCCCCTCAAGAACTCTAATGGGGCTAATACAAATTGCAGCAGGATGGATCTGTGAATTAACAGAGCTGTTGGAAAGTCGTCATTTTTTTCTCAGGAGAGCATTAATGATGCAGAGATCCCTTTCTGCCTCACTGTTGATTATGGATATCTTGAGCAGTTGTAAAGTATTGCAGGCCATAAGTGGTAGCAAATTGAAGTATGTTTTTTTTTGTGAATTGTGGACTATTATCAGACATTACCTGGTCTGGGTTACCATGGCTTGCAAACATTTCTTCAAGGATCTCGTAACAGCCTCTGTGGTCATCATGTGGTCACCTCACTCCAACAGGAAAAGTAGTCCACCATGATGAGCAAGGATCTTCCATTAAAAATGAACCATCACCATGGGTTGATAGGGAACTATAGAGAATAAGGGGTTCTCTCTGGTCAAGCTTGAGCAGCAGCACACCCCTGGCAGTTGTGATCATTTCTTCAACTGAATATATGTAATGTCCACGTGACCCTGATAAATTGTTTGGAGAATCTCTATCCAAAGGGAGACTGGAATGACCAACTGCTTGTAAGCTAGCAGGTCATCTAGGATGGTAATATACTTCTGCTGCTCAAATTAAATTTTCACAACACTGCCTCTTGGACTCTGCTGTGGCTACTTTTGTTGACAGTAATGGCAGGGGCAGGGATGCTCCTACCTCACATATGCTCTTAGTGGATTTATTGAAGTTTCCTCAGACAGCAAGTAGTTGTCTCTTCACCAATTGGGAGTACAACTTGAGCTTCTCAATCAGATTGAAGTCATGTTTCACAGGAAAGACAACTGTGGGTATGGATAGTATCCCTGCAGCCATTTGCGCATGAGCAGTCGGAGGGAGCACATCAAGAGTGAGACACAGCCGGAGTGAGTGAGGGTATCAGGAATTTGGAGCACAGTGAGAATTGGTGCAAAGAAAAAAAAGGTGCGTTTTGTTTTTTCTTTTGCTTTCTAACTTTTTAAATCTTCAGTGTGCAGTTTTGTCCTCTTGCAGCAGTAGAGGCTACAAGGGAGAGACAGACTGGGAAGCAGTAGATAAGATCGGGTTAAGTATTTTCTACTTTTATTGCTTATAGTTTGTGAGGTCGTCTTGTGGTTTATAGCTCTATTGCAATGAGGATCAGGAAAGAAGAGTCCTTGAATAATTTGGATATTATTTCACATGAAGCATCTTCCAAAGGTTTAATTTAAAGAGTTAAGACATAGCAGGAGAGCTCAAAGCTGTGATGTGCTCCTCGTGCTCCATGAGAGAACCTGAGAACACTTTCAGTCCCCAGGGCCAGCACTTGTGCAGGAAGCGTTTTCAGGTTAAACTCCTAGAAAACCAGGTTTCAGAGCTGGAAAGGCAGCTGGGGACACCCTGGAGCATCCACGAGACAGAGCACTGCCTGATACCTTCATTCACTCTGGCTGTGTCTCACTCATGATGTGCTCTCTCCGACTGCTCACGCGCAAATGGCTGCAGGGACATATCACAAACTCCGACTCCATAGGCAGAAAGAGAATGGGTGACCACTGGACAGAGCAGAAAAAGGCCCAGGCAGACAGTGCAGAAATCTCCTGTACATTATTCCTCTGCAAAATAGCATTTTGGATAATGCTGAGGGAATGGTCTCCCAGGAGAAAGCAGCAATAGCCAAATTCGTTGCATTACAGTTGATTTTGTTGCACAGCTGAGGAGTAAAAAAATGTGGGAATACAATAGTTATAGGAGATTCAACTGTAAGGGGAATAGATAAACATTTCTGTGGTTGCAAATGAGACTCCAGAATTGTATGTTGCCTCCTGGTGCTAGGGTCAAGAATGTCTTGGAATGGTTATAGGACATTCTGGAGAAGGAGGGTGAACAGCCAGTTGTTATGGCACATATCTGTACAAACAACACTGGTAAAATGAGGGATAAAGTTCCAAAAGCAGAATAAAAGGAGTTAGGAAATAAGTTTAAAACTAGGACCTCAAAGATAGTGATATCAGGATTACTACCTGTGCCATGTGCTAATCAGGGCAGAAATAGCAGAATATATCAGATGAATACATGGCTGAAGATATGGTGTGAGGAAAAGGGTTTCAGATTTGTGGGACAATGGTACCAGTTCTGGGGGAGGTGGGGCCAGTACAACTGAACAGCTTGCATTTGGGCAGGACTGAGACTTATGTCTTAGGGGGGTATTAGCTAGAGTGGTTGGGGAGCATTTAATCTAAAATAGCAGCGGAATGGAAACCTATGTAAGGACTCAGAGGAAGGGGAAAAAAGGACAAGTGCAAATGATAGAAAAGGGAATAAGAAAAGTGACAAGCAGAGAAATCAAGGGCCTGAATCAAAAAGGGCCACAGTAAAAAATAGTGGGAATGGGACAGTAATGTTAAAAAGACAAGCTTCAAGGCTTTGTGCCTTAATGCATGGTGCATTCGTAATAAAGTGGATGAATTAATCATGCAAACGGGTATGTATTTGTGAGACATGGCTGCAGGGTGACCGAGGGTATTCATTTAGGAAGGACAGTCAAAAATGGAAAGGCAGTTGAGTTGCATTGCTGGTTAAAGAGGAACGCAACATTGAGGGAAGATATTAGGTCTGACAATGTGGAATCTGTATGGGTAGAACTGAGAAATATTAAGGGGCAAAAAACATTAGAGGGGGTTGTATATGGACCTCCAAACTGTAATGGTGACATAGGGAATGGCATTAAACAAGAAATTAGAGATGCATGCAGTAAGGGAACATCTGTAATTATGAGTGACTTTAATCTGCATATAGACGGGGCAAATCAAATTCGTCACCGTAGAGAAGGAAATCCTGAAGTGTATACAGGATGGCTTTTGGACCAATACGTTGAGGAACCAACTAAAGAAGAGACCATCCTAAAATGGGTAATGTGCAATGAGAAAGGAATAATTGGCAATCAAGTTGTGTGAGACCCCTTGGAGATGAGCAATCATAATATGATAGAATTCTTCATCAAGGTGGAGGGTGACGTGTTTGATACTGACATAAAGGTTCTGAATCTTAATAAAGGAGACTATGATGGTATGAGGCATGAGTTGGCTAGGATTGATTGAGAAATGTTACTTAAAGGGATGGTGCTGCATAGGCAATAGCAAATAATGAAAGAACATATGGGTGAACTACAACAATTGTTTATACCTGTCTGGCACAAAAGTAAAATAGGAAAGGTGGACAAACCATGGCCTCCAAGGGAAATTAGATATTGCATTTGATCCAAGGAAGAGGCATACAAATTGGCCAGAAAAAAACAGTAGACCTGAGGATTGGGAGTAGCTTAGAATTCAGCAAAGGAGCACCAATGTTGTTTGGAACATAAAAACAGGACGGGTGATGGCACATTTCCTCTGAATGAAACTTTACTGTATAACTATACTTTCCACCACTTGCATTGCTCAAAACATGTGGTGGTAGTGCTGTCCTACTCTCCAAATCACACACTGGTAACTTCCTTACTTCTCTGGCAAATCCGGCTTCTTTCAGGATCCCATTTTATTCCATCCTTCTCAGTATCGTTTAAATACTACTTCTATATCTTCCACCCAAATATCGCTGCAAATTTCTCGCTCAAATACCTTCAGTGCTTGCTATCCTTTGCAAGTTGGTGGAGTTTCATTGTTAATCAATGATGATATTGATATGATATTGAGGAAAGGTATTAGCATAGATGATGTGAATCTATATGGGTCGAGTTAAGAAACAACAAGGGGCAAAAAACATTGGTGGGGGCGGTACACAGACCACCAAACTATGGTGATAATGTTGGAAAAAACATTAGACAGGAAATCAGAGGAACATTTGTGATTATGGGTGACTTTAATCTGCATATAGATTGGAAGAGTCAAATTAGTCACAACACAATAGAGGAGGAATTTCTGGAATGCATATGGGATGATTTTCTGGAACAATACGTTGCGGAACCAACAAGGGAGCAGGCCACGTTGGACTGGGTGTTGCGCAATGCGAAAGGATTAGTTACCAGTCTGGTTGTGAGAGAACTCTCACAATTATAGTGACCATAATTCTTTGTCAAGGTGGATAATGATGAAGTTGATTCTGAGACCAGGGTCCTGAATCTCAATAAAGGTAGCTAAGATGGTATGAGGCATGAATTGGCCATGACAAACTGGGAGACATTACTGAAAGGAAAGGCAGTGGACAGGCAATGACGGGCATTTAAAGAATGAACAGATGAACTCCACACATTTGTTTGGCGTAAAAGTGATAAGGGAATTTGGCCAAACCATGGCTTATAAGAGAAATTAGAGATAGTATCAGATTTAAGGAAGAAACGTACAAATGGACAAGAAAAAGCAAGGGCCTGAGGATTGGGAGCAGCTTAAAATTCAGCAAAGGAGGACCAAGGGATTGATTAAGAAGAGAAAAATGGAGCATGAAAGTAAACTCGCAGGGAACATAAAAACTGACTGCAAAAGTTTCTATAGATATGTAATAAGAAAAAGATTGACAAAAACAAATGTAGGCCCTTTACTGTCAGAAACAGGAGAATTCATAAAGAATAAAGAAATGGCTTCAGAAGTAAATTTGTACTTCAATCTCCACAAAAGGAAGACATAAATAATGTGCCAGGCATGCTAAGAGAAGCATGTTTTAACATGGAACTGAAGGAAAATAGCATTATTAGAGAAATGGTTTTGGGGAAATTGATGGGTTTGAAGGTGGATAAATCTTCAGGTCCTGATAATCTTCATCGCAGAGTGGCCCTGGAAATAGTAGATCCATTGGCGATTATTTTCCAAAATTCTTTGGATTCTGGAACAGTTTCTACTGATTGGAGGGTAGCTAATGTAAGTCCACTATTCAAAAAGGGATGCAGAGAGAAAACAGCGAACTATGGAGCAGTGAACCTAACGTTGGTAGCGGAGAAGTTGCGAGACTCTATTCTCAAGGATTTCATAACTTGGCATTTGGAAGACAGCAGTATAATCAGACAAAGTCAGCATGGATTTACAAAAGAGAAATCATGCTTGACGAACCAATTGGAATTTTTTGCGGATGTAACTAGTAGAGTTGACTGAGGAGAACAAGTGAATGTGATTTATTTAGATTTTCAAAAGGCTTTTGACAAGATCTGACACAACAGACTCTATGTAAAGTTAAAGCACATGGGATTGCAGGTAAAGTCTTGAGATGGCTAGAAAGCTGGTTAGCGGATAGGAAACAAAGCGTTGGCATAAATGGGTCTTTTTCTGATTGGTAGTCGATGACTAGTGAAGTTCCACAGGGATCTGTGCTTGTACCCCACCTGTTCATGTTACATATTAATGATTTGGAGGAGGGAACTGAACGTATGATTTCCAGATTTGCAGATGATACAATGTTGGGTGGGAGGCTGAGCTGTGAGGAAGATGCTGAGATGCTTCAGCATGATTTGAATAGGCTGAGTGTATGGGCATCTGCATGGCAGTATAACGTGGATAAATGTGAGATTATCCACTTTGGTAGCAATAATAGGAAGACAGATCATTACTTGAATTGGATTGAGAGAGAAATTGAGAGAAGTGGATATTCAACGAGACCCTGGCATCCTCATGCATCATGGAAGTAAGCATACATGTACAGCAGGTAGTAAAGAAGGCAAATGGATTGTTGACCTTCACAGCGAGAAAATTTAAGTATAGGGATAGAGATGTTTTGCTGCAATTGTATAGGGTGTATAGGGTGAGGCCACACCTGGAGTATTGTGTGCAGTTTTGGTATCCTTATCTGAGGAAGGATGTCCTTGCTGTACAGAGACTACAGCGAAGATTTACCAAGCTGATTCCTGGGATGGCAGATCTGTTGTATGAGGAGAGACTATATCAGTTTGGATTATATTCACGGGAGTTTAGAAGAGTGAGCAGGGATTTCACAGAAAATTCTAACAGGGTTAGACAGGATAGATTCAGAAAGAAAGTTCCCAATGGTGGGGGAGTCCAGAAATATGGGTAATAGTTTGAGAAGGTGTAAACCTTTTAGAACTGAGATGAGGAGAAATTTCTTCATCCAGAGGGTGGTGAATGTGTAGAAATCACTACCACAGGATGCAGTTGAGGTCAAAATGTTGTCTGATTCAAGAAGAAATTAGATACAGCTTTTGGAGCTGAAGGGATCAAGGGATATGGGAGGAAAGGGGGATCAGGATATTGAATTTGATGATCAGCCATAATCAAAATGAAGGGCCGAATGGCCTACTCCTGCTTCTAGTTTCTAGAAACAACAACTCACTGTCAAAGATCACAACTTTCATCTCAAACACTTCTTCATCTCTCTTCACTGTGAGGATACAGGAAAGGGAAATAGCAAGCAGGAGAGGCAGAGAGTGGGAGGTTCAGTATGTAGTGGATCAATGAGAGGGAAGTTCAGCAAGAGGAAGGTCAGAAAGTGGAAGTTCAGCAAATGGAGGATTGATGAGAGGAAGGGTCAAGAAGTAGAATATGTGGCAAGTAGCAGATTTGGCAACCGCAATCAATGGTGACTGGGAGGGTTAGGGAACAGGAGAGCCTGCTGGCTGGAGGGTTGATGAATGGAAGGGGCCACAACCTGGAGAGTCAATAACAGGAGGGGCAGTGAATAATAAGGTCAGTGAGCAAGAGAGGCAGTAAATCTCAGCAAATGGGAGAGGCTGCATGTCGGAAGGTCAACAACAGGAGGTGCAGTGAACCATAGGGTTGGCGGGCGGGGAGGCAGTGAGCCTAGCACTGAGTGAGTGGGAGAGATTGTGAGCCAGAGGGTCAACAAGGGCAGAGGTGGTGAGTCAGAGAGTCAGCAAGCAGGAGTGGCAGTGAGCCTGGCATTTGATGAGTGGAAGGGGTAGCGAATAACAGGTAGATAGCAAAAGATAGCATATTTTTCTTAAATGTTAAAATGTACTTTATTTTAAAAGATATTCCAGTTACAAATTTAGTTACATACAGTATTTCAACATACAGGATATAATGGCTTAATGATTTTTTTCTGATGAGAAAGGTTCTACAGATGCAAACTGCTGCTTTACATGAACTGTAATAGGAAAATCTGATTCGCTTAATATTGTTTCACTTAAAGTTGCACTTTTCAAGAATGCAACGACAATGTTAAGCAAGCAATTACTGTAAATTGATAGTGTTCACTTAAACATTCCCTGTGACAACAAATTTCACATTCCTACTACACTTTGGGTAAGGAAGTTTCTTCTAAATTCCCTGTTGGATCTCTGAATTATTATTTTATATTGACAGTCTCTTGTTTTGCCTTTTCCCCACAAGAGGAAACATTCTCTCTGTTTAGGGCGGCACAGGGGCACAGTTGTTAGCACTGCTGCCTCACAGCGCCAGGGACCCAAGTTTGATTCCGGGTCTACGTGGAGTTCTGTTCCCCTGTGTCTGCACGGGTTTCCTCTGGGTGCTCCAGTTTCATCCTGCAATCTGAAAGGTGTGCTGGTTAGGTGCATTGGCCATACTAAATTCTCCCTTAGTGTACTCAAATAGGTGCTGGTGTGTGGCGACTGGGGATTTTCACAGTAACTTTGTTGCAGTGTTAATGTAAGCCTACTTGTGACACTAGTAAAATAAACTTCACTCTATCAAAATCTAACAAAATTTTCAAGATGTCTGGTAGGCCACTTCTCAGCCCTATGTTTCAATGGCGGCTGTGCACAGGGAAGAATTCAGCAGGAATCCAAAAATTGGTTTATACCAACATGAGTATCCCATGGGATCTTCCGCTTGTGCCTAATGGGATGCAGATGAAGGCCTGACTGGAATCTTCCCTCCACACCCAATTTTCTGCAATGCCAGCAGGAAAACATAACAGTCCAGAATACACCTCGAACAATGTAGCATGCAGAAGTCAGGACTTCCCTGAAAAATGCCTGAGGCTGCCCCTCAAGTTTGAACTGGAGGCCGCCAGCAGCCGGGGACTCTGGAAAAACACAGCAGTTGGTCGAGGGAGCACCTACAGGTGGATCATCCAGATTCATGGTCATCAACAGGGTCCTTCTTCCAGCCTCAGAATGTTCCTCAAGACCCATCTTCTTTTTCAGGAGGTCCGTTTTCAACGGTGGGTCAATGGTGTTGTACACCTTTTCAATGTGGCACCCAGATATGATTGCCATCGTGAGTGCCCCGGAATATGGCACTAAACCCCAGGTGCATAATTAATGAAGTCAGACCAGAAGATGTGGTGTGATTTCCCACTGGCCTCCACAGCAGGAAACATTCCCCGTTTCCACCCTGACATTGGACTTGGTTGTATAATGTGAAAATACTGGCCACTGTCCACAGAAGTGAAGGGAGAATACTGCTGATCAGAAATAACTTTTCCATTAAATACATGATAAAATTGCTGCATGGGAGCTTCGAAGGACATTTCCCAAATCAAGCTATTCTAGGTTCTACAAAAAAAACCTCTTCATAGATTGTGAACTCTAAAATCATAGACCCTTAAAGTGATGCAGCAGAGAAAGAGGTTATTCGCTGCATTGTGTCTGCGATGGCTCCTTGTTAGTAATCTAATTAAGCCCACTCCCTTGCTTTTTCAGCTTTCAAATAGTTCACTTTATATTACTATTGAATTTGCTCTTACCATCCTTTCACATGGTGTATTCCAGATCACAACTCAATACTAAAAAATTGTTTTTTTCGTATCCCTTATGATTCTCGTCAATCACTTTAAATCTGCATCCTCTGGTAACCCTCACCTCTGCCACCAGAAACAATTTCTTGTTATTTAATCTGTCATAGCCATTCAAAATTTTGAATGCCTCTATCAAACCTCCACTTAATATTATCTGCTCTAAAGAACAACTCCAGCTTCTGCAGTCTCCCGTCCCTTACAGCATTCTGGCAAATCTCCAAGGCTTTGACATCCTTCCAAAAGTATGGTGTCCAGAACTGAACATAAAATAAAACAGAATTTAACAAAGGTTTCAGTGCCTTCAACATTGCTATATACTGTTCCTCTATTAACAAAGCCAAAAATGCCATACACATTTAACAGACTTCTCAATTTGACCTGCCATAAGCTGCTAAGTTTAAGAACATAAGAAATAGCAGGAGTAGGCCATCTAGCCCTTCAAGCCTGCCCCGCCATTCAATAAGATCATGGCTGATCTGAAGTGGATCAGTTCCACTTTCCCGCTTTCTCCCCATAACCCTTAATTCCCCTGTCTGTTCGAAACCTATCTACCCGTGACTTAAATATATTTAGCGAGGTAGCCTCCACCACTTCAACGGGCAGAGAATTCCAGAGATTCATCATCCTTTGAGTGAAGAAGTTCCTCCTCAACTCCGATCTAAACTGCCCCCCCCCCACCCTTATCTTGAGGCTGTGTCCTCTAGTCCTGCTATCCTTTCTAAGCGGGAAGAATCTCTCTACCTCTACCCTATCCATCCCCTTCATTATCTTCATTATCCCCAATCCTTCTAAACTCCAACGAGTATGAGTACGAGTAAACTTCAACAAGTTTTGTGTACATATGCCACTGGCACCTCCCTGAGCTCCTGCACCACTGTAAAATATTGTACCGCTCATTCCAAATTGTTTCCCTTCATTCTTACGACCAAAATGTGTCACTTCACACTTCTACTAAATTTGATATGTTGTGTGTCTCCTCATTCCACCAGTTTGTCCATGTCCTTTTGAAATCTGTTAATTAAATTACGTTTATGTCACAAGTACACTTACATTAACACAACAATGATGTTACTGTGAAAATCCCCTAGTCGTCACACTCCAGCATCTGTTTGGGTACACTGGGAGAGAACTTAGCATGGTCAATGCACCTAACCAGCACTGTGGGAGGAAACTGGAGAAAACCCACATAGACAAAGGAGAATATGCAGACTCCACACAGACAGTGACCCAAGCCAGGAATTGAACCCAGCTCCCTGGTGCTGTGAGGCAGCCGTGCTAACCACTGTGCCATTATCTTACTATCCTCAAAGATCCAAAAAAACATGAATATCCACTCGAAACTAGAAAGGGGTGCTGTTTTTAAATCTTTGAGCGATTTGTATTAATTCATAAGTGAATACAGCACATGCAGTGTGAACCACATCCCAAAAAAGACACAATTAGCTGACAGGAATGACCAACTCCACCAAATCCAAAAAGTAGATAACAAATCCAAATTTAGATGACAATCTGAAAATGCCCAGGCAATATGGATTGGAATCTGGGATGTCCTCAGCCAGTACAAAAAATCTTTGTGTGCTGCTGAATTCACAGATAATCAACTTCAATCTTGTATTGTTTAATCTGCTCCTGATCATAGCTATCATATCCATCAATACAGCAACTCCCTAATGTGACGGAAACCCCACAGGAATTGCAGAGCAATTTCAATAATAACAATATCATCTCTATTCTGAAGAAGATGATCCCAATTTCCTTTCTGGCATTATTGAGTAAAATGTGCCAACATGTGGTTCATACCAAATGTACTTTAGCCTCATTATTCTTCTTTAATTCGTTGTTAACAAACAATGACAAAGGCTAAAATAGCAACACTAACACCAAAGAACCAGGAGATTTTATTAGACAAATGTGCTCAGCAATTCATTTGAAACAGATTTTTTCTGGAATACGGAATCTTGTAACCTTTTGCATTCAATCAGTAGCATATTTTTTCTGTTTGACTAGAAGCACCAGGCAACATATATCACAAAGGAAAACCTTCAATAAATCAATCAAACAGGTTTATGCATTGATATAAAATTGTCCACATTAAATACAAATTGGCTTTGACACAGGTCAAAAGGTACCTGAAAACAGACATTAATAACAATTTCTCCAGGTCACAACTGTTGATAAATGAATATTAATTGCAGTCTCCATGTAGTTTATCCTCTCCTATCCTTTCATTGCATGTATCAATAACATTGACTGATAAAAAATACTGAAATATGCTGGTCTGGTCTTTCTCTCTTTCTCTTGTGTTCCCTCCCCAGCATTATTTTAAGTCACAGGGTTCATATTTTGGAAATTCTGCAGATTACTAAATAATTTTGTCAGGAAACAGATGTATATATGAAAAACAATAAGAAGGGATCTTTAACCAAAAGTTAAACCTAAGTTTTATCCTTTCAACTGCTGACAAATACAGTGTAAATATCCTGTTCGCTGCTGTTCAAAAACTCTTTTGAGAAACCAAGATGCCCAATCAACGCTTGAACAAGTGGCGTCCAAACTCACTCCAAAGAGATGGAAAAATAATTATTTCAGAAGAATCATGACTAAAGAATCAGATTTAAAGACCAGCAAAGGTGAGGATTTGATGCTTTTATGAACCTAAAACATAATGCTAGAATGCAGAAGTCTGTAGCTAGCCAATCCAAGCAGCTCTTTAAATTTTTTTCATTGCTGCATGCAAGTGTCATTGAGTGGAAGCCAACCAAAATTGGGAAGTTTGGGTAAACCCCTTTGTCTTCAAATAAACACTGGCACCATCTTGACTTTCAGCAATGTCTTAAAGCTGAACCTACACTTTAAAATTTTTAACAGGGTAAACAGACAGAAGTTGAATAAGTCAACACACTCCTTTATTCGGTAGGCCAGATAACAGGTGACATTAACACATCTATTAAATCTGAAAAAATACCAAAATTATTCAATGTTTATTTTCACCTAAAAAGTAACAAAATTCGCAAAAGGGCTGGCTAAATTCATTTAGCATGTCCAGCAGCTGGGGGAAGTTGTCGACTCATTCATTAATGAAGAGTACAGGAAGACTGCGAATACAGAACATAGAACGTAGATCACTACAGCACAAACAGGCCCTTTGGCCCACAAGTTGTGCCGATCATATGTCTACCTACCAGGCCTATCTATAACCCTCAATCTCATTAAATCCCATGTACTCATCCAGAAGTTTCTTAAAAGACCCCAACGAGTTTGCCTCCGCCACCACTGACGGCAGCCGATTCCACTCCTTCACCACTCTCTGAGTGAAAAACTTACCCCTGACGTCTCCTCTGTACCTACTCCCCAGCACCTTAAACCTGTGTCCTCTCGTAGCGACCATTTCAGCCCTGGGAAATAGCCTCTGAGAATCCACCCTATCTATACCTCTCAACATCTTATAAACCTCTATCAGGTCGCCTCTCATCCTTCATCTCTCCAGGGAGAAAAGACCTAGCTCCCTCAACCTATCCTCATAAGGCATGCCACCCAATCCAGGCAACATCCTTGTAAATCTCCTCTGCACCCCTTCAATAGCTTCCACATCCTTCTTGTAGTGAGGTGACCAGAACTGCGCACAGTACTCCAAGTGGGGTCTGACAAGGGTCTTATAAAGTTGCAGCATTATCTCCCGACTCCTAAACTCAATCCCTCGGTTAACAAAGGCTAGTTCACCATTCGCCTTCTTGACCACATCCTCCACCTGCGAGGCCGATTTAAGAATCCTATGGACCCGGACCCCAAGGTCCTTCTGATCCTCTACACTGCCACGAGTCTTACCCTTGATATTATACTCCTTCATCCCATTGGACCTGCCAAAATGGACCATTACACATTTATCCGGGTTGAAGTCCGTCTGCCACTTCTCTGCCCAGTCTTGCATCCTATCTATGTCTTGCTGCAACTTCTGACATCCCTCCAGTCTACCCACAACATGACCAACATTCGTGTAGTCGGCAAACTTACCAACCCATCCTTCCCAAACTTCCTCATCCAGGTCATTTATGAAAATGACAAACAGCAAGGGTCCTAGAACAGATCTCTGGGGCACTCCACTGGTGACCGACCTCCATGCAGAAAAAGACCCATCCACAACCACTCTCTGCTTTCTGCAGGCAAGCCAGTTCTGGATCCACATGGCAACAGCCCCTTGGATCCCATGCCCTCTCACTTTTTCAAGAAGTCTTGCATGGGGGACCTTACCAAATGCCTTGCTAAAATCCATATAAACCGCATCCTCCGCTCTTCCTTCGTCAATGTGTTTAGTCACATTTTCAAAGAACTCAACTAGGCTCATAAGGCACGACCTGCCCTTGGCAAAGCCATGCTGACTACTTTTGATCATACTAAACTTCTCTAAATGTTCATAAATCCTGTCCCTCAGTATCCTCTCCATCAACTTACCAACCACCGAGGTCAAACTCACCGGTCGGTAATTTCCTGGGCTATCCTTGTTCCCTTTCTTGTAAATAGGAACCACATCCGCAATCCTCCAATCCTCCGGAACCTCTCCTGTCTCCATCGACGACGCAAAGATCATCGCCAGAGGCTCTGCAATCTCTTCCCTCACTTCCCACAGTAACCTGGGGTACATCCCATCCAGTCCCAACGACTTATCTATCTTGATGCAATTTAAAAGTTCCAACACATCCTCTTTCTTTATGTCCACGTACTCAACCTTTTCAGTCTGCCGCAAACCTGCAGTGCAACCACCCAGAGCATTTTCCACTGTGAATGCGGAGACCACAGGCGGGATTTTACAGCCTTGCTTTGCCCGAAACTGTAAAATCCTGTCCGATGTCAACGGATCTTTCCGTGTTCCACCCCTCGCCGGCTCCGATTCCTGTTGCAGGTGGGGCAGTAAAATTCCAACACTCAAATCTGAATTTATCAAGGATAGAATAGTTGTAGGAATAGCAAACAACGTACTCTCAGACATGCTGCAAGCAAAGATAGGTCTGACCCTCAAAACTATCAAAATTTTTAAGCAGTTTGAATTTTTGTGGGCAGCACAGGTTCATTTTAAGAGGAGAAAGTAAACCATGGTACAAAGGAAACCCCACAGTTCAGTTAGTTGAATAGCACAGAAACAGGATCATTCCAGACCAAGGGAAGCAACACCATAACCATTCAGGAGAGTGACCATGCTAGTGCTATGCAGCAAAGCAAGATCAATATTCTGCAATTTCACCCCAACGTTTCAATGTAACAAAATTGGACATTTTGGCAAACTGTGCAAAGCCAAAACACAGAAAACCAAAAGATGATTCATGAGGTCGAGACAGCATACCAAGAGGTCACAGAGTCATGCTTCTTGGGTGAGGTCAAAGATCCAGGATTTTTATTTTGGTACATGAACATTTTGACAGCCATCTCAGACAAAGGACTGTGGCTGAGACACCTCTGGCTTCAAACATCAGACAAACTACTCTGTGAGTACGGAGGAATCCAATTTCCAATCATAGACACGATTCTGGAATCACTAAGGCACAGCAGCAAACAAATCTTCGAGCTGATACACGTCATCAATAAGCAGTCTTTTTCGATCAAGCAGAGGTGCCTATGAATCCCTCAATCTGCACAAAGAAGGCATCTAGACAACAACTGTCATCAATTATACATAACTGCAAGTTCCTGAGAGCTAAACAAAAAAAAAGTACAGTGACCTCTGAACTGTACTTTCTCTTTGCAGAGAAGGTTTATCCATTTTCATTACAGATGCTGGAAAGTTTTCATTGGTCAGACCAGTCAACTATTCAAATGGATATCATGACACCTCAGAAGATAGACAAGAGAGCAACCAATAACCAAAACAGCCCCAACTTCCGGCTCCGGCGGTTGTTGATAAGGTCAACAGTGCAACCACAGAGCAAACACTGCAAATGCCACCCACCAGGACAGTGCCACAGATGATACAGTAAACCAAATAACAGCCATCCATTGCCAACAGCACACCAGACAGCCAAAAGCAAAGTTGAGTTTACCACATTCCGTTAAAGGGGACATCACGATGACTCACACAATTGTGAAAGTAGAGGAAAAAATTGGCATAGAAACAAGTCCTTCCCGCAAAAAATGGACTGCCGCCCATCACCACAATTGCCAACTTAATATAAAATAGTTCAACACCAAGGAATGGAAAAAGATAAAAAAAACCCAGATGCAAGAGCAACTTCCAATCATCAGAGTTTACCTGCAAGAACAGAGTCTATCACTCCTCTGACAACAGTGCAAATGAGATATGAAAGGAGTTAAAGCTTACACAGCAGCTAAACCTATGAACTCAGAGACTTGAAGGGGGAAATAGGTTATAATAACGATGTAAATACATAGGATAAACTAGAACAACTTGAAATACAATAGGTAAAGACTTAGGGGAAGGTGTAATACAAGGGTCTAGCACATATCAGGTTCATTAGGAACTAAGTACAGTACTGTCCACACAGTAACGTAAGAGAACACATGATCCACACCTCGGGGTCAGTCCAGTGCTGGCAGAGCTGTGTGCACAAGCAAACATGGAGAAAGCTCCTTGCTTGAATACTTTATTATATACATTTAAGTATTTAGCTTTTAGAACCATTGAATCCCTAGAGTGCAGAAGGAGCCATTCAGCCTATCAATTCTGCACCAACTCTTACTCAGGCTCAGCCCTCGCCCTATCCCCGTAACCCCACATATATGGCCAATGCATCCAACCTATATTATCTTTGGACACTTAGGGGCTAACCACTGTGCCATCATGCCACACGTTAATAAATACATCAAGATATTCTGAACAATATCCAACACCCAACAACAGAGTGCTTGTCCCAGCCCCACATTGAAACCATGTCCTGCCGTCAGCAACGATCTGTTCTCTCCCAATTGCCTCCTCCTTCCCAAAGGTATTGGTTAATGATCAAGTTAATAGACTTATGCAACCCCCCCCATCCACCCCCCAAGACCAGTGAGTTAGAAAATAGTATCTGTCAGCTACTGATACCAAAATCAGTTGTCTGTTCCCTTTAACAGAGATCTAAATAAAACCCCACCAGTGTTAATTATAATTATTTCAAATTGATATTTGGAAGAACTAGAATACCAGGCCTTCCCTTAATGAAGGACTGGGCAGGAAGACTGTAATTGTAAACTAAAACATTTAGCACCATCCTACCATATTCCATGCAATAGTACAAAACTGAATAAACATCTTAGCAATCCTCATCCTCACCTTTAAATGTCCTTCTTTGATTATATCACTGTAACCTCTTCCTATCTCACCTGAAAAATACTTGATTTTCTGACTTTAGGTCCTTAGAGAAGGAAAATAGATTACAGGTAAATCAGCATGCAATAGAGAAGAGAGCTACTGGCAGATATAATTTACAGAAAGGTTGTGTTATCCATATGAGGAGTATGAATGGCATGTATATGTATATTATGCATGCTACTCAAGCTTGTTGAGCAGAGTGAAAACCTTGTTTTTATAGTAAGAACTATCTGAAAGTACATGGTTAGATCCGCAAGGTTATTATTAAAGGAAATAGAGTGAAAGGACATACTGTCAGAATCATTAAATGCAAAACAAAAATTTAATGCTGCTTTTTTTATTGGGCATGATCAGACATTGAGAATACAGGGTAAATACGTGGGGTTGTGGGGGTAGGGTGGGAGTGGGCCTGGGTAAGATGCTCTGCCAGAGGGTCAGTGCAGGCTTAATGGGCTGAATGGCCTCCTTCTGCACTGTAGGGATTCTATGATTCTATCCTATGACCATGATGCTTGACCCTTCCATCAGTAGATACAGTTTCTCTTTATCTGAATGTTTTGAATATGTCTACGAAGTTTCTTCTCCAACCCCTCTAAGGAGACCAACCCAAGCTTTTCTAATATATGCAGGAAATTGAAATTCCTCATCCCTGGAACTATTCTTGTAAATCTTTTCTGCACCCTCTCTAAAGCCTTCACATCATTTCAAAAGCATGATCCCAAATTGCATACAATGCTTCAGTTGAACCCCAACCAGTGTTTTATAAATATTCAACAAAATGTTCTTGCACTTTTATTCTAAGCTTCATTTATAAAGCCAGAATCCCATTTGTCTTTTTAACTGTTTTCTTAACCTATCCTGCCACTTTCAATGGTTTGTGCAAATATACCCCAGATTTCTCTGCTTCTGCACCCCTTCTAAAATTGCACCTTTATTCTATATTGCCTTTCTTCATTCTTCCTACCAAAATGTACCACTTTGTGCTTCTCTGCATTAAATTTAATCTGACATGTGGTTGCCCATTCCACTAGCCTGTGTATGTCCTTTTTAAAGTCTATTACTATTCTCCTTACAGTTCATAATACTTCCAAGATTAGTCTCATTTGAAAAAAGTGAAATTATGCTCTATACTCATAAGTCTTCAAAAGATAGTTGTTTTCAGAGTCATCAACCTATGAAACAAGTTATTTGCATTTGCAGTAAGTCTGGATTTAAAGTAATCATTCAAAGGAGAGATTGTTAAGTTTTTGATAAGGTGGTTAGCAGTGGATGGCTACCAGGTGGTTAAAAAAAAATGGTTTACGTGCGTTTTTCAGTTGAGGAATAGAATATAAAAGAAATCACATTAGAACTTTATGAATCATTGGTTTGGTCTCAGCTTAAGTATTGTGAACATTTTTGAACATAGCTCAGGAAAAAAATTCCTTTAAAAAGATACAGAGAAACTTTATAAGAAAGTTACCAGTGATGGGGAATTTCAGTTATGTGGAGGGATTGGAGAAGTTAGAACTATTCTCCTTGGGACAGAAAAAAGTTAAGTGACCTAATGGATGAGAAGGCTTGATTGAGTAGAGAAAAACTATTCCCTCTAACATGCAGTTCAATAACCAGAAGTTACAGATTTAAAATAATTGGCAACAGATCCAGAGACGAGATGAGATGAAATTATCTGCAGTGCTCTGTCTGAAAAAAATAGTGGAAACTTATTGCAGAAATCATTTTTAATGTGAGTTGGACAGGTTCTTGAGGGTGAAGAGCTTACGCAGTTCTGGGCAAAAAGCAAGGACACAGACACAGCATAACTACTTTTTCAAAAAGCAAGCACTGGCTGTAAGTTTCGAAAATGCCGTGACTTTCAAGAGGGACTATGCATCAAATCTGTTCCAATTCCTTGCCCATCAGAATGGTTCATACAGGGAATTCATAGATTCGTCCTGGCAGTCTCTAACCTGCATTAATTTCTGCTTTTGCAAGTATTGTGCCACCAAGATAAGTTAATCTCCCTAGCAGTTGAGAGTGTTAGGTGAGAGGGTTTGGTGCTGGGGAGCAGGAGCTCTGAAAAGCCTAAGCCCAATATTTGGCAGCGTGTATCAAAGAGCCACACGCGACAGGGATGGCTGCAAGTCTTTTCCATAATAGACACCAGACTGGTGATCTAACCTTTGGAACATTTATTAAAACGTGCCTAACTGGCAGTAGATTCTTGTTTCATGCTAATCAGACTCCCTAATTTATAATTCATTTTCATATGACAGAATTCCAATCACTATGGATTTTTTTTTCTATGATATGAGATTGGCACCAAAAGGATTAAATGGATTAATTGAGATGGCAAGATTAATAACCTATCTGCTGGTATTCAAGGAGCAAAAGTTAGTTTACTAGTAGAGCACACACTATTTTATAACTATAATATAGCCATTAAATGCCACATTTATCTTTCCATCAGGCCTTCAGTTTTGTGCTGCAATTTTTTTTAACTGTGTCCTTTTCTTTAGACTAGAGATAGGAGGAGGGGCATCACAAGTTTGTCATATTGCACCATTATTTCAGTATTGAAAAGATCACCATATCATACAATCACAGAGCCATGCAATTAGCCCCAACCTGCCCTTTCGCCATAGTCCTACACATTTTTCACGTTCCAGAATTTATCAAATTCCCTTTTAAAAGTTATTACTAAATTTGCTTCCAGGACCCTTCAGGCAATGTATTCAGATTATTACAATTTGTAATTCTCTTTACTTGCCTCTGGTTCTTTTGCCAATTACCTTAAATCTGAGTTTTCAGGTTACCAACCCTTCTGCCACTAGAAACCTTTCTCCTTAGTTACTCTATCAAATATAACACCATTACAAATATATTCAAAAGTCACTCATAGCACACAGTAGCTGAAATGTTTTAATCTGGCAGTAGTATCAAATGCACCAACTGGGAAGTGCACTCACCACTTGCTGATAGGAATATTCAGGTTTGCTTCTTTTCACAAAAACAAAGTTGATTTCGATTGAAGGTGTTGGCCTGAAATAATGTGCATTTTGTGTTCTAGGTAGGTACTTGTTTACCTTCTCAATTTAGTTACAATATGTGACAATCATGAAAAGAATTGTTTGGAAATGAAATAATCTTGTTTATAAAAGCTTTTAATGACTGATTGATGGCCATATCTTTTGTATCTTTAGGCTGGGACTTTCCCAATATTGGCAAAGGCCGATATCGGGAGGGAAAAGCGATATTAAAGTCGCCGATGGCATTGGCAGCTTTCACTACCATATAGAGCATCACTTTGGAAAAAAAAGTTGAAGTCACAGGTCTCACAATGTATCACTGACAAGGCAGCAACTGATTTGTCTACCCAGCCATCAACTTAGACACTCAATGATCCAGGATGCCAGTTTTAAAGGCTTACCCAGCACACAGCAAGCAAACCAGGTCATCCAGGTGCACTGTTAGCATCCTTGGTACTTCTGGGTATTGTCCTGGAATTAGTGCCTGGGTAGTACCATAGGAACTACCTGGGCACTTCCCAGGCACGAACCTCTCCCCTCTGAGCACTGCACTCACCTGTACTCTCCTGGGAGTACTACTATCAGACACAAACCTTCAGAGACCCATTCTGCCATCACACATCTGCGGATGGATTTTTGATGCCAGGTATGATCCCAGTATATAGGCCTAATAATATGTTAATTCATTATAATGATGTGCCTGACACTAAATATAGAGAAACATGGTCCGTCACTGATGGGGTGGGGGGGCTTGACAGTTCTCGCAATATTTTTCAATCCTGTCACCAAACCCACCCACTACAAATGGGAACAGAAAATCTGGCCTAAATTTCTAGATGCCATTGAAATTATCCCTAAAAAATTTAAAATTAAAATTAAATTTGGCTTGCCCTACTGAAACCCTGTTGGCCTCTTTACTACAGATGTGTACAAAATAAATTCTATCCCTCATGATTTCTCTTTATTCAATCCACCTTGCAACCAAAGTAACAAGATAAAGCATTTTTTTCTTATGTTTGTATCTTTCTCTCTAATGGGTATTGTACATCAATGCTCTAAGTACAACATGTAAAACAGACTTACAATTTGGACAATAAATCTGGAAAAGAAATAATTCCAAGCCACGCCAAATTTTCCATCCAGTGACTTTCATTAACAAAGGCTGATTCTGATTACTACATAAGTGATGAAGCCTCAGTTTTCAAAAAAAACTCAACTTGTAATCAATTCAGTGAAATTTATATCTTATATCTTTGATTATGGTACCTTACCGATTAAACAGCACTTGCAGATAGATAAACTGAGAAATGGATGGTCATGATCTATTCAACTTTAACAATTAGGCCACTTTACATCAAATAAAGTGCAAACCATAACTATTTTATCTTACTTACCATATGTACAATTGTTTGTGTCATCTGCAGCTTGGTACAATGACATATTCTGAACATCTTGAGATTCATTCATGCTTAAAATACTGGAATCAGGCTGGACTCAGGCCATGGCCACCCAAGTCTTATTTTTGCTGCCCACGCAGGTACTTCGTGGAGTCAGGTGGCATCTTGCTGGGCATACTTCCTTTAAACCTGCTCAACTTTAAAAAAGGAAAGAAAAACAAATGGCCTGCTGACTCCCCTGTGAACACTGTTGGGGCAGGACAGCTGCTTTAAAGTGTGAGTACAGTTAGATAGTTCTCACTGCAGAACTATATTATGAGATCAAAGCAGAACAGGGATCCATGCACACAGACTAAAAACCTACTGCAGCATGGGATAGATGCTGCTGGATATGTTTTTTGGAAGTCCCTTCAACAACCATAAATTCAGTTCCAAAGAAGGATCTATATGGAAAACATATCTGTTGTCTCCACAGATTCAGTTGGATTGACTCCAAAATAAATCCTCACTTGCCTCCACTCCAACTGTGTGACAAATAAGTAGTGATACCTATATTCATGACTCCGAAGAGAGTCACAACATAACATCTAAAAAGAAGTATGTAGTCAATGTTGAAGCAGGATGGAGGGGATTTTTTGTCTCAGCACTGGCACTGGTTGTAGTGTTAGCATTTGTTTTTTTTGCAGATTTTTGTGTAAATGAGATCTGAAGGGGTGCCAAGCCTCCAAGGTTGCTCTGGAGTCTCCAGGGATTAAAGATTAACCTCTCAGGTATCTCAGGGATATTTAAATAATTTTATTTGAATACAATCTGTTTATTCACTATAAAACTGTTGGAGATGGGGAGAAGCTGGGGAAGATTTGACTGGGTGAGGCTGATGGAGATGAGAGGTCGTGAAATGAAATCTCCAGGAATAGATATGACCACAGTTGGCAACCCAAGATCTGACCAAGTACAGATAAAAATGGCTGATATTAACCTAAGAAATGCAAAATATTGCTATATAATCATCACATGCAAAAAACTGTAATCTGCATTCCGATCCAACTGCAAATAAAACAGACCAATCTCATCATCACCTGCACCCATGAGGCGTTTTGCAACTTTCTCTGGGCTGTACAGCCTGGCCATCCAAATGTACCAACTCCCAGTTCCCACCCCACCCTACTGTTTGCAGCAACTCCCCCAGTTTTCTCCACCCTGGTTGCTGCAACTTCCCCAACCCCCCCTTTCCACAATTTCAGCAACCTCCTTCCTCCTAGATTACCGCAAGTTTTCCCCGATACCCAACCTCCCTCCACTCTCCAGCTCTGAGAGCAGCAATTCCCCCTGACCATCCCTTGGATTGCAGCAACTTCTCCTTCAATTGCAGTACTCCTCCTAATCACCAACCGACCACAACCATGGATGGGGTCCAGCACAGCCCAAAAAACATTAGAGGCAGAAACTGTACTTATTTTTGAAGATATCAAATCTGCCCAAAATGAAACCAGAACGAAAAGTATCTTTCAGACGAAACTAAGTTTTGCAAACCATGTTAAAATCATTTTTTAGACAATCAGGTGTGACATATATTTCAAGATGTTCTAAACTAGATACTATCTCAACAATTGTTATGGAAACATTTGTGTGGCACTGATTAACCAATCTGTTATCAAGATATTAGTGTGCAAGTTTGTACTTTTTTTATCATTATTATCGCAAACAGTACATTTTTGGCAAGTTTGAGGGATCCGTTAACTCTATAATATAGCCAATGCTGTGAAATCACCAATAAATCAATCTGCGTGCCATCCTGCATGGTATGAAATTTCAGATGATCCCCAAACACTGCCTCCCTACACTAGAACTACCCCCAGTGTTACTAAAACCCAGAAACCATCCCCAAATAACTGATGTTAAACCCTGCAACTATGTCTCCCACCCCTTTACCTGCTACTGAAAAGGCCCACATATGACAACAATAAGAATTTGCATTTATATACCATTTTTAACTTTCACTGAACCACATAAAGAGACATGGGGAAAAATGTAAAAGCTTAGAAAAAGAAGTAGGTTGTAAGGAACATCTTAAAAGGAGGAGAGAGAGGTCAAGAGGAGGTGTGATTTAGGGAGGGAATCCCAGAATTTTAGGCCTCGGCAACTGCAGACATGGTAACCAAAGGTAGAGCGTTTGAAGTTGGGAATGCACAATATACCAGGATTAGGCAAGCACAGATATCTTGGATAAAAGCAAAATGCTGCAGCTGCTGGATATCAGAATAAAATAGAAAATGCTGGAAAAACTCAGCAGATCTGGCAGCAACTGTGGAGAGAGAAACAAAGTTAATGTTTCAAATTTGTATGTCTTCAAATCTGAAGAAGAGTCATACTGATGTCTTGGAGATTTAAATTTTTTTAGTTAAGACCGTAAGATATAGGAGCAGAAGTAGGCTATTCAACCTACCACGTATGTTCTGCCATTCAGTGAAATCATGGCTGATCTGAAATGATAATCCTCAACTCCGCTTTCCCACCTTATCCCCATAACCTTTACTGTTTAAAATGTCAGTATCAGCCTTGGACATATCTAATAACTCAGCCTCCACAGCTCTCTGCAGTAACGAATTCCACAGACTGACTACCCTCTGGCAGGAGAAATTCCTCCTCAACCCCGTCTTAAATGGGCAACTCTATTCTGAGATTTCTTTTGATTTCCTACACTCTCCCACAAGGAGAAACAACTTCTCAGCGTCTACCCTGTCAAACTACCCAAGAATCCTATATCTCTCAACAAGGTCATCTCTCATTCATCAAAACTCCAACGAGTACAGGACGAACCTACTCAATGTCTCCACAATAGAGAATCCCTCCATACCTGGTATCAACCTTCTCTGGACTGCATATATCTTTCTTTAGATTAGGGGACCAAAACTGTTCACAGTATTCCTGGTGTGGTCTAAGTAGTGCCTTGTATAGTTTTAGCAAGGTTTCCTTATTTTTATATACCTTATTACCTGCTGAACTTGCATGGTAGCTTTTTGTGATTTATGCACGAGGGCACCCAAATCCCTCTGAGTCGCAGCTTTTTGCAGTTCTCACCATTTAAATAATATTCCATTGTATGATGCAGCCCTCTTATTGATGTCAGCAATGTCACAAGAGAAAAAGCAACATCATAACAGTGAACACGGTATAAAATTCCACACACTCTATTATGATGTTGGAAGACATTCCTCATAAAAGATTCCCACATTAGCTCTGATTGCCAGTTTAAAGATGGTGTTTACTACTTTTATATTGCGCTTGTGCCTTGACTAGTGGTACTCAATAATAATCTATGAGCCTTGTACAAGGGGTTTCAGCCTGAAAGTAAACCTGCTGGGATTCACCATGGCTGGCAGCCAGGGTGGGCCTGCCAGTACCATTACTCAATCCCTGGTTGCAGCTGCAAGAGATCTGTGTGTCATAAACTGGCACCATTAGCATGAGTCTCCTGCAGCATAAAGGCAGCTTTTGTTACTGAATGGAAAAAGGCTACAACTGGCACTTGCCATTTTTTGCTTGAGGATATTACGTCGAAGCAGTGCAATAACGTTTTAGTATCAGAGTGACGAAGATTTGAAATCCTCTGCAGTGCTTAGAAAAGATTTATCAAATACTTTCATTTCACACAGTTCATCTGTGTTTGAATCAGCTCCAAATCCTGTACAGACTCTTAATGAGGCTTCCTCTCCATTTAGAGCTCACACTTAAATGTTTTGCTGTTCTAAATTACAAGGCAATGCAATACATTTGTTGCAAAGATCACACTGAAGACAGCTTGGGAGCCCAGGACCACTTGGCCAGAAGGTTCTACTTCTCTACTCTCAGCCACATTGCTGTAAAAGATGTTTTGCTGAAAAATGGTATTACTTCTGGGTAAATTTGGAGACAAAAAAAAGATTGGTTCAACCACTGTCTCATCAATCTCACAATAAAAAATTGTTAAAACCTATTTATTTTCTTTTTCAGTTGGTTTTAAATTGATCTTTTAAATGTTATTCCCTTCATTTAGTTCATATTTACTCAAGATATTTCCTTATTAAAATCGTCAGAAAACAATGTAATTTTCCAAATTCCATTCCTAATTGATTATCAGGAGCTGCCCTCTCTGTAGGCCCTGGCATCCTGCTTTATATTAAAATAACTGTATCCTATATTTCTTACTGTTTTATAGTGGGATGTCATGGGACTGTAATGAATAACATTTCACTTTGAATAGCCACATAATACATCATAGTTTCCTTTTGGCAGAAACATGGTGCAGTAGCTGGTGCCATCAGTTGAGAGAAACTGTTAATTTTGGGGGAGAGGTATTAAATGGAAGGCAGTCACAGTAAAACAAAAGAAGAAAATAAAAGGGCAGAGAGCAATATCCCACTGGTACTCCACTGCTACTTGGGGGTGGACAGAAGTCCTGCTTGGTCCAAGAAAAGCTTATTTTTAAAAAAAGATGACCTTAGCCTTACAGAGAAGGGGAGAGGTTCCCAGTATTTAATTGAATGAGGTAAATATATTTTATGCAATAAGTTATGATCTGAAATGTGCTGCTCGAAAGGATGAGGGAAACGGATCCAATAGTAACCTGCAAGAGGCAACCTGACTATGGATTTGAAATGAAAACATTGCAGGACTCTTGTGAAAGACGACAGAAGTGGGAATAATTGGATACCTCTATCAAAGAACTAAACAATGGACCAAATCCCCTACTTCTGTGTTGTATGAATCAATGATTCTAAGAATGCATTTGCATACTACCTAAGTTATAAAAATGTAATTTTCAGCTAAACTGGTGAACTCGGCATCTATTGCCTGCAAACACACCCTTAGATTTTATGCTGCAAAGTAAACCATGTAGCCATTTGTCATTCTCCAGACAAATCTGAGTTTTGAAATTTCCATGTATGTTTGGGGAAAGAAGAAAGGGGAACAGAGTGCATCATTTTTATGATTATGTAGCACTTGACATCAGGATGTGTTGGGACTGCACCGAAATGTGTTTGCTTATGAACAAAGAAAACTTGTTAGAGCTTTTTTTTAGGACAGCAGGAGCCAAAATTCTTCAGGGAGTTCACCTGGCCTTCCCTTGTAGCTCTGATAGGACCAGCAGTTTTGTGCTGGAGGAATGCACAGAGCACCATTCTGGCATCACTGACCAGTGCCAGGGAGAGGAAGGTGCAGCCGGTTCAAAGCACCGGGCCCGCGGGCTAGGAGATCCAGACAAGTGTTTTAAAGAGTCCTCATCATCCACACTGAGCAACCAGAGCATAGGACCTGACAGACTGGTTTAAAAAAAATCAGAACTTAAAAGAGTTCCAATTTTTTGAAGTCAGAATGTTAAGTCAATTTCACTGGTTGCTGTGAGCCAGGTCCCACTGATGATGCCACCTTGCTTTTTAGTGTTGAGGAAGCCAGTAACTTGTTACTGAGTGTATCTGCACTTTGCAAGGAGCACAACTGATAAAGTGAACTCATCAACATTTGTGAGCCAGCATCACAGTCCAGGGCCGAGTCTCTGTGAACCTGGGCATTGTTAGTGACCCAAAAATAAAAATAACAGATATAAAAGCAACCAATGTCAGACAAGTGATGAACATCCTGAAAGATGGGCTGTCCTGTGTCAAACCATCCAAATAGCCACCCCACTCCAGGACCCAACAACATATCCAACAGCTGGGAAGCAAAAGCAAGCTCTGGTAGCTGGAACAGGAGAAGCCATTCAGCCCCTCCAGCTGACCTGCCCATTCACTCAGGTCCTCACTAATCTGAATGCCAAACTCCATCCCACTTGCCTTGGCTTCATATGTATACCCTTCGGCAGCAAAAATATTTCCATCTTGGAGACTGAAAATTATTCATTAGGATAGCATTTGCCCTTTTATGTGGAAGGCTCCCTCTCAGGAGGGAGCTTCCTTTTCCACTGCCCTTTATGCATCTAGACTATGCTGCTAAGTATAAAACAATTTTTATGTGTTGTGAAGGGTGGGTGGCAGGAGGAGGATGCAGTTAGCTAAACCAACATTTAAACAAGGATCCTTATCATTTTTGCACACTCATTTCCCTGCCAATTTTACACTCTGATCCGAAAGTTACATGGGCTCCGATACTGGCCAAAGCTTTTGCTAATAAACTGATTGGTAGAGAAGTTTCACAAAGGCAGGTCGATAGAGGCCTCACCTCTCAAAATCAAAGGCTGTGTGTTCAAACCCTATTTGAACCTGAGTCTATCATTTCAGGTGAGGGAGTGCTGCATTCTCAGAAGTGTTGTCTTTGCTTGAGATGTTAAGTTGTTGAAATGTTAGACCTTGTCTGGATACCTAAGCAAAAGAAAAGATTCCATGCCATGACTTGAAGAACAGGGAAGTTCATTGGATATCCCAGCAAACATGCATCCCTCCAAATAAAACCACTGAAAAGGTTGTCTAAGTCGTGATATTTGTGGAATCTTGCTGGTTTCTACAGATGGCTATGTTACAACAGTGATTATGTTTCAAAAATATCTGACTGACTGTGAAGCATTTTAGGACATTCTGTGGGTGTAAAAGATGCTATATAAAACAAGTTATAATATAAGGATTGAGAATAGAAGAAGGTTATTCGGATCTTCAAGCCATTCAATAAGATCATGATTGAATTGATCATGGCCTGAATTCCACTTTCCTACCTCTTCTCCATAACTCTTGATTTCCTTGGTCAATCAAAAATCTGTCTAACTCAGCCTTGAATATATTCAATGATCTCACCTCCACTGATCCGTGTGGATGAGAATTCCAAACACTAACAAACTTCTGAGAAAAGAAGTTCCTCCTCATCACAATCTTAAATGGGGGACTCCTTTACTTTAAATCTGAGCTCCCAGTTCTCTTATTTCTTCTTTCTGTACTTGGATCTGAATGGCAGATGAGTTTCCACTTCATATTCATGCCATCTCTAAGACCACCTATTTTCACCTCTGTGACACCATTCTCAACTTTTCCCCGGTCTCAGCTCATCTGCAGCTGAAATCCTCTTCTAATTTGTGTTTTCTGTAGTCCCAACTATTCTAATCTATTCCAAACTGGTCTCCCACATTTCACCCTCTATAAACTTGAGGTCATCCAAATATCAGACGTCCATGTCTGAACTTGCAGTAAAATTTCTTTTCTCAGAAGTTTGTTAGTATCTCCCCACTTTTCTCTGCAATCTCTCCCAACCCTGTCGGATATCTATGCTCCTCTAATTCTGGCCTTCTTGTACATTACTAATCATAACTACTCCACCATTGTTAACCATGTCTTCAATTGGCACCAATCTCTGGAATTCCCTCTCTACACCTCTCCATCTTTCAACCTCACTTTCCTCTATCAGAGATGTCTTAAAGCCTACTTTTTGACCAAGCTTTTGGTCATCAGACCTAATATCACCTTATCTGGCTTAGCATCATACTTTGTGGTATAATACTCCTATAAAATGCCCTGGGATGCTTTGTTACATTAAAGATGCAATAGGTTGTTGCTGAGATCACACTGTTAAAAACTGACAAAAAAAATCACAATAAACGTATATACCCATTGTCCCTACACACAGTCCTGTGGCATATTGGATCTTTCAAAAACAAAAGCTAGTAGGATATAAGGGAGGTTGATATAACTGACAGAGGATTGCAGGACACTTTTGCCATTTACCATCAATCCATCATGCACATAAACAAAATAAGGAAGTTGGAGATTGTAAGATACACAAATACACATTACTTTAGAGATGGATTGAAGAATGAAAATGGGGACCAGTGTAAGAAAGTTATTCATTAATGTATGCGCCAAAGGACATAATTTTAAACAAGGCACAGCAGTTTAATGGTCATTAATGATGAGAGGTGTCTGAAGAGATCTGAAATAGGCTCTGGTATTGCATGATAAAATCTAAGATGATGAGTCAAAACAAAAGAGCCATTTTTCAAAAAGAAGAGATGATTGAGATTCAAAGACCTGCACTAATTATTGCCTGTGGCAAGAAGAATCATCATACTACAAATGGATCAAGTGTCCCTCCACTCTAGACCAAAAAGAATGAAGTTGTAAACATTCAAATCATATTCAGCTCAAAAATTTGAAAGTCAGTAAGGGTTGTGCATGCAGGCAATGAGTTAGCAGAAAGAAGTACATCCTTGTTCACAAATATTCAAACCTATTGCAGATAATTAGTTGGCAGGTACCCAAATTTCACTCTGATAATCAGTTGTAAAATAATTAAAATGCTTCCTTTTAAACAAGCTGCTTCAGAGAATGTCAATAAAACACAGAATCTATTAAAAAAATACCAAATACATTTATCTCAGGTTTCTCCACTCCCATTTCCACAGTTGGTTTGCTTTGTCAATCACAGTCAATTTGCTAGACGTCTGTCCTCTGGGAAATCAAAAATGTCTTGACAGCACATTGTTGTCCATGCTGAGGAATTCAAATGTCATTGCACATTGTTAGATATAAAAGGCAGCACTTATTCACATGAAGAGTAATTGACAAGATACTCAATCTTTCCCACAATTGGCCACAGCCTGTCACAGGAGCTTGTGGGCATTGGTATGATAGTGTCGGCTGTGGCTTAGTTGGTAGCAGTCTCATCTCTGAATCAGAAAGTTTGAATTTAGGTCCTACTACAGGGCTTGCGTACAAAATGTAAGCTGACGCTCCAGTACAGCATTGACTGCACTGGTCAGAAGTATTGTGTTGCCAATTAGATGTTAAACTGAGGTCCCATCTGCTCTCTCATATGGGCTTAAAACATACTTTGGCAGAGGGAATTATTCTGATATTCTTGCAATATTTACCTCTTAATCAGCATCACAAAAACAAATTATCATGTTGCTGTTTGCAGTGTGCAAACTGGCATTTCAAACTTAATATGACTACACATCAAGTTACTTTATCAACTGGAAAGCAGTTGATGAGAAGCATTATATAAATCCAAATTTTTCTTTATATATGCATTGTGATTATTTTTAGCTTCTCTTTTGTTTCTCAGTGAGAGAAAGAAAGAATCTACAGTATAGATATGTATATTCCAACATTCAAAGTAAAATTCAAAGTTCTTCACTAAAACTGAAGAACCTATAGTTTCAACAGAAGACACTCACTGATGGTTTAGATTCTGGGGCACAGGGCATTGCCAGTGCCTTTTGATTTCTCTGATTCCAATATGTAAAAAGAGTTTTTATTTATAAACCCCATAGTTAGATGGTAGTGAAGTGAAGAGAATAATAATTAGCAAATGATTGAAATAGAAGATAGGAAAGATGTAGCGAAGAAAAACTCATTAATTCCATTTGTCTTTCCCTGCTGCATTTGTGACAAAGGCAGCTGTTTATAACCATATTTGTTTTAAGCGTGAATAACCTCATAGGCATACAGCTCATGATTGAAAATCACACACCTGAGGTTTCTCCAAAATTGATAGCTCTTCTAACAAAATTATAAAGTAGGTTGCAAGGATAGTTATCGAAGTGGAGAGCATAAATTGGTTCAAGAAGCAGTAGGAAATATATCTGGAGAAAATATGATTGAGTGTTATAAAACAAGGAGGCAAGTAGGTAGTGTTGCTCTCCATCAAATGAATAAGGATGTTGAGCCTGATGGCCGTTATCATTTCCAGTTTAGCTCTTGTGCACATGCTAACAGCTATACCATGATATTGAGTACAGGTCACTAATTAAGTTATGCATGGCTGGAAGGTCCGGCTGAGGCATGAACTTGTGGCAGGATTTTTCATACTGTAGGGTTTCTCCCCTTGTCAGCCAGAGATAGAAAGAGTGCATCCTTGCTGATCACAAATTAATTCTCCATGGAACACTAGGCCTCACTCATCTCCCAAAGAATTCTGGACAGGTAGGGGGCAGATGGGAAGGTGCCAAGAATCTCATCCAGGTGCTTTTACAGGCCACCCCATCTGCAAACCTGCCATGGGGCACTGTAAAATTCTGGTCTTGTAGATAAAGAGAAGGGAAGGAAACAAAGAAATAGCTTAACAAAAACAAAACAAAAGTGGAGTAACACAGTTCAAGGTGCAGCAAAGTATTTAATACTTCAGTGCATCAAAGGGTGCATCAGAGATTGGCAAAATGAACCTGTGGCTAGTTCCCCAAAGAGCAGCCAAAGAAGCCCATCAACAAGTTCCTAAAGATCCATCTTTTTAACACCATGAGGTCCAGATAAAAAAATCTTGATAAATCATTCCATTACCGAATTGTTACGCTCCTGCATCTTTGTTGGATGAATCCATGTGTGACTTTTTTCCATATATTCTGACTGCATCGAACTTGCAGGTTCATAGATTCCTGTGGAATCTTCCAATTTACCTAATCTTTTGAACAAATATATAACAACAGACAATATCTGCAAAAGCAGAAAACTCTTGAGATGTTTGTCCTTGATCCCAAAAATTAACTGAGCAGAAACTCTAAGACATCCAACATTAAAATACACACCATCCAGCTTGAACTGCTGCACTGTACTGTGACATTCTCATGATCCTGACAGGATTAACTACATTTGATAACCCAAACGGTTATAAAGCAGAGGTGGATCCCCCTCCCTCTCAGGGCTTACACCCAAAGAGGAGTACCTTGCCCTATAATCTGTAAAAAGTGTGTGAAGTGGTGTGACCTTCAGCAGTTTCGAGTGATTAAATGAAAAAAAATCCGACACTCACTAAAATCAATACATCACAATTTGTTTATGTAACTAACAGTGAACCAATTAACTAAACTATTAAAAAACCAAATAAATTCCTTCTAACTCTTAACTATTCCTGAATAAAACAAGATTCTAATGATTTGCTGTTCAAATAAACACAATTCCCACTCATTAACAGAAGTAGAATTTGGTCACTCTCTAAATTACAACCAGGTTTTGTCTCTTTCGAAATATTCTGGGCCTTCTCAGTTGATTCTTTTGTCTGGAACTTCTTTCTTCTTTCGTACCTTTTCTATCTAGATAGTGCTTGCTCTAAGACCTATATGAAACTATGAGGACCAGCAATTCTCTCTCTCTCTCAAGCTGAAAACTGAGAGCTGGTAGCTCTAAGTGGCAATTGCTCTACTCTCTTTGTCCCACTGCCTCCTTCTTTTATACCCACAATGACATATCAATATTTCACACAATAGGATTGGTCCTAGGTTGTCAAAACCATCAGATTTAAAATTAATAGGTTTTTGGTAACTAAATGCCTGATTCAAATTACTAGCTAAAGCCTGTTGTCTTGGTAAACACTGCTGCTTGGGCGTACGATACAAATGTTTCAATTTGGGGTCTCTATGTACTTGCATTTTAAATCTCTAAGCACAGAAAAAGCACCATCTTTTAACGGGACCATGCAATGCTTCTCCCCAACCATTTTACAAAATTCTAACTTCCTACCTCCCAATCTACAATTACTCTGCCAACTTCACAACAGTACTGTATAACCCATATCCTACTCCAATGAGTTACAGTTTGCATTTGTGCTAAATGCCTTGCTATCAATTTGAAGGTGAAATATTTCACAACAATTGGCAACTGTTACTGTTTAAGTACATTGCTTAAAATACAGGAATCCAACACCAATCAGCAATTTACTGACAGACTCTGAACCAAAGGATGTTGCCAAAGGAGCTCTGAGACCCTAAACTGCAAACGTGCACAGGGTCCAACATGCTATTACCTTAGGAGGTCATCAAATCTCTATCTCTTACACCAGTTTGTTTAGACATTATTTTCCAGCTGCGCTCACCCCGAAACCGGAAAATCCAGCCTGAGGTCGATGGACCATTCCACGATTCTCCCCTCATCTGCTACAATTCTGAGCCGGGCGGAATGGGTAAATTCGCCCCAATGTCTTTAGTACTCTTTCACAGTGTTTTAAGCAGGTGCATAAAATTCTTTGTACTCATATTGCAACTTCTGGCAATGGTGCTATTACAAGCTAGTGATATATAATATGGTGTCTGGCACCTTTTTACTGGTTTTGCATGTGGGATTGATATGTACTATGCTGGTGGTTGCTGCTGATGCCCCCAATACCCTCATTCTGTTTTCATGTGTTTCAAATGATACATTTTGCAGTACTATTATTTCACACACACATATACATATGCACACATGTCAGGAGTGGGGTCTCTCCTTATAAACACAATTCTTTGCTAACTGAACAAGTGCTGTCATGAACTACGGTGATGTTACCTGTGAGGGTGTCACAACTTGAAACACTGGTTCATGGTGGTGTATTCTTTTGGAATATTGTGAGGAGTCACATAAAACACCAGTGAGGAATCAGTCCTTTGTTGTGTAACAATTATTAAAGAAGATTTATTAACTTAGAGGAAAAGATAAATACTCAATGAAAAGGGCCACAATACCTTAACACACTTAAGTACATGAATAACTAAACACACACACAGTTTATGTAAAATTACTCCTTGTCCCAAAATATATCTACGATCCCTGAAGCTCTTCGATCTGTCCAAAACTTGCTGATCTTCCAATGCAAAGGGTTGTTCTTGACCTAGCTTTGCAGATGGGCACATTTCCAGGTGGAGGACCCATTAAAACACAAAACGGTAAGACTGTCATCTAAGGCTTTCAGCCACAGTGCACTGAGAAGCTGGAAACTCAGTAAAAACCATTCAAGATGCATATTTGACGTGTAATCATCTAGCCATAGTTCCAAAGGATCAATTAGACAGACACTTCTGAGAACACATTGCTTGAGGGGCCGCAATCCTCAAGCGCAAGGCAAGACAAGAACGCAGGACTCCCATGAAGTATCACAGTTGTAAGAGAGATTGAAGCCTGCATCACTAACCATTTATCCAACAGAGCTAAATGACCACCACCACTCCCTCCCACCCCAACACTGGTATTTTACAAATTTTATAAATATTAATTGTAATTGCAAATGTACTGAGTAGCACACAATATTGGATGAAACTGATTTGGTTTGCACCTTATGTCAACTTTGAAAAATCATATAATGTACTTTTATGAATTCTATCATAAAGTATATTTTTGGAAACAAAACAGCCTAGGTGCCATAACTGACACCAGTGTTCTCACATCCTGGAAAATAGTCAGCCAGAGGATCAATTCAATAGCTCCTGCTGAAATATGCCATCTATAAATACTAAGTTACGTCAGGGTCCGATCCAGTGATGATCCCCATTGCTTTTCACCTTAAGTAATAGAATTTTAGTCACTTCTTTAACTTTCCTTCACTTCTCAGGGTTGCACGAGGTATGGAAAGACAAAGATCAATAAATGTCCATTAAATTTTCAACATACATGGTTTATTGTTGAACAAATGATGAGCAATGATGGTTACTACATTTCTCGCTCTTTTCCCTCTTTCCCCTCCCAAAGTAAAAATGGAATTTGCCATTTTATTTTTCTTGCATATATTCTCTTCTTTAAACAAAAGAGGGATATCTTGGAGATTGAGGAAAAAAACAAGAATGTGCCCCATATTGAGGGGGTGGTTATCAAAAAGTGAAATAGCTATTGGCACAATATTGCAAAACGATCCTTGACATCTGTATAAATTATCTTTCTGAAGTTAGAGGATTTTTTTTGGGGGGGGAGTGAGGCTGATTTTGATGTTGCCTATTTGAAGCCTATAAATTTTTGCTACAAAATGCTTTGTATTTAAAGATACCTTTGTTCCCAAACTTGGAGATGATCTCATCAGCAGTCGCTGCCACATAGAAGGTTCTTGTTGCTTCTATAGCAGCTTGTTTGCAGCCAGTGAACAAACCATCTGACTGATGGAACATTAATATGCAGCCGTTGCATTCTGACTGCTGGCACCAATCCAAAATGGAAAGCTTTGTCAAAAGAAGAAAAGTGCATTTTTATTTTTTTTTGGAATCAGGATGAAACAAGAGTGGGAGAGCAATGATAAAACAGCTTATATGCAACTCTGACTGAATCTCAACAGAGTTCCCACTGCGTGTGAGCTCACAGCACAAAAGCACTCAAAATTCAGCCCAAATGTTCATTATAATTCAACGATGCCACAAGCATTTTTGATGTGGGAAACTCTAAGCTAAATAGTTGTTAGGTCAGGTGTTACAGCAAGGGCCTATCTTCAGGGTGAGCCAATCTCTCAGCCTTCAGGTAGCAGTCAATAATGTACTTTCTAATCACAACATATGGAGGCCTTAGGGGGTTCACTTTAGTTAAAGCTCTTCTCAGTACTGGTGACCATGAAACTATCAGCAATGTTGGGGTTACATTCTATGTGTTTGTTAATTTGGTTTTATAAAGAATGTAAAGGCCGGAATTGTACCAGCCCGCCTGCCATGGGAATCAGAACAGGCGAGAGGCGGAGCATAGGAAGGTTCACTGAGTGGGATTTTATGGTTTCGGGATAGGCAAGGCCGTAAAGTATCGCCCAGAAAGACAGCTGGGCACTGGGTGATGGTTGGGGAGGGCAGATATATCTAATGTTGCATTCTGTAAATAAATCTGATATTAAGTAAAACAATTGGCTCTGGTTTCTTACTTCACTATTTGGCTTTGGAATGATTTAATTTCAACAATTCTGGGTACCAAAAGGAATAAGTAAAGATCTTGAAAAGGGCACAGATAAAGTTTACTAGAATATTAATAGGGCTGATGGACATTAATAATGAAAGGAAGTTTGGAAGGATAGAACTGTTTTCTTAGGACAGAAAAAGTTAAGAGGTGACCTAACAGCTGAGAGGTTTTGTTACAGTAGATAGAGAAAGACTATTTCCGCTGGTGAATGGGTCAGTAACCACATTATGAATTTAAAATCAATGGCAAAAGATCTAATCAGAATTTGTTCACTCAGTCAGTTGGAATATTCTAACTGGAAAGGTGGTGCAAGCAGAATTTATGAATAATTTTAAAAGGAAGTTGGTCAGGTATTTGAAAATGAAGAACTTTAGGAATAGTCAAGGGTGTGGAACATAACATGGCTGCTCTTTCAAAGAGCCAGCACAGACACAGTGGATCAAATAACTTTCTGTGCTGTTGGTTTCTACAATTCTATGGTTAACTTGAGGATTAATAATTCAATAAATGGCAACCCATGTAGGGTGGGATTTTGCAACCTCACTTGGGTGAGACTGGAAATTTCCACCTGAGGTCAACGCAGATTTCCGGTGGTGGGCCCTTGCCCATGCCGATTCCATGGCAGGTGAGGTGGTAAAGTTGCAGCCATAGTTTAGAAGAAAATCTTGCCTTATGAGTCACAGTGATATTCTGAGGAAATGATATTCAATGTTTCAAGGAATCCTCTGCAACAAGATTTGCAAAAAGCCTTTGTCAAAGTTTTATAAGAAAATGTTTAAGTTTAAAGTGGTGTTATGCATGCATAGTATGAATGTTGCATTATTTTATGTCAGCATCCTTGATCCAAGTTTACCATAGCACCTGTCATCAGATCTGAGAATATGTTCTCCATTTTCTCCTTCAATTATGGACAGTGGCACTGTTCTGACTTTTTGCTGGTCAGTGCTAATCACATTACTGCACATTGTTACTAACCAGAATGTTCATCTCAGCCCAATGTCACTTCCTTCTGCACCACATTGTCCATCAGGATCTCCAGTCTTTTGTCAATATTATTGCAACGCCTCCTGGCGTCTTCACTTTTTCATCAGTCAGGCTTCATAAAAATAGATAAAAGAAAATTACTATGGATGCTAGAATCAAACAAAAACAGAAAATGCTGCAAAATCACAGCAGGTCTGACAGCATCTGTCAGAGCTCTGTTCTCTCTGCACAGATGCTGTCAGACCTGCTGTGATTTTCCAGCATTTTCTGTTTTTGTTTCATTAAAATAGATGTGATCTTCCCTTAAATGAAATAACCTTTTAAAGGGCTGCTGCACATAAGATGTCTGATTCCATCTAGCCCAGCTGATATAACAGTCCCATGTTTAAACCATGCAGGGAGCTTATTCAAATTAGTTGGCCCAATGAGTTGGCTTAGCACACATATAGGATGCAGTGTGGTCCAAGCACTGAGAGCATAATAAATCTTTTGGCCCAATCATGAGCCTGACCCTTAGAAATTGGACAGTTTCTGAATTATAAAAGCTAACAACCAAAACTAAAATATTCCAAGTCTTATCAAATGGTCTTTCCTATGCTAATTTATCTTGTGTTCTTGTAGATAAAAAGGCCATAATATAATCACAGTGATAAAATCAAATGGATGGCTTGGTTCCAGGACCTTAAATCCAAGTTGCATCATGGTGCAGCAATACTTGACCCTCAGCAAAGAATTGATTTTTTTTTAAACCATGGATCAAACAAAGTTTATGTACTCTGAACTATATCAGAGGTTCTCAATACTTTAAAATTCATAGTAGTTCTTCACATTTAATAGTAGAACATTAACTTGCTAACATTGAATACTAATATCCAAATCTATTAGTCAAACAGTGGTTTTACAAGAGAATGGGATTGAAATTCCTCAGTTCATGATCTCATTACAGTGGGTATGTAGGTGAGACACATATTTTATTTGCATGTGATAAATGGACACCAATGTCCATCCAGACACATCATCAGTGCCTGCTGTCCCATTCAACTAGAAACTTCTAGTGCCCACTATGTGTCAGAGTTTTTGCACCCCCAATCCCAACCATATCGACCTATTGTGAATAAAGAATTAATCATCACAAAATAATTGAAAAAGATGGGGGAATAGAAAGAAAATACTGATCTCTTGGGGCTGAGGCATGGGAAATTTTAATGGGGAACAAGGAAATGGCAGAAACCCGAATCAAATATTTTGTCTTTGTCTTCACAACAGGAGACACAAAAAGCACACCAAAATAGTGGGAAACCAAGGAGCTAATGAGACCAAGGAACTTAACCTAGTAACACTGGCAGAGAAAATGTACTAGAAAAACCTATGGGATTAAAACCCAACAAATCCCCAGGACCTCATAGCCAATGTCCTAGGGTTCCTAAAGAAGTGGCTGCAGAGATAGTAGGTGCATTGGCTGTGATTTTCCAGAATTCCTTTGATTCTAGAATGGTCCAATGGAGTGGAATATAGCAATTATCACACCACTATTCAAAAGGTGGGGTGGGGGGGGACTGTTCAGAACTACAGGAAAATTAGCTTGGCATCAGTCATTGGGAAAATGTCTTCATCTATGAATAAGGAGATGCTAACAAGGCATTATAAAGCCATAATGTGATTAGGCAAAATCAACATTATTTAAAGAAAGAGAAATCATCTGTGAAAAGCCTTTTTTTGAAAGTTTTTTTGATTTGATTTATTATTGTCACATATACTAATATACAGTGAAAAGTATTGTTTCTTGCATGCTATAGAGACAAAGCATACCATTCATGAAGAAGGAAATGAGAGAGTACAGAAGGTAGTGTTGTAGTCATAGCTAGGGTGTACAGAAAGATCAACTTAATGCAAGATAAGTCCATTCAAAAGTCTGACAGCAGCAGGGAAGAAGCTGTGCTTGAGTCGATTAGTATGTGACCTCAGACTTTTGTGCCTTTTTCCCGACGGAAGAAGATGGAAGACAGAATGTCTGGGGTGCATGGGGTCCTTAATTATGCTGGCTGCTTTGCCGAGGCAGCGGGAAGTGTAGACAGAGTCAATGGATGGGAGGTTGGTTTGCGTGATGGATTGGGCTACATTCACGAACTTTTGTAGTTCCTTGCTGTCTTGGGCAGAGCAGGAGACATACCAAGCTGTGATACAACCAGAAAGAATGCTTTTTATGGTGCATCTCTAAAAGTTGGTGAGAGTGGTAACTGACATGCCAAATTTCCTTAGCTTACTGAGGAAGTGGAGGTGTTGGTGGGCTTTCTTAACTATCGTGTTGGAATGGGGGGACCAGTACAGGCTTTTGGTGATCTGGACATCTAAAAATTTGAAACTCTCGACCCTTCCTACTTTGTCCCCACTGATGTACACAGAGGCACATTCTCCTTTACACTTCCTGAAGTCAATGACAATCTCCTTCATTTTGTTGACATTGAGGGAGAGATCATTGTTGCCTCACCAGTTCACCAGATTCTCTATCTCATTCCTGTACTCCATCTGTTTATTGTTTGAGATTGGACCCGCCTCAGTGGTGTCGTCAGCAAACTTGCAAACTAAATTGGAGAGGAATTTGGCCACACAGTCATAAGTTGGCAAGTTATAACTAGTGAGATACCACAAGGATCAGTGCTGGGGCCTCAGCTATTTACAATCTGTTGACAATTTAGATGAAGGGACTGAGAGTAGTGTTTCAAGTTAGCTGACAAAGCTAGTCGGAATAAAAAGATGCGAGAGGATGCAAAGGGATATAGACAAGTGAAGTGAGAGATTAAGAAAGTAACAGTTGAAAGAGAATAATTTGTGGAAATAAAATCCAAATATTTTTTAAATGGTGAGAAACTTTTAAAAGTTGATGTTCCGACAGTTATGGGGGCCTTGTAGAAGAAACATAGAAAGTTAGCATGCGCCTACGGCAGCAACTAGAAAGGTAAATAGAATGTTGGTTCTTATTGCAGAGGGATTAGAGATCAAGGCTGGAATTTTACCACCTCACCTTCCCCAGAATCAGGATGGGCAAGGCTCGCAGAAAGGCATTCTCCGTTGGCCTTGAACAGGATCTTACGAGCCTTGGGTGGACAAGGCGGTAAAATTCCAGCACAAGAGTCTAGGAGACTTGCTGCAGTTATACAGGGCTTTGGTGAGGACTGTTCATAATTTTGGTCTCCTTATCTAAGGGACAATATCCTTACCTTTGAGGCAGTATAGCAAAGATTCATTAGATTGATTCTGGGATAAAGGGGAGTGTACAGTTAATAACACTGGACTACAAAGTAAAAAGGAAATGTTACATTAATAGAACTATATTTCAGACCCCCAAGTAGAGATAGTATTGTGAAACGTAAGGTGGGATCCCTGTGAAAAGTGACTTAATAAGAATTTTGTGCTAGTCTTTACTAAAACAAATATTGGAGGGAGGCATTTGAGAGCATTTGATTTATCTAATGATTTTATGTGCTAAAGTACTAGGACCTGATGAGATACATCTTAGGATCCTGAGGGAGGATGAAATTGCTAAAGTCCTAGAAACTCTGACAGTGTATTATTACATTTGAGAGTCGTCACAAGAGTACCCATTACTTTTTTTTAAAGAAACAACTATTGTGGGTAATTACATAACATAAGAACATAAGAAATAGGGGCAGGAGTAGGCCATCTAGCCCTTCGAGCCTGCCCCGCCATTCAATAAGATCATGGCTGATCTGAAGTGGATCAGTTCCACTTTCCCGCTTTCTCCCCATAATCCTTAATTCCCTTGTCTATCAGAAATCTGTCTACCTGTGACTTAAATATATTCAACGAGGTAGCCTTCACCACTTCAATGGGCAGAGAATTCCAGAGATTCACCACCCTTTGAGTGAAGAAGTTCCTCCTCAACTCTGATCTAAACTGCACCCCCCCCCCCCTTATATTGAGGCTGTGCCCTCTAGTTCTGTTTTCCTTTCTAAGTGGAAAGAATCTCTCTACCTCTACCCTATCTAGCCCCTTCATTATCTTGTAAGTCTGTATAAGATCCCCCCTCAGCCTTCTAAACTCCAACGAGTACAGTCCCAGTCTATTTAATCTCTCCTCATAAGCTAACCCCCTCATCTCCGGTATCAGCCTGGTGAACCTTCTCTGTACTCTCTCCAAGGCCAATATACCCTTTCGCAAATAAGGGGACCAAAACTCCACACAATACTCCAGTTGCGGCCTCACCAGTGCCTTGTACAGTTGCGGCAAGACCACCCTGCTTTTATATTCTAAACCCCTCGCGATACAGACCAATTAATTCAACATCCATTGTAGGGAAAATTTTAAGCCCTTACCTAAACGAATGGTAATTTCTTCCTGAATTAAACAGCAAATAGAAGTAGCCACAAGATTTCAAAAATTGTGCTCAGCAAACATCATAGAATTCACTGAGGAGTAACAGATATGGTAGATGGAGGAAGTGCAGTAAATGTATTGTGTATGGACTTTGGGAAAGCCTTTCGGAAATTATTAAAGGAATGTAAGGGCATTTAGTAAGGTAACAACAAACCAAATAAAAAGTTGGTTGGGAGAAAACAGCAGATTTATGTTAAAAGTACTTTTTCAGAGTGGATCAGGCAGTGGTGTCCCAGTTCTGAAACCATTGCTGCTCACTGTGATATATAAATGATTTGAATGTAGACCTAAAGGAATTAATGCTTACATTTTTAGATCAGGAAAAAAATATAGTTCACTCTTTAGAAAAGTAAAAGATATTTAAAAATTGAGGAAATGGGTTAAATAATAGCAAATTTAATTCAACATCAGTAAACATGAAGTGAAAAAAGCATTAATTATGTACTCTGCATGGAAGTAGATTTGGTGTGATAGAAGAGTTGAAGTACTTAAGAAATGTAAAAAAGCAAATAGAATCTTTGGGTTTATCAGAAATAAGAGAGAATAAAAAGGCAAGAAGCATGTTGGGCCTTTATAAAACCCAACTGTTAGAAACAATTTGCATTTTTATAGTACCTTTAATCTAGGTGTTTAAAAGAAGATAGAAGGGATAAAGAACAGACAGCTGCATGTTTGGAATTCTGCAGCTTAGGATCTAGAATTTATAAGGAGAAACTATTCCACTCACAGCAATATCAGAAACCTGATAACAAAGATTAAAGGTAAACTTTTTTTGCAGTAGTGTGGAATATATTGCTTGAGAGGCAGTGAAAACAGATTGAATAGTAACTTTAAAACAGCTGTATACTTAGAAAGAGAAAACCCGTCGGCAAGAGCTAATGCTATGCCATGATTCATATATCAAAAGAAAGTTTGAATATCTTGATATGAGGTGGGTTGGTGAAGCACCTTCCTAAATTTCAAAGTTTTAGTTTAGTTTGTTAGTGTCACAAGTAGGCTTACATTAACACTGCAATGAAGTTACTGTGAAAATCCCTGAGTTGCCACACTCCAGCACCTGTTCGGGTACACTGAGGGAGAATTTAGCATTGCCCATGCACCTAACCAGCATGTCTTTCTGACTGTGGGAAGAAACTGGAGCACCCGGAGGAAATCCACGCAGAAACGGGGAGAATGTGCAGATTCCGCACAGACAGTGAATTGAACCTGGGTCTCTGTGCTGTGAGGCAGCAATGCTAACCACTGTGTCACCGTGCCACCCACAGTTTTCACAGTATACGGTATTTGCTACTGATTGGAAAATTTGTTTGGTTTGTTTCAACAAATAGCACATATGGGTTTTAAATGCACGTGATGACTCAGTGTCAGATGCTCTGGCACCACATGAACAAATCTCCAAAGGTGAAAACTGTTCTTTGCTCTTTCTGTGATGAACAGGGCTTTTGGCTCCTTGAAATATGTGTCTTAAATACTCCAATTATTCAGGTGGTTTGCATCAAAAATACCCACATAATTGCTTTAATATGCAGTATGAAAGTCGGTTGAGATCAATGACAGAACATCACTAGATGCTACATCTGCTACCTTCAATCTTATGAGTAATTAACATAAGAACATAAGAAATAGGAGCAGGAGTAGGCCATCCAGCCCCTCGAGCCTGCCCCGCCATTCAATAAGATCATGGATGATCTGTCGTGGCTCAGTTCCACATTCCCGCCCTCTCCTCATAACCCTTAATCCCCTTGCCTATCAAAAACCTATCAACCCGCGTCTTAAAAATATTGAGCGAGGCAGCCTCCACCACTTCAATGGGCAGAGAACTTTATCCACTGTGTCTGTGCTGGCTCTTTGAAAGAGCAGCCATGTTATGTTCCACACCCTTGACTATTCCTAAAGTTCTTCATTGAGTAAATAATTTGTGATTTAGCACTTTGAATTATAAAAGGTTAAAATTTAAGAAACTAAAATTTACTATTTTAAAAAGATCAAGAGGAGATGTAGTCCAGATAGTTTATGTAGTAAAAGAAGTAAATAATGTAGCAGAAAACACATCGTTTAACTTGAGTTAACAGCTCCATTTTGGCTTTGTGGACAAATGTACCAAACAGATGGTACAGTCAAGATGGTACAGTCAATCAGCCAAGTGCCAAATTGAATCAGTTGTCTATGATAAATTACCTGATCTGAGCTGTATCAGCAATAGAGGTTTTACAACTGACCTCAGTTAGGGAGGTTGCAAGTATTCAGTAGGATTCCCATTCCTTTTCAATTGTTAATCCATGATCTAAGCTAAATGTGGCTGCTTGGGTATCTGTTGAAGATGGAATCTGGGTTAGCCGTTAAACCTCTCAGCATTTGAAGTGTTGGGAAAGACTTCTGATCATTTGCCTGAAAACCCTGGGGAAAATAAATGCAAGGACTGGATGGAACGTGGTAATGACAAACCCATAGTTAAATAGTTTATCAAGATGTTGTCTATGCACACATGAAAGCCAAAGCACATCAGAGAACAGGGTGGCGGAGAAGGAAAAAGAGCTATTGGATTCACCGCTGGTGATAAATTAGGGGATGTGTTTGCTTTCATTGCTCTATCACAGCCTCCAGTATTTCCTGCTAGAAATAGTCCTGGGACAAGGCAAATGCTATTATTTCTTTAAAATAATTAGACTTCAAAAGAGAATTAGACATCGGTGGTATGGATAAGCTAATGAGTTATTTTTTAGTCCAGAAAATTTTAGATTCTGTGTTTCAGATGTGATAAAGTAGAAGTGGACTCACCTCTCTGAGTGCGAACATCAAAACACTCAAAGAGGAGTATTTCGCGTCATAATCTGTAACAGGTGAGTATGAAGTGGTATGATCTGCTTTTCAGCAACTTTTAGTGGTTAAATCAAAATAACTCCGACATACTCTAAAATCAACAACAATTTATTTATCTAACTAACAGTGAACAAGTTAACTAAACTATTAACAAACCAAATAAAACACAATTCTAATTGAATGCTGTTCAGATAAATACAATTCCCACTTATTAACAAAAAAAATAGAATTTTAGTCACTCTCTAAATTACAAGCCAGGTTTTGCATCTTCTGGAATCTTTTGTCCTACTGCCTTTTTCTTTTTATACTTGTGATGACATATCAATATGCCACACAATAGGATTGGTCCTAGATTGCCAAAACCATCAGACTCAAATGTAATAGGTTCTTGGTACCTAAGTGCCTACTTCAAATTGATTGGCTAAATTAGAAAAAATCAAAAGTCTGAAAGCCTGTTGCCTTAGTAACACTGCTGCTTGGCCTTTCGATACATATTTCATTTCGGATGTTGATTTTGGCACTCTACATGTACTTGCATTTTGTTTTACCTTTCTAAGCACAGAAAAAACACCATCTTTTTAAAGGGACCGTGCAATGTTTTTTTCCCTAGCATTTTACAATTGTACAAACACAGATCTACAATTTCTCTACAAAACTCCATAACACAGACTATTGTTGTGGATTCTGGAATGCATATTGTGGATTTGATGCACAGGCTAAAGCAATCTCCTTAATTTTTGCAGGCATGAATTCATGGTGTTCGCTTTTAATTGTAAGCCAATGCTGCTCTTGAGTTTCCTGTTGGAGATCAAAGAATCCATCTTGATCACGCCATTTTTCAATGTTGAACTTTCAAAAGGTTCAAGCCAATTAAGGATCAGTTGACTTTGTAACTGGGTGGCAACGCAGAAGATACCTTGAAGATTAAGCCTCTGTTTTGTACCATTCAGAAATTCAACAAGCAATGGAAGGTTACAAAAAGGGATATCTTCCTGTAACTCGGAGATCAAATAAGAAAGCTTGGATGACAATGAGCATGTCTTTCAGTGCATTGTTATCCAGCTGTCAAAGAATATTGAGCTTGGAAAACGAGTACTCAGAAAGCTTTTCTACCTTTTGACAATGTGCCATTCAAACCTGAATGATCTCTCCAAAGATGTCTATGTAGAATATCTCCTAAGAACACCACAACCTTGATCCAGACCATGGATAAAGGCACTATCATGACATTCATTGCATTACTATCTTCTTAGTATTTCTACACAACTCATCAAGGAGACCAACAACAAAGAAAAACCCATGACATGTGAGTTCTGGTGTGGTTACAACATTGCAAATGCTTGGAAGAAGGTAAAACAGTAAATTGTGAACTCTGTATGGCCTAAGATTTTCCCTGATGCCTGCTAATGATTTCCACAGCTTTGATGGGCCCACTGAATCTTTTCAACAAGGCACAATGACAATGGCCAACACAACAAGATTTTCCAAGGTGGACCAAGAGAACATTGAGCAGTTCCATGGCAAAGCACTGACCAATAAGGAGCTGATTCAGCTTGAACCAGAGCAAGCTCTATTAGGGAAAGCTGGAAAAGAGGAGGAAGATCACAAAGCAAGCCACTAACATTGCAACACATTTCAAAGGCTTTCAAGATCATTGAAGGAGCACTGAAAATTTATGAAGATAACAATCCTTCTCCGGAAAGAAGTTTAATGGTCATCAGAGAGATTAAAAGGGTCATCAAGCTGCAACAGGGAAAGTTTACCAAGAAAAGCGAAAGTATGGATAAAACAATGCCTTTGAACATTTCTCAAGTCTGCAATTCAATTATGCTGTACAAGATGTAGAGTGCCAAAATGTGAAAGAGAATAAACCTTCCATTTATTTTTCAGTGAATCCTTCCACCTCATTGCTGGCGAATGTTAATTGTGTTTGTTTATTGTGAATTGTTTATTTTTGGCTAGTGGTTTCCAGGAACATACTTAAAATGGGATATTCTTGTATTTAAATCTTCAACTAACTTGATTCTGCACAAAGCTAAGGCATGCTTTGTTTACAGTAAAAGCTGGTTGCTTTCAAGTGTTCAGGTATTGTATGTTATATGATATAGTTGCTTTTAATATTTTTCAAAAATATTTATTTCCTCAATAATCCACAAAGTGAGCATTTAATGGTGGAGCAAACTCTAAGGGCCAAATAGCCTATTCCTGTTCTTAAGTCTTAACTGAATTTTACATACTAATTCCTTTCAAGAATCACTTTGATCAATACATTCCATTTCATTAGTTCAAATTTATCCAAGAACTGATTTATAAGGATAAATTGCACGTACTTTTACATGTATAAATCTATAAGAAACAGCACACTACCTAAAAGCAAACTAATATCATCCACAGAAGGTCATTAAAAAAAAACACTTGGGTAAAAAGCAGAACTACTCGTTTAGGTCCCTTAGAAAAAAGAGGTTTACAGTTAGCTCAGAGATCCCATAGGGAAACTTGAACATAGGTGTGCAACACCAGCAGGAGTGTCCACTGCTGGGTGGTATTGTCACTTTTCTATGAATAACCTTTCTTAGCTTAGGCTTTTCTGAATTAACAGCCAGATTGCCAATGAATGCTCATCTGCAAAACCACCTATGGAGCAGCTTCATGAGATGCCAAAACTGACATCAACATGAACTCACAACAACTGAAGGAGCTAAAAGTACAGCAATAACTTTCTAGACATTTCCAACAAAGTAAGAGATTGTATGATACTTTACATAGGTTAAGAAGTATTTTACATCAAAATATTCCCCATGATTTCATGCAACCCTCCTAATTTAAGTCTAAGGGCAAATAATGCCATCCTGGTGGTATGCTTTTAGGAGCACTGCTCATCATAAGTTGCACGCATCTTTACACAAGAAAATCAATCTCACGTAGTAACATCAGGCAAAATTATTTAAATATGTTCATGGCATTCCAATATTGAGATCTAGCAGCTTCTGGATGCCTGAATTGTGTGCCACCATTTTTCCTCAATTAGAAATGCTTTCACATAAAGACACCTTTGAAGAACTAACTGCTGGAAGCCAAGGTAATTGAAGGGCATAAATGGAAGGAATCCCTTTTGCAAGGAGTAGATAGCTTAAGTTGCTCAGGAACTCTATCATATTTTGGAAAGGCCCCCAATTTTGAATAAAATTTGTGACTTGCATGAGCCTTAAACATGGTCTGAGTGCAGGCTATGCACTGTACAATGTTCCATGGGCATCAGGGTTGGGACAAGCTCAAGTTTCTATGGTGGATAAGACGGGGTCCAGTGCCTGAAGCTCTGCACTGTTTCAGATATTTGCCTCATATTACTGGCCCATAGATAGTGCCCTCTGTTTTGAAAATGCAGCGATCGATGACAGAAATGAGCTTATAAAGTATACCAATGAACTCTAACAAAATCTGCAACTTAGGAGGCTACATTTATGGGAAACACAATACCACAAGGTCACACTCCTAGCCTGTCAAATATCAAAATGTTTACACTAAGTTCCTGATTAAATTTACAGAAAATTCAGCAAAACATTTGTTCTTGGAGTAACAAGTCTATATTTCAACTATTTTTGGCCACATTGTGTGAATATGTTCCTGCCTTCTATGAAAGAAAATGCCTAATGAGCTTGAGCTTTTGCTTTGGGGAGCAATATCTGTCCTTCTTCCCACACCCCAGACCACTGGATTCCAAGTCTTTGACCCTGCCTCTACTAGCCAGAATACCAGGGCAATCCCAAAGTAATAAATTTCTACCTGATTATACATAATAGGCAGTGACTTATGAACTCCAGAGCATTGTATTTGGAGGGGTGTAACCCCAAAGATACACTGGGAAACATCCCCCAAGTGATTCATAGATTTTCATGGTAATTGCCCAGAAGTGCCCTGTATTGGGAACCAAGCCAAAATGTGATTTAAATTGCAAACTTTGGTTGGTGTTGTAGCAATAGTTACACAAATAAGAATTAAAATTTCTTCTAATTTCTGGGTAACTGTTACACAGATCCACACAAACCTGCCATGAGACTCCACCCAGCCCAAGACACTATACACCCAATGGGAATTCCCCAATTCATAGGGTTCTTGCCCCTACCCCCACCAAGGCCCAACTCGACAATTCCCCTGGCCCAACCCAAACCCTCCTTCCTGAAGCCCAACCCAACATTCCTCCCTTCCCCCACCGCCCCAAGACCCACCCATTCCCAACACCTCACCTACCCAAATCCTACAACACTTATACAATTTGCTTCCCCCTGGCCTTTAAACTGATTGGATTTTTAACATAGCTGGTTTACAGCAGCTAGCACAGTAAAAAGAGAGTGTGGCCTCCTTAAATCCAACTATACAGCTCCTTGTCCCTAGACCCCAGTGACACACTGTACTATCAGGATCTCACTTAGCCTGAATTGGAATGTCAGGCAAAACAGGATTGAAAAAACTTCTGGGTAGGAAGGTAGGAGCAAAGTGGCAATCCAACTCTGACCGTCACTCCAAGGAAGTTTGGGCAGAGTAAATCATCATTGCCAGTTTACTCCCTTGTACTTGAACTAAAAACATTAGCACTGAAGACTCATTTCTTACAGTTTCTATTGCATTGCCATCTGCTGGAAGTACAATTTCATTACACATATTTTATAAAGTTCATGAACAATCACCTCCCACTGAGAGCCTGATTTCCCATCTTCTGAAGCAATGTCACAACTTTGTATTTCCAGGTCGTATGTTTTAAGGAGCCCATTGTGAGCATTTAGAGTGATCTCATATTTTGCTGCAGTGAAATCAATTTTAACTTAAACAAAACTCTTAATTAAATGCTAAAAGCTGAACAGTATTTTTGAGAAGTCAATTTTTTAATAAGAGGAATTAATTTGCAAATCAAATATGGATTCAAAAATTATCAATTAAAAATTATGCCATTACAATTAACTCACATGAAGAAAGAGAGAGACTCGCTTTCTAAGTAAAATTAAGCCTCACTCTTGATCTTGCCAAAGACCTCTGAAATCTCAAGATTATTGCACAGGCATTAAAAACCACCAGTGATGAAAAACAGCTGTGATTTCTGCCAAGTATTCACAAGGTGGGAGACCCATGTCTATGCATTTCAGTATTTTCACTTCTCTTGTCTGGTCTTCCTTGGGAAAAACAATTCTCTTCCTTTTTGCTCGCATCACAGATATTCTCCAACTAAGATTGCAAATTAAATATTCCAGGATAATTAAACTTTAAAAGATATAAGCAAAATGGAAAAGGAGGAGGGGGTAGACCTGATAACAAGGAAGGATAGAGTGAAAGAGTCTTAGTTTGGAAGTCACACAGACCCCACGAATACTCTCTTCCACTATCTTCCATCAGGAAAAAGATACAAAGACAGGTCACGAACCAACCGACTCAAAAACAGCTTCTTCTCTGCTGCCATCAGACTTTTAAATGGATCTACCATACATTAAGTTGATCTTCCTCTACAGCCTAGCTATAACTGTAACACTACGTTCTGCACCCTCCTTTCCTTCTCTGTGAATGGTATGCTTTGTATAGCATGCAAGAAACAATTTTTTTTTACAATATACAATTTTTTTTACAATATGTGACAATAATCAAATCAAACCAAGTAGTAGAATCAATTTGGGTGGAATCTGAAAAAGCAAGGACAGAAAAAATGGTGACAGTTGTTTATAGGGCTTCTACAAGTGTTTATAATTTGGACAGAGTATAAGTGAGAAAATTAGAAGTGCATGTATTAAGAGTAATACAATAATCAAGGGAGATTTTAATCTTCATATAGATGGAGCAAACCAATATAGAGGAGTTCATGAATGTGTATAAGATTGCTTTCTAGTAGGTCAAGGAACCAACAATGAAATAGACTATGCTGGATCTTATTTACAATGAGAAAGGGTTCATTAGCAGCCTTGTAGTAAAGAGCATTCTGGGGAAGAACGATCATAATATGAAAAAAGCGATTTAGTTAAATTTGAAAGTAGAGTTTGAGTCTAAATAAAGAAAACTATGTAATTATGAAAAGCAATGGGCTAAAGTAGACTGGAAAATGATATTGAAAGACATGACAGTTTCATTGAAAGAATTCACAAACGGTCATGAATATTTTTAATTCTCTACCCAAGCAAGCAATGATTGCTCAGTAGTTGATTGAGTATATTCAAAACAGAGGGTAATAGATTTTGGGGAATATAGGTGCAAGAAGATGGGGTTCAAATAGAAAATCAGCCATGATCTTGTTGAAAAATGCAGCAGGCTTGAATATAAGAATCAGGGGCAGAAGTAGGCCATGTGGCCTACTCGAGCCTGGTCTGCCATTCAATCAGATCATGGCTGATCTTTTCATGGACTGAGCTCCACTTACCTGCCCACTCATCATAATCCTTAATTCCTTTACTGTTCAAAAATTTATCCATCCTTGCCTTAAAAACATTGAATGAGGTAGTCTCAACTGCTTCACTGGGCAAGGATTTCCACAGATTCACAACCCTTTGTGTGAAGTTCTTCCTCAACTCAGTCCTAAATCTGCTTCTCCTTATTTTGAGATCATGCCCCAAGTTCTAGTTTCACCCTAGAACTTGGGGGCCTAGACTTCCCTCTTTTTATCTTATCTATTCCCTTCATAATCTTACATGTTTCTATAAGATCGCCCCTCACTCTTCGGAATTCCAATGAACACAGCCCCAGTTTACTATGTATCTCCTCATAAGCCAATCCTCTCAACTCTGGAATCAACCTAGTGAATCTCCTCTGCACCCCATCCAGTGTTAATATATCCTTTCTCAAGTAAGGAGACCAAAACTGTACATAGTATTCCAGGTGCAGCCTCACCAGCACCTTATACAGCTGCACCCTAACCTCGCTGTTTTTAAACTCCATCCCTCCAGCAATGAAGGACAAAATTCCATTTGCCTTCTTAATTACCTGCTGCACCTGCACACCAACTCCTTGTGATTCTTGCACAAGGACACCCAGGTCTCTCGGCACAGCACCATGCTGTAATTTTTTACTATTTAAATAATAATCCATTTTGTTTTTATTCCTACCAAAATGGATGACCTCACATTTACCAACATTGTACTCCATCTGCCAGACCTTTGCCCACTCACTTAGACTATTCATATCCCTTTGCAGACTTTCACCATCCTCTGCATACTTTGCCCTATCCCTCATCTTAGTGTCATCCGCGTATTTTGACATACTACACTTGGTCCAAATCATCTACGTAAATCATAAATAATTGCGGTCCCAACAATGATCTCTGAGGCACACCACTAGTCACTGATTCCTGAGGCACATCACTAGTCACTGATTTACATCCACTCTTTGCTTTTTGTTAGTTCACCAATCCGCTATCCATGCTAAAACATTACCCGTAACACTGTGTACCTTTATCTTATGTAGCACTCTTTGGTGCAGCACCTTGTCAAATACCTTCTGGAAATCCAGATACACCACATCCACAGGTTCCCCACTGTCCACTGCACATGTAATGCTCTCAAAGAATGCTACCAAATGAGTCAAACATGACCTTCCCTTCATGAACTCATGCTGTGTCTTACCAATGGGACAATCTATATCCAGATGTCTCATTATATGATAGATTCAAGCATTTTCCCTGCCATAGAAGCTAAGCTAACTGGCCTATAATTACCCGTCTTTTGTCTACCTCCTGTGAAGAGACAAATGACCTACTCCAGGTCCTTTTTTTTATGTTCATATAACCATGTTGATTGCTTACTCTCATGTCTCATAAGATCATAAGAAATAGAAGTAGGAGTACTGTCAGGTTGCACTTATTCTTAATGTGTTTACACTTAGAAGAACTGTGCACATAACAGAATCTGTAACTAAACACTTGGGGTTTTTGTGGAGTAAAATTCAGACTCTGCCACTTCATGTGCCATGTCTTCTCATTTTTTTCTACCTCTTATTTCCACCCCATCTTTACATTATTTTCATCTTTGTTTTCACAACACCTTCTAGCTTTTCACAGTCACTATTTAATTATTTCTGGACAGATTTCTCAAAGAACCAGTAAGAAGCAGAGATGGAGGAAAAGGACTGGAGAAAGACAAGATTAAATGATTAGTAAGAAAAGCAATGAAGTGGGAACTGGGAGGGATATGAACCTAGAAAGCAGAAAAGACAGACAGAGGAGACAGTCATGCTCTGGGATTTTGTCTATGCTTCCATGGGGGGAATGGAGAGCCTTGGTATGTGTGTATGTCAAAAATATTATAGCTGTGTAATACTCTCACAGGGTTAAAATCATGAAATGGCCAGACCAGGAGAAATAGCTTAAGATTCCCAATATGGTATTTACTGGGTGGGATTTCAATGCAGTGGAGAGGAGTTTTTGTCAGAAACCCCAGAAATCTACACTTCCCCAATTCCACTGTTCATTTCATGGCACTTTTTGTTCAGATACCCTGTCAAGTATCTGCTTGGCTCTGTTTTGGGAGGGCAAACTATGGATGAGGCCACAACCCAGAGCAAATAAGCTCATGCTGCTTGGGCTGGAAATTATGTATGGGGTAGAGTATGGTTTGTAGAGTTGGTAGAGAATGATTGTTAGGCCAGTATCAGATGAAAAGGAGAGATGTGAATGAGTCTCCAGGAGAGAGAGAGGGAGAGAGAGATGAGGGGCATGGGGAGAGATGGTTGGCATGAACGGATTCAGCCAGATTTCAGAAGGAGGTGGGATTGAAAAAGAGATGTGGCATCAGAGAGAGATTGGAGAGTAGATGAAGGGGCCAGAAAAAAAAAGGAGGCAGGGCCAAATATGGAGATAAGGTTAGGAAATTGGTGATTGCGGTTGGGAGAAACGATCGGGAGAGAATTGATGCTCAGAGGTCATAGGGGTGAGCAACTTTATGGGTGTACTTGATGGGCTTGACAAGGTCATTACTATTCTTCCAGTGACAGTGTCAGAAAAGCACTAACCTATTCCATGCAGCAGTCCTTGCATCCTTTCTGCTGCTAGGCTTGCCAAAGCCCAGGAGACTTTGGCCTGCCAGCATTCAGCCTGAAACACAAGTCATATCTGAGGCATACAATCTCATTAAACATTTAAATTAGCAACTAATTTCCTGGGAATTGGTTGGATGCCACCCCCTTCTCCCCTCCATTAAATAGGGTGTAGGGTAGAGGGCTTTACTTTTGTAGACCACGGGGAGGTATTTATGAGAGAAGGGCAACTGTATAGGAGGGGTGGGGAGAATTTGAATGGGAGGGGGACTAGTGTCTTAGCAGGGAGGTTAGCTGGGGTGTTTAGGAATGGTTTAAACTAATAGGGAGGGGGGGTGGGGATGTGGCTGATTGCTCATTAGACGCTGGGGCCGGGAGAGAGTTGGGTGAAAGGAAAATTATCAGGGAGAAGGAGGTTCCGAGGGACGTTGGTGGGTTGAACTGTGTCTGTTTCAATGTGAGGAGTGTGACAGGAAAAACGGATGAGCTTAGGGCCTTGATGTTTGTGAGGAAGTTAGATGTGGTGGCAGTAACTGAGACGTGGTTATGTGAGGGGCAGGACTGGCAGCTGAATGTTCCTGGGTATAAGTGTTTTAGGTGTGACAGAGGAGGGTTAAAGAGAGGTGGAGGGGTGGCACTGTTAGTAAAGGAGAACATCACAGTAGTGCAGAGGGAGGACAATATGGAGGAATTAGGGATTGAGTCGCTGTGGGTGGAGTTGAGGAATAAGAAGGGAGAGATTATGATGCTAGGGGTATACTATAGGCCACCCAACAGCCTGAGGTCAGTGGAGGAAGGCATTTGCAGGGGCATTTTGGATAGGTGCATAAAGAATAAGGTGGTTGTAGTGGGTGACTTTAATCTTCCTGGAGTGGATTGGAGGGGGCCTAGAGCTGGGGGTACGGAGGGAGAGGAGTTTGTAAAATGTGTTTTGGAAGGGTCCCTAGAGCAGTACGTAACTAGCCCGACTAGGGAAGGGGCTATACTGGATTTAGTGTTGGGTAATGAGCCGGGGCAGGTGGTTGAGGTTGAGGTAGGCGAACATGTGGTTAACAGTGACCACAAGTCCGTCTACTTTCGGATAAAAGTGGAAAGGGATGAGTGCCGTCCGAAGGGGAGGGTGCTGAACTGGGGGAAGGCGCGCTATAGCCGGATTAGGAGGGAGCTGAAGGACACTGATTGGGAGGGACTGTTAGCTGGCAAGTCCACGGTTGGCAAGTGGGAGGCTTTTAAGGGCAAACTGAAAATGTTGCAGGAAAGGCATGTTCCAGTTAAGCGGAAGGATGGGAAAGGTAGGATTAGAGAGCTGTGGATTACAAGGGGTATCGAAGACTTGGTTAGGAAGAAGAGGGAGGCGTATGTTAGGTCAAAACAACTGGGCATGGAGAGTGTGCTGGAGGAATATAGAGAGAGTAGGAGGGAGCTAAAAAGGGGAGTTAGAAGGGCGAAGAGAGGGCATGAAATGGCTTTGGCTGATAGGATTAAGGAAAATCCAAAGGCATTTTACTCCTATATTAGGAGCAAGAGAGTGGTTAGAGGGAAAATTGGTCCTCTTAGGGACAAAGGAGGGGAGTTATGTATTGAGTCGGAGGGAATGGGGGAGATCCTGAATGAATACTTTGCGTTGGTATTCACGAAGGAGAGGGATTCGGTGTCGTGCAGTGTCTTGGAGGGAGCTGTAGATCAGTGACAGGAAATATCCATTACGAGGGAGGAAGTGCTAAGGTTTTTAGGTAGCATAAAGACGGATAAAGCTCCGGGGCCTGATGGTATTTATCCCAGGCTGCTTAGGGAGGTGAAAGATGAAATTGCTGGGCCTCTGGCGCAAATCTTTGTCTCTTCTTTGGACACAGGTGAGGTCCCAGAAGACTGGAGGGTAGCTAATGTTGTACCGTTGTTTAAAAAAGGGAGTAGGGATAACCCTGGTAATTATAGACCGGTGAGTTTGACATCGGTGGTAGGGAAATTAATGGAAAAAATACTTAGGGGTAGGATGTATGAGCATTTGGAGCGTTGCGATCTGATTAGGGATACGCAACATGGCTTTGTTAGAGGGAGGTCTTGCCTTACGAATCTGGTAGAATTCTTTGAGGAGGTGACAAAAACGGTTGACGATGGGAGAGCCGTTGATGTCATCTATATGGATTTCAGTAAGGCGTTTGACAAAGTCCCTCATGGTAGGCTGGTAGAAAAGATTAAGGCACATGGGATACAAGGGCAGGTAGCTAGGTGGATTGAGAACTGGCTGGGCAATAGGAGACAGAGGGTAGTTGTGGAGGGGACCTTTTCGGGCTGGAGGCCAGTGACCAGTGGTGTGCTGCAGGGCTCAGTACTGGGACCTCTCCTCTTTGTAGTATACATAAACGACTTGGAAGAGAGCGTACGCGGTGTGATCAGCCAGTTTGCTGATGACACCAAGATGGCAGGATTGGCAGATACTGAGGTGGAATGTCAGGTGATACAGCAGGATATAGATAGGTTGGTACATTGGGCAGATAGGTGGCAGATGGAATTTAATCCTGACAAATGCGAGGTGATGCATTTTGGAAGGAATAATGCAGAGAGGAGCTACGTGATAAAAGGTAGACCGATAAGGAGTATAGAAATACAGAGGGTCCTGGGAGTGCAGGTTCACAAGTCTATGAAGGTTGCGACACAAGTGGAGAAGGTTGTGAGGAAAGCTTATGGAATGCTAGCCTTTATAGGAAGGGGTATAGAGTATAGGAGCTGCCGTCTAATGCTTCAGTTGTACAGAACGTTGGTTAGACCGCATTTGGAGTACTGCATCCAGTTCTGGTCACCTTACTACCGGAAGGACGTGGAGACTCTGGAGAGGGTGCAGAGGAGGTTTACCAGGATGTTGCCTGGCATGGAAGGACTGAATTACGAGGAAAGGTTGGAGAAACTGGGACTTTTCTCCTTGGAAAGACGGAGATTAAGGGGAGACATGATAGAGGTATATAAGATACTGAAGGGAATAGATAGAGTCAATAGTGATAGGCTACTCCCTAGATTGGGTACAATTACGAGAGGTCATGATCTAAGGGTGAGGGGGGAGAAGTGTAATTTGGATACGAGAGGAAGGTTTTTCACGCAGAGGGTCATGGGGGTATGGAACGCGCTACCGAGTAGGGTGGTGGAGGCAGGAACGTTGGACTTGTTTAAGGTTTACTTAGATAGACACATGAGCGAAACAAGGATGGAGGGTTATAGTAGGGGGTATTAAATAGGGTCAGAGCCTCGGGAGACACCGGAAATGCAGACTTACATGTTAACGTTTTTGTCTTTTTATTCCGCAGGTGGCGGTCCACCTTGTTGTCAAACGAGGGGCATGCACACGGTGGGTCGTGCGTGGGCTGCTCTTGGAGGTTCCGGGAGTGGCCTAGTACTTCGTGTCGGTGTGTGTGCTTGATCCTGGACCGGTAGACGGGCGCCGCAACAGCTCAGTGACTAGCACTGCTAGCTGTGCAGATACATGGATTTGGGCCTGTGTCTGTGGGAGTTTGCGCATTCTCCCTGTGGTTGCGTGGGTTTCCTCCGGGCGCTCCGGTTTCCTCCCACACCCCCAAAGATGTGCTCTTAGGCTAATCGGTTTCTACCAAATTGACACTATTTCTTCCCTGAATCTGACTGAGTAGGGTCCCATTCGTAGACATGCAGGGTAGAATAGGTGTAGGGTGATGCGGCGGCGCGGGCTCGTTGGGCCGAAGGGCCTGTTTCCCGTGCTGGGTTGTTCTTTGTTCTTTGTATTCAAAAGTCTGATGGCAGCAAGGAAGAAACTGTTCTTGAATCAGTTGGTAAGTGACCTCAGACTTCTGTACCTCTTTCCTGATGGAAGAAGGTGGAAGAGAGAATGTCTGGAGTGCACGGGGTCCTTAATTATGCTGGCTGCTTTGCCTGGGCAGCAGAAAGTATAGACAGAGTTAATGCATAGGAGGCTGGTTTGTGTGATGGATTGGGCTATATTCACGACCTTTTGTAGTTCCTTGCGGTCTTGGGCAGAGCAGGAGACATACCAAGCTGTGATACAACCAGGAAGAATGCTTTTTATGGTGCATCTGTAAAAGTTGGTGAGAGCGGTAACTGACATGCCAAATTTCCTTAGTCTTCTGAGAAAATGGAGGCATTGGTGGGCTTTCTTAACTATTGTGTCGGCATGGGGAGACCAGAACAGGTTGTTGGTGATCTGGACATCTAAAAACTTGACACTTTCTATTTCATCTCCATCGATGTAGACAGGGGCATGTTCTCCTCTACGCTTCCTGAAGTCAATGAAAATCTCCTTTGTTTCATTGACATTGGGGAAAGATTATTGTCACTGCACCAGTTCACCAGATTTTCTATCTCATTCCTGTACTTGTCATTGTTTAAGGTCCTTCCCACTACAGTGGTGTCTTCAGCAAACTTGAAAATTGTGTTGGAGGGGAATTTGGCCATGCAGTAATAGATGAATTAGGAGTATAGTAGGTGGCTGAGAATACAGCTTGTGGGGCACTGGTGTTGAGGATGATCGTAGAGGAGGTGTTATTGCCTATCCTTACTGATTGTGGTCTGTGGGTTAAGAAGTTCAGGATCCAGTCACAGAGGGAGAAACCGAGGCACAGGCCACGGAGTTTGGAGATCAGTTTTATGTATGTTTTAGACAAAGGAAGTTAGGTTGTACATTCCAACCGGTTCTTTATCTAGACCTATTGCCACAAGTAGGCTTACATTAACACTGCAATGAAATTACCGTGAAAATCTCCTAGACGCCACACTCTGGCATCTGTTCGGATACACTAAGGGAGAATTTAGTGTGGCCAATGTACCTAACCAGCACACCCTTTGGACTGGTCGAAAACCACAGCACCTGGAAGAAACCTGCACAGACATGGGGAGAATATGCAGACTCTGTACAGACAGTAACCCAAGCCAGAAATTGAACTCGGATGCGTGGTGCATTGAGGTAGCACTGCTGATCGCTGTGCCACCATGCCGCCCCAGGACAGCCACTTTCTTTGGTCAGAATTGACATTAAGATGTTCACAACAGTCAGGTCTGGCAAAGACTGTAAAGGCTAGAATTGAGACTTTTATTCAATTCAAGCAAGTTGATTCATTGCTGTAGGAGAACATAGCATGTTCATTATTTTGTACAATTACTTGAAGACAAGTTGTACTGATTGGATTTAGTGAGCCTGTTCATAAATGTTACTCTGTATTTTGACTGGCTGTGAAAAAAGTGCTTAACAATTTATCTTACTGAGTGTTTTCTTAGTTCACCATCAAAAAATTGAAGTATTTGACTAAAGGTTACATGAAACATACAATATTTTATTTCTAACCTAGGAGGCTGCATGTTGGATCTGACACTATTGTATAAGTAGATATTGGCCATTGAGTAAACTGCGACACGTAATGAGCCTTGGATCTGTTTGTAGGATCAACTGATGCCATTAAATCCGAAAAGATATCCATGGCAGACTTGAACTTGTACAAATCCTTAGTTTCAAGACCTAACAATAGTCTTACTTGTTCTTGGGATGTTCTTGTCCAACATTTATTGCTTGCCACTAATTGCACTCGAAATGAGTGGTTTTCTGGCCATTTCAGAGAATTGTTAAGAGTCAGCAACACTGCTATGGGTCAAAGATATTAAAACAGTTAAAGGGTGTGACTGAATGATGTGACAACCAATCAGGTATTATTTTTCTTACCATTGGTTTCAACTGAACTTGGGGAAGAAAGGTTTCAATGCAAGGTGATTGTTTTGGAGAGTGATAAGGGCAATTTGACCAATCCTGCTGGTGTAATCCATATGGATGTGTAATTCAAATTGCCAAAGGAGAAAAATGCTTTCGAGGATTTACTCACGCCCTAACAATACAAAGAATACTATTGCATAATTACTGTAAACGGAGAGGAAACATTTCCAACAGCAACTCCCTGGCTTTGTGCAATGGGAAGTAAGATAAAGTAATAAGATTAAATAATAATAATCACTGCCAGGAAATAATTGCAGCCCACCGGCAAATCTGTAGTATTAGGATTAAGATACAGAGTTATTCAAAACAAAATGGTAATACATGCTGATATGTAATCTAGAAAAAAAAAACTGGCCACCAACAACTTCAAGGAAGCTAACACAACAAAACCAACCTTGACCATAACAATCAATTAATCTTTTTCCGGCTCCCACACCATTATCTCTGGTGTCCCTACAAGAATTTATCCTTAGCCCCTCCTACTTCTCAGCTGTAAACTGCCCTTTTGGTGACATCATCTAAAAGTGCAGCATTAATTTAACATGCATGCTGATGACTTAGAACTACATTGCCATTCCTTCAATGCTACTGAATCAAAATCTTGCAACTCCCTCCCTACCACTGACTTCATCCATCTTCTGACAATTGTGTGAGGCTAAACCAGATTACGTGCCACTTTGGGTGTCATATTTGGTCCCTAGAGGAGCTTCTGACTACATATTCAGCCATTACTAAGGCTGACTATTTCCACCTCTATACGGTCAGCTGGCTTTGCTCCCGCCTCAGCTCTTCAGCACATTAAACCCTCATCCATGCTACTGTTATATTAGAATTGACTATTCCAATGCACTTGTGGCTGGTGTTCCACATTCTACCCTCGGTAAACATGATGTCATCTAAAACTCCGTTGCCAATGTCTTTATTCACAATAATCACGTTCACCCGTCATCTTTGTGCTGACTTACACTGACTCCAGGTCAAGCAATACTCCCACTTTAAAATTCACCTTTGTTTTCAAATTCCTCCTTGGTCTTACTCATCTATATAACCTCCAGCCCCACAACCCTCCGTGGTAACTTCTCTTTTTAACCTTAGTTTCTTATGCATCCACAATTTTAATTAGCCTACCACTGATACATTCAGCTGCCAAGACCTAAAAAAATGGAATTCTTCCCTAAATCTCTCCACCACTCCTTCCTCCTTTTAGGTATGCCTTTAAACTTAGTTTAGTTTATTTAGTGTAACAAATAGGCTTACATTAACACTGCAATTAAGTTACTGTGAAAATCTCCTCGTCACCACACACCAGCACGTGCTCAGGTAAACTGAGGGAGAATTCAGCATGGCCAAAGCACCTAACCAACACATTTTTTGGACTGTGGGAGGAAACAGGAGCACACAGACGAAACCCATGCAGACACAGGGAGAAAGTACAGAATGTACAGACAGTGACCCAAGCCAGGAATTGAGCTCGAGTCCCTGGTGCTGGGAGGCAGCAGTGCTAACCACTCTCCCACCATGCCACTTTCCTCAACTAGATTTTGGCCACTTGTCTTAATATCACCTTATGAGGCTCAGTGTTTTTTTTCTTATACTCCTGTGAAACACCTGGGAATAGCTTGTTACTTTAAAGGCACCATACAAATTGTTAGATTACTCAACAAAAGTTGTGCCTTGAAAATTAAGGGAAGATGGTTTAGTCTTCTCTTGCTCAATTAATGTGGTAATTTTATTATGTGGCATGAACACTATGCTACTTATCAGACTAAGTCTGAATGTTATCCAGATCTGTTATAAACTGGCATGCACACTTCCATCACTGGAGAAGCACTAAGTGAGAAAAACATGTGAAATTGTCAGTGATTGGCTTTCTTGATTTTACAATGGAAGGAAATCATTGATAAAACTAAAAATGGTTGGGCTGAGGGATGTCTGCAGTGATAGCCTCAGACTGTGGTGACTGGTGTTTGACAACTACAACCATCTTTTGTGTCAGGTGGGGAACCATTGGAAGGTTTTCCCTTTAATCTCTGGTTCCTTGGTGCCATTCTAAGTCCATGTTGAGAGTAACTGTGCTTACCTCTTATTGGCATTCAGGAAACTCAGGTTTGCATTAAGCTGTGACAAGATCTGCTGCTCAGTGACTTCTATGGAAACCTGCTATTCATCAGTTAGCATATTATAGGAAAGTAGATATGTTTTCTTTAATGGCATTATGGAAAATCCTTCCATCATTTTATCAATGATTGGGATGAATTAGGAAGTGAAATGGCTAGATTACATTTATCTTCATTTTTGTGGGTCAGACATGTACAATCTTTCAAATTGTCAAATAGATGCCAATGTTATATATGTACAAGAACAGTGTGGCTAGGAGAGCAGCTAGCTCTGGTGCATTGGTTTTCAGAGTTACACATGAGATGCTGTCAGGGCTCAAAGTTAAATATGCTCCTGAAACTCCACTGCTTCTGAAGGTCACATGGAATGAACTGAACTGATTGGACAATGCCCCAAATTTTGTGGTCAGTAGTGAATGTGGACTCATTCTGTGGGCTTTTGCACTGAAAGTTGTGGTTATTAGAAATCAAAGGACAGCCCAGCCCTCTCTCCAGAGGATCTAGGACCTGTGCGGATAGGGCATGCAACATTACGCCTTCTTAACCAATTGGACTGAAGAAACTTTACTGAGCCACGCTGAGTCTAAACCTGGAAGTATAAATTAGAATAGTTAATGCCATGTAAAATGAAGTAGGGAATGAAAAAAGAGGGGAAAAAAGAGTTAAGAGATTTTTTAAAAATTACACCCTTTAATGTTTTGAACCTCCAACAATAACTAAAATTTGAAGAAATTACACTGCATGTTCATAAAAGTTAATTTTTATTAACTTTATTAAAGGGCAGCATGGTAGCACAGTGGTTAGCACTGCTGCTTCACAGCTCCAGGGTCCTGGGTTCGATTCCCAGCACGGGTCACTGTCTGTGTGGAGTTTGCACATTCTCCTTGTGTGTGTGTGGGTTTCCTCCGGGTACTCCGGTTTCCTCCCACAGTCCAAAGATGTGCAGGTTAGGTTGATTGCCCATGCTAAAATTGCCCCTTAGTGTATAGAGATGCGTAGGTTAGAGGGATTAGTGAGTGTAATATGTAGGGATATGGGGGTAGGACCTGGGTGGGATTGTGTTTGGTGCAGACTCGATGGGCCAAAGGGCCTCTTTCTGCATGGCAGGGTTCTATGATTCAACAGAATTTGCAGTGTCAGGAAGATTTTTGGGAAGTAATTATCTATCATTATCACTAAAAAAGCACTGTCGGGTAAGCCGATAGGGCTAAAGGTAGACAAGTATCCTGGCCCTGATGGAATGCATCCTAGGGTATTAAAAGAGATGGCAAGGGAATTAGCAAATGCACTTCATGGTAATTTACCAAAATTCACTGGACTCTGGGACAGTTACAGCAGATTCGAAACAACAAATGTGGTGCCATTGTTTAAAAAAAGAGGTTGACAAAAGGTGGGTAACTGTAGGCTGGTTAGCTTAACTTCTATATGGGGAAAATGCTTGAATTTATCATCAAGAAAAAGAAAGCGAGACAACTGGATAGAAATTGTTCCATTGGGAAGATGCAGCATGGGTTCATGAAAGCAGGTCATGTTAAACTAATTTACTGGAATTCTTTGAGGACATTACAAGTGCAGTGGACAGTGGAGTACCGTGGATATGGTGTATCTGGATTTCCAGAATGCATTCAACAAGGTGCTGCATAAAAGGCTGCTGCATAACATAAAGGTGCATGGTGTTACGGGTAATGTATTAGCGTGGATAGAGGAGTGGTTAATTAACAGAAAGCGAAGAGTGGGGGTAAATGGGTGTTTTTCGAGTTGGCAATCAGTGACTAGTGGCATGCCTCAAGGATCAGTGTTGGGACTGCAATTGTTTACCATTTATGGACCAAGTGTAGTATGTCAAAGTTTGCAGATGAGTGGTAGAGCAAAATGTGTGGAGGACACTTAAAGTCTGCAAAGGGATATATATAATTTAAGGGAGTGGGTAAAGGTCTGGCAGATGAAGTACAATGGTGGTAAATGTGAGGTCATTCATTTTGGTAAGAATAACAGCAAAATGGATTATTATTTAAATGGTAAAATATTGCAACATGCTGCTGTGCAGAGGGACTTGGGTGTCCTTGTGAATGATTCACAAAAAGTTGGTTTGCAGATGCAGCAGGTAATTAAGAAGGCAAATGGCTTTTTGTCCTTCATTCCTTCATTGCTCCAGGGATGGAGTTTAAAAACAGCGAGGTTATGTTGCAGTTGTATAAGGTGCTGGTGAGGCCACACCCGGAGTACTGTGTACAGATCTTACTTGAGAAAGGATAACCTGGCACGGGGGTTGAGGGTTAACTAGGTTGATTCTGGAGTTGAGAGAGTTGGGCTTATGAGGAGAGACTGAGTAGACTGGGACTATATTCATTGGAATTTAGAAGAATGAAGGGGGATCTTACAGGAACAAATAACATTATGAAGGGAATAGATAAGAAAGAAACAAGGAGGTTGTTTCCACTGGTTGGTGAAACTAGGCTAGGGGCATAGTCTCAATATAAGTGGGAGCAGATTTAGAACTGAGCTGAGGAGGAACTTCTTCATCCAAAGGGTTGTGAATAGATGGAATTCCCTGCCCAGTGAGCAATTGAGGCTATCTCATTAAATGTTTTTAAGGCAAAGATAAATAGATTTTTGAATAATAAAGGAATTAAAGGTGGGGTAAATGGAGCTGAGTCCACAAGAAGATCAGCAATGATCTTACCGAACAGCGGAGAAGGCTCAAGAATCCAGATGACTTACCCCTGCTCCTAGTTCTTATGTTCTTAATTAAGACTTGGTACATTGTTAAAAAATCACCTTCAACAGAATGGTCAGGATCTAAACTTTTTCTAGTATATTTAGTGGGTATGTATCAAATAAATACTGTTAAATGTCTTTGTATTGAGGTGTCTCCTCAAGGACTACTCCACAGCCAGGCATCAGGGAACACAGATCTTCATTCAGTCTACTTGTTCCACATTCCAAACACTGACTGCCCACTTACGGCGGTTCCTAATCGGCTCATCCCACACAACAGGTCACATGATCCATTCCCTTAAAGGGGCTATGCTCCAAAGTACATAACACATAGCTCAACGACACACTATTGCACATATTTGAATGACGAGCTACCACTGTTGCATATATTCAGGAGGAGCAGGCAACTTGGAATGCAACTTCCTCTGCAAGTACTGGCACCAATGGTTAATGTATAATTTACTCCTTCATAATAGTGAGTGCTTTTCTTTTAACCACAGAATGGGTATCACGGAAGTAGCCAATCTATTAGTCACTATTAACACGACCACCAGCATTAACCTTCCAATGAGTCTGCAGGCTGAGGCAGACTCATGTGCTGTCAGCAGATGAAATCTGATGAACACTCAAATCAACATCAGTATATAAATTAAGTCAAAGGGTGGGGACACTAACTGTAGACATCATAACCTGTATAATCTAATCAGCTTCCTTTTTTGAAGCCCTTACTGCAGTGGGATTCACTACTTTGTGTGTGGAGAATCCATGCAAACATCAGCAAATTCCAGGGTCCTTGTTTCAGTTTCCAAAAACAACATTAACTACCCAAAGGAAAACAGTGCAATTATCGCAGAAATGTTTCTCATGTGGGTACAGTAACAGACATAAGATGCTGGGAGGTCAATAGACACAGAATAATGAAAGCATTTGATGACCTCAGCAAACCTTTTTGTTTAGGAGCTTGCAAAATTCAGGAAACCAAGTTTGAAAGCCTGTGCATCATTGTTACATTCAATACCAGTCCCAAAAGGGGACCTACATGACATGATTGGCTAAGAGAAAATGTTTCAATCAGGAATCTGCTTAGCAGTGCTGAGCAACTTGCTATTTTGAAGCAACACCTGATTTTATGGGTGCACAGGTCTGCCTCAGTTTAACCCAGTGCCAGAGCAGCTCTTCAACGTTCGAACATCCAGCAAAGTGTCAGGTATGTATTGTTGCTTTTTCTGTTTAAAAAAATGACTTTTGTTTACACTTATTTTCATAGAAGCTTAACAGCAGGCACATTGAAATAATTATTTCGGTAAAATATAGTTAAGTAATTTGATAAAGCAAGTGGGTGAAACTGGTATCTTTTGGTTCCAAGAAAAAAAGGCTATTGAGATGACAAGCTTCCTTCAAAAATTTGCACAAGGACTTTTCCCAAAAAAAAATGATAATGGGCATGTTTCAATTAGTAATTTTAAACAGGGTAAAAATGCAATTGAGCTTAATGAAAGCTCTGGAATGGTGTCAAACTTCTTAAAGAAAAGTGGCAGAGGTAACAGAGCTGCTGCACAGTTCCAGGGACCCAGGTTCAATTCCAGCCTCAGGTGACTGTGGAGTTTGAATGTCCTCCCCATGTCTGCATGGGTTTCCTCTGGGTGCTCTGGTTTCCTCCCACAGCCCTAAGATGTACAGGTTCAGTGGATTGGCCATGCTGCCTTAGTGTCCAAAAAATGTGCAGTTTAGATAGATTAGCCATGGTAAATGTGAGGGGTTATGGGCATAGGGTTATGGGCGCTCTGGGTGGAATGCTCCTTCAGATTTGGTACCAAACAGCCTCCTACACTGTAGGGGTTCTAATGGTTGTAAAGGGAAAATTGTTAAAGTGTTTGTCAAGTCTTTTATGTCAGTTTGCAACATTTTGTACAGAAACATATTACTGTATAAAATTCCCTTGTATCAAACAATTAAAACATAAGAAAAAAAAGAAATAGGAGCAGGAGTAGGCCATCTAGCCCTTCAAGCCTGCCCCGCCATTCAATAAGATCATGGCTGATCAGACGTGGCTCAGTTCCACTTTCCCGCCTTCTCCCCATAACCCTTAATCCCCTTGCCTATCAAAAACCTATCTACCCGCGTCTTAAATATATTTAGCGAGGCAGCCTCCACCACTCCAACGGGCAGAGAATTCCAATGAAGAATGGTTCCTCTGGTTTTATTTTCCCACCCACAACTGAAAAGCTGATTTGCTCACCATACATTTGTAGTGACCATGATATGTTTTAATGAGTGCTGTGTTGAAATGTAATCAAAAGTTGCTCTTTTGTTTCACTAAGTCAAATTACGTATAAAATTAAAACATGCTACTAACTGTATATACATTTTTCTTTAAATTTTTGGAAGTGAGTGAAATTAACTGCTGCTTAAATTTAAAAACATTTATTGTAAAACTGACTTCTCATTTTCTTTCAGTCCCTGATATGATTCAACCTTCACACAAAAAGTGATCGAGTTGAGGTATACTTCAGTATGGTGAGCGAAGGGAGCAGATTTGTGACTCAAAGACATAGCAATACTTGCATAATATTTCATCAGTAATTATTCCTCATCTGAGAGGGCAAAAAGGTTGTATTATGTTTTAACAGAACACTCATTAAAGAGGCATCATGGTGGCTACAAACAAATAGTGAGCAATTCTGAAAGCCTGTTGAGGGTGGAAAAATAAAACAGAAACTTTCTTCACTGGTGAGAGAAACAGAATTAATATTTCAGGTCAAGGTAGATGTAGGAAGTGATGCCTGATGCATGCCAGTTTCAGGAAGTGAATGGTAAAAATCCAAGTGTTTCAGAAACTCCAGCCATTAAACAGTTTAAAAAGCAGGCTGCTCGGGATTTCAGCAAACTATACTTGTCTGGAATGAATTTAAAAAGAATTGCAGCCTGACAGCAAGAGATCTCTGAATCTGGAATTGGAACTTTTTTTACATTCTTTGCGGGTGAACAGATTGCAAGCAGCTGAATGCTAGATTTATGTTGAAGACCCGGATTGCTGTAGCACACTGTTCCAGCACATTTTAACCTTTTCTAAACAAGGTTGTGTGAAGAGAGAGCATTTTCAGCTATCTAACACTAGGGTGAGTACAAGTGGCTGCAAGTCTTCCAATGATGATCAGATAGAAATAACTATGCACTATTTTTCTCACAACTTGTAGATAGGCAAATTATGTGGTAGTGTGTTTTAGCATTCTTTATTAACTAGAACGTGTTTGTCAAAACATGGTGTTCTGAAGATAATAGGAGTAAATTGTACATTGCTGAGTATCTGAAAGGGCCTGGAATTCAAAAGCAAGTAAATTATGCTTCAGATGTACAGAACCTTGATGAGACCCCCATCAATTCTAGGCACTGAGCTTCAGAATATGTAAGAGCACAGGTGACATCAACTTGTGAAACAAAAAGGACTTGCATTTATAAAGCATCTTCCACAGCCACAGGACACTCCAAAGCTTTTTACCGCCAAAAAAATACTTTTGAAGTGTAGTCACTATTGTAATGTAGGAAAGGCAGCAACCAATTTGTGCACTGCAAGCTCCCACAAACAACAATGTGATAATCTGTTTCTGAGATAGTTTATAGAAGGATTAAATACTGGTCAGTACACCAGATATACCTCCTTGCTCGTCTACAAAATAGTGCAAGGGCTACTTGCTTAGAGCTGAAAGGGCAGACTGAACCTCAGTTTGAAATCTCATTGCAAGACAGCACCTCCAACAATGCAGCACTATTGGAAACTGGGAGCAACTATGGGCTATTTGCTACAAATACCATAATTCCACAGGAGTTCTGTGTGATGAGTATTAAGGGGAACATTCCTCTGTTGTTTAAAGTATAAATTACCTACAAAAAGGAAAATAATGATTTGTCGAGCTGCTTTTAGTCACGCCTTACGGTAAAACTTTTAAAATGTGAAATCTTGCCCTGTTACTCTTTCAGCTAGTAACTAGAAACTCAAATTTCTTGAAGTTATTGGTTTCTACGCAGATCATAACATTGAATAAAAGCAGGTAAATGGATCTGAAGTGCATAACCTGACTGAAAGACAAGACAGGTTTATTGGGTGACTGAATAGCCTATTCTCTGATTTTAAGTTCTCCGGAACTATAAAACTGTGCTGGGCAGTCAACCTGCTACTATCCATTTTGTATCCCTTTCAAAGTTGAACATCCACTTCCATACAGTTATGCTGCATATAGTTGGAATTATTAAAGAAAGCCAAAAGCATTTAAGTAGATTGCTTCATGGCTGCCACATTCCAGTGATCATTGTCCACAATGCACTGCACCAAAACAACATGCTTTTAGTGCACCCATGACTGGATTAGGTATTTAATAATCATTATTTTTACTGTAGAAATTTCAAGTATATTAGTAGCTTGCTTTCAGGGACAAGCTATTGTATTGCAGATAGACAGAAGACCTGTGGATGCTGCTACAGCAGACCAAGTCACTTTACATTGAGTTTATGGGAGCATGACAGCAGCCGTGAACTCTCTCTACTACTTAGAGAGGAGGTGGGGAAAACCTTGCAATTTTAGGGAATTTAATCAAACAACTGTTGAACGATGCTAAGCCATAGTGCATCAATACATGCTGCACTCTTACAAGTATATGACCTGTTTTACAGAATTTCCCTCAAAAGGATGTGTGTATAACATCTTGGGCTGGGATCGGCAGTAAAAATGTTAGCGATGCAAACAGTTTTCACCATTTTTAACAGGTAAACCAGACAGCAACTCCCAATGACTATATTCGTGTATGTAAATGTATAAATCAGGAGGTTACTGACTGAGATGCATGGCTCCTCCTGAAGCTGTGCTATATGGGATCACTCTGAGGTACTACTGAAATTCATGGAATCCTGTGTATCTGATAGACACACAATAAACTTGGGAGGAAAGGTTCGAGGCCATTTTAAAAGCATGCTACATCTTACGACTGACAAGTTACTTCTCTACCTTTTGAAATTAACTTTAGAAAGGTAGAGTCTCATTCTTTCAGATTTTAATTGTCATGGACAGAATTTGTATTTATTTTTTACTGCCTATGATCAATGTTTGTATGCAAAATATGTGTGCTTTCTTACCCTTAAAATGATTGCTGGGATTATTTAAATTGGAGCAACAGGCTTTTTGAGAGTTGAAATGGATATTTATTATTACACCTATTACTGGATGCATAAAATATGACATCTCACTCAGTTAATTTATACACTGTATCGCACACAATATGGTGAAGGTAAAGCAGTACAATTAAAGACTATCTCAATCTCTTTTTCAGATCTGTAGTTTCTTCAATGAATTGATGTCTTCATTAATGTGAAGGTCCTGATTAAAGATTAAAAAGCACAAAATCAAATTTATTTTGATTTTCTATCTATCTATTTTATCTCCCTTTCCTAGTCCAAACATTCTAACCTTCTCTATTGCACTTTATACCTAATTTGACAAGAGTGAGCAAGAACATAAGCAGCGCAATGGAGAGCAGGACTTCCCACAATCAATTATACCAGAGCAAAGCACAGGACTTTCAGTAGGCTGCAATACTTCTTGAAATTGTATTTCCAAAAGGTTGGTTTTCAAGTGAATTTGAAGTTGGAATGGGGGGGGGGAGCGGGCTTCTCTCACTTTCGAGCTATTGTTTATTATTATGGTTGCTGAGATAACTCGCTGTTGGTTCAATGGCTCTCTGATGGAATTTTGTCTGCAGAATAGCTTTTTGCTATTATTTTGAAAGGAAGAAACAAATTGGCTCCTTTACTATGTGACATGCACAAGTTCAAAGTCCTTTTCCAAAAGGGGGTAGTTTGTTGATTATAAATGCTGTGTTACTGTTTAATACCTTAAAATTCACCCAGCCTAGTTTGGATAATGTATCATCATAATACTATGGATGTTTGCTACAATCTATCCCATTCATCTAACACCCATTGTATTTTGATGTTTCTCTTGCCCATGTTGCAATAGAAGGATGGACCAACTGGAATGCTACAGTTCTTTCATTGATGTTCCATCCTTAAAGGGAAATGTAAAAAATTCCTTGGATGGCTGTGAATGTCCATCTTTAATTTGCTTGAATTTGAGACCGTCTTCAGTTCAAAATGCCAATGGTCACATGATTTGCAAGTTTGTTCTTTTTTAAAAAGTATTGGTTGAACGTTCATAACATACTAGAACATGCCAAAATCAAATACATTTTTATTTTTCTATCTATTTTATCTCTCTCTCATAATCCAATCATTCTATCCTTCTCCATTAATAACAGTAAGCAAGACCGGAGCAAGAATATAAACAATGCAAGGGACAGCAGGACTTCCCAGAATCAATTACACCAGAGTAAAAATATAAACAATGGGGGCAGAAAGCAGGGCATTTCAAAATCAGTGAGAGCAGAGTGAGGATATAACAGCAAAGAGAGAGAACAGGACATCCCAAGATTAGTAAGACCAGTATGAAGATATATATAGCGAGAATATTAACAGTGGGGAGAAGGAAGAAAACTTTGCAGAATCAAAATGACCAGAGTGAGGAGGTTGGTTGGTTGGTTGGGGGGGGGGGGGGGGGGGGGGGGAGGAGGAGGAGTGGGAGAGAGAGAGAGCAGGACTTCCAGGAGTCCACGAGACAAGAATGTTTATATCCCGACCAATGAACTAGCAACCAATGAGAATCTGCATTTGGAAAGCAAAAAATATATCACAGAGAAGCAGAAAAGTGATTGGCTGGTGAGTATTTCCCATTTATCTTATCTAAAAGAATCCCAATCAGAGTAAGTAGAACATTTATTTAAATAATAATAAGGTAAGCACAGATGGGACTAGAGAGTTTAATTAAATAAAGATGCTAGGGTGGGTGATACGTTGCAGCTACGGAAAAGGCCATTGATGAAGTAGCTGAAGAGAGTTGGATGTAGGACACTAATCTAAGGAACTCCTGTGGCCATGTCCTGGGGTTGGGATAATTGGCCTCCAACAGCTCTAATCATATTCCTTTGTGCTATGTATGACTCCAATCAGTGGAGGATTCCTCCCCTCCCACCTACCAAGGTTTTTTTAAAACCAAATCAATCAGTTAAATGCTCCTTTGATATCAAGGGCAATCAGTCTCATGTCTCTTCTTGAGTTCAGTGTTTGGTCTATATTTTGACAGAAATTTTAATGAGGTCTGGAGCCTAGTGACCTGACAGAAATCAAACTAAGCACTGATATGCAGGATATTGCTGAAAATATGTCACTTGATCACACTGCCATCTCCCATCACCTTGGTGATTGAGAGTACAATGATGGAGTGGTAATTGGCCAGATTGGATTTGACCTGCTTTCTGTGGTGAGGACATGCCTGGGCAATCTTTCATCTTGTTGGGTAGATACCAGTGTTATAGCAACACTGAAATTGCTTCTTATACTTTCCTCGTAATGATTGTCAGTGCCTCACAAATCTCATCCCAGCTCTTTCTCAGGATTCTGGGATAAATGCCATTTATCTTTGCGGATTCAACTGTTTTGAGGGCTGGGACTTACAGCTCTTATGTATGTCATTAATTGACCTTTAGTTATCTCTAGTTGGAGATGGCACATTATTCATGCTTGAACCTTGTGAATACCTGTAGGAGTTAATCATCTAGAATACTAATTTAATGTCATGCATGGCTCCTTGCTTTTGACTGTGATTCAGAAGGTACTGGGTTCAAAACCCCTGCCCAGAAACTCTCAGTTCAATGTGGTGCTGAAATGGTGCTTTATTTGCTATCGTTTGGGGAAGATTTTAATCTTGGCCATTCTCATTTCTCAAGTTGACGTAGAAGATTTCATACTACTTCAACGTTGTCCAGGCTAATGTTCGTCTCAAACAACATCACCAGAGCTGATTTCCTGATCATTCAACTCATTGCTATTTATGGGACCAACTGTGTTTCCCTATACTTTACAACAGTGACTACATGTCAAAAAAGTGCTGCATCAATTGTGAAACAATTTCAAGATGTTTCAATGTCTTTCTAGTCAGGAGTGCACTGTGGGGTGAACAGTGGACTGGAGGGCACAGCTGGGGACCATTATTGTTCAAAGCATTTGTTAGATTTGGTTGAAAAAGAAAATGACACATAGCATGTAACCACTTGCTAGTACAACAAAGTTCCTGCAGCTTTTATGAGATTCAAAAAGGCAGGGAATTTATTTTAAAAATGCCAATGAGTTTCAGTAAAGAGAAATATTTGACTGCACTGCAGCCAATCCGAATGAACTAAAACAGTCTCAACTTTCCCCACCCCCAACCTTATTCATCAGCTTTTATTTTTTTAAAGAGTGCTCAACAACCATGTCATACATTTGCAAATTGTAGTTTTAAAAAGAAAAATCAGTGTGGATTTGTAACAGGCTCTCACTGTCCTGCATTGCATAATTAAGATGCAGACTCACTAGCAATGCAATTCAAATGCAGTCACCCATGGCCCAATACTATTTCGAGCACACTTAAAAACTAATGCTGGAGCAAGCATTTCTTACTGAACAATGACAGAAACCACTGTTCCAAAGTCCACACGATTCATTCTGCAAAAGGTTGTTCTAGTAACTATGGTAGCAGACAGGTGATGTCTGGGTCACAGGGAAAATTTAGGAGTGTAGACAAACTACATAGTATGCTATCAACTTAATAGCCCATGAGCCAGCACCTGCATGAACCAACTAAATAAACACAGGCTGGCCGTAGCATAATCTTATTACTGTATGCAGGTCAGGATTGAAGAAATGCAGCATCAAATGCATTTCATTTACAAATTAACATCTGATTGGATTGCTTAAAAATCATGTTTCTGAATGGATATAAATCTTAAGCAAAAAAATGTTCTAAAGAAAATAATTTTACTTCAACACGGTTATAACTGTTAAAAAGACATGTTCCTGTTCCAGCTAAGGTAAACCAGGGACCTGCCTCCTCACCCTGTCTGAGTGTGGAAGGCAATGGCAAACCACTACTGAAAAATACTGCCAAGAAATTGGCTCTTGAAGCCAATGAAGCATCAGCAGACAATGTGCACACACCAACAAATGAATTCCCTGACAGAGAATATTTTGGCATTTCCAATTGAGGGCATTTATTATGACAGAACATAGAAAAACTTCAGCACAAACAGATCCTTTGGCCCACAAGTTGCGCTGATCATATCTCTACCTACTAGGCCTACCTATAACTCTCAATCCTATTAAATCCCATGTACACATCCAGAAGTCTCTTAAAAGACCGTAATGAATTCACCTCCTCCACCACCAATGGCAGCCGATTCCACTCATCCACCACCCTCTGAGCGAAAAACTTATCTCCGACATCTCCTCTGTACCTACTCCCCAGCACCTTAAACCTGTGTCCTCTCATAGTGACCACTTCAGCCCTGGGAAACTGTCTGAGAATCCACCTGATCTATACCTCTCAACATCTTATAAACGTCTATCAGATCGCCTCTCATCCTTCGTCTCCCCAGGGAGAAAAGACCGAGTTCCCTCAACCTATCCTCATAAGGCATGCCATCCAATCCAGGCAACATCCTTGTAAATCTCCTCTGCACCTTTTCAATAGCTTCCACTTTTTTCTTGTAGTGAGGCGACCAGAACTGCACACAGTACTCCAAGCGGGGTCTGACTAGGGTCTTATAAAGCTGCAGCATTATCTCCCGACTCCTAAACTCAATCCCTCGATTGATGAAGGCCAGTACACCATACACCTTCTTGACCACATCCTTTACCTGCGAGGCCGATTTAAGAGTCCTATGGACCCGGACCCCAGGGTCCTTCTGATCCTCTGCACTGCTAAGAGTAGATTCTAGTGTATTTCTGCAGTATTGTTGTAGTGGGCCAGGTGTCTAAGAGGCAGCTGCTGTAATTGAAAATAGGGCTTTATGCTTTCAGTTTAATTGTCACAAAAGATTGCCACTTTTCTCCTTTCATTGTCATTCAAATTTTATTTTTGTCGTTCCATTACCTTCTGTACACCCAATTTTACTACATTTAAATTTAAACTGTAAATACAATAGTATTTCCAAAACTCTGCAATTTCTCCTCTTGATAAGTTGGTTAAGTTAGAGTAATCTTGTGTTTCCATTAGGCAGCTGCATTCAATGAAAATGTGGGTCAGACAAGTTGGGCTACAGTGTTGTACTCTAATGCAACTTGTTATAGTTTTGATTATAGGCCTGCACCTGAATTGCAAAATCAGTTGTTTAGCCTCTTGTATATAACTTGTGTACTACATCCTGAGAGAGTCAATATTAACATGTCTTTTTCAGCTACGTAAGGTTTATGTGCATCAAAACTTTGACTTTTTTTATAAACTCAAAATCTGTTATTCTGTAGCTTTGGGGCAAAGTCAAGATGGATAGGTTTTGGGTTGTACTATTTTGTGGCAGATTTCTGCCCTGATTTTTATCTATTGGATCTTGGGGCACATATGCAGAGTAGATAGTGCTGGAAGGGCAATAACGAGTGACAAGTGAATATGATTCCCACATTGTTTCAGTTTGTAAGACTGAACTTCAAAAATGTTCATCCACAGGCTGCTAAGAGGTTGACTTTGATAACCTTTGATCCCTGAAATTCTAGGCTTCTGGCAATACACCATTTTTTAAATGCAGAGTTGATTTTTTTTGAACAAGAACCAACATGACCTGTTGAGCTTTTCCATTTCCTTTTCTGGCAGTCCATTTGAAAACTCAATTTTTATTTGTACTATTTTCTTCTCACGCAGAATGCATTTGCATTTTGGATAGCCATCCTCTAGGATAGCACAAGGAAAGGACAGCACAAGGAATTGTTCACAATTGGTGAGTTATGAATTGAACACCTCCTTTCAGTATTCTGATGGAAAGGGAAACAGGAAGTATACAGAACACGTGTACAAGGACGCGTTACAGGAGGCTCCAAATTATCTGGTACATTGGGACCCTTCCAGTGTACAGGCTTCAACATTTGTGCCAATACTTGAGAAAAGTGATGGGAATTTTCTGCAGCAAACAAGCCCTGGATGAACTTTGATCACATTTATTGTTACATCTTTAGCACAAATCTCAATGTGTGTAGTTTTGCTCGTGATGATAACATTTGCCAACACTTTGAACATTTTTTTCCCTACTGCTTGTTTCCAGACTGCCACTGGAAACTGCTACCAACAGCCATGGTGCCGTGTGTTATTGTATCTGCAGGTTCTGGATGAAAACCATGCAAAACCACAGTTTATTCTACACAAGTAAATGCTCTGAAATTGCCCATTTCACAGTGCACCACCAGCACTACACTGATCCCAGGATTCTCTGTGGCTTTTCAGGATTTCCCCTTTTGTAAGCCCTTGAGAAAGAAAGTATTCAGCCACAATTAAGATTGCGAAATCTCCCGATCTTCCATTTACATGGTAACTGGCATTGCTGTTCAAGGCCTTTTCTGTAAAAACAGATGCCATTTCCAGGTCTCCTTTATAAAAGGGGTAGTAAATAAGATCATTCTGGATAGGCAGTATACATATGTTTTAAGTAGTTTTTTTTTGCTACTTTGCTCCCCTCCTGCATCAATGAAACAAACCATTTATGTTGGCATGTTATAATATTTATACATATCTGTTATAGATAAGAATGAATGATTGCACTGAGCACAAACATATATACATGCACACAATTGTTTCTATAAAAATGGTTACTGATATTTAACTCTGACCTGATGGTGTACTTTAAGGTTTGATATTATCATATCAATAATAACTTCAAAAAATGAAAATATTGAAATGTTCAAAATAAATTATTCTAACCATAACAAGCAACAACTAAAACAAATCATGACAAGATAACTCAACCAGAACCAAACACTGATGTCACAGAAACACAGGACACACTGGCAAAAGATTATGGTCATAGGACCCTATATTGAATTAGTTGTGCAAGAAAATCCTCTCTGCCATGCTTCAAAACTACATATCAGTGATAAACAAAGTCAGGGTTCACTCTGGGTCTTGTTTAATCATTGACAAAGACTTTATTTAGGGTCAAAGGCTGGTTACAGATTACTGTACTGTGCAAACAAGAATGCAAACACAGCTTGGGTGATCAGGCTCAGTAAACGAACATTACCAAGAGCCACAGTCCGCCCTTGAGTATACAGTACATGTCGACCTAGAAAAGCTGACCAACAGCTTCATAAAAATCTGACAACTCAATAACAGTCCTAATTCTAAACCTCTGAAAAGCAAAAATAAATAGTTAGAGTGGCTTTGTAACTTAAGATGTATGCAGTATGGCTTCATTTGTATCAGAGGGAAAAACACACGTACTTTAAAGACTAAAGGGCAAATATAAAAATTGAAGGTACAATATTTATTTTTATGGGGTCCAGGTGATGCAGAAAAACGGCTAGGTTACATCAATCTGGATAGAAAGTTCATTCGTTCATATGCTTGAAGAATTTGGGATTATACCTACTGCTTTGAAATGTTAACAGCTCACTTGGGTGAACAGCTGGAATGACTTCAAATAGCAGTAGGATTCCAGGAGGAGCAATGCTCAGGGCGAAGTGGCCATGAGTACTTTTATTTTCTGCACACCAGCCAATAAAACAGCAACAGTTAATATACTTTCTTTACGTTGACTGGATGCCATTTGCTAAATTACCGTTAAATGTTATGAACTCACGAAGTCAATTTTCAAAGAACTTGTGATGTCACTACTCTGTTTGCAATATAAATTTTAACATAACCTAGCCCATGTCGGCTAATTAACTACCTTGGAAGGAAAATATCGCAACATGGCTTTTCTTGCAGTAACTTCTGAGTATAATATTTTATCATGTTATTGCAAAGGATTTATGTTTAATTTGACCTTTGACTATTTTTCTCGATTTTAACGTTTTGAAATTTGGGAAAGTATGGGCCAATAATTAAAGACAACACAGATTTGTTACACACAAATCATTTTTACCAATACAAAAACAAAATATCTTTACAAAAGCTGAAAGTAGAAACAGAAAATACCAGAAATATTTAACAGATCAAGCAGCACCCACAGAACAAAAAAGAGTTAACATTTCAGGTTGATTTTGGTTGGAACTAGAAAAAGTTAGAAATGTAACAGATTTTAAGCAAGTGCAGTGGCAGAGAAAGGAGGACAGGAGGGGAAAGAACAAAAAGGGAAGAATAAGGCTCAACACTGAATTCCACAATTTCAGATCATATCTTCAGCCTCTATTTTGATGGCAGCTATGGTAATAAATCTTCTTTAACTTTTTACAACTCCTCTGGGCCCTTTTTTTGTTTTTAATTTTCTCTTTTTGCCCTGTATCATCTTGCCTTTTGTTATTTATTTTTGTCTTACACCCCATCAAACATCTTCCTTTTTGCTTTTTCCTTCCACACAACAACCCTTTCCTTCCTTCTGACCTAGATTTGTCCAGGTCTTGTTCCATTTGGATATAAACTGCTTCAGTATCTGAGGAGTTGCAAGTAGTGGTGAATAGTGTGTAGTCATCAGCAGCTGTTTCCAGTTTTTTGGTTAGAACTTTCATCTATCTGAAATGTCAACCGTATCAACCTTGTTTCTCTATCCACAGATGCTGCCTGACCTGCTGAGTATTTTCAGCCTTTTCCTTTTTTTGTTTTATGGTTGAATAACTTGATAAAGTTCTTTGATCAAGTAAAGAAGGGGATTGATGTGGTGGTACAGTAGTTCACCAAGGCTCCTTTGACCATCTAAGCATGTGACCTAAATCACCTTGAAAAACAAGGGCAGCGAATGCACAAGAACATCAACTTCAAATTCCACACCAAGTCACTCATCATCCTGACTTATATTGCCGTTCCTTCTGCTTCGCTCGGTCAAAATCCTGGAATTTCCTCCCTCACATCACTGGGGTATATCTATACCACATGTACTCCAGCAGTTCAAGAAAGCAGCTCATCACCACATTATTTTTTAATTCATTAATTCATGGGATGTGTATGTTGCTGGCTGTTCCAGCATTTACTGCCCATCCCTATTTGCCTTTGAACTGAGAAGGCATTTAAGAGCTAACCACATTGCTGTTGATCTGGAGTCACATGTAGATGAGACAGGGTAAGGACAGAAGATTTTCTTCCCTAATGGACATTAATGAACCAGATGGGTTTTTACAACAGTTGACAATGGTTTCATGGTCATCATTAAACTCTTAATTCCAGATTTTTATTGAATCTAATTTAAATTTCACCATTTGCTGTGGTGAAATTTGAACCCAGGTCCCCATAGCATTACTGTGGGTCACTGGATTTCTAGTCCAGTGGCAATACCACTATGCCATCACCTCTCAAGGACAATTAGAGGTGGACAACAAAGCTGGACTTGCTAGCAATGTTCATACCAAACAGGGCATAAGTTGAAAGTTTGAAGATAACACAAGACTAGGATGAGTTGTGAACAATGAGTAGTAGCAGACTTCAGGATAACGTATCCAGACTGGTGAAACAGGCAAATACATAGCGGATAAAATTTAATACAGATAAGTATGAAATGATGCACTTTGGTAGAAAAATGTGAACAGACAATATGAACTAGACATACAATTTTAATTCAGGGAACCACACTTTAGGAAGGATATCAAGGTCATAGAATGGGATCAGGATGAAGTATTTCAGTTGTGTGGCAATACTACAAATGCTGTAGCTTTTCTTTTTAGAACAGAGAAGGTTAAGAGGAGAATTGAAAGAATTGTTCAAAGTGATTAACAGATTTGATGGAATAAAAAAGGATCAGTAACTAGAAAACAGATATTTAAGGGGATTGGCAAAAAAAAGGTGACGTGTTTTTCTTTTTATACAATGAGTTCAGGTGGTCTGGAATGAACTCCTTGAATACGTGGTGGAAGTAGATTCAAAAATAACTTTCAAAAAAGAATTGGATAAATACTTGAAGAGAGAAAAAATTACTGATCTATGGGAGGAAAGAGCAGGGGAATGGGATCAACTGGAAAGCTCTATTGAAGAGACATGAATAGCCTTTACCAAATAGCCTCCTGTGGTGTATGATTGTCTGCTGGATGGAACATAAAATAATCAATTGATCAATTAAAGACTCTTACTCAGATCACAGGATATTTTAAGGAAGTGATTAAAACCTCAACAACTTGTAATTATAGCACCTTTAGATGCAAGTCACTTCAGAGGCATTATAAAGTAAAATTTGACATATTGTGTATGGCTAAGATAGATCTACTTGCACAAAAACAACTGTAAAATGGGCCCACACACATACATAAAGCATTTCTTCTGATGCTGAATTTAAAGATTTGAGTTTTACAGATAAAATTACTGAGTAACAACTTCTAAAGCTGGACTATATGGTTCAAATGTATGCCATTTCATTGCACAGAATTGTCATAATTAATGATTTTTAAAAATAAATAAATCAAATGGGACACTGCAGGTTAAACATTACAGAGCCACTGTGTCCCATGAGCCATACTGTACATAAACAGCAAGCCAGGCTGTAAATCAACTTAAATACGTAATCAGGCAAAATTTATGCACCTGACAAGCAGTTCATTAAACACCAACGATATCCACAATGGCTGCAGAGGCACAAGCATATATGTTATCATTTAATGTACCGGCACTAATAAAAGTGGTAATTAGCACGTTAATAACGAACTGGCACTTCAATCAGCTGCAGTAATTTTGGTTGCCCATGACTATTCATCTTCATCAAAGTAATTTAAACAGTGATAGTCGATAGTTTACTGTGTTGCAGGAGGGAGGTACATTCTCCTATGTATGCGCACAAAGACCTTGGAATGAAATGAAATGTGTCACAGGAGCACGTTAAAATGCATAATACATTGTCAAAGCTGTATGAGTCTTTAACAGAATTACAATTAGTTGACATCGCATAATTAGCTCTGGGCATTTCACAAGTAACTTTTTGCATGTATTTTGATGCAGAGTAAGAGAAAAATCCCAAGCTGAACATAACAATTGTCTCTTAATCAAATATTAGAGTAAAAGTAGGCACTTGAAACTGAATTGTTCAATTATAGTGAAAGATCTGTGTTAAACAAAATACTTCCCCAACTCATCAACACCAGACAACCAAGCAAAAATCGTTGGTTGAGTCAGAAGTAATAGGTCTTTTCCTAAAGAACCATTTCTACACTGACAGCATGAAGACGTAGAGGAAGCAATATCATAAACAACAAACACAACAAAGGGAAATGTTTACCAGTTCTCATTTCTGCTTACAGCTTGTTGCATATATAGAACTTTAGGGGGCGATTCTCCCAAAAGTGCTGAACTGGCAAGAAAACTGGTTTAAATCACGACCGTTTTTTCAGTTCAACTTCAGACCCAAATCTCCCCACTCTGTGCAATGCTGAGGTCACAATCGTGAATCTCATTAAAAGTTCGGGGCAGGGGGCGCCTATTCACACTGTAGTCTGACAGTTGCGGAGCTTTGCACATGCACAGTGGCCCCAATCTGTCAGCTTGATTGCTGGCCAGCCCGAGACCCTCACAATACTGCCCCCCAAACCTTCCCACAACCCAATCACAGCCCCACAAGCATTCATGGGCCAACCCTGATTTCCCCCCCAAGAGCACCCCAATCTCCAGCCTCCCCCATCCCAACAGTGGCGATTTCCCCCACCTCAGCAGGCCACTACCCTTCCTATCCCTCCAGGTGACAGACCCCCCCCCCCCAACAGCCTGCCCTGATTGCTGGCCTCTCTCCTGCCCTGACCAATCACAATGCAGAGTGGCAGCGGGACCCCCCACCCCCTCCAATCATCCCCAGGCCCTGTCCTTGGCCTCGCCCCCAAGTCCTTGTTCTTCCTTGGCCCTGCCCAATGCCCAGGTGTCCCCTAGACATGGGCACTTTACCCCTTGGGCAGTTCTGGGGCACAGGCTGGCACTGCCAGGGTGTCCATACCCAGAAGGCACCACCCAACTCCCTTTGGCTGACTGTCCCTCTTTCACTCCAGCAGAATCTCCCGCTAGCTCCCCACAAGTGGGGAGTTACTCTAAACCCCGCCAAAGTGAAATACTCCTGCTGGGATGGGAGATGCTGTCAGGGCCAGGAGAATTCTGTGCTGGGTCTGATAATCACATTTAAAATACTTACCTCTCTTCTTACCAGTTTCCGCACAGTTGGGAACGCATGCGTGAATTCCGCAAAATGGCCAACACATGCTTGTCCCAACCCAATGCGCCAAAAAATGTGCGCGTTAGGATGGGAGAATCACCCCCTTAGTCTTTTGCCTTTTATCTTATGATAGGGTTTTCCAAACTTTTCCAGTTAAAAGTACTGACAAGGCCCCTGACAAACATTCTTACTGTGTTAAAGAGTCAAAACACAAAAAATTATTGTTTTCGCTCAATACAGATACCGATGTACAAAAACTTAATTAATAGAAGTCTTTTCTATTTCTTAAATATATACGTTTTACTATAATTAAATGTTCTCTTATTAAAAACGTACTTAGATCTTGCCTTGTTATTTTTAAAGGGAGGAGTGTTCCTGCTCCTTTAGTTCAAATGGGAAGACAACGGCTTCAATGCTGGATTTTCATCTTGAACACACAGACTCACACACATCCTCTCATCTTACACAAACATTCATTCATCTCGCGCAAGCACATACATGTCATGCACACACATACTCACTTTCAACTTCCACAGACACAATCTCATCTCACACACACCACACACACACTCATCTCTCACACGCACTCTCATCTCCATCACACACACTCATAGAACATAGAACCCTACAGTGCAGAAACAGGCCCTTCGGCCCATCCAGTCTGCACCAACCACAATACCACCCAGGCCCCTACACATTTACCCAATAATCCCTCTAACCTACACATCCCAGGACACTAAGGGGTAATTTTAGCATGGCCAATCAACCTAACCCACACATCTTTGGAGTGTGGGAGGAAACTGGAGCACCTAGAGGAAACCCACGCAGACATGAGGAGAACGTGCAATCTCCACACAGACAGTGACCCAAGCCTGGAATCAAACCCAGGTCCCTGGAGCTGTGAAGCAGCAGTGCTAACCACTGTGCTACTGTGCCACCCACTCTTTCCAAGGCTTGGCTCTCCACTTTGCCCCAGCTCACAGACCCCACTCTCTTCCCCACTTCCTCGCAGGCCCTGATCTTTTCGTTCCCCCCTCCACCTTGCAGCTCTGCTCTCCTCCTCCCCCCCCCACAACCTCGCAGGCCCCCACTCTTTCCTTGCCCCAACATCGTAGGCCCACTCTCTCCCACCTCACCTTTGTCCCCACTTTGCAAGCCTTTCCACCATGTCCCGGCCCTCCCTGAAGCCCCTGCTCTAACTCCCTCACTGGCCCCACTCATTGCCCGAATGCTCTGCTCCTTTCCACACCGATCCTATTTATTGCCCAAGGGCCCTGCTTCTTTCCACTGCTCATTGTCTAAGGGCTCCGATCCTTCCCTTATTCATTGCCCAAGGGCTCCGTTTCTTACCTCTCTTCCCTCATGCCCAAAGCTTCACTCATTTCCCCCTTCCCTCATGCCCGAGGCCTCGTATTACATTCCATTCAGTTGATCTTTGTCCACTATTTAACCTATTGGAGGTTTTGAAAAATATTAAGGTGGACAAGTCCCAGGGCCAGATGGGGTTTATCCCAAAATACTGAGAGAGACAAAGGAAGAAATAGTTGAGGCCTTGAGTACTTTGCATCAGTATTCACAAAGGAGAAGGAGGTGGTGGATGGTGAGTGTAGAAAAGAGGATGTTGACATTCTAAAATATGTTGAGATAAAAAGGGAGGAGGTATTGGGCTTTTGAAAAACATTAAGATGGACAAGTCTCCTGGGCCAGATGGAATCTATTCCCAGAATACTGAGAGAGGCGAGGGAAGAAATTGCTAAGGCCTTGGCCAAAATCTCTGTATCCTCTTTAGCAAAAGGCAAAGTACCAGAGGATTGGAGAGTAGCTATCATTGTTCCTGAATAAAAAGAGGAAATGAGACAATCCAGGAAATTACAGGCCTGTGAGCCTTACATCAGTAGTGAGGAAATTACTAAAGATTCTCAGGGACAGGATGTACCCACCTCTGGAAAAGAATAGGTTTATTAGCGATAGGCAACATGGTTCTGTGAAAGGGAGGTCATGTCTCACAAACTTGATTGAGTTCTTTGAGGAAGTGACAAGAAAAAATGACTAGGGCAGAGCAGTGGATGTTGTATACATGGACTTTAATGAAGCCTTCAATAAGGTTCCTCATGGATGGTACAGGAGGTGAAGTCATATGGGACCCGAGGTGAGCTGATAAGATGGATATAAAACTGACTTGGGCACAGAAAGCAGAGAGTAACAGTGGAAGAAAACTTTTCTAATTGGAGTTCTGTGACAAGTAGCATTCCACAAGGATCAGTGCTGGGGCCTCTGTTGTTAATAATATATACGAAATATTTGGAGGAAAATGTAGGTGGTCTGATTAATAAATTTGCAGATTTTACAAAAATTGGGGGAGTAGCGGACTGAGGAGGATTGTCAGATGATACAGCAGAATATTAATCAGCTGGAGACCTGGGCCAAAAGATAACAGATGCAATTTAATCTGGACAAATGTAAGGTGATGCAATTTGGAAGGTCTAGTTCAGAAGGAAAATATACAGCAAATGGTAGACCCCTTACAAATATTAGCATGCAGATGGATCTAGGCGTGCAGATCCACACACATGCCTATATCTGTATATCCACCTGAAAAGGGCAACTCAGGTGGATAAGGTGATCAAGAAGGCATATGGCATGCCAGCCTTCATTGGTTGGGGAGTTGAGAATAGAACTGGAAAATCATATTGCCAGCTGTATAAGACTTTGGTTAAGCCACATTTAGAATATTGTGTATAATTCTGGTCACCACACTACTGGAAGGACGTTGATGCATTGGAAAGGGTGCAGAAGAGATTTACCAGTATATTGCCTGGCTTGGAGGATATGGACTCTGAAGAAAGTTTGAACAAACTTGGATTGTTTTCACTGAAACATCAGAAGATGAGGGGGCACCTGACAGAGGTTTACAAGATTATATCAGCCTTGAATAGAGTGGATAGTTAGAGTCTTTTTCCCAAGGTCGAAGGGTCAATTGCATGGGTATAGGTCAAAAGTGAGAAGGGGAAGGTTTAAAAGAGATGTAAGGGGCAAGTTTTTCACACAGAGGGTGATGAATGCCTGGAACATGCTGCTGAAAGGGGAGGTGGAAGCAGATTCTATAACCTTCAAGAGACATCTGGATAGATATATGAATAGGTAGGAGAGAGAGAGATATGGACCACATAGAGGCAAGAAAATATTAGATTAGAGAAGCATCTGTGTCGGCTCAGACTTGGTAGGCTGTATGTTTTTTGTTCTTTGATGTGGCACCTTATCAAATGTCTTCTGGAAATCTAAGTATCCTTAGTTTCCTTTTATTCACAGCACATGTCACTTCTTCAAAGAACTCCAATAACTTAGTTAAACATCAGTTCTTTTTCACAAAACCATGCTGAAACTAGCTTATTCCAAATGCCCTGCTACATTGTCTTTACTAATAGATTGTGACATTTTCCCCTATGACAGATGCTAAGCTAACTGGACTGTAGTTTCCAGCATTCTGTTTCTCTCCATTTTACATTGAATTGAGAGTTACAATGCTATTTTCCAATCTAATGGAACCTTCCCAGATTCTGGAGAAAATTAACAACAATGCATCAATTATCTCACTAACCACCTTTTTTAAGACCAGAGTTTGAAGTCAATCAGGACCCAAGGTTTTGTCAACCTGCAGTTCCAACAATATGTTCAGTACTTCAGTGCTTCCCTGGTGATTGTAGTTTCCTGAGTTCCTCCGTCCTTTCCATTTCCTGATTACAGCTATTTCCGTGATGTTACTTGTATTCTCTATAGCAAAGACTGATGCAAAATACTTGTTCAATTCATCTACCATCATCTTAGTTTCCATTATTAATTCCCCAGGCTCATTTTGCTAACTCTTACTTAAATATCTATAAAAGTTCTGACTATTCATCTACATATTTCTAGATAGCTTTCTTTGGTACTCTAATTTTCCTTCCTTATTAATGCTTTAGTCATTCTTTGATTCTTTTCAATATTCTGTCCAATCTTCTGCCACACATCTTTGCCCAATTTTCTTTAAGTTTGACACTATCTTTAACATTTTTAGTAAACCACAATGATGGGTTGTCCCCTTAGAATTTTGCTTTCTTGTTGGAATGTATATACAAAGAACAGTACAGTGCAGGAACAGGCCCTTCAAGCCTGCGCCGCTCATGCGCCCAACTGGACCATTCGTTTGTATCCCTCCATTCCCAGTATGTTCATGTGGCTATCTAGATCAGTCTTAAATGATCCCAGCGTGTCTGCTTCAACCACCTTGCTTGGCAGCGCATTCCAGGCCCCCACCACCCTCTGTGTAAAATACATGCCCCTGACATCTGTGTTGAACCTTGCCCCCTTAACCTTGAACTTGTGATCCCTTGTGTTTGTCACCTCTGACCTGGGAAAAAGCTTCCCACTGTTCACCCTATCTATGCCCCTCACAATTTTATATACCTCTATTAGGTCACCCCTCATCCTCCGTCTTTCCAGGGAGAACAACCCCACTTTGCCCAATCTCTCCTCATAGCTAAGACCCTCCATACCAGGCAAATTTCTGGTAAACCTTTTCTGTACTCTCTCCAAAGCCTCCACGTCCTTCTGGCAGTGTGGCGACCAGAACTGTACACAGTATTCCAAATGTGGCCTAACCAACATTCTATATAGCTGCAACATCATATGCCAACTTTTATACTCTATGCCCTGTCCAGTAAAGGCAAGTATGCCATATGCCTTCTTCACCACCCTCTCCACCTGTGCTGCCACCTTTAGGGATCTGTTGGCTTACACACCCAGGTCCCTCTGTGTGTCTATACTCCTGATGGTTCTGCCATTTATTGTATAACTCCTCCCCACATTAGATCTACCGAAATGCATCATTTCACATTTATCTGGATTAAATTCCACCTGCCATTTCTCCGCCCAATTTTCCAGCCTATCTATATCCTGCCCCCCACCACCCAACTCCCCCTTAGCCCCTAAACCACCTACCCCCACTCACCCACCTGCAAACCTGCTGCCCTCACCTCACCTATCTGCCACACTACCCCCTCACCCACTTGCCATACACACTCCCCCCAAAGATCCTGCACCACAAAGGACTCCAGAATAAATACACTCCGCATTTCGGAAGAGTCCTGATTTAGAGATCTGGGCCAGAAATACAAAAATCCATCTTACAGGAACAAGGTAGGAGTGGAGTGGTAATCCAAGTGATTGCCATTCCTTGGAAGGTCTGGTCCAATTATGTTTTTGCTCTTGTCTGATGATGGACAACTTTAACTGGTAATTTTGGTACTGAGGTTTTATGGTAGTCTCTTAGCAACCTTGGTCTTCTGCTGCTGTACTCAACATTTTTTGTTACGTAAAGCGACTACACCAACAAGCTGTTGGTCTGAACTCTTCACTGGAGTCAAGGTTTGATTTGGACCACAAGTGAGAATATAAGCAATGTATTTCTGATGACAGTGCTACCATTCTGAAATTTTGAGGGCCCGTTCTCATACTTGTTTCTCCAGTACTCACCAAAGTTCTTTCGATAGCACCTTCCAAACCCATGACCTTTACTACCTAGAAGCACAGGGGCAGCAGATGCATGGGAACTCTATTACCTGCAAGTTCCCCTTCAAACACACACCATCTCAACTTGAAACTACATCATTGTCTCTTCACTGCTGCTGAGTCAAATTCCTGGCACTCTCCTCTTAATAACAGAGTGGGTGCTGCAACACTACATGGAGTGCAGCAGTTGAAGAAGGCACCTTCTAAAGGGTAATTAGGAAAGGGAAATAATTGCTGGCCTAGCCAATTATCCGTGTTATTGTTCACATCCGTGAACAAATGAAAAAAGGATCAGGAAATTAGCTGGTCCCTATTCTCATGGCACATTTAGTTTTCAACATCTTCCATTCTCGCACCAGTTTTTCACTAATACAAATTCCCAGACTGCATCATAGTAGTTCTTTGACAAATTAGCTGTTACAACTTTTAGCTCGAAAGCAGCTTTGCACTTCATTTCTGTTTGTAGGTTGCCATACATAGTCTGCTTTGTGTGGTTGTGTTTTAAACGTCCATGCATCTTCTTGGCAACAGCCCTGCTTGATCCCATGCACCGACTTAAAAAGCAAGTATAATTCTATACACGTATTTCTGAGCTGAAAAATTGAGGCTGACTCCTAATGCAAGTATAGACCTAAATGTGCAGAAAATTAAATTAGCTGAAAAATGAATGGTCAACTTAGATGCCATGGATAAACTTAAAATGTTTAAACTTTACCACAGAGAACAGGGGTCATCTTATACACTACGTTAGCCTGTAAAGTGCAATCTACAATACTGTTACTACTCATTATCTAGTTAAACAAGTTAAAACATAGAAAAAGAACATAGAACATAGAAAAACTACAGTACAAACAGGCCCTTCGGCCTATAAGTTGCATCAATGATATCCATACCTACCAGGCTTACCTATAACCCTCAATTCTATTAAGTTCCATGTACTCATCCAGAAGTCTCTTGAAAGACCCTAATGAATGTGCCTCCACCACCACCGACGGCAGCCGATTCCACCCACCCACCGCTCTCTAAGTGAAAAACTTACCCCCGATATCTCCTCTGTACCTACTCCCCAGCACTTTAAACCTGTGTCCTCTCGTAGCAACCATTCCAGCCCTTGGAAAAAGCCTCTGAGAATCCACCCAATCTATACCTCTCAACGTCTTATACACTTCTATCAGGTCACCTCTCATCCTTCGTCAAAAGACCGAGCTCCCTTAACCTATCCTCATAAGGCATGCCACCCAATCCAGGCAACATCCTTGTAAATCTCTTCTGCACCCTTTCAATAGCTTCCATATCCTTCCTGTAATGAGACAACTAGAACTGACCACAGTACTCCAATAGAGGTCTGACTAGGGTCTCATAAAGCTGCAATATTATCTCCCGACTCCTAAACTCAATCCCTCGATTGATGAAGGCCAGTACGCCATACGCCTTCTTAACCACATCTTCTTCCTGCGAGGCCGATTTAAGAGTCCTATGGACCCGAACCCCAAGGTCCTTCTGATCTTCTACACTGCTAAGAGTCTTACCCTTGATATTATACTCCTTCATCCCATTTGACCTGCCAAAATGGACCACTACATATTTATCTGCCACTTCTCCACCCAGCCTTGCATCCTATCTATGTCACGCTGCAACCTCTGACATCCCTCCAAACTATCTACAACACCACCAACCTTTGTGTCGTCAGCAAACTTACCAACCCATCCCTCCACTTTCTCATCCAGGTCATTTATGAAAATTACAAACAGCAAGGGTCCCAGAACAAATCCCTGGGACACTCCACTGGTGACTGACCTCCATGCAGAAAAAGAGCCATCTACAACCACTCTTTGCCTTCTGCGGGCAAGCCAGTTCTGGATCCACAAGGCAACAGCCCCTTGGATCCCATGCCCTCTCACTTTCTCAAGAAGTCTTGTAAGGAGGGCCTTATCGAATGCCTTGCTGAAGTCCGTATAAATCACATCTACCGCTCTTCCTTCGTCAATGTATTTAGTCATATTTTCAAATAACTCAACCAGGCTCGTAAGGCACGATCTGCCTTTGACAAAGCCATGCTGACTACTATTGAACATACTAAACTTCTCTAAATGTTCACAAATCCTGTCCCTCAGAATCTTCTCCATCAACTTACCAACCACTGAGGTTAGACTCACTGGTCAGTAATTTCCTGGGCTATCCCTATTCCCTTTCTTGAATACAGGAACCACATTCGCAATCCTCCAGAACCTCTCCCGATCCATCGACGCCGCAAAGATCATCGCCAGAGGTTCTGCAATCTCTTCCCTGGCCTCCCACAGTAACCTGGGGTACATCCTATCTGGTCCCGGCGATTTATCTATCTTGATGGTATTCAAAACTTCCAACACATCCTCTTTCTTAATGTCCACATACTCAATCTTTTCAGTCCGCAGCAAGCCTGCAGTACAACCACCCAGATCTTTTTCAACCATAAATACTGAGGTAAAGTATTCATTAAGCACCTCTGCTATTTCTACCGATTCTTTACAAACTTCCCCACCTTCACATCTTATAGTTCCTATTCCTTCACATCTCATCCTTTTACTCTTCACATATTTGTAGAACGCCTTAGGGTTCTCCTTAATCTTACCTGCCAAGGCCTTCTCATGACCCCTTCTGGCTCTCCTAATTTCCTTCTTAAGTTCCTTCCTATAAGCCTTATACTCCTCTAGATCCCTAACATCTCCTAGCTCTCTGAACCTTTTGTACGCTTTACTCTTCTTTTTGACTAGGTTCATTACAACTTTCATGCACCACGGTTCCCATAACCTACCAAAACCTCCCTGTCTCATCGGAACATTGTTGTGCAGAACTCTAGACAAACATTCCTTGAAAATCTGCCACCTTACTTCGGTACTTTTTCCTGAGAACACCTCCTTCCAATTTACTCATCTAATTTCCTTCCTGATGGCTTCATATTTCCCCTTACTCCAGATGAACACTTTCCTAACTTGCCTGATCCAATCTCTTTCCAATGCTAGTGTAAAGGAGATAAGAGTTATGATCACTATCCCCAAGATGTTCTCCCACTGAGTGATCCAACACCTGTCCAGGTTCATTAGCCAGTACCAGATCGAGTACAGCTTCTCCTCTTGTCAGCGTATCCACATACTGTGTCAGGAAACCCTCCTGAACACACCTAACAAACTCCTCCCCATCCAAACCCCTTACCCTAGGGATATTCCAATCAATGTTTGGGAAATTAAAGTCTCCCATCACGACAACTCTGTTATTACTACATCTCTCCAGGATCTGTTTCCCTATCTGCTCCTCAACATCCCTGTTACTATTGGACGGCCTTTAGAAAACACCCAGCAAAGTTATTGACCCTTTCCTGTTCCGAACTTCCACCCACAGAGACTCCGTAGACAATCCCTCCACGGCGTCCACCTTCTCTAAAGCCGTGACACTATCCCTGATCAATAGTGCCACTTCCCCCGTCTTTTACCTCCCTCCCTGTCCTTTCTGAAACATCTGAAACCTGGCACCTGAAGTATCCAGTCCTGTCCCTGAGACATCCAAGTCTCTGTAATGGCCATCATATCACACTTCCACGCAGCGATCCACGCTCTAAGCTCATCCACTTTATTCACCACACTCCTGGCGTTAAAATAGACATATCTCAAACCTTCAGTCTGAGCATTTCCCTTCTCTATCACCCGTCTATCCTCCCTCTTACACTGTCTACAATCCTTCTCTATTTGCAAGCTAACCTCCTCGCTCCCAGTCACCTCATCTCGAATCCCTCCCAACCTTTCCAGTTTAAAGTCTCCCCAGTAGCCTTAGCTAACCTTCCCACCAGGATATTGGTCCCCTTGCGATTCAAGTTAAACAAGTTACGACCTAATTTATTCAAGGAAGGGCCTTTGTTTTGCAGAATGGATACTATAATTTTGCATGCATTTCAGAAAACAAGCACTCTGCGAAGATGAGTCCAATTACAAGCCAACAAGCTGGTTTATTTTTACAGTAAGATTCAATCAATTCCTCCCTCCCCTTGCTTCTTGTATGAAAAATATTTTTAAAATTTCAATTTAGCCTCACAGGTGTTTTACAAATAAGCAACCCTTAAATTAATAAGCAATAATCTTATCCTTAGTTAATAAGTACTAATTTTACCCATGTCTATGCCTAATGCCTGATAGCCTTGTTCAACAGTGGGGAGAAATTTAGATTTCCAGGCCTCTCTCAATGTATCAAATTCACAATGCTCAAAACTATGTTTTCCAGAGATAGGAATGGTTAAACAAAGGGTTACTACTGACTTGCCTCAAGCTTTGTGTCAAGGACAGGCTCGCTTTGTTGCTCATCAAAGCAACCACCTTTAATGAGGAAGGCAGCATTTGCCTGAGAGCTACAGTTATATACTTTCTGTTTAGTTTTCATCCTCATGCCTCTCTGCTGAGCATACTGAATGAAATTCAGAATGTGAGATGCAAATAGCTCTAGTGTGTGCTACATGGTTTACCACTGACTTGAAACTGATATGGAATATGAAAATACACAACTTTTCAATAACTGCTATACTTGTTTTTTCAACTAAAGCCTCTAATGAACATCTTGGATAGCTTGTCTGCCTCTAGGACTCCCTTGTGAACCAGATCTAACCTTATAGCAACCTTACATAAGTTATAACAAATCCTTGCAAGACTAAAAAGATAAAACTCTCAAAAAGGTACAGTAATGAAGAGGTGAACATTAGGAAATCAGATCATCAGTTTACAAGTCCACAATAGGCCACAAAGGATATATCACATTGAAACAACCATCTCAAACACTGAAGTAGGAAGAATTAAACTGGAGTATACTTTTGGATTTTTGAGAGGAACAGACTACTGTTTACAAATGAACAATAAGAATTAGGCCTCGATTGTACACATATAGATACATATATATATAAATCAGTGAGGTAGCTATGAAAGGGTTACACATCCCAAAAAAATGCACCATGACAAAGAGAAATCTATTGAGATTCAAGTGGTTAAGAGAGGAAATGCTTGGCTTGAGACCTTGCTTCATTCACAGTGTCCTTAGATGACATGAGAATTTTTGGCTCACTGCACAGAACTCTGAGTGCAGCCAAGAAAGACAAGAGAAAAATAAGCCCCATCATGCCAAAAAACAGGCCTGGTTAAACACAATTTAACAGAATATTTTTCTATTTCCTCGCCAATTTTTTTCCCTTCCCCTCCTGAAGGCGTTCACTTCTTGCTTGTATACAATTTCATGGGTATTGGGTGCCCTCCAGTATCTCACTCAAGTGATCATTATTCACATGTGAGCCAAGTCTAATCCTGTCTTCACTTGATGTCTATACATGTCCACAACCAGCAAGGATCACTACATCGAAAATCAAGAGCAGACCATTATTTCCTGTCCTAATGGAGAGCTGTTGAAATAGATTACCACTTCCCCAGCTAAAATCTGATTTTAGCACAGCCTTGCAATTTAACCCTGCACTTTTCTCATCACTTTAGATCAGTTGTTCACTGGATAAACTATTCACCAATCAAATAATCCTGGAAAGGAGGATTTTTTTACTTAATGACAGTATTGTTAATCGATAAAAGAAAAAGAGTGGTTCAATTTAACTTTTTCTGTTATTTTGGTGTTAACTCACATTATTGCATTGGAGCATCTGACAACTGTTAAATATTTAGCCCATGTATGTCTAATTCTTAAAAAAATTGCATGGCAAATTACTGAAAGTACAAGTTAATAATGATGCAACGTGGGAAAGAGTATCTGGAACACGAGTCAACAGGGCAAGCAAATCCTAAACCAATCAGATTAAAGGGTTGAGAAATAAACAACAAATAAACTTTTAAAGGTGGTAAATTAGTTGTCTAATCAGGCACATAAAGAGAAACAGAATAGCTGAATTTTTTGGTCTCATGACGGCAATGAGAAAATAGGAGGGTGATGCTTTGGGACAGCTCCCTGATGCATTCCTACTGAAGAGAACTTTCCTTTGGGTGCTAGGTGAGTGCACAATAGTGACAGATAGCACTGTAAATCTATTACAGGTCCAATTTTGGCAGAGTAGCCCACCATCATGTGTGAAGGCTGCCATCCCCATAAAAGCGGCCGGGGGCTCCATGCCCTGAAAGGTGGGGGGGGGGCAGTTAGCAGCAAAGGCTGCACCTGTGACTCAAATGTTGCGCCTATAGGGGATGCCCTTCCACCGTTAAGGCCTTTAGAACTGTGCCTCATAATTTTAACTTGAAATACATGTCTCAGAGTACCTCCACGTTGAGGTGCCCGCCCGACCAATGACCTGCATCAATGCACCTCTCCCAGTAGGGTTGAAGACCCTCTGATTGCACCTGCATGCAGAGTCCTCTTGCCAAATTTAATAAGATGGCAAGTGGCAAGGTGGCCAATTTGGGGGCTGTCTCCCGGAAGAATCCACTATTGGGCACATTGCCATTCAAAATGTGGACTCAATACCTGCATTTGGTCTTATGTTGGGGTCTCAAAGCCCACGCAGAAACCAGCCTAAAGAATGGAAAAGAAAGATTAGGTTAAGACAGATAAAAAGACAAAAGGCAAAGTTAAAACAAACATTTAAATTTGACAGCTTTTAAATCTCGAATAATTAATACTTTAATGAATGAGACATCACATGCATTATAGTTGATTTTCAGTACCAGAGAGGTTGATTAGCAGCAATTAAGACCTAGCATGTCTACCCTCACATGAACTTATACCATTTATGCATAAGTAACGTAGAGCAGCCTTAACCTCACCATTACTTTGAGAGCAAAATCTGGTCCATTATCTGTTTTAATGCAACAAGTCTGGACAACATTCACATGGAGGACAAATGTTAAAAGTATAACATTTAGAATAAATATTCTAAGAATTATTTACCATCACAGGGTCTTTTCCTCCTCCTCCAGCATAAAAAATTGTGACAGACTGCTTTCTCTAGATTGTGTGCCCGTGTTGGCCAGAGTTTCTGTTTGAGACATCTGCTGAAATCTACTCATAACATCTCATCAAACTGAACTGTCTACTGTCACATGTATAGGTTATCACAACTTTGAAAGTATTTGTCCATAGTTCCATGTTAATGCAACACACTTCGTTATTCCAGTTGACACTGACACAATCCACAGGGAACAGAAACAGAAAAATGCAGAAACAAAAGCAAACAGTAATGATTATTTTTAATCCAAGATAACCCTCTTAATATATAATGGCCAGAATATAATGAACATGGGAGTAAATTATGAATATTTACATGTGGGTCTGGCTTATATGGATGCAATAGCTGCCAATTATAATGACTGTCTATTTGTAAAAAGCTTATTCTGGTTTTGATTGCCAAAACAGTATTTTTTTTAAAATTTTGACTATTAGCGCATGGTTTGATGTTGTCCAACTTTTAGTTTTATTTCTTTCTAACATTTCCAAATAACTAGCCAAAAACTCTTAGTTCCTAGTAATATCATTTTGATACAAAATAGATTCCGAATTAAATGTCAACATAAAAAGAAAAAAAAACACAAGTTCTAAATTCCTAAGTATCCACAAAAAGAAGAAATCTATGAAAATACTATTATTCGCAGAGGGATTTAATCCTTCTGGAACAATATTCGACAAATATTCTCCATTCTGAATTGGTTAATAAGTTCTACTAGGTGCTGAACTGCATTGTATATTGCAAAAGTGAGCCACTTTTTTAACACTGGTAAACAACATGCCTCCTCCCTAAAAAGGTCAACAGAAAAGTTAGAGGTTGAACTAAAAAATTGGACAACCAGTTTACCCAAAATAAATATAACGTGTAAGTGATTCAGAGATTTTACACATGCATTTTAATAAGTAATTCTTGCATCATGCTTCATTTAGCACTACCTTAGGAAACAGCAATGAACACCGATTCAGGAATCTACAGTTGATTAATTCGGTAATGCTAGAAAAATAGATTAGTGATCATGAGAAATTGTCTCTAAGACACTCATTAGGTTCAGATATTTAGATGTCAGCCTTAGATTAGTGGCAGCATTCTCATCTGAGTCAGAAAATCATACATGAAGCCCAGCTAACACTTTACTAAGGCAACGATGTACTATTGAAGTGTCATCCTCTCCTTATTACTACTATCCTGGTCTATTTAAGCCCCCATAATAATTACTTTATAATTCTTGTACTCCTCTGCAATTTCCTTACAAATTTGTTCTTCTACAAATTTCACAGTAACTTCATTGCAGTGTTAATGTAAGCCTTGCTTGTGACTAATAAATAAACTATAAACTTAATAAACTGCTAGTTGGTAGCTGCAGACTGCATTACACTAAGCAATGTAACTGCAAATTTTAGTTCCTTAGGTCCAATCAAATAGATTACAGATTACTCTCTCCTCTTTTTGTCATAACAGTTTGTATATGCGGACTTTTCAATATTACCTGTATTTTTTGCTTCACTCTTTGTTCAGTCTTGTAAAATGACTTTTCCAGTCTTTTATCGCTTTTGTTAAAAGGATGTTGCTTAAAATGTTCATTTATTTTTCTCTTTTAGATATTGCCCTGCTTATTATTTGCAGCACTTTCTAGTTTACGTCATGGCTAAAATACTGAATTTCCAATTTGCAACTTTTCTATTTTTATTTCTAAAATTACTCAGATTATTCTACAGATTTTTCTTCCTCAGTTTTTCTTTCAACGTTTTCATTTTCCAGATGAAGTTACTGTTGGCTCCATTTGTCAGTTTTTCATAGAATCCCTACAGTACAGAAGGAGGCCATTTGATCCATCAAGTCTACACCAATTCTCCGATAGACCATCTTACCTATCCCCATAAGGCCAATGCCAATCCCCCTAACCTATACATCTTGAGGCAGTAAAGGGCAATTCAGCATGGCCAATCTACCTAACCAGCATATCTTTGGCCTGTGGGTGAGAATGTGCAAATTTCACACAATCATTCAAGGCTGAAATCGAATCCGGGTCCCTGGTGCTGTGAAGCAGTAGTGCCGCCTGTTAATTTCTCAGGAGTTCGTTCACATTTTACGTTGCAGATCATTTATCCCGTTGCCTGGCTGAATTTTCCATTTCTGCTTGATTTTTTCCCCTCAGAGGTTAATTATCCTTTTTCCTGTGGGGAAGGATCTGGATTCAACAATTTAGAAGGTTTGAAAAGGAAGCATGACAGATTTTTTGGCATACTTGGGAGTTTTTAAAACTACAAATCCCATGGCATATTTCCAAATAAAATTCTATTTTCTTCCAAAACAATAAACCTAAAGCTCACAACATTTTATTAGTATGTGAGAATTAAATCATCAATAATAATTTCTCTGTGTCTTAAGTTACTGAATATTTTATTCATTTAAAACATGAAAGATAAAACCAAACCCTATCAGTGGCAGAAATCAGAAACAACAACCTAGCCATCAGCTTTGCCCGATATACCAGCAGAAGAACGTAAAATAATGAATAAAGGACACCCAAGAGTGATTTACAAACTACAGTCCCAATTAAGGGATTCAGATGTTTAATGCATAGAATAATATATACTAGGAAGAGTGTTACAAATAAAATTTTAAAAATGCAAATATATCAGAAGGGCATAACAGGCAAGTTAATATTTTGATCAATGATGACCTTGCTTTCCCAAAGGATTATAATACCTGATGTAGCAACAAACCACGCGGACCACAAAGTTGCCAGCTTTGAGTTAAGCTGAGTTAACTATTCCAAGCTCCTGTTATATTAATGGTATTACAAGTCACGTTGCTATGCTTGGGCTAAGTACTAACTAGTGAGCCCCAGTAGAAAATCCATGGCGCAGAGTTTGCAATCAGCAGCAAAACAAGCACAATCACTGCTGCCGCAAAGTAAGTCTCAAGACCTTACTGGGAAGGCAAAAATCTCACCACTATCACTGGGCATCCACAGCATATAGCAGCAGTACAGTCATCTGGCTGTCCAAGCACTCGATCATACGAAAGGATTCTCTCAGACACCCAAACAGGAAACTAAAGGCACTTAAATAAAAACTTTTAATTATATAATTAAAAAAAACACTGCCACATGTACATTGACTAAAGGGAGAAGATAAAAATTCAAAGAATAATTTCTATAAAAATTATTTTAAACATTTAGCCTAAATACATATTGGTCAATCATTTACAAAATTACTTTTTTCAGGGCAAGTTCTGCTTTTACATCAAATTTAATAACATATTGTTAAAACTCGAAGCCTAGCCTATGCCAGACCCCTAGCATTTACTACCACTTCAGGATATTCTAAAATTGCTGTCAATGTCAAGGGTAAGGATGGACAATGTTGTCAGTTTGCCACAGACCATCCCAACCACAGCCACAAAATCCAGAGTATTGTGTGTGGACAAGATCAGACTTGATTACGATATCCCCAAGGTTAAGTGTCTGACTAGTATTCACAATGTTATTGCATATGATGAATGACCACTTGTAAAAGGACTGCAGAGTTGCCATTTATGCACACCCACACCATAACTTCAGTCAATGATTTTGGAAGAGAACAAATCTACTGTTTGGAGGAGGGGGAGTGAATTTTGCAGTCTCCTTTTGAAGTCATAATAAAAGAGACACTTGCATTTATATAAAGCCTTTCATGACTTCAAAGCATTTCAAACTATTTCACAGTTAATGAAATATTTCTTGAATTGCAATAGTGTTGAAGTGCTGTAGGAAATGAGACAACAAATTCAAACATATAGGTTTCCACAAACAGCAATTGAATAAGTAACCAGATCATCACTTTTTGGTGTTAGTTGAGGGATAAATATTAAAGGATAAATATTGAGGGGAAAAAACTGCCCATCTATGAATTAATCATGACACAAGACCTTTCACATCTACCTGAGAGAATAGACAGAGGAAGTTTAATGCATCTTCATGGTAAAAGAAGCAATTGTGGAAATGCATTAATTTGACATTTTTCACAACTGTCACATCCAATGACAGTCAATCTAATGTCAATGGATGCAGACTTTTATGTGTAGACCAACAACAACAGGATTACAACTGAACAAAAAGTAAAACATTTCAAATATTGAAATTCTGAAATAAAACTGACAATTCCTTTCTCCATAGATGCTACCAGATTTGCTGAGCAATTTCAACATTTTCCATTACACTGCATCACCCAGCTTACCTCAGAACGACCTTACCAACCCTCTAAATGTTGCATTTTATGCGTCTTTGGAGATCATGATGGATTTGCCTGTTGTTTTGACAGGTGAGTGCTCAGCAATGGGACCAACTGTTCACCATCCAGATTGATGTCATCTCATGTATGATGTTAAACCTATTCTTGATTTGCAGATCCAATTGCAAATACCATCTATGAAGTCACCGTTGAAGGGGTGGATAAAGGCACTAGCTTTGCAGTATGATCATTTGCTGTGTGGGGACCCGACTCTGTTCTCAAAACCCAAGATCGCTTGATATCAGAGACTTCTCCATTTAGATCTGTCCAAGGTTGATTTTTCCTCATGTAATGGGGTCCAAGTTATTAGCTTTGAGACTGGCTTTCAGAATATCTTTGTATCCGAGTTTGGGACATCATATAATGCAGATTTCTGTTCTCAGTAGAATATCATAATTTGTATACAGGAATGTTCCTTACAAACTTGGTGAAGCTGAGCTCTGATTGAGTATGCTCTTCTTACCAGATATGCAGCAATTTGCAAGAACTTTGCAGTTAGGGATTTTCTCCTGACATTTGATATTGCAGAAAGATCTTAAAGCAGCAAAGGTGCTGCTTTATGTGACAGTGGAGGGTTGTCCATACCTCACAGCCATTGAGAAGCAGTGTGAGAATCACCACAAGTGAACTACTTATTTTGAGGCAAACTCCATGGTTTTTTTAAAGCCTGTTGGTTGAACATATTACATGCTGAATTTGCTTTTGCCAGGAGATGAGTCATTTCTTCATCCAATGTGGTGTTAGTAGACAGGATACTCCCAGAATAGCAGAACTTCTGAACTAATCTGAGAGGTGCATTGTTAATTGGATCCATGGGCTCATGGTGTAGGTGGTCAGATACTGGTTAGTACAAATTCTCTGTCTTTTTCAAAGCATTCTGAGACTTGGGAAAAATGCTAACTAAGCAGCTGGATGTCCTCTGGCATGTGTGCTTACAGTACAGTTAACCACAAACTTATTAGCTGTTCTGTGATCTTTGTGTGAGCCATAGCTTTTGCAGATTAGGAGGTTGCAGTCTGTCCTGAACTGTGCACTCGTAAGTTGAGATCTTTTGAGCACACACAACAGTGTATCCAAAAAGTAAATGGAGAAACAGAATGTCATGTCCACACCAGTCAACAAAGATTTGACTACAGTAATCCTATTTTCCAGCACTTGGCCCAGGGCCCTGGAAGTTATGGCAACACAAGTGAATATCTAAATACTTCATAAACGTTACGAGAGTTTCTGACTCAACCACCCTTTCAAGCAGTGAGTTCCAAACTCCCACCACCTGAAACAGAAAAAGATTTCTCCTCAACTCTCCTCTTAGCCTTCTACCTCTTACCTTAAATCTATGTCTTCTGGTTATTGACCCCTCTACTAATGGAAAAAGTGCCTTTCTATCCACACCAGCCTATCCAATCTTTCCTCATAGCTCAGACCTTCCCAGGCAACATTCTGGTAAATAGTTTCTGCAGCCTATCTAATGCAATCCTGTCTGTAATGTGGTAACCAGAGAACTACACGCAGTACTCCAGTACTTACGCATTGTTATTGTGCAACGTTGTATTGTTTCATGCTGATGTGACATTGGGTTTCATGACCCAATCGGTGCCATTCTCAAGCTCAGTTGTTTGTCTGAACCCGAGGGAACTGCAATTAAAAAAAAACTCTGAAGCAAAGTTCTCTAGAAAAAAAATCCAGATTTCTTTGCAAAAATTGACTGCTTGTTTGTGTGAAAAGACTGATTTCTTGACTCCACAAGTTGATTTCAATACTGTAGCCCTGAGTTACTTACTCTGGAGCTTCTGTTGCTGAAGCAGAAAGGCCATTTTAAAGTCAAAGCATTTGCTCCCATACACAGGTAAAATACAGGATGCAGTGCACAGTACTTTTACAGAAAGCGGACAGTCAGAATAAATGGGTGCTTTTCCAGTTGGCAGTTGGTGACTAGTGATGTGCCGCAGGAATCGGGACCTCAACTGTATACCATATACATAGATAAGCTGGAGGAGGGGACCGAGTGTAGGGTAACAAAGTTTGCGAATGACATAAAGATGAGTGGAAAAGCTAATTGTGTGGAGGACACAGAAAGTCTGCAGAGAGATCTGGATAGGCTAAGTGAGTGGGCAAGGATCTGGCAGGTGGAGTATAATGTTGGCAAGTGTGAGGTTATCCACTTTGGAATGAATAATAGTAAAATGGACTATTATTTAATCCAATGTGCAGAGGGTCCTGGAGGTCCTTGTGTCAGTTTGCGTGCAGCAGGTGATCAAAAAGGCAAATGGAATGTTGGCCTTTATCACGAGAGGGATGGAGTATAAAAGCAGGGAGGTCTTGGTACTGGTGAGGCTGCACCTAGAGTACTGTGTGCAATTTTGGTCCCCTTATTTAAGAAAGTATATTAGCTCTGGAGGGGGTGCAAAGAAGGTTCAACAGGTTGATTCCAGAGATGAGGGGGTTAGCTTATGAGAAGAGACTGAGTAGACTGGGCTGTACTCATTGGAGTTTAGAAGGCTGAGGGGAGATATATATAAGATAATGAAGGGGCTAGACAGGGTAGAAGCAGAGAGATTATTTTCACTTAGAAAGGAAACAAGAACTAGAGGGCACAGCCTCAAAATAAGGGGGAGTTAATTTAGAACAGAGTTGGGGAGGAACTTCTTCTCCCAGAGGGTAGTGAATCTTTGGAATTCTTTGCCCATTGAAGCAGTGGAAGCTAGCCCATTAAATGTGTTTAAGTCACAGATAGATTTTTGACCAATAAAGGAATTAAGGGTTATGGGCAGCAGGCGGGTAAGTGGAACGGAACCACTGTCAGATCATCCATGATTTTACTGAATGGCGGGGCAGGCTTGAGGGACTAGATGGCCTACTCTTATTTCTTATGTTCTTCAGAAGGCTGATTTCTGTAACGATCGTCTGCTCAGTTCTGCACCCCCACAGCCCAAACCAAGTTTGGCCCTTGTTCAGCAGGTGAGGCAGAAAGGCCATTTTAATGAAAACAAGAGAGGTATGGGCTGCAATTGAAGCAGAGGAGCCATTTAGAAGTCCCTTGCTTCAGGCTTGTGAATTAGTGCTACACTTCTTGGAATCACTCTTAAACATGAGTCAGAAACACTCAGCAACTGGTGCTAGTGAAGAAAAAGGGAAAATTATCAGCCTAGCAGTGAAATCAGAGGTTTTAAAGCGTCAACACCAGAGCACTAGGGCTATCTCCTACACTGGTGAGATCAATCCTTGGTAACGCTATTAAAATTAAACAACATGCACCAAGTGTTACACCCCAAGTGCTGACATGGTGAGTCAGACTAGAAGTAGCATCATGGAAAGTATGGAAAAACTCTTGGCAGTCTGGATCAAAGACTACAACCAGCACCAAATGGCTCTTACTTTGATGATCATCTAAGTAAAAACCAAACGCCTCTATGAAGACTTACAGAGTGAATGGGATGAATGTTCAGTTGGAAAGTCTCGATGCGAGATGGATGGTTTGAACATTTCAAAGCAGCATTCCTAACTGCACAACTGTAAAGTGATTGACAAAGCAGCTACTGCTGACATAGAAGTGGCTAATGACTTTGCTGCCTATTTGAAGAGAGTCATTGAAGAAGGTGGCTAATCACCACCAATGGAAGTCAATACCAAGAGAATGTATATTTCTAAAGAGGAGAAGATGTTGCTAGGATTTAAACTTCTCAAAAATTGCTTAACTGTTATGCTTGGTGGAAATGCTGCAAGACACAACAGGCATTGAAGAGGGTATTCTTTGGAACTTTTGCATGTCATTTGGCGTGCAAGTAAGAAAGCCTAGATGATGACAAGGACACTCTTTCAAGAATGGTTCCTTCTGTATGGTGTTTCTGTCTCATGGGCATTTCCTTCCAGAGAAAATATTGTCTTGAAGATATTGCTCCTCTTAGATAATTGCCCAGGTTATTCTCTCAACCTCGATAACTTGGCTTAAAATGGGACAGTGATCTGCCAGCCACCCAACGTGACTTCTTTGAAACAAGCCATAGATCAGGGAGAAATAGCAGTATTCAGGGCTCACTACCCTCCCCATACTTCTCCCAACTCATCAAGGCAACAGATGGTGAGAACATACTATTAGCCAGAGAATTGGTGTGGCTTCAACATCATGAAGGGCATCAACAATATTGCCGATTCTTGGAATGAATTCATTTTGTTTTGTTTGTACAATGCATGGCATAAATTGTGGCCTGAGTGTGTTAGTGGCCATGGAGAATCTCACAATGTTGTCTCTATGTTTAGCATGAAATGATCAGCTTGGCACGGGAGGCCAGTTTTGCTGATGTGTATGAGGCAGACCAGTGGCAGAGTTGATGTAGCCCGAGAAGAACTGCGCACTGAAGACTTCACTCTGGAGAATCAATGAGCCGAGCAACCACAATGAACATTGTCCTTTTGAATTTTGTCAAGGAAGCAACTGGCAAGAACAGGCAATGGAAATCTTCACATAGGCTGACTCAAACAGAGAATGCTGTTCCAAATTGAACAGGTTGACTAATGATGGCATTAACTATTACTAGGGCATCTATAGGGAGAAGCATAAGAACATAAGAAATAGGAGCAGGAGTAGGCCATCTAGCCCTTCGAGCCTGCCCCGCCATTCAATAAGATCAGTTCCACTTTCCCCGCTTTCTCCCCATAACCCTTAATTCCCCTGTCTATCAAAAACCTATCTAACCGTGACTTAAATATATTTAGCGAGATAGCCTCCACCACTTCAACGGGCAGGGAATTCCAGAGATTCACCAGCCTTTGAGTGAAGAAGTTCCTCCTCAACTCCGATCTAAACTGCACGCCCCCCCTTATTTTGAGGCTGTGTCCTCTAGTCATGCTATCCTTTCTAAGTGGGAAGAATCTCTCTACCTCTACCCTATCCATCCCCTTCAGTATCTTATACGTCTCTATAAGATCCCCCCTCATCCTTCTAAACTCCAACGAGTACAGATCTAGTCTATTTAGTCTCTCTTCATAGTCCAACCCCCTCATCTCCGGTATCAGCCTAGTGAACCTCCTCTGCACTCCCTCCAAGGCCAATATATCCTTCCATGAGTGCGGTGACCAAAACTGCACACAGTACTCCAGCTGCGGCCTCACCAGTACCCTGTACAGTTGCAGCAAGACCTCCCTACTTTTATATTCGATCCACCTCGCTATAAAGGCTAACATTCCATTTGCCTTCTTGATCACCTGCTGCACCTGCAGACTTGGGTTGTTGCTACTTGTGCACAAGGACCTCCAGGTCCCTCTGCACCGCAGCATGCTGCAGCTTTTCGCCTTTTAAATAATAATCCCTCCTACTATTATTCCTGCCAAAGTAGATAACCTCACACTTGTAAGAAAACTGTGCAACAGTCCTTGGATAAATTTTTCAAAGTTGACCACAACCCTGGCCCTTCATCCCACTAACTCCAGCAGGCTGTTGCACACATCTTTTCGTACAAAACCAAAATCACTTCTACTTGAGTCACTGAGCTTCTCAGAAATAGGATCTCAAACTTGAGACTAAGGTGATAGCACCACTGGCAATATCTTTGAAAGATTCTCCGAATCCAGTGGCAAAAAATATGGTGCAACAGCAAGATCTCCCTACAAGCCAATATGCCTAGCATCAAGTGACCACCCAAAGCCACCTCCACTGAAGTGCTTCATGGATGTCCTCAAAGCATCCCTGAAAAGGTAAAACATCTCCACTGATTCATAATGACTGACTAAAATGGGAGAATGTACATTTGGGAAGACATTGAACATAAAGAGACTCCATCATGAATATTCAGAGGCAAAGTCAAGGCAATAGAGAGAGTGCAAAGAGCTCCAAACAACTCATTTAACTGACCCTCCAAGCAGCATCTATCCCACATATGTGGCAGAGACTGCAGATCACAAATTGCACTTATCAGCCATTGCATAACCCATCAAACCCAAAGGGTTATCTTAGAAGAAGAAGAGATTCGTGAATGTGATCCAATTTGAATCTGCACAATATTTCTTTTATATTTAGTAATTTATTTGATTTTGCAACTTATTTCAGCTCAGAATCCACAGTATTGTATATGTACAATATAGTATTTCAACTTGTACATTGGATGTTTCACACCCAGAATAACAAAGGAAGCTAACTCCAGTTTTGATACTGATTCCTCAGAGAATTTCATGTCTGTGCTTTGGGAGCATGTTGCCAACTGCTGAGAGGACAAGTGGTTTTGGAGCCACAGACAGATCAGAAACCATCAAGGAGAGCCTTCAGGTCACGCTCATCGACAGCTTCCTGAAGCTCAGCAACCTTGTTCTCCCACAATTGTTCCTTTATTTATATTAATTTGATCCACATCATATGTTTTGCTTGATGTTATCAGGCTTTTCCTGCTAGTGAATTTTTTATCAGATATTTCAGACCTATGAGCATTGTGCACATCAAGTAGCTTGGTTACATTTTGGTTATTCTTTTTGAACCAATTTTGATTCTTCCACTTCTACAAAGCCAAGGGTCTCAGATGTCATAAGTGACGTATTCCAAAAATCATCAATGTCTATATTATCTTCTGGGACAAGAGAATGCTCCACAACAAATTTTTGTTCCAGGTTAGCACTGTTGCCTCACAGCAGCAAGGACTGATGTTCAATTCTAGCCCTGGGTGTCTGTCTGTGTGGAGTTTGCACAATCCCCTGTGTCAGTGTGAGTTTCCTCCAGGTGCTCTGGTTTCTTCCCCCAGCCAAAAATGTGCAGGTTAGGTGGATGGTAAATGGAGGGGGTCACTGGGATGGAGGGGAAAGCCTGGGTGGGATGCTCTTCCGAAGAGTTGCAGACTCGACGAGCCAGATGGCCTCTTTCTGCACCACAGAAAGATGGCCTCTTTCTGCACCACTATGATAATTCTATCTCTTAGCCAAGTCTGCAAGTTTCCTTTGTAGTTTGACCCCATCACAGCACTTCAGGTGCTACCTTCAAGGATGTTATGCTCTCAACAAGTTCCTGACCAGCATCTACCTCTTAAGGCAATGCACATGCTTGAGGTCACTGTCATACAATAATGGTAATTTAACATATGCTAATGTTTAGATCTGGAGTGCATTCATATTGTTTCTGGTTGATTAGCTTGTTGGAAGGTTACGTTTGTGATGGTAAGGACAAATTCATTGCACTTAGAGAGGAGAAACTGGCCATTAGAATATACTCTACCAATGTTGTGGTATCCCAATACTCTCCTCCATCTATTCCAGTCTGTACCAATATAGGCATTAAAATCACCAAGGGTGATGAGTTAATCCTGGCGTGGTACTCCTTGGATGAGACTGTTACAGAATGCTTCTTTGATCTTATCTGTGTGTGCCACTGCTGCTACTAAACATTGCATACAGATTTCAAACAAGGCTTGAAGTATTCAAATGGCAAAGTCTACAGCTCAATGTTGAGGTCAATACAGCAGAATTTGTAGCTTGCACCTACTTCCTCAAGATGAAATTCCTTTGCAAACCTCAGCTCACTGACAGCAACTACATCAACATTGTACCTGCTCAACATTCTATGAAGGCTGTTCTGGTTTTCTATTGTTCTCTGCAATGCCCTGACATTCCATGATCTGAGTGACATATGGTAGTTGGTTTTCCCTGGAGTTTTCTTTATATTCCAACCACGGTGATTAGTTACCAGCCAGGATTGGTGACCTTGCAGGTATAGTAGGGGGAGAGGTTGTGTTTCGGTTTTGTTTTCTTTCCCCTTCCCCACACTGTTACAACAGGAACTGTTCTGCCAACTTCAGTGGATATAAAGTCCAAATCTGCCCCAATCTACGGAGGGTGACCATGAAAATGAGGCAAACCTAGGAATAGCAAGAGTCAGAAAACACTGAAGGGGCATTTAGCACGGCCAATCCACCTAACCTTTGGAGTGTGGGAGAAAACCAGAGCCCCAGAGGAAACCCATGCAGACACGGTAGAATTTGCAGACTCTACAGAGACAATCACTCAAGGCCAGAAGACTGTCAATAGCATCCTCTCTCTGTCCTTGTCACCACTTCCCCTTTACTGTAAGATTTTGTAATCTGATATACTGATTGAAGTTTGCACATTAACTTGTACATTTAGTATAACTGGATGAGGTTAGTGCAAAAAGAGTCCCACTCTCTTGTCCCAGGCAGATCATGCTCAATGTGTGCAACAAGTACACCAGCTGAAAGAATGCAGGTTTAGATTTGAGTTGTCCTTCCCTAAAATGAACTGGTAGACAAAATAGAGTTCTCACCTATTCGTTCTACATTGTCATTCATTCTATTGGCACTATCTGTGTTTTTCCGCCATATCAGCCAACAAAGACTTTACCATTTGGCCCATTGTTGGGAGATTTAAAATTAGAGTTCCCCTTCTAGGATGGCTGCCAAGCAAAGTTAAAGAGTCCTACATGGATGAACTATCTGGTTTTAGGGTGTCATACACTTGTTTTCATACTTTTGCCCACAGATCCAAACAAAGATCAGAATATGCAGCAGGTTTACGATAACCAGAATGTGACAGGGAAGAACAGAGCACACAAAGAGTGCACCAGCAAATATAGTCATTAGAGATTAAGAAGTTCAAAGATAAGAGTTGAGACAATAGAATAGTAAGCATATCAATGTAGGTAAAAGGCAAGCTGAATAGCACAGGAAGGAGAGGGTTTAATGGTAATGATGCAACAGAGACTCAGGTCCTTGTGGGGAATTGCAGTAAAAATATAAAACTAAAGTCACTGAATGCATGAAGCATCTTCAGTAAGAACTAGAGGCAAAAATAAAGACAAATGCGTTAGGTCTGATCACCATTATAAAGAGATGACCCTTACAGGTGATCAAGGTTGGGAAATAAATATTCAAATACGCACAACATTTCAAGAGAGGCAAAATGGGAAAAAAGATGTGTAGTCCTGATAATAAGAAATGACCTAAAATTAGTGAGAAAGTATCATGTCTGAGAAAATCAGGAAGTAGAATCAACCTGGGGGGAAACCTAGGAATAGCAAGGGTCAGAAAACACTAAAGGGGCATTTAGCACGGCCAATCCACCTAACCTTTGGAGTGTGGGAGAAAACCAGAGCCCCAGAGGAAACCCATGCAGACACGGTAGAATTTGCAGACTCTACAGAGACAATCTCCCAAGGCCAGAATTGAACCCTGGCGCTGTGAGGCAACATGCTAACCACTGTATCACCTAGCTGCCCTGTAACAGAGCCAATGTAATAGTTTTGGGAGATTTTAATCTCCCTGTAGATTAGATCAATTAAATTGACAAAGATGGTCTGAAGATGAATTTCTGGAATGCCATCATGGCAGTTTTCTGGAGTAAAATATTGTAAAATAAAAGTTTGTTTATTAGTCACAAGTAAGGCTTACATTAACATTGCAATTAAGTTACTGTGAAATTCCCTAATTGGCACACTCCAGCACCTGTTCAGGTCAATGCGCCTAACCAACTCAGGATAAAGCCATTTTAGATGTAATGTTGTGCAATGAGGCAGGGTTAATTAATAATATCATAGCAAAAGATCCACTCAGAAATACTGATCTTAATACAATACAATTCCATGTTAAATTTGAAAACAACTCCAAACACAAGCAAGCATCTTAAGCAAAATCAATTACATGGACATGGTGAGAGTGCTAGCTATGCTTGACTGGAAAAATAGACTTAAAGGTATGGTGGTAAATAAAGTGTGAGAAACATTAATGGAAATAGTTAAAAATGTTCAAAAACATACATTTCATTGGAAAACAAAAACTCAGTAAGAAATAGCCATCCATGGCTTAGTCAGGGGGTGAAGGACAGTATTAAGTTTAAAGAGAAAGTTTATAATTTTGCAAGAAAAGTAGCAAGTCTGAGGATTGGGAATATTTTAGAAAACAACAAAGGATCTCCAGAAACTTGAAGGGAAAAAAAGGATGAGTGTGAACTGGCCAGCAATATAAAAACAGATTGTAAGAATGTTACAAATATATGGAAAAAGACATAGCTAAAGTAAATGTCAGTCCCTTAGGAGCAGAAACAGGAGAAATTCTCTTGGGGAATGACTGAACAAATATTTTGTGACTGTCTTCAGAGAAAAAGAGACTAGTCACATAGCAGAAATAAAGGGTAAACTAAAACTAATAAGAATGAGGAAATTAAGGCAATTAATATCAGTAGCGATAATGCACCATGAAACACAAGCAATTAAAACGTGACATCCCTGGTATCTAATGGCTTACATCATAGATTCTAAAAGAGATAGTACAACTATTGTCTCTGCAGCTATCATTTTCCAAAATTCCCCAGATTCTAGAATGGTCCCATCAAATTGGAAGTTAGCAAACGTAACAATCACTGTTCAAGGAAACAAGAAACTATAGACCAGATAGGCTGATGTCAGTCATTAGGAAAGTGCTAGAACTTATTATTAAGGACTGAGAGGATGAGAAACTTTTTCACCGAAAGGCCTGTGGATGTGGTTGTCACAGGCTGATTTCTGGTCTCTCAGAGAGTCAGAGGAAATGGGGAGTGGATGGGAAAGTGGAGTTAAAGATCAGCCATGACGATACTGAATGATGCAGTAGGCTCAATGAGCCATATGGTTTCCCCCTGCTCGTATTTCTTATGTTCCAAAGCTGGGCAGTAGGAGTCTAATTAGGAAACATTATTGAGATGCTGACCATATGGGACTGTGGACAAACAGCATCTTGATTCTCTTCATCATATTAGTTCTTCCTAATCCTTTGGACAGCAAATTTTGCAAATTATGCCTAGGTGATATGCCTAATGGAATGTTTCACAGCATTAACATGCCAAGCTTTTCAAAAGTTAACATAAACTATAAGAATAAAGTTCAAGTAATTCACCAATTTCATTTGGCCTTTATGGAGTCCAAATCAAAGGTGGAAAGCAACAAATACACTATTCCCTCAAGATATACTTCTACACTATTTTTGAAGTACACATAAGAGGAGAAATAATCCTTTGAAGATCAGTTAACATTACTGTCAGGTGGAGAATTTTTTTGAAAAAAGGTTAAGCACATAACTCAAATTGCTGTTTAGTTATATCATTCAACTCAATAAAGCACCATGTAAAGGACTGCTGCTGCTCCAGATAATCAGGAAAACCCGACAAATCACATCCTACCAGCCAACTGCAAAAGAATTCACTTTTGTTTTTGATGTTCCATACAGAATTTATAATATGCCACATATTCCATAATACAGCTGCCACCATATCCCTAGTTGCACTTAATTTGAGGTTAACTAAAGGTTGAACTTAACAGGTTTCAATCATATTGAGATCAAAAGCTTGTTAGAAGAGGCTTAGAATTTGGCATCAGCTATACACTGAAAAGAGACAACACTTTAAATTTCCATGAAAAACTGCTTCATTTTTAACTGTTCTCTACCTTTTTTTATTGACTTTTCTTACCCCACTCTTCCCTCCTCTGTTATTCCATTTTCTCCCTTTTTCTCAATTTTACCTTTCTCCCGCCCATCTCTCCCCACATCTTCATGTCATAGCTTACTCTCTAATTTCAGCTTCTCTGCCTTTTAGCTTTGACAAAGGGTCATCCGGACCTGAAACATCAGCTCCTTTTTCTCCTTACAGATGCTGCCAGACCTGCTGAGATGTTGCAGCATTTTCTCTTTTGGTTGATGGGAAATGTGCACTAGAATCTGACCATATACATGTGTTCGTTGATAGCATGGCTCATGTGGGTCATATCTCAATGGTTTAATAGGGCTGCGAGGAAAGCATGGACAGCCTAAATCAATGCATGGTTGATTTGAAGTAACAATAAGCAATCAACTCTGCCTGAAATGTACACAGATTAAATGTTTACATTGGTAGTGAGATATAGGACTTGATTTGTGCTTTATGACATCCATCAAAAACATCAGGATTAAGTCAGCAGAAATAAATATTATAAGCAGCTTGAACTAATTTCAATCTTGCTTCACAGAATATTAACAGCCTGTAACATTTTTGATGAGATGAACTCCAATTAGCAACTCAAAATGGCAAGTTGTACATCACGGTCAGGTGAGTATCTCAGGGCTCATTGAAAACAACTATTGTGTATTTGGTCCTATATCAATTACTACTTTTTTATTATTAGGTCCCAACTGTTATGCATAGTACAGTTACATTTTCTGCAACACCTAATAAATTAGGACATCATGAGCTCAAAGCTCAGTCTGAAGCAGCATTACAATTAAATAACACAAAACTGAAAGAAAGATCAATTTTGCCACTTCCTGTAAAATGAACCTTGATGAGGAGACATCAGCTTGTATTGGTAGTACTGCCATAGCACTGAGAAAGATTCAGGCAACAGCCTGGAAAAATCCCAAACTCTCAATTGCCACGTGACTAATAATCTAGAAGCCTGCATACTACATAGGCTGCTGTATGGTGCTGACTTTGACTATGTATCAGAAGCAGGAACGTAAATTAAACTCATTTCATATGCCCTGCTTGAGGAAGATCCTTTGGGGGTCCATTGATAGCATAATGTCACCAACACAGAAACAGTGCAGCTTTCTAACACAGGAAGCATTATGGCAACGCTCAAGTAACGTTGATTGCGACAGTTAGGCTGTGTTGTTAGAATGGATGATGGCCTAATATGCACTACATGGAGGGCTTAACGATGCCTGTAGACATATTGCACAGCCACAACTAAGATGCAAGGATTCATGCAAGCGAGACATCATTTCATGTTAGACTGACTCCAATAACTGGAACAGCCTGAACACGACCAAAGGACTTGGCATGCAAGTCTCCAACCTGAAGCACAGGAATTTGAAGAACAATATCTTTGGATTGCCACAGAAAAGCAGCATCATAGGAAGGATCATGCAGCAGTGATCCATACAAATGAGAGCCTATGATGTTTACAATGCTGTCCTCATTAGACCGTACTCCCACCTGAAAACTCACAACACAAATGCAGTAGATGTGAATCACTGGGCTCAACTTTCCATCAACTAGAGAGGTACAGTTGATCTTTATCAATACTGTACACCAAAGATATTTGACTGATTTTATTGCGTTCGCCTCTCGTAACTGTAAATTTCATGTAAATACCATTATAATAACATTTGTCTGCCATATCTGTTAACTCTGTCAATTTTCTTCTTTACTGTTAAGTGAAGTGAAGGAGGATGGCCAAAAACATGAATGCACAAGGTTCCCTCCTGATGAATGAATTCCCAACTTTTTCCATCAGCAATGTGTTCAGGGAATAAGAAGAAACAAATAGAAAGAAGAAGTTGTTGAGGGGAGTAAAATTTAGAGAAGCCCTCTTGGGGGACTGGATGATTGAGTGGGGACAGGGAGACAGAAAAACAAAAACAAATCCTGTGGAGGAGGAACTATGGACAAGAGAAAGTGAGACAAACATACTGTAAACAAATAGAGATGGGGAAGAGACTTTCATTTGGACTGATATATAAGCAGACATGTGGTAAACAGAGAGGTCATCCCACCAGCCCATGAAGGAACCAATCCAGTAGTCGATAATACGCCAGTGCAAAACATCATCCCTGATAAGCAGCTTGCAAACTACAGGCAGAAAATCGAACAGAGCAGCTGAATGTGAAGGGCCTGCAGCAGTTCTTTAAAGGGGGAAGTAGAAGTGCTGGGAGTGACAAAAAAAGCACTGGAAAAGTAGGGAACACATTTTCTAAACAAAACTACAGCAACAAGTACAAACAAAATGGAAGTTTTAAAAGCTTAAAACTCACAAGAAACTACTGTAAAAATATGTCCTAACTAAAGATCATTGTAATTTATGCTGACAGTGGCCACTTCTTATGTTTCCCAAATTCAATGGCAACATGGTGGAAATGAATCTGGCCAGAGGCAAAAATGGTATTTGAGGTTTCAGCTACATTATTTTCATTCCCGATAGCATGTATTCATAAGGATTCTGCTTGCTTCAATTATATGACCTACTCTTGTCCCACTGTCATCTGCTTTAAAGTTGGAATTTTTTTTAATGGAAATTTCCAGCCCACACTCTTTCTGGGCTAGACAAAAAGATACTTAAATGGAGAATGTGGGGAGAGAGAAAAAAAACTATTTCAAGATGATCAATGGTTGCAATCAGCATTTAGCAGATTCATGTTACAAAACAACACAGGTTCCAACTTGCTACATCATAACATATTGCAAACTAAAATAATCAAAATGCAACCATTACAGATTTTTGTTAAATGATATTGAAAGCTGAAAAAAATGACGCTGCAGTTTGTCACTTACATTCACATTTCAATTAGAATATAAGAAATACAAGTAGACCATACTGCCCCTTGAGACTGCTTCACCATTCAATATGATCATGCCTGATCTTTGACCTCAACTCCACTTTCCCACCAGTGCTCCTATCCCTTGATTCCCTGATAGGCCGAAACTTTGTTCAACTGACAAAATTAAATGAGTGAATACATACAGAATGCAAAATGGGGAATGCAATGATTAACTAACAAATTATCCTCTTTGCAGCACATTTCCAGCCAATGCCCTAACCTTTCCAATTCATTCCAGCCAATATCCACTCTGTAACATAATCCAGCATGTTCATTTTCCTCTCCATAACAAGGTCCTACCTCTTCATTTTACTCTCTAATATACACCAGCCTATGTGTTATTTTATACATATTGGACATAGCGTTGAACATACAGTAACATATTTATTTCCTGAGTTATATTTACGTACTTGATTATTATAATTAGATTCAAATATCTCTTCATATTATTCAGTGGATAATTATACTGCCCAAAGATGGCTATGAGCCTTCTGGATGAGGGTTTGATTCATGATTTGTAATGAATTATCTGATTTCAGCCAGGTTGGAGATGGTCATTTTTATTCACACCAATCTCAATGGGTTTAGAAACGGAGAGAAAAAAAAATCGACCATGATTCCTGGTCCTGGCCACTAATCAGTTGTTTCTGCTACAACGTATATGCTGTTGTCAATCATAGCAAGCTTGGCTGCAATGGCTATACAATTGACTAGGCTTACATAGAATTACCTCTTCTTGGATAAGGTACTGGAGAAGGGACCAGATAGGTCCCACCATACTCCAACATGTTTCAAGGTGAATTACAGTCTTCAGACAAGAGGGAAAAAAGAGCATATTCATTCATCAGAGTTACTCCATCTTGTGACACAATGTATTAGAGGGTTTGGAATGGGAGGAGGTATGTAAAAGAACTCACTTTCCAAAAGCAGAATAATTAAAGCTGAGAACGTGACATCTTGGTTATCAGTCAACTTTTCAATCCTGGGGGAAAAGTATCACAAATAGGAAAAAACATTCTGGATAATCACTTTCACCTGAATCTGTGAAATGTCTCAAAAATAATCAATTCCTGTGTTTGATTTTGTACAAACATTTAAAAGCATCAATTACATTAGAAATAATACATGCATTATGAACTGAAATCATAATCCTTTGGACAAAGAAGCTTTTCTGTTTAAAAACTACTGTTAATTATATTAACATTCATTTTAGTCCCAAAACTGCACACCCAGCTGTTTGTAGCTTCCTTTAAAATGGTGATTGAGAACAAAAGGTAAGCATCCCAAGGACAGGACTGGAGGATGGCTGAGGAGATCATACCTTTCTTGAACAGTTTGTTAATGAGCTGTGGTACTGAGACTTATCACAAAAACTTCCAATTAAAAATTTAATACATGCAAAGCAAGAGCAATCTTACTTGTACACAAGACTGGGTGTTGGATGCAGGCTCAATGGAATATTTCTGACAATAGGAATGGCCTTCTCATTGGATAGATATTTTCCTCCTGCAGACAAAGCAGAAAGCACTGTAAAATTTGAGGAATTAGAATGGCTACAAATAATATGCAAAAAGATTCATATAAAGTAATTTAAATAATTTCCAATTTAACTTGTAAGTTTAATTACAAGCTTCAGCATCCGCATTTTTGTCCATGCACTTATTTGCCATTTTTTTCTCCCTTTTGAACTGCTCTTTCTTCTTCAGCCACGATAAGCTGCTTGCGTACCAGCCTATCTATTTAAGGCTCCTTCATGTTAATGTTTTTCTTACATAAAAACAGTGATTTATCATGTGTTGAAGCATTGCTGGTAAAATGGTAGGAAAGATTTTGACCTGTACCATGATTATCTGAAAGGAGATTTAAATAATGTAGAATGGACAACATATTCACCTACTAAAAAAAGTTATACTTCTATCTTGAAACTAAATAAACAGCTCACTGAGAAACCGTCTTGGAGAAAGGAGAGATGTTTTCTCAATCTGAGAGGATATATTCCTTCAAATTTATCTCTACACGATGACCTTTCACCCCAATACAGAGACAACATCAACACTGCACCCATCTCTTTCAATGTAACAGATGCATTGCTAGTTAAAACATTCGTTGCAAACAGTTCCTCCGGAAACATTCATTATTTTTTCCCTTTTACATTTGAACACAACTGCTATTTTCCAGCCTCCGCAGGTTTACTTCAAATTTCCGACATTAATTTTATTACATCGGAATTAAAAAGATATACTGTAAGTTAATGATTCTTCTGTGATTTTCCAAAACGCATTGAATTTGATTCAATAAAACTTTGCATTTGTGGATTATTCACGGCTGGCGAGGAATATTCGCAATTTGTTTTTAAATGTTAAAGCTCTCAAGACAACTCCCGGTTGTTTTAATGGATTGAGTAATTGTTTTTTGAAAAGCTATTTGGACCTTGTACAGATGCACCTATTTTCTTCAGTGCAACGGAAGTACAAACATTTCACTGATGGTTGAAAATTAACTCTGGTAAATATGCTGGTCAAAATGTATTAAATCCCTGGTTGTCTATGTCATTCGCTGTCAGTTCTGCAACGTACATAAGAGCACTTCAATTGATGATCCCAGAGCCACACCTACGAGGTACTGCACAGTACCTGCCAAATACTGACGCTTCCTCCAGCACATTCTTAACCCAACCAGCATGTTTACAATTCTTAAGAATTTGTTTTCTAGCCACTTCAGAAATTTGCAAACACTCTTAAAGATCACGGCCAAGACTTACAACATTATTTTTAAATAAAATGATTTGTTTAAAGTGCATCATAAGTACAATTATTAATCTCTTTGATGATCACGGCGTTAAACAAAACATAAAATAACAATTGTTTAAAGGATTAGGTCGCACTCACCCTGACCCTGCTCAGTCGCTGCTAATCAGTTCTCAGCCCTTTAGCAAGTTCCGACACATAAATGAAGGGACGCACTTTTTTTTAAGGGAACAGTATACACTAAATTGAGAGCACCAACTCTACACAATAATTCAGCTTTAAAATTGCTTCCGGCCAGCACTCGGAAAACACAGCTGCCCTCCACCCATGCATTCCTTTCACTGAAATAGTTGTGTTTATCCCAGGCGCTAGTGACGCAAATCCGAATTTTCTTTAAACCATACATAAACCTTAAAACGCGCAAAATAGTGAAGCTCCATCGGGAGATCAACAAGACACACGAATGAGATAAGATATAAAAGAAGCAATTTCCAGCAGCAAGCAAGCCAGCTTCGCACTGATTCCAGGGGCAGTTATCGCAGTTCCATGTGCCACGGGACATCACGTTTACTGGCAAAACAATAACTGACTTCTTTTTGGTAAATGTGTTTTGCAATAACAAAAACAATCAAAGCATGCACAGGGCAAATCCCCACACAAGAAAGGATGTGTCAGCGCCGGCCGTCCACTGCAGTTTTGTCAGTTCGATGTGATATAGGACTAGCTCCAGTATGGCACTCGTCTTTGACCTTGTCTGCTGTAACCAGGTTCATTTTTTTTTACCGTCTTTCAGCCGGTTTTTTTTTGCAAAGGGCATCATCGCTCTGCCATGTGCTCACCGACCTTGCCAGTTACCCATTGGCTCTTGGTTGCAAAAGGTAACAACTTCAGCTAATCGCCATCCGTGGCTGCGTTTCGCACCTGGCCTCCTGGTTATTTGTAAAGATGACGGTTTGAATTGTAACACGAACCAAGCAGAGAACACATCGTAAAAGGGAACAGATCCCACCAAATCATGTTCTCGGCTCACTGTCTCCAAACAAGCCACTGAACGCTTGCCTGCCCCAACCTGACTCTAGCGCAGACGACAGGTGCCGGTCTCCGCTGCTTCGTCTACCGCTCTTAAATATCACGCCGCTCTTCCAAACACTGATTCTCCTCAATTCGGTCAGGACAGCTCAATTTAAAGAAACACGTAGATTTTATACGAAATTCCATACAATGTTTATTAACTGATTTTTGTTATGGTTATTTATATATATATATATGATTTTTATATAGGTTTGGAGAAGAACTGAACAAGTGGTACACTTTAGGTGAAACCGGTAAAACATGTATTATTCACGGCTAGGACTACGGGCTCTCTCCATCAGAGAAAATCAATTGTTTTATATAGCTTGAGGGGCATCGCTCCACATTCCACTGGGGGTGGGGGTCGGAACTGGGAGGGTGGTAAGGTGGCAGGTTTCCATTATCTACCATAGCCTGTACGGCGATTGAACCCTTGCTGATGGCATCATTCTGCACCACACTCTAACCATCTCTAGTCAACTAGACCAAATAACCTCCATTATTTGTTGTATTAAACACTTATCTTCAGGTGGTAAAACACCCCAGGGGCACAAATTTGAACATTCACTCAAAGAAATCATCAGGCTGGGTGACCAAAAGTGTAGTCAAAAAGTAGGGCTTAAGGACGGCCTTAAGGTAGGGGGAAGCAGTGGGTTAGAGATCATAAGTATTTAAGGAAAAAAAATCTAGCCTAGAAAGTATGGCCTCCAATTGTGGAGCAAGTTCTATAATTCCTATTCAAAATATTCAGTTTATAAAACTGGATTGCATTTCATGCAATTATAAAAACACTCATACAATAATTCTCACAACACTATGATAAACTAAGTTTTATTTTGTTTTTATGGTTTAATAACAGCCACCAACTTTCAGAAGTAATCCATTGTTTACAAAATACTTAAGAGCATCAAAAAGCTAATATAATAAAATGTTCCATTTTTAAAGAGCAGCACTGATTGGGAACCAGGGACACAGGGATTTAACAAAAGAATTTCAGACTGCAAGGTCAAGATGTTTGAAGGTTTTGCCATTTATGCTGTAAAAGCAGGAGCAGGCTGTACAAAATATTACGATGCAGGGTGCAAGGTTGGATGCAGAATTAGAGGAATATTGTGAGTAGAGTATTAGAGAGTATTGTGGGGTGAGGCTATTGTGAAACCTCTAAACAAGGATCATGATTGTAAAATTAAACTATTGAAGATGGGGTGGGGGAAATTGTGGCATGGTTAAAAAAATCTGCAGTGCAGATCAGCCAGAAACTTAACATCTTTTGAGCTGAATACAGTGAATACCTCAATAAGGATGATTGAAAGCATTAGGGACAATATCTCAAGCATTCCTAACATACACAAACTGGAAGCCCTAGTACAGAAATAGGTTTAGACTGCAGCTAGCAATTTAAGTGTTGCATTTTCTTGCTATGGTGCATTAATTCATCCTCATTATGCTACAAATTTACATTAGCTAGATTGTCACAAAATGCCATGATAAAAGAGGTTGCCACTATGTGATTTGACACAGGAAAAATATAAAGGCATTAGAGAAAGTGCAGAAAAGATTCACAAGAATGATCCCAGGGTTAAGGAACTTTAGAGATGTAGATAGATTGGAGAAGTTGTAACTGCTGTCTCTGAAGAAGGTTGGGAGGAAGTTTGATAAAGGTATTCAAAATCATAAGAGGTCTGGACAGAATAGATGGGGAAAAATATTTTCATTCATGGAACAATTGAGAGCAAAAGGGCACACAGATTAAAGGAATTGACAAATGATGCAATGATGGCATGAGAAAAAGTTTTCATGCAGCGAGTTGATAAGATCTAGAATGCACAGGTCCATTTAAGGCATTCAAGACGGAATTCAAAACAAAAACAGAAAATGATGGAAAATTTCAGCAGCTCTGACAATGGAGAAGAATAGAGCTAACATTGAGTCAAGATGACCCTTCATCAGAGCTCAATATGTAAATGGCAGAACATTTAAAAGGTGCAGAGTGTAGGATTGCGGATGAAAAGAAGTGAGATAAAATAAATGGAGATGTGGAGGAGAAAGTTCATGCTCTGAAGTTGTTGAACTCAGTGTTCAGTCCAGAAGGCTGTAAGAGCCAAATCGGAAGATAAAATGCTGTTTCTCCAGTTTACATTGATTTGGGAAGGAGGAAGACATATCCGAGTGCCATTTTGTAAAGTAGCATCATCATAACAGATACGGTGGAGGCAAAGGAATTGGGATGGAGTCCTTACAGGATGTCGGTATGAACAGCTGTAATCAAGGTAGCTGTGGGAGTTGGTGGGCTTGTAATAGATATTGGTGGGCAGTCTATCACCAGAATTGGAAACAGACAGGCTAAGGAAGGGAAGAGAAGTATCAGAGATCGACCATGAGAAGGTGGTAAAGGTGTGGAAATTGAAAACAAACATTGATAAATTTTTCCAGGTTCAGACAAGGACACAAAGAAGTGACAGTGAAATAATTGCTGATGTATCGATGAAAGAGTTGTGTGAGAGAGCCAGAGTAGGACTGGAACAGGGAATGCTCCACATACCCCATAAAAAGACAAGCATAACTGGGACCCATGTGGGTACCCATAGCCACATCTTTTATTTGCAGGAAGTGAGACAAGTTAAAGGAGAAATTGTTGAGTGAGAGAAGTTCAGCCAGACAGAGGAGAGTGATGGTGGATGGAGATTCTTCAGGCTTCTGTGTAAGGAAGAAGCAAAGAGCTCTCAGGCCATCTTAGTGGGAATTGAGGTGTGGAGGGATTGGATATCTGTAGTGAGGAGGTGACGATTTAGGCCAGGGAACTGGCATTTGTTGATATGGCAAAGGGCATCAGAGAATTCAGTGACGTAGGTGGGAAGGGACTGGACAAGAGGAAAAAGAATGGAATCAAGATAGAAACAATTTAGTTCAGTGGAGCAAGAACATAATGGATCTGCCAGGGCAGCCTGTTGTTTGTGAATTTTGGGGAGGAGACAAACGTGGGTTGTCAGGGCTTGAGAAACTATGAAGTTGGAAGCTGTGGAGAAAAGATCTCCAGAGATGAGGTCAGTGACAGTCCTGGAGAGAGTAGCTTGATGTTCAGTGGTAGGGTTATGGTCCAGGGGAAGGTAGGAGAAAATGTCTGAGAGTTAGCTCTCAGCCTCGTGAGGTAGAAATCAATACACCAGGCAACAAAAGCACTAACCTTGTCGGCAGGTTTGATGATAAAGTCAGGGTTGGACCTGAGTGAGCAAAATGCAGCAAGTTCAGAAGGCGATAGGTTTGGGTAGGTGAGAGGAGAAAGAAATTGCGACGGCCAATGTCAACCAAGAGTTTTCAATGCAAAGATCAAGAGCAGGCAAGAGGATGGGGTCCAGGTGGAGGGAGAATGCTGGAGGTGGATGAAAAGATCTGCTGAATGGGGGGAGGACTTCTGCCTAAAGAAGAGAACATGGAGATAAAGGCGGCAGAAGAAAAGTTTAGCATCCAGTTGAGTCCAGGATTGGTTGAGGTGAGGACTTAAGGGTACGAAGCCAAGTCCTTTGCCGAGTATAGCATGGCCAGCTTCAGAGAGGGGAAGGTCGGAGGATATGGTGAATATACGGCCAGGGCTGGGGTTAGAAGAGATGGGATCGAAGGGATGGGATCCAAGGAATGGGACAGGGAGGCGAGTCCTGGATGGGAGTTGTTGGAGTTTGCATTTCTTAATACCTGAAAGGAAGAGAAAAAAATTATTGTTAAGATGTCGGATGGGACAAAGAACGAAATGAAACTGGGGACAAGGAGGGCTTAGTGTGAGTTGGTGTGCTGGAGAGAGATATCAAGTATGTGCCTATGGCAGTGTGTGGCACTGAATTTCAGGATGTGGCAAGAACAGCAGTCCGAGGAACATTGCATATCCTGGAGATACCTGTAATCCTAGGTGGATTCGAAAAGTGAGGGGTGGAATCTCTGTTGGAATCCACGTGGGGTAAGTCAGAGATAGGAGACAGTCACTGAGGAAGGCAATATGGCTGTGAAAGTGAGTTTTGGTTAAGACCTTGTCAAACACCAGGAGGGAAATGGAAAGAAATGAATTGGACAGAGCAAAAGAAACAAATGGAAATCTTGTCGGAAAGAAGAGCAGTATTTCTTCAGGCTTGGCATTCCTGGAAGAGAAATGGCAATTAGTTAAAAATTAAGATAAAACAAATTACTGCGGATGCTGGAATCTGAAACAAAAACAGAAAATGCTGGAAATTTTCAGCAGGTCTGACGCCATCTGTGGAAAGAGAATAGAGCCAACGTTTCAAGTCTGGATGACTCTTGATCATTATGATGGAATTAGATTGTTGTCTGAAAAGGAAAAATGCGCAGGGTCACCAGGAGAAGACGAGGGACTGGCACAAGATAACTTGCCCCTCTGGGGAATCAGCACAGATACGATTGGCCAAGTGGCCTCCCCTGTCTGTGCAATAACAATTCTGTGATTCTGTGACATCCACACAACACAGCTTCCCATGTCAGTCACGTTTAATGTTAGTTGGGCACTTGTGAGATTTGCCATATCATCCTACTGTGATGAAGTTCCAATATGAATAAATTCCAAGTTCCAACTGATCCACTTGTTTTATGCAGGACTGGAATTGTCCCACAGCTGGTGCAAACTAAAAATGGTGCAAGGTTGACTTTTGCAGAAGATTCACATTGCTCAATTTTTGTACACTTGGATCCCAGATGAGGACATGCACTTAGTTAACCAATGTGTTATGTAAAATTCACATTGCATTGCAATGAAAGGGGCAGTATAATTGTAGAAGAGAAAAATACATCAGATGCTGAAAATTTGAAACAAAGTCAGAAAACACTGGAAAAACTCAGTGGTCTGGCAGAATCTGTGAAGACACAAATCAGATAATCAGGTTACTGATCTTTCATCAGAACTGGAAAAAGTTAGAGTTGTAGTTAATAGGTTTTAAGCAAATATAGGAGGCAGGGAAATGGAGAAAGGAGGAAAAAGAAATAAAAACTCAGTGAATGATAGAAGACAGGAGAGATTAAATGTCAAAAAGGTTAATGATGCAAGGCAAAAGGGAGTGGTAACATTAAAAGTACAGAAACAAAAGATAACAGAGTCATCCAGACTTGAAATGTTCACTCTGTTCTCTCTCTACAGATGTTGTCAGATCTGTTGAGATTTTCTAGCATTTTTTACTTTTCTTTCAGATTATAGCATCCACAGTAATTTGCTTTTATAAACAAAAGACATCGCTAAAGAAGGCGTGAAGGGCAGTTATGAACAGCTGCCATTTAAAATTCAAAAAATCCCAAATTGGGGAAAGAAATAACAAACTGGGGGCAGAGGTTACAACATTTTGAATTATTTACTTTTAAGTTGAGTTCAGAAGGTTGAAAAGTGCCTAAGTAAAGGTGAGTTTACATTCAGCTTCATTGGAACATTAACCTCTCCATCCTAGGCCTCTTGTAAAGTGGAAGTGGAGAAAAGAATTAACATGACAGATAATTGAAAACTTACAGTTACGCTTACAATATGAACTGTGGTGTTCCACAAATCTGCATTTGGTCGCTCCAGTATAAAGTAAATTGCATCATAAGAGCAATTACAATATACAAAATTGAAAGAAATACACAAATTGCTGTTTCACATGAAAACAGTATTTGGGGCCTTAGACCTATGAAAATAGATGAAAGGTGCTGTGGGATGGGGTAATGGGGGCGACCGAAGAATGGACACAGAGCATTACGGAAGGAACAGTACCTTTGCAATGTCCAAAGGGGTGGATGGAGAAGATGTGTTTGATGGCGACATCATGCCTGAGGTGCAGGATATGGCAGAGGATGATCATTGTGGTTGGACACTGATGGATGGGAAGTGAGGACAGGACTCCCTATCGTGATTCTGGGGACAAGGGAAGGAGGGAGATTAGGAGTGTGTAAAGTGAAACAGGTATGGTCAAGTGCCCTGTTGTCCATAGTGGAAGGGGAATTTTCAGCTGAGAAATCAGGAAAATATGGTGGAACACTGGTAAAGAGTTCATCAGAATACATGTGACAAGGTGGAAGAAATTGGGAAAATGGAATAGAGTTCTTCAGAGTGTGATGAAGTATAGTCAGGTTAGCTGGTTAAAAAAAAATGAGCTTATAGTGAATATGTGTTCAGAGTCTGAAATTGAGACAGACACATTCAAGAAGGGAAGAGTCAGAGATGAACCAAGTTGAAGTGGGAGAAAGGTGTAAATTGGAAGTAAAAATGATTAAATTTTCCAGTCCTTGACATGAGGAGAAAGCAGCACTGATACAGTCAAAGTATCATAGAATCCTATAGTGCAGGAGGCGACCATTCAGTCCATCGAGTCTGCACCGACCACAATCCCACTCAGGCCCTATCCCCATAACCGCATGCATTTATCCGAGCTAGTCCACCTGACGCTAAGGGGCAATTTAGCATGGCCAATCCACCTAATCTGCACGTCTTTGGACTGTGGGAGGAAACCAGAGCACCCAGAGGAAACCCATGCAGACACAGGGAGAATGTGCAAACTCCATACAGATAGGGACCCAAACTGGGAATCAAACCTGGGTCCCTGGCACTGAGATGTGTGCTGCTAACCCATGGTTAATCCTCACTGCGCCGCCCAGAAGTATCAGAAAAATAAGGTTTAAGGAAAGAATCTGAGTAGAACTGGGACAAAAAATGTTCCACGTATTCTATAAAAATTCAGGCATGTTTATGATCCATAAGGGTTCCCTAATGATACCTTATATGTGAGGAAATTAGAGGAGTTAAATAAGAAATTGTTCAATATAAGAAGTTCAGCCAACTGGAGAAGGGTGCTGGTGGTTGGAGACTGGGTGGGTCTCCATTCAGTGAACAAGCAATGAGCTCCCACCGTGGTGGTGGATGGAGGCATAGAGAGATTGGATGTCCATGGAGGAAAGGAGTTCGTTAAGGCTAGTAAACTGGAAATTGTTATTTTAAAAGGACTTCCTTGGAAAAATGAGGTATATAGATAGGATAATTAATACATCATAGTAATGAAAATCTTTATATACAACTAAATGCTATGATCACCATCGTTCAGTACAAATGCTGTGCTATCAATTCTTCGCTCACTATCAGTGTTGACAGTTGATCCTGGGCTGCATAAAGATACTACAAATTAATTACAAATATTGCACTGTCAAGTTCATTATAATTGTTGTGCAGACAACTCTGGATTCATTATAGATGTGTGGTTAACTGTGGTTTAACAACAGCCATTGTGCTGACAATTTCATGTTTATTGTCACTGCTATGCTATTAACTCCAGGTTCACTAGAAGTATTATACTACTAACTCTGGGATTAGGTACACATGCTGTGCTGTCCATTGCTAACTTTGGCTTCATTATGGAAACAGTATTGATGGTTATGGGTTCATTACCGATGCTAGGCTGACTGCTCTGGATTCATTACAAACCATGCACTGGTGTTTTCAAGTGCTGTACATGCAGTTTAAGGCTCAGAGCTCCTTACAAGTGCATGCTATATCACCAACTTCTATGGCTTTTTCTTCAGGTACATGAGCTATATTGATGTGTTTTTCAGTCAAAGCCTACCTCAAAGACATGGGGGTTGATTCTCCCAAAAAAATTCTAAATGTCGAATTTGCATGAAAACTGGAGTAAATCACGCTAGTTTTTTCAGCAGGATTTTCAGAATGAATCCTCAACTCTGCGCTGCAGAGAGCACTAGCACAAATCGTGTGAAAAATCAGAGGGACGTTTTCCCACTGCAGAGGCTGAAATCAGCATGCTGAATGGGCCACCACGCATGCGCTGATCACTGGGAGATCACTAAACAAATCCCCCCAGCATTGAGATCGCTGGCCTGAACCCCCCACATACATTGCTGACCTGATTGCTGGCCTCTTACTTCCCCCTATGGATACTAGCGGCCTCTTACCCCCCTCTCCTGGCCTCCCAAGCCCCCACTGACCCGGACATAGCTGGCTTCCCCATCCCACACTGACCCGGACATAGTTGGCCTCCTGGCCTCCCCATCACTCTCCACTCATTTCCCTTCTCACACAGAGCACTGTGCTGCCACGCACACCCACTGCCAGCGAGCATTCCCCCTTGTTCAGTGAGAGCCTCGAGGATGGCACCCCTTCTCCCTCCGGACACAGTAGCTTGTTGAGTTAATCCAATCAGCATCCTCTATTGAACCAGGTTGCCTATACATTTTCACAATGAAATTTAACTAATGGGCCTATGACGGGCCCAAACTGACTGCACCTGGAATCCCTCAACAAGCCAGAGCTGTATATAAGTTGCAATTATGGACACACAAGCAGTCACGCCAGGAAGATGGTCCCAAATTTTCTGAAAGTAAGCAGGCACATGTGCTGGATGCAGTGGAGGAGAGGCACCAGCTGCTGTAGCCCATTCAGGGTCATTGTTTGAGGGGTCTTGCAGCAAGCGTGTTATGGGAGGCAATGGCATCTGCTGTGAATGCTAAGACTCTGGCCCCTTGGTCCAGAGAACAGTGCTACAAAAAAAAAATGACCTTCTTCAGATTGCAAGGGTGAGTGTGCATCCCATTCTGAAACCTGTACATGTGTTGTACTTACAATGTCAAACTATCTCTTGACACTTCAAGGGCAGCTACAATAACCCACCCCCACCCCCCCTTCCTTACTACTGCCTCCAGCAACCACCCCCACCCCAATCAGCATCTCCTCCTTTGGGGACCCATTTCCTCAAAACAGCCAACACAAGCTGCCAACCCTGGCATACACTGCACTCCATGCCCTTCCATACATCATGCTTTCAATCCCCATGTTCCCATAGGAGAAAAAAAGCACACAGCCGCCACAAGAGGGGAAAAAATACTGGTGAAGACATACCCGAGCTGTGGCTGTTGACGGTTTGAGAGTAGCATGGCCTACACCTAGAATGGTCAACGACAGTCAGGTCAGAGTCCAGCGTGCAAGTGAGCATCAGCTGAATCCTATCCATAAGTCTTTGAAGTGACATGTTACGCAGGCTGTTTTTCCTCCCTCCACTAACGTGTTCTTTCTTACAGTACTGGACCCTGATGCACCAGGCCATAATGATGTCACAACTCCACCGCTGCTCCTGATCCAACTCGCATGGACGCCTTGGGCAACAACTCAAAGGAAGGCCCTGAGGAATCTTCTAAGGACAGCACCAGTGATTCAGCTCAGGCATCAACCACACAACCCACCAACACAGAGACTATCATGATGGTGGCTCATGTTAGGTCTGAGGTTTTTGGGTCACTTCCTGGTGAGCACATGGCAGTCACTGATGCACATTTGGTTAAGGTGGGTACATCTGAGGGCTTGGGGCATATGTAAGCCTGCCAGAGGCAAGGATCAGCTGACCCCAAGCCAAATGCTGGGCCTCACGGTTCATTCATCCCGAAGTTGGTGGAGATACATCAGCAAACACGGGGAGTTGTGGATGAGCTGTCAGCGACAATGCTGTGACTGCAAGGCTGTTTAGAGGAGTCAGAGAGCTATTGCAGGTGGTGTTGCCAGCACAGTGTGTTAACCAGGCCAATACTGCAGTGGAAAGTCTGGTACAGGGATTTGGCCTCATGGGTGACAAGAGTGCAGGCCATCCTGAGACACAGCAGGCCACGACCAAGGATGTCACTAGCATCCTGGAGGCATTATTGGTCCATGGCCATGGGTGTTAGGGGCACGTTGGAAACACAGTTGGCTATGGCTGGGGCTCTCAGTGGAATTCTGGAGACACAACAGGCCACAGACAAGGGTGTTGCTAGCATCCTGCAGGTACATCAGTCCATGGTCATGGGTGTTGGGGGGCATGTTGGAGACATTGCTGGCCATGGCTGGGGCTCCCACAGGGATTCTGGGGACACAGCAGACCATGGCGGTGGGCCTCAACAACTTAGCCCAGTCTCACAGGACTAATGGTGAGGGGTTCCAGAGCTTGCCCCGGTCTCAGAGGGATCATAGACCATGCGGCAGAGCCAGGTGACATTGGATTTTCTGGAGCTCAGTCCAGCTAATTCACAGTGTGTCCCCAGGGCCTATGGCACCCAAGGGAGAAGGAAGGGCTGCAGCCCATGCTGGGGTCTTCCACCCAAAAGGCTCTGGACGTCCTGAGACCTTCTGATTCCCCCATTCCTCACACTGGGGCATCTCGGGGCCAGCTGAATGAATAGGGTAGCACAGAAACATCAGTGTCATCCAGAAGTCAGCCAGGGCCCTCCAGATCTTGACGCCCCAGGGGATCACAGGCAACGAGGCGTGGATCACAGTTGGTCACCTCCACCTCTGATGTGCATCCTGGGGGAGCATCTAGATGAAGCAGTAGGCCACAGAAGATTAGAAAGTTGTAGGGTCACTAAGAGGGCACGGGTGATGGTCAGCAGTAGTCAGGGTTAAGTTTTGGTCAATGCTAAGATCACAATTAAATGTTTTGCATCTCACAGCTGTGACTAATCTGTCTCTGATTCTCCCATCACAGAGCTGAGTGCACTCCAATCTCGTGCATCAAGGCCACACTGTGCTGCGCGATATCAGCCCCTCGGCCAAAAGTTATACACTGCCTGCCCTGTTTTCCTCAACATCCACTGGATCCTTAGTCAAACACCACCCCCAGCATGCACCTCGCACCCCCCACCCCATGTCGAGTCCCTGACCCATTGCCCCACACACTTATGATATTCCCAACCCTTACTGCTATCTGGGCCCAGGTGACAGTGTTCATTCAGAGAACAGATAAGAGACAGACTTGAGAGGCACCAGGGTAGCATCCTCAAGCCTTCACCAAAAAGAGTTGCTAGCAGTTTCAGCCAAGACCCAATGTCTCATATTTCGGGGAGTGGGGGGGAGGGGGAGGTGCTGCTGCTGAAAGAGGGTGGGGAGTGGGTTGAGAGAGGGCAAAGTAGCAGAAGAGTCATTTGGGTTGAGTGGCCAGCTTTGGGATGGGGTGGCGGCTGCAGTGGTTTCTGGGGTGTGGTGGAAGGGTGTTGGGAGCAGCCCCCTCACTGCACAGCACTGGCTAGTTAAAGTTGCTATCTGGGTTCCCTTGCAGGCCTCCCTGCTGGATTCCTGCCATCGCCACCTGTCCTCCATCCTCTGGCTCCTCATTGGCAAGTTGTTGAGTTCTGCCTGGTGATGTCAATCCTTCTCCTCCAACTGGTCTCCCTGCTGATGCACTGTGTTGTGCAGGATGCAGTGCACAATTATTATGCACGAGGCCCACACAGGTTCATACTGGAGGGCACCCCCAGAGTGGCGCTGGCAGTGGAACTGCATCTTCAGCAGGCCTATGCAACAGTCCCCTATGGACTGGGTGGCAGTGTGGGCCTCACTCAAGCGGCCTCCACACTGGCATCATCAGTCATGACTCAGCAAGTACCCCTTATCCTCATGAGCTATCCTGGTAGCCTGTGCTGGTCTTTGACGAGCCCAGGAAAGTTCGACCACCACAGCACATAGAATTCCCATAAAAAAAAATCTTAATACTGCAATTGTAAGCCAATACTAATTGTTTTTGTAGGACAAAAGTTGTATCATAACACAAATAATCTTACATGTAACCTGGGTGGCGTGCACAGACCTGCATGATGTTCATCCGATGGTCACAAACAATTTGAATCCCTTTCTGTTAATAAATGGTTGCCCATCACATCGTGGGGAACTATCCACTGCCCCCTGCACATGGGGCATCCCTGCAATGGCGGCAAAGCCTGCAGCCCCAGCCTCCTGCTGACCCTCTCCAATATCAAAATGGATATGTTGGCCTCCTGAGCGTTCAAGGCATCTGTCACCTGGCAACACATCTGTGGACTGAGGCCTGCGAGATTCCACATAGGTCGCCACTGGGTGCGTGAAATGACCCTGTTGCGTAAAACTTCTAGTGGGAGCAGGTGACCTCCCCTCCCAAGGTACTAATTGTGAGAGCAGTTCACACTGGTGACATTAGATGGATATTCATGCTGCATATATTCTGCAGTAAATGGGAACCCATCTTGAGATAATTAGGAGTCTATCCCAGCCCCGTGTCCCTGACCTGCAATACATGTCTGGGAAGGGAATGCTGTAGTTGCACTCAAGGCAATGGTTCAAGGGAGCATAATGGCCATGCCTGCACATCAACCTACATGCTGTCCCTGCCTGCCAAGTTCACAGTGATGGCACGTCACCTCTGATGAGCCCTGAAGTGATGTCCTCTTCTGGTACTGCCTAGACCTCTGCATCCTAGCCATCCTTTCAGGAGCCACCACATGGCCATCAGTGGCAGCCCCCTGGCCTACCTATGCCCTCCACTGTCTGAGCTGCCTCCTCCTTCTCAGCCGCCACCACAATGGCCAGCTCTAGATCAATAAGACTGAGATCCATTCGACGCAATGGGGATTAGAGAGAGTGATTGATAGATACATGTCATTGTTTGCAACGATCCCAGCACCAACCCCACGCCATTCCTCACTGGGACCAGTACTCCCACTTGTGGATGCTGGCAACACTTAACAGTCTGTGGTGCCATGTGTCACCTAATTTGATTGCCTGCCATTGGCATCGTTAACATGGCAGGCAGGGAGAGAGAAAACACAGGGTGGTATGCAGCCATGGCCATTGTGTTCCCTTGAGCCATTGCCATGAGTGTAACTACAGCATTCCCTTCCAGGCATACATTGCAGATCAGGAACATGGGGCAGGGACAGACTCCTAATTATCACAAGATGGGTTCCCATTTACTGCAGAGTACATGCAGCATGAGTGCCTGTGTTAACAAGAGCAACCCTGCTTCGAGCACCAGCTGCCTGAATTGATGAGCTCTCAAGCAGCACACGGTGCACTCCCCGCCCCCAAAATTCCAGCACTCAGTGCAATCCTTACCACACCTTAAAACCAGTACAGTGGAACAGCCCAGTGGCTGAGACAGCAGCCTAACCCCCACTCAGTAAAAGGCCCCACCCCAGAGGAGCAACCCAGTGGCAGCAGATAGTAATCTGATCATCACTCAGTAAAGGGCTCCACCCCACCACACAGAGACTACATAGAACATCCCTGGGCCTGAGGACAGCACTTCCAGTTCTCCAGGAACTTCTCCACAAGCAGAAATTTTCCAGTCCCTGCCTCCAACCTCCCCTGCACTCCAGAGGCTGCAACTCCATAGCACTTACCTCTTTACTCCTGTTCAACGCTGCCATGCCAGGTCCTGACTTTTATAGGGCAGTTGTAAACCCCACCAACATAATGTCACTGCAGGGAGGGGGGAACACTACCAGGGGTGGGGATTCTAGTTGCAGACCTGCCCATTAGATGTTAAAGTATGTTAACACATACTAATATCCTTATCCTCATTTTCAACATGGATCCGTCAACACAAAGTTTAGGCGGGGAGACCTGCCAGTGCAAATCCTGCAAATCAGCTGCCACCAGAGTCCTTTGGCCTGCTGCGCTATAAAAACTGTGCAGTGCCCCCATTAACTTGCCAGTGTCCTTCCCCATTGTGGAGCAATAGACAAGATCAGTGCTAACTACAATTCATGATTGAAAGTTATCCCAACAACCCTGACAAGCAGCCATGCTTGCTTACTCAAACAAATTTTGTACCTTGAATTTGTACAGCCTCTCAGATTGGTTAAATCAGACAAGGAGTCAATCTTAAATAGAATTCTGCAAAAGGACTCTCCTGGAAATAAAACAGAATGTACTTTTAATTTGAATGAGATGTTCCACCATAGGGGGCAAGTGCTTCTCTGTTGTTTACTTTTGCACCATTATATCATAAATCTCAGTGTTTTACCTACTGTGGAATAAAACAGTTTACAATCCAAATCTTATCTATTGTTAACTCAGTTTAGGAGGAGAGATGTATAAATCACAAAGACTCACAGATCCAAATAAACTTTCAGGGGTACAGGAATAGAGTCAGGTAATAGAACTGCCTATACTGCTCTTTAGAGAGTCAGCATGGATGATGGACTGAATGGCCTCCTTTTGTGCTATAATAACTTGACTATGAAATCAGAAGGTAATTTCAATTATTAGATTCTTAGGTTGCATAATCATGCAAGTAGATTTTAGGGTAATGAGTGTCAAACTCCTCAAGGCACTATGAAACAAATTAAGTGACACTACTGAACAAAAATTGATACCTATAGCGTACCAAAACTGTACTGAGGCTACACTGCCGATTCTGAATTTAGACAACTAGCTATTTATTGAATTTATATAAGGAAATGTTCTGCAGGAAAGGTAATTAATTAAGCAAAATTTCAAGATATCCAGACTCACCTTTCCGCTGCTGGCAGTTTTGATGTTTGCTTTCCTTCATTTGCACCATATAAACCTTTATTTCTTTCATGGGATATGTGTACCATTGGCAAGGCCAACATTTTTTGACCATCCCTAATTGCCCTAGAGAAGATGGTGGTGAGCTGCCTTCTTGACCCTCTGCAGTACATGTGGTGTTGGTACACCCAATGTGCTGATTGGAAGGAAGTTCCAGAATTTTGAGCCAACAACAGTAAATGAATGGTAACGTAATTCTGAGTGAGAATGTAACTTGCAGGAGAACTTGCAGTGTGTGGTGTTTCTGTGTATCTGCTGTCTTGTCCTTCTAGGTGGTAAAGGTTGTAGGTTTGGAAGGAGCTGTCGATGGAGCCTTGGTGAGTTGCTGCAGGACATCTTATGGATGGTACACAGTGCTGTCACTGATGGAGAAAGTGAATGCTGGAAGTGGTGGGCAGGTTGCCAGGCAAATGGGCTGCTTTGTCCTGGATGATGTTGAGCTTCTTGAGTGCTGTTGGAACTGCACTCAACCAGGCAAATGGAAAGTATTCCATCACACTCCAGATTTGTGCCTTATACATGGCTGATAGTCTCTGGGGAGTTGTGAGGTGAGAGTTAGTGATCATAGAATTAAGCCTCAGACTTGCTCTAATAGTCTCAACATTTATATGGCTATTTATCTAGTTTAGTTTCAGGTCAATGGTAACTCCCAGGATGTTGACAGTTGGGATTTAGCTATGGTAATGCCATTGAATGTCAAGGGAAGATGGTTGGATTCTCTCTTGGAGATGGTTTTTGCCTGGATTTCTGTGGCACAAATGTTAATCACCAAGCCTGAATGTTGTCCAGATCTTGCTGCATGTGGGCATGAACTGGTTGAGTATCTGAGGAGTTATAAATGGTACTGAACATTGCACAATCAGCAAACGTCCACACTTCTGATCTTATGATGGTGGGAAGGTAATTGATGAAGCAACTGAAGATGGTTGGGCCATCCAATAACCACAACCATTTTCCTTTGTGGAGTATTTTCCTTCTAATTCCCATTGACACCAGTTTTGTGAGGGCTCATGATGTCACACTTGATCAAATGTTGCCTTGATGTTAAGGGCAGTCACTCTCATCTTACCTCCGGAGCTTGATGAGGTTGAGTTGCAGTTGTCCTGCTTTTTGTGTACAGGAAATACCATGGCAATTTCCACATGTCTGGGTAGATGCCAGTAGCTATACAGTTTGGCTAGGGGCGCGGCTAGTTCTGGAACACAAGTTTTTAGTACTCTTGCTGGAATGTTTTCAGAGACTATCATCTTTGCAATATCCAAAACCTTGAGCCACTTTTCATTGAGAGATTAATAAAAAAAGATTTCAGAAAAATATTTTAAAACATTTGTTATTTAAACTTTCCTGCCCTCCACCCTATCTCATAGTTTTCCTTATATTCTTCCTGCCCTCTCCCTCGGCTTAAAAAGTCTTACATTTTTATCTTTCTTCAATTGATGAAAGATCATCTCGACCTGAAATATTAACTCTGTGTCTCTTAACAGATGCTAACTGACTTCTGAGTAGTTCCAGCACTTTTGATTTTCATATTCTATTTCAAAATTCTTACTTTGTAGACTCAATACAATTTATATCCTTATAGAGTACTTAAGGGTCTCTAGAAATTATGTTATTTTAGAAAAAATGAATATACCCTCTGAATTTTGGCCACTTTCCATGCAATTATTTGTCTAATTCTGGTGCTTAAAGTACACTAAGTTTAGGTAGGTCACCTAGCAATTATTTGAGACAGAACAGCTTTATAATTTAAAATTCATTGTGGAACCAATTTTGCAGAGGTTTCAAAGTATTGTGCCACATTCTAAAATTTTCAGCAATTCTGATACCTCATTCAGTTTTTTTGGCTTTCTTTAACTTTTCCTCTGCTCTGTCTTATTCTGGATCCTTTCATCTCCACACTCAAATCCCTCTGTATATCCTATTTCATTCCTTGTACTTGATGGGTGCCTAGATTCATTATCTCATAACTTATTTTTATACTTTGCTCAGCCTCTGCATGCACTTCAATTGGTTTCATTACTCAGCAGCTTTGTTTTCATGCATCTCTCACACATAAGGACAAATAGAAAAACAAGAGATAAGAGAACAAGCTGAACAATAAGAAAGGACTAGATAATTAGAGAATATCACAAAAGTGTTGAGGCATTGAACTTTATCAAAAAGCAGAGTAATAGTGTTTTTTTAAAAAAAGGATCTTGTTCCACGGATAATAATTCCATGAACCCTGACATTTGCCATGAAATGTGATCTTCTTTCTGTTAAATAGGATACACTCATTTGTGCTTAATCATTTTACTGACCTTACTCTGATTATTATGGTTTGATGCTGTCACGATGAAAACAAATTGACCTGAATAAACAATGGGTTTTCATGCATCACAGTTTAATGATGGATTGTGACCTCTTTACCCTCATTTATTCAACAGTATAATCAGCAGTCCAGGAAAATAATTTCACCGGTAGACTTCTAAGCAGCAACCTCAGCTGCACATTACTTAGCATTGTTACACTAATTAGAAGTCCAGTCTTTAAATGTGCTGTCCAAAGGTTCCACAACATGACCCAGTTATTAAAAGTTTATTTTTTGCTTAAATTAGATGTATATTTTCTCTGTTGCACTGACATCAGTTATAGAATTTTAATTATCAGCATTAAGATAAAGTAATCTGAGCTAAAGCCATCATTCTCATCTACTGCCTCACTCCTCTTCTGCCTTCCCTTCTGTTCTAGACTTAGTAAAGATGACAACCCTAAATGGATATACCTTATCACAAATCAACTAATTACTCAATCAAACTAACAATTCAAGTCCGGATGACCTTCCAGCAGTTTTGATGAAAGGTCATCCAGACTCTAAATATTAGATGTATTCTCTCTCCACTGATGCTGTCAGACCTGCTGAGATTTTCCAGGATTTTCTGTTTTTGTTTCAGATTCCACCATCCAAAGTAATTTGCTTTTAAATTACTAAATCAAGTTATGTTTACATGCTTTCAACACATCACACAGTACAGCAAAAATATCACTGTCAGAAATCCTAGGTCAAATATATTTTAATTTTGCTAAAACACACATTATCTGAGTCAATGTATTTACAACACAACTATTAGTGTTATAGTGTTATAGCAGCCAAATGTTTCCCCTTTCACAGTGACACTTAAAACACACGAACAGTTTTTTTCTCTTCCCACATCCAGTTTACCAAAGACTCGGCTCTGCATTTGCAACAACTAAATGCAACAACAAATGTCTGCTCTTGGCTTTCAGTTTAGTTGGCAACTTTTGAAATCATTGACAGATGGAACAGGCTTTCAGAGTCACACTAATGAACCAAAGCTGTTAAAACTTCGAGAGTTCCCTGCAATAAACAACAGAACATCTCAAATTAAACGATTCAGTTAAGTAAAAATATTAGGTCAATTGTACTGTTCCAAACCAGTTATATAATTGCAACTCCAGAATTGCAGGTTACTGAACTAATTAAAAATCAATATTTTAAACCTTACAAAAAAAAGGAATGCCTAAGCATACATAATCAAAGAAAAACATTAAGTTATGTGATACTGGAGGATATAGTACAAAACAAAGTTACAGGTGTAGCAGAGTAATCAAACCAATTGTTAAATGAACAGAATGAAGAGCATAGAATGAGGCAAAATACACACTTGAATATTTGGTCTGTATAGTAGAGGTCAACACAGAATCTTTACAACTATAGTGTTGTTTTAGATGAAGTGGAATGGGGCAGGATGGGTGTTATGTTAGCCATAAGGGATAGATCTCCCCTTGGGTCCCGTAGAGTACAAGCTTATTAAGCAAGTGGAGGCTCACCCAATAGGGAAGAAGCCGCCAGGGGTTTAATACCAGCTGGTTCCACTCAGGCCAGCAGTCAAAGGATTCCGGGGCTTGACCTGTACACTGTAGTGGCAGAAGCGGTCCTTTGTGCATATTGTAAAAAAAAAGGATTATAGCATCAGAAGGCTGACCTCGACGAGATTATTACAGCGGGGAGTGCCAGAAGGGGAAGAGGAGAGTTCATGGCTGTACTAGCTCTCAATGGTCACTCATGAGAGGAACCAAAAAACTTCTCAGGAGAAGCAACATAAAAAGGTATACAAAGTGCAAAGAGGAGAGAAAGGGGTGAAAAATCTCAAATATTATCCATGTGTAATATATATAAAATAAAATAATTTTGAATGGTGTTAAGGCTTCAACCGGTTGACATTTTTGTGTAATTAATAAGGCTTGATTTTATTCTACATAAGCTGGGAATTTGTATGTTATTGGGATGTTAAAAAGTCATCAAGTTGGCACCTCTTTAAGAACCAAAATACTTTGTTGTAGCTTTAAGAAAGAACACGTGGAGTTATTGATCAGGCAAATAATTTGCATCAGTCTTCACAGTGAAAACACTAACAACATTCCAAATAGAACACAGAACATAGAACCCTACAGTGCAGAAAGAGGCCCTTCGGCCCATCGAGTCTGCACCGAACACAATCCCACCCAGGCCCTACCCCATATGCCTACATATCATACCCACTAATCCCTCTAACCTACACATCCCTGGACACTAAGGGGCAATTTCTTAGCATGGCCAATCAACCTAACCCACACATCTTTGGACTGTGGGAGGAAACCGGAGTACCCAGAGGAAACCCATGCAGACACAAGGAGAATGTACAAACTCCACACAGACAGTGACCCGAGCCAGGAATTGAACCCAGGACCTGGGAGCTGTAAAGTTTGAGTTTATGTCTATATATACCTTGTTTGTGAACACAACTCCCACTCACCTGATGAAGGGGCTGTGCTCTGAAAGCTTGTGACTTGTGTTACCAAATATATCTGTTGGACTTTAACCTGGTGTTGTGAGACTTCTTACCAAACTGAAAGGCAGCAGAGAGTTGGAATAAGAGGGGAATTTTCAGGGTAACAACCTGTAACGAGTGGAGTGCCACAGGGTTCAGTACTGGGGCCTCTATTTACAGTATATATTAGTGATTTGAATGAGGGAAGTGAATGTATTATTGTCACATTTCCAGATGATACAAAATAGGTTGAAAGGCAAGTGGTGAAGATGACAAAAAGGGTGGAATTTTATGAGAATAATTCTAAGTGTCCAGTGAAAATATGAGAGTTGAAGATCCATTTGTTGGGTGAGTTTTTACTTCCACTTTATGCACATAGTGCATGAAAAAGTGGACTAGATGGTTTCTAGCTACTTAAAGCAGTGGGTGCAGCTTACTTCATCAGCCAGCCTGATCAGGCAGCAGCTATTGAGCATGTGCAGACCTCTGTGGCTGGACATGCACAATTTCAACAGCAGAGCCCTAATAGAGAGAGATTGAGATCTGTCAGGCCTCTGTTGTTGGAACGAGCCTCAACCCAGCACTCCTCCCTGCAGTTTCAGGTGCCTGCAGCCAATTGCGAGCCCCACGCCAACAGAACATATAGCCCTCATCACCCTCCCCCGCCACCCCCCCCCCCCCCCTCACCGCCCCACTGATGGCAGCTGCAAAGTGATAGCAGGAGCCCCTGCCCCCCCATCAACCTTAAAGCAGATCGACAGTGAGCCCCCCCTCCCTCCCCAATCGGGTTGTCCTGCTCCCCCCCCCCCCAATTTCTTGGCTCTCATGTGATTTTACTGGCTCACTCTGCCCATCACAGCCAAAGAGTCTACTGAGGGATATAAAGAGGCCAAGTTAGAGACAAAAATCTGGCAAATGGAATATAACATAGGAAAATGTGAAGTTAAGTATTATTTAAATTTAGAAAGACTGCAGAAAACCACAGCCCAGAGAGAATTGGAAGTCCTCATGCATAAATCACAAAATGTTAGCATACAAGTTTAGCAGGTATAGGGAAGGCAAACGGAATGTTGCCCTTTATTTAGAAGGAAATGAAGTAGAAAAATAGGGACAACTTGCTAAAACTATACTAGGCATCAGTCAGACTACATCTAAGGAATGATATATCAGAGGAGGCTCATTAGGTTGATCCCTATGTATGGAGGGATTTTCTTATGAGAAGAGGGACATTAGGTTGAGTCTGTACTCATTGAAGTTTTGAAGATTGAGGTGCAACGTTATTGAGACATATCAGATTCTCAGGCAGCTTGACAGGGCTGAGAAAATGCTACAAAGTTGTTTCACCCTTTTGAGAAAGTCTGGGGCCAGAGTGCATAATCTGAGAGTAAGGGGGCACCCATTTAACACTGATGAGGAATGTCTTCTCTGAGGGCAGTGAATCTGTGGATTTCTTTAGATAGGAACACAGAAATTAGAAGCTGGAGTAGGCTGTCCAGCCCTTCAATCCCCTCCACCATTTATTTTGATCATGGTTGATCATCATATTCAATATCCTGATCCTGTCTTTCTCCCATATCCCTTGATCCCTTTAGTCCCGACAGCGCTATCTAATTTCTTCTTGAAATCACCCGACATTTTGACCTCACCTACTTTCTGTGGTAGTGAATTCCACAGATTCACCATTCTCTCAGTGAAGAAATTTCTCCTCAGCTCAATCCTAAAAGATTTACCACTTACCATTAAACTATGACCCCTAGCTCTGGATTCCCCCACCATTGGGAACATTCTTTCTGAATCTACCTTGTCTAATCCCATTAGAATTTTACAAGTTTCTATGAGATCCCCTTTTACTCTTCTAAACTTCAATGAATATAATCCTACCTGACGTAGTTTCTCCTCATACGACAGACCTGCCATTCCAGGAATCAGCCTGGTAAACCTCTGCTGTACTCCTACTATAGCAAGGACACTTTCCTCAGGCAAGGACACCTTCCTCAGGCAAAGACACCAAAACTGTGCACAGTACATAGAACATAGAACACTACAGCACAAACAGGCCCTTCGGCCCACGAGTTGCGCTGATCACATCAACTCCTATCTATAACCCCCAATCCCATAAAACCCCATATACTCATCCAGAAGTCTTTTAAAAGACCCCAGTGAGTTCGCCTCCACCACCACTGACGGCAGCCGATTCCATTCACTCACCACCCTCTGAGTGAAAAACTTACCCCTAACATCACTTCTGTACTTTCCTCCCCGCACCTTAAACCTGTGTCCTCTCGTAGCGACCATTTCAACCCGGGGAAATAGCCTCTGAGAATCCACCCTATCTATTCCTCTCAACATTTTATAAACCTCTATCAGGTCACCTCTCAACCTACGTCTCTCCAGGGAAAAGAGACCCAGTTCCCTCAACCTAACTTCATAAGGCATGCCTCCCAGTCCAGGCAACATCCTTGTAAATCTCCTCTGTACCCTTTCAATAGCTTCTACGTCTTTCCTATAGTGAGGCGACCAGAACTGCGCACAGTACTCCAAATGAGGCCTGACAAGGGTCTTATAAAGTTGCAGCATTACCTCCCGATTCCTAAACTCAATCCCTCGATTTATGAAGGCCAGTACACCATACGCCTTCTTGACCACATCTTCCACCTGTGAGGCCGATTTAAGAGTCCTGTGGACGCGGACCCCAAGATCCTTCTGCTCCTCAACACTACCAAGACTCCTGCCCTTGATAGTGTACTCATTCATCCTGTTGGTTCTGCCAAAATGGACGACTACGCATTTATCCGCGTTGAAGTCCATCTGCCACTTCTCCGCCCAGTCCTGCATCCTATTTATGTCCTGCTGCAACTTTTGCCATCCTTCCAGACCATCCACAACACCACCAACCTTCGTGTCATCAGCGAACTTACTTACCCATCCTTCCACTTCCTCATCCAGGTCATTTATGAAAATGACAAACAGCAAGGGTCCTAGAACAGATCCCTGGGGCACTCCACTGGTGACGGACACCATTCAGAAAAAGACCCATCCACAACCACTCTCTGCCTTCTGCAGAGAGTACTCCAGGTGTGGCCTCACCAATGCCCTATATAATTGCATTTCTATTTCTATGCTCAAATCCTCTCACAGACTGGAATCATAGAATCCCTGCAGTGCAGAAGGAGGCCATTCGGCCTATCGATTCTGCACCAACCACAATCCCGCCCAGGCCCTATTCTTGTAACCCCACATATTTACACTGCTAATTCCCTGATACTAGGGTCAATTTAGCATGGCCAATCAACCTAATCCGCACATCATTGAATTGTGGGAGGAAACCAGAGCACCTGGAGGAAACCTACACAGACACGGGGAGAAAGTGCAAACTCCACACAGTGACCCAAGGCCAAAACTGAACCCAGGTCCCTGGCACTGTGAGGCAGCAGTGCTAACCACTGTGTCACTATGTTGCTTCAACTGATACAGCATAGGCCTCTCATTATGAAGGCCAACATACCATTTGCCTTCTTTACTACGTACTTACTTTTCAGTGACTGTTGCAGAGGACAGCAAGGTCTCACCGAGTATCCACGTCTCTCAATTTACACCCATATAATAATCTACCTTTCTATTATTACTACTTAAGTAGGTAACCTCACATTTATCCATATTATACTGCATCTGACTCTATATACCCATTCACCCAGCCTATCCAAATCACGCTGAAGCATCTCTGCATCCTCCTCCTCACAGCTCACCCTCCCACCTAACTTTGTATCATCTGCAGACTTGGAGATAATACATTTAGTTCCTACTTCCACATCATTAATACATAATGTGAACAGTTGGGGTCTTGACGCAGATGCCTGTGGTACCCCACTAGTTGCTGCATGTCAATCAGAAAAAGACTCGTTTATGACAACTCATTGCTTCCTATCTGCTAACCAGTTTTCTCATGAAACTACCTGTAATCCCATGTGCTTTAACTTTACATAGTAGTCTGCTATATGAGACCATGTTGAAAGTTTGTGGAAAGCCTAAATAGATTACATACACCAGTTCTCCTTGGTCAGCTCTACTACTTACATCCTCAAAGAATTCCAGTAGATTTATCAAGCATGACTTCCCCTCTGTACATAAGAACTAGGAACAGGAGTAGACCATCTGGCCCCTTCAGCCTGCTCCACCATTCAATAAGATCATGGCTGATCTTTCCACGGGCTCAGTTCCACTTACCCGACTGCTCACCATGACCCTTAATTCCTTTACTGTTCAAAAATTTATCTGTCCTTGCCTTAAAAACATTTAATGACATAGCCTCAGCTGTTTCACTAGGCAGGGAATTCCATAGATTCACAACTCTGTGTGAAGAAGTTCCTCCTGAACTCAGTTCTAAATCTGTTCCCCCTTATTTTGAGGCCATGCCCCCTAGGCCTAATTTCACCTGCAGAAACAACCTCCCTGATTCTACATTATCTAGTCCCTTCATAATCTTACACGTTTCTATAAGATCTCCCCTCATTCTTCTGAATTCCAATCAGTATAGCCCCAGTCTACTCAGTCTTTCCTCATAAGCCAACTCTCTCAACTCCGGAATCAACCTAGTGAATCTCCTCTGCACTCCCTCCAGTGCCAGTATATCGTTCCTCAAGTAAGTAAATCCATGCTGACTTTGGATTATACCATTGCTTTCCAAATGCTCAGCTATGAAATCCTTGATAACGAACTCTAGCAAAAGTACAAATTTGATCCTCAGCCATTTCTTTGTTCCCCGTTATGAATTCTCCCATTTCTGACTGTAACGGACCTACATTTGTTTTTGTCAATGTTTTTCATTTTACATAGAAACTTTTATGGTAGTTTTTATGTTCTCCAATAGCCTACTTTCATATTCTGTTTTCCTCTTCTTTATCAATCCCTTGATCCTCTTTTGCTGAATTTTAAATTGCTCCCCTAAATCCTCAGCTCTACTGCTTTTTCATGCCAAATTTCTTACTGCAGAGGACTATAGAAGCTAGGTCTTTACTGTGTTCAAGGTTGAGATAGACTGATTTTTAATAAGCAATGGAATCATGGGGAAAAAGCAGGGAAGTGGAATTCAGAATTATCATTTCAATCAATCATATCGTTTTAAATGGTGAAGACGACAATGGGTAGAATGGCCTGCTTCTGCTCCTACGTCTTATGGTCTTATGTCATATTTGGGCTGCAGCGAGTCTAGCATTAGCAGTAAAAGAAACCAAGTCAGCAATGCTGATGGATGGAAGGGTAGCTTGAGGGTTAAATGCACTAGGGCCATCAATCACAAAGTATATATTAACATTTGTTTGTTGTGGGAAAGCCAGAAAAACACTTATCTGGTTAGAAATTATTAGTTGTGTTGACACAGCTGAGCTGAACGTTGCAAAATCAGTATTAACCACTGTACTGCCATGCCACCCCCTTACACTTGTTCATCACAAAACTTTTGCTGGGAGGCATTTTGTCAGGAGAGAAGAATTAGGAGTAAGATACTTACTAGGAAGTTAGCATTTGCATAGGACATTGCCAGTCAACAGGTAATTGTCATGGGGGTTTGCCATAAGAATCCAGAAGTGACTAAAATAATTATCAGAGGTTAAGGATTGCTGCAAAAATTAAGTATGTAGATCAGCACTAGAATTCAGTATTGGGGCTTAAAATGAAAAGTTTTCATTCGAAAACCACTTTCAGCTTGAGAGCCAGAGAGAGAAAGAAACATTCAGCAAGCAGCTGCTGTGAAATGTGCAGCTTCAGCAATTAAGATAGACAGGGAGGCTAGAGTTAGAGTCTTAATGCTGCAAAGAGATTTATATGTATGTTACAGTTAGATAACTAAGTTGAAATCTCAAAAGGACTTTGAATCAAAAGCCCAGGTTCAAAGAAGTAGGGAGAAGATCCCATAAGTTCCATGATTAAAGACGGACTTCACACATATTGGACTTCTGTATCATGCCATGTCCCAACTAGTGGAATGTTAAGTATTAATCTTTGTTGTTCAATAAAACCTGTTGGTTTGCAGTCTAAATTAAGAATGATCCTTTTTATCAATACACGCCTCATCAATAATTTTCTTACTCTGGGGTTTAGTAGAATTCAAATCCTTACAATGGAGTAAGATTAAATGGAAAAGGTGAATGGTACACACAGCATTATTGCTGGCTATGGAAACAGTGATAAATGATCACAGTTCACTTACAGTTCAAATTTGTTGTCTGTTGGAAGTCATTCTTTATTAATGTAAGATTTACAGTAAAGATATACCACCAAGTAGTTTAGGGTGCACATCAGTACAAAAATGGCAGTAAAGGATGATCAAGTGGTAAAGTCCTGACCTGTGAAATACTTTTCCAGAGGCCATCTCACACCAGCTGAACTTTATCCAATACAAAATGGCTCTAGCCTTAGCAATGGCACCTACTTTCAAGAAAAAGTGTTTCAGGTCATTCACATTCCATGTGTGGTTCTACTGAACAAGCATGATGTGAGGATTTATAAGAACATAAGAACAAGAACATAGGAAATAGGAGCAGGAGTAGGCCATCTAGCCCCTCGAGCCTGCCCCACCATTCAATAAGATCATGGCTGATCTGTTGTGGCTCAGTTCCACATTCCCGCCCTCTCCCCATAACCCTTAATCCCCTTGCCTATCAAAAACCTATCAACCCGCGTCTTAAAAATATTGAGCGAGGCAGCCTCCACCACTTCAACGGGCAAAGAATTCCAGAGATTCACCAACCTTTGAGTGAAGAAGTTCCTCCTCAACTCCGTTCTAAACCGCCCCCCCATTATCTTGAGGCTGTGCCCTCTAGTCCTACTGTCCTTTCTGAGCGGGAAGAGCCTCTCCACCTCTATCCTATCCAGCCCATTCAACATCTTATACGTCTCAATGAGATCTCCCCTCATTCTTCCAAACTCTAACGCGTACAAGCCTAGTTTATTCAGCCTCTCCTCATAGTTCAACCCCCTCAACTCCGGAATCAGCCTAGTAAACCTCCTCTGCACTCCCTCCAAGGCCAAAATATCCTTGCGTAAGTGCGGTGACCAAAACTGCACACACTACTCCAGCTGCGGCCTCACCAGCGCCCTATACAGCTGCAGCAAGACCTCCCTACTTTTATATTCAATCCCCCTCGCTATGAAGGCCAGCATCCCATTCGTCTTCCTGACCACCTGCTGCACCTGCAGGCTGGGTTTTTGCGACTCATGCACAAGGACCCCGACGTCCCTCTGCACCGTTGCATGCTGTAGTTTTTCGCCACGTAAGTAATAATCCTTCCTACCATTATTCCTACCAAAGTGGACCACCTCACACTTGCCAACATTAAATTCCATTTGCCAGTTCCTGGCCCATTCGCCCAGCCTATCTAGATCCTTCTGCAGACTCTCCACACCCTCCGCACAATTTGCCGTTCCACCAATCTTGGTGTCATCAGCAAATTTCGACACCATACACTTGGTTCCCTCCTCCAGATCATCTATATAAATGGTAAATAGCTGAGGCCCCAGCACCGACCCCTGGGGCACTCCACTAGTCACCACCCGCCAATCCGAATAGCACCCATTGACCCCCACTCTCTGCCTCCTATTTGACAGCCAATCCTCTATCCACGCTAACACCCTACCCCCAACTCCATGCCGCCTGACCTTCTGTAATAACCTCTTGTGAGGCACCTTGTCAAACGCCTTCTGAAAATCAAGAAAGACCACATCCACCGGCTCTCCTCTATCCACCGCCCTAGACACATCCTCATAGAACTCCAATAAATTCGTCAGACACAACTTCCCCTTAACGAAACCGTGCTGCGTCTGCTCTACCAAACAATTCTCCTCAAGATGCCTCGCTATTTTCTCCTTGATCACGGATTCTAACATTTTTCCTACAACAGACATTAAACTAACTGGCCTATAATTCCCCGGCTTTTGCCTGCCACCCTTCTTAAACAACGGCATAACATTAGCCGTTTTCCAATCTTCCAGCACTTCCCCGGAATCCAGCGACGTTTGGAAAATAATCACCAAGGCATCCATTATCACCTCCACCATTTCTTTCAGAACCTTTGGATGCATTCCATCCGGTCCTGGGGACTTGTCCACAATCAGTCCCTCCAGTCTGTCGAGCACCGCCTCTCTAGTAACAATAATGTCATTCAGGCATTTCAGTGATAATGGAAATAAAATCACAAATATTTTAATTTTACCACCAAGAATCTGCCAACTAAATACAGCCACTGCAAAGCAAAACTGTCACTCTTGCATTTTGTAACCACTTTTGTGCACAAATGCCCTCATTGTATAAGTTATTGCCTACAGTAAGAGAACACAACACAAAAACAAGTATGATTTTCACATCAGTACTTGGATGCAGTAATTCACTGAATGGAGAAACACATGCTGTTACCTGTTATAACTGGCCTTTTGAATCTGTACAAGTTGAACAAGTGGTGACTGCATATTTGCAAGCTGAATCCACGCCCTAGGAAGCTGCAAATGCTTAGTTTTCTCTCACATTTATCTCTCCACTGTTAATCTTAAAGATAGGGATGGGACCAACTAGGTTAGAAATACGCAAATGCAACTATCAACAAAATACAAGATTTTCCAGAGAAAAAAAAGTATCATTATTTTACTCCACAGGAGCTGTCAATACAAGAACACAATTTATATCTTTGTGAGGTAATTTGCTATTGTCCACAAAGGACAATCACCATCTCGCTCCATTAGAAAAATACTATTGATTAGATATAGCTTGAGGGGCACCACCTTGCAAGTGTGGGACACGATAATGGAGGCAAGCCTCCATGAAATACCACAGGCAATGCGGGGATTGAACCCACTAACTAACTGAGTTAACCGACCTCCATCATTATGCAAGGTAAGAGCGTCCCAAAAGAAATGTGGCTCCATCACTCGCTATTTGATTTCAGGATACAAACCTCCGGGTTTAAAGTTAGGTTTTCCTTTAGGCTCAATCTATTATAAAAGATCGTAATTAAATGGACAGTTTATATTTAAGGGACAAATAATACGTTGGGGAGAAGGTTGCTTCGTATCAGTCTGGATTTATTAAATGGAGGGAAACTGGGCTGGAATCACCGGGAAGGCTTTATTGGGCTGGATTTGGAGTCTGTTTGACAAGCAAATATATTCATGGCACCGGTTCTTCTTCCCTGCGTGGTGGCAACATTATTCTTGTCAATATCAGTTTCCTACCTTATAATCTATAAATAAACACATGCTGACATTTTTAAACGTATTTTACATACTAGTCTGACAAGGTATGAAATCTGGTTCTGTCCGTCGTGTCTCGTTCTATATTACCACTCCCCAAAACGGCACGGTTTAATTACACTGAACCAAACGTTGCTGGCCATGTCGAAGAAGGAAAAGTAGTCTGAGTGAGCAGGGGGCAAAATAAAATCCCTTTTGTTTAAGTATGCGCAGACTGCCACAGCACCTTGCATATCTTTTCCTGCAGACGCTCGTACTCATTTTATTCGGTTTCTATAGAATCGGTAATTAAACAGTGAGCTTCTCAGTTTTCGGCGACGCTGCAGGGGAACTCCTCCCTGTAATATGCTCCAATTACTGGCAGTGACCGCAGTCGATGAAGGATTATCCGCTCGTTGAGCCACGGCAAACTCCACGGCATAATCTTCAATTAGTTCAATTCATTGCAGCACACTCGCAGACCAGCCGCTACGATTCACACAGACAGCCTTTATATCGCAGCCACCATTGCACAGATGCTCTTGGACTTGCTACCACAAAGTTCATTGCATTTGTACCCCGCCATTTCCACCCACCCCCTCAACTAATGATCCACCTAAAAGCTGACAAAGTGCCGAAAAGGCTTCATTAGCGTTTTACAGTATCTACTTGTTCTGGTGGTAAAAAAAGAGGCAATAAGTTCGTTCACTGTGACCGCCAACAGGTGGAACGAATAAGGATCCGACACAAGAGCATTATGTAAATATCATTATTTACATCTCAATGGTGTTTACAGCAGTACAGTTACTGGAGATTTCTGACGGGGGAAATCGTTCAGAAGCAAACAGTTTAGGGATGCTAAGATCTTACACTCAGGGAAACTTCATGGAATTAGAAGGTACAAAACTTAGCCAACACTTAAAATGACCAACTTGAAAATAAATCAAATTAAATCAAAGGGACGACAAGGAGGAGGTTAAGATAGAGACTATTTTAGATTCACAATTTGTCACATTAGTGACTGATGGCGAATTACAATTGCCATCTATTTCTGAGGGAAAAAATCGTCATGTTTGTCTCAGATCGCAAAGGTTTTTGGAGCCCCACTGCATTAGGTTTAGAGTGAACAGCTGAAATTTCCACCTGAAATAGCTCAGGGTTTTACGTAAAAGGGATCGGGAAGGAGGCAACATCATTTTCTGAGTGCCCAGCAAAGCAATGAAGGTCTGGCAGAAAGGGAGCCTCAGGTGGACCTGCAGGTGCGGGGCTTTACAAAATAAGTGAATAATGTAGGTTAAAGTAAAAGTAAAATACTCCGGTTGATGGAGATCTGAAATAAAAACAAACGTCTTGAAAAATTCAGCAAGTCTGGCAGCATTTGTGGAGAGATAGAGTTAATGATTCAAAACCAGTATGATATTTCTAAATAAGAATCACTCAGATTGGACTTGAAATGTTAACTCTTTCTCTCTCCACAGATACTACCAGACCTGCCTAGCTTTTCCAGCACTTTATGTTATGATCATTTCAAGCCCTTGTTACGATGTAGTTAGAGACCAATAACTTTTTTGTTTAAAACAGGCAAGATTCGAAATCCCAATTACCCCCTCGGAAAATAACATTTATTTATTAGTCCCCTAGTCCACAGAGCAGCACCTGTTCAGGTCAATGCACCTAACCAGCATGTCTTTCAGAATGTGGGAGGAAACCGGAGCACCCGGAAGACCCCACGCAAACACGAAGAGAACATGCAAACTCCAAACAGACGGAGACCCAAGCCGGGAATCAAACCTGCGTCCTTGGTGCTGTGAAGCAGTAGTGCTAACTACTGTGCTACCATGATGCCCATAATATAAAACCATGGATGTTAAATAAAATAAACTTTACAAAGTCAGAGAAGTAAGCATTAACAATCAGAATTAACATGTGGTAAACATAAACTAACAGGCAAATTGTGGATGAACACACCATACTGTACATTGAATGGCAAACGAAGACCCCAAAGATTTCTCAGCAATCTACACAGACATCAGTGACCACAGTGAGTCACAAAATCTCATTATAATTGTTCTCCACAATGGATTTTCCTCTTTTTCAAAGATCTACCTTCTTAAATTCTCTCAATAGCTTCTCTAACTTACACATCCTTAATGACTGCTCAACAGTGGTTCAATTGATGGCTCTGTATCTTCTCCTGAAACTGCAATCCATGGTACTCACAAACCTGAACTCCTACTTCTAATTATGGGCACACTTCCAACTCTTTCACAGACAATTATCTTCACTAAACTGGCACTATTCCGAGGCTTCTCAGATCACCAGCCCCCCATCCATCCACCCCCACCCACCCCCCATCACCCCACCACCACACGACCACCACCACCACCACCACCCACCCCTGACCCACCCCCCACCACCCTGCACCCCCCCACCCCAACATCCCCCACCCCCAACCGCACCCCCAACCCCTCCCACCTCCCCACCCCCCCACACCCCCTCCCCCCCCACGCCCCCACCCTCCCCACCCTCCCACACCCCCTCCCACACCCCATCCCCCACCCCCACCCTCCCACACCCCTCCCCCCACCTCCCATCACCCCCCCACACCCCCTCCCCCACCTCCCATCACCCCCCCACACCCCCTCCCCCACCCACCCCACACCCCCTCCCCATACCCCCACACCCCTCCCCATACCCCTCCCCCACCCCCTCCCCCCACACCCCCTCCCCCATGCCCCACAGCCCCCTCCCACCCCCACACCCCTCCCCCACGCCCCACAGCCCCCCCCACCCCCCACACCCCCCTCCCCCAGGCCCCACAGCCCCCTCCCCCACCCCCCCACACCCCACACCCCCCCTCCCCCCCTCCCCCTCCCCACACCCCCCTCCCCCACCCCCCCCCCCCCATACCCATCCCCCACCCCCTACCCCACCCCCCACACACCCCCTCCCCATACCCATCCCCCACCCCTACCCCACCCCCCCACACACCCCCTCCCCCACCTCCCCTCCCCCACCCCTACCCCACCCCCCACAACCCCCTCCCCCACCTCCCCTCCCCACACCCCTCCCCCTCCCCCTCCCCAACCCCACACACCCCCCCCACCCCACCCCCTCCCCCTCCCCACCCCCCCCCACCCCCACCCCCACCCCCCACCCACCCCCCACCCCCTCCCCCCACCCCCCACCCCCCACCCACCCCCCACCCCCACCCCCCCCACCCCCTCCCCCACATCCCCCTCCCCCCACCCCCTCCCCACATCCCCCTCCACCCCCCCTCCCCCACATCCCCCCACACCCCCTCCCCACACCCCCTCCCCACCCCCTCCCCCACACCCCCTCCCCCCCCCTCCACACCCCTCCCCCACCCCCTCCCCCACACCCCCTCCCACCCCCTCCCCCACATCCCCCCACACCCCCTCCCCCACATCCCCCCACACCCCTCCCCACATCTCCCCCACACCCCCTCCCCCACATCCCCCCACCCCTCCCCCACATCCCCCCACATCCCCCCACCCCCTCCCCACATCCCCCCACACCCCCTCCCCCACATCCCCCCACATCCCCCCACACCCCTCCCCCACATCCCCCACACCCCTCCCCCACATCCCCCCACACCCCCTCCCCACATCCCCCCACACCCCCTCCCCCACATCCCCCCACACCCCCTCCCCCACATCCCCCCACACCCCCTCCCCCACATCCCCCCACACCCCCTCCCCCACATCCCCCCACACCCCCTCCCCCACATCCCCCCACACCCCCTCCCCCACACCCCCCACACCCCCCCACACCCCCTCCTCCACATCCCCCACATCCCCCACACACCCTCCCCCACACACTCTCCCCCACCCACCCCCCCACACACTCTCCCCCACCCACCCCCCACACACTCTCCCCCACCCACCCCCCACACACTCTCCCCCACCCACCCCCCACACACTCTCCCCCACCCACCCCCCACACACTCTCCCCCACCCACCCCCCACACACTCTCCCCACCCACCCCCCACACACTCTCCCCACCCACCCCCCCACACACTCTCCCCCACCCACCCCCCACACCCTCCCCCACACACCCCCCCCCACCCTCCCCCCACACACCCCCCACACACCCCCCCCCACACCCTCCCCCCACACCCTCCCCCACCCACCCCCCACCCATCCTAGCCCCCACCCCCCTCCCCACCCACTATCCCCCCCACCCCCACCCACTATCCCCCCCACCCCCACCCACTATCCCCCCCACCCCCCACCCACTATCCCCCCCACCCCCCACCCATTATCCCCCCACCCCCCACCCACTATCCCCCCCACCCACCCCCCACCCCACTATCCCCCCCCACCCCCCACCCACTATCCCCCCCACCCCCCACCCACTATCCCCCCCCACCCCCCTGATTCTGGAGTAGTCAGCTGTTTTAGCGGACATAAGTAGGGCCTGGTAGTGTTTTAAGCCAGATCTGGCAGTGTATGGCTAGTAAGAAGTCTCACAACACCAGGTTAAAATCCAACAGGTTTATTGGTAGCAAACACCACTAGCTTTTGGAGCACCTCTCCTTTGTCAGGTGAATGGGAGTTCTGTTCACAAACAGGGCATTCACCTGACAAAGCAGCAGCGCTCCAAAAGCTAACGGCGTTTGCTATCAAATAAACCTGTTGGACTTTAACCTTGTGTTGTGAGACTTCTTACTGTGTTTACCCCTGTCCAACACCGGCATCTCCACAGTGTATGGCTAAGCCACTTGTGCATTATCTCCCTTCAAGTCTGTGCCCCTTGGATTTCAGTGACCAGAGGTGAGGGCTGTCCCAGGGAAGAGCCAGGCCGAGAGAGAGTAATGTTTTGTTAGGGACTTGGACTGAAGTGAAGATGATGCACTTGAGCATCAGTAGTTGCCAAAATGTTGGGGTGAATGGAAAGTCAAAGACTAAATAATTTGGATTTTGAAAGTGCAGCTGTAAGTGAATTGGAAGATAGTTTTTTTCCAGGAACAAACATAGAAACAGGTATGGTTGGAGTGTGAAAGGTGGATGTGGGTGGTGACCAATACAAGGAAATTATCAAATATGGCCTGATCTGTGATTGAAACTTTGAGAGTAGCGAAATACCACAAAATACCAAGGTCAAGGAATGGCCAAAGATGTAGCTTGAGGATCTTACACTTAGGGGTAGATTGTAGAGAGGGTAAGAGAGTAGATAACTCAGAGGAGCAAGGAAATGCTGAGTTGAGATGGAGATTGGAATCACTAAGTATGAGCATTCATTTGGTGTAAAGGCTGAAGGAAAGCAGCAAAGAAAATTTTGTGATAAAACTTTCATCATACCTGGGAGGACAAGACTGCATGATGATTCTGAAAAAGATAAGAGGGGTGGAACAAGATGAGAAGTTCAAAAGAGGAGAATTGCCAAAGTAATACAGGCCAGACCAAATGTGTGATTTTGTGATAAGCACCATGCCATTACTATCTTGATGGAATTAGAGGCGGAAGATGTTGCCAGTTGAGAAGTCTCATTAAGGGGGAAGGTATCATCAGCCCTCAACCAAGTGTCTATTAAGGCAACCACCTACAATAAATTAATAGATGGCAAGGGCCTTGTTCCAAAGTGAACAGATATTCTGGAGGTAGATGTATCAAGAATTAGTGAAAGTTGATCTGCTAATAGAGACCACAGGATTAGCAATGGAAGTGATGACTTAGATGAAAAAGTGATTGGCAAGATTAGTCTTAAGCATGTGCAACGGAAAGGCAAGTTGACAAGTGGGATGGTGAAATTGGGCTTACTACTGAGTACCTTGATAAGTCCTTTAAAGGATGCCACGAAAACCATGGAGGGAAGTTGTAATGTTGTCTAACAGGGAGTCAAGCTTAGAATGGTAACAAGAAATCAGAGAAGGTCAAGGAGTACTGAAGAGTTGAGGTTGGGAATTGTGAAGTACCTGACAGAGGGGGAGTGAAAGGAGGCATGACATTGGAACACAGTTGAGGAGGGCCAAAGAGAAAAAATATTAAGGAGGGCAAAACTGGAAATAAATTGAATAGGCTCTAATCCTAAGCAACACGAAAATATCAATGTGAATGAGAACAGAGAGAGCTCAAGTTACATATGTCGAGTTAGGTAGAAATTAATTTACATTAAAATATGACAGAAAACATACAGTACAAAATAGATGGTGATAATAGGAAGTTGTCATGGTGGAGTAATGACAAATTAAAAAGGGTGGAATTAGCATGAAGTATCAATGAACTGTTGTCTGAATTCAGAGACCAGTGAAGTGAGTGAAATCCAAAAGCTATTTGAGTGTAGAGTATGAATTTTACAGTATGAATGCAGGTCAAAGCCCTTGGTGGATTTCATGCCATTATTAATCTCTAATACATATAATTATTTTTACAATTCGGTTTAAATAAAACAAGTTAATGACAGTTCAAAGATTTGAGATGATGATGAAACATGGGACAGATTATTGCAATATTATCGAAGTATATTAATGGAGGGTAGAATAATAGAATTATTGATATATTTAGAGCTTTATATATCTAGTAAGATTTTACTCACTATTGAAAACCCAATTGATGAACTAAAACACACTGTGCAGAACCTACTAAGATTGAAGATATTTGTGATCTGATTGTGCAAAATTTGGCTTTTAAAAGCCTTAGGATTGCAAAAAGAAGGACAATCCACAGTAGGCAGAAGTTCCATTGTTTCAAGGTAATAGGGAACAGCAATTTACATTTGGAAATTGTGTGTCAAGTCCCAACTGCATTGCGGTGAGAATATTTTGAAAAGGAAGAGTGAACAGCAGAGCATAAATGAAGCTCAGAACAAATAACAGAAGAGAACCAAGTTAAGAACATCAATAAAACAGAAAAAGATGGCAACATGTTTATACAGTGCCTTTAATGAACAAAACATCTAAGGGATTTCACATGAGCGTTATAAAATAAAATTACATTGAACTACATTAGACAACAAAACTTGATCCAATAAGTAAATGTGTTACAAAAGAGGAAAGCAAGAAAAAAGGTGTATTAGTGTAGGGAAAGAATTCCAGAATTAGGGCTGAGGTAACAGTAGCACAGAATTAAAATTGGGGATGCTCTAGAAGCCAGAACTAGATGATGACTGATCTGAGGTGTATGGGACTGAAAGAGATTACAGAAATAAAGAAGTATGGAGGGAATTGAAAACAGGGATGAAACTTTAGAAATCAATACTTTCCTTTACATGGAACCAATACAAGTCAGCGAGAAGGGTGGGAAAGTGAATGGTACGAAGTGTAGGTAAGAACATGGGCAGCTGAGTTTTGGATAGCCTCAACTTTATAGAGAGGACATTCATACAAACGAGAAGCAGGAATAAGCCAATCAGCGTCTCAAGCTTACTTCTCCATTTGATAAAACCTTGGTTGATCTGATACTAACCTCAAACCTGCATCATGCCTACCCCCAATAACTTAACACCCTCTTGCTTACCAAGAAACTTACATCTTCTGCCTTAAAAATATTCAAAGGCTCTGTTTCCATTGCCTTTTGAGGAAGAGTTCCAAAGACTCACGATACTGAGAAAATATTTCACCTTATCTCTATTTTAAATGGGCAACCTCTTACATTAAAACAGTGACCCCTAGTTCTAGATTCTCCTACAAAAGGAAACATCCTTGTAGTTTCCTGGTTTCTATCTCCCTTCCTTTTTGAATAGCAGAGTTACATTTGTCAGCTTACAACCTAATAGGATTGAGGGAATCTAGGGAGTTTTAGAAGTGTAAGACCAATGCATCAGCTATCTCCCTTCTTTTAATGTTCCAACATGAAGTCCATCAGGCCCCGGGCACTCATCAGCCCACAGCTCCAATAATTTACTTAGTACCACTTTCTCTGGTGATTGTAATTTTCCTGAGTTCCTCTCTGCCTTCGTTTTCTGATTTACAGCTGCTTCTAGGTTGTCACTTGGATCCTTTGTAATGAAGGATAATGCAAAACACCTATTCGATTCTTCTACCATCTCCTTGTTTCCATTTTTAATTCTCCAGATTCACTTTCAATAGGACCAACACTCACTTTGTTAACTCATTACTTTTTGAAATGTCTATAGAAACTCATATTATTTGTTTTTATATTTCCAGCTAGCTTTCTCTTCTACTCAAATTTTTTCCTTCTTATTAATCTTTAGTCATTCTTTGCTGTTTCTTACATTCTGTCCAATTTACCTATCTTTGCACAATAATATGTTTTTTTCTTTTTAAGTTTGATACAATCTTTAACCTTTCCAGTTAACCACAGGTGGTGTGTCTGTCCCTTGAACTTTTTCTTACTCATTGGAATATATCTATTCTGTGTATTCTGAAATATCCCATTAAATATTTGCCATTGCATCTCTATTGACCTATCCCTTAACCTAATTTGCCAGTTTACTTTAGCCAGCTCAGCTTTCATCCCCTCAGTCTTGGACCCGCGCCTCTTTTCCTCAAACTGAATGTAAAATTCAATCATATTATGCTACCTCTGGGCACCTTCACTATGAGATCATTAATTAAACCTACCTTGTTGCACAACACCAGGTCTGGTACAGTCTACTCTCTGATTAGCTATACTAGACCTGCTGTTCGAAGAAACTATCTGGAAAACATTCTATGAACTCATCCAGTCTACCTTTGTCCACCTGACTTTTCCAGTCAGTATATAAATGAAAATCTCTCATGATCATTGCTGTGCCTTTCTGACAAGCTTCCATTATTTCTTCCTTTATATTCCACCATCCCATGTGGTTACTATTAGGGGCTGTACACTAATCCTAAAGTGACTTCTTGCCTTTACCATTTCTCATCTCTGCCCAAATTATTTCCACAACCTAGTTTCCTGAACTTAGTTCATTTCTATTATGCTAATACCATAATTAACTAACAGAGCCATCTCTCCACCCTTTCCTTGCTTCCTGTCCTTCCTAAATGTCCTGGACCCTTCAATATTCAAGTCCCAGTTCATGTTCTTCTGCGCAATGCCTCTGTAATTGCTTTCAAATCACATGTATTTAATTCTATTTGCACTCTCAATTCATCTGTTTTATTTCTGAATGCTTTGTACATTCAGATACAGAGACTTTAGTTTTACCCTTTATTTATTTTTAATGCCTCTTGTCTGATCTTTGATTTACTAATAGATTCTCATCCCCGTCTAGTCACGGTCTGCTTTATATTTCCTATAATAATACCCTTTTGCCTTCTCTCTACTCTGATTGATCACATCTTCCCAAATGTTATCCTTTACCCTGACTACTTAGTCTAAAACACTCTCTGTTTCCCTAGTTATATGGCTTGTGGGAACAAGTGCCAGTATAGTTCAGTGTAGACTGTCCCAACAGTACAGATCCTGATTTCCCCAATACTGGTGTCAGTGCTCATGAACTGGAACCTACTTCTCCCTAAGTCTTTGAACCAGATATTCAACTCTCTAATCTGATTATTCCAATGTCAATTTGCACGTGGCTGCAGTAATAATCTAGAGGATGTGACTTTTGAGGTTCTAATTCTTAAATTGCTGCCAAATTCCTCATAATGACTATGCAAAGCCTCCCTTCTTTGTCTTATTTCTTGGTATCTACATGGACTACAATGATTGGGTCCTCCCCCACCCAGTGCAAGTTCCTCTCCAGCCCCAAGATGCCCCAAACCTGGCAGGCAATACAGCCAACTGGACTTAAGTTATTTACTGCAGAGAAAGGTGCCAATCCGTCTGACTATACTATCCCCCTACTATCACTACATCCCTTGTTACCCCTTGCTTGAATGGCTTCCTGTAACATGGTGCCATGACTAATTAGCTTATCCAGGCTGCAGCCCCCACTCTCATCCAAACAACTGAAAAAAACTCAAATCTGTTGGTCAATTGCAAAAGCCGAGGCTCCTGCCCTTTAGGTCCTCTTACATGCCTCACTTGCAGTCACATCATTGTGTCCCTGACCACTAATCAAATCAGAAGACTCTATCCTAAGGAATAAAGTATCCAGGTAATGTTCCCCCCTTGATGTGCCAAAGCATTTACAGCTTATCTTTCAGCTCAATAACTCCGAGTCAAAGTTTTGCGGCTGCAAACACTTCCTGCAGACGTGTTTGCCTTGGATCAAACCAGTATCCAGAAGTTCCATCAACTTTTAGTTGTAGCACATCACACCTGCCTTGTACCTCCAGTGTGTATTAATTAATTAATTAATAATTGCTAGTAAATGAATTCCTCTTACTAAATTATCAAGCTGCTATTCAACACACATCTCAATGAACAGAAATTTCTTCCAACTATATATCAAGAAAGATGAAGCCATTGTTTTCGGTCCCCACTTAGTAAATTAAAGTCTACACCACCCAGTAGGTTTTGACACTGCCAATAAACTTTATATCATATTTAAATACGATAAAACTCACAGTTTTTACTAATAACAGTTACTGATTTACCTGCTGCTATTGCCATACCAAAATGCAAATCAAATACTGTTAAGCTTGAAAAGAACGGAATAGAAAAACATCTTTTCCCTGCCCTTCATCAAACTCCCCACTCAGTATACATTACCTCCTGCAGCAAACATTATCTAAAGCATCGCTTTCCCCTTAATTTTCACTTTAAACCAATTTCTCAAGTATACTCACTTGGCCTGTTTCTCATTCACATACAATCTCCCTCTCTGACCAGTGTAAGTAAGGCATAAATGAGAGACTCAACATCAGATGTTCCGTTAACCTAAGGTAGCTAAATCCAGTAATGTTATGGAGATGGAAATGGCTGGTCTTAGCAATGATAAAAGTACATGATTAGAAGTTTATCTTGAGGTTAAATACAAATCTAAGACTGCAAGCAGTCTGGTTTAATCTCAGACAATTACCAGGTAGAGGGATGGAGTCACTAGACCAGGTACAGAGTTTGAAGCAGGGATCAAAAACAATAGCTTTATTCTTCTCAATATTTACTTGGAATAAAATTCTGTTCATCTGGGTGCCAGATAACTGGGAAATGATAGAGAGGCAAAGCTGGTTATCATATATATATATTCGAACGCTAACAATGTGCTTTCAGGTAATGTTTTTGATTTGATTTAATTTGATTTATTATTGTCACATGTATTAATTATACAGTGAAAAGTACTGTTTCTTGCACGCTATACAGACAAGGCATGCCATTCACAGAGAAGGAAAGGAGAGGGTGCAGAATGTCGTGTTACACTCATAGCTAAGGTATAGAGAAAGATCAACTTAGCGTGAGGTAGGTTCATTCAAAAGCTTGATGGCAACAGGGAAGAAACTGTTCTGGAGTCGGGTTGGTATGTGACATCAGACTTTCTATCTTTTTCCCAACAGAAGAAGGTGGACGAGAGTATGTCCAGGGCACGTGGGGTCCTTGATTTTGCTGACTGCTTTTTTGAGGCAGTGGGAAGTGTAGTCAGCATGGTCAATGGATGAGAGGCTGGTTTGTGTGCTAGATCATGCTTCATTCATGACCGTTGGTAGTTTCTTGTATTATTGGGCAGACTGGAGTCATACCAAGCTGTGATACAACCAAAAAGAATGCTTTCTTTGTGCAACTGTAAAAGTTGGTGAAAGTCATAGCAGACATGCCAAATTTCCTTAGTCTTCTGAGAAAGTAGAGACGTTGGTGGGTTTTCTTAACTATAGTGTTGGCATGGGTGGGTTGTTGGTAATCTGGACACCTAAAAACTTGAAGCACTCAACCATTTCTACTTCATCCCCATTGATGAAGCAGGAGCATGCTCTCCTACGCTTCCTGAAGTCGATGACTATCTCCTTTGTTTTGCTGACATTGATGAAGAGATTATTGTTGTCACATCAGTTCACCAGATACTCATTCCTGTACTCCGTCGAGTCATTACTTGACATCTGACCCACTACGGTGATGTCATCAGCAAACTTGAAAATCAAGTTGGAGGGGAATTTGGCCACACAGTCATTGGTGTATAAGTATAGTAGGGGACTGAGGACGCCTTCAAGGGACAACACATAGATGAGAAATAGGAGGGGGTGTGGATAGATCATTGGGAAATACTAGACTTAATAGATACATGGCAGATTAAATGTAACTAAAACATGTGAAGTGTTACATTTTGGTAGGGATAATAAGGAAAGGCAATATAAAATAAATGTTACAAGTTTAAAGTGGGTGAAGAAACAGAGACATCAGGGAGCTGTATGTACACAAATCTTTAAGAGTGGCAATCAGCATCAGATTGCCACTCCATGCCCAAATCATTAGATGATTTTTCTTCCAATTCTATCTCATCCAACCTTCTAACTCAGGCAGAGTGAAAACTCATCCCAAAGGCCAGTGTCAAAGTCCAGGTCTGTCAAAGTGAAAGAAGACTTATTCCTTCTTATGGCACTAGCTGCCATAAACCAGGTAATTGCCCTTTTTTCCCGTAATAGATCTCATGGCAGTATTTTGAAGAAAAGCAGGAGCATTATCCTAATGTCCTGGCTAATATGTATCCTTCAAACAATTACACAAAAAACAGATTGTCTGCTCATTATTATGTTGTTGTGCATGGGAGCTTGCTGTGCACAAACTGACTGCTGCATTTCCTACGTTACAACAATAACAACACTTCAAAATTATTTCATTGGCTCTGACTTGTTCAAAAACATCTAGTAGTCATGAAAGATGCTATACAAATGCAAGTCTTTTTTTCCTCATAACCAAGACTGTATCAACAATGTCAGGGGGGTGGAGAAAAGAACAAGTTAAGAAAAATCTACATCAAAGGCAAAGGTGGAAGGTGAATTAGAATTTCATAATGTAAAGAAATTTGATCTTCCAAGCAGAGTAGGATTATAATTGTCACAACCTTATTTGCTTACATTACAAAGTGAAAGTTTGTAATTTGTTTCAACACTTTAAGCATGCTAAATTGAAGTGTTGCAGCTATGTCCTAGAGTCAAGACATTGTGAGAAAACTTTCGTAGAAGCAGTTTGAACATCGTCACTGGACCAGGAAAAGAAATTTACCCAGACTTGATCATCAGCCTGTATGACGTGGTAAATATAAGGGGGACTTGATTTATTAATTTGGATGCTGTTTGAGAAAGGGAAGGGAAGGGATTGTAGATATATTTTGGAACAAGGGGTAATTTCTATATACCCGATGTGTAGTTATTCAGGTACCTGAGTGTCATAGTGTACTGTACTCCATTTTTATGTGTATTTTTCTTTTATGTTAATAAATTAATCTTCTTTAGTAATTGTTACATAATGACAGGACTGGTCCCTTTCTGGGTTTTTACATGACTCCTCACAATATTTCAAAAAACTATACACTACCATGAACAAACGTTTCAAGTTGGGACACCTTTGGAGGTAACATCAGTGTGGTTTGTGACACTGTGATGTGCTTAGACATTTCACTGTTAATTATCAAACTGATTCAAGATGTATAGCTGCAAAAAATACTGCTTCATTTCATATAATACTCAGTGAATTGAAATATTTGAATTTTGAAACATTTTCATACAGAAGGCTCTGACAGGTACAAAGCAAAACATGCAACTCTGCATGGAATGCAACAATCACCTATCAATTCCAAAGTACCTAGCTATCAGGAAGAAACAAAAACAAGAAGAAAATTATATAATGTCAGCATGAAAACCAGGACTTAAATATGTCAACTATTGGATCCTATGGTTAATTACATTCTAACTTTGTCATTACTCCCAGTTATCTATTATACATAATACCACAGGCATGAGGCAACTTCCAGTACCTTGTGCAGAAAGTGCCTATTATTCCTGAATGTTGGTAGGCTATAAGCTATTCAAGTGAAAGTATGTACTGTGGAGTGTGCAGATAGCATAGCCAAACTTATCTACAAATCTGAAAGACAGATACACTTTTTAAAACTTCATTGGATCCCAGTTGACACAATTCAGCAAATACAATCTAAGCCACATGAACCTTGTCGACCACAGTCAAGTTTTAGCACAAGAAATCTAGTTGCTTGTCTGCATTTGATGCACATCCTGCCGACTGTAGCTGACTTTTTGCACAGGAAGTCTAGTTGTTTGTCTGCATTCAACACGAACCCCACCAGCCGCACCTGAATTTTAGCACAGGAAATCCTTGGCCAGAGCTGAAACAACCCAAGCCAATGCAAACCCCACCTACCACACATGACCTTTAGTGAGGGAAATCTAGTTGTTTGTATGATTTACCTTGTAATTTTTGGTTGGAACATGTCAAAAAGACCATCAGATACCCTTACGGGTAACAATCAGAAAAGGAAGCAAAATTATTTATCAATTACTAAGAAAGTAGAGTTGCTGCAGAAACTTGATTTCAGAGGCCAATTGAGTGAAGAGTAAAAAGGTAAGGATAAAGACACCTTGACCATTGGCTGGCATGACCTTTGGCCCAAAACATTGTTCATTAAAGACAATAATACTAACAAAGACTGTAAAGGTTTTTGTGCAAACAAGGAAAGAAATCTAGTAAACCAGTTCGTTGAGTATGCAAAAGGTATATTTATATATCTCATTAGAATATATAAATATGTCGGAGGTTGAAGATGTCAAGGAAGTGTTTAAAATTGATAACAATACTCCCATCATGCATTCTTCCTCTGATGGAGAGATTGCAGAAATGGCTACATTAAGATTAACTTGATAATTTGATTTGATTTATTATTGTCACATGCATTAACAGTGACGATGAGGATGGCAGTGAATATAGCAGAGTAAGTGCCCATAGACAATATTTTTAAGATGTGTGATGGATAGATAAATGCACTTGAACAATGTGCATTTATAAGTCAGCAAGAAATGACGCTTATCAATAAAACAAAAGTCAAACTTATGAAACAAAAACCAATGTTGCTGAGGCAGATGAAGTTAGAAGAACTATTGAAGAATGCCTCCCATTAGTGTACATCAATACTCTCATCCTACAAGCAGAATTAGATGGTGCCATGGATGGGAACTTTTCATAGGTACCCTGCATTTATAACTCAGTGATACATCTTACATTCCCAGCTATTGTATTAATATTAGGAGCCTATGGTTAGACTGTTGTAATGTAAATAGGCATAAATATATATATGCAGAATCCAAAAACCAAAATGATCTGAAATCTGAAGCATGATTGGCCCTGAGAATTTCAGATAGCAGATTCTTAACTTGTGTTTGTTCTCATTCAAAATTCATATGTGTACCTTCAACAAGAATAAATGAAAAGCAGTTGGGAGTAGGAATCCCAATTGATTTATTCTTTCCTAACCTGGGGATACTATGGACAGTAGAAAGAGCCGACTGTTGTTTGACTAAGATGAACAAACCCAATAAGCAAACCCTGGGTTCTTCCCAGTCTCTGTATTGGAAAACATTTCCACCTCTTTTTATATTTAGTAATATATATTTAAATAGTACATGTTAGATGCTGTTTCCAGCTAAGTGGGTAATCACATAACATGATGCAGAGCTCCATTTATGTCATTCTTTTAGCAACCAATGCACAAACCATCACCCATCTAAAATGAGAACATTGATCACAATTCCTTGAACTGGTTAAGGGCTACTTCCAACTGTTATTCAAAGGAAATTTGCTGATATTTACAATAAATAATTCAATGCCAGCTTCAGATTTACCTCATAAATACATCTTTATTTTAGCCATTTCAAAGCTAGACATCTTAGGATGAAAAATAATGATACTTGACATTGATGATAATGTGGAGCTGTACAGAGCCCATTGTATATTATTGGAGCAATAAGGTCCTATTAAAAATTACAGCTATGTGTAGGAAAAATGCTAAATGGACAATTTCCTTTGCAGTTTGAATTAACTCATTCAACTTGCTGAAAATTCACAAGTTCATTGGTGGGCAAAAAATACAACTTTTCCAATGAACAAATAAGACATTTCTTAAAGCATGTTAAAACAAGGGTGGCACTGTATTTTGCAGACAGTATGTCAACAATCCAGTTTCTTAATGAATTTTTAAAAATCACTACTATGTGTTCAAGTATAATTGCTTTAGGGCATGGTGTCTGGTATCTTGGACTCTCAAACACAATCAGTAAAAGGAATGGTTTCTCCCACAGAAGGGAGTAACATTGCAGCTAGACAGAGTACCTCATCTTACAGTCCTTGTGTTGAAAAAGGAAAGTTAACTTTCTTTGTGACAAAAACGCATCTCGTCTGAGAATCTGAGTTGCCCCTTTGTGCAAATTCATTCTTTTGGATGAGAATGAGTTTCACTGTTTGATAATTAGCCAGTATATTCTTAATTATAACCAAGTGTGTGACTTTTAAAATCAAGTTTGAATCCAAACCAAAATGTCCTATTTTGAGGGATGGTTTGCAAGAAGGTTTTTGTTTTTATTCATATGGCTGGGGAAGCAGATATGGTTTGATGTTTAAGTTAACAATCCATTCAACATCTTGAGCTGATGCATTGTGAATAATTGTGATGCCATCAGAAATAGATCTCTCAGGGCAGAGGTTTAGTGTATGGGTGATGGTCTAACTTGAATGGCCACAGTCACAACTTGAACTGTTCCTCATGTCCCACTTGTGGCGCAACTGGCTACATCTTCCGTGGCCCATCCTCAAGCAGCTGACGGTTGTCCATATCTTCCGTGAAAGATCGAAACCTGAGACTTCATCACTTGGGTCAATTACCAGGTTATGATTGGTGATGTTTGCAGTCAGAGGCTAGTGAATGACAACTAATACATTTTGGAGTCAGGAAATGAACATTATTAAATGGTGTCTTACCTTAGGACTTCTTTGCTTCATTAATTTATCAGTGAGTGGGGTTATAGTGGGAATCAAAAGTAAATCATTAGCAGCATTGAAAGAGTTAGAAGGATATTTTTTCCCTCAACAGGCTGCATTCTCATGCTGGACATTTATAAGTGTGGTTAGTGTCAATTAAAATGAGAAAATATTTGTCAAAGTAAAGTACATTTTTCTGTTAACAAATCCGACTTGTCTGAATAGAAATAGAACATTATTGGTTGGTGCTACTTTACTGGAAGGTCACTTTTAAACTTGGAAGTGAAACCAGAAGTTATGTGGCAATAAATGTTGTCACAACTGGTTCAGGATATTCTCATTTGTACATAGGATTGTTGTTTGTGGTGCTTTTAAGGTTCAAGTCTTTTGGACCTTGCTGTCTGGCAATTGCACAGGGCCTGGTTTAAAAAAGCAGAACTGGTTGCCTGATATAAGCAACCAAGTTGTGTGCAAATGCCTGACAAAGCTGTGGTTGTAAAAGGCATCATAATGGAACCCAAGCTTTTGATGGAATTTGTAAATGGAGGCATAGAGTACAAAAGCAGTGACTATGTTTCCAATTCTGGGCACCTAAAAGATGTGAGGGGGATGGTTAAGGGTTTGGAGGGGGAGTAAAGGGCCCAGATGAGGAAAACCACTAGGGCCCAAGATTTATCTACCTAGCCCTGCAAAGAGGGAATGGGATTCTCAGCCTAACAAGGGGGACCACCAACATGCATCTCACAACTCCAGCCAGTATTCCATTCAAAATACTGGGGAGAGTGATGGTTCCTCTGGAGAGAGCAGCAAAAGCTAAATCCATGATGGCTAGCATTTCCATATGTGGAAAAATGGGGATAGGGAATTCCAGAATTAAGGTAATAGACAGCCACTTCTGCAGCTACAGATGTGAATTCATGATGTTATGCTGTCTCCCCAGTATCAACATCAAGGACGACACTGAGCTAAGGGTGGATAGAAAAAGCAACAAATCTCTCAATTCCCAAAGCCTGTCCAACATCTATCTGTAAGGTTCAAGTCAGGTCTGAAGCAATACTCTCCTCTTACCTGGATGACCATAGCTCCAACAACATTCAAGAAACTTGACAGCACCAAGGAAGAGGCAGCCCGCTTGATTGACACCCCATCCACCATCTTAAACATTCATTCTCTCCATCACCGACGCATAGTCACATCAGTGTGCACGATATACAAGATGCACTTCAGCCAAACCTCCTTCAACAGCACCTTTCAAAGCCACAACCTCTACCATCTAGAAGAACAAGGGCAGCAAATGCATGCAAACACAATTACCTGCAAATTCCCTTCCTAGCCACACACCATCTTGAGTTGTAAATATATCACCATTCCTTTTCATTGTCACTGGGTCGAAAACCTGGAACTCAACAGCATTATGGACATGTCCGAACTTGAAAGACTGCAGAGGTTCAAAGAAGACAGCTCACCAACACTTTGTTAATATTGTTAATTAGCTGAATGGAATAAATTTGCAGGGCTATGGGGAAAGGTGGGACTGGCTGAGTTCCTTTTGCAGAGAACCGATAGAGACATGAAAGGTCAAATGGCCTCCTTCTGTACTGTACACATTCTATGGTTCTACAAACATGAATAGATCTTCCTGAGCATTGTGTAAATGGAGTCCAGATGAGGTGTACTTTTCAAATTAGGAGTAGTAGGAGGCCAGGATAAAACAGAATTAGGAGTCTGTCGACATAACACAGTCCCATTCTAAAGTCAAATATCTTATTTTCATTTATATTTCAATTTTAATGCAGCCTGTTCGCCCCTACACTCCAGTAATTTATTTGTAAGACAGAGAATCTGGCAGACAGCTGCCAAGAAAAATGAGTGATGCACTCAATGTACCTGGAACCAGGAAAAGACAAAACAACGGACTATGTTGACTTCCTTCCTGCCAGCACATCCGCAACCAAAGAGTTGAAGGAATGAATTCTCTCCAAAACTTCACAGTCCCACAGAAGGGAAAGACCATCTCAACACTGCCATAAGCAACAACTGACAGAACTATTTTCTTTCTTTTCAATGTTTTGTAGCGTTTTACATAAGCCTAAAAGCAAGCCTTCTGTGTAATCAACAGCAAATGCTAATATGTTTAGAATTTAACCAGTTCAATACAATATGGAATTATTTTGTTAAGTTAGTACTGCATTTCCTAATTAAATAAAAATCGCATGACTTAAATGGCAATGAAACCTTATGAACTGTAAATATTCTGGAAATGTGATAATATCAAGTACAGTGCAGCACAGGAGTTTTCAAAGACCATTTCAGATAGAAGCCACTTATCATCCCTCTCCCACTGTGTTAAAATCAAGTCATCAAACTGCCTCTAATGCTGAACTAATTCTCACCCAAATATGGAATTCTTGTTTCACCCCTTCAAGTTTTCAAACTTGATGTCACAGAATCACTGTCACAGGGTAAATCTCAGGCTGTAGCTCTCATCAATCTTGTAGATATCTTAAATCAGGAACTTTGACTCTTCCCTTTGATTTCTCAACAGAACAAAAACAGATAATACTCTCACGTCTGGCTGGCAATATGAAGAGTTTAAAGACAGCTTTTTAAACAGCACAATGGTCTGTAAAATAGAAGCAGCACACCAGCAGCTGTTCAATAACCACAGAGCTTTGTCCTTTTGTAACTTCACAGCAATAAAGATGATGACCCACTTTGGGCTTTCAAAAGTATGTGGCTAACCACTAAATACAGATGACTAACCAGGTATAGAGTTTATTATTATTAATGATATCAATCAGCAATGTGTGATGTAAATGTAAACAAATAGGTGATTCAGGTTGTGTGCAAATCAGTAAGAAGTGTAAAAGAAAAAAGAAATACAATACTCATTGAGAAAGAATAAAATATCATTAAAATAAAAGCAGTCTACAAATAATTTACACAAAATGAGATTATTTTTCACTGTTTTGGCTCCTTTCAAAGGGAATGTCTCGGCAAAACTGTGCGCAGACCCATTTCAAATAGAATATCTTACCCTCAGAGGGATTTGGACCATTATTGAGCCCTAATCATTTTCTTGTCAATAATGATTATCCTTAAAGAATGGGTCCAATCATTAATGACCTGCTTTAAAGAGGCAGCAACACCTTTATTAACATCCAATGACTGTTCAAAAAGTGATTATCCACTACTGACAACAAACTAAAAATAAGTTTCACATTTGTTACTCCTGTCCCTCTTTTAAAAAGAGATTTCTTGCCATGATTGAACTCAGTCACTTCTCCTACCAACTCTTTCTCCAGGACGCTACTCCAGTTTGGACTGAATTCTTCATCTGTTCAGTATGCTGTGTTCATGCCATCAGACTGTAAATTTCAGAAACATTAATATGTTTAATTTCTTATCTTTCTCAGCTGCAATAATTTTATTTTGTAGACTGTAATAATGTTGGACACCAGGCCAAAATAATCCTTTGAATCTTACACACAAGAGAAATAACGATCCTAGTGGCACACCTGGGAACAAAGCAGCAGCTTTTACATTTTCAGATCACCAAATCCAGTTTGTGATGAGATGCTAAGACTTGGATCTTTACAGCACCTTTTCACATCTTTTTGACATCCACAGGAAATGGATTACTTTTGAAGTTGTGCCAAAGCAATATACAGGCAAACATGGCAGCTAAAGTTTGCAAAGCACCCACAAATGCAAACAAATGAATGACCTGGTAAGAGGTAGTAATTCAGTGTCTTAACAGTTAAGGAATATGCACTACTTAACATGCTAAAAAATTCTGGCAACAGAATCTCATATATAACTGATTTCCTCTTTCTTCTTCCTTCCTACAAAATGCTGTTTTATTAATTAATTTCCTGCAATAACACTGTTTCCGAATGGCGTAAAATTACAACCATCATCTTTGACTTGGCAGAAATAAAGTAATTATTTTTTAAATTGTCCTTTTTAAGCAATTTAAAAATTTATCTAAATTGAGACTGGATTTGCATTTTCTATTTCTGTGAATGCATTTTACAGTTTCAGCATGAGTCACTTTAAATAAGTCACAGTTCCCATATTCTTAAATTTGCTGCCTTGGTGTTTCAACTCATTGCATGGTATTTCTTTCAACCAAAATTAGCTGAGCAGAATCAACAAAAGATTGCAGAAATTTAAGCACAATTTGCATTCAGCACAACTTAAGTTTCCGTGCTAATCTTAAAGAAGAGACAGTGGAAGGGTTATGCTCCCATGATGAATTAATCATCATTGGACAGTTCACTAATTACACTCGTTTGTAGAACTTCAGGAAGGCTTTAAAATTTAATTGCTTCTTTTGGGTGCAGAGACAGGAAAAAATATATTTTAAAAGCTATCAATTGTGATTTATCAAGAATTGATTTAATGTATTCCAATATAACATAAGGTGCAGGAGTAGACCATTTGGCCCCTCGAGCCTGCTCCGCCATTCAATAAGAACATGGCTGATCTTTTCGTGGACTCAGCTCCACTTACCCTGCCCAGTCACCATAATCCTTAATTACTTTACTGTTCAAAAATCTATCTTCGCTTTAAAAACATTCAATGAGGTAGCTTCAAGTGGGCAGGGAATTTCACAGATTCACAATCTTTTGAGTGAAGAAGGTCCATCTCAACTCAGTCCTACATCTGCTCCCCCTTATTTTGAGGCTTTGCCCTCTAGCTCTGGTTTCACCCACCAGTGAAAACAACCTCCCTGCTCCTATCTCATCTATTTCCTTCATAATTTTATATGTTTCTTTAAGATCCCCCCTCATTCTTCTAAATTCCAATGAGTACTGTCCCAGTCTACTTACTCTCTCCTCATAAGCCAACTCCCCCAACTCCAGAATTAATGTAGTGAATCTCCTCTGCACTCCCTCCAGTGCCAATATATCTGTTCTCAAGTAAGAAGACCAAAACTGTACACATTACTCCAGGTGTGGCCTCACCAGTACCTTATACTGCAACATAACTTCCCTGTTTTAAAACTCCATCCCTCTAGCAATGAAGAACAAAATTCCATTTGCCTTCTTAATTATCTGCTGTACCCGCGAACCAACTTTTTGTGATTCATGCACAAGGACACCCAGGTCCCCCTGCACAACAACATGCTGCAATTTTTTACCATTTAAATAATAGTCCATTTTCCTACCAAAATGGATGACCTCAGATTTGCCAACATTGTACTCTACCTTCCAGACCTTTGCCCACTCACTTAAACTATTTATATCCCTTTGTAGACTTTCACTGTCTTCTGCACACTTTGCTCTAACAAGAAAATAGACTTAATATTTTTAAAAATTAATATCAGGATGGATAAATTAGGTTACTCAGGTGGTGGATTGACACTGATTAAAATATTTGCTTATTGTGATAAAACTATTCTCAGTTGTCTTAATCAAACTTCATCAAGTTACCATCTTTAAAGATAATGAGGATTCACTGCCCAGTTTTGCAGTGATGCAAATGAGTTTGAGCAGAAAATTGGGAGTGGGGGAGGGGAGATGAACTCTTCAAAACTGCACTGAAAGCAAAATCTCTGTTCCTTGCATGAATCATATGCAGTTTGCTTGAAATTTTAATAAAAAAGGTATATATAGTGCGCGTTTCATACTTTTCTCTGGCCCTAAATATTTTGGCGGAATTCTGCTTGTTTATGAAATTTTATGTTACTTATACTAATGCGACTGGCAGGTAATTTAGGTATCAATTGACATCGGCAAAATGGGCACAAGTGGGCATAATTTGAAGTGTAACTTGTCTCCTATTTCTCCAGCATGGTAGAGTTTAGTCACAAAATCATCTTGAGGGAAATTAAACACTTCTTTGGCACAGCATCAATGCCCTGAGTATCTTTTTTTTCCTACTGGAATCATTACGTCAACAATGATCTCCAACTAAAATACATTTGTTTGAAATAAATTCCATTTTGTATTAAACAAAAAAAAATCAATTTTGCCGTTTTCAGGCCTCTTTAAGATGGTGATGGCAACATTTTTGTGATTATGTTTGTATTTAAACTAATTGTTCAATTTAAATCTATTTTCTAACTACAGTTTGCTAATCGACTAGTGAGCCATTCGGATTTAACATTTGCCCAACAACATCTCACACACAGAAAATGCGTGAACGTTATAGTGCAATTATTTCTCATTTGCTTTCTTCAACACTGGTATTTTTAGTAATCATTAATTGCAATACCATAGTAAAGGTAAGCTTGTTATTTATTTGCTGCTGAGTATTAATTACAACTCAGGTGATTTACCTCTGCTTCATTAGGCCTGCCTCCAGGTTCCTAATAATTGTGTCTTCATTAGCTCCTCAGTGGTGAGGGTTTGTAATAACACCCCATAATTGTTTCTGATGACCTCAATTGGTCTAACTAACAGATTGTGTTTCCTTTTTTCAGCTCCTTTATTCTGCTCTCACCTGTGAACTGGGTACTGTGTGCTCAAGAAGCTTCCACTGCCCTCTCATTGTTTCAATAATCCTCTTACATGATTGTATGAGATCACTGACATCTGCCCTGTTGCACTGCATTCACCATATGTGATACCTGGAGCAAACAGCAGGCTACACGCCGGCTGGGGAACCTCTTCTCGGACACAAAAAATAACCTTTCCTATATCCAAATACAGGAGAGAGCATGTGCAAACAGAAACAAAAAGGCAATCGGCAAAATATCTGGAAAAAGTAACTTTTTGTAGTAAATAGTAATTCTGTAATTTGTCATCAGAACAATCTTATATTATGTGTCATTCACACATCTGCTGTAATTTAGATAAAGACCCATTGTCAAGGTAGCTTTAGTGGAACCTGTCACTGAATAAAATTGTTGTGTCTTGCAAATATTATAAAAAGAAATAGTGTAAATATGCTGTGAACAAATTATATATGATGTTACAACTGGTGTATATGATCTATAGGTAACAGCCAATACAATGTTTAGTTGTGAATTACTAGCAATGCTGCTACTGATGTCAATGAATTGCAAATGATACTTCAAATGTTTAATCAACTATAGGTGACTGAGCAATAACAGTTGTTTGCAAATTACAGATAATGTTGCAGCTAGCTGGTAGTAAATGACTGAATGTTAAATATCAATTTCAAACCACTTTGGTATCATTCTTAGTCCTAGGATGATCTGAATTCTTCGACTGGCAAATGCACTGAATTAAATGTTAGCCCCTAGTAATTTCTTCGTATCTAAAAAGTAGGGCTTGATGTCGATGAATCCTCAAACACTGCAGACATTTACAAAAAGGACCTCTGTGATTAGTACTTTTCAAGAACAGTATAAAAATCCTATCACTTAATACTTGAGTCAACTTAGATACTCAGGAAGAAGTTATTGCAGATCAAGAAATGACTACGTCAGCAAATACATTGAGGCATTTAGATGATGTCATAAACTGTGACTGCACAACAAGTTTAACTGCCCTAGAACTTCAAAGTGAAATTTACCCTCAAAATCACTGCTGGGATATCTGTTAATACAGTGTGAATATATGAGGGTTTGTGTTACAATTGTCTATGCTAACACTGTATGTTAGTGGAAAACTAAAGGCCATGTCTCATTAATATGCAATGACATCCACATTGACAGATTAATAACTGTGAAGTAATCAGCACAGTTAGTTACAAACTTCCTGTCAAGCAAGCATTTGCAATTCATTACGTTATAATTCCTGAGTTCTGATGACGGACTCCTCCTAAAATAGTAACCTTTTTGTTTTAAATCTTGACAAATTCATTGCGTATTTCCAGCATTTTCTGTTAAGTACAACATAAACATTGCTTGGACAGGGAAATATATTCTTAATTATATAAAACTTATCACAATGCAGCTGACATTTTCCATTTTGTTGCAGAATCCAAATAAAAGCATTGCTGAGAGGTAATTTAATTTCTTACCTTTAGCATGCAATACATAACACAACAAACATGCCCATTCATGTGGTTCACATGCCCATTTACCCAACACAATCTGAATATAATAAGGGCATTCTTCACATACAAGCCTTCCAAAATTAAATACACCACTTCTTAGCTTTAGAAATCCGAGGCCAATGATTCTGACTTTTCACAAATTGTCACATTCTCTAAAACTTATAGTCACCACTGTAAAATACACCATTTCCACCAACTAAAAGCATCAACGACCATCAGGACTACAGACTTTAGTTAAGTAGCTACAGCTTGTATTAAATTTCCAATATAACTCAGTCAATGCAAATGGTATTTTCTTAAAGGCAGGTTCCAGGGTGAATCAACCCATGGCACAACTCAAATCCCAAGAAACATGCAGCTTAAAGATGGAATAAAATTCAAACATAGCAAAGATCGTCAATGTTTTTTATGTGATTTATATAATTCTACTTTAAATTGAAACGGCATTTGCCAGTATAATGAATCATCATTTTACAAGATTATGGCAGCTGAATAATCATGGGAATTAATTCATAATATGTTCTCACTATACTAAGCATGAAATTCATTCCTAGGGAATTAATCGTTTAATATCTTATTTCCTGGCAAAACATGTGTTTGATATTTATTATTTATGCTTGTATTCCAAAAAATCTTTTCCCACTGTTTTGAAAATTTATCATCATCCATATTTTTGTCCTTGCAGACTATTTGCTCCCTTACATTCGTCAACAAGCTGTGGACATCACTGTTACCACATCAGTCCAGTTCTATGATTTGCCATTGAGGATTGAAGCTGGTCATGCAGAATCTTCCTTTCCTTAAATTATTTTCATGCCATTCCCATGTAACAGTTCAGTTGAATCATGAATAATTGAGTGAAGTCATGACAGTAGTCTTGGGAACTATTCTTATAACCTTCTGGTTATGAATTACTAGTTTCACAGGGGTGGTGTCCAAACAGTTTCTCATGAAGCCAATTCCTCCCTAATACCTGCAACGTTTGAAGAAGATGGATTTGGTTGTTCTCAATTGGACAAGCTATGGAATAGAATGAGACTTGTTAGCAAGAAGACTCCTACTCCTTCCTACAAAGTTGAAAATGTCCCCTCTGGCTGATCAAAGACTGACATAGATTTGGTGCAAATGTCTATCTACAAACAAGTTGGAAGATTTATTACTTAAAGCACATTCCTATTGTGCTCTTCTCATCATACAAACAACTAAACAAACATCAGTGTAGACAAACCTAACTTTTGTAATTTCTGATAATCAGTTTGGATGCTGCTGAACTCTGTAAACACTACCACCACTCCAATTCTAAAACTTCCCAGAGTACAAATCTGCATAAACCTCAAAATTCAAATTTTCTTGCCTTCCTTAATAAAAGGATAAAAACACTATATTACCCCATCAAATACAGGCAAAATGTTTGGTGGAAATTGCCACTAATCAAAACAATTACCTAGGCAGATTGACCTCATCTTTCTATGTCTGACTACCTGCAAATTAAAGCTTTATTTTTTCTGTACGGGACAAAATGCTGCTAACCTTTCTCCCCCCTCATATAGAATTCACTTTTATTTTTGGGTCAATATTACATGTATATTTAAAAAGGCATTATCACTATCAATCAAATTGTAAATTATATTTCAGGTTTGGGCACAAATTAAATGTCTCATATTAATTTTCCATGACAATCTATTATTTATTTTCCCTGGTTTTAGAGAAGTGTTTTTTTATACTGATATTTATACATACAAATGGCAAGCTGTCACCAAATAAGCTCCTAAATGTAGGCTGATAACCCTAACAATTCTGTCCTACAAGTGAACAGCTTGCAGCTTGAAATTAGGCTTCAAAAACAACTGAAGCATAATATTCAAGCTGGCTGACAACAGACACAATGAGACTGGATTTTGTGTTGTGTTAGCTCATTAATGATAAACGGCACACAGATGTTCAATACCATTACCTATAAAACATTCCCCCCGCTACCTTCTCCCCAGATTTGGACAAAATATTCAACTTATCTCTGCATTTGTATGTATCTGAAAGTATCAATGATATGTGTTTCATTGATACCTACTTTTGATTTTATTTGAACACTGCTAATCTGTTAACCCAGGGTTCTTTCAATAAACAGAGGACTGGCAGCATACAAAGAGGTAAGGTGCTTACCTGTGGTTACTTAATATGCTGAAATTGACACTAACACTAGGGTAGCTCTAGCTGAACACTTTTTTTGTTTTAGGAAGTGGTGGCCTTATGGTTATAATGACATTTAAATATATAATTAAAGAACCCAATAATTTACAGCCACAGAGCCAAGCAATTACAAACAGCTTCATTGTTCAACAATGGCTTTATTCCAGACAGAGTCAGCTGGATACTTGGACAATTCTGCCCCACAACCCAAACTTGCCAAGCAGAAAACTGAAAGAAAACTACAATAATTATTTCAAACTCTGTCTTGCTTACATTATCTAATTTGATATCTTTTGCACAAAAACATTCCCCGCAGTCCTCAAGCCTCAAATGATGTTCCTTCTTTCTGTAAAATTAAGCTGTTGGTAGCCATTTTGGTCTGTAAAACATCAATAAAAATGTGGTCTGACTTGTTAAATGTTTCTAAAACACAACGGAATACAAGGGATTCCTTGTTTTATGTAAATATCTGCCATTGGAGGCTGAAAACAAAAAACTCAATTTAAAAAAAGAAGCACAAAACAGCAGTCTCGCCCACATGCAAATGAGCCTTATTGTAAGGTTTTAACTGTCGAAGGTAAAGAAGAATTTTATTGAACCCTTTCATTCAGTAAGGTCTCAACACATGCCAAATTGTTTTAAAAGTGACTGTCAGTTATTTTAAGTATTTCAGAAGAATTACATGAAGTATTAACAGCTAGGATTTATGGGTAAGTGCACTTTTACGCAAATTAGTTTATTTGAAAGCTTTCTCATCCACTATCACCTACCCCCTCCCAGGTTAATTGTACAGAATCATTCTATTTGGAACAGACTCATTGAAACTTCACCAATGTTTCTTCACTATTTTAAGCATTTATTAGAATAGCAAGTGCTATGTAAAAGGTTGCTAGGATGAACCGTTTAATGTGTATATACAAACAATTAACTGTTAGTAACACAATAGCACATGAACATTAAGATTTATATTTCTTATATTTCTTCTGCAAAAAGATTGAACATTTTGGGGAAATTAAGTTGCAATTTCTTCCATGGAAATGAGAGTTGAGAGAGAAGACAACATCTTTCTACAGCTATAGTGATCAGTTAAAACAATGGGCAAGATTGAATTATTTCAATGGTGTACATATAATACGCAGTAATGATTACATTTTAATGTTATTTCTCAATAATCTGATGCAAATTCAATTCCAAACTGGTTGTGATTATTTCTTACTTTTATCGTTTCAGTGACACATTGTCAAGTAACAACTTTAGATTGTCACAGCTGCTGTCTATCATGACATCAACAGTAAGAATAGAAAAACAATCCTTTCCAGACAGCAGTTTGTGATACTAATACACAACTTTTCTGTTAAAATTAATACTGTTATGTAGCTATAATATATTACAAAACTATATATTTGTTCATGCTTCTTGACAACCTTTTCATAAATTCTTAGATTCACATAAATATTACCTATGAAAACTTGTAATATGATAATTATACCTTTGTGGAATCAGTATAGTGTCACCATTGGTAAAATTGTGAGATTGCAGAGTGGCACATTTACTTTGGCAGTTACAAATACAAATGTAAAGATATGTGTTTATAACTGAAAAACAGACAGAAAGAATGACTTGAAAATGGAGTCTGAATTGTATCTGCATGCCCTTGTCCAATTATTCTCTGGCCTCTAACCTGACTTAATCTGAAGATTACATTTGGTTTTGACTTCCCAACACAGGAAACTTGCTAAGCGATTAATATTGGAAGAATTAAAGAGATTCCAGAGAAAATAATTTCATCTCAGAGGTGCATAAGGTTTCCACTCAAAATATCAGTCATGGTTCATTTATGACATCATCTAAAGCCCCCAATTCTAGAATAACTGCCATCTGTCTCAGTATTCTCCATGTAAGTATATTTGTAACTTCTGGCAGTCTATACTTGGGAGCCATTTTAAGAAAATTTCATGTTAAAACAGAAACTAACAAATACTCATTACATTAATTGCTGCACTGCTGCGGGAGCCGTTTTTAACAATCAGTCTGATCAGATGAACAAAAAAGGTCTCTACAGTATTCAAAGTGGTGCGGGGAGCACTGCCCTGGCAAACAGCTTGCCCTGAATGCCATGCAAAAATAAATAAAGCTGGCTATTCATTCTATTACTGCTTTCGGGCCTTCACAGTGTGCAAATTTAGCTGTTGCGTGTCTACAACAACAGCAGTGTCTCCACTTCAAAAAGTACCCATTTATTGTAAAGCACGTTGGAAAGTTCTGAGAGTTACTACATGCATACATTGATCTGGACCTTCTGAGGAGTGGCAATCAGCATCAATCTGCTCAAACTACCCCCCTCCCCCCACTCAAATATTCCTCTGTGTGGGGGAGGGGGGGGGGTGTTGGGGGGGAGGGGGGGGGGTGTTGGGGGGGAGGGGGGGGGGTGTTGGGGGGGAGGGGGAGGGGGGGTGCGGGGGTGTTGGGGGGGTTGGGGGGTGTTGGGGGGGTGCGGGGGTGTTGGGGGGGTGGCAGGTGGGTGGGGGTGGCGGGGTGTGGGCGTGGCGGTGGTGGTTGGGGGTGTGGGGGTGGCAGGGTGGCGGGGGGGTGGGGGTTGGGGTGGGGGTGGCGGTGGCCGGGGGGTGGCGGGGAGTGGGGGTAGGGGTGGCGGGGGGGTGGGTTGGGGGGGTAGGGTAGCAGGGGGGTGGGGGTTGGCGGTGGCGGGGGGGTGGGGGTGGCGGGGGGGGTGGCAGGGGGATGGGGGTGGCGGGGGGGTGGGTGTGGCGGGGGTGGGGTGGGTGGGGCTGGTAGGGGTGTGGGGGGATGGGGGTGGTGGTGGCAGGGGGATGGGGGTGGGGGTGGCAGGGGGAATGGGGTGGGGGTGGCGGGGGGATGGGGGTGGGGGTGGCGGGGGGATGGGGTGGGGGTGGCGGTGGGGGTGGGGTGGGGGTGGCGGTGGGGATGGCGGGGGGGTGGGGTGGGGGTGGCGGGGGGGTGGGGTGGGGGTGGCGGGGGGGTGGGGTGGGGGTGGCGGGGGGCTGGGGTGTGGGGGTTCTGGATTACTGCAATATTAACCCTAATCTATAAAATCAACAGATTAAATGTGAAATAAAGAATTATTTAAATTAAATGTGTTTCGTTGTCTCTCTTTTTTTTACAGTTATGCTCTCCAATTTTTATTGTTTCAACTGTATTTCATTTTGTTGTAATATAGCCAGGATCCTTTCTAAATAATTTTAAATTGTTTTTTCCTTTCACCAGCTCCTTTTGCACTATTTTGGAGGTGGGACGTTTGAAAAGATTGAGCTTTCATTCCCTGAAACTGGCTTTAAAGGTTTATTTGTTAAACTTGAAAGACAAAGTTAAGTTAATATAAGAACATGCTGTGAAAACTTAGCAGGCCAGGCAGCATCTGTGGAGAGAAACAAAGTTAACATTGCTGCCAAAAAATAGTCTGTGATAAAAACACACAGGACAAGATGGAGGGATGCCGTGTTTTTTTTGTTTTGCCATTTTGGTCTTGTCTTATTCCTTTCTTCATGCCTCCTTTGGACACAACACTTACTTCTTTACTTACACATTACCACTCTCTTTTGTTAGTTAACATCTTCTAGCCTCTACCGTATCACAGGCCTTATCCTTTGTTTTTCTAGCATCTTTCCCCATTCCACTGGCTGATGACACAAAGATATGTGAAGAGGACACATTGAAACTGGGGCAAAAACCTGGCAAATGGATTATAATGTGGGAAGGTGTGGAAAAATAAAAAAGCATATCTAAATTGAGATATTGCGGAGCTCGGAGATGCAGAGGGATCAAGAAGCCTTAATACATAAACTGCAAGAGGCTAGTATGCAGGTATAGCAAGTAATTGGGGAAAGCTAATAGAAAATTACAATTTTTGAGAAGGAAATTAAATACACAAGTAGGGAGGCTATACTTTAGTTATACAGAGCTCTGGTGAGACCACATCTGGACTACTATGTGCAGTATTGAGTCTCCTTATTTAAGGAAGGGTTATTTAAGGAAGCAGTTCAGAAAAGATTTACTAAACTGATACCTGAGTCAGGGGAGTATTCTTATGAGGAAAGATTGGACAAGATAGGCTGGTATCTGTTGGAGTTTAGAAGTGTAAGAGGCTATTTAATTGAAACATGTATGATCCTGAGGTGTCTTGACAGAGTGGATGTGGAAAAGATGTGTTCTTTGGTGGGAAAGTCTAGCATTAGGTGCGGTTGCTTTACAATAAGGGATCATCCATTTAGGACAGAGATGAGGAAAATTTGTTTCTCTCAGAGGGTTGAGGATTTTTTGGAACTATCATCCTCAAAAGGCGGTGGAAACAGAATCTTTGAATATTTTTAAGGCAGAGGGAAGTAATCTAGGGAGTGAAAGGTTACCAGGGGTAGGCAGGAATGTAGGGTTGAAGTTACCATCAGATCAACCTTGATCTTACTGAATGTGGAGCAGGCTCGAAAATGGCCTAATCCTGGTCCTAATTGTATGTCCGTATTTCTATTTTCAGTTCTGATGAAAGGTGATCGACTTGAAATGCTAATTTTGTTCCTCTCCACAGGTGCTGCATGGGCTGCTGAGTTTTTCTGGCATTTTTGCTCCTTTTTCAGGTTTCCAGCATCTGCAGTATTTTGCTTTTGGAATGTGAAACTGGATCAAAACTCAGAAGGCCTCAGCTGAATATCATGATTATCTAACTGCCATTCAGGAAACACTGTTTGAATGCAAAGGGAATAGTTGGATAATTTTCAATCAAACAAAATTGAGTTTAACATGACTCAGACATTCAACTGAAATGGCATTTAAAACTTGTATTTGAATTTGGATCCAGCTCTTGGCCACTTAATTAATGATATCAGGCCACCAATGAATGAGTTGAATTCTGTGACAGCCAGAAACAGATGTTGGCTAAATTTACAAGGTGGCACTAATGTGTAATGATGTTTGCACTGAAGGATTAGTGATTTGTTTTTTTTTGCTACAGGTTTATAGAGAAATAGTTTACAATTAACAGCAAATGCTGTGGTCAGTATTGTCATGTAACTTTTCCTTCATTAAACTTAACAAAAACAATTAATAAGTGGCACTCCACTGACAAGGAATTATCCTTTGATGATGACAAGTTTCTCCGGTCAATTTCCCATGTTAAATATAGACACAGAAATTTTCACTGAATGGTTTGCCAATAATTCTGCTACATCTGACCTTGCTTGCTGTTTTTTGTTTGAATAAAGAATTATCTTCATTTGAATTTTACAAAGTCAGTTTGCAAATTTCACTGGTTACTCTAAATTGCAGTTAATTATCAAAGTTATTTGATGTAAACATGGTGTAGTTCTGGACAATGAATGTCTCGCTGATGGTTCAGTTTCTCAGAATATTTTATCCTTTTGCCAGAGGGACACATTATGGGGAATGTTCTTCCAATATGGGCAGCATGGTGACACTGTGGTCAGCACTGCCACCTCACAGCATCAGGACCTGGGTTCAATTCCAGCATGGGTGACTGGCTGTGTGGATTTTGTACGTTTCCCCTGTATTTGTGTGGGTTTTCTCTGGGTGCTCCGGTTTCCTGAAATCTAAAGATGTGGATTAGGTTGACTGGTTATACTAAATTGCCCCTTGTCCCAAGATGCATGAATTAGTGGGGTATATATGTGGGGTTATGGAGAGAGTGCCTGTGTAAGATACTCTGACGGAGAGTTGGTGCAGACTTAATAGAATTAGTAGATCCATTGGTGGTCATTTTAAAAATTCTTTTGACTCTGGACTAGTTGCTACAGATTGGAAGGTACCTAATGTAAGCCCATTACTCAAAAACAGAGGTAGAGAAAAAACAAGCAATTATAGGCTATGGAGACTAACATCAGTACTGGGGAAGCACATAAGAAAGCACAATAGGGAATCTTCCTAGCACGGCATTTGGAAAGCAGTGACATAATCAGACACAGTCAACATGAATTTACAAAGGGAAATCATGCTTGACAAATCTACTCAAATTCTTTGAGGATATAATTAGTAGAGTTGATCAGGGAGAACTTGTGGATGTTGTTTATTTAGATTCTCAAAAAGATTTCAACAAGGTCTTACATGACAGATTACTATGACAAGTTAAAGTGCATGGGACTGTGGGTAGTATCTTGAGATGGATAAAAGGTTGGTTAGCAAACAAGTAGCAGAGAGTTGCAATAAGTGAGTATTTTTCTAACTGAAAGGTAATGACATTGGGTACTGCAGGGATCTCTGCTAGGATCCCAACTGTTCACATTGTACATCCATGATTTGGATGAGGGAACCAAATGTATTATCTACAAAGTTGGGTGGGAGAGTGAGTTGTGAGGAGGGCGTAGAGATGCTTCAGCATGATTTGGACAGACTGAGTGAGTGGGCATATGCATGGCAAGCGCAATAAGTATAATGTGGATAACTTGAGATTATCCACTTCAGCAGAACAAATAAGAAGGCAGATTATTATTTTAATGCGTGTGAATTAAAAGAGGTGGATACTCAGTGAGACCTTGGTATCCTCGTGCATCGGTCTCTAAAAGTGTGTGCTCAGGTACTGCACGCAGTAAAGAAGGCAAATGGTACGTTGGCCTTCACAGTTAGAGGTTTTGAGTATAAGAATAGGAATGTTTTACTGCAATTATATAGGGCTTTGGTGAGGCCACACCTGCAGCATTGTGTGCAGTTTTGGAGTCCTTATCTGAGGAAGAATTTTCTTGCTATAGAGGGAGCACAGTGAAGGTTTACCAGGCTGATTCCTGGGATGAAAGGACTGTCATATGAGGAGGGACTAAATTAGTTAGGATTATATTCACTGGAGTTTAGAAGAGTGAAAAGGGATCTCATAGGAACCTATAAAATCTAACAGGATTAGACAGAAAGAATGTTCCCAATGATGGGGTAGTCCAAAACTAGGGGTCATAGTTTAGGATTGAGATGAGGAGAAATTACTTCACCCAGAGAATGGTGAATCTGTGGAAGTCACTGCCACAGGAAGTAGTTAAGGTCAAAACATGTGATTTCGAGAAGAAATTAGATGGAGCTCTTGGAGCTAAAGGAATCAAGGGATATGGAAGGGAAGGTGAGATCAGGGTATTGAATTTGAGGATCGGCCATGATCATAATGAATGGTGGAGTAGGCTCGAAGGATCAAATGATCCTATTTCTTTCTGCTTCTATTTTCCATAGTTGTATGTTTCTACTGGATGATATGAATTGTAAACAATCAGACTGTGCCCATTTTATGCGTCCGTCAGCAAAAATAAAAGCATACGCTGCCTGCAGAAAGAAAATACTTAGTGCAGCCTGGCTAACTGCTGAAGTTGGTTAGGACAACATGGGAGCCTCATCTAAAGCCAGCCTAGTTTGATATGGCAAAGTTATCTCAGTCAGATAGTGAATGGTTGAAGTAAAAAATGTTGAATCATCTCAATTTAATTCCAAATGAAAACTAGACCAAAACACAAACCCAGTTAATATTGACTGGGTAACTTTGTAGAACACTTCCACTCAGTCTGCAAGCATGACCCCGAACTTGTTGTCACTCAGCATTTCAATTCCCCATCTTGTTCTCATGTCTACATTTCTGTCATTAGCCTGCTGTAATGTTCCAATGAAACCCAACGCAATCTGGAGGAACAGCACCTCATCTTCAGATTAGGCACTTTACAGCCTCTGGATTTAAGACTGAGTTCAACAACTTCAGACTATGAACTCCCATTTTGAACTTTTCTTCACAATTTATTTTCTGAACCTCCTCACCACATCTGATCAGTTTGTAACTTGTTCTTATTTTTTTTTCTTTTAGAAAATCCTAACCCTTGTTCTACTATGTATACATTCTGCTATCTGACCTTTATGCTCCTATTAACACCTTTCTTAGGCCTTAACACAATTTTGTCTGTGCCCATGACATATTTTGAAATCTCTCCTGAACTTCCAACTAGCCCTGATCTATCTTGCTCCACATACTCAACTCTACCTGCCAGCCAGGCTGCACAAAGCTTTTTCTTTCTATACTGGCATAGAAAATAGAAGCAGGAATAAGCCATTTGGTCCTTTGAGCTTGATCCCCCATTCATTACAGTCATGGCTGATCATCACATTTCTACCTCCTTTCAGCTCTGAAGAAGTATCACATGGATTCTAAGTATTAACTGTGTTTCTATTTCCACATATGCTGCCAGACCTGTTGAGTTTTTCCAGCAATCTATTTTTGTAATGTTCTAACTATGTTAGGGTTTGTGGTTTTAACAAAAAGAAAAAAGATGTGGTTTGCACATGTAGATTCAAACTAACAACAATAGATTTATTGAGGGAGCCTGTGCCTGTACAAAGGACAAACTGAACTAACAACCTGTGCAACATTTGAATGACATCCCATCAAATCATGTGATCTGCTCTTGAAGCAATCTGCAACCACTTAAATATATAACATCCCTTCCACTTCATGTGGTCATGACAACAAATGTTATTAATAGGATCAATAATACTTTACGCACAGTACTATGTACATCATTACTCATTATAGATGGTCAATAAGAAAGTCGATCAGGAGGATGTCTATTCCTCTTTGGTCATATATCATGTTCTGGAATTTGGCTGTCCTTGACCACAGAAGTAGGATTTGGAACTTCAGTAGACACTTTGTCTTTTTGAATTAATTCTGCATCATTCTCGTGTGATATAGGAGCATACACACATTATTAGACAACTCAGATTTAAATAAGTCTTCCATAGTAATATTCACAACATTGGGGATTAAAGAAGTTGGCACTTCTGGAGATGATTCTGAGAAATTTCAAAAGGACCAGCAAGATCTACATGCAATCATTGCTATGGCATTTTAGCCCACTCCCAATGGGGCAAAGGAGATTAGCTTAGCATAAGAATCAATAAGAATCAGCATTAGCTCAAATAAGAAATAAGCATTTCTCATTTGTACACAGGATTGAAAGTCTCCCACTTTTTCTCCAATCTGAGCACCCAGACCTGGCAACCAAGAATAACTATGTTAATTTCTTCATAGAAATATAGAAAATAGGAGTAGGCTATTCAACTATTTGAGCCTGCTCTGCCATTCATTTTGACCATGGCTGATCATCATATTCAATATCCCCTGATCCCGCCCTTCCCCACATCCCATGATCTCTTTAGCCCTCAAGAGCTATTCTTCTTGAAATCATGCAACATTCTTGCCTCAACAACTTTCTGTAGTAGTGAATTCCACAGAGCCACCACTCTCTGGGGGAAGAAATTTCTCCTCACCTCAGACCTATAAGGTTTACTCCTTTCCTCAACCTATGACTCTTAGTTCTATACTTCCCACAGTCAGGAACATTCTTTCTGAATCTACCCTAGAATTTTATAAGCTTCTATAACATCTGAACTACACCAGGATGTCCTTCATGCAGTTGTTCAAGAACTCTTCCATGCAGACTAGGAAGAGTGATCACTTGGATTCCCCACAACATACACCCATCTTGGAAGGTCAACCCACATTTTCTTGACACAAATGGTTTCAAATCAGAATGTGTATGATGCATTCCAGCTATCATTCCTTTCAACACCATATCAATCACCTCCCCCACCATGGGATCATTTCTGATGTGGATCTGAACTTGAGAAGCTGTCTTTGCAATCGGCTCGCAGCTGATGATGGTGTGCGTATATACAGCCCAAAAATACTAGTTAGGGGTCAATGATGTAACATGAAGATCACATAAATAATGATGAATAATAATTTTATGCCAAATATTATATTCAATGCTTTTTTTCCCAGCTGACCATAGCTAGATGCACCACTAATCATAATACGGAAAGCAAAAACTATTGGTCATTCTTCTCCTGAAGGCATAATATGTATAATATGCAGTAATTATACATATCATAAGATGAAGCATTGCAAGCAGGCAGTAATGGTAGCTTCGGATTAAAATGAACCAATGTCAGATTTCTGCTTCTGCTGATTTCTTTATACGCTTTCTCACATTGTTATCCAGTCCAATGACTGTTTCACATATAAAAAATATGCAATGGCTTCAATAATGTAGCTAAGTTAGGAATAAATTTGCCATAATAATTTACTAATCCTAGAAAAGACCTTAGAAGCACCACTTTCGATGAATGTGGTACTGTTAAAGTAGCTTCCATCTTTTTAGGTGCTTTATGTGAAGGCTGAATTTGCCTCCTTCTGCTCCTAATTCCTATGTTCATTTTTACTATCAATAATGTGACCCACTACTGGACTGATGTCTTAAAGTCACACTTTTCTTTCTTGATACACAGACCATGTCTGAAGATGTTGCAATGTTGCTTCTAAATTATTCAAATACTCCTGTTCACTTGACCCTATAACTAAATCCAAATAAAACTGTAACCACAGAGACCACTTAAAAATCTGATCCACTGATGCTTGGATTGGGTCCAGTGTGGATGTTATTCCAAAAAAAAATGTTTTAAAACGACAAAGACCTATATGAATGATAGTAAGCAATGGTTGAGATTTAGCAGCTATTTTCACCTGTAAATATGATTGTGAAAAATAAATCTTGCCGAATTTCTGACCACCTGATAACCCAGCAAACACATCTACAATTAGAAGGAAGCAGACGTTGATCTGTGTTTTTTTCAATTATCACACATACTAACTGAGTTATCTGGTTTCATGACTCGTACAATGGGGAATAGCCCAGTCACTCATCATAATTGACTCTGACACACTTGTGTTAACAAGTCATATTAGTTCTTCTCTGACCATGGGATGAATTGCATATAGCAACACTCTTGCTTCAAGACTTTTTGGTTGACTATTAGGCTGTATCTTGAGTTTCATTTGAATTCCCTTCATTGAGCCAAGTGTCTCCTCGAATACACTCTTGTATTTATCCAGCAGGTGCTGTAGGTCTGTTTTGCCATTGACCAACCTGCTCATAAAATCCATACAATGCAGAAGTGGCCATTTGGCCCATCAAGTCTGCATCGACTTTCTGAAAGATCATTTCACCCAGGCCTTCCCCTTCACCTTATGCCCATAACCTTGCTTATTTACCATGACTAGTTCACCTAACCTACGTATCTCTGGGCACTAAGGGCCAATTTGGAGCATCGCATATCCATCTTTTCTTCCATGTTGTAAATTATTTTTGTAGAATGCAGCTTGCGGGTTGATGGGTTTTTGATAAGAGAGGGGATTAAGGGTTATGGGGAGAGGGCGGGAATGTGGAACTGAGCCACGACAGATCAGCCATGATCTTATTGAATGGCGGGGCAGGCTCGAAGGGCTAGATGGCCTACTCCTGCTCCTATTTCTTATGTTCTTATGTTTTTCATCTTTAAGGTATCCAGATTTTTCTTCTGAATATGCTTCTCAGGAAACCGAATAAGCTTTTGCAATGTGACCCGTTTTGCCACAATTCTAGCACTGACTACCCTTGCTCCAGCATTCACTTATTTTAAATGGTCCATTTTGGTATATTTGTCACACGCTTGTTGTCTTTTTGACTTCTATGGGCAATTCCTAATTTGTGGATATTCATTCCTGCACCAAACTGTGAAACCTCTTTAGCAGTGTTCCATTGACACTGCGATTTCTATTACTGTCTTTAAAGTCAAAATATGTCCATCTTCTTTGGATAGCCTCATTTTGGAGACGACAAACTTGACAATCTCAAAGAGTATCTTCTGATGACTCACTGGGCTCACAATGTTCTGAGAATCTTTTTAAATTTGCCATAAACTGAGCAATGCTTTTACCTTCCACTTGATTCCTTCGGGGGAAGCTGAACAATTTTGCAATGATCAGTGGCTTTGGATAGTAATGTTCTTCAAGGATTTTTTTCAAATTATTGCAAGCTTTGGTTTCTGGCTTTGGTGGATGAACCAAGCATCAGAACAAATTGAAGGTCTTACTTCCTATTGCATCAGAAAGCGAGAGCAGGCAATTCATTTGCAATTTTATTCACTTATACAAGATACTGAAACCGCTCAACGTAGAAAGTCCGTGATTAATTTTCTTCATTGAAAGGGCCCATGGGTCTGAATTGATGCTCCTGTGGGCACTAATGACCTGAGACTGCTCAGTATATACATATTTTTAACTGTCTTTTCAGTACTTTTTTACCCTGGAGGCTGTTGATTTAATGTATTTATTTTCATATGGCCCCAATCGTAGAGCAAAGCATCTGTTCTTTTTCAAATATGCCAGATACAACCTGGAATCTCACCCTTCTCAGATTGGAAAAGTCCCCTCCTTTAACACTGCACAGAGAGATTTTTTTCTTACTTAGTTTTCCAATCTTTAATCCTGATGTTGATTTTTCCCAGCTTTCTAATATTCAAAACGTTAGGATGCATCATGTTTTTTTCTTCTACTTAGGATCCTTTCTTGCTGCTTTCAACCAAATAAAATCTCGATTCATTGCCAATTTTCTTTTTGTAATATCCTAATTATGTTAGGGGTTGTGGGGTTTTTTTTAAAAACAGAAAAGAATGTGGTCTACACATGCAGATTCAAACTAACAACGAATTTATTGAATGAGCTGTTGCCTGTACGGAGTAGGCTGAAACTAAAACAGGAGCCTGTGCAACACCCTAATAACATCAACTTCAAATCAGCTCTTACAGCAATCTATAACCACTTAAATAAATAATTTTTTATTTCCAGTTCCAAACATAGTATTTTGCTGTTATTTTAAGTCAAAATTTTTTTTTTCTTTGTTCCTATTTGATCTTTTGCTACAGGAACTCTGCTGGCCACCTAGGGCTTGACTGCAATACTGTTCTCATGTTGAACCACCTGTGAATTTTCACTGATTCCATGTTTTCTGACCATTCCTATCTGGATTTTTCTGATTTTACCTTTTCAATTCCTCTGATTTTCTTTGGCAGTTCTCAATCAGCACTATAGTGCCATGATCTCCATTATGATACTTAACTTATTTGTCCTGCTCCAAGATTCTGAACTTCTCCAACCTAATTTGCTGACCATGGGCTGTCTATTGAGCATGTTACCATTGCAAATTTACGTTGCACATAGTTTTCTTATTGTGATGATACTGTGCCTTTAAGAAATGTATTTTTGTTATGTTTCTGTGCAGGATGTTTCTAGCAGTCCCTTCCATTTTATTGGAGCCATTCTGTCTATAACTGTAGCAGCATAATTGCTTAATCTAAACTAACACTGTTCTACTGTTCTTAGTGTTTTCCCCTGGGATTTTGCAGAGTCAAACTCGATTGGGGTGATTGACAAGTATGGTCATGTGATGGGGTGAAGCTAGGCTTATATAGAATATTCAATCTTAGATGCTGCTTTTGAGTTAAGAGAGAGCAGTGTCTTCTGTCTCTAAAGAGGCAGAGAGCTCAGGTTACTTTTCTGGAGTTCTGCCGACTTGAAGATGTATCCTTCTCTGGAAATTGTTGTCTGGATCTCTGTCCAGAAGTGTTGAGAAGCTGTAAGTCTAGCATCACATAAGCATCTTTGGTTTCTGTGCTAATTCTGAAGAAGGGTTTGTGTAATGGGAGATACTGATGAATTGGAACAATGGAGATAGTTAGCGGTTCAGAATGATACTTTGTCATGTTTACATATTTTGACTGCTAAAAGATATGCCAACTCTTTTTGTTATATTCTAATTGTGTTTTTAAATAAAGTTTGTTTTGATAAAAGCTTCCTAGTGCGTCACTTAAATCATGCCTGGAGTGAAACACCTTATGTTCATCCTGATGCCAATCAAATGTAGAAGTTAGGGAGTACACTAACTTCAAAAAATATCTTGGAGTTTTTGGTCTGGTCCTTAACATTATACATACATCTATACTCACATATTGGGTGCCACCCCAGTTCAAACTTATTTCTGCTTTCTTCCTCCACCTTCACTTGTTTCTAATCGTTTTATCCCTTTACCCTTATTTCCTTCTTTTATTTACATCACCCCATCAGTCCCAATTCTATCCTCTTCCCCAACTGTCCTTTTCTCTGACCATCTTATCTATTTTTAGCAATTTCTCAACAAATTCATGTTCTCTTTTTACTTCATCCTCTATATCTTTCATCCTATATACTGTCATTGGCTCCCCCAGCTGCTTTACATGCTGCTTTTGGTAACCACATCTGCTTCAAAATCCCAATCAATTCATCCAAGTTTTGAAGGTCTAGATGCCAACCAAGCATTTAATTGGCCCAACCCTAGGATTTGGACTGGGAGTAGGAATACAGGTAAGGATAAGACTAAGTTCTGTCCTGCCCTAAATTTTCTACTGAATTTATAATGATGTCCAGACACTGTTCAAAGATACTGTCAGATCCAAGGAAAGCCTCTGCTTTCATGATACTTTACTTGATAAATGTGGTGTTTATCTAAAATTAATCCAAAGTGTTTTCATTTCGCATTGAAACTCTAGACCATTCAGTTTTCCTGCCTTCAGCCTACATCACAAAATGTGCCTTTTTCAAAATTCTGACTTGGGTGATCTATGCATCTGGATTCAACTATCTTGAATACCAGGCAAGTTACACCTTAAATGAGCCTGATGCATATTTCTGTGACATAACCAGCATATGTGAGAAATGAGAAGGTGCATTCAGATAATAGGCAAATAGTGCAGGTGCAAATTGCTGTTTATTAGAAGCTGTTTGCTGCAAGTCTTCTGCAGTGCTGTAATGAGGTCCCAAGCCTATCACACTTCCAACTACTACCTTGAAGAACTAAAGGTCATCAACCTGAAATGGTTAACTCTGCTTCTCTCTTTACACATGCTGCCTGCTCTGCTGAGTATTTCCAGCATTTTCTATTTTTATTTCATATTTCCAGCATATGCAATATACTGCTTTTTGATTAGAGCCTCAACTGGCTGGCTGCTTGACAGGAAACAAAGTAAAAAATGTTAATGAGATCCTGCAGGCATAGCATTTCTGGCCTTCCTGGCACAATCCTGCTTCATCTCCAGCAACTTGGAAAAATCAGGACCAACAATGTTGTCTAATTTAGTTCTCAACAAACGCTATTCAAAATAATACAATCAATTATAGGAAAACATCTGGTCAAATAACTACTTAAAAAAAAACATTGTTCAGTTAAAAGCAGAAGTTGGGAGAATAAGTAGCCAGTAAATGTGGAAAAATAAGATAATTTTCCTAACAAGCAATGAATGGGTTATTGAAGAGAAGCTTTTGGGGTTTTAGTTTTTACATTCATGACAGAATTAATTAAGAGGTTCTATCCTGATAACACCAGAACCTTATCAGAATTAAGCTATAAATTTCACTTCCAAATAAAGCAAGCTGCTGGTTCACTTGGATTATTGGATAAATTCACCTGCTAAAATACTACAAAATAAATTGAACATTTGCCATTTTAAGGCTTGCTGTAGAGCAAAGCAAATTGTACAATTTTGTCGTGATTCTTATTTTTTCTTTGGCAGCAAACAAACAGAAAATCATCAAAGCCAGTCAACAAAGGTTTCTAGGTGGGATCCTGCAGCAGTAGATTTATCTACCTAAAATGATGGTGAAGGGTGGCTGGAGAGGGAGCTTGGAGAAGAAGCTGTTGTAAGGTTCGAACTTTTGCCTTTAAAATGAACTACTCTTAAAGTAATACCAGCATGAAATACAATAATTTGAAAGCAGGAAATGGAGTTAAAATTAAATTATTAAGTGGGTTCAAACTTCAAATTTGATTGACTTGGCCCAAGAGACACAATTAGATTAGGGTTTTAGAAGCCATCAGAGGTCCCCTGGCCGTTCTTGGGGCAGCTTGCACTTCCAGGACCCACAAAAATCGTCTGTCCAACTACTAATCCATTCTTGTGCACAAGAAGTCAGATTTTGCTTCTGAGCTGACAGGCAAGCTGCAATGCAGCAGCAGTTAAGTAAAAAAATTGTTGACAAGGTCCCAACCTCAATGTAGTTCAGCCTTCCAATTGCCGCATTGGGAAGACACACCATCATACACAACTCAAAAAGTCACAGCTGTGTGAAAAATTGGCCAACTTCTTAGTGATCACGAAGTGGTCATATAACCCCTGATCAGCAATTCTCTATGACCATGTTGAAAGCATGGAATGAAAATAGATCAGGAAGAAGCTAAATTTTTTCAGAGTTACACAAGTATTATTTATTTAAAGTGAAATTCAGTACTGCAAGTATCAAAAGTCTGTGACCAGTAAATACAAGCATGCATTTCTCATGTTGGAAAATACTGCACATAATTTCTGGGAAGGGCAAGGCACAGAAAGGGAAAGCAAATTGTATGAACTCACTCAGTAATGCTGTAATAAGGGATGGATATTTGAAAGGCTTGATTCTACAAACACAATTGTGTTAACAGTCAATAATCAGAAATGCTTTCTCTTCTGTAAAGATCATCCAGTGAGGAGACCTTTCAATACATCTAATGGGAAGGAGAAAATGGAGGTCAGGAAATGGCATTCCTTGCTCCTCTAATCTCCAAAGAAGTTGGATGCAGGGAGGATGACAGAAGGAACCAATGCCACAATCTTCACTGCCAAAGAAATTCACATTTTATCCAGATGCCTAACAATTCCAATCACTCAATTAACTAACTTGGGATGATACAGATAATTGACACAGATCAGGAATTGACACAGGGTTATTCATAACTCACAGGAAGCTATACAAGCTATTGGTGGTATAGTATGATATACCTGGGTGGAGATTTAGGAGATGTCAGACCCTGACTATTGTGCATATGGACAATGATCTTAAGGGTTATGCCAGAGCAGTAGAACCATTCAAAGACAATGCAAGAACACTCTGAAGATGTGCAATAGATGGCAGAGTACAATGCCATACTTTGTCCTGTATTCAGTGAGGTTCCTCGACAAGGCAGATAATCCTGGAACAATCAGCAGGCCCGGAACACCTTCATATGTCCCACCAAAATTAATGGCTTTCGCACACATAGTTATAGAGTCATAGAGGAAACAGGCCCTTCAGCCCAACTTGTCCATGCCGCCCTTTTGTTTTAAACCCCTAAGCTAATCCCAATTGCCCGCATTTGGCCCATATCCCTCTGTACCCATTGTACCCATGTAACTATCTAAATGCTTTTTAAAAGATAAAATTGTACCCGCCTCTACTACTACCTCTGGCAGCTTGTTCCAGACACTCACCACACTCTGTGTGAAAAAATTGCCCCTCTCTATTTTGTATCTCTCCCCTCTCACCTTAAACCTATGCCCTCTAGTTTTCGACTCTTCTACCTTTCAGAAAAGATATTGACTATCTAGCTGGTCTCTGTCCCTCATTATTTTATAGACCTCTATAAGATCATCCCTCACCCTCCTATGCTCCAAAGAAAAAAGTCCCAGTCTATTCAGCCTCTCCTTATAACTCAATCCATCAAATTCTGGTAGCATCCTAGTAAATCTTTTCTGCACTCATGAATATTTCTTACATGAATATTTTGTGGAATTAACTTTTGAGGTTATACACCCTTGCAGTAAATTTGAAATCCCTTTAAGCTGTCTGTTTAGTGGTTCAAAAAGTGTTACCAACATGGGATCAGCTATGATTTTTAAGTATATGTGAAATTAATGCATCGCAGTATTTAAGCAGCAGTTTACAAAAAAAAATTAAGAATTACATTACTTCATTGATCCTTAAGTTGAAAGCATGAACCATTCACATATGTATTCATTGGTCTAGTATATTTCTTGGCTTCTCTGCCTTAACAATGTCCCAAACCCTCTAGGATACATCCCAGAGAACAAAAGTATGGATCATTCCATTCAATCATAGGCACAGCAGTAGTTTCTGTGGCGAGGTGCAGCCTTTTGACCTTTCTTATCTGCTTTTAGGTTTAGCACAAGATTTTTCTATTTTCAGAATTGATAATTCACCCATGATACTTGAAAACAGGAGTTCTAATTATAATTTAAACCCTCAGTTTAGATTTTTTTCCTAATTTATTTCTAACCATGTAGAAATAAGACTAATAAAGCTACAGATCAGCAATAATATCAAGCAAGCTTAACACTGAATATTGGTAAAATCAGATTACATTTGACTATATTCAACAATTATCATAAGTTATCAGCACAATACCAAGAAAACTGACAGATCAGTTAAACCAGCACTGGCCAGAGATTAAGTTCGATACCTTGTTTGTTTATACGGTTCAACTACTCACTACCTTAAGCAGCTGATCAATTACAGAAGTCAAAATTATTTTAAATTAGCTTTGGCAGAATTTTTTTTATTGTATTCCTCCTCCCTCAAATTTTCTATTTAATTATTCTCTCTCTTCTCCCACAGAGCAGATGATTTCTTGGCCAACAGAATATATTCCCAAGGTGCTAGCAATGGTGCTTAAACCAACTGTTAGACATGCAACAACAAGTATACCTCACCACTTTTTCATTCTTTGAGTATCACTTAAAAAGTGATTTTTTTTGTGACACTAGAAGGATGAAAAAGACAACAAGCTTAGATGTGAAATCTGGAATAAAGCTCTGTAAAATAATTTCATTAGATAATGAAAATTTCATTCCATAACCAAAGTAGCAGAAAATAAATGAACAAAAGTTACAATATGTTACAGAAAAGTTTGTTATAAATGAACTTTTCAGCACTATGTCCTGACTCTAGTACTTTAATGCGTTATAAAGATAGTATGAAGAAAACAATCTTTGATTAACCAACTGTGATTATAACGGATGTTCACAAACACTCAAAATGCTATAACACAAGTTGACAAAAGACAAGGCAAGCCACTGAACCATCCTCAAAACTAAACTCCTGGTTGTCCCAAAAAGGGTAGGTTGCAAACAATAGGACACAACACAAAGAGGAAATCTCACTGTGCAAACCTCACTAACAAATTAAAAAGTTTGCCTGGGTTTCTTTTGCGTACTGTCTATAGGTCTAACAATTAAAATTGACAAATTATCAAGTAGAAATAAGACTTTTACCAGTTTGAACATGTTTTCATTTGCAAAGAATATAAAAAAAATACATGGAATAAGGAATGGTAATTTGCCCCACTGAGCCTGCTCTTTCCGATACCAAGCATGCACTATCTATTCTATTCCTATTTAATAGGAGGCTAAATTAAACACCAATAATGTTTCCAAGAAGATGTACTTCAACAAGACATTCTTCTGGATCTGTCTTCACACAAACCTAACTGAAAAAAACCTAGAAAACCAGTCTAATTTATATTATTCTACGCCAACTAATGCCAGGTAGATCGAAGTTGGAAGAATACACTATCATGGATTGAAAAAGGATCTGATAGGGTCATTATATTTTAATACAACAAAGCAAAAACTGAAATGTGCAAGACAATATTAGAATAACAGGGTTAAAGGTTATATTTCAAAAGGTTCAACAAACAGTGAAACAACTAATTTATTATTTCAGCTGGGGTTCATCTGCTAATTTTGGGAAGAAAGTAGGCATGAATAAAAAGTACTAGTGCTGCTTGAAATGGAACAGCAACAAAGAGGTACTATACAGCAACAGGTAAGTTAAGTACTCTGGGAGGTTTTTTAATATTCTTTATTTTTAATGCATCTATTTCAGGGTGCTGCTGCATTTTATCAATAAATAGTAGCCCTGAGTTCTTTCACAGGTGATGCTTCTAAGAGTTTGTGGGCAGCAATCTAGTGTGTTCATATAAATCTGGAATAGTTTAGTCACTGTATTCATGGCATCTTTAACATCTGTTAACACACATCCTGACATCTTTCTCAGAAGTGGATTACAGCATACAGTTCAAGAATTTTACTAGCAATAAATTAAACCTTTTGTAACCTATTAAGGATAAGAAAAAGCATACAACGGAAATTGGAAATAAAAGTAGAGAATGCTGCATTTTAATCCTGTCTTCAACACAACATTTGAAAGAAAGATCTTGCTTTTAAACATTAATATTTCACCAGGATCTCCCAAACTGCAGCATATGCATCAAATTAAGTTTGAAAATAATCACTGTTGTTATGTAGGTAAGCTTGGCAACCAATTCACACATAGTAAGTTCTGGTGAACAATAAATGATATGAATGCCAATGACAATGTTTGAAATGCAGGTCCCTTTCAGAGTAAGCCAGTACAAGCTTCAGAGTGAGTTGAGAACAGATGATGCCTATTGAAGCCTGTACTTAAGAGCTAAGTTTTTACCCGAGTGGTGGGGTTGCTTCTGGACAGGGAGAGGATAGAAAAGGAGAGTGTGCAAACTGATACTTGTACTGAACCACAGTATTACAATAAAATGGTTGTGAATCATTGGATATATTCTGCGATCCGATTTGGCAATCAAATATCCATCTAGACTTACTGTGTCTCTGATTATGTTTGTTCAGGCAGAAATACCGCCAGGAGGACTCAGTTTTCTTTGAACTGTAACATGAGATTTTTACATGCCTAGGGTCTCAATTTTACACATCATCCAAAATATACAGAGGGATATACACTGGTACAGTGAGTAGGCAAAAACTTGGCAGATGGAATATAATGTAGGAAAATGTGAAGTTATGCACTTTGGTAGGAACAGTAAAGGAGCTGGATATCATTTAAATGGAGAAAGACTGCAGAAAGCTGCAGCAGAGTAGAATTTGAGGGTCTTTGTGCATAAATCACAAAAAAGTAGCATACGAGATCAGCAGGTAACAGGGAAAGTAAATGAAATGTTAACCTTTATTTCAAAGGGAATGGAGTATAAAATTAGGGAAGACTTGCTCCACCAATATAGGGCATGAATTAGAACACATCTGGAATACTGTGAACAGTTTTGGTCCCCATATCTAAGGAAAGAAATATTGGCATTGCAAGCAGTCTAGATAAGGCTCACTAGGTTGAATCCCTGGTATGGAGGGATTCTCTTATGAGGAGAGGTTGAGCACATACTCATTAGGGCTTAGAATGAGAGGCGATCTTAGAGCCATAGAAAAATTATAGCACAGAAGGAGGTCATTCAGCCCATCTTATCCATGTCAGCTTGAGGACAACCAGATGCCCTTTCTAATCCACATTCCTGCATCTGCCTGCATCTGGCCAATAGCCCTGTAGCTTTTAGCATTTAGGGTGCAGATTCAAGTACTTTTTGTTTTAAAGAATTTAGGGTTTTTGCCTCCACCACCAACTCAGGCAGAGAATTCCAGACAGCCAATTCCTTCTTCCCCATGTACTCTTTGCACCTTCTGCCATTTGTCTTGAATCTGTCTCTCCTGGTTCTAGAATTCTCCACTAAGGGTAACAATTTTATCTTGTTCATTTACTCTCTTCTCATAATTTCAATCAAATCACTCCTCAGCCTTCTTTGTTTCAAGGAAAATAATCCCAACCAATCCAAACTCTCCTCATAGCCACACTTTCCTAGCCCTGGCAACATACTTGTAAAGTTCTCCTGAACTCTCTTCAGAGCAATTACATCCTTCCTGTAATGTGGTGACCAGAACTACACACAATACTCCAGTTGTGGCCTCACTCGTGTTTCATACAATTCCAACGTCCTATCCTTACTTTTATATTCTACACTTCTGCCAGTGAAGGACAGCATTCCATATGCCTTCTTTACAACGCTGTTGACTTGAACCACTGCCTTTAGGGACCAATGTACTTGTATGCCAAGATCTCTCACTTCATCTACCCCCTTAGTATATTCCAGTATATTGTGTACTCCCAATAAATGTTTGGCCTCCCTAAATGCACGACCTCACACTTCTCTGCGTTAAAATCCATCTGCCACTTTGCTGCCCACTCCACCAACCTATCTATATTGTTTCGGAGATTATAGTTATCCTCTACACTATCCACTACTCAGCCAATTTGTGTCATCTGTAAATTTCCCAATCGTGCCCTCCATGTCTTACATCCAAATCGTTAATATATAACACAAACAGTAAGAGTCCCAACGCTGAGCCCTGCTGAACAACTTTCTGTTTGCAAGGGCATCAATCAACCATTACCTTTTGTTTCCTATTACTGAGGCAACTTTTTATCTAGTTTGCCACATTACCTTGTATCCAATGGACTTTTACTTTTTTCACTAATCTGCCATGTGGGATTTTGTCAAACGCCTTGCTAAAATCCACGTACACAACATTCACTGCACTACCTTCATCAACCCTTCTTGTCATTTCCTTAAAGAATTCAATTAAATTTGTAAGGCAAGACCTTCCTTTAACAAATCTATGCTGACCATCCCTGACTAGTCCATGCCTTTCTCCATTACAGTTGATCTTATTTCTCAGGATTGATTCTACTAATTTACCCACTACCAATGTAAGACTAATTGGCCTATAATTGTTTGACATTTCTTCTAATTCCTTGTCAAACAATGAAAATACTTTTGCATTTCCCCAGTCCTTTAGTACCTCTCCTGTATCTAGTGAAGATTGGAAAATCATCCTCAGAGCATCTGCTATCTCTTCCTTGATCTCCTTCAGCAACCTCGAAAACAATCCATTTGGCAGTGTGACTTTTTAAAATTATTTCATGGGACATGGGTGTCGCTGGCTGGCCAGCATTCATTGCCCATCCCTACTTGCCAGAAGGCAGTTGAGAGTCAACCACATTGCTGCGGCTCTGGAGTCATATATACGCCAGACAAGTAAGATAATAATTTTCCTCCCTAAAGGACATTTGTGAACCAGATGGATTTTTCCGACAATTGACAATGGTTTTAGTAGATTTTTAATTCCAGGTAGTTTTGTTGAATTCAAATTCCACCATCTGCCGCAACAGAATTCAAACCCAGGTCCCCAGAACATTAGCTTAGTTTCTGGATTAATAGTCTAGTGATAGTACCACTCAGCCATTGTCTACCATGGAGAGCGTAAACAGTTTAACTCCATCATTTTCACTTGCAATTTTTCCATCCTCTTGCCACAATTCAAATACTCCCCAATAGAACAAGCAAAAGTCCCCATAAGGGCAACGGCCACAGCTCTGCAGGTCCCACCTTTCCCAAAACTGGTTTCAGTGGTTCAAGAATCTGAATCTCTCCTGGCTATACCATCTCCCCAGACATGTGTTCATTTGGTCTATCCTCTTATTCCTGCTCTCGCTAGTGTGTGGAACTGGCAATAATCCAGACATTATTATATTTAGGGTTCTGCTTCTTAATTTATCTCCTAACCTTCTCTACTCAGCTTGTAGGTCCTTATCCCTTTGTTTACCTATGTCGTTGATAGCAATGTGTACTTTATTGAGACATATAGGATTCTCAGGGGGCTTGACATAGTAGATTCTGAGAAGTGATTTCTCGTTACTGAAAAATCTAGGATCAGAGGGCATAATCTCAAAATGTGGGATTGGCCATTTAAGATGCATGGAGGAATTTCTTCTCTCAGAAGGTAATGAATTTGTGGAATTCTTTACTGCAGAGAGCTGTAGAAGCTGGGTCATTAAGTATGTTCAAGGCTGAGATATATAGATTTTTAATCAGCAAGGAATCAAGGATTATGGATATAAGATAAGAAAGTAGAATTGAGAATTGTCCTGTCAGATCAGTCATGATCTCACTGAATGGCAAAGCAGACTCAATGGGCTGAATAGCCCACTTTTGCTCTTCCATCTTATGAGCATCTTCAACAATGCAACAGTTTCTGAGCATTACATGAAAATTGTGCTCATGACCTACAATGAAGCTTTTTATACCATCATTTATAATGTGTTTATTATAGAGATACTAGCATTTACACAGAAACTTATCACGTTGAAATGTTGCAAAGCTTCAAAAGCTATTACATTTCAGTGTACTTCTACTGCCTGCAGCACCTAAATACTACACTTCAGATACATTTTAAATCCCTGAGGATCAGGCTATTAATTATTCATCTCATTGAGATATTTCCCAAAAGTATAAAATAAATTATGGAATAAGTTTAGATATTCAGCTTCTAAAATGTGAGGCAATACCTCTATCTTTAACTCTATCACATGTTTATTACTGAACATATATAGCCTGCAGCATTTCTTAACAACCTTCTGGAAATAACTTTTCAATAAACTTGTAGTATTAATCATTATATTTTGTAGTATGGTTTTGTAAACATGGGAATAAATATGTAACATCATTTTTAGGAAATGCAGAATTCTTTAACAATTTGAGAATACATGTTTTTTATAACTTAAGTAATTGATCAAAAAGCAAACAGAGAAGCATTTAGGACAGAAATATATCTGTCAGCAATGTAACATTTTGTTCAGCAAAGGCAAGTTAACTATTTATAAGTTTAATATGTTGCAAATAAAAACATTTTTCAATAAAACATGCACTGGAATTTACAAAATAAGTCATGTCACACAATTAGATAATTCAGTTCTTAAATTTCATAATGTATTACTTTCACACAATAGTCACCACAAAATAATTCTGAGGCGATTTCCAATTCTGGAGTTTAGGTAACTGTTCTTCTCATACAGAAACTTTTGAACTAAACAGCACTTATACAATACAATACTTCTGTATTACACTATATTGTACAACTGCAAAGTTGTGCTATTCATGTGGGAATTCCAACCAAATGTGTTTGGAGAACAGAGTGAGAATATCTAAAATGATTTATTTTATTTGACCCTGGGGACATTATGTTCCCATTATTCTTTGATTTGACCTTTAATTTCTGGAAATGACTTTTATGGCTCTCTCCTGCGGTACTATGTCTCTATAGTGTAACATACAACAATGGATAATTTAACTTTCTAAATTGAAATTTGAAATAATTTTGATTAACATTTAGATTTTTATGGCCTTAGCTGTTTACTAATGGCTCTCTTGCTTCTGAGTCAGAAACCTATGGGTTTTAGTTTCATTCCAGGGCTTGAGTACAAAAATCTACACTTGATGCCCCATTGCAGAACAGCACTGAGGAAATGTTCCACAGTCAGAAGTGATGTCTTTCAGATGAAATGTTAAATCAAGGCTCCACCTTTTCTCTCACATGGAGGCAAAAGATCCCACAATATTATCTCAAGGAAGGGCCGTGGAGCAGTGTCCTGATCAATTTATATCTCACAAAGACCAGCACAGAAATAGATTTTCAGTCCATTACTACATTTACGTTTGTGGAAGTCACAAATAGGTTGCCACGTTTTCTATATTACAACATTGACTACATTTTTAAAATACTTATTTGGCTAAAAGCTCTTTGCAATGTTTAGTGGTTGTGAAAAGAGAAATTCAAGTCTCTCTTTATAAAAGAAATGATACAAGCCACATAAGAAATTTATTGCTCAAAGAGATGAGTTCAACCACAATAGACAAACATATATTTTAGAAAGCATTTTGATGTAAAACGATTACTGTTTGAAGATCACACATTCTGTTTTGCAATAAAATTGGTGTGCATTCCAATCTAAAATTAAAATAAAAAATACACCCCTGTGCAGCTTATGGCTAACACAATCAATACAGAAAACAATAAATGTCAGTAATGGATTTTTTTTCCCACAATGCAGATTTTGATTTTAAATATTTTTGATTTATATTAAGAACATAAGAAATAGGAGCAGGAGTAGGCCATCTAGCCCTTCGAGCCTGCCCCGCCATTCAGTAAGATCATGGCTGATCTGTCGTGGCTCAGTTCCACATTCCCGCCCTCTCCCCATAACCCCTAATCCCCTTTCTTATCAAAAACCCATCAACCCGCTTCTTAAAAATATTTAGCGAGGTAGCTTCCACCACTTCAACGGGCAGAGAATTCCAGAGATTCACCACCCTTTGAGTGAAGAAATTCTTCCTCAACTCCGTTCTAAACTGCCCCCCTTTTATCTTGAGGCTGTGCCCCCTAGTCCTACTGTCCTTTTTGAGCGGGAAGAGTCTCTCCACCTCTATCCTATCCATCCCATTCATCATCTTATATGTCTCAATGAGATCTCCCCTCATTCTTCTAAACTCTAACGAGTACAAGCCTAGTTTATTCAGCCTCTCCTCATAGTTCAACCCCCTCAACTCCGGTATCAGCCTAGTAAACCTCCTCTGCACTCCCTCCAAGGCCAAAATATCCTTGCGTAAGTACGGCGCCCAAAACTGCACACAGTACTCCAGCTGCGGCCTCACCAATGCCCTATACAGCCGCAGCAAGACCTCCCTACTTTTATATTCAATCCCCCTCGCTATGAAGGCCAGCATCCCATTCGCCTTCCTGACCACCTGCTGTACCTGCAAGCTGGGTTTTTGCGACTCATGCACAAGGACCCCAAGGTCCCTCTGCACCGTCGCCTGCTGCAGTTTTTCGCCACGTAAGTAATAATCCTTCCTACCATTATTCCTACCAAAGTGGACCACCTCGCACTTGCCAACATTAAATTCCATTTGCCATTTCCTGGCCCATTCGCCCAGCCGATCTAGATCCTTCTGCAGACTCTCCACACCCTCCGCACAATTTGCCGTTCCACCAATCTTGGTGTCATCAGCAAATTTCGACACCATACACTTGGTTCCCTCCTCCAGATCATCTATATAAATGGTAAATAGCTGAGGCCCCAGCACCGACCCCTGGGGCACTCCACTAGTCACCAACCGCCAATCCAAATAGCACCCATTGACCCCCACTCTCTGCCTCCTATTTGACAACCAATCCTCTATCCACGCTAACACCCTACCCCCAACTTTATGTCCCCTGACCTTCTGCAATAACCTCTTATGAGGTACCTTGTCAAACGCCTTCTGAAAATCAAGAAAGACCACATCCACCGGCTCTCCTCTATCCACCGCCCTAGACACATCCTCATAGAACTCCAGTAAATTTGTCAGACACAACTTCCCTTTAATGAAACCGTGCTGCGTCTGCTCTATCAAGCAATTCCCCTCAAAATGCCTCACTATTTCCTCCTTGATGACGGATTCTAACATTTTACCTACAACAGTCGTTAAACTAACCGGCCTATAATTCCCTGCCTTTTGCCTGCCACCCTTCTTAAACAACGGCGTAACATTAGCCGTTTTCCAATCTTCCGGCACTTGCCCGGAATCCAGCGACGTCTGGAAAATAACCACCAAGGCATCCACTATCACCTCCGCCATTTCTTTCAGAACCCACGGATGCATTCCATCCGGTCCTGGGGACTTGTCCACAATCAGCCCCTCCAGTCTGTCGAGCACCGCCTCTCTAGTAACAGTAATGTCATTGAGACCCTCCAGTCCTACCATCTTTCCATCTCTAACACCCGGCAAATTATTCACGTCCTCCTCCGTGAAGACCGAAACAAAAAAGTTATTCAAGACCTCAGTCATATCCCCATCCCCTACCACTGTCCCCCTTCTCATCCTCTAAGGGTCCAACGTTCACCCTAGCCAGCCTCTTCCTTTTTATATATTTATAAAAACTCTTGCTATCCTTTTTTACATTAAGCGCTAGCCCAGCTTCATAGTTTATCCTACCCTTCTTTATCAACTTCTTTGTCAATCTTTGTTGACGTTTAAACCTCTCCCAATCCTCTTCTCACCCACTACTCTCAGCTACTCTAAATGCCTCCGCTTTTAATTTAACACTTTCCTTCACCTCCTTCGTTATCCACGGCTTATTACCTCTCCTCCTACGGTCCTTTTTAACCATCGGAATAAATTTTTGCTGAGCACCAAGAAAGATCTCCTTAAAGATCCTCCACTGCTCCTCAGCAGACCTACCTTCCAACGCGCTCCCCCAGTCCACATTCGCCAATTCTTCTCTCATCCCACCGTACTCCCCTCTGTTCAAACAAAGGACGCGTGTCCGGGAACCCACTTTCTCCTCCTCCATTTGCACCAGAAACTCCACCATACAATGATCACTCTCCCCAAGAGGATCCTTCACCGCAAGGTCCCTAATTCTACCCGCCTCATTACATAGCACCAGATCCAAGATAGCTCGCTCCCTCGTCGGCTCCAACACACACTGTTTGAGGAAACTATCCCGGCAGCATTCCAAGGACTCCTCCTCGAGCCCACCGCATCCAACATGGGTCGACCAATCAATATGCAGATTGAAATCCCCCATAATTACGGCTGTCCCATTCCTGCACGCCACACTTATTTGCGCATTAACAGCCCGCCCCACCTCCAGATCATTATTCAGGGGCCTATAGACGACACCCACCAGCGTCTTCCTCCCTTTGCTGTTCCTAATCTCTACCCACAACGATTCCACGTTCTGTTCTTTGGTTCCTATATCATCCCTTGCTACCACCCTGATGCTATCCTTAATCAGCAGAGCTACGCGCCCCCCCCTTTTTCCTCCCGCCTATCCTTCCTAAACACTTGATACCCCTGGACATTCAGCTCCCAGTCCCTGTCACCTTGCAGCCACGTCTCTGTAATGGCCACCAGATCATATCCATTTGTGCTGATCTGCGCCACCAGCTCATCCACTTTATTCCGAATGCTTCATGCATTCAGATAAAGTGCCTTCATCCCAGCCTTCACCTGGACCCTACTTGCTGGAACGCCACCAACCATAAACATGCCCCCTACTCCCTTTATTATTGGGACATCCTCGGCCTCTACCCTTACCTGTACCCTCTCCTTAACTCTAGACCCCATAATGTCACCTACCCTCACACCCTCCCCCCCCTAATTAGTTTAAAGCCCTGTCTACAGTCCTCTTTACACGATTCGCCAGGACTCTGGTCCCAGCCCGGTTCAGACCAACCCCATCCCACCTGAACAGGTCCCACCTACCCCAATACTGATGCCAATGCCCCATAAATGCAAACCCATTCCTCCCACACCAATCCCTGAGCCACCCATTCACTTCCTTAATCCTATCAACCCTACGCCCGTCTGCACTCGGTTCAGGCAGTAGTCCAGAGATAACCACCTTGTCGGTTCTACTTTTTAATTCCATTCCCAGCTTTTCATACTCCCTCCCCAGATCCTCAGTTTGCATTTTGCCTACGTTGTTGGCACCCACATGTACCACAACGACCGGATTCTCAATAGGATTAAAAGTAAACAAAGTGGTCACCTATAAGATACTATATTGTACAATGTCCTTTTCATGTCTAGAATCAGGCTTTAAAGCTGATTAGGAAATTTTGTAAATATCATATGTTCAGTAATTTCCTGAAATACAATTATACAAAAAAAAGCTTCATTTTTGTAGGCATACACTCATACCAACATAGTTTAAAAAAAAGTATTCAGCAACCATGCAAATAATGGGCAGCCAATCTGATAAAATGCCTTTTTGAGACTACTTAGCAAATAAAAATCAATAAAGTATCTTATAGATTTGTCCCTGGAAATTGTGAAAATTGATTTTCACTACAATATAAAAAGTTGTGACTGGCAATTAAGGTATTAAATTCTGAACATAACTTATTTAAGAATTAGAAAACCAGTTAATATAAACATGACTTATAACTCATGTTCAAATGTCTTCTAATTAGTATTCACCGCTTCTCATTCTACAACAGTGTATCTTTTGTTATTGTTTCAGCTAACTTCTGAGATTTACTGGTTTGTATGTGACTCTGGGTTTCAGCTTGTCAAACAAACTAAATCTCCTCTTTCTTTCCAAATTAGTCCTCTGATTCTGGTGCCTCTGGCGGTTTTAGTGCTTTGAATTCAGGCAGCCAGCTTTTTCCCTTATTCACTGTCAGATAAGACATGGAAGCTGAAACTGGTTATTACCCTCCCTGCAGAAACAAGTTTCTAATAAAATGTTAAATATCCCAACAATTAGGTTCTTTTGCCTAGTTTTGAGTTAGAGGCTATCCACTTTAAATCCAATCATAATATGGAAAATGTTTATAATGTAATAACAGTTCCAAGCTTCATAATAGGCTTACACTGATTGAATGTTGCAAGTTCTCACTTGCTGAAGAAAGAAATAATTCAAATTTAAATGATGTCTTGTGATTGGTCCTGTTCATACATCACTAACAATTTATTTTTAAACTCAAGCAGTGAAATATTAATAATCCAGGAAGTCAAAGTAATTCTTTATTGAGTGATAAAAAGGACCTACTCTGCTAAATCATGGCGCCTACTTGAAATTCCTGAATATCAGTTTCAATTATCAAGGAGACTACAAGTTGATTAGGTTTCTATAGTGATAAGAACATTGCATTATTTAGAGGTTACTTACAAAAAATTAGCTGATTTACTGAGTTGCAATCTTATTTTTCTCCACTCATGAGTTAGTCGGAAAGATCTTTGTCATAATCTGTTGCTTATGAACTTGTCTGCTTTTGTTTAATGCATTGCTTAAGAGTTTAGACTTAAAGTAAAGTCAGACACAATTGCTTTTAAATTCTGGGGTAAGATCTTGTGGAGGAATAGGATATGCACAGTAACAAAATAATTTATTAGTCATGCTTGTTGTTCACCTTTCATGCCGTCATCTCAATTCACATTATTCATTTTGGTCAGGCATTTCCGCATTTTATGGATCACTCCACACAATGCTTGCAAGTGTCTTGCCTTCCTTCACATCAGGATGGCATACTTTACAATTTGAGCGCTATTCATCCTGGCTTCTTCTGGCATTCCTGCTGCAGGAGCTTCTGCAAAGATAGGTTCAGTGCCTTCCATCCCACAGGCTTTTTTATATGTCTGCATACGTGGGCATTGTAAAAAGTCTGACAACACCAGGTTTTAGTCCAACCTATTTATTTGATAATATACTCACAAGCTTTCGAGGGGACTGCCTCTTCGTCATTCACCTGACGAAGAGGCAGTCCCCTCGAAAGCTTGTGAGTATATTATCAAATAAATAGGTTGGACTAAAACCTGGTGTTGTCAGACTTTTTACTGTGTTTACGCCAGTCCAACGCCGGCATACCCACATTATGTGGGCATTTACATGGTTTTTGGGACAGTCCATGTTACTGCGCACCTTGTTTTGCTTGCGTGTCTTGAATATTGTACTGACAGGCATTCCAGACCCTAAGGCTTGCAAACACTGTCTCCCAGCCCCAATGACCTTGTATCTGTGTATGTCTTGTAGTTTGTTCTTCACGCTGTCCCCCTTCAGCTTTTTCAGGAGGTCTTTCTGGAACACCTCAATAGCTGTGGAGTTGATAAGCAACTCCATTATTCAGTCTAAGAGATCAGCATCAAATAAGTCACATTCTTTTGCATTTTCTCTGCATCAGTTAACAAAGTTAATAATAACAATCTCTTGTTGGTTTTCTATCTATACTGCATGAATTCCAGACTGTGTTTTCTCAAAATGCCTTTAATTCTAAGTTAATTTTCTAATGTCCTCAGCTTTGATAGATCCTTTCGGTTGGTATCAGATAAACCAGAGATATTGATTCTGCATTCATTTTCTATGATGAACATAATTTTTCAAGCTTGTTTCTCTGCATCCACAGCTCCATGGTCCAGGAAGCATAGTTCTATCCTCTGCCTAAACAGTTTGATATGCCTGCAACATCAGATGCTTACCATCCATCTCTGGAAACCTGACTACCATTGTACTCTCTTCTCCCCCTTCAGAACAAAACACAGAAATGCAAAAAAGAGGCCATTTGATCCATTGTGTCTGTGCCAGCTTTCCAAATGAGCAATTAACTTAGTGCCATTCTCCTGCCTTCTCCCTGTAACCCTGCAAATTCTTCCTTTTTAGGTAACTGCCTTTTGAATGCTTCAATTTAATCTTCCTCTAACACACTCCCAGTCAGTGCATTCCAGACCTTAACTTGCTTTAGAAGTTGCAGCAAGCTGCAATGCCTGCATGTCTGAAGAGAAGTCACACGCTGAGCTGTGTTACTTTCTGCATAGGCTTGGAGTTTTCAGGCGATTGGGGCATTGGCATGGATAAACTAACGGAACCTGAGGGTAACCCAACTCCTGACGCCTTAAAGCATGATTTTTTAAATTCATTTATGGGATGAGTGTGTCACTGGCTAGGCCAGCATTTATTGCCCTCAAGAAGGTGGTGGTGAGTTGCCTTCTTGAACTGCTGCAGTCACCACAGTGTAGATTCATTCATAGTTTTGTTAGGACATTCTGGGATTTTGACCCAGTAACACCGAAGAAAGAGCGATATATTTCTAAGTCAGAATGGCGGATGACTTGGAGGGAACTTTCCAAGCGATGGTGTTCTCATATGTCTGTTGATCTTGTCCTTCCAGATGGCAGCAGTCATGGGTTTAGAAGGTGCTGCCACCATCTATAAAGCACAAGTCAGGAGTGTAAAGGAATACTCTCCACTTGCCTAATGAATGCAGCTCCCACAACACTCAAGGAGCTTGACCCCGTCCAGGACAAAACAGCCCATTTTATTCGCACCTCATCCATCATCTTCAATGTCACTCCCTCCATCTTTCAAACCTGTGACCTCTACCACTTAGAAAGACAAGGGCAGCAGATGCATTGGAAACCATCACTTGCAGGTTCCCCTCTAAGTCACACACCATCCTGACGAGGAACAGTATTACCACTCCTTCACAGTTACTGGGTCAAAAACCCAGAACTCCCTTCCTAACAGCACTGTGGGTCTTTCTACAACACATAGGCTGCAGTAGTTCAAGAAGGCAACTCACCACAACTTTTTTAAGGGCAATTAGGGGTAAGAAATAAGTGCTGGCCAAACCAGCGATGATCATATCCCATAATTGAACAACACTGATCACTGCAGCTGAAACTGTTGTTAATATTTTATCTTGCTAGCTCAGCCAATACTGAGGGTGCATCCAAATCACCTTCAATCTCTACTCACCATTGCTCTCCTGATGTGAGAGCAAAGATCCAATCACAGTGCTTCAGGTAGGGCTTCTTACTTAAATTTCAGCTGCTGATTCATGCTGTCAACTCACTACCGCTGTTACCAAGTTGCATTACCTCTCTCTAGGTTAACATAAACAATGCTGAGGGCAGGCATTGAGGTTAATGGAGACTCTTTGCTTCAGTTTACATGTAGTAACTGTCAGTGCGAGAGAACGGAATCAATTCCTGTGATTATATTGCATAATTTCCTGTGATTGCATATACATTTATTTAAATTATTATATTTAACATACTAACAACAGTAGTCACCTAAACTGACATTGGTGGTTCACATTTTAGACTTGGCATCCAAGTCCAACTTACTATTTTAGGAAAAACCTTGCAAGGCTTCAAAGGTTAACCTGTATGAACCAAGAACAGTATAGCACAGAAACAAGCCCTTCGGCCCACTAAGTCTGTGCTGATACAGATGTCTCCCTAATCTAATACTTTTTTGCCTCTACATGATCCATATTTCTCTATTCCCTACCTATTCATGTATCTATCCAGATGCCTCTTGTTACAGAATCTGCTTCCACACCTCCTCTGGCAGCACGTTTAAGGCATTCACCATCTACTATGTGAAAAACTTGCCTCGTACGTCTCTTTTAAATTTCCCCCCTTTCACTCTCAACCTATGCCCCTGAGTAACTGATCCTTCGACCCTGGGAAAAAGATTCTGACTGTCCACTCTATCCAAGCCTGTCATAATCTTATAAACTTCTGACAGTCCAATAAAAACAATCCAAGTTTGTTCAACCTTTTTTCATAGTCCACATTCTCCAAACCAGGCAGCATCCTGATAAATCTCTTCTGCGCCCTCTCCAATGCATCAACATCCTCTGGTAGTGTGGCGACAGAATTGTACACTATACTACTCCAAATGAGGCCTAACCAAAGTTTTACACAGCTCCAATACGATTTTCCAATTCCAATACTCAATGCCCCGACCGACCATATGCCTTTTTGGCCACCCTGTCCACCTAATTGTCACCTTCATTCTTCTGTACGCTAATATTTCTAGGGCTCTACCATTTACTGTATACTTTCCTTTTGCAGTAGACCTTCCAAATCACATCACTTCTCATTTGTCTGGGATAAATTCCAAGTCATGATGTGGATATGCCGGCGTTGGACTGGGGTACACACAGTAAAAAGTCTGACAACACCTGGTTTTAGTCCAACCGATTTATTTGATAGTAAACGCACAAGCTTTTGGGTTAGTCCCTTCGTCAGGTGAATGGAGAGTTCTGGCCTCATTCGCATTCTAATCAGTAATCTCTAAACTGTCTGTGCTTTATATGCTCTGTCTGAGGCCAGAACTCTCCATTCACCTGACGAAGGGACTAACCCGAAAGCTTGTGCATTTACTATCAAATAAATCGGTTGGACTAAAACCAGGTGTTGTCAGACTTTTTACTTAATAAATTCCAAGTGCCATCTTTTGGCTCAAGTCTCCAGCCTATTTATATTCTGCTGTATCCTCTGACAATCCTCCTCACTATCTGTTACTCCCCCAATTTTTATATCATCTAATCAGACTACGCGCACCATCCTCCAAATCATTTACATGAATTACAAACAAGAGGCCCCAGCACTGATCCTTATGGAACACTGATTGTCCCAGATCTCCGGTTAGAAAAGTATCCTTCCACTGCTACTCTCTGCTTTCTATGCCCAAGCCAGTTTTGTATCCACCTTACCAGCTCACCTCACACCATGAGGAAACTTATCGAAGGCTTTACTAAAGTCCATGTATATAATATCCACTGCCCTGCTCTAATCAGTTTTTCTTGTCACTTCCACAAAGAACTCAATCAATCAAGTTTGTGAGACACAACCTCCTCTTCACAAAACCTATGCAGTGATCTATGATAAACAAATTAAAGTGCAGAATAATACAGCAGAATAGTACAAGGCCAATATTTAGCCAATTATATAATAAAAGCTAATCTCTGAAGATGACTGCTTTTGAATATTTCTTCTAAATTGTTTTCCTACAAAGCTTCACTTTGTGCCTAGTATGTCTCACTGATGAGCGCTTGAAGAATGACGAATGCATTTCCAGACAACACAAAAAAAGGAGGAAAACATTAAGATTCACTAATCTACTGCAAAATTATACAACATAACATTACCTGGTACAAAACTGCTTGTTTAAAATTAAATAGACAGTAATACGGACAACTTTAACATTTAATGATGAGCTAATAAGACAAAAGTTCTTTTTTAAAAATGATCCCAATTATAGATGCTAATTAGCACTGGTCTATGTAAATCTGCAATGTTGAGCAAGAAGTATAATTCTGTTCAAGGTGGCATCGTTAAGAATCAAAAACTATTGTATAATGGCAACAGCATATTGCTCTGGTCATCTCAATCACAGTTAACATTTGTCTATTATAATTCTCTAATGACTACATGGGCATTTTTGTTAATAATCTTCAACATCCATTTCACTACATAAACCATATTTAGAGAGTTAAGCTGCACCGTTTATTCTGTTGTCAACACCACCAAAGACGTGAGTTCCCATAAATTTCATTTAAAAAATGTTTTTTATTCGTTCATGGGATGTGAGTCCTCTAGCTGGGCCAGCACTTATTGCTCATCCCTTATTGCCCTTGAACTGAGTGGCTTGTTAGGTTATTACAGAAGGCATTTTAAACATCAGTTAAATTGCTAGAAGTCTGGAGTAACATACAGGGCAAACCAGGAAAGGATAGCAGACTTCCTTCCCTAAAGGACATTAGTGAACCAGACAGGTTTTTACAACAATTGACAATGGTTTCATGGTCATTGTTAGAATTTCAATTCCAGATTTTTCCAGATTCAAATTTCACCATCTATCGTGGTGGAATTTGAATCCGGACCTCCAGATCATTACCACGGGTCTCTGAATTATTCATCTTATGACAATACCACTAAGACACCTGTAATAAATCAAGGGTGACTCAATGAGGTTTCAGAACAAAAGGGCTTCATTGTCAATACAATGATTAATTATATATGCAAATAGGGTCCAACAAAATAATTATGTGACTGTACACTATTCCTCTTTGGCTCCAACTGCTGATCCTTCCTGACCCGGATAGGTGCCCTTGCACTAGATTAGCTTCCCGCCTCAACACTTCATAGGGTCTGGCCTGACCACATGGCCTTGGGGAACGCCTAAATTGCTCAAACTCTTTTCATAAGACAAACCTCTCATCTTTGGATTTGATCTAGTGAACCTCTTCTGAACTGCCTCTAATGCCACTATAGCCTTCCTCAAATAAAGGGACCAAACCTGCACACAGCACTCCAGGTGCAGTCTCACCAATGCCTTGTATAGTTACAGCAACACTTCCTTGCTTTTATACCCTATTCCTTTAGTAAGGTTTTTATTTCCTCATTGCAACTATCATACCTATTAATGTGTCATCTGCAAATTTGACTATATACCTTTCATTCCTATATCAAAGTCATTAACATAGATTGTAAATAGTTGGGACCCAAGGACCAAACTCTGCGGCACTCCACTAGTTACATCTTGCCAACCAGAAAAAGAACCATTTATCCCAACTTCTGCCTTCTGTTAGTTAGCCAGTTATCCAAACTAATAAATTACTCCTAAACCCATGTACCTTGTGCCTTAACCTTCTGTGATACTTTATCAATTGCCTTCTGAAGTCCATATATACTACAACTACAGGACCCCCATTTTCCATGTGGTTTGTTACATCTTCAAAGAACTCTAGCAAATTAGTCAAAAATGATTTACCCTTCATAAAATCATGCTGACTCTGATGGATTGTGTTTTGACTTTCCATTGTCCTGTTACTATTTCCTTAATAATGGATTCTAACTGTTTCCCAACTAACTGGTCTATAGTTTCCTACTTTCTGCCTCTTTCCCTTTTTGATTAAGGGTGTTACATTAGCTATTTTCCAATCCAGGAACCATCCTCGCAGCCAGAGAATTTTGGAATATTATAACCAATGGATCCACTATCTCTGCTGCCACTTCCTCAAATACCTAGGATTTAGGCCATGTCTGCTTTCAATCCCAATAGTTTGTTAAGTACTATTTCCTTATTAATGATAATTGTTTTTAAGTTCTTCCCTTTCTATTGGGATGGTACTAGTGTCCTCCACAGTGAAAACTGAAGCAAAATATTGATTTAGCATCCCTGCCGTTTCTGTGTTCCCACTATTAACTCCTTGGTCTCATCCTCCAAGGGACCAACATTCACCTTAACACCTCTTTTGCCTTTTATATTTTAAAGAAGCTTTTGCTTTCCTTTTTTATATTTTACGCTAGTTTTCTTTCATAGTTTACCTTTGCTCTTTTTATTACTTTTCTAGTAACACTTTGTTGATCTTTAAAAGTCTCTCAAATTCGCAGCATGCCACTGGCCTTTGCAATATGGTATGCCTTAGTTTTTGTCTTTATGTTGTCTTCAACTTCCTTGCTTAGCCATGAATGCCTTTTTCCCCACCCTATAATAGCGCTTATTAACAGGGGGTTTGAGTTTAAGAGTCGTAGGGTTATGCTGCAACTATACAGGACCTTGGTGAGACCACATTTGGAATATTGTGTGCAGTTCTGGTCACCTCACTATAAGAAGGATGTGGAAGCATTGGAGAGAATGCAGAGGAGATTTACCAGGATGCTGCCTGGTTTGGAGAGTAGGTCTTATGAGGAAAGGTTGAGGGAGCTGGGGCTTTTCTCTTTATAGCAGAGGAGGATGAGAGGTGACTTAATAGAAATTTATAAGAGGGGATAGATAGAGTGGACGTGCAGAGACTATTTCCTTGGGTGGATGCAGCTGTTACTAGGGGGCATAACTGTAAGGTTCATGGTGGGAGATATAGGAGGGATGTTTGAGGTAGATTCTTTATTCAGAGAGTGGTTTGGGTGTGGAATGGACTGCTTGCTGTGATAGTGGAGTCAGACACTTTAGGAACTTTCAAGTGGTTATCGGACAGGCACATAGAGCACACCAGAATAATAGGGGCTTGGATAGCTTGATCTTGGGTTCGGACATAGCTTGGCCCAACATTGAGGGCCAAAAGGCCTGTACTGTGCTGTACTGTTCTACAATCTTTCTTCCTTTCTGGAATATATTTCAGTTGGAGGGAATTGAATATCTCCTTAAATAACGACCACTGCTCATCAACTGTCCTGCCGTTTAGTCTTCCTGCCTATTCCCCAAGTCTGTTCTCATGCCTGTGTAATTACCTCTGTTTAACTCCAGAATACGAGTGTGGGATTTCAGTTTCTTGCCCTCAAACTAAATTTTGAATTATATCATATTATGATCATTCTTCTCTAGAGGATTCTTAACTATGAGGTGATTCACTAATCTCTGCTCATTACTCAATAATGAGCAAATGTGATCTAATGACCAGATAAAGAACAGTGCAGGAAGATATCTAGGAGAAAACTCTACTTATTCTCCCAGCTGGTGTTGAGAAAAGATTTAATTTATGGAAAATGCCATAATTAATATTTTTGAAAATAAATATAGGATTGAGTAGACAGTACGGAGCAAATAGTTTGCCTTTTGAAGTAAAAGATATGGATGAACAGCACAGCAATAGTGAGAAACAATAGATTTGAAGACAGAGCTTGTGAACAACTATATAATGGACATAAACAGGTCTTTTTGGGACCTACGATGTCAGCAGAAATTCCTGCACCACCTTCTGTAATTTTACATTTGAGGAGGTTATAGTGAGTAGTGTGCAGAATGGCAGAAGAACAAAACTGAAAGTATTATTAAATGTTAACTTTAATATGTTTTATACATGGAATTATCATTCAATATATTGCCTCTTTTTTCTGGTTACAGTGACCTTGGATTAATATCAGTGCACACTGCCTGAGGCATCATGTCCTTCATCTTAATTCTCAAGTTAACAATCAATGTACATGAGGTACACACAATACAATTAACTACAAAACAATGTATAGTATCTTTTAATCTATTAAATAATAGGGTTTGGCATTTCCGCTTCAGTGCAGTGATGAGGGGGAACCATTAAATCAAACCATCATGTGATTTGACCACAAATACCTCCATAAATGTCCACAATGGTGCACAGAGCTGCCAAACTGAACCTCAAAAAATTATTCCATGCTGCAACTGAATACCACAATAATACAGGATTATGTTTATTTCAAATAACACATGTTGGGGGGTTTAGATAACACTGATAAATAACACAAGTTCTGCTCATGTAGTTTATGAGTCCTCTGAACCATTGGATATCAGTAAATTGTTATCAAATATTAACCAGCGAGTTACTGTTAATAGCCACATGTTACTAGGTCTCTTCATATAAATGTTCAGACTTATTTTCATTTCAAGGTCTGCATAATCAACAGATTGTTCAAAGAGAGTCGGCATTTCCAAATAATTTTCAAAACACTGCATTCAGGAAAAAAAATTAGATAAGCATTTACATTTCAAATCCAGTTACAAAACATTACATTTTATCAATTCCACAAAGAATCCAATACATGGTAGAATTAAATAATACCAAACAATCTAACCATCCGCCTGATACATTCAGATAAATGTAATCAGTCAAATAAACTAGGCAAACATGATTTCCCTTTCACAAAACCATGTTGACGCTGCCTGATTATATCATGATTTTCTAAACATCCTGTTAATAACTCCTCATTAATGAATCCTATCATTTTCCCTATGACAGATGTTAAGCTAACTGGCCTATAATTGTCTCCATCCTTTCTTGAACATACTTGTTGCATTAGCAATTTTCCAATCTGCTGGGACTTTTCAAAGGAATTTTGGAAGATTACAGTTAGTGTATTTCCCATCTCTGCAGCCACTTCTTTTAAGTCTCAATGATGGAAGTTTTCAGGTCTGGGGGCTTATTTAGTTCTAAATAACTTTACCAGTACCTTTTTGCATGGGGATTGTTTTAAGGTCTTCCTTCTCTTTTAGCTCTTGATTTGCAATTAATCTTGGGATGTTTTTGTGTCCTCTACAGACACAAAAGACAAACACAAAATACATTTGCAACACATCTGCTGTTTCCTTGTTTCTCAATATTAATTCTCCCATTTAACCCTTTTAGGGACCAATATTAACTTCAGTCAGTCTTTTCCTTACTAAATACTTGCAGCAATGCTTACTATCTCTTTTTATATTTCTAGCTAGCTTTCTGATATACTCTAATTTTTCCCTTAGTTTATTATTAGTCGCTCTTTGCTGGTTTCTAAAATCTGACTAATCTTCTCCGCTACCACTAACCTTCACAGCATTATATGTCTTTTCTTTCAATTTAATATTATCCTCAACTTCCTTAGTTTGCCATGGATAGTGCATCCTTGATGTGGGTATGCCGGCGTTGGACTGGCGTAAACACAGTAAAAAGTCTGACAACACCAGGTTTTAGTCCAACCGATTTATTTGATAATAGACTCACAAGCTTTCGGGTTAGTCCCCTCACCTGACGAAGGGACTAACCCGAAAGCTTGTGAGTCTATTATCAAATAAATCGGTTGGACTAAAACCTGGTGTTGTCAGACTTTTTATAGTGCATCCTTTCATGGATCTTTCTCTCTCAATGGAATATATCTTTGCTGAGAGTTATGAAATATCTCTTTAAATATCTACCACTGTTTCTCTACTGTCTTACCTATTAACTTATCTTCCCAGTTCACTTCGGCCAAATTTGTCCTCATAATCTTGCAATCACCTTTATTTATGTTTAACACACTTGTCTTAGACCTACGCTTCTCACTCTCAAACTGAACATGAAATTCTGTTGCATAATGATCACTGTTGCATCGAGGTTCCTCTACTATTAGGGAATTAATTAGTCCCATACCATTGCACGTTACTAGATCTAAAATGGCCTGCTCCCCGGTTGGCACTAAAATGTACTGCTCAAATAGACCCTATGAACTCAGCTTCCAGATTATTTTTACCAATCTAAATTGTCCAATCTATATGAAGATTAAAATCGTCCATGATTATTGTAGTACCTTTCTTATAAGCCCTCATTATTTCTTCCTGCATACTCTACCCTATGTGGTTACTGTTAGGAGACCTATAAACTACTCCCACAAATGACTTCTTTCCTTTGCTATTTCCTATCTCTACCGAAACCAATACTACATCTTGATCTTCTGAACTAAAGCCATTTCTAATTAATGTCATCCTTAATTAGAACAGCAACCTTACCACCTCAGCAAAAATACTGATGCTCCCCTGAAATTAGGTATTTTGCAATGAAATTGCAGCCACAGAGACAGATAACAGTTGTTATCCAGACAGCCACTCATCAAGCATTTCTTCTTCATCAATAATGTAAGCACAGTGGAATACTACACAATGAATGCACCATGACTGCTTCCTAAGTATATAAAACAATCAAATACATTTCTTTTTGTCATGTGCAACACTTTTCACTCAAGGAATCATGCCACCTGGTGAAAACAGTGCATCCCATCCAGCTAATCCTTCTAAAAGAACAGCTGTTCCTGGTCAAGATATTGTATACAGTTTAATGTGCAACATGTGGCCCGAGCATATTTATGAAAGTAAATCAGTGAACAAGTCTTCAGTGACATGTTAAGTTACATGTGGAGGGGTCAATAAATGTATGCCACGCGATAATGTCGAGTGCATCCAACACCATTTGAAGTCATTGCAGCTTAATTTAGTTGTACCTGATGGATTCCTCTTCCTCACCTAAATTACTCAGTACTTTTGTAAACCTCAAGGGAATAGCCATCTTCATCTCTTTGCACAGTGTAATGTCACAGGCAGCACACAATAATGGAGCAAAGAATGAACAGAAAAAAAATACAAAAATGAATGACAGGCCAGCAAAACATGCACTCAGAAAAAACAGTAAAAAAGTACATTAAAATGCAGAAAAAAATCCACAGTCTTGCCCAAAGACAGAAAATTGCACAAGGGATCTTATTCCCGTTTAGTTATGTATTGAAATGAGGTTAAGCATGCTAGCAACACAATCTCATTATTTGCCTCAAATTATTGCCATAAAATTGGGTGTCAGGGGTCAGGCATACAAATTTCTTACACAGGCCTGCCTCCTGAAAAGCTTTGTAAAATCAAGGTTTATAAATCAGGTTCACAACAGTGTTCAGGACATACAGATCTTTGGAAATTGTAAAATTAACAGCATAATTGCCATCCTGCATAGGATATCACTCATGTAATAATTAAGCTAAAGCTATTTTTTTCATCATTATGACACAACTAAAATTGTTGTCATAAAACAGCAAACATTTAAAATATTACTGCTAAAAATTCATTGAGGAAATGTGTAGTTAAAAATCACTTAATTAGTTTAATATTGTGAATGACAGCCATTCACTGCATTATATTTTGATGAATTTGCGTACTTAATATTAATAATGCTCATTTAATACTAAGGTATGGAACACATACTTCTTACAGTCTTTGGTCTCCTATAACATGCAAGTTAATCCTGACAAAAGCTGTTAATATTGTGCCTTAATGGAACAATATCTTCATCACACCCTGTAAATATTTTAGTATTTCTTAGCATAGAGACAATGCACCAAATAAATCCTCTGAAATATCAATGTTCCTTGTCTATGATATTAAAAGTATAGTAAAGTTTATTTATTAGTCACAAGTAAGGCTTACATTAACACTGCAATGAAGTTACTGTGAAATTCCCCTAGTCGCCACAGTCATTTCAGGTCAATGCACACAACCAGCACGACTTTCAGAAGTCGTGTTATCATAATCATATTACTATAATAACAGTGGCACATTCCATATCCCCAAACCTGGTATGTTTTTGTGTTGTAAATTATCTGTAAAAAAATTACCAAACATTTGAATTTAAAAAAATCAAAACTGCATTACTTTAACCTCAATCTATGATAAGCATCTGATCAGTGAAATGTCTTCCTCAGTACAAATGCTATCTTTGCAGAATTTCTCCATGAAACTTCCAATTTATCACAATTACTGATAAATTATGGGGTTTTTTTGAAGTTCCTAACCACACAGAATTAGGTATGAATGGTTCAAAGTTCTAGATGCCTCTATTGTTACGCAATGTTTACTCACCTCAGATCCAGGTCACGAGATTCCTTTAAAAACTGTAACTATGTTTCATAGACAAACTTGGAGCTCTAATGAAGGGTCATCCAGACTCAAAACGTTAGCTCTGTCCTCTCTGCACAGATGCTAGCAGACCAGCTGAGATTTTCCAGCATTTTCTGTTTTGTTTCAGACTTCAACACCCGTGGTAATTTGTGTTTAACTTGGAGAACCGTTAGGTCAATTTCTAATTTATGATCTGGTGTTAATTTCAAATTGAATAGAGGCCCCTTGTAATGCTAATATTGCAAACAGAAATAGAATCATAGAATCTAATGGCATTGAAAATGGCTATTTGATATTGCAATTAGAAATGTTGCAATAGTACAATAGGAACTTCTGAAATTGAAACTCAGCCTTGTTGTTGGACAGAGAGCAGAGAGTTTTGCTTGCACTGACAATGCTGCAGTTGATTCAAAGGTAGAAAAGTGTATTCCCAGGATGAATGTCTCTTATTCAATGACCATGAACAAGTCATGAACAAGTCTGCTTATGCATGCCTTATTCAAAGACACTTGGGAATGGATTCATTGTCAAGCTTCTTGGTTGGTTAATGGTAAGTAGAGCAATAAAAATTACTACAGAGTCAAACGTTAAAACATTAGGGACCCAAACTACTGATGGCAACTACTGAGGCAGAACAGGATGTCTATCTGTCTGCACATGGTATCACTGACCTTACAAATAAACTGTCTGGTCAATTCCTAGTTCCGAAACCTGTGGACTCACAACTCCAGGGTCTTATTCTTAAAAATAAAGATATTGCACATGCATAGCACACAGGAACAAAACACCAACTCAGAGCACTTCAAACAATTAGCAGGGCACAACAGTCTTGTGATATTGTCAATGCAGTATCTGATATAAGATATAACTTATTGCAATGCCACTGGAGAGGGTGGTGATACCAAGAAATTCTTATTTTTCCCCTGATAGAACGGGCTTCAGGCAATTCAGTGCATCCAAACTGAATGTTGTCACCACTAACCCTTAGATCTTGGGGTTAACAATCAAAAACTGCTTCCAAAAGCTTTGGAATAACATCTCTCTGCAGAATTTAAAGTGATACCATCATATCTGTCTTCTGATTAGTCCATGTGCACTCAGCTCAAGGGTCCAGCACAAATGGTGTGGCTAGAGCTTAAGTTCATGATGCTGTCCTCTCTTCTCTCACTCCATACTGAGTTAATAAAATTCATGTATTAACTTTATAAATTCTATATATTATCTGTATTATAATTAACGGTAATCAATTGCACATTATTTTCTCTCCACACTTCTTAGCACTCCTAGGTTAGCTATATCTGCAGTTAGTACATCACTCATTACTCAACAGCCATGTGGAGTAACCTGACTGTTGCTATTACAAGAATCACAGAATCTTATGGCATTGAAAATGGCTGTTTGATCCATTGTACCACACCAAACCATAGCAAATTGCAGCACAGGAGGGGGTCATTCGTCCTACTGTTTCTGCTGACAAGCAGCCATATATCTTAATCCCACTTTTCAGCACTTTGTTCTTAGACTTGTTAGTTACTTCATATCCAAGTACTTTTTAAATGTTAAGAGTGTTTTTGCCTCCAACTCCCTTTCAAGCAATGAATTCCAGGTCCCAACCCCTCAAATCACCCCAAAACTTTAAGCCTCTTACATTAAATCTATGCCCTTGGTATGGACCTCACAACCAAAGATGATTAAGGGCTTCCTATCCCTTCTCTTTAGATCATTCATTATTTTCTACATTTCAATTAGATCTCCCCTCAATTTACCTCTGTTCCAAGGAAAACAACTATTCTTCACAACTAAAATCTCCAATTCAGGTAATATCCTTATAAATCTCCTCTCTTGTGTAATCATATCTTTCCTCTCATGCAGTGATCAGAACTGCCTTCTGTACTCCAGCTGTAACCTAACTAGTATTTTATACAATGCCAATTCTCAGAAAGAGTTATCTAATTAATCCCAATTACCCTCTCTTTCCCCATAAACCCATTTTTCCCATTTTCCACAGATAGGTGCATCAGCGGAAATTTCTCCTTATTAGCTATATTCAGATGGCTCATAATTTTGGACATCTCTTTTAAATCTCCACTTAATCTTTTCAATTATAAGGAGAACAATTCAGCTTCTCTAGCACCTCATATAACGTCAAAGAAAATCACGCCCACTCTAAGGCCTTGACATCTTTCCTAAAACGTGGTGCCCAGAATTAGACACAATCTTCAAGGTGAGGCTTGATTTGGGATTTATAAAGATTTTTATAAGTGGTGATTAATGCCAAACTGCTTATATTAAGGACATGGAATTACTATTTAAAGGAGGCTACAAATTTGCTGCAACATCTCAACATAATATGGGGCAAGAGCAGCATTTATTGGACTTACAGTCCTTAATAAACACAGACCTTCATTAGCAAACAAATTATCTCATAAAATCCTCAAAGATTCATTGTTTATATATGTTCCAAAGATTATCTTAAGAGTAGAATGATTCAGAAAACAGAATTCTTTTTACTGAGGTAAATGTAGCTAAGTCAGTACTACCTGCAAGTTTAATTTGTGCCATTTCAGATATGTCTTCCAAAATTGTTGCTGTGTATTTACATACCTCTGTCCCATGCAAAAGTCCAGCTTGCATGAGTTTCCTAGATTTATGCGGCACATATCTACTCCCAAACATTTATGCGCAACATGGTATGAAGGCACCTGATACTGATATAATTGAAATTTCATGGGCACCATCGTATCTTGCTCACCGCACCAATCAGTGCAGCAAACTGGGAAGACTGCATGCGAGGCCAAAAGTCTGCTTTGCGCCCTGGTCTCTTCTGAGCTATGTTTTGTCAGTGAGATTGGCTTCGCATCCAGAAAGCCTTTTTGCATAGGATTGACTTCATTTCAATCCTATTAATACATCTGGGACAGCATCTTCTGTCCTCCTGTGTCATGCTGGCAAAAATCACGGCTGATCTCTGAGTTGACGAAGGGTCATTCTGACTCTAAACATTGACTAATTCTCTTTCCACAAATGCTGTCAGACCTGCTGTGATTTTCCAACAATTTTTGTTTCTAATTCAGATTTCAGCATCCACAGTATTTTAACTTTATCAAATGTCTTCCTCTTGTGCCAACATCTTTATAATAACACTCCTTACGTACACAGAGATGCATACACTAGAACTCAACTGCATAACTCACTGTAAGTCAAATAGCACTGGAAATGCTGCATAGAGCTTTGCAAGCCTCAATGTGATGTCCTGGAATCTATTAGTGAGAGTGCAATGAAGATTAGTAAAAGGGGCTGTAGAACTAAGGGGCAGGGGCAGGGACAGAATCCTGCAGAAGTGAGCAGTGGTGGAGACAGTGGGTCAATTATTTTGTGATTGACCAGCATGGCTTTGGAGAACCACTTCCACCCTGCTCTCTTCCTACACAGCCATTCCATCAGCAGCTCTTTGGCCACACCTTCACCACCACCACTTTCAATGATGCCTTTTTTTAATCTATATTTCCTTTCATTAACTTTCTAGTTCTTGAAATGAATGGATGGATTTTGACAGGCACAATTTTCTGATATTCTATGAGTACGTGAGCAGAGAATTTAGTGCATTATTAGAGAATTTGCTTACTTAAAATCCTTAATAAACACAAACTTCCACTGGCAAAAAAATTGTTTCATAAAATTCTCACGAGACCAGGCCAGAGAAGGAAGGAAGGAAGCAAGCAAAGAAAAGGCCAACAAGAATCACTTTCACAAAGATGACCTAGACGGATTCACAGACCAGATCTACAGCCTACCAAGCCATCTTTACGGGTAGTATAGACGAATCCTGGGAATTTTCTTGTATACATAGTGGGTAATTTACTGGTTAACTATATTCAATAACATTTGTTGCATTATATCCGTATCCGTACTTTGTTCGTCTCATAAATAAAAGACACCTGGGTAAAACTTTGATTGTGAAGCTGATTGAAATATCTGAATTGGACAGATACAACAGGAGATTGAAACAGTGCTGAATTAAGCTCAGTTCTCTACTGCAGGTCACTGTCGAAGGGGAACTAATTGATAATGCTTAAACTAATTTTGTATTCAACCTGAAAAACCAGCAGAAATGTTCACCTTATTTGTATGGGCTAAATCTAAAGTGTGTTTGACCCATTGATTTAATTATAGTTTATTAAGAAGTAGAAAGAAAGAAATCTGTGGAGATGGGTCACAGTGTAAGGAAACAACAAATCCCAATTTGCAACAGTAAATGAAAATTAATTTAATGATTCATTCATTATGGTCTGGCCCTGGTAAGCCTTACTCTGAGTTATTCAAACAATTCTAATGTCATATTATTGCACATAGAACAACCTCTCTCTAAACATATAGAAGATAATTTCCACATTAAAAAAATTTATGTCAATAAGATTAAATGTGAAAGTTCAATATTAAGCAGTTTTCAACAGATTAAATAATTTAATGGTTGACTGGCACAGTAAATATTGTCATTGTATCAAAATTTCTAACTGGAATTCCTTGAAATGTTTCTATGTTATCCATATTTAAAAAAATGTTGATCAATAATCAAGATGACATTCCACAAATTTCTTTGAAAAGTCCAGAATTTAGTGTTTTAACATTTATTTCACAGTCTGAGACAAAGTAGCTTGTCAATTTAATTTATTCATTGTAAAGCACTGGTGGCTCTACTATGTCATTACTTACAGTAAATTGCAGGATACAGCATAAATTCAACAAATGTTGTCATATTTTGGGGTCTTAATACAATTTTTCTACAGAACAGATTTTAAAAGCATGAACTTTAAATGTTATGTTTTAAAGCATAGTATGTTCATGATTATTCAACTGACTCAAAAACAGCTTCTTCCTGCTGCTGTCAGACTTTTGAATGGACTTGCCTTGCATTAAGTTGATCTTTCTCTCCACCCTAGCTATGACTATATTCTGCACTCTCTCATTTCCTTTTCTATGAACGGTATGCTTTGTCTGTATAGCATGCAAGAAACAATACTTTTCACTATGATAATACATGTGACAATTCTAAACCAAATAAAATCAAATAGAGGTTTAAGACAATAGGTAGTTAATGTGCCAACACACTATTTTTGATATTGATTTCTTATAATGACGCAAATAATAAACAATGTATTATTACCTTATCATGATGATCAAAAAATATCTCACAGTGGTTGCATTATGGAATGTTTGGTCTCAGGTCCTCTGGCAGTCCTTCCTTTTCTGTCTGTGAACTGTGAGAAATACACACAAAGACAACCAGTCAAGAATATTGCAAGAGTCATCAACAAAAAGCTGTGAGAAGGTTATAGTCATAAATAGTCAAAGTTTACCTTAATTAAACCCAAGATATAAGGAATCATCATGTTCTATATTGTATACTGCCATGTGAAGATATCTTAAGCTGTTTGAATCAAATCCAATCATAACTGCATTATGTATGTTCTAATGCAACTTATCGATTCATGTCAGGCTTTGTGTCCCCAAGTGTTTGCTCAGTATGCTTTCAGAGAGACTAAAGAAGCATTTGTGTGAAGAACATTGATATCAAATTGAGATTAAATAGAGATGCCATTGATACATTCCAAGGTTACACCATTGTCTAAATTGATGGATGACAGCATGTGTCAACTCTGATAAAATAGTCAGATTGCATACAGGATTGACTGATGCTACTGGACTAGAAAGGCTACCTTTGGTGGACCCAATTTGTAATAATTATTACTGTGTGCTAAGATTCTATCTGTCCCCAGTGTTGCAAAGAATGGGCCTGCCACATTGCTATGGAACGCTTCTCTCAACTGGATCATGTCATACAATCTGACCCTTGTATACAGAAAATCTTTATGATCACAAGTCAGACAGTGGTTTGTTCCTTGAGGTTCTGTTGAAAAAGAAGATTGTGAATCCAATAGAACAGTTTCCTGATAAGATTACTAAAGTCATTTGGCAGAATGCCTTATTGCCAGAATTTTTGAACATGCACCAAGACATGGCTTAGTAGTAGTTGTAAAGGGGCCTCCCCATCAGATACTTCTTGCACATCTAGGGCGACACAGTGGCACAGTAGTTAGCATTGCTGCCTCACAGCGCCAGGGACCCAGACTCGATTCCTGGCTTGCATCACCACCTGTGTGGAGTATCTGTGGGTTTCCTCTGGGTGCTCCAGTTTTCTCCCACAGTCCAAAGATGTGCAGGTTAGGTGGACTGGCCATGCTAAATTGCTCCTTAGTGTCAGGAGAACTAGCTAGAGTAAATGCATGGGATTAGGTCCTGGGTAGGATTATGGTTGGTGCAGACACATGGACCGAATGGCCTCCTTCTGTACTGTAGGATTCTATGTAGTCTCTACACTACCTCTGAGGTGGCTGTGGTGGGGAAGAGGCCATAATCTATGTTCTACAGAAATGTGCCTTTGGAAAGAAAATCAGTGATTTTCATCAGGATGCATCCTCAGCAACTCCTTAACATAAGATTGTGTGCACTATTGGTTGTTTTCAAAGATGCACACCAAGATAAATATCAACTGCTATTGAAGGATCATGAACTCTTGAAAGACACTTTTAGGTCCACCCAAAACTTGCTGCTCTTCCAGTGCAAGGAGTTGTCCACAACTGAGTGTTGCATTCAGGGACATTCCAAAGTCCAGGACTTTGTGCTGAGGAGTGCAATAAATCTTGGGGCAGTGGCCACTAAGGCTCAGTGGGTAAGACCATAGTCTAAGGCCTTCATACCATAGTATACTGAGAGGCAAGAACCCATGCCCCTCGAGTTATATGCACCGGAGAATATTTCACTGAAAATGTATATTGTAAATATAATCTCCATTCCAAATTCAGAGTGCCACATACGCTATTGAAAGAAATTGAACCATATTGCATTCTTTGTAACGTCAAATTTGAACTCCAATTGTAAAGTACTTTTAGAAATTTTGTGAATAAAGTTTTTCCTCAAAATAAAGATAGGTGAAAAGGTACTGGAAGAAGCAGCACCAGGATTTGGAGAAAATTTGTGAAACATTTTCAAGGACAATTAAACAATAGTGTGGTTAACTGATTCCTGGTCATGTTAAATTAAAAAGGATTTATTTATATCTATGGAAGATATATTTAAAGTGCAACAGGTGCTACAAGAAAAGCACTTAATATCATAGTACCTGATCTCTGTAGTGTTGGTCTAGAGCAGTTGTGCTATTCAGCTTCTGGTCTACAGCTGTGTTTCATCTGGCTGTCTCTTAAAAGTCGAGGCATACTCCCTGCAGGTCTAAACAGACATGTCTTCAGTAAATCTGAAGCTATTTCCTTTGGTGATTACATTTTTATTCAGCATTTGCCTCTCCTTGGGAATTGGCTGAGCTATCACAAAATCAGTAAACCAGTAGGAAATTACTTTTTTTGTCTTTCCACATTTTTCCCCCAGATGTAATTTATTTCAATCTCTCTGCTACTCTATTTTTCAGCTTCAATTTAGGCAGCCTGCATGCTGCCACCAGAAGCATACAAGAGCCTTTTTACAATATGCAAATTGGGCCTCATTATAACTGCTATTACATTATTTTGGGAGTTGTTAAACTATGTACTAGATGCATTTACTATCCAGAACAAGAAACAACTTAAAAGGATTTCCCAGTGCAGATCTGACAAAATTAACAATTAAGATGTTTGGTAATTTTGTGACTTAAATTGTTCTCTTTGACATAATCCAATTCTGACAACTTTATAAGTGCTACGCGTCAAATCCCTACCTCCCCAATTGGCCTAGCCATCCCCTTTAACATGTTTCTGTAGGTCCACATTATGTGGATACCCGATTGGTTTTCCTATTTTCTCAAAACAATAAGCATCTTGTCAACAGAATCTGAAAGAGGTTGAACCACCAAAATGCAAATTTGCTGGTAACTTCAGATTGGTACTTTGATCAATTTATCCAATGAATGAAAATGACTCATTGGGCCCAATTCTCCCATTGTGACACGCTAGTTTTTTGGTGTGGCGGGTTGGGGGATGCGTATGTCGGCCATTTTGCGGGATTCACGCATGTGTTCCCGCTGGCGGAGAACAGGCGCAGTCAAGACCGTGCTGGACACTGGCAGGAAGCCCAGGTAAATTATTTAAATCTGTTTTTAATGTAATTTAAATATCTTTATCAGGCCAGGACTGAATTCTCCGGGCGCAATAGCATCTCCCACCCTGCCAAGAGTATTTCACTCCAGTGGGATTTAGTGTGGCTCCCCATGTTTGGGGAACTAGTGGGAGACCCTGCTGGAGTGAAGGGGGGCAATTGAGGCCCCCCCAAGGGCTGGGCGGTGGACAGTTGTGCTCCCTGGGTATGGGCACCCTGCCAGTGCCACATGGCACTGCCCAAGGGGCAAAGTGCCCATGGGGTAAATTGCCCATGCCCAAGGGGCACCTTGGCACTGCCCACTGGGAGCTGGGCAGGGTGTATTGTGCATGGGCCTATGGGCGATCAATGGGATTGGGGGATCCTGCTACCACTCTGCATTGGGATTTGGTTGGGGCTGGAAGGAGGCCAGTGATCAGAATGGGTTGAGGGAGAGGCTGGTCTTCTGGGGTGGGGGGAGGGGGGTGAATCATCACTGCTTGGTGGGGGGGGAGGTGCGGGATGTGTTCCAGGATGGGGCGGGTGGTGAGGTCAGGGCTGGCCCACGATTGGGCTGTGGGGGCATTTGGAGGAGCAACACTGCCGGGGGTCCCGAGCTGGCCAGCAATCAAGTTGGCCAGCAAATGGAAGGCTGACAGATCGAGGCCACTGTGCATGTGCAAAGTTCCGCAACTGTCAGACAACAACGTGAATAGGCCCCGGCCCCCTGAGCTTTTATTGATATTCACGATTGTGACCTCTGCACTGTACAGAGTATGGGAGACTTGAGTCTGAACTCCCACTGAAAGAAACAATTCTGTATTACACCATTTTTTCTGCCAATTCAACACTTAGAATTATTTTGGGAGAACTGGGCACACTATCTCTACTTCCGCTTTCCCTCTAAACCAAAAATTAAACAGTTAAGAACACACGGAACTTCCTGAGTTATTTTAGAGTTAATTTTCAAAGAGAGAGACTGGTAATAAATGCAAAAAAACATACAGCAATAAAATATTCCCTTCCAATTGAAATAATCCACAATTCACATGGCAGAATCAAAATGATGCAGGATAAGGAATTCTTGCACTTGCTCAGATTTATTGGATTATTGCTAACAGAGTTACAGCTCTGGATCTAAACATTAATTTTTAAGCCTAAGCTTTAGAGAAAAGCTGAGTGGCAGATGCTAATTAATGTGGTTATCAACCACTTATACAGTGCCTTTATAAAGAAAAATGCTGTATGGCAGTTCACAAAAGCATGATCAGGCAAAAATGGATGCCAAAACAAAGCATTCGAATGGAGATGACCAAAGTTTTGCTGAAAGAAGGGAATTTTAAGAAAGGCATTAAAGGAGGAAAATAAATAATGAGGAAATAGCAGGGTGGGATCTCAGGGACCCTAAGCACAACCGCCAATGGTAGGATAAATGCAGGGACTGTGTGCTAAAGGCCAGGGTTAAGGAATGGCAATTTCTGGGGTGAGGGGGAGGAGGGGAGTGTGGTTGAATCTTGGGTTGCAGTGAAATGAATGATGATTTCAGCAGCAGAAAGACTGAAGTGCAGCAGGAATGGATGATGTTACAGAAATTGAAGAGGGCCATCTTTGAGATTTGCCATCATTAATTTAGGACACGGTCAAATATGATGCCAATATTGCAGCCAAAGGCAATGGTTGAGGAAGAGATGAAGTTGCAAGGTGTTTGTTGCTGGGGCTAAAGATAGTGACTTCAGTCTTCCCAGTGTTTAACAGGAACAAACTGTGGCTCATCGATCAAACAAGCAGTGGAGACAAGTGGTTGAGGAGTTGAACTGTGCATTGAGTACTGACCCAACATCTGCAGGTGACTTCAAAGGCGAAAGTCAAGGATAGATTATTGAAATATTCCAGAAGTAACAGGGCAAAGACAAGAAAAAAAGGCATTGTTTGACACATTCTGGTTACAATCAGACAAGCAATTGTGGACTCAAATTATGTGAGTTTCACAAAGTGGAGAGACAATGGAGAAAACTCATGTGGTCAAGAAGATCAGGAAGGATTATGCACTATGGTCACAGGAATCTTGATTCTGACTTTAGTTAGAGTCATTTCACAGCTGTGGCAGGGACAAAAACCTGATTGAAGTCATTTAAACACAGAGTTACACAAAAGATAGTCATAGATTTGAGAGACAACAACACGTTCAAGAACTTAAGTGACAAACCAATTCGAGATTGGTTACAAGGACACAAGGGACAAGGGTAAGTTTTCTGGTGAAGGGAATGATGACTGTAGTTTTGAATTTTGAAAGGGAGAAGGACAGTAAATGAGAGGGGAACCATTAACAATGTCAGCTAGCAGGAAGGCCACGAAAGTAAACTTTCATCATCAGCAGTTGAGAATCTGGTCAGGTTTCAGATGAGAAGAGATGATAAGGTAACTACATAAAGTACTGGACTAGTAGTCCAGCTGCATAAAGTAGTAGTTCAGAGAACATGTTCATTCACAGCACTGCGTACTGATAATATAAATCAGTAAAAGAACCTCTAGAGATAAGAACCTGATATCAAAAAAATGACCATATTGTTAAATTTCCTAAAAACAAACTCAGTTTTCTTGTATTAAAATGAACTCCATGGGAAAACCTTTCTCAGTCTTTCTTAGTATTCTCTCTTATTGCATAAATTATCAGTTTAAACACAAGTAGTTTGATCATACTGCAGTGGTTTACTGTAACTCTAATGAATCAGCTGAAGTTAAAATAATTCAGGCATTAAAAAATTGATTAAACTGGTCTTCAAAATATTTTTGTTGACTGAAAAATCACAAAATTGTTACAGCAGAGAAGGACATTCAACCTGTTGTGTTTGCACTGGGTCTCTGAATGAGAAATTCACTGAGTGCCAAACAGACTGGTCCTTTATTCTCAAGAGTTTAGAAGAATGAGAGGCGGTCACATTCAAGCATACAAAATTCCGACAAGTCTCGAAAGGTTCCATGCAGGAAGGATGTTTCCTTTGGCTGGAGGGTCAACAAAAAGGGAACACACTCTCAGAAAAAGGAGTAGGCCAATTAGTGCTGAAATGAGGGAGAATTTTTTCACTCAGAGGGTGAAATCCTTTGAATTCTCAACCCTGACAGTTGTGGTAGCCCATTTGTTGAATATGTTCAAGACTGAGGTTGATAGATTTCTACATATTAAAAACATCAAAGGATGCAGAAAAACAATGTGAAATGATCAGCCATGATCTCAGTGAATGGCAGAGTGGGCTCAAAGGGCTGAATGGCCTTCTGCTCCTATTTTTTACATTTATTCTCTGACTTCTGCTCGTAACACTGCATATTCTTAACAGTCAAATTCCATTTTGAATACTTTGATTGAAGCTGCCTCCACTACACTCTCAAGCAGGGTATTCAAGGCCTTAACCACTCATTGCATGAAAAAGCTTTTCTTCACATCACTTTTGCTTATTTTACCAATTACTTTAATCTGCGGCCTCTCGTTCTTGATCCTGAGTGCAAACAGTTTCTCCCTATCTACTCTGTCCAGACCTTTCACGATTTTAAATATCTCCATCAAATCTATTCTCAGCCTTTCTCGTGAAAAACAGTCCTAACTTATCCAATTTACCTTCATAGTTAAAGTTCCTCATCGTTGGAACCATTCTCATTAATCTTATCTGCACTCGCTCCAATTTCTTTGAATCCTTCCTAAAGTGCAGTGCCCAGAACTGAATATAATTCTCCAATCGAGGCTGAACTAGTGTCTTGTACAAGTTCAATATAATCTCCATTCTCTTATAATCTATGATGCTATTAATGAAGCCAAGGACATCATATGCTTTATTAACCATGTTCTCAACCTGTCCTGCCACTTTCAATGACATAGGATACATATACCCAGATCCCTCTGTTCTTGCACCCCATTTAGAATTGTGCCCTTTAGTTTATACTGTCTCTCCATGTTCTTTGTACCAAAATAAATCATTTCACATTTCTCCACATTGAACTTCATCTGCGATTTGTCCTGTCACTTCACCAACTTGCCTATGTCCTTTTGAAGTTCTACACAATCTTCGTCACAGTTCACACTAGTTTCAAGTTTTGTATCATCCATAAACCTGTTCACCAAGGTCTAAGTCATTAACATTTATCAGGAAAAGCAAAGGTCCCAACATTGACCCCTGGGGAACTCCACCACAGAGCATGCCCCAGCCGAAAAACATCCATTAACTATTCTGTTTCCTTTCTCTCAGCTAATTTCATATCCAAGTTGCTACTGTCCCTTTTATTCTATGAACAATAACCTGCATTTATTTTGTCTATTAATTTTGTCCTGAATTATTGTTTCTAGATGTTTCCATACCACTAAAGTTAAAATGACTGGCTTGTAGCTGTTAGGCTTATATTTACATCCTTTTTGGAACCAGGGTTTGTAATTCCCCAATCCTCTGGCACCATTCCAAGGCTAAGAAAGACTGAAAAATTATTTTTTAAATCTTTTAATCCATTCCTAAAGTTACAAAACGTATGCACAAAGTGGACAAAGCAGACCTGAACCCATCTCCTTGCTTGCTCCAAAAACAATTTAAATTCAAATTGAATCCAATTCATGGTTCCCACAAGACAGACATACAAGACACAAGAAAAGGCACTGCACTTAGCCAAAAAGTGGGAAGACTGAAAAATTGTAGCCAGTGCTGCTGCAATTTCCACTCTCATTTCCCTCAGTGTCCTTTACTGCATCTCATCTGGTTCTGGAGCCTTATCCACTGTTAAGTACAGACAGTTTATCCAATACTTCCTCCTTATCAATTTTAAATCCTTCGTGTGTGACTTTGCCTCATCTTTCAGGTAGCATCTCCTTGTTTATTTAACAGATACAAAGCATTAATACCTCGGCTAAGCCCTCTGCCTCAAGGTGCAAATTGTCTTTTTGGTCACTAAGCAACTCATTTTACTGCCCTTATTTATTTATATGCCTATAAAAGACTTTGAGATTCCATTTTATGTTGGCTGCCAGCCTCCTTTCAAATTTCCACTTTGCTTCTCATAGTTGCTTTTTCACCTGCTCTCTGAACCTTCCGTAATCAGCCTGATTCTCAATTGTTTTTTTTCTACCTGAAATCTGTCATAAACACAATTGTTATCCTTTATCTTAATTCTATCACTTTTGTCTCCAGGGCACTCTGGCTTTGTTTGCCCTATTTTCTGCTTTTGAGGGAATATATCTAGACTGCATCCAAAATATTTCCTCTTTGAAGACTGCCTTATTGTTTAGCTACCATTTTCCCTGCTAACCTTTGATTCCAATTTATTCAGCCCATGGCGATTCTTATCGCACTGAATAAAAGCAAAATATTGTGGATCATGGAACCTGAAACAAAAACATAAGATGCTGAAAATTTGAATAGGACTGACAGCAGCTATGGAAAAAGAATATAATCAATGTTTTGAGTAACATTAGCTCTATTCTCTCTCCACAGATGCTGTCTGACTTGCTGAGATTTTTCAGCATTTTGTGGTTTTGTCTTAATCCATTGAAGACTCCCCCCAACTCCCAGACTCGGTTAATTAGGCTTACTCTGGATTGTTCCTTGTCCTTTTCCATAGTCATCCTAAACTTTATGACACAGTGATTACTATCTCCACTGCTGTACTTGCACTTCCTGCACTTGGTCCTCCTTATTTCAAGAGCCAATCTAGCAGTGTTTCCTTTGTCATTGGAGTTGAAAACATACTGTTGAATTTGTTTCTGAACATACTTTAGGAACTGTTCGACCATCCCCCGCCCTTTACACTATTGCTATCCCTACTCTATAGTTGGATAGTTAACATTCCACATTATGACTAGTCTACAATTGTTACACCTTTCTGTAATTTCCTTGTAAAATTGTTTCTCTGCATCCTTCACAGTCGTTGATGGCCTGCAGACAACACCAAGCAATGTAATTGCATCTTTTTTGTTCTTTAGCTGCAGCCAAATACATTATGTTCTTGACCCCTCTAGAATATCATTTCTCCAGCGCTACAATGTTCCTAATCAATACTGCCTCTTCCACTTTCCTTCCTTTCCTATCTTTCCTGGACACCCTGCCATCAACAACCATGCATAAAAGAATATTTAACTCAGTCCTTACTTACCATACTTTGCACATTCACAAACTTGCATATTAACCCTGATTTAGACTCCATTTCTTTCTCCCTTATTATGACTTCACATATTAACTTGCCATTCCTTGTTCTAGTGCTATCTATCTTTCCCATTATTCAGTGCACTTTGGTATTCCTCTCTGATATTATCTTAGTTCCCACACCCCTACCAAGTTAGATTAAATCCACTCCAATAGCACTAGCAAAATGACCTAGAAGGAACTCTGTCCAGGCTCTATTCAGGTGCAATCTGTCTTGGCTTGAACAGGTACTAACACATCCAGAGCCAGTCCCAATGTTCTAAGAGTCTAACAACCTCCCATCTTCACCATCTTCCCAGCCATGCATTCAACTGCTTTATCTTCCTATTTCTATAAGGCTGTGTGTGTGCTGGGAGTAATTCAGAGATTAATATTTTTGATTCCTTGCTTGCTAACCTACTTAGCTGTCTAAATTCTAATTACAAAACTAAAAGCCTAGAGAATATTTATCTATTTTGTGTCTGCAATTTAACAATTTTTGGCTTTTTATCAATAATTTGTTTCACTTGCATAGGCACAAAGAAACAAACATATAAAAGTAATGCCAATACAATCACGTAATATAAAAGTAATGCCAATACAATCACGTAATACTAAATGATGGAAACAACCTTCCCATGCTATAATTAAAAACTTGTCCAAAATCATGACAACATTTAAATTTTTCGGTGGAACCTTTAAGTCTGTTCAACCAATAATTGAATTTCAATCATATTCTGATACTGGTTTTTTAACTGAATCATATTAAGATGAATTTTGCAAATTATTTTAAGCAATGCCTCTTATTCCCAGTCCAATACGCAATAAACAAGGGTAGATCTATTTACATTGATTATAATCTGACTTCCATATGTCAAGTCCTCCAATGCCTCGATCTAACTCAGCCTCCTGTTCGTGAGTTTATGTTTACATCCAGCCTCAACCCACGTTTGGGGGCAGACAAGGCCATTTCAGCAAGCTTATTTCAGCAGATCTTGCTGGAACTCTCAGTAGATGAACAATCAATCATCCATCCAGGGTTATTTTTACAAGAAAATCCACCCCATCCATTAAAGACAACTCTTATCATGTCTACACTGAGAACAGTTATAGTTTATAGGGAGAAATTCATGAGTTTAACTGCTATGCTTGAGGGGTGGTGAAGAAGAATAAAGATAGAAAGAGGGAGCTGAGCACATCTTCTAAATTTAAAAAAACTTCAGTTAGCTTTTTCTAAAAATGCTGTTTGTGTTCCTACGAAAATATATCTATTAACATAACGAAATATTGATTACCATTTCTAAACATTAAATAAGGAAATACAGTTTATTTAAAAAGACACTTAAAACGCTTTGCACTACCTCACTTCTTCAAAACCAAATAACAATATTTAGAGCAACTACAGTTTTAAAACCACAATTGAAATTGCAGATAGTACAAATACAATTTCCAAAAGTTGTCAGTATTATTCCTTCAATCATGTTATTCATGATTGAATAACACTACCACTCATTTTTACATCTTTGTTTATGAATCAACTGTTCATCTATATTAATCTCCATAATTTAAATGTATAAGTCAAAATTGTAAAAAACTTCTGAAAGACTTCTCTATTCAACCCCCTGTGTATTCGCACAATTGGCATAAACGCGAAAAATTACGAGCATTATTTGTTATGAATTGGGGAAAAGATTAAAACAAAACCTGAGCTACCAATAGATTTTGGAACAAATCAGCTTTTAAAACTATATTATAGCAATACTTCTTTCACGCCATGTCAAGATTATATCGTCTTACCGTTGTGGAACTCAAGGAGAAATCAAGATTTAATTTTACAAATCCACGTATTCATTGTGTTGCACCAGTTGATACAGTTAAGTGTTTATGTTTAGCTTGGTGTCACAAATAAAAGCAAAAGAGCAGATAGTCAGCTGCCGGTTTCTCGACACTTCACTCCCGCTTCCGTCACTGATATACAATGTGAATTTAAGTTTAATTATTAAGTAACAATATTAAATCATGATTTTACAGCTCCACTTTCCATGTAACTTTTTTCTTCCTTTGTTCCGAAGTGAGGTGCTTCGCACATATACACACTTGTAGTTGTCATAAGAAAAAAAACAGGGTAACACTTTGGAGTTGTTTTAATACGTTTTTTCGTTATCTTGTGGAAGGCACGATATTTAACTGCATGGGCAGGAATTCATTTATTGGCTTAAACTGCTTGCGAGCTAGAGCGGAAAAAAATAAGTCGACGAATGTGTTTAGTGTAAAAATTCGTTCTTTTAAATAGTGTCGCATTTTCTCGTTTTGAGAACAAATATCTATAAGTTTTATTGAATATCACCGTGTTTGTAGAATCTACCAGCGATGAACTTGAACTTTAAAAAAATCATAACTGTTGAAAATGGCGGCGGGAAGGAGAGTGCGGAACCATCTGAAAGAAAGTTTTTAAAAGACATGTCTGTCTGGCTATTCAAAAAAAATCTACTTCCCTCCAACTTGGGAAAGTGAAAAATGAAAAGTGATCACGTTAAGAGTAGTTTCCTTCAGACGTTCATGTTACGCAACCGTAAGTGATCTGATTCGTTTGAAGTTGGACTTAATTCAGTGTTAAAAGTATTTTCCCTCCCCAAGTGTAAAGTTTTTGTCAGCTTCAAACTTGACATTTCCTATTACTTTTTCCATTCTCCGTCAAAAATAGCGCTCAAGAAATTAGCACAGAAGTTAAGTGCTGCTTCCGAAAAATTGAACGATTCACCATTTAAAAAATCGTTAACGGCTAAATAAATTGTTAAAACCGCTAACTGAAGATCCTGATCAATAACCCACGTTTTAAATTGTTTTAATCGCTCCCTTCACACGAAAGGTACGATTTTTAAAATCTCACCGGCTTTTATTAGCTCATTTAACTGCTGTCAAACTTGAACTTGACTTTTTTTTGGTTTTGGAAGTGAAAAAAGCTGTAAAGTGTAAGTTTAAGGAGCAGTGAATTCAGACGGATTTCTCAAGGAACCGAGACTAATATTTTCAGTGTCTTTAGTTTTTAAACCGTTGTTTGGAGGCTGAGGGGGGAGGGGTGGGGGTGGCAGCTGCGTTCCTTCAGCAAACGGCAGGATAAATCCGGCGCCATTTTGTGGCTACGAGCTGCTTCTTCCTCACTCACCTGGCAAGCGGAAGCGGAAATGGGCGCCTCGCCCCGCCTCGCCTCGCGCGCGCTGCCATAACCAATGGTACGCGGCAGTGTCACCCGCGCGCAGTCTGCGGGCGTGCGCATGCGGATGAGGATGACTCTTTGCAGCTGACCGTAGAGGAGAGGGTTTGTTATTGTTGCACATGCACACAGGATACTTAAAAACGACAATTACCATCTCACAGTCTGGAGAATTTCAGAAACACTGTGTTCATCCCATGCAGCTCTCAGTGTATATTTTATCCAAACCATAACCAGAGTTTCTGTCAACCTTTTTGATGCTCCACAATGTTGCATTCCATATTTTGTTTTGTTCCTTCTGTGGGACATGGGCGTCGCTGGCTGGCCAACATTTATTGATGTGGAGATGTCGGCATTGGACTGGGGTAAACACAGTAAGAAGTCTCACAACAGCCCCGAAAGCTAGTGGCGTTTACTACCAAATAAACCTGTTGGACTTTAACCTGGTGTTGTGAGACTTCTTACAGCATTTATTGCCCATCTCAAATTGCCCGAGATACTTGAGAGGCAACCACGTTGCTGTGACTTTGAGTCACGTGCAGACCAGACCAGGTAAGGGTGATAGATTTTCTTCCTTACGTTAGTGAACTAGATGGGTGTTTCTGACAGTCGATTCATGGTCGTCAGTAGATCCTTGATTCCATCATCTGCCTTGGTGGAATTCAAACCTAGGTCCCAAAATGTTAGCTGAGTTTCGGATAAATAGACTAGCAATAATCCCACTAAGCCATTGCCACCCCAACAAACAGTTGAATTAAAATTGATTCACCCTTATGATTCTACTCCTTATACTAATGTCATCCTGTCCCAGTGTCTTCTATGATTTACTTAAGTTCAATGCCCACTGACCGCTTTCTGTTAAATCATTAGCCACACTGCTTCCTCTTATACTGGTCTCCCAATGTGCATTCATTCTGACTTTCTTTTAAGTGGCTAGGCCATTTCAAGAAACATCAGGTTTCTTTCTTTGTCATTAACAGAAAATTTCAAGCCAAACACTTACCACTATTCCATCCTCACACACATGAATAACTTGTTTTATTTCATCATTAGTTATATTTTAAACCACAATTATTCACAACACTAACTGAATAAAGCTTTTACAATTCAGCATCTAGCTTTTCTTTAATTAATTTGCATACAAAATGCTAGAAACCAAAGAAAATATTCTAACAGTTCATCTGACAACAATGCTGATAGAACCAAGAAACTGGTTACATTGCACATTCTCAGACTACATCGTGCATCCAAGTAACAGAATCACAACTGTGCAAAAATATCAAGTCTAAGCCCATCTCTTTAGGAGAGACTTTCCTTTAAGTGAAATGCTTTAAAGAATGCAATGAAAGAAACAAAGTAGAATTCAGTTGATCAATCTTTGCATGCTATTGTGAAATATGTGTTTAAAACCTAATATTGAACACTAGAGTTTCAATTACAGAGAAAAGATGATGAGGAAAAGCTTTTCAAGAACCATCTTGAGTGCTTTTGTGGAAACAATAATACAGCACCCATGGTGGTATAAATAAGGCTATGACATATATAATAAAATACCCTTTAGAGTGCCACCTACTGGCATTATAGGAAAGTAAAATAGGCAAATGTACACACTTCAATCTGAGAATCTCCAAAAGAAATGTTCACATGATAATTTCCAACTGAATGTATAACCTATACAAGAATTGCAATATTTATTTATGATATAACTGAAAATAACACCTGTCTTCCACTATAAGTTCCTATGTCCAATTTTGTAACAGAAACTACCCATGTAAACCAGTCACAATATAATTATACTTGGCAGTGCAATGGTGCCTTAATTTCGTTTCTCAGTCTGCACTGCCAAAACCTGTGTTGCAATTACACTTCCTGCCTGTGATAGCGCTGCTGTGCCTCCAGTGCTGAGTGTGTAATTATAGTGTGACAAAATTACAAAGACAGCTTCTATAACAAATATAAGCATAGGAACTTATTTTGAAAAAAGTTGACAGATGGTGCCCACAAACATAAAATATGTTAATATATTGTATATTTGTATCTAGCAAGTGTCCATCATTCTGCTCACATGCTTCACCACAGATGCAATACAATTTTGAAAGGGAAAAAAAGCTAGACTCTTTTGATCTGGAAATATCCATAATATACCAATATCCACACAGCACAAAGAAGCACATAAACACTGTACAGTGCATATATACAGCATGGAATACTACATACATGCTGCTCAATGAAATCTGTCAATATTAGGGTCTATGCTTATGCATATAGTACAATGCGATTTATTATAGTGTAGCATATAATCAATGGAAAATTCACAGTATAGAGGATAGCACACATAGTCAATATCAGTGACGGCAGGGTGAGAATTGAACCCGGGTCCCTGCCTCACAGCAGCAGGGACCTGGGTTCGATTCCCGGCTTGGGTCACTGTCTGTGTGGAATTTGCACATTCTCCCCATGTTTGCATGGGTTTCCTCTGGGTGCTCTGGTTCCCTCCCATTGTCCAAAGATTTGTGGGTTAGGTGGATTGGCCATGCGAAATTGCCTCTTAGTGGCAGGAGGCTAGCTAGAGTAAATGCATGGGGTTATGGGCAAAGGACCTGGGTGGGATTGTGATCGGTGCAGACTCGATGGGGCGAATGGCCCCCTTCTGCACTGAAGGATTCTATTTTTCTATGATCAGGAAATGGGCAGATATTCTACCTGGACCTGCTTGTGGATTATGTTTCAGATAATCTTTATATTCTTTATAATGTAGGGACCTCCTTATACAGTCTATTAATTTTTCTAATGTAGTGTAAATGCAATCAGTTCATGCAACACCAGACTACGGACAAATCCCTACTGAAACTGGAACTCCATATGCATACTATTCCAGAAATAAAATCCCAGATACAATGTTTGGCAAATGCACACTATATAGAATTCCACATGCTCACTGCAAAGGAAAATTGAAAGTGTTATTATACTGTAGGAAAAAGTGCAGAGACAAATGGATGTTGAGTTTTGATAATTAACATTGATTCATATTGTTGATTTATATCCAAATAAACAGACTTAGAAAAGAGTTTAGATAATAACACAAAAACAGTCAAATCCTGCAACATGCAGACAAGTAAACATATAACATTATTGAATACATGTTTGTGTATTGCCTTTGCTACTATTGTAGCAGTAATATAGAAACTGGAAATGTAAGATGTTAATTTTTGCCAGTCTTGCATCTGACCACAAAGTTATGGGTTCCAGCTCACATCCAAAGATTTGAGCGTATAGCCTTAATTGATACCAATGTAGTACTGAAAGAATGCTGCACTGTTAGAGATATTAAGACAGGCCTTGTTGGTCCTTTTGGATGGATGTGAAAGATCCCATGACACTATTCGAAAAGATTAAGACAACATATAATCCCCAAACAATGTTGCGAAAGCAGTTAGCCAGTCACTTTATTTATTGTTGTGTGTGGGACATTGCACTGTGTAAATTGGTTACCGCTTTTCTCTAAATTGAAACAGTGACTGCATTTCAAAAGTACAGTACATCATTGTATGTGAAGTAGTGTTAAAACATTCTGAGGTTATGAAAGGCGTTATATTATAGTAGTTATTTCTATTACTAATTTTGAGTAATGGATATATTAACACAAAAAGATATGTATTTTTGTGAGAATACCAATGAGCACTGGTATTCTCTACAAGAAAAATGATATACTCATTTAAAAACAAATCAAACAGATAATCTACTGGTAAATCTACATAAATGCATGAAACTATTATTCTACACATTCATTCTAGACATTCACAATAATACAGGCATATCTATATACAGTTTAAAATCCAGAGATAATTCACGTAAATACCTACAGGCAAATCTTCAGACACAGAATTATACAGGTAGATTTACACATTCTACTATGGATGCAAATCAGACACTAAACTATACAGAAAATATTCGCACATTGAACTACATGCAAATCTGCACAATCTCAGCTGCAGAGATAAATGCAAACACATTCAACTCAACATTCTGCTCATGCCCATACATTGTACAGACAGCTTTATGCACACACAGGACTACAAGTCTATTTATACACAAATCCACTTAACAATGCATATTTCCACATTCATTTAGCTTTGCAGACAAATTTATAGATATTCAATAATGCAAGAAAATATATACTCACGGGCCAAATTTAATATATGCAGGTAGATCACAGGCATTTTACTGTATAGGAAAATCTTCACTTAAACACATGGGCAAGTGTATACATACATACAACCTTGCAGCAAAATCTGTCTTGACACTCTACAGTGAAACGTATACACATTCGACCAAACAGGTACACTGGTCCATCTTGGAGCAAGTTGATCAATCAATAAAGTACATTTAATAAAGGACTTTTTTTTGTCAGTAAAATGGCATCTTTCGCCCAAAATTCAAGTAATACTCAGTTAGTTTTGGAAAATTCTATTCTTGAAATATTTGATTCCCCTAAATAGCAAAGGAGCTAGAAAGCAGCATTTGCACGGCATGCAACTAGTCTTAGATCTGGACACGCATGCTCAGGGCTCCTCTCCCAGTTGGTAAAATTGAAATGTTTGCACAACACAAGCGGCAGCATCGGCACCATCCAAAAATGCAATAGGTTCCAAGATTCCAAGGAACTCCTGCATTTTATTTTGTCTGTCATTTCAATTAAACGTAAACAATATTTAATCTTTTTCTGTATGCCACATGAAATAATTTTCCATTCAACGCTATGGGTTAGAATCAGGATCCTTTTAGATCGTTGAACTATTTGTATTCAATAATATTCCTAGAATTGGAAAAGCATTCATTTGCCCGTAAAATATAAACCATTTGCTGACGATCTGCGGAGAAACCAAAACGGTCACCACTCTTGTATCATCACATCCGTTAGATAAGAAATTGGGTAGTCAACTAAACCTCTTTGATGTTTAATCGCGCTGTAACCAGACAGGGCGCAACACACTTTCATTTTCATCCAACATGGGACGCTGATTGTACCCCACCCCCGCAGTCCAAAGCCAGCTTCACATAATCTGCGGCCTTCTTATACAATTTAACATAAAATACACATTCTTAGATTAATGGAAGTCCTTTCTAGTCTGCAGTTCTCTGTGTTGCGAATGGTTACATCCGATACCTTAATGAGAGTGTGCGGAAAGAGATACACAAAGAGCGCTCAATGCATTATGTAACTGTCAACAGCAAAGGACAAAATCGCAGAATGGAAACAATTTGAATGAACAAATCTAAGAGCGTATATTTTGTAATAACAATATCATAATACCGTGCGAAATGCTTGAAGTGGGCTTTGGGCTGCGGGGTTAGATTCTGGGCGAAAATGAAACTTTTAACTCCCTATATGGGCTGCTGGGGGGGGGGGGGGAGGGGGTGAATGAGGTAGAGCGAGGAACAGCAAATCCCAGAGTCAGTGTCGCAGCTGTAAAATCCAGCTGGCCGCGTTGTTTCTGATGTTGCACGCGAAATATCAAAGCAGCAACTAAAATAGCCTGACCTCAGTGTTTAAAGGACCGTCTCTCAACACGTTATATCGACTTGAAAAGACAGACGCAAAGATTTATTGCGGAGTTGCGTGGTAATGCTTAATGATCTTTGCTATTCGCGTGCACTGGGGGAAATATATCCTTGAATTTTCAACAAGAAACTAGAACTTAGAAAAATCCTGTCGTCCTTTGAGTTGTTCTGCCCCGTCTCCAGATCAGTGTAATTTATTTAACAAATCAAACATATCAATTCAATGAAATAATAATTGAAGTTATTTTGTCATCTCCAATTCATTGTCCCTCTAAAATGGCAGAGAGAACGTTTCTAAAAGTTGCATTGTTGCACGTTGTTATAAGGAAGTGAAGGGATCCGATGTGCCAGCGTCTGAGAATCAGACTGCAATATCGAGTATGGCTCCTCTTAACAAGTAGTGTAAACCCAGGTTGTTCGAGACTTTATTCCTGTCCCTCCATTGAACCGCGATGGGTTTACGTGTCGTCGTGTGCCAAAAGAACAACGTTCCCTGTCCGTAAGGATTCAGCCCCAGTGCCAAGGTGTACACAGTGTCCTCTCTCTGGAAGTCATTGAGGAATAAACAAACACATGGCTCAATAGAAAATGAATCGGTATTGAGCATTTCTGATTCAGTAAAACCTCTTATGTGCTGACAGTTAATGGGAGGGGAATAAATCACTGTACAAGCTTAGATAAAGCGGAAGCTGAATGCAGAATTTTAACTTGCTCTATCTGTCACTGTTTGGAATAGGTAGATCTGTATCTTATTAATTAAACAGATGAGTGAAACGACCCACAGATGTTGAGACAGTTGTGGTTTTCTTCTGTAATTCGATTTTTGTTGCAGTAAATGGTCGCACAGGCAGATTAGTGGCCACCAGTCTCTTGCAAGGTGCACGTATCTCTGCAAACGAGTTGAGATGTGACCGCTTGATCGGCTCACTCTCAGCAGGTGCAATGCTCATTTTTCACCTGAAGTTGCAGTTGTGACATAGCGCTGACAAGATGGCCATTTATTAAACATAAGAAACTCAAGACTGTCGGTGACAATTCGCATTAAAACGGATTAGACATTAAAGGCAAAGATTTGTATTGAAATTCTAAGGGCCTCAGTTTTATTTTCGAATTTAGTCCGAGAAACTTTGTTCTAAACTATTGTAAGTAAATCTTCCATGCAGTCTTTTTTAAAATCCTGTCGGCCTTTGGTTGAGTTCTCGAATCTTAGGATTAAAATTAAAATTCCATTATTGCATTTGTCTACTGGAGCTATTCCATTGGGATATGTGATATGATATCACTAACATTAGACTAGGGAAGCAACATGGAGTTGGTATTAACATTGAGATAAACAGGATATGTTCTGTTAATGGATACATTGTGTCATTCCACCACTGTTTTTATATCTACCCTCCATATGCTTACTGTCCATTTGGAAAGGGAAGATTGGTATGTGCACTCCAACACACCACTCACAATGGCTTGCAACTACCATTGAAACCGCTCCGTTGACATATGTCAGTTATTCTGTGTTAGAAACTTTGGCGCTTCAGTCACGCTGTGGAATGTTTATCGAATTTGTCTGAAATTTCTTTCTCCACAATATTAGCAGAGGTGTTAAGCCATTCCTTTGAAAAACATGAGCACGTTCACTAAAATAATGAAGAATGAAATTTCAAACAAGTGAGTTAAACCTAGAGAATGAATGTACCACTCTGAAATTTCTGACCTTTAACTTCAGGCATTTTCAATTAACATCATTAAATGTTAAACCTCAACCGATTGCAAGACTGCAACGGGTACAAAGTTGGAACAGCCTGGAACCATTTAGAAGTATAGAGTGAGGACATTTGTCCATTTTACTTTATGCCGACCCTTTAAAATAATCCTTCACCCCTAGAAAGAGACTGAATTAACACAAGTTTCAAGTGTTAATCTAATCGCACTGCTCACATTGGGTTGATGCAATGTGGAAACATGCAGGATAATTTCGCACAAGACAAATTGAGCTGGTGGCGTTGGCTGTTTGGCAAATCAGATTAGCAATCTTTCAAAGTAATTTATGTTGCAATTATATTAAAATTACTAAAAATATATACTAAAAGACTGCAGCTGAAAAAAGTATTTGATGCAAACAGATAGGTCCATGGTCATTGGCCAAGAAAACTACCTTGGAAAATAATGTTCAATAAATTTCTGTTGAATTCATTTTCTGACATTTGGACCTAGTAAATTAAGCGTGATTTAGAAGATTTTTCTCTCTCTGCTTCAGCGAGGCAGTGGCAACCGGAGGTCAATAATCTCTGCCTGTTTATTTTTTGTTAATTGTGCTGGAAATGTCTTTACTAATGATACTTCACTGTGACATACAAAAATAATTACTTACATGTAACAGTTGAAACATTGCATATATGAAGTCATTAACAGTGGAAATGCAGTTACTTTCATTTTATAAATTGGCTCTGGCTGTATTAATGGCTTTAAAATGGCAAATCAAGGGGAAAATAGACATTGTTGGATTTTATTCTGGTGCAACAAATTGGATAATGCAGTGACAGATGTATATTGTGGGGGTCATCATTGCAGTTGCTTATGTAGCCTAAGGCAAAGATGAGTCGTAAACAAATACTGGTGTGGTTATAAAAAATGCCTCTTCAAATTAAAAAATCCAAAACTTCTTTACTCTCTCAACAGAGCTAGAAAAAACTGGAGTTAAACTATTGGTACCAATAGTTGCTAGAAGAATATCTATAGAGGTACAAGAGGAAAAAAATGGAACTCTTAGGAGCTTTGTCATTCTACGTCATGTTGGTATTTGTAGAATACAATACAGATTGACAGACCCAAATTACTGAAAATACCTGTGTTACTCTGACTGGAGAAAGAGCTTGATGCATGATTGCTTGCACACAGGTGCCAAGCCCCACTAATATTTTATCTAGATAGGAATAAAATTAAGCCATTCAGCCCCTTCAGCTTGTTCTGCCATTCAATTAAATCACTGGTGGATCTATATTTCAACTCCATTTACCCAGTTTTGTTCCATTTCCATTGTAATTATTGTCAAACAAAAATCTTACCACTCTCAGTCTGGCAAATTTCAATTGATCCTTTTGGAGAGAAAGTTTGAAATTTTCACCTCCCTGAGAACTGGTCAATTTTGAATTATGGGAATGCACCAATAGAGCAGGTGGTTATCTGTTATTGTCGGAAATAAAGTGTTAAAAATTAATTTGAACATCAAAATGTTTTAAACATATTGTGAGCCTGACAGATCAAGAAAGCTCCTGAAATAAAAACAAAGTGCTGGACAAACTCAGCTGGTCTGGTAGCATCAGTGGTGAAAGAAACAGAGTTAATGTTTCAAGTCTATATGGCTCTTCTTCAGAACGTTAACTCTGTTTCTCTCTCCACATTTCTTCCAGATCTGCTGAGTTTTTAAGCACTTTCTGTTTTCATTTCAGATCTCTAGCATCCTGTGGTACTTTAATTTGGTTTTAAGGAAGTTCCTGGTTTGGTCAGTATTGAGTTAACTGATTCCACCCAGAGTGGAGCTATAATTGGCCTCTGTAACCTTGGACTAAAAATGGAAATTTTTGGCAATAGCATTCACTCTTGATAGAAATCCCAGCTGTGAGTGTGTGCGGAGTCAAATGAGGATAGGATCTTGTTTAGCTCTGATTTCCTTTGGGTTGAATAGTCTTTAAAGTCACTGACAAGCGTCATGTATAAATATTGGCCAATTGTACAAGTTGATAAATGGCACCTAGTAGCCCTGAAACTGGGATCCAACAGGTATTGATATCTTCAGGAGATAATAGCAAGAAAGCAAAATAATACATCAATGCTACCTCTTGGTGATAACCTTTGCCATACTCTTCAGGGACTTTAAACCTAAATGTCGTGTGCATTTCAATGGAATGCTGAAATACATTGATCTAATAAAACCAACAGCTTGAGTAAGAATTCTAACACTCTATGACACCATGGTAATCAGATCCTGACTGTATATTGCTACTGTGGCAATTTTGTTGGGAAAGGGTGGTAGGGTTTTTAACCATTCCAAAGATTATTCTGGCAGATGGCAAAACTACACTGAAATAAGGACAGAAAATGCTGAAAAAATTCATCAGGTTTGGCAGCATTTGCAGAGAGAGAAGCAGAGTTAATGTTTCAAACTCAAATTACTCTTCACAGCCTTCTTTGAGTTTTTCCAGCATTTTCTGTTTTTATTTTAGATTTCCACCATCTGAAGTATTTTGCTTTTATTACATTGTATGCTGTTTTGGTACAACATAGTAATGCTGTTAGATCATGTCTTATAAGGAATAACTTAAAGTATTAGAAATTAATTGGCATTGTGCCTACTTTATATGTGTAAAATTGGCACCTAATCATCCAATATGGTGGGCAGTGTGTGTGTATACATTTTGCGTCAGCAGTACGCCACCTGCCATATTGGTAAGTGCTCCAGTGTAGACATCCAGGACACCACTATGCAAATGGTGGTGGTGATGGGAACAGTGGAATAACACTTGCTTTTGATCCCCTTTCCAAAATTAAGTGTCCAAAGATACCCAAAGATGTGCAGGTTAGGTGGATTGGCCATGCTAAATTGCCCCATCATGTCCAAAGGATATGTAGGTTAGGTGGATTAACCTTGGTAAATACACAGTGTTATGGAATGGAGGGGAGGGCCTAAGTAGGATACTCTTGCGGAAAGTTGGTGCAGACTCCATGGGCCAGATGACCTCTTTCTGCACTGTAGGGATTCTGTGGTTCTGAACAAAGCCTATGCTGAGCCTAGTAGGATAAAGCACGCTGACATGACCTAATCAGCAGTCTTTAAAGGATTTGTGAGGCTTCCATAAAGGAAAATGAAAATAGATACTTAACTCAATATGGAGCCAGGAGGAACATACCTTGCTCCTCACACCTCCACAGTGGCAGTCCTTGCTTAAACACCTGACTTTCTGTTTCCCTCCTGATTGCCTTGCACCTAACCTAACTTTGTCCTCGTAGAATTGATGTGTTACTTCTGGGCACCCAATTGACTTCTATCACTCACTAGATGGGGGGACAAATTTCAGGTGAGCTTAAGGCTTCCACCTTCTGGCATGCAATTCTAACATGCTGCCTATTTCTGGTGCGAAGCCAGGCAGAAGAAAATTCACCAGAAAGAATTTAACCCTGTATGATCTAATATTGACTGACACTAAATAATCAACCAGGAATTCTCTGCCCAATGTTAAAAAAAAGTCATTTGGATTTGATTGCAAAGTTAATATCACATTTTCTGGGTAAGAATGGTAACAAATTAATGTACAAAAAAATTGATAAAGTAAGATTGAATCCCTGTACACAGTATTTATGAAATATGATTTAATGTCAAATGTATGATCTAATAGAGTCTTTTTATAAAATGAGAAATATTGAATCACAAAACAATTATATATTTAGTTAAATGTCTCTCAACAGAAGAAAACCTAAATGTGAATTTACAGAACTCTGAAAATTCCCCATGTTCAATTATCACAATTTTGAATCTCCAAAAATACACTGTTAGCTTTTACCTTTTATAAAAGTTGATAGATGTGCTAACTTCTGCAATTTCATGAAATCATTTTTAAGAACCCATCTAGTTATGCCTGTGCACATCCTCCCTCTACACAGGGAGACAATATATGTTGTGCTTTTCCTTTCTCTACACTGTATCATCAAACAACAAATTAGTTAGATAAATTCTGCACTACCAGTTTACACTTTCCAAAGTGAGGTTCCTGGTCTGAACACATTCTTTCCTTTTTTGTGACTTTCTAATCTTTTCTACCAAATATTTTCTCTGTGCATCTGGACAACCTGTGAAAATTAATTCCAAGTAATAGACTTAAATTTAAATTTGTCTGGGTTTGAATCTCCATTCTAGTTAGAAGATTGTATAGAAAAACAACCAAATAGTTTAAACCATTTTAGCAATTTTGCAAAGTTAGTTAAATAAAAATATTTAATTACCATCAATAAAGACAAGGTCACTGAAAATCAGATATCTTTATTTTTTCTGTAACATGACTTCTTTTGCATTCTCACCCACAAAATGTAACATTAATTTCTGCTTTTCACCCATAAAACTTATCAATTCCCTACTGCTACCCAGAAAATGTATTAATTCCAAACTCTTGCCCAGATTATCTAACATCAGTCTCTTAATTCTCACAAAGTATACAACTAATAGAAAATATAATATTAATAACCAAAAATTTAACACTTAATTTCCTCATTCACATCCAGAAAATTTACCGTAAATTCCCATATATTTAAACATAGGTGTAACATTAATTCACCCACTCACACCCAAGAAATGTAACATTAATTCCCCAATACTTGTCCATAAGCATAATATTAATTCTCCCATATTCACCCATAAATGTGCTACTAATTTCCATATTCACCTGGAAACTTAACTACAATTCTCCCATTTTCATCCAGAAAATGTAACTTTAATTATCCCTTTTCATCAAAAAATGAAACATTAATTTTCATTCTTGCTCAGAAAATGTGGAGCTAATTTCCCCACTCCAACCCAGATACTGTAAATATAATTCTCCCAATCTCATCCAAAAAATGCAACATTGATTTTTCCCATTCTCACCCTAAAATGTAACACTCATTCCTTCATTTCCACCCAGAAAAGATAACGTTTTCCCATGCCAAACCAAAAAATGTCAACAATTTCTTCCAGTTTCAGCAGAATTTATAACATTAATTCCTCATTATAAGCCTGAAATCTATCCTTTTTTAAATCAGCACATTAATTCACACTCAAAAAGTAACAGTAATTATCATAATCCTCACCCAGAAATATAACATTATTTTCCCCCATTTCCACTTTGTAAATTATACATTTAATTCCCCCATTCTCATTCACAAATTTAACATTAAATTTCCCATTCTTCAACAGAAATAAATGTAATATCAATTCTTCTATTCTCATCCATAATGTAACATCAATACTTCCAATTTCATCCAAAAATGTAACATTGATTTCTTTTTTGCCCCGAAAATGTAGCATTAATTCTCAATCACACCAAATATATGTTAATTCTTCATTTTTCATCTGAAAATATTACATCAATTTACCTGATCTCACCAGAATAATTAGCATTAATCCCTCCAGTTTTACCCAAAGAATTAATATCCAATTCCCATATTCACACCCTGAAAATGTAACCTTGTGTTCATTTCCGGATTTTCCTTTGAATATGCAACATTGATCCCTATTCGCCCCACCAGTTAAAAATATTAAATTAATGACCTCATTCTCATCCAAATAAAATGTAACTGCAACTCCCTCTGCACGCAAAAATGTAACACTAATTTACAGTTTTACCTGGATATATTTTGAAACTAAACAAATATTACTTAATTTGATCAACAGAGATAAAATTGAAACTGTGAGCAAACAACTGTAGAAAAACTGGAAACGATGAGTGTTTATAGTATCCAGAACAATAATTTGCACTCATTCATGGCTATATGGATATTTGTACATCGACGATACCTAGACAAGCTTTCATTTCTCAAGGACAGAGATCTTAAAAGTTAACTGTATCATTTGTGTTAAATAGTTACAAAGTTTTGAGCAGCAAATTGTTTTCATTTCCATCTGTTCCGCAATTAAATGAAATGATTCAATGTATTTACCTCCAGCTGTTTATTACACAAGACATTTAATTTTCTGAAAATCTTTTAGAATCAACAATATTTAATACATTTCGAGACTAGACATCTATTGCACTTACAAATCTATTTGTATAATTTTGAGTAGAGGATTGAGTTTAGTTTAACATAACCCTTAATGCTTAATACATGAAATGAGATTTATTTTAAAATAAAGTAACCCAAAACTAACGGCCTTAGGTATGGCTCTGAAAGAAATAGATGTGAAGTTTTCGTTGGCATGAGTCCGAATGAGAGTAGATTTTCTGAGGCGTGTGTAGAAGATATTTATTTTCCCGAGAAGTGAGATATTATTATGAAGATAAACTTTAAAAAAATAAAGATTCGCTTTTGTCATGAGTTAATTAAACTCCCTAGAGATTACTCCTTGGAACGTTTCAACGTTCGCCTTTTGCTTTTAGAACTCGAACATTGCAGTAAGTCACACCACTGCGACGTTCTGTAACATCCCTGCTGCATGCTTTTGGTCTTAAATACCGAAGTGTGCAAGGAAAGGGTTAATTAAACAAAAGTAAGCGCAAAAAACATAATTCAGTTCAGATCAACTAGGAATTTGCAGCATTTAATACCAAAAGTTTAATTTTATTGGTTCGTGAAAAGGTCTTCAGGCAAGATACAATATTAACGGGTAAAATGCGAATACTTCAGAAACAAGCCAGGGATTTGATGCGGCCAGGGTCAGTCGAGCATATCTCAGAAATGTATTAGGTTAACTTTTAGCCTTTGTTTGTAGATGGAAACAAATACTGTTCACATCCCAAACCGGCCAAATGAATAGGCAAAATTAAATAATTGAGCAAGCAACTTTCCCCCACTGTCCTCTCCCACTGGAGATAGCACTTTTAAAATGCGCCACAGGCCTGGAGTACAGCAAATAGACTTTCTTCCTCAGCAAAACGAAAGAAAACTTGGAGCCTGGAGGGAAAACGAAATAGTCCTTGGATCAAGTTTTTATTAAGTATGCATTGTTTGCTCTTGGGTTATCAATCTGAAATGAACTTTCCACCTTTTACACAATAGGTGTAATCCAGTAAAGCACCGTGTTTAAATTTGTATATTTCCAACTACTTTAAGGAGACCGAATGTACAGTTTAATGCCCCTAATTATTTCTGGTTGTGATTCTGGTGGTCACTTGTAAACTGTTGATTTCACCAAGAAAAGAAATGAACGTTTAAATATTTAAAACAGTTAAAATAAATCTCACTGATGTTTATATGGACGTGAATATGTGAGTACGGTAATATGTAAGCACACATTGACCAAAACCACTTCCCCAAACCACTTTCGATATATCTGTCGGTTTTACATATGATGTTCCAGATGCTTGATCTTTCTCGAGCCTGTTCTCCAGATCAGTTTCTATCACAACATAATAGCCCTACCGTATCAAAGCGAAGCCCATTTTCGGTTCACACTTGTTAATATCTATCACTGTTACTGGCTTTACTAGCACATTCTCTGGTGCATTAATCACAACATTGACATTTAAAAAGCAGTCCCACAGCACAATACCGGATCATTTAGGCGTTTAAAAAATCCGGCGTTTCTCTTGTTCCTAATCTAATAATATTATTCATAATTTGTTGAGACAAGGTGTTTTAAAAATAACCCAGGGATGTCTGTCATTATCCGTCCTTTTGTATTGGAAAAATCCTACAGGAAATCTTTCCCCTGTAACTTTTGCAAACGTCAGTCAGGTTCTGATTGTGTTGTTTCTGCTTAAAATAAAAAGGAGTTTTTGGGGGTTACTTTATGCCTAACTTTAATTTTGCTGAAGAATCGTGTGATAGAACGAAAGTTGGGGAGGAAAATGAAAGGGCCGTTTAATAGTGGACTCAGCTTAAACCGGGTCAGTCTTTCTTTGGGACTAGAGTCTTCCCTCTTTCTGCAAACCGATAAAACAAATATTTACTCTGTCAAAGCATTGTAAACCTCTTGCTTTCAGAATCAGCAGCAGTAGGGATTATACTGTGTGTAAAAGTATCTACTTAAAGTATTGTGACGGCATTGTATCAATAATTTCTCAGTTTTTTTCACGGGATAAAATACAAAAGCAAAACACTATTTGAACATATAAAATGGTAGAAATATTCAGCAGGCCTGCCAGCATCTAACAAGAGGTGAATGGTCCTTGACCTGAACCGATTTCCTCTCCCAAACGCTGCCGGACCTGCTGAGTATTTCAGAATTCTCTGTTTTTACCACAGGATAAAATACTGGTTCTGTCTCTCACGGTTGACCTTGAAAGAAATTCCCGATTATACGACTTGGTTTTAGGCAAGAGGCGTTGACTGGGGGAATTTACCTATCCAAACCTGTCAACAGTAACAACTCCATTACTCTGGAAGAATGAGGACATCGGAAGTTTTGTTAAGTTTTTTTCGTTTATTTTTACCCATTTACTGCATGTCTCCGAGTATTTCAATACTTAAATATTTTATTCGTTATTTTTTAAAAATGCATTATTACCCATATGTAGTAGAATATGTTTAGTGTTGTTTTCGAGTGCAACTAGTTTGTATGATGTGAATATTAACAATAGCCATTGCAGCTCAGTGTTAGTGAAAGCACTGGCTGCTCGCATCACAGGCTTTGTTCAAACAAAATTTGTTCGCCAGTTTCTGATCAATAGTCTGTACTTAACCGGTTTATCTTTAAGGCACCTTGTTGACCAATAACTAAGTTCATTGAAAAGATTGAAGAGTTCAATTGAGTTGACGGGAGGCCGAAGGTATGCCACTCCCCTCCTCCCCCCGCCGCCCCCAGCCCCCAGCCCCCAGCGGCCATAGGGAAGGAGCTCGGTAAAAATGTTCGTTTATTCTTTATTGTGTTTTGCACCTTTATAATCGTTTATGTTAAGGGCAAACATTTTGAAATGAAAAAGGCGTCCATTTAATGTTTTTTTAAAAATATGCACCGTAAGCATTTGGGTTACTGGATTGTGACACAATTATATATATATATATATATATATATAACTGGATTTTATTTCAATAAGCTACAGGACTAACATTGTGCATCTTTTCAGCTGTCTGTTTGGAAACGTATTGAATATAAAGACGCCTTAAAAGGTCAAATCCACATTTTAAATAATACCATTGCTAGCAACAATCCTCGAAATGGTCAAATTCCTCTCTTAATTTGTAATAATGAATAACCTCATTCCACAGAGCAGAATGCCAAGAAATTCTTCATTGACGCAGTCATTCTTTTTATTGCGGTAGGGAGGGGTCAAATTACTTTTAAGCATTTTTCGAGAACAAATAATTCCAGTATAACAGTTAAAGGGTTAAACCTGTGTGATGTGGCAATAAACAGAATCCGTTCGAGAGAGAAATGAGGGCTGTTGCTAACTGCCTGTTCTGACCTTAAATGACACAGAAGTTTTAGGCTGGTTTCATACACTCTGAAATTAAGTCGCCTTGCAGTATTGCTTGCCATATTTTACACACATTAGGAAAAGGCCACCGATACAGATTGCGAATTAATTTGTAAGTACATAATTACCGGACTTAATGTTCTACACAACTACGACTTCACACCTGAATGTTAATACAGATGCGTTTTATTTACTTCATGTTTTATAAAGACACAATCTGCTTTGATAAATGGATCACCGTTACAGCATATGACTTACTGGGAGGCTTTTAAAAAAATGTACGTTGGATTTTATTTCAATCAGCTGCATTGTGCATTTCTTCAATATCGCATATTGCATATTTAAAGCTTTCTGAAATCCAGACACAGTTGCACTCCTTTTTTAAAAAAAACTGCAGTATCTGACAAGCGAAACGGTAGATAACAGTCTATAATGCAGCATAATACAAAGGGGTGACTTTATAAATGAGGATTGGATATATGTATTATTTATTAGTGTCAGTTTATTAGTGGTAGGCTTACATTCACAATGCAACTTTTAAAATCTATACATATAGGTAGTTTGGTGTGTAACATTTTCTATTCTAAGAGCAGATGATGAATCAAAAGTATAATTCAAACAAGGTCGACCACTGTGCCTCTGAAATTTATTTTTAATATTTAAACTTAACTTATTCAGACGAAACAAAATTTATGTCTCATTTATAAAACGTTAAAATTAAGCATTTTGAAGCTTGAATTTGTCTTCATTCCAGTATTAATTACCGCCTCTGAAAACTGAGTAAATTTAGCCCCGCCTAGTTAAAAATATATATAATAAATAAAGCATGTAAAATAACGTTATAACTTGTTTAAAGTCTAGTGAAACAGAAAGGATCGGAACTCTTTATCTTAAGCCGTAAATAAAAGTATGTAAAACATACGTGTATCTATATAGATGAGTTAATGTTTTATGTGAAATCTTTCTCGCACTGCACTTGTCAACAGACTTTCTCCTGTGATTTTGTTTATACGCAAAAAAAGCGCGTGAACGGGAAACATGATACATTTCAAAGAACAGATTAAGAATAATCTTTAAAACGGTTCCAATCAATATATAAGTATCATTTCAAAACCGTTACGTGAAAAGACCGGTTTGGATCAGAAATGACCGTTGCATTGAACTCGAAACATGTTTTTTTTGTGTTGTTGGGAAACGGAAATTTAAAACAAAAACCACAATAAATGACACTTTACAAAAGGTGAAAGGACTTTCACGAAACACATGACATAATCACGAACAAGATAAGCCGATTAAAAATAGTGGAGAAAGTAACCAAGAATACACTGTAAAATATTGCTATTACTGTTCTGAAAATAACACTGTCGCTACTTCCGATTGCCCTGAAAGATCATACAGTACAGCAACACTTCGGGTGTTAACCTCTCACTGCATGTGAAATTCACCTGGTTATTTATAATCTACAGAAAGCGGCCGGCGAGACGGCATCTGTTTCTGAGAATTAATGGAAGGCGAATAGGTTTTAATTTTATCTTTTTATTGGGAATTTTATGCAATGTTTGCTGAAATTCTGCAAAGCATAGCCCTCACACAGATTGAATGAGTCAGTGTCACAGTAAATAAGACTGACAGCAGCGGCACAGAAATGAAGGCGCCGACCCCGGGAGGTGGGGTCTCGGTCAATCAGGAAGTAGTATGGGGGGATTTCGGCCAATGGGGGAGCAGCCCAGGTGTCTCGTGACGCTAGAATGTTGTGTGGCAGAGTTGCGGAGTCACGTGGTGCTGTCACTCAAATCGCCGTTTCGACACGTGCTAATTCCTAAAAAAAATCCCTCAGCTATAGTTTTCCTCAGGGTTTTATTCCGAGTTGGCAGTTTCCAGCTATGTTGTTTGCCTGATTTTTTAAAAAGAGATCTTACTCCCTCTGCCAGTGGTTCCAAGTAATTGCCGCTAAATTAGAAAAAAGACCAAGCAAGCAAGCGGGGTGGTCAGGGGTATGGGGAGTAGAACACAGACATAGAACAGTACAGCACAGTACAGGCCTTTCGGCCCTCGATGTTGTGCCGAGCTGTGTCCGAAGCCACGATCAAGCTATCCCACTCCCTATCATTCTGGTGTGTACCATGTGCGTATCCAATAACCCCTCAAAAGTTCCTGGAGTGTCCAATTCCGCTATTGCAGCAGGCAGTGCATTCCACACCCCAACCACTCTCTGAGTAAAGAACCTGTCTCGGACATCCCTCCTATGTCTCCCACCATGAACCTTATAACTATGCCCCCTAGTAACAGCTACATCCACCTCAGGAAATAGTCTCTGAATGAATCCATAGAATCCCTGCAGTGGAGAAGGAGATGATGTGGAGATGGAGGCCATTCAAGTGATTGAGTCTGCACTGATTCTCTGACAGAGCATCTTACCCAGGTCCTATTCCCATAATGCCACATATTTACTTCACTAACCCTCTAACCCGCACATCCTTGGACTGTGGGAGGAAACTGGAGCGCCCAGAGGAAATCCACGCTGGGGGAGAATATGCAAACTGCAAGGTCAGAATTGAACTTAGTCCTTGGTGTTATGAAGCATCAGTGCTAACCCACTGCTGATTCGAGGGGAGTGGGGGAGAAATGGTGATAACCCCAGCCCCTCTCACTGTGGTTGGACCCAATCTCCAATCCCACACAATCTCCCCCACTTCTGTCCAACTGACCATCCCCTAGGCCTAACCCAACCCAATCTCCAACCTCCTGACCTCACCCCCTAAATTCTGACTCCCTCAATTTCTGATCCACCCCACTCTAACACTCTCGACCACCCCTGAACATTGACTCCTATCTTCAACTTCTTTCAACTAAACCCACGACCTCCAACTCTCCCACCTCCGAACACCCCTGCCCCCCACCGCCATCCTCCCTAATCTCTGACTTCCCACATCTGATCCTCCAATCTCTGGCCTGGAAGGTCATGCGAGATAGAGTAAAAAAAAGTAAGAAATTGTGCATGGAGAGGCAATGTTTGCCGATCTGAGGAAGTTCAGGCCCCATGGTTTATAATTAACGATTCAGTTGGAATATGGTGGTGTCATCTTTGACCATTATTGTGGAGTCTTGGTTTTAACCGAAAGACGTGTTTTAACTATATAGCACTATTTCAGTATTGCCTTTAAATCTCAGATTGGGTTATCCTTTCATATTCTGATTTGGATCTTGTATCCACAAACTTCTCATCAGAGGTGAGAGTACTACCAACTAAACCAACAAATGCAATTGGTGACTTTTGGTAGTTCTTTTGTTGCCCCTGAGATTTCTGCAAAAAAACTCTCAAGAACCTGGCAGCCTGAGAGTATGGTGGAGGCAGGTTTAATCAAGACATTCAGAAGGGAATTAAACTGTAATCTGAAAAGGAAGCATGTGCAGAGTTACCAGGAGAAGATGGGAGAATGGAGATGGGTGAATTGCCCATTTGGAGAACCGATGCCAGCATGAGGGGCCAAATGGCTTCCTTCTGCACTATACCAATTCTCTGGTCTTTGGGTTGGTGTGGGGCCTAGGAAAGTATCAAATATATTAAGATATTGCAGTAATTATAATAACTGTAGCAATAATTATTGCAGTAATAGAGGGTCTTTCTAAGTGTCATTCACAATTTTGTTGAGTATTTAGGAAAATAAGTAACATAAGCAGGTGTCATTTTGAAGTTTGTCCAAAACCTAGGTTCACCAAGATAATGTCATTTATCAATATGCATTGCACAGGGCAGCTGATTAATATATGGAGTTGCTTAACTTCAGAGTAACCTGTTAATAAATTCAATGCTCCATAGCTATAAATAATTAACAGATGCAAAACTCTGACAGTCATTGAATGGAGGATGGGCACATTCAAGTTACATTGTCTATGTTAATAAAAAACAGGAAATTTGAATTCTCTGATTTAACAGCAAATAGAATCCTGTCAACAAATGAGCCATTTTGATACTCTTTTGTTTTATGAGTATTAAAATAATTTTCAGAAATCATCATTAGATATTGCTGAAAATTGAAGTGAATTATTACAGCAACGAGAGTGTTATTGATACAAACTCAGACTTAACAATCAATGTTGAACTTAGAGGCACAGATCTGGGCAAAAATATCAGTGAGAAGTCTCACAATCCCAGGTTTAAGTCCAACCAGTTTATTTGATAGTAATCCCACAAGCTTTTGGAAACTGTGTTCCTTCATCAGGTGTGTGGAAGGCTCCACACACCTTCCACACCAGAACCTTCCATACACTTGACGAAGGAACACCATTTCCGAAAGCTTGTGGGATTACTATCAAATAAACTGGTTGGACTTAAACCTGGTGTTGTGAGACTTCTTACTGTGTTTACCCCAGTCCAACACCGGCATCTCTACATCAGAAATATCAGGTCAGAGGGCATGTTTGTGAGTTCAGAAATTAGACCTTGTATAGACACCAAATACAATGTTTGTGTGGATTTTTAAATTAATTTTATGGCAGGCAAATCTATTTTCAAAAATTATTTTGAGTGATTCAATTGGTTCATTTTTTTAAATTTAATTTATTGATGCTTTTCTTGCCTGACCATGTAGGATTAGTTGTTTTCATAAATCCTTTGTTGTATCTCAAGGCAGTATCCCACTGTTTTTCTCATGTTTGATTAATATGCTTCCTCTTACCTTTTCAGTTTTAATTTGCCAGTGCTTTCTTGTTTGCTGATGCACAATATGTGACCACCAAAATACTGATGACATGGGGTGGCAGGGTGGCAGCGGTTAGCACTGCTGCCTCACAGCACCAGGGACCTGAGTTCGATTCCTGGCTTGGGTCACTGTGCGGAGTCTGCATGTTCCCTCCTATGTCTGGATTTCCTCCAGGTGCTCTGTTTTTCTCCCAGAGCTTGAAAGATACGCTGGTTAGATGCATTGACCATGCTAAATTCTCCCTTAGTGTACATGAACAGGCGCCGGAGGGTGGCGACTAGCGGATTTTCACAGTAACTTCATTGCAGTGTAATTTTAAGCCTACTTGTGACACTAATAAATAAACTTTAAACTTTAAGACAATCTGCAACTAGGAGCAATGTGAACAGCAAGTGTGCATCTTATAAAAATGTAATAGATAATAGACAGGCAGGCAACAGACAGATATCCTGTTTTCATTTCTATTTTCTTCACCGTTGGGAGCAGGTGTAATAGTTAGGAGCCACTGATGGTTACTGATAGATTGCTGCAATAGTGGGTATGGGGTAGTTTTTTTTTTAAGCAAGGCAGGGAGCTACAGGTAGCCACAGACCACATTTTTCAAGGTACCGGTGACAGGAATAATTTGCCAGTCTCTCAGATCCTCAGGTTTGGAGGTAGGGATGAGAGTCTGAGGTAGAGAGAGAAATCTAGCCAGAACTGCAGACTATCTTTGGAGTTGCAACATGACTTCTGGGACACAGTTAGTGGCAGCAGTTGTAAAGAGGAATCTTGACTGTTTTGCAGGCAAGTTGTCAGGGTATCAATTGGAGGAAGGATCCACCCAGGACTGCAGTCAGGTTTCAAGTCATTGGAAAGGGAAGAAGTCTACCTTGTGTACCGCAGAACATTGGGAAGTAGTATGAAGGAGGTGGAGCTCTAAATCATGCTTGTAAACCTAAGCTAATTTTGGATAAATTTGTTCACCCTGTGTCTTCACCTTCCATGGTCTTTTTGCCTCCCTTCCTCCACTCCCTAAACCATTATTCCCCATTGCAAAGTTCTCCAACTCCTTTTGAGGATTTCCATCAACATCCCTCCCCCAATTCCATCCTCCTCTCTCTTTTCTCCACTCGGTCTTTATCACCTGTCCATTTTATCACTCCTTCAACTCAGTGCTAGGAAGCCAGTGAAAATTAGTAATCCGATCAAATGCAGATGGGAGCAAATGTGTATATCCAGAAGTAGCAGTAACAGAAATGCGAGGGTCTGAAGTCATTATGAGTCTTGGGTTGTTGGGGAATGCATGGTCAGTGCTGGAAATTAAAGGGAAGGCCTGAAAATTCCAAAACTAATTAATTAAAAATGCAGCTTTTCTTCCAGAAACACAATAGAGCTTGGAACAAGAAGCTAATTATTAAATTAATCAAGCTTACCTGCACCGTCAGCAAGAGGAAAAGACTGGAAGTCAGTAAGCACCAGCACTACCAATCATGAGGGAGATTGAAGGTAGATATATTGGTAAGTGTTCATTCTTCACAGTGCTTGATGGAAAAACATGAAAATCATATTTTTATACATAAGAACATAAGAAATAGGAGCAGGAGTAGGCCATCTAGCCCCTCGAGCCTGCCCCGCCATTTAATAAGATCATGGCTGATCTGTCGTGGCTCAGTTCCACATTCCCGCCCTCTCCCCATAACCCTTAATCCCCTTGCCTATCAAAAACCTATCAACCCGCGTCTTAAAAATATTGAGCGAGGCAGCCTCCCCCACTTCAACGGGCAGAGAATTCCAGAGATTCACCACCCTTTGAGTGAAGAAGTTCCTCCTCAACTCCGTTCTAAACCGCCCCCCCTTTATCCTGAGGCTGTGCCCTCTAGTCCTACTGTCCTTTCTGAGCAGGAAGAGCCTCTCCACCTCTATCCTATCCATCCCATTCAACATCTTATACGTCTCAATGAGATCTCCCCTCATTCTTCTAAACTCTAATGAGTACAAGCCTAGTTTATTCAGCCTCTCCTCACAGTTCAACCCCCTCAACTCCGGAATCAGCCTAGTAAACCTCCTCTGCACTCCCTCCAAGGCCAAAATATCCTTGCGTAAGTGCGGCGACCAAAACTGCACACAGTACTCCAGCTGCGGCCTCACCAGCGCCCTATACAGCTGCAGCAAGACCTCCCTACTTTTATATTCAATCCCCCTCGCTATGAAGGCCAGTATCCCATTAGCCTTCCTGACCACCTGCTGCACCTGCAGGCTGGGATTTTGCGACTCATGCACAAGGACCCCAAGGTCCCTCTGCACCGTCGCATGCTGCAGTTTTTTGCCACGTAAGTAATAGTCCTTTCTACCATTATTCCTACCAAAGTGGACAACCTCACATTTGCCAACATTAAATTCCATTTGCCAGTTCCTGGCCCATTCGCCCAGCCTATCTAGATCCTTCTGCAGACTCTCCACACCCTCCGCACAATTTGCCGTTCCACCAATCTTGGTGTCATCAGCAAATTTCGACACCATACACTCGGTTCCCTCCTCCAGATCATCTATATAAATGGTGAATAGCTGAGGCCCCAGCACCGACCCCTGGGGCACTCCACTAGTCACCAACCGCCAATCCGAATAGCACCCATTGACCCCCACTCTCTGCCTCCTATTTGACAGCTAATCCTCTATCCACGCTAACACCCTACCCCCAACTCCATGCCCCCTGACCTTCTGCAATAACCTCTTGTGAGGCACCTTTACAGAATGTAAATGTGTCAAATAAGGCTCTAAATATAACTTGCATTGATACCGCAACTTTAACATAGCAAAAGAAGCATTGTGAAATAAAATTGACTCCAAGATCCTGATGTTAATAGGGCGACAGTTTTCAACAAGTGAGTTTTGACGTTGGCAGCAAAAAAAAGGTGGAGATATTTTAAATCCTGGGCCTCACTTAAACAGCACGATTAATTTAGTCCTTGGTTTAGGCCAGAAGTTGCCAAATTTGCACACCTTCAAGGCTCCTTGCCAAAACCAGGGAAGTGTATGACATCATTTGCTAGGCCATCCCACAGGGGCCCATCAATCGAACAAGGGATAGGGTCAACGAGACAGGAGAGGCCTAAGATTTCCTAGTGAGGTTTGGAAGAGCATTTCCATTTCTTCTGCCCTAAAGAGGTAGAAATGGCCATCTGTCTTCAGATTGAGAAATGCCCCCCTCGTCATGCTGCATTGCACCACCACTGTGCTAAATGGCATGGATTTTGAACAGATCTTGCAACTCAAAACTGGACATCCATGAGGCGCTGTGAACCATTAACAGCAGGATCTTACTCGATCACAATCTGTAACCGTAGAAAGCGTTCCTTCTGGTTGTATCACAGCTTAGTATGGCTCCTGCTCTGCCCAAGACTGCAAGGAACTAAAAAAGGTCATGAATATAGCCCAATCCATCACACAAACCAGCCTCCCATCCATTGACTCTGTCTATACTTCCTGCTGCTTCAGAAAAGCAGCCAGCATAATTAACCCCGAACATGCATTCTTCTGACTTACAAATACATCACCGTTCTTCCACTATCACTGGGCCAAAATCTTCAAACTCCCTCCTTAAAAGCAAAGTGGGAATACCTATACCACATGGACTACAGAGTTGGAGGAATAGGATGCTCTGGGGGAAAGTTCTAGACTGGAAGAGATTACAGAGGTAGGAATGGGTGAAGCCATTAAGGGCTTTAAACACTAGTATGAAAATCTTAACTAAGGCATTTGGGGCCCAGGAGCCAATGAAAATTGATGGGGAGTATGGGTCCAATGTAATTTCAAGAAGCCCAAGACAGATGGGGCCCAAAGATTCATTGTAGAGCCCAAAGGGGCACTAAAGCTCATCCTGATTGTACTGAAGGAGTCCCATACAGAACTCTCATGAAAGCCTCCTCAAAGGTAGGAATAGGAATTAAAGGTGGATTTTTATTACAGCTTGCAGTTCTCTTATCACTCGACATGTGTGGCATGTCCAACAAAATCTAACTACATCCTTGAGCAGTGTAGGCCAGTAAAGGTGTTTCTGTATCTTGGCCTGATTGTCCCTATTCCTAAATGTCCCCCTAATGGAATCTCATGAGTTATTCGCTGAATTTCTTTCCTATACCAGGTAGTATTACAATTTAATATAGTTCTGGTCATTAGTCATCCACTTAAGGTCTCCACTTTCTCAATAATATCCTTCAAATAATAACATTCATAGGAAACTTTCTTGTGTGTCTAACTATTTAATAAACATTTGTTTTTGTTTAAAATCATTGCATAAACATCTGGGACATCCTTCACTGGTCTTCACATCTGTCCTCACATTATACCATAATTGTAAAATACAGTAGAGAGTTGGCATTCCCTTCTGGGATCCGAAATACCCCAGCATTTAACATCAGTCGTGCTCTTAACAAAATTAGGGTCCTTGGCAAGATGTTAAAAGTATATTTCCTTGATTCTTCTGGAATTAGTGATTTTAAAAGTAACAAGAATGAGGAGCGAATTGAATCAGGAAGGGTATTGTGAAACTTTGGAGTAGATGACTGCAAATGACTTTAGCATTTCTAAGACTTGGTGACGGCAGACAAATAACATTGGAGGGCTTAGAATCCTAGAATCATAGAATCCTACAGTGCAGAAGGAGGCCTTTTGGCCTATCAAGTCTGCACCGACCACAATCCCACCCCATCTATATCACCAAAACCCCATGCATTTACCCTAGCTAGTCCCCCTGACACTAAGGGGCAATTGAGTCTGGCCAATCCACCTAACTTACACATCTTTGTACTGTGGGAGGAAACCAGAGCACCCGGAGGAAACCCATCCAGACACAGGGAAAATGTGCAAACTCCACTCAGACAGTGACCCAAGCCAGGAATCCAACCCGGGTCCCTGATGCTATGAGGCAGCAGCGCTAACCACTGTGCCACTGTGCTATCATTTAAAAGAGTAATAAAGCTAAATTGATGGAATTGGCAGATAAGTTACAACTAGGATTGCCAATGGGAATAAAGAAAGCAGGCAGAATTGAAAATGTAGCTAAATATTTTAATTTGAAGAGCAAGTTCTGCAAGTGAATTGGCTAAAATTCAGTTACAAATGAAACAATTAGAAGTAGAAAGAGAAATAGAAATTAAGAGACTTGAAATGGATGAAAGAGAGATAGAAGGCATGAAAGGGAATTGAAAATGGAGAAGTTAGCCAGGAAGAAAGAGAAAGGGAGCGAGACAGAGAATTTTGTCTTAAAATGCAGGCAGTTTAAAAAGAGGAAGGTGTCAAGGAACCTACTTCCAGATTATAATCCAATGGGGTGATGTTTAAATTCATACAGGCTTTTCCAAAGTTTGATATTAAGAAGGTGGAAGCATTTTTCAATTCATTTGAGAAAATAACTAGACAGATGAAGTGACCATAAGGAAGCTGAATATTACTTTTACAGAGTAGACCAGTAAGAGAGTCCAGTGAAGTGTATATGTCTCTGTCAGAAGAAGTATGTGGGGAATATGATGAATGTACTTTGCTGTGCTTGGTGTTTATGAGTTGGTACCAGAGCCATACAGACAGAAGTTCTGAAGTATAAAGGAACAGTCTGGACAAAATCAAATTGAATTTGAAAGGGTTAAACAGATTAATTTTGATAAATAGAGAGCATTAAAGATTATGGAACCTATGAAATCTGTAGAGAAGAATTTAAAGATTTGCTGCCTTCAGCAATAAAAGCTTATGTGAAAGAGCAAAAAGTTAAAACTGCCAGGCAGGCAGCTGAGTTAGCAGATGACTATGGACTATTTCATAGATTAAATCAAAGCTTTTTTTGGCACCTGTTTGGTTCAGAGAGAAGTAGAAAATGGGAAGGTGAGGAAAGAGTAGGAGGTCACGTAAGAGAAGGGAGAGTTGGAGATTCCAAAGAGATTCCACCTCAGAATAAAAATGAAGGTGCTGAGAAAACAAGGGAGAAGAAAAGGATTAGATGTTCGTTGTAATAAAATGGGCCACGCCAAGTCAAGAAAATTCTTGTTTGGTTGAGGTGGTCGGAGACTGCCGGGGTGGGGCCCAGTTCGCAGTAGCAGTTTCGCTGATGCATAGGCCCACACTTTGGTGATGCTATTGGCATTGAGATGATGGCCGCCACTTATGAGTGAAGTTGTGGAAGACAGTCTCGGCTCTCTGGCAAAGGGTTTTTATATTCAAATTGATGAACTGTGAGATGTCCTAAAGAGAATGGATGAAGCGGAAAGAGAGCCCTGTTAGTTAGGAGGGCAGTTTCCTTGGTGGGGGCCAACCTTCAGACCTAAAAAATCCTGCAGAATGGTAAGTCAGACATCCTGGTTCACTTGGGGAGGTGGGGCCGGAGAAGGAGTATTCTTGCACGGGTCTGCAAGGGATGCTGGGAATGAACTCTCAGCTGGATTTGAGAATTGGCTGCCATGCTTTTACAATCTCGATATGAGGGGTGGGGGTGTCGAATTTAGTGAAGCACACTGTATCCAGTCTTCGAAGCTAGGGGTTGGTCAAAGACTCCAATCATTGGTCTTACGTTGTCATATCCTTGGTGTTCTTGAGAAGGGTTGAAGCTGGCCAGAAATATTGTGTCCTAGCCATCCACTGGGGCCAAGGGTTTTCTTTACCAGGGTTTCAGGACAACTGCATGGTGGAGGTCCAGAGGCTTTGGTGAAACAGTGGATGGATCCTGAGTGTTGTTCGATAATCTTGTCATGGCTTTGTCCTTTTCAAGCTCCCTGGATGGTTATATTATACTGCCGTTAAGAATTGGTTTAATTAATTGGAATAATTAATCCTGAATTTTGCTCCCTTGAGATAATAATCCTGATTTTGTGATGTTCACGTCTTCTATCCTGACAAGGGTGTTATGATATATGAGCACAGAAGCATTTGCAGCCTGCTATCCTGTTATATCGTGAAAGTCGGCATGTCTATTTTTTCTTTTTGATGGTATTCATCTACCCACATGCTCCAATGATGGAATGAAGGAGGCCATAATTTGTAGGTCTCCTTCTTTCCATTGAGGAACGTGCTGAGTTGGTTGTATGACATGAGGGTTGTTTTTTTTAAATGCGCTGTAATCCTTGCATTTATACCAAGCGAGTATCATTTTTAGTATCCTTCACTTAATTTTTTTAGATAAGATGAATAGCGCCATAGCAGGATGGTGGGTAAGTGGTTTGGTACAGAGATGGTTGATATAGCCCTTTAATTCCTTGTGGGTAAGGAGAATTCCCCCAATAAAAGTATTGGGGTTCGTATTTTTCTTTAGTAATTTTGTTGTTCTGGGATTTAGGAATCCTTATTTGTTTCCTGAATAAGATCACATATCCTGGAAAAGACCAGGTTCTTTTTGTTTTGCTGTTGGCATGTTTTGTGTTGTTGAGTGGGGAATTATGTTCTGGTGCATGCCAGGGCATAGTTGACTAATTTTTGGATATCTAGCCTTGTTAGGTTGGTCTTTTGTGATTTGGACGTGCAGGTAATGGCAGTGGTTACTTAATTACTTGGCTTATGGAACATATGATTTCTCTGATGTTGGGAAATGGGTCAAATCACGTTGATAGCAGGGCCTAAATGGTGCCTTTAGGTTACCTAAAAAAAAGGGATAGTTTGTTTTGTTCAATGTGCAAGAGTGATGTGAATGTTCTTCGCTTGTTGGCCCTTAGTGTGTCATTGAGCAGATTAGGGTAGTAGTAGCTGTGTTTATCTGGGTCATATTGGACAGGGGAGTAGGCCATCCCCCAAGATGTCGCCTTCTGAGGGCTTCTGGATTGCTTTCCCTTTTGAAACTTGGTTCCCCTGGGGTGTAGTATCCTATTAGCTGCGGGGCCTGAGTTTGACTCTGGACGCTTTGCTTCAGTGTTGTTGGAGTCTCTGTTTGGAAATCAGGCTGGTTGGAAGAGAAGGTCACCTCCTCCAAGTGCTCTTATAAGGAGACTTCCAGTATGTCCAACTTCTAGGTTTGGGCTCCCTGGGATGGGGATAGTTTCTTGCTCCTTATGAGGTTATGCTATTCTGTGCTTGGTATCCTTCCTGCGAAAGTATATGCTGAAAGAATACATCTGGCATCTATTGCGTAATCCTGAGTTCCTTATCTTTATGCGGGTATGTGGGTGTTGAATAGATAAATTTGTTATAGCTAATCCTACAGGGTTTTCCTTATCTTGTTGAGAGGAGAAGGGTCATATCTTTCCACACGTTGATGGGGGTCTTGATGATTCTTCTTCTCCCTGCCAGTGGGACATCCTTAGAGGAATATGGTTCAAATTCTTCCGTGATGGGGAGCCTGGTCATTGCCTTTGAGATGATTGGAGAAGAGGGAGGTTTGTTGTGTTGCGAGCTTAGGCAAGGGGTACAAATCCTTGGCTTACTCGTTCCTGTATGTAGTTGAGAATTCTGATTAATTCTAAATACCCAACATGAGAAAAATTAGAGCTGATGTTTTAATATGTGGTTTGAGAATAACACAAAATATTCAAGTAACATCTTAATAATGTCTCTAACAAATGAATTTGTAACATGCCAATAAAAGATGTATTCATGAAAGATATCAGCACAAGTCAGACATAAATAATGCAACAAAGTAAATTACCAATGCATATCTAAGCCAATAGATAAATGTGCCTTCAATAGAACCAGTTTAAATTGGTTAGAGAAATGCTGAATCATAAGAAGCCATTTTTGGGAGATAATTTCCATAAAATGGACAGATGAATGACAGATCAATATTTGAAAGTGTCAAAATATGATTGATTGAAGGTCATGCCATTGTTAGATTGACAGAACAGTGAATGAATGAAATTGCTTTTAATTAAGTGCTGATCTGAATAATCTGATAATGAAAACTATAACCAATTCTGCTCTTTAGCATGAAATCTGAGATCTTTTGTAAAAGCCTGCTAGCTCATTGATCTCCCATTTTGGGCCAAAATGAGATTGTCTTGCCTTAATTGTATGTTTGTCTGAATATTGTTAATTTGTAATGTTTTTGATTCTAACATTTCAATGACTTAATAAAACTAGTTTAATTGAAAAATTTCCTTGAACTGAATAAACTTTTTTTTGCCTTTGTGAAATGAAATGTTTAATGAAAAGATTTAGTCTTTAAATTAATCAGGCCACCTAAAAGAATTTCCCACAACACTGTACATAAGAGCTTATGCTTATATGTCAGATTTTATACTGATGGCAGTATTCTGATGTTCCCTTAATTTGGATTGTCCATTCATTGCTTGAAGGTCTTGGGCTGCTAATTCAGGCTTTCTATAAGGTATCCTATATATTGTGTAACTGTGACTCTGTTACCCATTAAGGAGGATGTGCATCATGGGACTGTGTGCTCATAGTTTTACCCTGTTATCCTGTGATTTCCCACACCTTTTCTGGTATCTTTTCTTCATCTGTACGAAAGGAGACACTGACTATGATTATTGCAATAACTGATAATTTGAGTCATTTGTATGAATATTTGCTGGTCTTTTCTGTATGTTTATGTAGAATAATGATTTCTCTGTATTGTACTAGATTTTGGGAATTTGTTACATCTTCTGGAAACTGTAAAATAGAAAACTTTCAATGAAAACATCTTTTTAAAACAAAGAAAATGTGTCTTAACAGTGATTTCTCTAGCCTTCTTTGCACCATTATTTCTGGAGAACCTCAAACACAAGATGCCTTTTAGTGACATCACCCACAGATGGGGTCAGCTTCCCTGTGTATACTGATGACACTCAGCTTTCCACCACTTATTTTTATCCTTCCACTTCTGTATTTTCAGACTGCTTGTCTGATTATTCAGTCTTGAATGACCTACAGTTGTCTCCAGTTAACATTAATTTAGTTTTGGTGCCATGCAACAGAAGCAGTTGCTTGTCCAGTAATGGAATTCCACATGAGGAAGGGTACAGAATGAGTAAGGAACTTTGAATTCCAACATCAAAAGCCTACACACTGTGTGGTTGCAGTTTCCCCTTTTTAATGTGTGTTTGCTGTAAACCTAATCAGTCCAGTTGAGAAGACAAAAGCCATTGTCTTTGGCACCTGCCAGAAATGCTGTATCCTTTGCTACCAATTCCATTTTCCTTCCTGGCTATTGTTTGAAATCCTCAGGTTCAGCCTTGATCTGTCTCTGCATGGAAACCCAATGTTGCTACTGTTGCAGATCATATCTTTTAAAAAAAATTACATCCTTCAAAGGAATATGCAATTTAGTCACTCAACAACTGAGAAAGATGTGAAAAGCCTAAAGTCATGAGACTTGCCTTCTCTGCAACAGGAAGATAAATATTTTGAAGTTATCCTATGTAGGAAAACAGATAGGTTTTCGATTGTATAAATGTAAGAACAGATCTTGCCAGACTCATGTGTTTGCATCCAAAATAGAATGAACATAAAGCGTCATGGACGTTTGTCAAGCTCCTAAAAAAGCCAAATATGAAATAGAAGAAAGCAATCAGATTGCTTATGCCATCCCCACTCCAGGGAAAAAATTTATTAATTGGATCACAACTCAGATGAACAATCCAAAAATATTCTGGAATTGGGAAGGGCCACCCTAAGCTGAACAACTCATCATTGGCAACGTCTGGTATAGTTGCAGCATAACCCCACGGCTCTTAAATTCAAACCACCTGTTAATAAACGCTAACACACTATAAGCCTTCTTCACGGATCTATCCACTTGAGTGGCAACCTTCAGAGATCTGTGGATGTGAACCCCAAGATTGGTCTGTTCCTCCACATTCCTCAGAACCCTGCTGTTTGCCCTGTAATCCGCATTCAAGTTTGTCCTACCAAAATGAATCACCTCGCATTTATTTTTGTTGACATTAAGGAAGAGATAATTGTTGCCACACCAGTTCACCAGATTCTGTCTCATTCCTGTACATGATGTACAAAATATTTGATTTTTCTGGGATGTAAACTCCAATTCTTTTTGAATTAGGAAATAAACAAGCACAGATTTGTTTGAAAGGAATTCCAGACAGAAAGAAAAAAATAGTTTGAATTTCCAAGGCAGAGTGAACATTAATTAATTAATGGTAAGAAATTCAAAAAATATTTATCACAGTTAATTTATTTCTAACAATTTCAAACTTTACATTAATTCATCCAGTTGAGAAATTAGGTGGAAGATTGCTACTATAAATATATGACTTACTATTTAAGTTATTTTTATGCTTGTTCATAGTTTGCACCCTGTCACTTTCCTGATGCCCTGGAATTCTCAGCAGTGAAGAAGGCAGAGGACTGCCTTCCACCCAAAGATCAATGGACAAATTAAGTGATAAATTAAGAGACACTTAAAGGCCTCTTTTCAAAGTTTTTAAGAAGTTTATTTATTAGTGTCACAAATAGGCTTACATTAACACTGCATTTAAGTTACTCCATAAATCCCCTAGTTGCCACACTCTGGCGCCTGTTGGGTACAGAGGGAGAACCTAGCATGGCCAATGTACCTAACCAGCATGTCTTTTGGACTGAAGGAGGAAACCAGAGCACCCAGAGGAGACCCACGCAGACACAGGTAGAACGTGCAGATTCCACACAGACAGTGACCCAAGCCAGGAATCAAACTATGCCACCCCACCATTGTCAGTAATATAACCATCAACAGGGGGCTAACGCCACATGGACAGACTGTCCAGTAAACCTTTGCAACATGCCTTCCTCTAACTTGGAGCCGGACTTCTACTTGCTTCTTGACAATGAGAGGAAGCGACCTGGTAAGTCAGCCAATGCACCTGATATCTTGGTATGCATGCCCATGCAATGTCCTCCTATGTCCACTTGGAAATCTTCTGCAGCAATACCTATCTGCCTCTTCACCCTCAAGTAAGCTTATCCATGACCTGGTTGCAATCCACTTGCACCCTATGATGCACCATGTGCTGATTCCAACTCTAGGTAAGTTTCCAAAGTAAGTGCATTCTCAGTGTCTGACAGTCACATCAAGTGACATTAGAAATAAGAGCAGGAGTAGACCATACAACCGCTCAATCCTGCTATGTCATTCAATAATATCATGGCTGATCTTTGACTTTAATGCAATTTTCTTACCTGATTCCCAAATCCATTGATTCACTTCCTCAGCCTTGAAAATATTCAAGGAGTGATCATCTGCATTCCTCATGGTGAAGAAATTCCACTTTATCCCAGTCTTAAATGATCAACTACTTATGAGCCAATATGCCCTCATTCCAAATTCTCCAGCCAGGAGAAACCAACTTCTCAGTAACCATCCTGTCAAGCCCCCAGAATCTTACATACTCTGATAAGATAATCTTTCATTCTTCCAAACGCAAGCGGATCAACCAATAGATTCAAAGCAACTTAAGGATGGCATGGTGGCACAGTAATTAGCACTGCTGCTTCACAATGCCTGGGACCTGGGTTTGATTCCTGGCTTGGATCACTATCTGTGTGGAGTCTGCACATTCTCCCCGTCTGCATGGGTTTCCTCTGGGTGCTCTGGCTTCCTCCCATAATCCGAAAGACGTGCTGGTTAGGTGCATTGGCCATACTAAATTCTCTCTCAATGTACCTGAACAGGCACCAGAGTGTGGCAACTCAGGGATTTTCACAGCAATTCATTGCAATGTCAATGTAAATCTAATGGTGACACTGATAAATAAGAAATCATTGATCAATCCTGCAGCCTTTCAGAAAGAATTAAAATGATAAAACCATCACTACGCCAAAGTTGATGACAGAGGGGTACCAAATAACAGCAACAACATCAAAAAAATGGCATTTAAACAAAGGTTTCAAAAGAAAACAGCACTTTTTTTTTAAAAAGGCTACTGTGTTCTGCTTGGAATATTCTGGAACAGTGCTCCCTCTACTGTAAGTATTGAGTATTGCAACAATTAATTGCAAGCTGGGGAAGGAACAGACAAGCTCAGAGTCACCTTGTTTGAAACAAAATAAAGCGAAGCAAGGTAATAGAAAGGTCCAGAGTCACAATCAGATGATGAACTGTCATTCCATGCATTGGCAATTGCTGGTTCAACCAACTGTTACTGGGTCACACTTTTCTTAGATGGACAACCAGTAAAAATAGAGGTGGACATCAGAGCCACTGTGTCATTGGTACCAGAAACTGTACTCCAAGATAAATTACAACGCGTCAACTTGAAACCCTCAAAGATAATATTCAAAACATATACTGGAGAAGTGGTTCCATTGAAGGGCCGTGTCAATGTAAATGTGCAGCTGAAAGGACAGACTGCTGACCTGCCCCTGCACTAAATTAGAGGTAACTATCCAGCCTTATTAGGGAGAAGCCAGCTAGAGAGAATCAGACTAAACTGGGCCAAAGTGAACTTTGTGTCAGAGTCTGAAGCAGACACAATCAAAAGCTTAACTGAATAGAGGGTAACATCTTCTGGAAAAACTCTAAAGGCAGTTATGGCCAAGGCTCAGGCTAGTATTGTTGGAACCAAAATGACAAAGGCTCAGCATACTGTAATAAATGTGGTTCAGGATCGAGAAACAAAGGATGCAGAGCCTATGGTAGATGCATATGAATGCTTTGACAAAATGAAGATCAAAAGCACACACATTTTCCCTTTCCCCCACCCCTCACACACACTTTCTTCCTCCCTGCTCCTCACACACACACTTTCTTCCTCCCCACCCTTCACACACACTCTCTCTTCCCCCCCACCTCTCACTCACACTCTTTCTTCTCCATTCCTCACTCACACTCTTTCTTCCTCCCTGCCCCTCATACACACTCTCTTCTTCCCCATCCCTCACACACTTTCCCTTCCCTCTATCCCTTGTACATACTTTCTCTTCCTCCATTCCTTGCACACTGTCTTGTGACTTGGATACTAATTTAAACATCCTCCAAGCATTCCAGTTTAATGTGACAAGAACAGGAGAACTCTTAATTCTCTTAACAATCTTCCTTTATTTAACACGTTAGCTACCAACTGAAACTTAAACAGTTGCAACATTTTAACTCTTTCACTGAACTTTAACTCTTAACTGAATATTAACTCTAATTCTTTAACTGAAAATAAACTCTACTCGGTTAGAATGAAGTGGCCAAGTCCATTCCCAATGTAGAATCTATTCTTGTGGTGTTTTCTGAAGATAGTCTTGAGGGCATACTTCTTGCGATGGTTGATTGCAAGATTGTTGCTGCAGATGAAGGACTGACAGATCTCTTTTATCCACAAGTTGTTTCACATGCTTCCAGAAGATTCTCTGGCACCCAGCCAATGGTGTAACAGGAAACCAATCACACAGCTCGAACAGCCAATGAAATTACCTATAAATGACACTATTATGTTTGGTTCAGATAGCATGTAGCTCATGTAAAACCCATAAAACCCGGTGCTATAATGTCTACCTCAAAGTAAGCTAATTCTCATATTTAGTCAACACAGGAAGTTTCAGGTCACAGTTCCCAAACCACATCATGATTCTCAGTAACTTTATGCCCTGCATCTGTTTTAATTACATCTTGACCAAAAATCCCAACATGTTTAACTCGCAGCCAGAATAGATCCTTAAAGCCAACATTGCCATTATTGTTGTTAAAATCATTATTGTAGACATTCTTTCTTCGTCTACACTCTCTTCCTCCCCCACCCCTCACACACACTTGTCTCTTTCCCACCACCCCTTCCACACTCCCTATTCCTCCCCACCCCTCACACACACTCCCTCTTCCTCAATGCCCCTCACACACACCCTTGCTTTCCCCACCCTTCACGCACACTTTTTCTTCCCCCCTATTCCTTGCATACTCTCTCTTCTCCCCACCCTTCACACACATGCTGTTCCATCCACACGTCACACTCATCCACCCTTCATGCATACGCCCCCACTGCTCATACACGGTCCCCCACCCTTCATACTCACTCTCCCACCCCTCATACACATTATCTCTTCTTCCCCACCCCTCACACACACTCTCTTCCCCACCTCACAAACTCACATTCTGTCTTCCTTCCCACTCCTAGCACAAACTCTTGCTTTCTTTCCACCCCACACCCGCACTCTCACTACTTCTTTACTCCTCGCACACACTATCTTCTTCCCCACCCTTCATACACTCTCTCTTCCTCTCCACCCTTTGCACAAACTCTTGCTTTCTCTCCACTCCACACACACACATCTCATTACCTCTCTGCTCCTCACACACAATCTCTCTTTCCCCTACCCCTTGCACATATTCTCCCTCTCCGCCACCACCACCCCCCCCTACCCCTTACCCCTCACACTCGCCCTCTCTACTGCACCACCACCAATGTTGTAATTGGAAATTCTGAGGTGCAGGAGCTCTAAGAAAATGTGTAGGTCATATAATTTCTCAATATCCTATTTCATTGTTTTCCTGTGCATTCATCACTTAAGTGCTCAAACGTCATGTACATGAATAGTATTACTGCTGATTGGCATTTAATTTCAAACTATGGATCATTGAATCATTAGTCTTTAGCATTTATTTATTTATTATTATTATGCAACAATTTAATTATGTAATTCAAGCCTATTAAAAACATGAATAACTGAGTTTTACCAACAAGATATGGAACAAAACTGGGTAAATAGAGTTAAGAGAGATCAGCCATAAAAGCAGAACATGCTCAAGGGGCTACTCTTGTTCCTGTATTTCTATCTAGATTTTAATGAATAGGGCTTATCACATGTGTGCAACCATTCATGCATCAAGCTGTTTCTTCACTCCTTTCCTCCTAACCCTTCACACACACTGGCGGCGATCTAATCAAAAACTCTAAATGCCAGGACAGAATCGCACCCATTTCTTCAGCATCCTTTCAGACACAATCTTATGGCAATTAGTTGAAAAAAAGAAGCAAAGTGTGATTCGTGCCATTAGAGAGGGTGAATAGACTCCATTCTGTCCAGAAAGCTGACTGCTCAACTAGAGGGCACTATTGCATATGTGCAGATCTCTGTTCTGTGCAACAGAACAGGGAGATCTGTCAGTCCCTGCCCCAGACCCCCTTCCCCATTTGCTGGCCTCTCCGGTCAATTGTGCCCCATCTCCCTGGACATCATCTCGATATCCTCCATTCCTGGCCAATCGCCACCCCAATACCCACTCCAGCCAATCCCCCCCCCCCCGCCTCTTGGTACTGCCCTCCTTTGGTGTGAGGCCATGTGGGTAATGTAGTCCTGACTGGTAATTGTGTCAGAAAGGGTTGCCACCTCTTCTGAGATTGGCTCGGCAAGTGATTTCCATGTTTCTCAAACACATTACTATCTCAGTGAGGATTAATTTTAACCGGTACGATTGTCGTTAGAAATTTACCAACACTGACAATAGGCTGATTGAACTGCATGCACCTTCTTTATTGGTAATTATTTCATTGCACTTCCTCAGCTTTCCAAATATATTTTATTTCCTCACCAAGTTTTGCTAAATGTTCTATTATATTAGCCTTATCTGAAATGCTATCTAGTTTAGTTCTTCCTTCAAACCTCAAATTTGTTTTAAATTCACTACTCATCCAAATAGCTCCAACTTCTGCTGCATCACCTTTACTCCTAATCTGTACCTTGTTCATCTTCAGGTTGGAAGTTTGAAATGCTTGTGCATTAATTTATTTGACAACTTCCCTTCTTGACATTTCTGGGTTTATTACATTCTTCCCTCAGTAACTTTTGTTTCTGCTGTGCCTTTATCTTTGACTGTTCCCTCTCCTTTTCAATTTTTAGATCAGATCTAGTTATGTTATGGTCACTGTCTACTAGATGTTCCCAACTCTTATATTATCTGGTGGTTCTCTTTATTTCCAAGAACTATATCTAACATTGCCTCTTCCATGATGGACAAAATATGTTGTTGTAGGAAGCAGTTCTGGATAAGTGAAGAAACATCTTCCCATCTTTGCCATTTTCACGACTATTACCTCAGTCTATATTTAGTTAATAAAAGTCACCCATTATCATAATGCTGCTGGGTCCTATATTTTTTTCTAATCTGTCTACATATATTTTCCTTTCCATTATTTAGTGGCTGTTTCAATTAGTGACATGCTAGGTCATATTAAGTCATATTTAAGTTACTCTTAAACAACTCCAGTGTGCCTGCCTCCACACCTTACTTGGCAGAGCATTCCATACCGCCACTACCCTCTGTGTGAAAAACCTCCCTCTAATATCTGTGTTATACCTCTCCCCCCTCACCTTAAGCCCATGGCCCCTCATACTGTGTGTCTCTAACATAGGAAATAGCTTATCTCTGTTTACTCTATCTATACCCTTCATAATCTTATATACCTCTATTAGATCCCCCCTCAGTTGTCGTCTTTCAAGGGAAAACAGCCCCAATTTGCTCAATCTTTCCTCATACCCCAGTCCTTCCATACCAGGCAACATCCTGGTAAACCTCCTCTGCACTCTCTCCAGAGTCTCCACGTCTTTCCGGTAGTAAGGCGACCAGAACTGGACGCAGTACTCTAAATGCGGCCTAACCAACGTTCTATACCACTTCAACATTAGACTCCAGCTCTTATACTCTGTACCCCTTCTTATAAAGGCTAACATACCATAGGCTTTCTTCACAACCTTCTCCACTTGTACTGCCACCTTCAAAGACTTGTGCACTTGCACCCCCAGGTCTCGCTGCGTTTCTATACTCCTTATGGGCTTACCCTTTATCATATAACTCTCCCCTACATTGTTCCGGCCAAAATGCATCACCTCACATTTATCCGGATTAAACTCCATTTGCCATATATCTGCCCAATATACCAGCTTATCAATATCCCGTTGTATTGCCAGTCACTGCTCCTCACTGCCCGCCAATCCAGCCATCTTGGTGTCATCAGCAAATTTGCTGATCACACCACTTACTCCCTCTTCCAAGTCATTTATATACATTACAAAGAGAAGAGGTCCCAGTACTGAGCCCTGCGGCACACCACTAGTGATAGACCTCCAGCTAGAAAAGGACCCCTCCACTACTACTCTCTGTCTCCTCTTAGCAAGCCAGCTTTCCACCCATCTAGATACCTGGCCTCGTTTCCCATGAGCCTTAATCTTTTCTACCCCAACCTACCATGAGGGACTTTGTCAAATGCCTTACTGAAATCCATATAGACGACATCAACGGCTCGTCCTTTGTCGACCGTTTTTGTCACCTTCTCAAAACATTCTACCAGATTCGTAAGGCAAGACTTCCCCTTTACAAAGCCATCCTGCATATCACTGATGTCAGTCTTCAATCAATTCGAAAATCAAGAATGTGAAATCAAGAAATGGCAGCAGGCATTGGATATTGCAAAGGCAATGAGCTCTGACAATACTTCAGCGGTATACTGAAGACTTGTGCTGCAAAACTTGCTGCACCCCTAGCCAAGCTGTTCCAGTACAGCTACAACATTGGCATCTACCCAGCAATGTGGAAAATTGCCCAGGTATGTCCTGTGCATAAGAAACAGGACAAATCAAACAAGCTAATTACTGCCCCATCAGTCTACTCTCAATCATTAGTAAAGTGATGGAAGGGGTCATCAACAGAACTATGGAGCAACACCTATTCAGCAACAACCTGCTCAGGGACTCCCAGTTTGGACATTGCCAGAATCATTTTGCTCCTGATCTCATCACAGCCTTGATTCAAACATGGACAAAAGAGCCGAATGCTCAAGGTGAGGTAAGAATGACTGCCCTTGACATCTAGGCGGTATTTGACTGAGTATGGCATCGAAAGGCCCTAGTAAAACTGAAGTCGATGGGAGTCAAGGGAAACCCTCCACTAGGTGGGCAGGTCAGGGCATTTCATGCATTGGTGCAGACTCCAAGGGCTGAAGGGCCCCATCTGCACTGTAGTATTCTGGATTCTGGTTGGAGTCATTCCTGGCACAAAGGAAGGTGGTTGTGGTGATTGGAGGTCAATCATCTCAGGTCTGGGACATCACTGTAAGAGTTTCTCTAATTGGTGTCCCAGGCCCAACCATATACAGCTACTTCATCAATAACTTTTTGTCGATCATAAGGTCGGAAGTGGGGAGAGTCACTGATAACTGCACAATATTCAATATTGTTTGACTTCTCAGATACTGAAGCAGTCCATGTCTATATGCAACAAGATCTGGACAAATGCAGGCTGGGCTGATAAGTGGCAAAACCATTTGTGCCACACAATGACCTATCTCCAGCAAGAGAGGATCTCAGGATCTCATAGTTGCCAGTTGACATTCAATGGCATTACCATCACTGAATCCCTCACATCAACATCCTGGGTGTTACCACTGACTAAAAACTGAACTGGACTAGCCATATGGATATTGTGGCTACCAGAACAGGACAAAGGCTAGAAATTGTGCAGTAACTCACCTCTTGACTCCCCAAAGCCTGTCCACAAGGCACAAGTCAGGAGTGTGATGGAACACTGTCCAGTTGCCTGAATGAGTGCAGCTCCAACAACACTTAAGAATCTTGAGACCATTCAGGACAAAGCAACCCGTTTTATTGCTACCCCTTCCACAAATGATACATCCCTCCACCACTGACAAAAAATGGCAACTGTGTGTACCATCCAGAAGCACTGCAGGAACTCACCAAGGTTCCTGAGACAGCACCTTCCAAACCCACTAGCACTACCACCTTGAAGGACAAGAGCAGCAGATACCTGGGAACTTCATCACCTGGACGTTTCCCTCCGAGTCACTCACCATCCTCCCTTGAAAATATATTGATGCTTCTTCACTGTTGCTGGATCAAAATCCTGGAACACCCTTCTTAACAGCACTCTGGGTGTACCTTCACCTTAAGGACTACAGTGGCTCACGAAGGCAATTCACCACCACCTTTTCGAGGACAATTAGGAATGGGCAATTCATGCCAACCTAGCCAGCAGATCTCGTAAATGAATTTGTTTTAAAATCTGCTGGGTGGAGAGGAATCAGCAGTGTAAAGGGTAAATAGAATGAGAAAGGAGGTAGTTGTGAGGAGTAATGTGTACATTGGCTGGAATTCTCCAGCTGTTCATGCCAGTGAGATTTCCTGGCCCAGCCGATACAGCACCTCTACCATGGGTTTCCCAGTGATGTGAGTGCAGTCAATAGGAAATCCCATTGACAGCAGCAAGACCAGAAGATCCCACCACTGGCAATGAAACGTTGCCTCCTGCTGTGAGAAAAACTGTGAGGAGACCAGAGAGTTCCACGCATTGTTTCGATCCTGGACGAGACCCACAATTTTGTTAAGATCTGGTTAGGGATGAGTCATATTTTGTAAAGTGGACACAATTTGAAATCCCAATTACTTACCAAGCGACTAAACCATAGGATTCCACAGTTTAAACAAACAGAAGAAATTTTATTATACAAGAGTCAACAAAGCAAACAGTCAATACTATCCATCTTAAATGAGAACATGTAGAATTAACATGAGCTAAACATGAATTAATGAGCAACCAATGGCTGAACACACCACAAACTGCATCTTAAAGGTCCCACAGATTTTCTCAGCAACCTAACTCAATGTTAGTGATCACTGTCTGTCACAACAATTCTATAAAATGCTATTTCCTACATGAAGATTTCAGCTCCTCTTTTTGGAAGACCTCCCTCAACAGCAGTTCCAACTCGACTTGATGCCCTCTTGCTTCTGTTTGCAGTGAGTTGTCAGGCAATTGGACTCAATCTCAAATTTTCCCAGTGACTGCTCCCCTTTCAGCCACTCAATCATTTCATTCAAGACTGCATCCTAATGGCTTGGCAAGGCTATACCCTGCATCTTACCACCTGCACGGTGCCAGTTATCTGGCTGTACTGAGCGGACAACCATTGCTCACCAAGGGTCTCTCTTTGCCCCAAATGACAATTTTATGGAGCTTCAGCTTCACTGAGCTAACAATTGCTCTATGGCTTCTCTGAACCCCAATCTCCTCAACTGCAGCACTGAGCTATATCTAGGCTTCTCCAAGGCCCAGCACCTGCGGGAACTTTCAGAGCCCCAGCTTCATAGAACTGAAGACAGCGCTACAGCTGCTACCTCTTCAGCTCCAGAGTCACCGTGGCTTATCACGTTTCCCCAGCTTCCACGGACAGGTTTCATGCTGCACAAATAGTCCCATGGACAACATTTTTGCACCATCTCCCCAGCTATTAAAGGGAACCTGGAACCAAGCATTCATGGCCCATCCCCCAGCTGCATTCTAAACTGGTGCTGTGGGCATACTGCCAATTGTCATCCTCAGCTGCTGCCCTGATCATCCATCCATGGGGTATTGCAACTGCTTCCCTCTAAACTGCAGCTCCTCCCCAGAGCCGCAGGTGACAGTGTCAGATTCTCCACAGTATGTTTTAAAAGTACATAGCACTCAGATCTTGAGATTTAAAACACAGTTCTCTCCTAGAAAGTACAAATTGTCTTGGGAATAAATATTAATTTGCCTCATTTTGTAGCACTCTTGCCTCTCAGTCAAAAGGTTTTACTTCCAAGCCTCACTTTCAAATAAATAAAGACTTGTAATTATAAAGCACCTGTTATAACCTCAGGACATCCATTGCAGCCAATGAAGTACATTTGAAATGTTATCATTGTGGTAGGAAATGCAGCAATTAATTTTCTCACAATTGTGCATCACTGTCTTGAGTAACATAGGACATACTGAACTTTTTAAGGCAGAATGTGTTTTTAAAATAAATACAAGCAAAAACACTGCGTCAAAGATGGCTGAGAATGTAAAGTGACCACCTTCTGAAACATTCTCATGTGGATTATACTTGACCGACCGGTCCTGAGACTGTGAAATTTTGCATCTGAAGGGTGACAAGACCTACTTCAGACAGAGATGCTTGAAAGGGGAAAAAGGATGCAAAAGGCTGAACTTCAATCTTCTGTGGTTGTGGTAACAATGGAGATTTATTGTCATGTCTCAGCAGACATCTAAAACCTATCTTCCGTTGATTTGTATCTCAGAATGTGCAAGTTCTCTGAGTTGAAAGAAAGCTGATTCTAGGGCAAAATACATGTTATTTGTTCCCTTTCAGCAATACACAGGGAAATAGAATAAGCTAACTGCAGATCTTATTTGTGAGTACTAGTGCTGGGGTGTCAGTGTGTGTGTGTGACACAGGTACAAGAAGAGATAATAGCCAGTCACTCAATGAAAATGTTATTGGTGATGTTGATTGAGAGATAAATACTGGCCACAACACCAAGGATAACTCTCCTGCTCTTCAAAATTGTATGATAGAAACATTTATGTCTACTTGTGAGAACCGACAGGTTCTCAGTTTAATATCTCATCTCAAAGGCAACTCTTCTAACAGTGCAGCACTCCCTCATTATTGCACTTGAACATCAGCCTAGATTTTTATGCTGAAGTCCTGAAGTGGGACTTGAACCTAATAGCTTACTGACTCAGAGGCAAGGATGCTACTATGACTCACACACAAAACTGGAGCACTTCAATAAAATTGAGGAACTGCTGTTTTATCATTTAACAGGAGATATGACAGAAGTATTTTGAAATTATTAGGGGATGGGACAGAGCAGATAGAAGGATACTTTTTTCAGTAGTGGAGGGATCAAGAACATGGCACCACTGGAATAAGCTTAATATAAGAGATAGATCAGAGGGCAGGAGAATCTTAATGACACACAAAGTTATAAACCTGTGGAATTTACTTCCAAGGTTAAGTTAAGTTTATTTAAGTTTATTTATTAGTGACAAGTAAGACTTACATTACCACTGCAATGAGGTTACTGTGAAAGTCCCTTAATCTCCACACTCCACCGCCTGTTCTGGTCAATGCACCTAACCAGCACTTCTTTTAGACTGTGGGAGGAAACTGGAGCAACCAGGGGAAACCCACACAGACATGGAGAAAACGTGCAAACTCACATAGACAGTGACCCAAGCCAGGAATCAAACCCGGGTCCCTGGCGCTGTGAAGCAGCAGTGCTAAACACTGTGCCAACATGCCGATAAGACATAAATTATGTTAGCATTTAACTTTAGGTTAGGTAAATGGATGAAAAAAGAGGCATTGAAAGAAAATTAGAACATGATGGGTAAACATGATTGCAGCTAACTTTGTATTTATGTAATTGGATAGGCTTGCTGAGTAGAATGGACAGTTTACATGTTGTAACCTCTATGAATTTCTTGGTGGTATCCTTTGGATGATACATTAAACTTAGCCCTTATCTGACTATTCTAATTGAGGAGCATTGACATCACTTGAAGAGGAGCAGGAAATTCTTTCAGTTTTTGACCAATATTCTTTCTCAAACCAGCATGACCAAGAACAAATTAACTGCCCATTCATTTAATTGCTACTTCAGGAAATTTGATGCCCAGAATTTGCCAGTTGTGTTGCTCACATAGGAATAGGCAATGCATTTCAAATTTGGTTGTTGTGCCATTTTTTGGGATTCTTGGAGAAATATAGATGGTATTTTTAAATGTGTGCCCTTCTTGCTGCTGGGCTACTTAATCCTCAAATGTCAAAACAACAAAACCAATCTTTGCAATGGACAAATGGAATATTTCATAAACTGGCCTTGAACAATTTTTGAATTGAAATTGCTTAGTTGGGTAGCTTTTTTTTATTTGTGGACATGGGTGTCGCTGGCTGGCCAGCATTTATTGCCCCTCCATAGTTGCTCTTGTTCAGAGGGCAGTTGAGAGTCAACCACATTACTGTGGCTCTGGTATCACATATGGGCCAGACTGGGTAAGGACAGCAGATTTCCTTCCCAAAAGGATAGTAATAAACTAGATGAGTTTTTCCGACAATTGACAATAGTTTCATGGCTAGTCATCAATAGATTCTTAATTCCAGGTTTTTTTAAATCAAATTCCACCATCTACAATGGTGGGATTCAAACCCAGTCTCCAGAACATTAGCTGAGTTTCTGGGAATTAATAGTCTAGTAACAATGCCACTAGGTCATCACCTCCTCTTAATAACACTCAAGAGCAAATAAATTAAATGGGCACAACAATTATGATGAAGGCATTTGATATCATGAAGTTTCTGTGCAATCACAAAACCAACCTGGTAGTAAGTGAAATATTTATATGTTACTTGTACTCAGCAGTCTAGTGTAGATGTGAAACTGGTCTTTCAATGCTGAAGTAAGGAGCAAGCAATTCTGAAGAGTCACATTGAATTTGAAATGTTAAGTCTTTCTCTCTCCACAGATGCTGCCAGACCTGTTGGGTTTTCCAGCACTTCCTGTTATCATTTCAGATCTCCAGCAATCACAGTATTTTGTTTTTAATAAGGAATGGAGGGGGCTTGCATCATTGTGCTCTGAACATATATCTACAATTATTTGGATGAGGAACATTTATAATACCAGTGTTTTTGGAAGAGAAGTGGTGAGATTTTACAATGAAAGATGATGTACCATGGAAACAACATGCTGATAGTAATGAAACTGGTGAAATTCCATGGATTGATCTCACTCAGATGTGTAGTGACTGGGAAGTAGGGGACAAGTAGGTCTCCCAACTATCAGAGAAAAAATTGCTTGCATTTATATTGCACTTTATGTTACTATCAGATGTCTCAAAGCACTTTACAATCAATGAAGTATCTTTGAAATGTAGTCACTGTTGTAATGTAGGAAGTGTGTCAGCCAATTCACACAGAGCAAGCTCCTAAACAGAGATTTGGGATGTTGGTCAAGACACTGATGCACCCTGCTCATGTTCAAAATAATATCCTGGGGATCTTTTACATCCATCTGAGAGAGCAGACACGGCCCAAGTTCAAAGTCTTATCTGAAAGGCGGGACATCCGATAGCACAGCGTTGGAGGGCCAACCGTTTTTGTACTAAAATCCTGGAGTGGGACGTGAACCTCCTACTCCATTTTGAATGTGTTAGCGAGAATGCTACCAACTGAACCACTGCTGACAGAGTCGATAGGCAGGGTGAGAGTGAAAGGGAGATGTTAATCTGGCAGGCTGCTGACTTTAAAGTTGTCACTGGAAATTACTGAGATTAAAATCAACTACTGAAGAAGCACCAATTTGTTGACAGTAACTGGGAGAGATTGAAACTGTTCAGTGATTTGTTTGCTAGATGGCAGTATTAACCTACAGTTAGAGCTATCAGGACAAATTTCCGCAATTATGTTCGTTCACCACAGGAGGGTGTTACTTCCAATAAAGAACTTTCATTCCTCACGTCCCCGCCCCTCCCCCCCACCCCGCACCACCCCACCATAAATATCAAAATGCTGTTACTGGAGACAGGCTTGTATGGGAAACCAGATCCCTAGATACACTTTATATCTGAGCAAACATCACAGCACATTAGACGGTTCAATTACCTTTCATTTCAAAAATGTTACTTAAGAAAATTTGTCGTCTTTTCCTGCCCCAGCGTGAAAAGGAATCCTCCTGGCTGAAGACCTCTCACATAGGTTCACGGCAAGTTTAAGTACTTGCATCCATGTTTCGATGGAACAGATGTGAAGACAGTGGTCCGGTCCTGCTAACCTATTAATGATACATACAATTCAAACAGATACGTACACCGTCTTCCCTTAGTAATGCATCAAATGAGACTGTACATATTGGTAGGATAGATGAATTGCGTGAAGATGGTGAGAAAACAGAACTAGGAAAATTTAAAGATATCGATTAATGAATCAATTGTTTGGTGTGCGGAAAGACATACCGGGCTTTAGGAAAACCGCGATTCCGGGAGCCTATCACAACAATTGCAATATAATGGGGAGGGGGAGGAGGCACCGAGGAGAACAACAGCTGGATGGGGTGGGTGGGCTGGAAAAGGAGATGGTTTGAAGGATCAGTGATAGAGGAAAAGGAAGAAAGAGTAGTGAGGTACAAGAAAAGAAACAAATATAAGAAGTTAATACAAAAAGTACTGGGGCTGCAAGGGAATGACAAGGGGCGTGGGAGCGAATGAAGGTGAACGATGAGACAAAGGGTGAAGGAAGGAGTAAAGCTGAGAGCGAATGATGGATCAAACCGACTAAGGGAGTATCAGGAACGATAAATACTTTAAAACAAGTGTAAACCTGAGGTAATCAAAATGTGTGGGGCCTAACTTCCTATTTTGTTTCTAGTATAAAATGCTCGATATGCATTGCAGGTTTAAGTTGATCAACAATTTACGATAACAGCTAGATGATAGTGCGATATTTACCTACATCAGATACAAGTGGTTTAAAGAAGTGAGTGGGAACCCTGGTAGAATCTGAGAGCTGCTGTATGGGAAACTGAAAGTCACTGATTTTAGACAAACGGCACACAAGCACACTCACATTCATAAAGACACAGATAGAGACACACATAGGCAGATACAGACACACACAAATTCACACAGAGAGATACAAGCGCGTGTGCACACAGAGATAGACACACAGAAATTCACACACACACATACAGCATCACCCACTCCCACAGATACAAGCATCCATACATTCGTCACACACATGCAAATACAGACACAAGCACACACACGCATACAGGTTCACATATTCTCAACAGATAGACACACACCCACACAGATGCGCACACATCCACATACACAGGCATGCAGACACACAAATGCAGACTTCTGTGTGAGAGAGAATGAGTGTGGACCTGTGTCTGTGTGTGTGTGTTTATACCTGTGTGTGAGAATGTGTGTGCATCTGTATATGTGTGTGCCTGCATTTGTGCGTGTGCCTGTATCTGGTTGTCTTCGCATAATGTTACTCTCACAATATATTGCTTGATCTTCTTCATGCAATGGACTTTATGATGTTCCCTGGGTGATCAGCATTGTTTACTCCCAGGTGGAAATTGAGTCTTACTCTTTTATGAGGAGGAAATCTATATGTCAACACTATGTGTCAGACGCCTTTCGTTAGACTAACAAGATGATGGACAGTAACAGGCTGCACAATCTTTGATACCCTCGCGGCTCTCTTCAAGAAGCCACTTGAGAATGGATGTTCTGGAAAGGTGTGTGCCCAACACATGAAGTCCTTCACCATCTCCATCTGTAGAGACATTTGGGCAACGAGAGCCGCCTCATCGTGAACAAGAATAATAAGCGAGCTCTCTGGGAAAAATCGAATGGTTTTAAATAGTAGTTCCTCCATTTCATCTCGACCACACGAGGATTATGCCAGCTTCACCAGATTGTACCACATTGCTCGCCACAAATGCGTTACCCCACCCCAGCTCAGTCCGATTCTCATTGGGTTTTTCAGAGACAATGATAAATTTTTTGAAGTGGGCGGAATTTTAAATGAAGTTACCGCAAAACTGATCAAATTTACACGAGGTCAAATTTATACTTGATTATTTAACTTTATGAAGTTCCCTGGCCCAAGCCCCCATTAATCAAATTTACACAATCTGTAGATTTAAATTGCTTACTTCTGTTAAGGGTGAGTTTGGATATTCCTCTCGGAGAATGAGCCATTGCAGCAATTCCTCACCATCATTTTACAACAACCTGTCATCTTGAAAATACTCTTATGTGTGACCGAATGACATGAACAGAATGTGCAGCTTACATTAAAAATAAAATATTGTTTTCCCGCTAATAACATGCTTGTGCTCGTTATTGGGAATTATTTTGTGTTCAGATTCTTGTTTTCGATGTGAAATGATTGTAAAACATTCTCACTCAGAACACACATTTCATTCCCTTTTTGTCTCACCTACATCTGTTCTGCAGACAGAAATGTTGCTCTGAAATGTCAGATTCAGGTTTGCTGTTCTCGATTATAGAACACCAGAGATAAAGCCGTATCTTCTACTTAAAATCTTTTTTGGGCGTTTCCGTAACTTAATAAATGAAATAAAATATATCAGGGAGACAGAGAAGCAGAGATTCGACAAGAATCGCCTTTCAAGAGAATACCCTTCATCTCACAACCTGTCACACTCTATCTTTTCAGTTGGCAGCGAAGGGGTTTTGGAACAAAAGTAACACGTGTTTTCATGAGCTATGGGCAGCAGCTTGCTTAGACACCGTTTTCCTATCTTGATTTATTAGAGGCGTATCTCTGTCTGCATCTCCCTCATTTTGCTCTTTTGTGACGATCGTGTCGCTCTTGCTCTGCTCCAACCTATATCAGCAGGTAAATGGATGTCGTCAGGCGGAGGTCGACGTGAACGAGTTACGAGATATTTTAAAACTCAAGGCAACTGGCGATCGTCTGCAACTAGCCCAGCAGTTCAACAAAGATCCCAGATAGCAGAATACTGGAGAATTCGGGACAAGTAACAACACATGCAATGCAATGCCTGAACAGACCTGGAATAACCCGCTGGTGTCCTCTCTTGCTTACACTGTGGAGTCAGTCTGTTTCCCTCTCTTTATGTGAACTGAATACAAATGGGGAAGAGAGATCCTCATGGAATTGGAAGGATCTGAACGGCCCATCATTGATACTGCGCAAGAGAGCAGGTTCTACAGTGATCTGAGTCTCGCCCGACCGCTGAAACTGGGATACAAGTTCTGAGAGTTTGATTGTGTGTGTGTGTGTGTGTCTGTGTGTTTGGGGGTGGGGTGTTTAATTTCAACAGAATCGCACAATTTGGGCTTTCCGGCGAAACCCTGATTCTAGAACATGCACAGGAACTTTCGACGGTGGATTCTGTATGTCTTTCTCTGTCTGGGTTTCATCTACGTCAAATTAGGGTAAGTAATAAAAACCAACAATCTTGGAGGGGGGAGGTGGGGGCAATTAATCTTGAAATTGTTCCAAAACAGATTGCAGCGAGATAGCTCAATGCCATGGGATGTTCAAACGGCAGTGTTTTCCCCATATTATCTACAATATTCCGATCTTAGTATTGAGGTGCCTGGGTGGCACACGTGTAAAGGCCCCCCCCCCCCCCCCCAAAATGTGATGTTATCACCGAATGATTTTATATCGGATCTCTTTCAAAACAAAATTAGAAAAAGAATGAATCGCTTGATAAGGGATCTCTAGCAGCCAGTTTCCAAAGCATAGCGAATTTACAGGCCTGGGCAGAATCGGCGATGCTATCCATCATACATACGTGTTGAAATTATTTGACAACTGGTTTGTCTGCCCTCTTCTGATGCAACAGATTGGAGAAAAGTGAGAGCTTAACGCGTGCAGAGGAACGAGCAAGGTTTATTTTAAAAAAAGCTCGGTCGAAGTGGTGGAAATGTACAGGCAAAGCAATACCTGCTATTCGGAAATCAGATTTTTCGTTCCATCACTTCAACGCGGAGATTTTACTCACAATAAACAGGTTGTGCGGTTATGAATATTTGCCAACTTTCTTGCCTCTATGCCCTTATTAGTTGCAAGGCTGGGTTGTATTTCCACATTCCTCAGCACTAACCCAACAGTCCCGGTTTGTTAGAATGCGCTGCTACCTGTTATCCCCCCCGAACTCAAATACTTTTGGCCGCTGCATAGTTGTGGGATTTTGTATGAAGAATGCATAACTTTTTTTTGAGTCTGCTAAATCCCATCTCTTAAAACGACTTGGCGCTGCATCTGGTAATTGGACGGGTGCACTTCGCCTAGCAGGATTGAGTGAAACAAAGTGAGAACAGGTCAGTCCCCAAGAATCAAAACAAATCAAAAAGAGAAAGGAACCAGCTCAGCTTCAGTATAGCTTCAAGAAGTATCCACTTTCAGCTGAAATCCTCACTCCACATGCTTAGGGAATGATTGGCTTTGAGTAACCTGTCCAAATTCCCACCCATTCGTTGGAGCTTTCAGCGCTCGCCATTCTGAGCAGTGCTGGTTACTGTGCGATGTTCCCCAGCTCTAACCTGGAGAACACAACTAACCCTTGCCCGTGGCAGCTCCGAACCTCACTAAGTGCAGACTCGTTCTCGATCTGATCCAAGTACAGGACGGCAGCCGGTACAAAACTGATTTGCAGGAAATTCTGATAGAAAGCAATATTAGGGGATGAGATACCAGCGTATCTGGGTGAATGACGCAGCGCGGCAGTGTTTAGGCGATTTTAACACGTGAATATTACACACCAGGGAAGTTGATCGTTGGCACACGGTTTTGATAAGCACAGGGGCAGGTACAATTACACCAGGTTTGCGGAGGACGGGATTACACTTATGAGTTATGTGGTTATGTCGCGGACTGAGACCCTGTCATTTACCTTCTGGAGGTATCTGAAATCAGCTTGGAGTTTTCAGTGATACACGGCACGTTAGATATCCTGATTTTACACTTCGAGTCGGTGAGCCCCTTAAAGACGTGTGTTGAAATATTTCGTTATGTACAAAGTCTTCCCCGTAATGTGGTGTCTGCGCTACCTAGGTTCACCCGGATCAATCTGTACCAGGTAATGTGACCCAACACCTATCCGGAAGCCAGTTATGTCCAGAGGGGGTGAAATTCCCCTATTTGGTGTTTTCTCAGGTCAGATGCCATCCAGTTCCGTTCCGCGCCTCTTCTAAGGTTAGAAATCACTGATTGCAGGTAGCACCCAGAATATTTCTCTGCTGTGACTTTCCAGTTGCCGACATCCACTTGGTAACCATCAGCGGACGGGCATATGGTTTATATCCAGAAATCTGTGATTTGATCTGAATCAGAAAACGCCAGTTCAGTGCATCACTTGTAGAGAGTTGTAGCTTCGCACTCGGTTCAGCCCTCTTTACCAGGGACAACTGCACTTTGCATTAACCCAGCATTTTTACAGGTCCACGGACAGTGACAATCTGAACATTCAGATGTGTTCGTGGTGACAGGGCTCATCCAATTAGCAGCAGCTATACCGTTCAGGAAAGATTACGCGGCAGAATTGCCTTTTAACTAACAAAAATTTTAGATATTTATCCAGATACTCTACGGCCAATTCCCGTCTAAACATCAAACTTTATAAAGAGACCGTATGCAGAGTTTAGTGAAAAAAGGCCCCTAACCTTTCCAGCATTTTCTGTTTTTATTTCAAGTTTCCAGGATCCGCAGCATTTTTCTATGTTGAACATAACGTTTACTATTTAAAGTCAATTGCTACCGCGGGAAGAGCCTCTTATTATGGAGATCATTGACAGATATTAAATTACACCCACTTCCTCGTCACTTCTGCAACGGACATATGCCCGTTTTTGCAGGCAGCCGGGTTAGTTCATAACGAACAATATCATTCCCCAGGATATGGAACTGTTGTACCTTTCACAATTTAATTAAAAATGTATTTATAAGTCCAGCTTCTATTTGAACCTGTTCTTTTCAGATGCAGGACAGGCCTACTGAAGTGATCTTAATCTGTTCAAATGAACGTGCTGTTTAAAACTATTTACTGGCAATAATAAGCCAAAATGCATTGATTCTGTGGTTGACAAGAGATCAGTTGGACGGTGCAGATTATAGTAGCAGTTAGATTAGACACATACAGAGCACCTCGGGTACTCTAGCTATTGTGCACAAAGCTCACTGTCTCTCTCATGCAGGTGTTTCACTCTGGGCACTACCTGGAAAACGTCGATCATTTACAAACTGTAAAATGATTTTGATGGGCTTCATTGTTAAAGGTAATGGATAGTAAGATCCAAGAGGTAATGCTAGCCAGTTTTGAAATGTACAACAATTAAGGTAGTTTCAACCGCGCCACTAGATATTATTAAGTCACATGTCACTGGCCCAGCTTCTTAGAAGTAATCAACTAAAAGATACTCGTTAAATCCAGCTGCAATCACACCTGAGCGCAATTCCTAAAACTATGCCTTAAATCCCCAAGGCTTCCCAGTAACAAGAATGAACAGGAAGACGCGCGTTATTTGGGAACAAAATATATATTCCTTTAATGGTCAGTTGAGGGAGTAGTCGGCCCTGGTAGCTATATTCAGGAATGGTTGGAACAATGGCAAAAAGCAAATATGCCTTGTTCGTCTGAGCCGAGGCCAGGTGTTTAACTGCAATGGTGGCTTTCGGTAGTCCCAGAAAATGTATCTATATTACAGACTGACAACAAGAGCACCTATCCATTCTGACTTGGTAAACTCAATCACAGTAAATTAATGATTGTCAGTGTTCGGAATTAAGAAATCACTGGAACTCACTCTTTAATGTTAAAGCTTTGACGTTCCGTTCCTTTATCTGAAATTTGTGTCCTATCTAAATCGCGAGTATTTAGTTTAATGATATATTGACATAATTCAAACGCGTCTAATCAATCATTTGTAGTGTTATCATTGTGTTGTGCCGATTAATGACTTTACAACAACAGACTAAAATGTTAATAAAAATGATTTTTAAAACGCCCATATCATACTCAGTTGACACAGATGATACCAGCAACTACCCTGACTTGAGTCGCTAATTCTGCCTTTCTGAACCGATAGCAGCTCAGTTTTAGGATGCACCATGTATCAACCCTCCAACACGCATCATAACAATACACAGTGTACAGGAGACAGGCATTGCACACACAGACAGGACTGAAATATCCCATGTATTGGTTGCAGATATAAATGTTTTTTTAACATCTTTACTGCAGTCTTGTCTCATTAATCCAGCCATCAAAAGCGGAACCCCAGGAAAAGTACATCATTTATGAGGATACCCGTGCGATAACTATACTATTATACCACGGGTAGCTAACTGCGTCAGGCCAGTGTGAGACACTGCTCCACATGTCAAACAAAAGAGTTGGATGCAGGTGTGATCTGCTCAACGCTGTCCCAACGCTGCTTAAAAACAGAGCATCAGTGAAAAGTCAATGGCCCTGTAACATTAACAAGGTGACAGCAGTCTGCTGACTTTCTTAAACTTGGCTTAATGCCAGTCATGCCTCAGCCAACGTGAAACCGAAGTTATGCAAGACCACCCCTTTGAGATGATCTCTCAATTTTAATTGGTTCACATCAACTCTTTCAAACTATACACTTATATTACGCTGTTGCCATGACTGCGTGGGACCATTTATTCGCCGGCGTGGAGAGTAAATCCAGGAAATAAAACCCGCAATATCCCCACGTGCCGCCACACCGTTACCATTGGTAACTACACTCTTGGCGTTAATTTCTGTTTCGGTTCTGCTCATCCATTAAGTGCTGGAATAGAATTTAATCAGTCCAGACCGTTAGATCCTCATTCTGCATCCTCACCCACCTAGGTGTTTCTGGCAGATCTTGTTTCACATGTTGTCGGATGCGGATTAGACTGCTCTGCTCGTCTGAAACCACTCCGAGGGGCTTCACTCACCAAGCAGCAGCTCTGTGCATTTCTGTTTAAACACTGGCAGGAGCCTGTTCCAGACACTGGGCCATTTTGAGTTGTTAAAAGATCATGGGAGGAATGTCACCAGCTAAAAGTATTGTAAACGTTGTCGGAGTCTGAATCCCAGTCTGTGACTCTGTTGAAGTTATACTCCACGTGCTTTCAAACTCCACAGTGTGAAATTCCAGTTCAGGGGCGGGAGTCTGACGCCAACCGAGTCTGGTCAAAATATTACGTTCAGGCTGGTATTGGATGTTTGCATCGCTGCTGCTGGGTTAGAACAGCTTTATGGTGATGCAAAAGTGAGAGTGCCTGCGTTTGAGGGAATGAGGCAACTGGGTTCACAATAAATAAAGTCAGACAATGCTAGTGAACCTAACTTCCACTTTTATTGGCTGGAGCATAACTGCAACTGGTGTGAAATGAACCGTTTTAATATTTGGTGCGCAAGTTTACAAAAATTGAGTGGGATAACACCTTTTTTGTAACTTCAGTAGAGAGGCGGGATTACAATTAGGTTTTACATGTCGGTGGTATTGGGGTTTTCCTCAGCGCTGAGCTGAAAGTAGCGAAGTGGGCTAGATATTAGATCTCGGTGCTGCTGTAAAATAAACACCAGAGTGCTTATAGAAAGGTATCGTCATTAACATGTGGTAACTTTTTTTACATCACTGTAACCTTGGTATTACGAAGCAATTCAAATGTATTTACCATTTACCATTTAATTTCGTTTAAAAAGTTGAATCGACTTTTTTTCAATAGAAAGAGAAACATTAAGTGCACTATTGCAAATCTCCAGTTCTACTTGTATCGATACAATGTCTGGAGTTGAGTGGCATTCAATTTGTGGCATTCATTATTCTCATAAATTCCATTCACTTTGTGGAGTCAGCCCCCTTTCATAAGGATGCACAGTTTCTGTACCTGTGTCAAGAGCATATTTTACGTTAAAAGATTGAGTTTATTAATTTGAAACTTGATGAAACCTCTTCCTTGCACCTAATGGCAACAATATATGTCCAGTCCTAGTCCTAAGGGCACATTTTCTGTTTAGGGCTATGAACTCATTTTCTCAAACTGATCATACACCATATATTCTATCGCTCTCCACTATGTATTCTCTATATATGATATATCTCTTATTTCTTGGTAATCGCGCCAACAGCCCCTTTCCTCACCAATCCGGTTTTATTGTACCATATTATCTGGACATTTTGAAGTTTGTGTCCTGTATCGAACAGGTCTTGCATTATTATGCTCACCCTTCTACACCACCTACATCAGTAACAGTCGACGGAAAACGAACAAGTTATATTTTATATATATATTGAGACTGCAGACATATTATCAAATGCAGACAGTAAGTTTAAGGCAATAATTACACCTCAAGAGATCACCCCACCGTCATAACTCATGTCTGAAGTGCATCCTGGACTTCACTTATCCAGCGGGCATTATGATACTTCCAGACTGCCGGGCGGTCTCCCAATGTGAGGCACTTTAGTATTATATGCTCTCTCCCCAATGGCTGACAATAACCATCTCTGGATGGATTCACAAACAGAACAATTGCATGTGCAAGCTCTGTTTTTTTCTCTCTGTGGGTCGGATCTAATATTCTAAACAAAAACAGATAATTGAACCAAATTGGAGCGAGGGATATCTATGTATGACCTATTGGTTTGGCACATATTCTTCAAAATAATGAATGACTGCTCTGATTTCATTTTCTCTTTGCCATTGCAGTCACAGACATATGATTGAAATTGATTGCTTTTAAACACAGACAATTTCATTTAATTGTATCTCGTAGCTAAGCATAATCTCGAAGTTTCCCCTTTAAAAAGTGAGTCCAGTAGTTGTGGGACTTGCCTAACTGTCTACAAGTAGATCTGAGTGATTTCCATTGTCATTTTTGCCCCATTGTGATTTGAGAGGGAGTGGGCGGATTGCAGTGGCTGGGATTAGCCTGTCTGCCCAATTGCAACAGGCGGTCTCCTGAGAGCAGATGAACTCTCACAAAACACTCAACCATTCGAACTGCAACTCCCAACAATTGCAAAGCACTGCTCCGTCATGAAAGAGAGGCAAAAACACCAATGTAGCGACAAGACACTGGACAAGACTAATTACCGGCGACTTAGACAAGGATCCTGCTCACAAATAGCATCCAACATTTCTATAATAAAACAGACAACACCGATAGGAGCTGACGCAGAGAGCGACCATGATCATCCTTCTATCACGCAGTGTGCTCCTATCAGTTTATTATCCGCAGATGTTTCTTATCCTCACCAGCGGAAGTTACCTGTAAGTCAGAGCCTTTTTTTTAATGACTTGAGATTTTCGAGGATTTAAATCGTAGCTCCGTCGACTAGGCTGGAAGGTGTAATATTTGGGGAGCGAAGGTGCTGTGGCCGCATTGTTTCTGTGTCCCTGGCTCTTCCTCAGACGCCTGGGCTTACCTGTGTACCGCTCTGCGGTTCAGCTGCCACTTGCTGCGGTTATATTCTCCAGACCGCCAGCCAGTAAGTTGGATGTCTCTCCCCTCCCCTTAAAATGTTTAGATATATTGTCAAATTGACATTTACTTTGTGTCAGAGAAGGGTGGAAACAAGCAAAAGCACAATGCGCTTCTAAACTGGGAGGGTTTCCTCCCAGCGTTGGCTTTCTCTCTCTCTCTCCTGCAGGTAGGTACACGGTGCCCTGTAACCTCCGGATCTGATATTCATTCTCCCACCCCTCCCACCTTGTGTGAAAAAGCTCACTCTCAATTTCATCCCTTTAAACTTAATCCACATGTGCTCTCTTTCTCCCTAATTATATATTTACCCAAATCCTTCAGAATATTGTTTATTTGCCTTCGGGGAATGGGACAGAATGCAAGTTTCCTGAGTCGGGAGCGAATAGAAAATTCAGCATTGTGGTAGAAACGTGTTGTCTACTTTAACCCTTCCGTCTTGTGGCTGTCTATTAAACAGTAAATTGATCACTTGAATGGAAACTTTCCGCAGTTTTACGCCCATTGCAATAGATCAGAAAGTGGAAGGCTGCCAGATTCAGCCTCACTACCACCGCAGAGAAAGTTGTGCCCAGAGGTCACACTAGTTCATGCTTCAGTTGCGATTTGATTTGAGCCGCTCTTTGCGTCCGTTTGTGATTTTGTATCGGGTTTTTTGTGTTCTGTCTTTCAGAGCGTTGTCCTCGGTGGTCGCCTTGGGAGCGAATATCATCTGCAACAAGATCCCAGGTCTGGCGCCCCGGCAGCGGGCGATCTGTCAGAGCCGCCCGGATGCCATCATCGTGATCGGGGAAGGGGCGCAGATGGGGATCAACGAGTGTCAGTATCAGTTCAGGTACGGCCGCTGGAACTGCTCAGCACTCGGAGAGAAAACAGTCTTCGGACAGGAGCTCAGAGTGGGTGAGTCATAAGCAAATTGCAGCTCTCTGTTCCGATGTAAACTTTTCAGATCAGACCAGGGAACAACGTTTGAGATGAAGGCCCGCGATGTCCCGGGACTCCTGTAAATCGCTAACTTCACAGTGAGCAGGCCTAGTTGATAGATTGCCCTCATTGCCAACCGGAACATATCTGTCCTCAGGAATCATTTCTAAGCCTTTACCATTTATCCAGAAATGGACTGGATAATTAAGTAGGGACTATTTTATGTCGTATAGCTCATACTTTATTTATCAGTGTCACAAGTAGGCTTACATTAATACTGCACTGAAGTTACTGTGAAAATCCCAGAGCCGCCACACTCCGGCCCCTGTTTGGGTACACTGAGGGAGAATTTAGCCTGGCCAATGTACCCAACCAGCATGTCTTTCGGACAGTGGGAGAAAACCAGAGCACCCAGAGGAAACGTGCGGATAAGGGGAGAACGTGCAGACACTGTGCAGACAGTGATCCAAGCCAGGAGTCGAACCTGGTCCCTGGCGCTATGAAGCAGCAGTGCTGATCACTGTGACAGCATGCCACCCATACTGCTACCAATGATCTAAATTAGCACTAAACTTGCAGGAGAAGCCATGTATATACTTGCTGTAGATTATAAAATTATCATGACAATATTAGCATGTGGCTATGAAATTACTTTCAAAGCCTCTTAAATGACAACACACTTTTTTTAAACATAAATAGGTTTTTTTTAGTTAAAGTTGTAGGAATAAATGTGTGGGTATTTTGCTGCTGATACTGTCAGGAGTAATTCCCAGGCTTCTATCTCTTGTCATTTCAAAGGCAGACAAATATCAAATACCATACCCACTTTGAACAGGCTAAATCTACTCATCAGCTTCAGTACTAATTAAATTCAATTTGCAATACGATTATTTAGAAAAGTAAAAATGCAGACAGATAATATGCAACAGCAATTTGCAACACTGATACCTACAATTTCCCAGCTACATATGAAAAACCTCTGAAATCTCTTCCTTGCCCTAATATGTGAGCCATTTGCTTAAAGAGTTCAGTACTTCTTAATGTTTATCAGCACTGCCGCAGACTGCATGGCATTGTTGTATACCTTTAGTTGGTTTGGAGACAGGATACCAATAATTGTGATCAAATGAATAACACAACTCTTTCAACCTTAAATTGCAACACCATGAAGGTAAATCCATCAAATATTAATATCTAGACTCAGAGCTGTTATCACACAATTCAGGTTCACATTATCACAATAGACCAATGATGTAAACACTTATTTCAGATACAAATCCCCTAACAGGCTTCTTTGCAAATAAATCCCCGAACACACAGAACTCTAGCTGTTCGGGGTTTCACGTCACTGAGGATAATCTGTTACCTTTATCGTTGTGTTAATTTTGTGATGAAGAAAAATTAAGTCTGTGAAAACTAGACAAGTAGCGTGAATCTCAAAATAAAGTGCCGGACCTCATTAACCTTGCAGAAGGCATAATAATGAAATTGTTGCATTATTTTGTACCAACACAAACATGCCGATTTATGACTTGCATATTAATGATCCCGAACAACTGATAGCTGTTCTGCCTTTCCCTGATATGATGTACAGAGATTGTTGCTTACCTACAAGCATAACTGAAAAAACATTTCTAATGTTGGGAAGTTTCTTCTTGGGAGGGTTTCATTTGTATCAGGTGCAATGAGGTATAGTTTATTTAGGATCTTGTGGTGTGCTGCAAAACAGCAGAGTTCAGACAATATTAAGCTTTAATCTCTTCCAGTTTGTCTCCTCCATGTATTTTCCCCATGCCAACATGAAGTTACTGCTTTGAAGTATATTCCACTGTGTGCTTTATTTTGTATGATGCTAACCGTTGTTTGCTGCTTTTGATTTTTGTTGTCATGGGTTAAATGCACCCTTGACTGAATCACCACATTGTGACTAATATCAATATTTAAATTTCTGATCAAAGAGAGAGAGTCATACCTTGTATATCTTATGTGAATCTCATTTATTTTGTAACAGGAGAGTTCCTCCATTATCATATTACATTCTGTTTAAACATAAAAACCTTTGAAGAAAGTAGAGAATTTCTAAATGCAAAATTAATTCCTGATAAGTTCTGATGGTCACAATATTTCAATGGGAACTTCATTACGCTTGAAACCATGGAGCTTGATTTTACAACATCCCGTCAGGCATGTTTCTGGTGGGAGAGCAGTGACATATAAAATAAGTTGGGTGCCCAACCCATCTCCTTCCCTCCCTCCCTCCCCTGACCTGTTCACCATAATAAGGGGATGGGGGGGGTGGTGGTGGTGGTAATAGGTAAGTTCCCACTCAGCCACCTGCCCTTAGGCCTATTAACAAACAAAGAACAAAATCAGCCCGGGAAACAGGCCCTTCGGCCCAACGAGCCCGCGCCGCCATCTCAACACCACCAGTCCCCCTCTCCCCCCACGACCCCTGTCTAATTAAGGCTCTTAGATGTCCAATTAATTGGTAATGAAGTGCTGCAATCCATCTCCACTGCCATGCATGGCTGGGAAATGGCAGGTGGGCCAGACTCTGCCCCTCTAAAATCCAGCCATGGAGTAAACTAATACCAGTTAATAGGGTCAAACAGCTTTTGGAGTTTGAACTACCTGTAATCTACCCTATAAAATAAAGAGTATAAATAATGGAAAAGATTGATACACTGGAGTAATTGAAATGGCACATTGTAATCATAGAACAAGGGTTGATAATTGGAACAGGAGTTAAGTGAAGGACACAAAAGTGTATTTTCCCTCATGTTTTTTGATGTAACTAATTTTACATTAGAACCTTCCCATTCTTATCAGGCATTTATCATTCAGTGTGGGGTTTTGTAATAATTTTGCCAGAATTGAAACTTGAACAACGGCAATGTGCAAATACAAAATGTCAGATTTGTCGCAAGTCTGGGGTACAAGCCATTCCTTTCCACTTTGTATATCCCAAAGCTTCAGTCTGACAGAACACCTCCGCTGTTTGCATTTAACTTCTACCAAAATTATGTTCATGGGCTACACTGAGTGCTGTGAACATGCAGATTGGATGTTATTCTGTTCCATTTCACAAGACTGAGCAGCTTTGACTGGTGTCAGCAGAGAGCATTGACAGGAATTAAATGTTTGTCTGGTGTGTCAGCAGAGCAAGACTTTGAGCTACATAATTGCTTAAACTCATTAAAGAAATACTGCAAAAAATACATAAAAGGTATCAGATGCAACATTTATATTTGCTAAACAAATGGAAAAAGATTGCTGAAACTACACAAAAGCCAGCCTCACAGGCTCTTGAATCACAAGAAATTGACGTGAATGTGCAAGAAATGTTCTATTATATTCTCACAGAAACATTCTCTTCGAAAGATCTATACTGGAATAAAGTCAGACAGTAGTTACACTCAACTATTTACCACAGATACATCCTGCAAATATCTTAAAACATTTGCCCAACCAGTTGAAGCTTGTCAACTTTCCAATGCTGAACACTGAAATATCAATCATTACTATTAATCTTAATTCCCAGTAACTCCTGCTGCTCATTGTCAAAAGGAACTCAGGGGCATCAGACAATGGTAATTGTAGTAATTTAAAGTGAGGCAAGAATGCAAGACTTGATATTTACTTATTATCTTTTTTAAAGTTAAATACTTTAAATGCTGCAGTAAAAGATCATTGCTTTGCATGGATGTCTGTAAAAGGGGGAGGAAAGTGTGGGACAGTAATCTTAAATGTCCCTCAGTGTCAACCTTGGTACATTTCAATTAAAAAAATATTTCTACTGAATGAAGAGTTAACTTTGTATATTAGGAGCAGATTCCTGGTTGTCACCATTTCACTTAATTGTGTCATGGAGACGTTGTCTTTTAACAGTCTAAGTGTGACAAAAATGGCAGAGACAGCTGCTTTCCAGTGCATTCTTAACACATCACTCAGGAGAACTTTATCCTCAATTTCCCATAATGAATGCCAGCAGTAGGGTGTCGTTAGTCTAAATGGAGGCAGCTGGAAGCTTGTTCCTAACATTGAAATAAATAAACATTTTTTTATTCTTTGGCATTTTCATAAATAACAATTAAAAGTAGGCCCTAACATGGAAAAGTGCACAGTTCATGCTTTCTCCTTTCCCTTCAGTAGCATGCAGGCTTTCTCAAATTGATCTAAATTCATAATCAGGTGCCACTAGGAGTCACATGCTTAGAGAGTAAACAGAACCTCCAGTTCAGACATACAACTTATGCTCAGCTTCAGGTTATTTTGCTTATTTAAAAAGAGGAGACATTAGACACACTTATGAAAGAAGAGCTTTGTCTCACCATCAATGACAAAATATCCTCCAGGTAGTGTTAGTCAGGAATTTCTGCACGAGCAGGTCTTTGCATTCCAGTGTGTGCACAATAGCACATTTATGTGGTGGAGAGATGAATGGAAAATCTCTCACACTCTGCCACTTGAAGAAAGTTGTTCTTGGGGATCTCCAGCTAAGGGCTGTACATGAGAATTTCTTTTTGCTTTCGTTACTTAGTCCACGATAGCCAAGTTCCGCACACATGAGGACGGCCTCAACTGGGATCTTGGGTTCATGTCACACTATCTGTAACCCCCACGACTTGCCTGGGCTTGCAAAATCTCACTAACTGTCCCGGTTGGAGATGATACACATCTCTTTAATCTGTACTTCACCCTGTCTCCACTCACATTGTCTGTAACTTTAAGACTTGATTGCCTGTAAAGACTTGCATTCCAACCATTATTTTGTAAATTGAGTTCGTGTCGTTATATGCCCAATTTGTGAATAGTACCCCCATTCACCTGATGGAAGGGTAGTACTCCAAAAGCTAGTGGCTCGTGCTACCAAATAAACCTGTTGGACTTTAACCTGGTCTTGTGAGACTTCTTACTGTGTTTACTTAGTCCACACAGATCCCAGTATTCTTCACAAAACAGCAGATCATTTTATAATTCTCTTGTATTTTAGTTTCATTCTTGGAAGGTGTGTAAAACAAAAAGAAAACATTGCAAGTGCTGGAAATCTGAAAAATAAACAGAAGATACTGGTAATATTAACAGATGGGGCAGCATGTACGCAGAGAAGGGGATCTGGTTAACGTTTCAGGTTGATTGCCTATGAAACATTTGACCCACAAAACAAATAGTAATTTTCTTTGGATATATAAATAAGGAGCGAGTGGCTAAGGTAGATATGGAACCTCTACTGAACGATGCAGTGAATTGATAACAGCGAACAAACAAATGGCGGATATGCTAAATAAATATTTTGCATCAGTCTTCACCGTGGAAGACAATGCAAATATTCCTTAGATACCTAATGAGCTAATTTCAATTAATATGGTAGAACTTACAAAATCCCAATCACAAGGGAGAGAGTATTAGAAAAATACAAGAGGCTAAAAGCAAATAAGTCAACAGGACCCAATGAACTGCATGTTGGGGTTTTAAGGATAAAAGCAAATTACTGCAGATGCTGGAATCTGAAACCAAAAGAGAAAATGCTGGAAAATCTCTGCAGGTCTGACAGCATCTGTGAGGAGAGAATAGAGCTGACGTTTCGAGTCCAGATGACCCTTTGTCAAAGCTGAGTGTTCAAAAGGAAGTGGCCACAGAGATAGTGGACCGATTGGTTGACATTTTCATAACTCTCTAGATTCCGGGAGGGTACTAGAAGATTGGAAAACAGCCAATATGACTCCATTGTTCAAAAAGGGAGAAAGCAGGAAACTATAGGCCAGTTAGTTTAACACCTATTGTTGGCAAGACTCTGAAATCGGTAATCAAAGAGAAAACAGTTAATCATTTAAGAAAACTGAATATAATCAAACCTTGTCAACATGATTTAAGAAAGGTAAATCATGTTTGACCAATTTGCTTGAATTTGTCGAGCATGCAACAGAGTAGATAGAGGGAACCTGTTGATGTAATGTATTTAGATTTCCAAAAGCCATTTGACAAGGCATCACATAACAGGCTGGTGCATAAAGTAAAAGCCCATGGAATTGGAGGAAGTATGTTAGCATGGATTGAAAACAGCTTATCGCATAGAAAACAGAAAGTTGAAATAAATGGGTCATTTTCAGAGTGGAAAGATGTAACTCGAGATCAGTTCTTGACCCACAGTTGTTCACTATTTACATTAATGACCTGGAGAAGGGAACAGAATGTAAGGTTTCCAAATTTGCCTATGATATGAAGATAGGTGGAAGAGCATGTTGTGATGAGGTTATTATGATTCTGCAACGGGCTATAGATAGATTGGGTGACTGGGCAAAAACCTGGCAAATGGAGTTTAATGTTGGCAAATGTGAAGTCATGCACTTTGGTAGGAGGAATCAAAATGATTATCTAAATGAAGAGAGACTGCAGGTGAGTGAAATACAGAGGGATCGAGGTGTTTTAGTGTATGGATCAGAAAAAGCAAGCAGACAGGTCCAATAAGTAGCTAAGAATGCAAACAACATTTTGGACTTTATTGCAAAAGGGTTGGAGTTTAAAAATAGGGAGGTTTTGTTGCAATTGTACAGAATCTTGATGAGGCCTCACTGGAATACTGCCTAAAATTTTGGTCATGATGTGGAGATGCCGGCGTTGGACTGGAATAAACACAGTAAGAAGTCTGACAACATCAGGTTTAAGTCAAATAAATTGGTTGGACTTAAATCTGGTGTTGTCAGACTTCTTACTAAAATTTTGGTCCCCATACTTAAAAAATAAAATAACATTGTTTTTAAAAGTGTATTTATTAGTGTCACAAGTAGACTTATATGTATACTGCAATGAAGTTACTGTGAAAATCCCCTAGTCTCCACTCCAATGCCTGTTCAGGTATACTGAGGGAGAATTTAGCATAGCCAATCCACCTAACCAGCACGTCTTTTGGACAGTGGTAGGAAATCGGAGCACCTGGAGGAAACCCTTGCAGACACAAGGAAAATGTGCAGACTCCGCATAGACAGTGACCCAAGCTGAACCCAAGTCCTTGGCACTGTGAGGCAGCAGTGCTAACCACTGTGCCGCCCTGGAGGCAGTCCAAAGGAGATTCATCAGGCTAATTCCAGGGATGAGAGGGTTGTCTTATCAAGAGAGACTAAATAGTCTGAATCTGTATTCCTTGGAGTTCAGAAGAGTGAAGGGTAACCTTATTCAAACATATAGGGTCCTGAGGGGGCTTGACAGGGTAGATGGTGAGATGTTTTCATGAGAGGGAGAGTCTAGGAACAAGGGGATAGCTACAAGATAAAGGGCCAGTCATTTAAAACAGGTGGCCACGATGAGGAGATGGTGGTGTTGGGCTGGGGTGGATAAGATGAGAGGTCACACGACACCAGGCTGTAGTTTTCACCTGACAAAGGAGTAGCGCTCCAAAAGTTTGTGATTTCAAATAAACCTGCTGCATTATAACCCAATGTGGTGTAACCTCTCATCTCATTTAAAATTGAGGTGTGTAAAAATTTCTTCTTGCAGAGGGTGGTGAATCTCTGGAATTCTCTGCCCCAAAGGGTCGTGGAGGCTGGATCATTAGAAGTATTTTAAGTGGAGGTGAATAAATATTTGATAGATTGAGGGATAGAGGGCTGTGGGGGAGTGGCACAGAAAAGGTGTTGAGGCCAGCATAGATCAGCCATGATCATGTAGAATGGAGGAGCAGGCTTGAAGGGCCTGGTGGCCTACACTTGCTTCTATTTCTCGTGTATTCTTGTGTTTAATCTCTGCCCGCCTGAAACCATCCAAGATATCTGCACAACTCCGGCCTCTAGAGCATTCCCAATTTTAATTGTTCCATCAGTGCTTCAGCAGTGACTCTAGAATTCCCTTCCTAAACCTCTTAGCTCTCTACCTCTCTTTGCACCTTTAAGATCCTCCTTAAAAACCTACCTTCTTGATCAAGCTTTTGACCTTCTGCCCAATTACCACCTTCTTTGCATTATAATGTAGCTGTGAAGCAAATTGGGATGTTTTATTATTTTAAAGGTGCATTTGTAGAACAAGTGTTTCTCCATATACATAAATACAGATGATTAAAAACATTAAAAATATGAAAACAAGTGGGGGGGGGGGGAAAGAGCAAGCTAAAAGACAGATTTTTCCAAAGAAGGTCTACAATGAGATAAATAAGGAAAAGCTTTCACTTTGGAAGAAAAAGTTAAGCAAATGGCAAGGAAGTGTAACTGGGAAGTAGAAAATGTGATGAAAGATCATGATGTCCTTAAAATTCATGGTGCATCATAATCCCTTTCTGTCTGAAGGAAAGGGAAATAAATAGTTAGACAGAAATTAAATGGTGATTAGAAAGGTATTGTAATATAATCTGGTATTCAGATGATATTAAAAACTGCAACAACAAAGTTCATGTTTTTTTGCATCCTTCAAAACACACCAGGGTCATTTAGAGGTATCAGTTTTTATTTGCGATATATAGAATCTACCTTCCTGGTCTTATTAGAGTTTTGTTAAAGTCCTTTACCTTCCTTTATCATTGTTAACTATCTACTGGTGTATAGCTCTATATAATGTGACAAGGTGAGATGTTGTGCATGACTATGATGCAGGCCAGGGCTAACTAAGGTTAATCTGATAAATAAAGATGGTTTTACCGATATATGCTTTACCTGTGAGCTGTCAACTTAGTATTTGATAGAGTGAGGGACATTGATGCTGGGGAATCGAATATCTTTCCACTTACTACTCTGATATCAGGATCAAACACTTGTCACGTGATTTTTGGGTTAGATGCTAGATAATGTATCACACCCCCAACCACAGATTAACAATCTCTACTGCATCTATAGTCCTAATGAATGACTTTTCAATTTTACAATGTGAATGCAATTCCACAAAGAGCTGTGATGAAACTACTATAAAATGACTTCACTGAAAATCCTGCCACCCAACAACTGCAGAAGGGATTTTCATCACAGTAGTCTAGATTGGAACTTGGCTGCCAAAGATGGAAAGCATTCCAAACCATTGTCCCACTTTATAACACAATACCTGATATGGGGATTTATACACCACACTGAAGCTGGGTGGTTTTCACTGTTTTGCTAACTGGGAATAATTTAAAAACCTTTAAATTATACCTTGGGAAAATCATGCACTAAAACTCAGTGTATTTGTCTGAAAGTTCATGGCCTACTTTATCAGAGTTGTTAATCTAATTATTTTCAGTACCAAGAGAAGAAGTTCAGGCACAACCATTAAACATTCATGTGCCAGGGTCCACCGGAATAATTTAAGGGCCCAAATTATTTAATGAATTTAAATAAGCAGAAACATTTAAATTGTTAACAGTATTGATCCGCCAATTTCTACACTTATTTTGCAGCAACTAGCTGAGTATAACAAAAGCAGTATAATAAAGTTGAAGGTAAATGATTGTAACTTGATTGACTTTAGTAGTTATACAAGAAAATATACAACTCCCAAAAGAGTTGCAGTAACATACTGAACATTATATACAAATCTTATACGATCTTGCTCATAGCAAATTGGATTATCTTTATATATACCATACAATATGCAACGCTTTATTATGCCACTAATGTGTATGTTTAACTTTATCTACCCTTTTAAAGTAACAAACTCTACTTGCTGTAAATATGCAAAATTCTACATCAATTTGAGGAAAATTGCTGCCATTGAAGAAAGATTTCAGATTAGCAGGTGGCTTTTTGGCTCTTGGTTAATGGAAATGAACTGAAATGAACTTTCTCCTTTCATACTACCAGTATATACTGTCCCACTACAGCTGACCCATTTACAAGCATTTTTGTATAGGTGTGGAAATCACCTAGTAACCAATTCAGTAAAATTTCAGAATCTTTTTCACCTCCCCGGACACTGTGGTCAAGCACTTTTGGTAATTAATGTGACAAGCATTGTTATTAGCTGTAAAAACTGTCTCACCAGGTACTAACATTCAAGTTTTACTATACTTACAACTTACACAGAAACCATTTAGCAACAAACTGTGGCACAAACTCCTCTCAAGGCCCTTTATTTAATCGTTTTTTAAATATTTTATGCACTGCAATGTAATGTGCATATTGTAATGAAGCAAATGGCATAAGTCCACTGTTAATCATAACAGCTGTGTAACTGTTTTTACAGTGCTGTAATTGCAGTTCACTTTGCATCCCATTATTGCCTTCTCGCCAAACTTGATACAACAGTCAAAACAGATAAAAGAATAGAATAGTTAAGTGAATAACATTATTTGTAATATCACTCTTAAATTTAATTTATCACACATATGCCACATTCTATGCTACTATATAGTACATATTATATCATATAACATAATCTGAGGATAATTCTCACCTTCACTCTTCCATCATTTACTATCAATTGGTTGAAGGTAAAATGTATCAACATGCCACAAAATTCAGTACGGCATCTGTTTATAAAATATCACACACTGCACGTTATATAATCCACGAAAAAACTGCACAGAACCTTATGGCATATGTACCAACAGACTCAAGAACAGCTTCGTCCTTACTGCCACCCATACTTCAGAATGATCGTATTACATATTAAGCTGATCTTTCTCTTTGCCCTATCTGTAACTGCAACATTATATTCTGCACCCTATCCTTTCCTTCTCCCTTATGTACTCTGTAAATGGTGTGTTTTGTCTGCATTGCGTGCAAGAAACAATACTTTTCACTGTATCCCAATACATGTGACAATAATAAATCAAATTGATATGATATAACATTGGACTGAAAATTAGAATATATCATAATGTACACTCCTACACTCTACATTTAACTATAATATATTAGTACCGATTTTATATTAATACTGAAAGCTTTAACAATATTATACACTGGGGTGTATTACTGCACCATACATTATATAACTGTACTGATTATAATAGCATTACACTAAATTGGAAACCACACTGCACATTAAAACCTAGTGAGCCATATAATAATGCTTCAGAGGTTCCTATAATACTGTAATGTACAATTAATATTATGATATATGCTAACACTAACTTGATTTGAATATTTATTTAACTCTATTGTTTCAAAATATTCTATATCATAGTACTGAACATTACAACACTGCATATTAACGTTGTATTGAACATTAATACTTCAGAGGGCTTCAAATCTGTATATATGCCTATACTGTAATGTTGCACACAATCCTATGACCACGTACCTAATACAATATTTATTACTGCATTAATATTATGCCAGATATTACAACATTGTGTTGGATATAATAATGCAGTAGTGAACTGTATAACATGCATAGAATGCTGAACAGAATGTTGAAACTGTAATGCTATATAAAATTTTACAGAGATCTATGTTGTTCCAGAGAACTCCATGCATTTAAGCTTACTGTGCGGTACAGAAATATCTAATATCAAAGCGAAATTTGGAAGGCTGTATAGAACCCAATAACATTGTGCAGAACTTGAAAATGCTAACAGGAAACATCAGGTTGTACGTAACAGTACAATACAATACCATAGAGTTATACTTTACTGATGCTGTACAAAATAATACATTGCTGCATTGAGCCCTTCAATAGTGCTTAGAAGTCCACACTACATTGTACTGTAACATAGTACTGAACTTGCTCATTGTCCAGACCTGTGAAACGCGTATTAGAGTGTATTCAATTATAGAATCCTAAAATGTACAGATCTTATAATACAAAATATTATCATTTAATATAGAACCTGTTAACAGCGTACAAATTCCAACAGTGCTGTGCAAAGCTTCACAACACTGTAGAAATACTGTACTGTATTTCCAATACTGTACACAATCAGTAGCAGTGTACAATACCCTGTAAAAATAGACATAATGCTATTATGCTGTACATAAGTCTATAATTATATTGGTAATTATTAAACTATAATGATGACTAAACTCTTAATTCTTACAATGTTGTACAAAAGAATACAGAAGCATAATACTGTACATAATACTGTACATACTGGGCAAAGACCTATCAAGATGTATTGAAATTTATAACGGTGTTCAAAACCCTACAATATTAGCAGACTGGATCTCATAGTACTGTATCAGATCTTGTGCTCTGCAAATAAAATACAGTTCATTACCACAGACTGCAGAAAACCTTTTTAGCTGCACAGTATCCTACGATAACAAACACTGGAAAGGTTTAATATTGTTTAAGAGTTGCTATATGGTATGAAACACTTTAAACACAACATTATACTGATTGTATTGAATGCTCTAATGCTGTTTGGCGTGGTATTAGTGTTCAACATAACAAGTGTTCAGGCCCTATTGTAGAGATCAATACAGTATTGAAATGTTAAATACAGCATTGTAATGTTCAATACATTATAACACCATATCAGATATGTCAGCATTGTACTAAACATTATAATACTGGACTGAGCACTTACAGATGGTTAAGGAGTTATAGTAATGGAAGGAATTAAAAATATATATAAAGGGGACTAAAAAGTATGAGTGGATCACAAGTTTTGCTGGTTTAGGTTGCATGGATTGTGTCACATAAGTGGCTATTCTCCAGGCCATCTGATGCTATATGAGCATGCCTCATGCTCCTAGTTGGCTGAGTTCAGTCTCTTAAGATTATGTATAACCATTACCTGAGTTATATGTTGTTGCTTTGTTTCATCAATGCTGATTTACATTCAGTGAGTTTCTCACACAACACTTTCTATTAATGCTTAGACAGGTTTAGCACAAAATCCTTTACAAATTATCAGGTTACAGTTTGTAGTATTCAACTTGGGCAATGACTTAGCATTGAAACCTTAGTTGATTTTGTCAGGTCAACTCGCTTCTTTCTGAACTGTACCCAGGTCTGCTTGGCTCAGAGAAGAACAATCTCTCTGAAGATAAGCTTTTTAGACTAGATATCTTTTAGGGAGGAGCTATTCAGGAGAGTCCTTTTCTCTTGATCAATGGATTTTAGGCATTAAATGCCTGCTTAAATTATTTAAATGCTCTACATGATAATGATTTCTGACCGTATGGATGGGGAATAACTGTTTTATATACGGTAAAAGCAGCATTCACAATGGTTAATGGGTAGGTAAAAATTCATTCAACAATTTCTAATGGTCTGTAGTTAACCTGAAATGCTGCACCAACCATTTATAGGCTTACAATAATGTAAAGCTTGAAAATTGTTGTCTGTGTGAAGGATTATGCCATAATAATTGGGGAAATTGTAGCCATAAAATCAGAAGTGTGTTTTTGTGCATATTTCCTGATTATTCACCAATTCAACCCTTATATCTGCCACAACAAAAATAATTCACTGTATTCAAGAGCAGAATACAAACAAAACTGTGGCTACTAAGTCTATTAATACTGGAAAAACAGGAGACAATCAACAATATTGGCAAACGTCTGCACCACACAAGTGATGAATTTTTTTTGCCCGTAGAATTCAGGGGTTGCAGTTGAACCTCATTTCCCATGTAGAAGAAATTATCAAAAGAATGGTTAATTTTATAGTAGTTTGTTTAGTTTATAACAAGACAACTTGCAATTAAATAGCACCTTTAACTTGGTAATATTTCCCAAGGCCCCTCGCAGCATTGTACAAAGTAAATTTGATACCCAACCATATAAGATGATGTTAGGACAGATGACTGAAGCTTCATCAGACAGATAGTTCATAAGAATCATCTTAAAAGGTGAGAAAGAAAGAAAGGCTAAGGGTTTAAAGGGAGATCATTCCAGAGCTTACAGCAGTGAGTGGACAATGCTAATGGTGGAGTGATCAAAACTGGGGATAGTCAAGAGGCCAGGATTGAATAACTCAGAGCATTGTGGAGTTGGGAGATGTTACAGAGATAGTGTGTGGTAAAGCCATGGTGGGATTTGGAAGTTTGAAGAGAATTTTGAAATCAAGAAACAATGGGGATTGCATTCAGTGCACCCATGGCACAATCTGGCTGAGGAATGAACAGGAGCAGGAATGGTGTACCAGCTTGTCCCACCACTAATTTGCCTCTTGGATGTAAAGTGGATTTACTGATGAGCACTGTTTATTGAACAGTTCACCATAGCCCTCAATCTTTATGATCTGCCTCTTTCCAGGAATAATGCTAGGGACATCTGTAGTTTGCTGCCTGTGTGTGCATTAAGAAGGTGACTAAGAATTTCTTAACAGCTTTATGATATTTGCTATTTAGCACCAGCATTCAATTATTCTTTTGACTGTCTAGGAGTTCAAGAATTGTAGCTATTTGGACTTCTGTTCAGAATGTCCGTGCAACAACCAAAGACAAAAGAAGAACATGGACACAATAAGGTTTAGGATTTATTGGCAAGTCACTGGTATCTTTAGGTAACGCTTTGGATATCTGTGTAAATCAAGCACTCTATAATGCTGCCATCTCATACCCAACTCTCCAGGATTGTCAAAGTTGTTCCACCAAAACAGAGTCTAGTAAGCCAAATAGATGTTAGTTACATTCCCAAAGGCATCCTGTATTGTAAGCTTGCTACTGGCACGAGACCAACAGGTCATCCATATCTGCGATAGATGAGTGTCTGCATGTTGTTTAGGGTTGTTTTCTTCTGCTGTTGGTGAACAGCTAGGATGGGGTTGAGGAGCAATTTGTGTCCAGTGAATCTTCAAGTATGAATGGGCCATAACTTTCGAGTTCCCCAATGTTGGATTTCGGGGTATCCCAAAGATGTGCTGGAAAATCCTTCTCTGAACTTCCTAGGTAAGGGGTTTGCATGAAGTGCAAACTTCCTCTTGGTAACTGTCCCGCATTGGAAACCATCCAAAAATGTGATTTGAATCACAAACATTGGATGGTTCTGGATGTGTTACACAACAATAGTAACCCAGAGAAAGTTAGAAGTTTGAAACCTTTTCTATCTTCTTGATAATTATTGTGAAGACCCAGAATGACCACCTCTCCCCTAACACCCCTGACTACCCTGTCAGGTGATTCCCTCAATCTGACAGGATCCCCCAACCCTGAAGACTCAACCCAATGACCCCCACTAACCCTCCCAAGGTACGACCACCCTCTGATATCTGATCCCCTCTCCCTGACATCCAACCACCACTCAAACTCCAACTCCCCCAACCTCCTGTTTCCTCCCTCACAAGCAAAATCCTATCCATTTACCGTGGAGCCTAATCTCGCTTGTCTGTTGACTGCAATGGGACCTTTAACTTACCTGGTTTACAGCAGCCAGTGCCATTAAAAAAAGGGTGAGATCTTCTTCAATCCGACAGAGTTGGACTTTGACACTGGCCCTCAAGAACAACTGCTCTGTCTGGATCTCACATGACCTGAGTTGGAAGGCTACGTGAGACTGGCATGGAAGACAATCTGACACTGATTGCATTTCGAGGAAGTTATAGCCCAATTTGATTTCCAGGCAAAGGCTGAACATTACCCTCTCTGGTTGGGTGCTTCGTAATCTCACAGTTGACTACAAATAGCTTATCAATACCAATTTCTAGGCTGATAATAAATGTAATGAATAATATAATTCTCTATAATATTGCACTGAGCATTATGATACTATACTCAACATTAGTAGTGAACATTGCAAGACTGCTGAACACTGTTGGCTCAATGTTGCTGACCTCAAAGAAAACAGTCCACAAAGATCTGGTTTCCTCTGTAGCATGTATTTCCTTTATCCAATGTCAGTTTGAATTTGGCAATAAAGGGGTTCTGCAGGCATCCAGCAGCAATGATATGGTCCAATAGGGTCAGCAGCCAATCATATTGAAGTATTCCCACAGACAATAAAACAAGAAATAACAACTGTAGAATCCCTTCATTTTTAATTTTACGTTTTTTAGATAGTGAAGTAAATGAGTGTCGAACTGAGGTAGAGCATATTTATCACAAACTTTAAAAATCAATACATTAAATAAATGCAGAATTTCTTACCGGAATGGGGAGATTTGTTATTCAGTAAATATAAAATTCAGAACCATTGAAGCTATTTAGCAGTTACACTGAATTAGTACACCATTAAAAAAAACCTAGTTAGTTACATTCTGTTCAACAAGATGTAACTTTTTTAAAGGTTTTACAACTAATTTAAGAGCATCACAGTGGAAGTTTTCAACTGTTCAATTTTTTTAATTGCATTATATGGGAACCTCAACTGCAAACCCTTTGAAGAAGTGTAGAATCTCTGAGAGCAACTTCCAAATTTTCACATTTAGTTGTACATATGTGGACTCCTGATGTTGTTGTCAGTTTCAGAGGAGTAATGATAGTAAACATTCACAGTTTTGTCATTGTTAGCACTGCAAATTCCAGGCCAATTATCCTTTACTGATTATAATGCAATATCCAACACAATACTATGATGCACGTTGTAATAGTGCACCAAGGTGTATCAAACATTTAATACTGCATCAAACACTGCACAATCACAATAGCATAGTATTGAGCACTGTGATGTTACACTGAATAAGAGACTGTAGATTTTCTACTTATGTCTGTGCAGTGGTCCATTGTTCCACATTAAGGATGCTATCTAACTGGTAGCTGTTGTTGAGTGCTACAACACTAACAAATGAAATGATATTATAGTGCACAGTACAGCATTATATCAATTTGTGAAATCTTATACTGAGTACTGTGATGCAGCACAACACTGTCAAATACTCCATAATCATATCATAAGCATTATAATAAATAAGTTGCATTCATATAACACATTTCATAACTCAGGATTTCCTGAATTATTTCACAGCCAATAAAATATTTGAAGTGTAGTCACTGTTGTACTGTCAAGAATTGCACCAATTCACACACAGAAAGGTTCTTCAAGCAGAATGAAATATGTTACCCAGGTTTTTTTTAATGATGTTGGTTGAGAGATAAATGTTACCCACAGTACAAGTACTGTCGAACTTCCTTGCTATTCGTTAAGTAGCATATACCTGAGAGGTAGACTTGGCCTCAGTTTGACGTCTCATCTAAAAAAACAGCTTCTCTAAAAGCACTGCACTGCTTCAGTACTACATTGCTGCATCAGTGCAATACTGCATTAATACTGAAACATTGTATTGAGCACTCTAACGCACTAAAATGAATCAAGAACATTACTGAACATTGTAATACAGCAAGTACATCACGCACTCTGATACTGCATTGAATATTATAGCCACAGACTGAACTCGAGTTAATTTTTGGTTCCAAACTAAGTTGATTTATAGTAACCTTGATAAGTGAAAGCATGTACAGAACAGCAAATTGTATTTTCACCATGTAGATGCAGTAGTTGGCAGAATGGATTACACGGCCATTATAGAAATTGCTCAAATTTAATTTCCACTATTGTAACTGTTGAGGTGCAGTATGTATATTCTGCCCATTGGTGCCAAGCAATGAGGCATTAGTTGCTTCTAAGCCCCAAAGAAAATTTCTACCCCACTGCTGGCCCACGAATGCAACATCTACTTTCCTGCCTACTATTTATCCCCTCACCCCTGGAGACAATTATAAACTCAACTTCAGCACATCCACCTCCCCCCACTTTCCACACCAACTGGCAAGCTGACCATGAGTGGCTGCTCAGCAATCAGATTTGTGGCAAGGAGTCTCAACCCTCAAAATGATTTGGACCTGCCGCCAAGGCTTTGGACAAGCAAGCAGCACGTGCCTACCTAAGTTTAGCCGCTGTTAAAATTCACCTTTCAAGATCACATCCTTTTAATTCCTGTTCCCTCCAGCAACCCCAAGTCTGGTGTGTATTTATCCTATTTGATCTGCATAAACACTACTTTGAGTTTAATAAAGGCAGGCATGACTTAATATTCTGACTGCTATTCTATCTCTGCCAAACAAACTCTAAAATGAATTCAGTACAATTCACATAGAAATAAATATTGTTCAAATCTCAAAAATATGATCCTTCTGGTTTGATTAGCAAATTGACTAATTTGAAAATGAAGAACAAAGAACATTTACAGCATGGTAGATGGTTTTAATCCTGAATATTACAACACAGGGGGCCATTCAGCCCATTGTCAGTGCCAGCTCTTTAAAGAGCAAACCAGATAGTCCCATATCCCAATCCTACCCTATAAACCTGCAATTTTTATCCAATTCCCTGTTGAAAGCTCCTATTGTGTGTGTATCAACCACCCTATCTGGCAGTGCACTGCAGATCATAACCACTCGTTGCATAGGGAAAGATTTTCTCCTTCTCACCTCTACCTCTTAAGCCATCTGATCAGATACAGAGAAAAGATAGAGAGGAAATTCCAACCCAGCAATGCATCCAGCACATAACTGTCTCCAGACTCCTCCTCCCTACTTGCCACAGAATCTGCCAGGCACAGATCAATCTTAGCAATCTTGTACCCACTGAAACCCTACCATGCACCTCAGATAATGAACATGGTCATCTTCACCTCAAAGGTTGAACAAGATTGACCCTTCAGCCATTGATAACAACTTATCTTTATTTATTACATCTAAATCCTTCATGATTTTGGATATCTTTACGAATTTCTGATCTAAGGAGAACCCCTTATCCCTGGAACCAAACTAGTAATTCCATTCTATCCCTGCTCCAAATCATTTATGTCTTTCTTAAAGTGTGGTGCCCAGAATTGAACACAATACTCCAGGCTGTTGGTCACCTTATGGAAAGGTGATGGCCTAATAGTGTTATTGCTGGACTGTTAATCCAGAAACTCAGCTAATGTTCTGGGGATCTGGATTCAAATCCTACCATGGCAGCTAGTGGAATTTGAATTCACTAAAAGAAAAATCTGGAATTAAGAATCTATCGATGACCATGAAACCATTCTTGATTGTTGAAAAAATCCATTTGGTTCACTAATGTCCTTTAGGGAAGGAAATCTGCTATCCTTACCTGGTCTGGCCTACGTGTGATTCCAGAGCCACAATGCTGCCCTCGGACAACTAGGGATGGGCAATAAATGCTGGCCAGCTAGCAACGCTCATGTCCCAAGACTGAACAAAATGATTTTTTTAAAAACCTTATAAATTCCAGGCACCAAGGCAAGTCCTGCCAGAGCTCTTAATTTACACAAAGAACATACTAAAAATGCCCAATTTTAGTTCTTTTGATATTTGCACACATGGACTGTTGACTTGCATGGGTATGGCAAAAATTGACTTGATCATAAATAGAAAATCTTCTTATTCCAGGTATCTTGTATTGAATGAAACAAAATTCTGAACATATTTGGTAGCTTAATATGTAAATCAACATCAACTGATAGGTCCAAAATTTTACTGGATCAGCAACCTTGCTAAACACTGTAGTACTTTACTAAGAAAACTTCATAATACACCAGAATATCCATCCTTTACACTGGGAGTCTCTTCTTGCCCATTCAGTGGATAATGTCACCAATTCCTGGTCTGTTCTGATTTTCTGATGGGTTACTGATCAAAGGCAGCAATCCTTATTAATCAGTTTGGTGACAAATATATGACCTTATATATCATGCCCATTCATCATTCCATCAATTTACAACAAAAAAATTTTCACTGTCTCAACAGAGAAAAAGGACTTGTCAAATACATTTTGTAAATGGACAATATTCTTCTTAAATTTATAGAATAATGAACTGCCATGGGACTTCCAGTACTGCAGTAGTATTGGATAATGTAAACTAATACTTTTATATCATTTTATGAAAAAACTGTAATTTATTTTAGGAGCTATTTCTGTTGCCTCTAAGACTTTGTCAAAGAACTAGCCATTATGTGAGAATTACAAAATGACAATTTAGTGACCAATTCATAGTTGTATTGTTATAGAATCAAGAGCACTGGTGACTTGTCACTGGGGACTTTGACCATTGCATACTTCATGAAACTTCCCCAGTCTGAGCATACAAAGACTGCCTATCACTCCATATTAAATAGACAAGACACAACAAAATATGCTGCAGCAAATCACAAGAATATGGAAATGCATTGAAGTACAGAATTCACAGAATTTTTTTCTTCTCATTTCATGAGGTGTGACATTACTTGCAAAGTCAGCATTTGTTGCCCCTTGTAAATTTCCCTTGAACTGAGAGGTTTGCTAGGCCATTTCAAAGGTCAGTTAAGAGTCAACCATATAACTATGGATCTGGAGTCACATGTAGGCCAGACCAGATAAGGATCGCAGATTTCCTTCCCTAAAGAACATCAGTCAACAACTAATGGTAGATGCCGCAGTCACCTTTAAACTAGCTTTATATTCCAGATTTATTAATTGTCATATTTTGTTTTATTTGCTCCTGTGAAGCACCTTGGGCTGTTTTATTATATTAAAGGTAGCACATAAATCTCAGTTCTAATATGGGCAGTAAAAAAAGGACCAACAAAAATCTGTGGGCCCGGAAATTCCCACCCAAAGTGAACATACTCTTTGCTGAAACATCAAAATTTCTGTCCTGCCCACAACAATTTTGGCAGTGGGCAGGACTGGAAAATCCTGCGCTCAATACTATCAGTTGACTTTAGCACGTCCTCATGAATCAGGTCATACTCAATGATACAGAAGAGTGATTAGAAAAGTACATTTGATGATGTGCAAATGACTACCTCCTATTCAACATATTGCTGTGAAGGGAGTTGTGCTCTCAACACTATAGACTGGTGGCTTTCGTAAGTGTTTTTCTCTGTGCTACAGATTCTTGGTTCGAAGCTACAGAAATTTACAGCTCAGAAGGAGGCCTTTGTTCCATTGTGAATGACAGGTCTTTTCTATAACAATCCAGAACTATGCTTTCCCCCATAGCCTTGCACCTTTGTCCACTTCTAATATTTATCTAATCTTTTCTTCAAAAAATGATGGTCTCTCTCTCTTCAATTCCCAAAGCATTCTCAACTCTAACAACAGCTGTAAAGCATGTTATAATCTCAGTGCCACAGACAAATACTTCATGATTAATGCATTGTTATGGTGTGTTAACCTTGCAGTATTACAGACCAATGGATTGTAGTCAGCATATTGTTATAGTGTGCCATTGACCATTAGTTTCCAGTTTGCTGGTGTGAAGTGTACAACACTGACTACACCTCAAAACTCCTTCATTGGCTGTAAAATGCTCGAGACACCCTGAAATCATGAAATGTGCTACATAAATTAAAGTATTTCTTTTATACTCAGTATCATTGGCCAACACTTTTGAACTGGTGTGCTGTTGTCAATGCCATGTCCTAATAGCTTAAAATTAACCTTTTATTCTGTCTGTGCTACAAATACATGGATTAGAATGTGAAAATTGGGTTGTCATCCCATTTGTGAAACTTTGATGCAATTTTAGTGTCTCATTAGACAAGTTGTATGAGCTCCTTGAGGGGGCTTATGCCGTCCACTTCAAAAACCTACTGCGGCATGATTGCTCCTCCTATACCCACAAAGATCTTCACACTGATTGCCTTCTCCACCCCCCAGTTCCCAATCTTTAGCATCTCACTTTTTTATTTATTCATTCATGGGACACGGGCATTGCTGGCTGGCCAGCATTTATAGTTTATCCCATGGAGGACTGAGAGTCAACCACATTGCTATAGCTCTGAAGTCACATGTAGGCCAGACCAGATAAGGACTGCAGATTTCCCTCCCTAAAGGACATTAGTGAACCATATGGGTTTTTCTGATAATCAACAATGGTTTCATGGTCATTAGTAGTTTCTTAATTCCAGATTTTTTTTATTGAATTCAAATTCCACCATCTGCTGTGGGGGGATGTGAACCCGAGTTCCCAGAACATTAGCTGAGTTTCTGGATTAATAGTCTAGCGATAATACCACGAGGTCATCGCCTCCCCTTAACTTCCAACCAAGCTCATTGAATTTCCAGTCCCTTACACCCTGATCAATCATGGACTGAATCATCTGTCTCCCATCCATTGGAACCACATGCACAAAACTTACCCCACTGCCTTATTATATATTACACAAGTGTCACAAATGATTCCAAATGACCCTGGTTAAGTATAAGTTGCGTGGTTGTGTATAGCTTATTTGTTACAGATGAATGATGTAGAATCAGTGTGTTTTTTTAATTTGTGTTACAATGTTACTTTAGTGTCATTCGATTTTAGTTTGAATTGCAATCAAATGCATGCTTTATAATCAGCTTCAATCTGGACAGTTTAAGGCCAGCAAGAGTTTGTGAAGGTCACTGGCTAAGGTTCACTCCACTTACTTCCCAAAGCCCAACATAGGTCAGCGGTCCTTCATGATCAGAGATTAATGGCGGATGGAGGTGAACAGTGTTTTGAGATGGGATTTGTCAGTTCTTGGGTATCAAGACGGGATTGAAAGGAGATTTGATTGGATTTGGGGAGGTTATGATGGGTAGAGCTGGATCTTTCAGTTCGAATCTGGAACCTGTTTTAAACGTAATACTGCCCCATAGCTGCTTTGCTTAGAGCTGTATACTATGGGGAACAACTGACAGGAACAGGTCGTCCATTCACCCAGGGTATATCACTTATTACAAGAATGTCACAGAGAGAGGAAAGAGAGCAAACGTCTTGTATGGGAAGGTGGTAAATTATTGCTGTGCACCAATCACTGACTTGCTTTTTCGATCCTGAGCAGTGAAGGCAGAATAAAATCAAAGCTTCCCTGGAAGTATAACCAGCCAGTGTCCAGTCTGTAAGGCAGTGGAAGCCCTCTGTTTTGTAAGATGTTGGTATGCATGGTGGAGAACTGTCTTAGTTATCGCCTGGTGGAGCCCCACTCTGACATGGCAGTCTCTACCGCACTTGTTGCAGAGGAAAACAGTGGGTTGAGAAGATGCATGATCGGCTGACCTTTGTTTTCTCTGGGTCCTCTTCTCAGCCAGCTGAGCTTTTCCTTTCTGCTCACCTCTTCCATTTACCTTTCCAAACAGTCAGCCTCCAGAGATCATGGTTGTAATGAAATCAGAGTCAATGTCTGCCATCTTCATATCTTGCTTGCAGAGTTCTTCATAGTGGAGGTATGGATGCTCAAGAGGTCATTGCCCAGTGGCCAATTCACCATACAGATGGTCTTTGAGTATATAGTTATTAACCATCTGATGAATGTGGTCAAGCTAGTACAAATATTGTTGGCTTAACAATGAGTGTATATTAATGGAATTAGTGCTGTGCAGGGCCTCTGAGTTGTTGAACTTGTCTTGCCAAGAGATGCTGGGGAGACATTTGAGAAAGTGAAGATTGAAACTGTTCAGGCGTTTCTCCTGCCTAGCATATATTGTCTAGGTCTCACCATCTTAGAAGAATGCACTGAGGACCGAGGCTTGGTACACTCACAGTTTGGTATTCTCAGCCAGGTTGTGTTGTTCTTATTCAGCTTGGACATAACGGCTGCACCTTTTGTGACACGTTAATTTCAGCATCAAGTGACAGATTGCTGGGGGTTGTGGAGCCTGTCAACAATCTTCAGTATCCCACTGCCTAGTGTTAATCGATGGTGATACAGCAACAACCTGGACTATAAAATTTGTCTTCCCAATGTTCATGGTCAAATCAAATTGTTTTACAGTGTGAGAAAATCTGGCCATTTGCCATTTCCTCATTATGGAATGCTAGTGTGGCACCATTGGCATAGAGCCTGATGAGGACATGGTCAACTTTTGTCTTGGATCTCAGTCAACCATGGCTGAACATCTTTCCGTCAGTTGCAGTATATGTTGACACTCTCTGTAGATGACTTGAAAGCAAGTGACAGCAGCAAAGAGAAAAATATGTCAAAGAGTGTTGGTGCCAGAACTCAACCCTATTTGACTCGACTGTGGATATTAAAGAGTTCAAATGTTGTCCAGTCATAACTGACCTTGCCATCATGTTGTCACAAAATGAGGAAAGTTGTCATGAGTCTGCAAGTTTCAAATTTCTACTTCCGTGTTTGATTTAAAGTGAGTTGTGGCAAACTTGTTTGAAATAAGTGTGGCAAAACCGGTTTTAAATACTTCAGATCTTTCACATCCACCAATTCACTGGTTTGTTCAATGCTGTGATAGTATTTTCCCAAAGCAGTCAATAGTTTATTCCAATTGTGCAATTGGCTAGCCAGCAGGTATTCTTCTCCAAGCTCAAATTTTCTTGAAGGATCGGCAGTAAATTAGCATTGAAAAATTATAGTAAAAGAGAATATAAATTCTTTCCTGCACTATTCTATAGAATTATATCAAATTTACAGCACATAAACAGACCATTTGGACCAAGTGGACTATAACACATGAGACTCAATTTCCACTTCATCATATCATCTCAGCATATCTTTTGATTCTCATCTCTCTCATATGCTTACCCAACTTCCCCTTAAATATACCTATACTATTCACCTCAACTAATCCTTGTGACCGCATTCTCCACATCCTAATCACCCTCTGAGTAGTTCCGCCTGAATTTATTAGTGATACTTGTATTTGGAGGTATTGTATGCAGTGGATAGTGTCCCCCCCTCCTCTGAGTCAGAAGCTCCAGCATTGGTGTCAACCCAGGATTTGAGACCAAGAAAGGTGTTCTCAAAACGTGCCAAAATAGGTTGTTGGCAACCTGCAAATCATTCCAACACATGCAAATGGCTGCTGGTAAGAGTAGGAGAGATTCCTAGTCAGTCTTGTGATGGAAAGAAGCCCCCATCATCACCATCCATAGCTCCAGACAACTACATACTTGCAAAATGCATGTTGCCACAACAATTTGGATAGCGCGTGATCTATGAAACCACAGCCTCCTTTTGTGCTTATGGCCCCTTGTTTTGATCTCCTGAACAAATGGAAACATCTCATCTCCTTCTATACTAATGAAAGCCTTCATAATTTTAAAGACCTCCAACAGGTTATTTCTCAGCCTTTGTGTTTCTGGAGAAAATAGTCCCCAGCCTGTTCATCTTTTCCTTTCTGAAATCCTTTTGTGGATGTGAGTTAGCATTCGCTAATCCTTAATTTCCTCGAGAAGGTGGCAGTAAGCCACCTTTTTGAACCACTGCAGTTCATGCGGTGTAGGTACATCCACAGAGCTGTTAGGAAGGAAGTTCCAGGACTTTGTCCCAGCAACAGTGAAGGACCAGTGGTATATTTCCCAATCTGGATGATGTGTGACTTGGGAGGAAGCCTTGCATCTGTAACCTAAAGACAGTAGAAGCTGTGAGTTTTAAGGTGCTGTCAAAGGAGGCTTGCTGAGTTGCTGCAGTGTATCTTGTTGGTGATATGCACCACTGCCACTGTGTAATGGTAGTGGAGCGAATGAATATTTAAGGTACTGATGATCGAGGGGTTGCTTTATTCTGGATGGTGTGGACTTCTTTTAGGCTTGTTGGGGCCATACTCATCCAGAAAGTAGAGAGCATTTAATCACCCTCTTGGCTTGTGCCTTGTAGGGACCTGATGAAGTGTATACCAGAATATTGTGGAAAGCTAGGGAGGAAATTGTGGGTCCCCTAGCCGAGATATTTGAATCATTGATTGTCATGGGTGAGGTGCCTGAAGATTGGAGAGTGGCAAATGTTGTGCCTTTGTTTAAAAAGGGCTGCAGGGAAAAACCTGGGAACTACAGGTCAGTGAGCCTCACATCTGTGGTGGGTAAATTGTTGGAAGATATTTTGAGACAGGATCTACAGGTATTTAGAGACGCAGAAACTTTTGGGACAGTCAGCATGACTTTGTGAGCGGAAAATCATGTCTCACAATTTTGATTGAGTTTCTTGAAGGGGTAACCAAGAAGATAGATGACAGCAGTGCAGTTGATGTTGTTTACATGGACTTTAGCAAGGTCTTTGACAAGGTACCACATGGTAGGTTGTTGCATAAGGTTAAATCTCATGGGTGATATATCTAAATGGATACAAAATTGGCTTCTTGACAGAAGCCAGACAGTGGTTGTAGAGAGATGTTTTTCAAACTGGAGGCCTGTGACCTGCGGTGTGCCTCAGGGATCAGAGCTAGGTCCACTATTATTTGTCATTTATATTAATGATTAGGATGAGAATATAGGAGGCACGGTTATTAAGTTTGCAGGTGACACTAAGATTGGTGGCACAGTGGACAGTGAAGAAAGTTATCTCCAATTGCAATGGGATCTTGATCAATTGGGTCAGTGGGCTGACAAATGGCAGATGGAGTTTAATTTAGACAAATGCGAGGTGATGCATTTTGGTAGATTGAACCAGGGTAAGACTTACTCAGTTAATGATAGGGCGTTGGGGAGAGTTATAGAACAAAGAGATCTAGGGGTACATGTTCATAGCTCCTTAAAAGTAGAGTCACAGATGGACAGAGTGGTGAAGAACACATTCGGCATGCTTTGTTTCATCGGTCAGAACACTGAATACAGGAGTTGGAATGTCTTGTTGAAGTTGTACAAGACATTGGTAAGGCCACACTTGGAATACTGTGTGCAGTTCTGGTCACCCTATTGTAGAAAGGATATTATTAAATTAGAAAGAGTGCAGAAAAGATTTACTAGGACGTTACCAGGATTTGATAGATTGAGCTATAAGGAGAGGTTGGATAGATAGAGACTTTTTTCTTTGGAGCATAGGAGGCTGAGGGATGATCTTGTAGAGGTCTATAAAATAATGAGGGGCACAGATCAGCTAGATAGTCAATATCTTTTCCCAAGGTAGGGGAGTTTAAAACTAGAGGGCAAAGGTTTAAGGTGAGAGGGGAGAGATACAAAAGTGTCCAGAGGGGCAATTGTTGCACACAGATGGTGGTGAGTGTCTGGAACAAGCTGCCAGAGGTAGTAGTAGCGGGGGGCAGGTACAATTTTGTCTTTTAAGAAGCATTTAAATAGTTACATGGGTACCATGGGTATAGAGGGATATGGGCCAAATGCGGGCAATTGGTATTCGCTTAGGAGTTTTAAAAAAAACCCCTAAGCGAATACCCCTATTTCAATGCTGTAAATCTCTATGACTCTATAGATGGTGGACAGGATTTGGGGAGTCAGGGGGTGAATTATTTATTGCAGAATTCTCAGCCTCTGACCTGCACTTGTGGCCATAGTATTTATGCTATGAGATTCTGATCAATGGTAACCTTCAGGATGTTGATGATGGAGGCTTCAGCAATGGTAATGCTGTTGAATATTAAAGGGAGATGGTGAAATTCTCTTGTTGCAGATTATCATTGCCAGGAATCTGTGTGATGTGAATGTTACTCATTTATCAGCCCAAGTCTGAATGTTGTACAGGATACTGCAACTGAGTCCATGTCCCAACATATGACCTTATGATAGAGGGAGAGCTATTGATGAAACAACTAAAGATGGCTGGACCAAGGACACTGTCCTGAGAATTTGATTTGATTTGATTTATCATTGTCACATGTATTAGTAAACAGTGAAAAGTATTGTTTCTTGCGCACTATACAAAGCATACCAGTCTTAGAGAAGAAGAGAATGCAGGATGTAGTGTTACAGTCATAGCTAGGGTGGACAGAAAGATCAACTTAAGTCCATTCAAAACATGTGAGCGGTATGTTAGCACAGTTGTTAGCACTGTTGTCTCACAGCACCAGAGATCCACGCTTGATTCCCGGCTTGGATCACTGTCTATGTGGAGTTTGCACATTCTCCCCGTGTCTGTGTGGGTTTCCTCTTGGGGTGCCTGTTTCCTCCCACAGTCCAAAGATGTGTGGGTTAGTGGATTGGCCATGCTAAATTGCTCCTCAGTATCAGGGGGACTAGCTAGGGTAATTATACAGAGTTACAGAGATAGGGCCTGGATGGGATTGTGGTCAGTGCAGACTCGATGGGCCAAATGGCCTCCTTCTGCACTGTAGGATTCTATACTTCTATGATTCTAAAGTCTGACGGCAGCAGGGAAGAAGCTGTTCTTGCGTTGGTTGGCATGTGTCCTCAGACTTTTATATCTTTTTCCCAACAGAAGAAGGTAGAAGAGAGAATGTGCGGGGTGAATGGGGTCCTTACTTATGCTGGCTGCTTTGCCAAGGCAGTGGGAAGTGTAGATAGAGTCAATGGATAGGAGACTGGGAACTGCAAGCACAGTTCCAATATCACACTGCAACAATCAGTACACTTTAGAAAGGCTTTGGCTGTAAAGTGCTTTGACACATCTGACTTAATATGATTAGGAGCAGAAGTAGGCCATTTGATCCCTCGAGTCTGCTTTGTCATTCAATAAGATCATCGTTAATCTAATTTTAACCTCAACATCACATTTCTGCCTATCCCCGATAACTTTTCATCAAGAATCTAGCTACCTCTTGAAGATACTCAAAGATTTAGTCTCAACCACCTTTTTAAGAAGTGAGCTCCAAAGTCTCACAATGCAGAGAAAAAAAATCCTCATCTGTTTTAAATGGACAACCCCTTATTTTTAAACTTTGGTTGTTATTAAAAGGAAATGCAAGTCCTTCTTTCTTTTCATAAAAAAGGAAGCCTTAGCTTTCTGTAAGACATCCCAGCCTTAGAAAGGTTGATGAGACTGTGACATTTCTATTTCTTGTAATAACCCTCCAACAATGCTGCCAAACAAATTAGCTTCTAGTGATGCATTGGGCTACATTCACAATCTTTTGTAGTTCCTTGCAGTCTTGGGCAGAGCAGGAGCCATACCAAGCTGTGATACAACCAGAAAGAATGCTTTCTATGGTGCATCTGTAAATGTTGGAGAGAATTGTAGCAGACATGCCAAATTTCCTAGTCTTCTGAGAAAGTAGAAGCATTGGTTTCTTAACTGTAGTGTCAACATGGGGGGAATCAGAACAGGTTTTTGGTGATCTGGACACCTAAAAACTTGCACTCTTGACGATTTCTGTTTCATCCCCAGTGATGTAGATAGCGGCATGTCCCCAACTACACTTCCTGAAGTCAATGACTATCTCCTTCTGAGGAACTTCTGTAGCAGTGTTGCGGAGCCAGTTGACTGGCCTCCAGCAACCACAACTATTGCTTTTCACAAGGTATGACTCTAGGAAGTGCAGAGCTTTCTTCCTGATTCTGACTGACCTCCTTCTCTAAAGCCAAATGTTCAGCATTGCTTGCATTCACACCGGGAAAAGTTCAGTCTGTGACTTAAGAAAGTTACATTCATTTCAGTAGTTGCATCATTAATGCAAAAAAATGTAATTGTCGGTTTCAGCTCCACCCCAACTTAAACCTGTGTTTATGTTTGAACAACACTCCTCCATGATACCATCATGTTATTTACACTGGAGGCATGAATGTCCTGTCACAGCCTGATTGTACAGCTATCTCAATAAGAGAAAGTACCAAATAATTCAGCCAGTGACTTCCTCCTGCTTGAATGAACAAGCACAGAACTCATACCTGAAGAGGCACATGAATGAAAGGCAGCCCTGGTTTGGTGCTTTGTTTCTGCAGTCATGGTTCCACTGGCACTTTTCCATATTGTATCCTGCAACTGGATACAGTAGTACTCCAAACAACTATCTGAATGATTTGTTTTAAAAATGAGTTTACAGGAGGTTGTTCAAAATAAGGGACGATTGTACTGGGTATGGAAAATGTTTCCATTGTATCATCAGATGCTCATAAATCATATGCAGCATTGCACAGTTCCAATATCACACTGCAACAATCAGTACCCTTTAGAAAGGCTTTGGCTGTAAAGCACTTTGACACATCTGAGTAATTATGATTGGGAGCAGAAGTTGGCCACTGGCCCCTCGAGTCTGCTTTGCCATTCAATAAGATCATCGTTAATCTAATTTTAACCTCAACATCACATTTCTGCCTACCCCTGATAACTTTTCATCAAGAATCTAGCTACCTCTTCCTTGAAGATATTCAAAGATTTAGCCTCAACCACAACACAGAGAAAAAAAACCCCTCATCTGTTTTAAATGGGCAATCTCTTATTGTTAAACAGTGGTTGCTATTAAAAGGACAATATAAATTATGCATCCCAGCCTCAGAAGGGCTGATGAGGCTGTGACATTTCTATCTCTTGCAGTAACCCTCCAACAATGCTGCCAAACAAACTATTTTCTATGCAATCAGGGCAGGCTGATACCTGACTAACTCAGTTATAGAGTCAAAGAGCATAGAGAGAGGTTCTTTGGCCTATCAAGATTGTCCAGATTTATTTATCCTTGGACAATACAGGCATTAAAAAGAAATGTTTATCCTAGCAATCTGGTTCCCCAGCAGCAGAGAGTGTGAACGTTGGGAAACCCGATCGATAGTAGTAGGACCAGAAGATCCCGCGCTGGTCAATGGTGGTCCACCTTTGCAAAGCACACCATGAGGGCAAGTGGAAAACCCTGCCCTAATTACACTCAGAAACAGAAAGCTACAGTTTAAAGTTAAAGCTTATTTATTAGTCGCAAGTGAGGCCTACATTAACACTGCAATGAAGTTACTGTGAAATTGCCCCTAGTCACCACTGACTGGTGACTGTTCGGGTCAATGCACCTAACCAGCACGTCTTTCAGAACGTGGGAGGAAACTGGAGCACCTGGAGGAAACCCACACAGACATGGGGAGAATGTGCAAACTCCTCACAGTGACCCAAGCCGGGAATTGAAGCTGGGTCCCTGGTGCTGTGAAGCAGCAGTGCTAACCACTGTGCTATGCACGCCACCACCAGCTACAAGTTAACAGATTTTTTCAGAATGGTATTATTCTCTTGAAGAGAGTGGGATGGGGTGCAATGCTGGAGGGCAGCAACTGTTTCTTGTCTGGTGCACTGGAATCACATTTGAAAAATACGAATGGGTTCCATTCTGTTCTAGACAACAATGTAATCAATTCTAGAACAAAAAGTGAATGTCAAATACAGCTCAAAATAACTCTAGCTTTGGGGGAAAGAAATCAGCTTTGGAACAAAATTCAGCAAAGATTTACCCTGAGCACATTCATTCCAGGAGTACATACTCTGCGTTTGCTTACCTTCAGAAGCATCAGTCACTCATGTGGGTGCAGTAAGAAGCCAGGTTGCTATCAGAAAGGTAGAGGTGAATCTGCCGTGCAGTGATGAGAGATGACAGCCCTAAAAACAAACCAAACATGCCCTTAGACATAGCATGCACAGAATTAAAACAGATTTTTAATTAAGTAACTTTTTCTTACACTTGGTTAGGTTTATTTTAGGATTAGTTACACATTTTAAATAATTAAATGAATAACTTGGCTTCTCACACAAAGAGATCCTTTTAAAAACATAACATATTGTAGTCTGGTGCATTTAACATTTCTACTGAGTAAACATGAATGCTTCCATTGTTCATTGTCTATGTGTCTGTGCATGTGTGCGTTTGCATGTGTGCAGCCTCTCTGTGTGCGTGCATGTGCATGCGTGATTGAGTGTGTGAGTCTAAGTATGCACGTGTGTGTTTGGGATTATGTGTGTGTGGATATGTGTCTGCATGATTGTGAGAGGGTGTGAATGTGTGCCCACCAGCAGCAGGAATTGAGGTGGGTGGGACACACACCATGCAAAGGTCCATTGACCTCGGGTGGGATTTTTCAGTCTCGGGGCCAGTGCAGCTGGAAAACCCAATCCTACATCTGTGCAAAAAACTGTGTGTGAGGGTGTGTGTGAATGAGAGTGTGAGGGTGTGTGTGAATAGGAATGTGAGGGTGTGTGCAAATGGGAGTGGTGTGTGTGTGTGTGAACGATTGAGTGTTTATGTGAATAGTTGAGGGTGTGGGTTGAGTGATTGAGAGTGTGAGGGTTTGTTTGAATGAATGTGTGAGGGTTTGTTTGAATGAATGTGTGAGGGTGAGTGTGAATGTACATGTGAGGATCTGTGTAAATGCGTGTGTGAGGGTGTGTGTGAATGAGTGTATGAGGATCTGTGTAAATGAGTATGTGAGGGTGTGTGTGAATGAATGACGGCATCAGGTGTGTGATTTAGAGTGTGATGGTGTATGTGAATGAGTGTGTGGGGGTGTGTGTGATTGAGTGTGTGAGGGTATGTGTGAATGTGTGTGTAAGGGTGTGTGTGTGAATGAGAGCGTCAGGGTGTGTGTGATTGAGTGTTTGAGGGTTTGTGTGAATGAGAGTGTGAGGGTGTGTGCAAATGAGAGTGTGAGGGTGTGTGTGAATGAGAGTGTGAGGGTGTGTGTGAATGAGAGTGTGAGGGTGTGTGTGAATGAGATTGTGAGGGTGTGTGTGAGGGTCTGTGTGAATGAGAGTGTGAGGGTGTGTGTGAATGAGAGTGTGAGGGTGTATGTGATCAACTTTTCTGATCACTGTAATTGTGCTGAATTTTCAGTGCAGCAACATTCACAATGCAAACCTTCCTCTTACAGCATTCCTCCCCTTCACCTGCGTCCATTTGCAGATTTGTTGCTCTCTGTATCTCTGAACCTTCACCTAGCTACGCTCTGGATTATCACCATAACTGGAATCCATGCTATTTCCTGTCTTCTTGCTCTTTCATCAGCACAAACAAAGAGAAAACACCCAGAGAGCAAATTAAAAGCTCCCATTGCAACATAAAAAACAATCGTTCAATTTGAACAACTGGTTTGAGTGCTGGTTATTTTCTTTACTCTGTTACTGTGGAGAAGAGTTTGGCCTCCACTCAGAAACTGAGTTGAATAGCTCAACATGTTGGAAATAGCAGAGACAAGCCTGGGTTCCATCACTGTATAAAGCAGCATTTAGGAGTGTTGCTGAAGGTGGTCCCCAGGCTGAAAGCTGCTTGTGATAGTGACCCTCAACTGACAAAAAAAAATCACGATTAACATTGAATTATTGAATTGCACTGAATAGCCTGTTCACACAATGATTTTATCAAAAGCTGTGCAATTGAGAAACCAGACTAACATCTTCCAATATTACACACACAGCAATTGTAGTTTCCTCAGCAAATATCACACTTTCAGCATCTCTGTAACATTCATGCACATATTTTAGTCTCAGATAACACACAATGCGGCTCTCACAAATGAAGGGAGATTATGTAAACTGTATATGAACTAGTCCTGGAAGCATATTGTGCATTTCCATGTTTTTTCTAATATTCCCAAATGTAAACGTATCCTGAGGGATCCGCGCACTCATCAACTGAATCAGTGACACCTAGTGGTTGAGAGTAAATGTCTGCACAAATGGCATCTTGGGATTTAAAATCATCCCCTCTCATTGGTTAACATTTTCCTTTTCAAATATCGTGAGGCCTCCTTTGCATTAGAGATTCTTTTTATTTCCACTGGGTTCTTCTGTCAAAATGAGGTTATCACCAATGAAAACATCAATTTCTGGTTCTGAATTACTTCCAGAAGTCAATTTTAGGAAATAAATTTTTATAATAAAGAAAGAATTTGCATTCATCCACTGCCGACCACATCATCAGGATGTCCTATATCGTTTTGCAGCTAATGAAGTTGTCACTGTCGTGAATAGGAAACACAGCAGCTAATAGCCACACCACGTGCTGCAATGAGGTAAATGACTCGATTGGCTGTTTTGCTGCTGTTCTCAGCATTTCTTCACACTGCAGGATTTCAGGAACGTCTGTGCTCAGAGATTGCAGGCTTATTGGTGCCTAGTCAGCCTAACCATGACCAGCAGAGTATCCCACAGCGCTACATGTGGAGATACAATTGATGTTGAGAGCAATTTGATCTTTCCTTCTCCTCCTCTTCTCTGCCATGACGGTTTTCCACTCAGTCCCAAAGGTGTCTATAGCACTCCAGATGTAGTGTCTCCAGGCATCATGATCGAGGGCCTGTGTTTCTACTGATGATGGTCAGTGTGGCACACAGAGAAAGGGACTTCTTCAGAGAGTGGCCCCTCTGCCCATTGCCAGTGCTCAGTTCTTCATACAACATGATCTTGGGCAGCCAGATGTTGTCCACCTGGGCAATGTGACCCGCCCAATACAGTTGACTTCGCAGAAGGATAGCCTTGATGTTGTTTCCAGGGCTTCAGTGTTTATGATGCAATCCTGCCAGTGAATGTTGAGGATGTTAGTGAGGCAGCACTAATGGAAACCCTCTAGAAGGTACACAAAACAACCATACAGGACCCAGGACTCAGCACCCAGCACCACGTAGGAAGGTGATGAGGACCACAAGTTTGGCAATGGATACTGATCAGGATTCTCTGACAAGTCTTTGTCCTGTAATCCCCACCTGAGAACAGGTGAAACATGAATTTGATGTCTTAATCCAAAATGTGGCAGCTTCGATAGTGCAGAGGTTCCTCAGCATGTAACAAAGTGTCATCATAGATGATGTACTCAAGAATCTGGAGTGGGGTTTGAGGTGATAATCTTTGATTTGGAGGCATTGCTATTACAAGGCTGATAAGTGAAGTGCACATTCTAGTGCTCACACTGAATGATGAAGATTTACCAGCAAACGCACAGTTCATCATTACTCTGAGTTTTATTCATCACTATTAGAAGCATTTGATTTATTAACAAGTACCTTAGCATTGAGTATTATTCATTTTTCAAGCAGGATAGTTTGTGTCCATAATATTCTGGTATTTGGGAATTGGTATTAGATTTCTTTGATATTTGGTTGTCTCATTGTTGTCTACAAACTAAGCATTGTGAAGGAATTTGTGTGCCTGTAACATGAAGAGCTACACCAGCAGTAGTCTTGCTAGCTAGCATTAGGGTCACTCAGACTGGAAAAGTCAAACGCTACAGATAAGGCAATTAATGATCATTTCTGGGAAGTTTGGTTAACATCCTAGAGTAAGCCATGGATCAGTCTCCGTGGTATTTGTTGCTTAAGGAGATGAATGTGTAAGCATTTTCTCTGGATCATTATGCGTTAAATTTAAAAGCTACCACTTTGCCTTCATCTGCTGTTGGGACAAGATAGTGGAATGGCTGAAAGTGCTTCCAGCTGTCTAGGTCCTAAATCTGAATTCTCTCTCTAAACTTCTTTGTCTTTCACATTCTCTCTCCTCCTTTAAGGCCTACCTCTTTGATCAAGCTTTTGGTCACCTGTCTTAGTGTTTACTTCTTTGACGTTGTATCAGTTTTGTTTGATCATGCTCCTCTGAAGCAGCGTGGGATGTTAGAAGTGCAATATAAATGCAAGATTTTGTTGATTTGTAATTCTTAATGACAATTACATAGGATGACACTGAAATTAAAACATAACCAGTCTATCGGTGATTGTCCTCACAAGCTGCCAGCTTAGTGTCTGCTCTAATTTCATAACTCTATATCATTTTCCTGCAATCATCTATCTAATCATTTCCAAAATGTTCATGTGATTTCTGTTTCGAACACAAACTTCAGCAGTACATTTACAGAGGACATCTCTTGCTCTTTGTTCTAAATCTTAAATTTGATTTTACATCTAATTCCCCTTCTTCTAGATCCCTTAACCACTGTCCCATCTCTATAAAATCAAGCACTTCTATCAAATCACTCTAAAGTGTCCTATGACACAAAGCCCTATATTTTCCAGTTTTCCATTGTATTTCCTCAGACCAGGAAGCATCCTAGTGAGTCTGCACAGTACCCTCTCTACCTTCCTATGGTGGAGCCACATTGTACATCATTTAAAGTCAACCAAAAGACATCAGTGAATACCTGAAGGCTGAGATTATCATTGAAACAGAAACACTATGATACTGTTATTTGTGCTTGTACACAAATATTAATGATGAAGAAGCAAAGAGAGACAGATATAGTAAACCAGATGAATGTCGTCAACAAACTGATCATCATGAGAAACAGGTTGCTGGAATACCTTCTAAACTATCACTGGCAACCCCATCATATTGTTACACAACCACTTTGAAGGCCTTTGAGTACTAAGATGTGTTAGGGCTGAAGGATCCAATCACCAACAGGAGCTGAATAATATTATCACTGCAGAGCTTTCCTTTATTATAACATCTACAAAACGTACTGAGAATGAACGAAAGATGTTGCGTGATACAGTCTCCTGATCCATTGCCAATGCAGGTGATGGCAGCAGCATAGGGGTCACATCTGTGAATAACACTGACTTATGAAACTAGACATTGAGCCTTATGGGTAATCTCTTGAACATAAGGATATGGATCTTCTTGCAGGAATGACCTACGCAATTGAGATCAAAAAGATATTTATGGCAGATCCAAAATTTGCATGAGACATCTACTGATATTTTTCTACATAAAATGTCAATTATGACAGAAAAGAACTCTCACAATAGTTAAATGTGGAATTTTAAAACACAGAAGGAAGCTCCTGTGCCTGTTGTATCTGTATAGGAGCTCTGAAAGAGCTATTCCCTTTATCACACTCCCCAGTGTGTGCATGATACAAAAAAAATCAGGAATGTAATAATTCATCTTTATGCCGAATCAGCTTCAATTTTCCAAATGCTCTTTGTTTCTATCATGACCACTGGACTGCTATTATTGGACTGGAATTTGCTTGGGTTGTTTGGGGGACCCTTGACCACATTCTGTGGCAATTTAGTAGCTTGAGTTGCTGTCAGGCTTCCCATCCCTTTAAGGAACAGGAACCTGCTTCCAAGATTTTCTGGCCAACCAGAGGACTGGAGGCTCCTTAGGCCCAGCAAGGCCATTAGGAATGGTAGCCACTGCTAGGACTGCACCCTGGTGAGGAAAGCAGCATGGACACCACTCTCAGAACAAGGTAAGTGGGTTCAACTGGACAAGTCAGGAGGAGTGGGGGCAGTGTTTGCTGAGGACAAGGGGTGAGGGGGGGGTCGGCATCTAATGTAATTCAACCATTACTGCTTGGGCTGGGGAGGGGGGGTCCTTTGTGGCCCACAGGGTGTTCTGAATAGGAGAACACACCCACTCTCCCCAACAGCCCACTGAAAGATGCCAGAGTTCACCAAGTGGTCACTCTACATGCCAGAGGGCCCACTCTCTGCTGGTTAAAGGTCAGTGATAGGGAAAAGAGGCCCTTAAATGGGCCTTCAGTAGCACAACTAGTCTCTGGACAGAAGGGCCATTCTCCACCTTCCATGTCTCTAGCAGATGCCGTGGTGACAGGAAGATCGTGGGCATCCCATCCCCTACTTTCCTTCCCAATTTTTTGGACCACCTCCCAACCCATTCCTGTAGACTCCAATAAATGCATCTCTTGTTGTTTCTTTCTTTTACACTTTAGCTGTAAAGGAACATTTACAGTTTCACAACCTCCCAATACTGTTGCCAAATCCAATGAGCGCTGAATAAACTATAAACATTGCAGCTCCAGTTTACTTGACTATTACTTTTAGCATCTGTACCTGGATCCTTGTTTAGCTTCAGTACATTATGTTAGCAAGCATTATTCTTTGTTTATACCACTTCCTGTTCTTCACTTATCTCTAGTCTTCCTTTAATCTCTGGTAGAGTATCTTACTTTCCATTGTGAAAATTGAACCAGAATGTCCATTGAGCAGTTCTGACCTCCTTCTCCCCTACTGCTCAATGCAAATCTAATGAGTCCAATTCCTTTTTCACCTATATTTTTTAAACTAATCTCTTTGTTACTATCTTGAAAATTCTTTTCCCTTTATCATTTTTGTTGATCTTGTTAAATTCTATTTTGTTACTTTTCTGCATCCTGACTGAAAACTGGTTTTGTTTAATATTGTCTTAACAACCACACTTGAAGAAAAGTGTTGTCCAATGCCCTTGCCAGCTGTCACTAAACGGAGACAGACACATGGCAAATTGATGCTGTTCGTTTTTTAGAGCCATACAATATAGAGTGGTGTTAAAGTTGCTTTGGTATAAGTATTGGTATCTTACACTACACTGCTATTTGTCAGCCATCCCCAGTTAAATAAGGAAGAATGAACCAAGATGCTTTTGGGCAGGAATCATATATCAGAGTATGACTGTGTTTATCCCAATTCTAGTGATCTGGAAGCTGGAGGGTGACTAAATGAAACAAGAAAAATAGTTTGCTGTTTGTTATCTTCTCTGTTGCTATTCTTTCTGGCTATCTCTAACTGATGAGATATTCAGATGTGTGTGACCGCTCAGTGAAGAGCTTTGAAAATAGGAACAACCTTTGGAAGGACAGTGGTCCAATTGCTCTTCAAATTTTCTTGGGGAATCTAGTGATACAGTGGATGCTAACAGAAGAACTGGTTTTGCTTAGCTGGTAGCTGGCAGCTTTTACAAAACAATTGAGTTGTGTGGCTGTCAATAAGAGTTGAAATGTGCATTTTTTGCAAGTTAGAGCAATGTGGGAACATTCAAACGTATTCAGCCTTCATTTTAATAAATATGTTGAAAACAACAATTGAAAGCAATAGGGAACTATTGGCATAAAAAAGGAGAGATTACAGAGAGTGGGTCATGAGCCAAAAGGTCTCTTAAATGTGCAAACCCCCCATGTTCAGAAATAGCCGCTGACAAGGCAAGGCAAGAGTGAGCAGAGAAGCCCATATCATGGTTTGTTGATTCTTCTTCTTACCCATGTCTCCTGATGTGTCAATTCTGTTTCAGTAGAGACCACTTACTTTTGAAGAAATTAGGGTTTTTAAAATAAACTGGAACGCACCGTCAGAAACGTAATATTTTAGTTAACAGACTGACCACCCTTTTAGAGTGTTTACAACGGGCTTGTCTTGCAGAACAGGTGGTGTGCAAAATCCTTTTGAAGCATTTCTCACAGAAGACAGTGGTACTAGGCTCATTGGAAATTTGTTCTGTGAGAGAATAGTCCTGAGCTTCCACCCAGATCATTGTCATTTTCATGAAGCCAAGCAAATTGGCACCGTTCCCTCATTCACTTCTCCAGCAGAGATCACACTGAACAGGTGATTCTAATATTTTTAAAAATGCTTCCAGAAAGTACAAGGTCAGAGTTCAAACAGATTGCTCCTGCTGACTATTCCTCTATTCACTTCAGGAAGCATATTCTGGCGGCCTGTTGGCATTTAATAGCTACATGGGTGAGATCAGGAACTAATTGGTGTGGGAGGATCAAACTGGAATCCCAGCACTTCAATGTGAACACTCCCAAGTAAACTAAAGTTTAGACAACAATTTCCTCTCTTCCTTCCTCCCCAATGTACTGTGTGCAGAGAATAAAATTACAGTAAAACTAATGTCATATCAGTGACACATCCAATCAAGAGCTGGGTGAAGAACTGTTAAAAGTAGGTTGAAAGTCACAAGTACAGATGCATATGGAACATCAGAGCTCATGTTCATTTGAAACTATAGAGAAATCATATGTTGGCAAACTGTGCCTCGTAGCCCTTATTACTTGTGTCCATAAATATGTCAGTTGATGATGTGTATTCCACCCACCCAATCTTTCACCAGCACTGAATGATAATAGCACTGTTATCCCTTTCTCAAGTCAAACTATTTGTTGATTTTTTCATGCAGAGAGCCTGTCTGAGTACAAGTGTTTGAAGCCCATTTTCTCGATCGTTGGCACTCCCTCTCCTGGTATAAGGTAACAGCAGCACAAGATGGAGAAAGTACAGGCTAGGCTCCAGGGAGTAGATGGGCTGAATGGCCTGTTTTTGCCTTGTAACATTATATGGTTCTATGACCCTGCCTGGAGCAGCCAGCTGGTGGCATTACTGCACCAGTGCCATTAAGCGATACATGATACCTGCAGCCATGCTCCTCCTTTGCTGGCAACCCAGAGCCAAGTACCCAGCCAGCTTTTGGTAACCTTTCAAACACATTTCTCCTTCCATGTGAGCTATTTGAGCAGTAATTAAGCATCTTGTGATTGATACAATTACTATAAAAGACAGGTTGTTTCCTGTAATATTCTGTAAATGTTCACATTACTTCCAATATGCTGTGCAGTATAGTATAACTCAATGAGTCATGTGGCACTGTTCAAGAGAAAACTTGCTTGCCCACTTGCACTATTCATTTTCATTAAGCACACAAATATTTCTGCATAAAGAGCACATTACAACATGCAGGTGTGTTTCTAAATAGTCAAACAGCAAGGACTCCAGTAATGTGTAAAGTAGAATCAGAGATGTTTTAATTTGCTTTTTAGATGGAAATATTTACCTGTTTTTTGAAAATCAATAGTGCTGGTAGGCAAGTTTTTTCATGAACAACTCTGCTACATGGGTCATCTAAAATTACATTACACCATACAACATGTTGCAGTAGTATGAACACTTACAGATTAAAGAAAACAAACAGCATTTGCATCAATCACAGTGTTTATTTACCGCTCATTATTCAAAAGGAGAGAAGTGTCCAGGAAAAAAAACTAGGATTTCAACATCTGTAAACTTCTAGCTCTTCCCATTTACACTTGACCGCATCAGTCATGCTTTGTAATTGCTTTGTTCTTTGTGGAGTACATTCACCTCTCCTCTATCCTCTGTCTACACCCTGTCGTTCTGAGCATAACTTCAATTTGCTACTATCCTCTTTCTAATGGGTTCCTTGTCTCTGTTGATTGTTGCTGTCTGCTTAGTTGGCTCCCCATTGCATAAGCCAACTCCAGCTCTCCATTAGATTCTGTCAAACACATTCCTATTTCTCCTCAATCATTGATTAGTGACTTACAGCTCTCTGAGCTCCTGTTTGATACATCCCAATCTTTCCCTTACCTTCTGCTGAACATCCTCCTAACCCATGATCATATTCCTTGCAATATGTATTTCCATTATCTTTGCATTATTAACCTCCATACAACACAGTTTCCATATTCTGTTCTCTGCCTTGTAACCTTTGCTATTGTAGAAACAGAGAAGCTGAAAGCTGGAAAGACCTAGCTCCACCTAGCTGTAGCATCTGATAATGTGTTTCCCATTGCGGCTCTTGCCCACTTTTGCCTTGACGAGAAATGAAGTATTCCGCTCCACATCCTCCCTCGTTCAGCTATTCCAATCACCAGCTACTCCGTGGGTGATATAATGTTCCCTGAATGTAATGCTGGTGTGCCTAAACTCTCACGTTTGTTTAGCTGTCTCCAAACCTCAGTACTTTGAATATCTCAATCATATTAATCAATCCCCTTCTCCTTTCCAAAAAGGATAGCCCCCATATCCAAAGTCTATACCCCCTTATTATCTTAGCAGCTTTATTTTGTATCTCTCTAGTTCAGCTATATCCTCTCTGTGGTATATGTTGTAAACTGCACACGGTATTCTAGGTGGAGTCTGACTAATGCTCCTATAAGGGTAAATTATTTCCTTTGGTCTACATCGCATATGTATTTTGGCTGTACACCTCCCTGTCCAGGTCATTTCCCAATCACACTCTGTTCCCTTTTACTAAGACAAGTTTTGATCTGTCTTGTGTACTTCCACCATTAAGACTGCTGATTTTGTGTACTGCCTTTCTATGAGACATTTAATCAGAATTATTATTAAAATCCAAATGTTGCCCTATATTCTTGCCCAAATCCAAATCTTTTGTTATTTTATCAAAAAAATCCGTCAACTTGGTTTTCCTTGAGTACGTTCACTTTAGCCAACGTTTTCAGATACTTCCAAATGTTCTACCACCTCATCCCAGATAATTGACTCCAGGAATTTACCTGGTTTTGACGTCAAATAATTTGATCCACAGTCAGCCAGAATCCTCAGTTTCTTTTTCAAGTACTGTGTGACATTTATCAATTTTTCAGCCAATCCCTAAACATTTCCGCTAATGGTGTTATGAGTTTATGTTTAGAACTTTAGACTGTACCCCATCTGACTCAGGCTATTTAATTACTTGGCACCTATTCAAGTATCCAGCTACCAGTTCAGTGGTAATGTTAATCTTGGCTGTGGTCTAAGCTTGCTGTAAAGACTGGATTCACTAGTGGCAAAAAAAACATTGTGTTTCAATTGCATTTTTATTTTTAATTGCAAATTGGCTGCTTTTGCACCTTATATTTTCTCCCTTTCTCTAATTTTGCCTTATTTTCCAATGCTTTCATTTTTATGGAAATCCGTTTTCTGAGCTTTGCTAAAATGTCTAAGAAGAGTACCTACATTATTAACCTAAAAGTAAAATACTGCGGATGCTGGAATCTGAAACAAAAACAGAAAATTTTGTAAAATCTCAGCAGGTCTGGCAGCATCTGTGGAGGGAGAAACAAGCCAACATTTTGAGTCTGGATGACCCTTCGTCAGAGCTGTTCTGATGAAGGGTCATCCAGACTGTATCGAACATTATTGCCTTCAGTTCATCTGTTTTGCCAGTCACACTCCTAGCATTGAAACACATGCACCGAAGACCCTCAGAAACAATCCAATCCTTCTTCCTACCCTCTGGGCTTACCCTATCCCCAATCCCAGTTCCGTCCACCTCCCCACCCCCCCTCCATATTAGTTTAAACCCTGCCGAAACACTCCAACTAACCTTCCAGCTAAGATATGCACACCCTTCCCAGTTAACTGTACCCCATCCCTCTTGTATATTTGCCCCTCTTTCATAAAGACTTCCCAGTGGTCTACGAATCTAAAGCCCTCTGCCCTACACCAATCCTTCAACCACGCATTTAGTTGGAGTATCTCATTATTTCTAGCCCTGCTAGCCCCAGGCACCGGCAGCAGCCCAGAGAACGCCACCCTGGAGGCCCTACATTTCAGCCTAGCCCCCAACTCCCTGAACTGCCTACGTATGTCCCCCCTGCACTTTGTTCCTACATCCTTCTCTCCTACGTGCACTATCACATCAGACTCAGTCCCTCCACCCTTCAAAATTCCCTCTACCCTTTCTGAAACATCCTGTACCCCTGCTCCAGGGAGGCAGACTACCATCCTGGAGTCCCGCTTTTGCCCACAGAACTGCCTGTCAATTCCTTTGACTCTCCCATCCCCCACCACTATCTCACACCCTGCACTCTTCCCTTCCTCTGAGGTATTCTGATCTCCCTCCCTTGCTTTCTCTACCCCAGCTGTCACCCCACCCTTGATATTCCGGGGTAATTCCTCCGGGGCGGTCCTAGTGCCATGACTCCTTTTCTTATTGCTCTTCCTAACTGTAACCCATCCATCTCTCCTCCTAGGTCCTGGTATCTGCTCAGTGTTACTGTCCCTATCCATTATTTCCTCATTTTCCCTAACTAAAAACATATCCTCCAGCCTCAGTTCCAGCTGCCTCACCCGGGCCCTTAATCTCTGCACCTCTAGACATTTCCCGCATAAGGGCAATTTTTAGCATGGCCAATCAACCTAACCTGTGCATCTTTGGACTGTGGGAGGAAACTGGAGCGCCCAGAGGAAACCCACACAGACATGAGGAGAATGTGCAAACTCCACGCAGACAGTGACCCAAGCCAGGAATCGAACCCAGGTCCCTGGAGCTGTGAAGCGGCAATGCTAACTACTGTGCTGCTGTGCTACCCAAAATGATGTTGTAAGCTCAGGCAAGTCATGAGGTCTATAAATAATGTGACATGAACCCAAGATCCCGGTTGAGGCCATCGTCGTGTGTGTGGAACTTGGCTATCAGTCTCTGCTCAGCGACTCTGCGCTGTTGTGTGTCGTGAAGGCCACCTTGGAGAACACTTACCTGAAGATCAAAGGCCGAATGCCCGTGATTGCTGAAATGTTCACCAACAGGAAGAGAACAGTCTTGCCTGGTGATTGTCGAGTGGTGTTCATTCATCCATTGTCGTAGCATCTGCAAGGTCTTCCCAATGTACCAAGCCTCAGGACATCCTTTCCTGCAGCATATCAGGTAGACAACGTTGGCCAATTTGTAAGAGTATGTACCGTGTACCTGGTGGATGGTGTTCTCACGTGAAATGATGGCACTGTGTCAATGATCCAGCATGTCTTGCAGAGGTTGTTGTGGTAGGGTTGTGTGGTATTGTGGTCACTGTTCTCCTGAGGGCTGGGTAGTTTGCTGCGGAAAACGGTCTGTTTGAGGTTGTGCAGTTGACTGAAGGCAAGAAGTGGGGGTGTGGGGATGGCCTTGGCGAGATGTTCGACTTCAACAATGACACGTTGAAGACTCTGGAGGAGATGTCGTAGCTTCTCTGCTCCGGGGAAGTACTGGATGATGAAAGGTACTCTGTCCACTGTGTCCTGTGTTTGTCTCCTGAGGAGGTCGGTGCAGTTTTTTGCTGTGGTGCGTCGGAACTGTCAATCGATGAGACACAGCAAAAAACCAAACCGACCTCCTCAGAAGACAAACACGGGACACGGCGGACAGAGTACCCTTTGTCGTCCAGTACTTCCCCGGAGCAGAGAAGTTACGACATCTTCTCCGGAGTTTTCAACATGTCATTGATGAAGATGAATATCTCGCCAAGGCCATCCCCAAACCCTCACTTCTTGCCTTCAAACAACCACACAACCTCAAACAGACCACTGTCTGCAGCAAACTACCCAGCCTTCAGGAGAACGGTGACCACAACACCACACAACACTGCCACAGCAATCTCTGCAAGACATGCTGGATCATCAACATGGATGCCATCGTCTCACGTGAGAACACCGTCCACCAGGTACACGGTAAATACTCTTGCAACTCAGCCAATGTTGCCTACCTGATACGCTGCAGGAAAGGATGTCCTGAGGCATGGTATATTGGGGAGACAATGCAGACGCTACGGCAACGGATGAAGGAACTCCACTCGACAATCACCAGGCAAGGCTGTTCTCTTCTTGTTGGGGAACACTTTAGCGGTCACAGGCATTCAGTCTCTGATCTTTGGGTAAGCGTTGTCCAAGGCGGCCTTCACGACACACGACAGCACAGAATCAGTCAGCAGAGATTGATAGCCAAGTTCCCCGCACATGAGGATGGCATCAACTGGGATCTTGGATTCATGTCACACTATCTGTAATCCCCATGACTTGCCTGGGCTTGCAACATCTCACTTACTGGCCTGTCTGAAGACAATACACATTTCTTTAACCTATGCTTAATGCTATCTCCACTCACATTGTCTGCAACTTTAAGACTTGATTAGCTGTAAAGACTCACATTCTAATCAGTATTTTATAAACTGGATGTGTTTCTTTATATGCCCTGTTTGTGATCAGAACTCCCCACTCACCTGAGGAAGGGGCAGAGCCCCAAAAGGTAGTGGTGTTTGCTACCAAATAAACCTGTTGTACTATAATCTGGTGTTGTGAGACTTCTTATGGAGGATAACACTGCCAATGTAGGTAGGAGAAAGAAAGGGTCTGCATTCTTATTTTAAAATTCCAGTTGGCATTGGCAGAATGGTTTACACCCTCTGATCCAGCGTGTTCCAAAATGGCCTGGTAGTGAGAACATATGGATAAACCAGTCATTAGCGAGAAATTGATGGCCTGTCTACCTCTGGCTCCATCTCTGAAAGTGACTGAAAAGCTTCCTTAGACAACATCTTCCAAACATGAGACCTGGGACAAGGGCAACAAATGCATGGGAGCACCACCACCTGTAAGTTCCCCTCCAAGCCACACACTATCCTGACTTCGAACAATATTGCCATTCCGAATCAAGATCCTAGAACTCCCTCCCTAACAGCTCTGCAGGTGCACCTATATTAAATGGTCAGCAGCAGTTCAAGATGATGGCTCACCAGCACCTTTTCAGGGCAATTAAAGATGAGCAACAAATACTCTCCTAGCCAGTGACCTTCACATGCCCACGATAAAATAAAAAAGTACTGAACTGAAAAGCTCATTTCACTTTTTGCCAATGTTCATATTTTCACTAATTGTGACTCTTGTTCCTGTAACCAGTGACTTTAACCTCTGGTGTTTCATCCTTTTTTCCAAAAATGTTTGTTCTTTTTCCAGTTTTATTGAATCCTTTCAGTATTTTGATATAATGTCGCCTCTTTTCTTCTAACAACCCTTTTACATTTTCTGAATTGCTCCTTATACTGATCTATACTCCCCTATCTCCAGATATCCTGGAGTTCCCTTCCTTTATCTTTGTTAGTACCTCTTTCATCCAAGCTGCAAACCTACTCTTCCTACAATTCATATTTTATACACTCCGCCATTGCCGTCTCAATAACCTTTTTAAGCCTTATTCACTTAGCTACTACTCCTCAGTCTTTTAGCTCTGCCACATTCCCTTCTTAACGTGTGTGTGGTCTGCTATGCTTTGTATAACACACACACACAAAACAAACACAGCTATCTATTAATCTGTTAGGATAAAATAAAGATACAAGGGATGAGGAAGGGAAGATATATTTGATTATGGCAGAATTGGTGGACAATGATCTGTTCAATACATAGGCTGGTGTGCTAGAAGGTAAGGACGAAGGGCACTCTCACAGTTGAAAGGGGAAGGAAGGAGTGGAACACAAGCAAGAGAAATATAACCATTCCCGTGGAGGACCTTGTTAACCAATGACATTTAGGAGCCTTGGTGGGAACAAACAAGTCATCACGGCAGATTCAATGCCAGTGAAGAAATTGAAAGAACACGATAGTGTCCTTTGAGGAAGCAGGATAGGAAGCCATCCAGTGCAGGTATGCTAAGAGTCAGTGGGCTTGTAACTTCTTCTACTTCAGTTCTCTTTCCAAAGGCAGGTCTGGCTTACAGTGCTGCAATCTCCACCATGGATAGGGCAATGAGCAGGCACCGAATCCATCCCAACCAGAATGGGGATGAAACCCTGTGCTACTGACACCAGTGTAATCCACACCAGCTGCCCAGACAACTGAGCCAACCAACCATCCCCGCCACTTCCCCTACCCCACCCACCCCCGCAGAGACCAAGGCGGTGTGGCAACATACAGTTTTACATACATGTTATAGTTCAAAGCTATAAATGGTGATCACATAGACATCAATTTTCTTTCCATCACATGGCTTACTAGGAATGTCAGCTGCCATTGGAAAGATCAGCAAATTGATACGCAACTTGTTTCGCTGCATTATGAATGCACTTTCCATGGTCACCAAGTCCTGGAATGGAACTTGGCTCCAGAGTTTCTGGCTCAGAGGTAGAGACGTGACTCACTGCACCATTGGCCTTGTGACCTGACTCCTGAAGGTCATTATCCGGATAGAAAAAGCAAAAATTCCAGAAAATGTCAGAAAGAGTTATAGGATCAGAAGGTGAAGAATAATTGGAAAATGGAAGCACAGTTAATGGAAATCCCAGGGGGGGTTGCAGTGAGGACAGGAAACAGCAACATACAGTTGTTGTAAAGAAGAGGTCCAGGAGGGATGGTATTTGTTCATTCATTTAAAAAGGAAAATATTGATCAAGAAGTAGATCAAATCAAGTAGTTTATGAATAAGCATTCAAAATATCCATCAATGACAAATCCTCCATTTCAAGATGAATTGTGAATACCAGCAATGTCAGTCAAGAAATTGATAATCTGACCCATCATGAACACATCATAGGACTGCCCAGCAGTGGTGGCAAAGCACTGACTCTCTTCCAATTAATAATCAACAATCTGTCAATTATAAAACTTAAGCTGTTAGAGGCTGTCAAATAAATACCATGGTGTCAACTGTTTGAGCTGGTTCACTTAGCTTCTTGCGTAAAGGAAGAATTGTGGTTTATGAAGCACCTCATCCCAAACTCAGGGTGTCTCAAAGTGCTTTACAATTAATGGATTACGTTAAAACTTAAGGGCGGAATTTTACTAGCATGTCTGCCCGAAGTTTGTACGATCCTACCCAAGGCAAAAGGAGAATACCGTTCTCCGAGCCTCGCCCGCTCCCCTGAATGAGGCAGGCATGCGTGCCAGTAAAATTCCAACCATAGTCACTGTTTGTATGCAGGTAAATGCAGCCAATTTGTCCAAAGCAAGTCCCCACAGCATATGAATGAATTACCAGTTGATCTGTTGAGATTGTGATTTAATGGCAGGATTTTATAGCCTCACTCGTCTGAGGTCAATGGATATTTCTGTTGTCCGTCCCTCGCCCACTCCGATTCCATGGTGGATGGGGTGATAGGATTCCAGTGATTATCTCATCAAAAGGTAGCACCTCCAAAAACATAGCATTCTCAGCACTCTACTCAAGTCTCAGCTGATACATCTGCTCATATCCAGGGCAGAATTTTCTTATTCCCCTTGCTGGTGCATTCGCAGAAGAAGAAGGTGGGTAATGAGGGCTGTAAAATTCCTTTGATAGCCTTCCCAACGTACTCCCACTTGCCCCAAACTCTCCACAATTTAGAGTTGCTCCACCTACCCTTTCCCCAACTACGCCTTAAGTGACGTATTAATAACCACTTCAGGGCTATTTCCCACCCAGCCTCAAGTCACAAGCTGATGGGGGGAGTTCAGGGCCAGGGAAAGCCCAGAAAGTAACTCCCCTCAGACCTTGGGTGGACAAGGGATTGGTGCCTCCATCAAAATCACTCCCACAGTAACCCCCCCAATTGCCATACTCAACGTTTGTCCCTTTACAGGTGCTTCCTCCACCTTGGCCTCTCCACCAATCACTTCTGCCCTCCCGGTCAGGCTTCACATCCTCTCCCCACCCTGAGACCCCACACTTACCTGCTCCTGGAGATAGATGCTGGGGACCTCCTGCAGTCCCAGTACTGTCCACTGCAGCTTTTGGCACTGTTGAGATTAGGGAACTGATGGCCATTCAGATTGGCTTGCAGCTATCTATTGCAGGACTTCTTCCTGAGTGAGGGGCAGAAATCCCATCACAAGTATTTTGGTGCTCACTGGACCATTAAGTGGCTGCAGGGTAGCCAGTATTGGTGGAGGTACATTTCCCACTGGCTCTCAGATGGTGAGGAGAGAAACCCCACCATTCTAAAAGTTCTCCTGGCCCTGAAGTGGGTCTTAAACCCACAACCTTCTGACTTAGAGGTGAGAATGAAATTTTTAACGTGGCAACTGAAGTATCAAGGCTTTTTTCTTGAAATTTTCTTGCATAATAGGTAATCAATCACAACACTTTATATTTATCTGATGAATATAATATACACAGACACTATTTCTCAAAATTGTTGGGCTTAAAACCTCTGGTAGGCCAAATCTCCTGCTGTAAACTGCTGAAGTAAAAATCCTGTTGAAATAGCAATCAGAGATTATTTATAGAGAATGCCTAAAGCTGTTGAAAACTATGTTAAAACATCTCTCTTCTGAAAATACAAGTGGAAAGCTACAAGTAATAGATTTTTAACTACTGCTATTACTCGGCGTGGCACGGTGGCACAGTGGTTAGCACTGCTGCCTCACAGCACCAGGGGCTTGGGTTCGATTGCACTGTCTGTGCGAAGTCTGCACGTTCTCTCAGTGTCTGCATGGGTTTCCCCTGGGTGCTCCAGTTTCCTCCCACAGTCTGAAAGACATGCTGGTTAGGTGCATTGACCATACTAAGTTCTTCCTCGGTGTATCCAAACAGGCGCCGGAGTGTGGTGACTAGGGGATTTTCACAGTAACCTAATTGCAGTGTTAATGTAAGCCTACTTGTGATGTTAGTAAATAAACTATAAACTTAAACTTTAAAGCTAGGAGTGTAGATATAATTTAATTCAAAGGGATGCTGAATATAAAAGCAGGGAACTGAAACTGATCATGATTTGTAATTTGGGTGCAGTCCTGGGCATTTTCTTATAGGGAAACATATGGAAAAGCAAAAGTGATACTTCACTGAAAATGATACCAGAAATGAAAGAATAAAGATTTGAAAAATTGTTTATTGTTTCACATTGTAAAACTTAGGATGATGTTTCTTCACTTAATCCCTCTTCTCCCTTTGCCACTAAATGTGGCCATCAGGCTCTAAACTCTGAAACTCCTGCCCTCCTGCAATCTCTGTGACTTCCTCTAGCCCTACAACCCTGCATATTCTCTGTGCTCCTTCAGTTCTGATCTCATGTGTGCCAGGATTTCCTTTGCTTCACAACTGGTAGCTGCCCAGGTCCTAAACTGCGGAATTCCATCCCTAAATTCCTTCACCTCTCAACTGCTACTTTCTCCTTGAGTTTGCTTCCTAAAATCTACCTCTTTGATCAAGCTTTTTGTAATCTGTTGTAACATTGCTTTATGTGGATCAATGGCAATTTTTTTTTGACTCCTCTTAAGTAACAGTTTGCTTTAAGTGCCTCTTTAATTACAATTTGTTGTTATTTTAAATCTTTCCATCTAGCTTTCATCTTTTAAGACCTTCCATAAACCTACCCCTTTAACTGAGCTTTTAGTAAGCAATTCTAATTGCTCCTTCTTTAAGCTTAGGGTCAGTTTTTGACCAATTGTGATTCTTTCCAAACCTATGATCTCTGTCACCAATAAGGACAGGGCAGTAATCACATGGGAACCCCGACACTGCAAATTTCCCTGCAAGTCACACGCTATCCTGACTGGCAAATATAACTACACCTCATGGACTGTGGCAGTTCAAGAAGGTGACTCACCACCACCTTCTTAAGGAAAATTAAGGATGGCCAACAAATGCTGGCCTTACCAACAGTGCTCATATGCAATGAAAGAATCGGAAAATAATTATTCTTGAAAGAAAGGGAAAATTAGAAGATTCTTTCTCACAAGAGCATTTATTAGAATGAAGAGTATGTTACCACAAGTTGATACTAAGCCAAAGACTACAATATAATGTAAATGAAACTCAGTAAGAATTTTGAAAGAAGAATCTTAAGTCAAATGGGGAAAGGCAGGGATTATAATACAGAGCTTGAGTTGAAGCAGCAGCACAGGTGCAGTGTATTAAATGGTCTCTGTTAATACTATAATTTTCATGATTTGATGCTCAACTTACTTCTAGGCATCCATAATTATAATATAAATTCCAGCCTGTAATTCACTTACATGTATTTCAGATTCCAAACAAAAATTGTATAAATCCCATAATTAAATTTACCCAAAACACCTAGGTATCTATCATTATTAAAAACTCTAATTCCTTTGATCAACGTACTGCCTGTTCCTATTATTCTATATGTAAACTATCAGAATCCTTGGACCAGAAAACATCCAGGATACCCTTCATTATTCTATACTTACATCAACTGAATCCATTGATTAGCTTTGACTCTGAGATTTAATGTGCTAATATATGTAAAGGTTTAACAAAAATTTGGTATATATTAACTATGTAAATACCTAATTTAGATTTGTGCCTTTTAATTATGCCTAAGTGCATATTAGTGACATAATTAAAGTTGCATAGAATAAGCATTGCCATTTCCTTCATCTACATTTCTGGTCTCTCTGAGATAAGCAATTTACCTCCATTTGATGCTTATATGGGGTAGTTTCTTTCTTACTGATTCATTGGCATGAGATAAATTGTTTAGTCAGTATCCAAACTCATTTCTTTAGGAGCCTGTCAGTTGTTAGAAGGACTTTCCTTGTTTCAATCTGGTTGAAATATCCCAGCTCACCCTGCCAATTAGTGCCCTATGAAGCTGTAGAATACCTATGAACAGAGATGGGATATATGCTGCATGTCGGCCGACTCAGATGGATAGGAAAGATCCCCAGCACTATTTGAAGAAAAAACAGGAATTTTCCTGTTGTCCTTGCCTTAACCGGAGCCAGCGAAAAGGATCAACTCATGACTCATCTCTGGGTCCTTCCTTTGCACAATTTAGCATGAATACCAGACATACTGCTTGACATGCCAATAACCTCTATTATCAGCACTGCTCATTGGCAGAAGGATTGCTTTGAATTGAGGCAAAAGTCACAATCAAATTGATAGTATCCCCTAAAAGAAATCTAAGATTCATAACTTAAATATTAATAATTTAAATCAAGAGAAAGTTTTAATCCAGCTGGGATGTTACATAGTCTTGTGATGTTTTTGGAACACCTATGGGCAAATTTCATCAATCCTAAAAAAATCATTTATCCCTACCTCTTAGCTTTGGTTCTGCACCATCCCTTTTACCCTCATTGCTTTAATTTTCATAATAAGTCACTTATGTAGCGTTTTACCAAAATATACAACATCCACAAGATTCCCTTCATCTAAACACTATAGGCTGGGATTCACCCAAAAAAATTCAAAGTCCCCAATTTGCAAGAGAAGGGGACTAACACCCGCCAATTTTTTTTTAAACAGGATTTCCAGAATGAATCTCTGATGCTCTGAGCATCACAGAGTGCCTTAGCGGGATTCACTCTGAAAATCTGGGGATGGGGCCTTTTTCTGCTGGGGAGGCCGGCAGCATTGTGCTGAGTGGGACACTGTGTGTGCGCTGATCTGTCAGCACAGAGGTCAGCACAGTGCTGTGGCCCCGCACTGCCAGCCTCCAGATCGCTGGCCAGCCCACACAACCCCACATTGCTGGCCTTACAGAACCTCCCACCCCCTTCCTCTCCAACCCCCATCCCGCCCCTATCGTTGATCTCCAGGACCTCTTTGGGTCAGTCCTGACCCCCTACCTAGCCAGCCCTGATCTCCTGATTCCCCACCCTGGCAGCCCCGACTCCACCCTGACAGTCCTGACCTCTCCCCCCCAACCCCGGCCCTCTAACAGTCCCAATACCCCGACAGCCATCCTCCCTCCCTTGACCACTGATCCCAATGCAGAGGGGCAGTGGGTCCTTCCACCACCAATCGTCCCCCAGTAGGTCTTGCCTCCAATAGACCTCATCCCCTTGGCATTGCCCGATGCCTGGTGGACAGTCCCAGGGTGCCAGGCTGGCACTGCCAGGTTGACATTGCCCAAGGGACACCCCTCCTTACCCCTGACCTCCTGGGAGGGCCTCTGTTCCCTCCAGCGGGGTCAGGCTGCCTGTTCCCTGTTAGTGGGATGCAATTAAAGTTTATTAGTCACAAGTAAGGCTCACATTAACACTGCAATGAAGTTACTGTGAAATTCCACTGGAGTGAAGTCAAGCTATACTGATTTCTGGCGCGGAGTTAATGACACTGGATATCTTAGGCTGGGAGATGCGCAGAGGCCATGACACCCAGCAGGAAGCACATATCATGGCCTCCCCACTGCAGTATGACGGGCTTGGAAAATCACTCGCTAGATTTTCTCTTATAGCTAAATTATTCAAGCATGTTTCAAACAAATCACCTGCACCTTATTAACGTCTTCTTGAATTATGGATTCTGCAAGTTTATCAACAACTGAGGTAAACGAATGACTTTCTAATTTCCTAGCTTTTCCTTCTCTCCTTACATATTGCACATTTAATACAGAGAGCTGTAAAACATCATGGAATTTAGCTTGTTACATTTTAGATTTTGGACATCCAGGGGTTATTTTTAGAACTTCAAATTCAATGTGTTTTTCAAAGCAGTGATTTATCTGTAATCTTGCACCTTGTGTGATGCCTGGGGTGATGCTATCGGCACTGATGACTATCTGTTGCTTGTGTTTGCATTCCAGAATTATTAGATGTTGCAGCAAAAGATTTGCAGATCTTTAACTCGTTCCCACCCAGAAGCATTCCCATTTAAAACTAACTGGAATGTGTAGACATTTTTGATGCATGTGAACAGCACCAGAAATTCCTCCCAGTGTTGCACATAAGCAATTTGAAGCATGAAGCTAGTCATGCCATCTTTGTTTTGGAGTCAGACATTGAGTCACATCACTGCTTTTTTCTCATGTAAATACTGTGAATAGTCTAAGCAGTTCTTCCAGTGAGAGGACATCGTGTTCACTTGTGTAAGCCACCTGGTTAGATTTTGTTATAGATACACAAAAAAATTCATATTTTTCCTAACCTAACAATGGTTTTGTAGCTTTGGTCTTAAAATCAAATTATAGATTGTCCTTCCACAGAATTGTGAATGTCATCATTTACTCACAATTCCCGTCAAGAAAGAATTGACACAGCACCTCGGGTGGTTTAAGGAGAGGGGTGAGGTGGGGGGGAGGTGCAAAAAAATCCAGTGAAAAGGAGAGGACGGTAATAAGAGAAATTGCTGGAATCTTTGCCTGTGTTGTAAAGATTCCTACTGAAATTGTTGTATGTGGTTCCTATGTACACATACACAAGCCCTCCCTCCCCCACTTTGTGCATGATCACCGGCTGATGTTCACCCCTGTTTGAGTTCACAGAGAGGGCTGGTTCCCTCTTGGGGTGGGAAGTTGGAATCGGGACTGTTTCTGGGTCCTGAACCCACCGTTAGAAGATGAAGTCACATTGGAATTTTCACAGGGAGACCCCCGTATTCAACATGGAGATGGGTTCCCAATCCAATTAAGGGTGATAGGTGGGCGGGCTCTGAAAACTGGGGGGTGATGGGGGGTCCAACAAGGTCTTCCAGCTTGAGAGGAGCAACATGGTATGAAGCACGATAAGTACCACTTCAACAGGGAGATGTCCTCTCCAACATTTCTGAAACTTTAAATAAGAAATGGTTGCTGCAGCCAGGCCAGCACTGCAGGGGCTGGGAGGAGTGGAGGCTAAGGGTAGTTCATTTACAAAGCTACCTGTGGCTGCTTTCACAGGCAGGCAGGCAAATGGCTGTCTGGATTTGCCTGGGTGCTGGCATATGGTGATGTGCAGCTGGGTGCCCTGCTCCAAGAAATTAAACTGTCTTTCTCCCCATTGTATATGGAAATTGGAGGGTGACTGGAGGAAACCCCACCAGCCTTGAACATGCCTCGGCAAGAATGGTTGGCACTGAGAATGGGGTCAGGAAATTAGCACACCAACCAGCACCAGTATTTCCAAGACCCATCCACTTCCATCCTTGACCTCGGTGGATCAGAAATCCTGCCCAGAGTATTCAACAGTAAATACAAATGGACATAAAATACCAATTCGGAATTTCATGGATTTGCTCGGTTATTGTTTTTGGGCCTTTTGCCAAGTCGCTGTAGCCACTGATTGTCATGGTGATGCAGACCAGCCAACAGATGATATCACCATTGTAGCAAAAGAATGTTTGGGTTAATAAGAGTTAATGTGAGACTGGGGAAAAAGTGCCACTGACATTACGATGTAGAGATCCATGTAATAGTAGACAGTGCATGGCGAGAGTCTGAGAGAAATCAGCATGAAGGTAACAGGTAGTTTGGGCTATGTAGTTGCCTGTTATTAATAAACATTTATATTCAACCACATAAGCCTCCAGACTGCTTTGTAATATACCAACAGCCTTACTACAATGTGGTAGCAAGAGAAGGACCCAAAATCCAAGACATTAAACAGTAAAGAAACAGCACCTGACGAGCAAAGTGCACTTAATTTGAAGACAACGCTGGAGATTGCCTCGACAACTCCAATGCAAGTGTGGAGGATAAAGGGCAGAAGAAAGTTCCACTATAAAGCTGAAAAGGGCTGCATCAGAGCGCATGGAGCAGAGACTCAAAGGAGCTAGCCGGATCACAAAAGACTGAGCAAAATTCACCAGAAAGCTGATCTAACCAGGCCACTAATCAGACACAGCATGCCAACTGGCCATCTGTTTCTGACTACCTTTCTAGTCAGAAAATATTTAGATACGTAACCATCTTCTAACCTGCCAAATGTCTGAAGCAGCAAAGTTACCAATGGTTGGTGAGTGCCATCATACTCAGTAAATCTGCCTTTGAGGTGATTGGCATGTTTGTGATTTTGTCCTTCCATGAAATGTCCAGAATGTACTGCAAACAGCGAAAATGAAATTTGTTGACTTTCATTTCTCGATAGTCATGAGTTGTCCATGTTTCACAGCCACACAAAGCGTGAAGACCACAGGCTTCATAAAACAGCATCTCATTTTTAAGAATCCGCTTGATGTAATTCCATACACGTTTCGAGTCAGCCAAAGGAGGAAGCTGCTTTCCCCATGTGTGTATCGAGTTCTGCATCAAGAGACAGATTGTCTGTCACTGTGGACCTAAGGTTACAGAATTTGCTTAACCACTTCCAGTGGGGTGTTATTTAGTGTGATCAAGGAAATGTGACACCATATTCCAGAACCAGGGTTTTCTAGATGTCTGTAGTAAGGAAGAACAAGTTACAGGTAGGAAGACAATCCAGGAATCTTTGTAGCTGAGTTTCTGTGTGAAGAATTAGCATGGTATCATCAGAATAGAGGAGCTGTCAGATCAATGGGGAATCTGTGAATATGACAACTATTGAGTTCTAAAACACCTATTCCCCCAACACTTTCTATCTGTCAGCAAAACCCAGCATTCATGTGTTTTTGCCATGACTGAGATTGTATGGCAGACAGAACAGAAACCATGATTCATTTTGATAGGAAGAACAGGGAGTGGCAATATAAATTCTGAAGGGAATACAGAAACAGAGAAACCTGGGATGTGTGTGCACAAATCATTGAAGGTGACAGGCTGAGAGAGTAAACCAGATTCAGGGCTTTATAAATAGGGACATAGAATAGAAAAGCATGGAGGTTATGATAAACCTTTATGAAACAATGATTTGGCCTCAGCTGGTGTATTGCCAGACATTTAAAAACAAGAGAGGATCTTGACAGAGTAGATAGAGTGAAACTGGTTCCATTGGTGGAAAGATTAAGAGCCAGAGGACACCAATTTAAGGGATTGACAAAAAAAACGTGATATGAAGAAGAAAATCCTTTATGCAGCAAGTGCTTAGGATCTAGAAGGCAATGCTTGAATACAGGATTGTGGTGGATTCTGTCATGACTTTCAAAAGAGAGTTGAATAAATGGCTGAAGGGGAAAAATGCAGGGCTATGGAAAAGGGTAGTGAAATAAGACAGAGGGGGCCAAATCACCTCCTTCTGCACAGTAACTATTCTATGATTCTATGTTTCATCTTTTCTCAGTGCTCTTCTGCCACCCTTACCTCCAACCTTCCTTTACAATAAAAAAGGATAATAGTAATTATATAATATAGTTCAAGAAAATCAAAGTAAACCTGACTTACACATGGTGGCTTGTGTCCAATACCTGTCAGACTGAGTGAACCATGATTTCAAAACATGCACTCACTTATGACAGATCATAATTCTTTGGATTCTGTGACAGACCGAATGCCACTGTGTTTAGTTAGCACAGTAAGAAGTCTCACAACACCAGGTTAAAGTCCAACAGGTTTATTTGATAGTAAACCCACAAGCTTTCGGAACGCTGTTCCTTCGTCAGGTGAGTGGAAAGTTCTCATCAGAAACAGGGCATATAAAGGCACACACAGTTTACAGAATACTGATTAGAATGTGAGTCTTTACAGCTAACCTGTTATTCAAGTCTTAAAGTTAGCACACTCATACTTGCTGGGATGTGTGTAACTCTGTTCATACTCACTGCCTGGGATAATTGCATAATTGGATGATAAAAGCAGAAATCAAGTATCTGAATTAGCTGGGTAACCCTAACTCCACAGGTATAACATGTTGCTCCTATTCAATCACACCTTCAGAGAGTTAAGGACTGTGGCTCCTTCAACAAAAGAAAGAAATGTATCTTTGTGCTTTAAATGAATGCTGATTCCAGATTAGTTTGAAAATACTAAAGCAGCAGCTGATTTTCTTAGGATATTGGTTGTGTGTGAACAAACATGCAGAGAAAGATATGAACAAATATCCAAGGAAGAGCCAATCATAATATGGATTTAGCATAAATCTGATTGAACGTACATGAAACCCACTGAGAATAATCCCAGTTTCCACTAGATTCATGAACGATCCTATTTTCGGGTCTATTAAATCACATCAGATTAGATCTCTCCGCTGTCATTCTTGTCTCAAACTGAACGTTACCATGGCAGCATCAAAGAATGTTCCTGTTGGAGCATGCTGTTTCAGAAGACTGGCTGACTTCACTCGATACCTGAGGAGACAAGTTAGTCCCTTTAATAATATCATAACCTTCAAAACTTTCCTTTCAAGGAGGGTGACTGTTCAGAGTGCCCCACCTTGTAAATTGATCTTTTAAAATGAGGCATATAGTCCATATTTATCGCTTTTTGAACTCAGCTCTAATTTCACAAGGTTCAGAGACAGGAAAGATAACAGTTATTAACTTGACTTATACTTCAGAAGTTTGCAAATTCAGAGAGTGCCAGCTTAGTTCGGTTTGCAGCATCTCAGGAAGTTGTGAGTTCAAGTCCATTCCACAACATTAGAACATTATAGAATGATGGAATCCTACAGTGCAGAAGGAGGCCATTCGGCCCATCGGGTCTGCACCTATCAGAATCCCACCCAGGCCTTATCCCCATAGCCCCATGCATTTACCCTAGCTAATTTCCCCAACACTAAAGGGCAGTTGAGCATGGCTAATCCACCTAACCCACACATCATTGGACTGTGAGATAAAAGGGGGGCGGTTTAGAACGGAGTTGAGGAGGAACTTCTTCACTCAAAGGGTGGTGAATCTCTGGAATTCTCTGCCCGTTGAAGTGGTGGAGGCTGCCTCGCTAAATATTTTTAAGATGCGGGTTGATGGGTTTTTGATAGGAGAGGGGATTAAGGGTTATGGGGAGAGGGCGGGAAAGTGGAACTGAGCAGCGACAGATCAGCCATGATCTTATTGAATGGCGGGGCAGGCTCGAAGGGCTGGATGGCCTACTCCTGCTCCTATTTCTTATGTTCTTATGAGAGGAAACTAGAGCAGCCAGAAGAAAGATATGCAGACACAGGGAGAATGTGCAAAGTCCACACAGACAGTGACTCAAGCTGGGAATCAAACTTGGGTCCCTGGCATTGTGAGGCAGCAATGCTAACCACTGTGCCACCGTGACTGGGATTGATTTTTCAGTGCAATATTGACAGAGTGTGATATTGTGAGGATGCCATGTTTTTCATTAGATTTTAGATCATGGATTTGTCTTACCTCTTGAGGCAGACATCAAATATTCCTTGGCAATTTTCACAGTAGAATTTTCTCAGTGTTCTGCCAATATTTTTCCCTTAACCAACACCACAAAAAAGAAAAGATTAATTTACTGTGGTTTATGGCTTTATCGAAGAACCAGCATAGAAACAGTGTGCCAAATGTTTCTTTCTGTGTTATAAACTATAATTCTGCAACTGTTATATTTAACAATGTAATAATAGTGATTGAACTTCAATAAGAACTCATTGATTGTGGAGTTTCTTTTATATGTCTTGAAGAGCTCCTGAAGCATTGTATAAATTCATGTTCTTTCTAATTAGCATCCACACAAGATTAAAATGTGATAAGAGCCTTTGGAAATTCTAAGACAACTTTTTGATGCTATTTTTCTGATCAGTTTACTTCTCATGTTCTCACTCGGATACATCATACATTATCTGTTCCTATCCAAAAAAAGTCCACTTTGTATTTATGAAGCAATGATCAAACAGATTACTTGCAATGATTTCTAACTGAATGCAAATTGCATGTTATTTTATCTGGAATGGGATTTTAGTGAGATTATATGCAAGATCTTGTGAGAAATTTTGTGCATGCTACCCATCAAAGGATGCTGTTGGATTGGAGAGCGTTCAAATTAGGATGATACAGGAAATTCCAGTAATTCAAATTTAATGAAGACTTAAGAAGAGATAATAGGCATTGGAAAAACACAAAGTAAACTAAAAGATCACAGTAAATATAAATAAAGAAGATAATGGACATTAAGCTAGGAGATCCAAATTAAGACACAATGTTCACCTTTGCAATATCTAATGCATTATATAATTCCAAAGCATCTGCCTCAATTATTTAAATATCTATTCAATAGACATCTTATTATATTTTGCTCATAGAATGTGTGCCCCCTTGTCTGAAACTTGCAATTCATTTTGAAACAGTTTGAGAGTTATTTGTTTCTATCATTAACTATTTTCTGCCACTATAAGATCACCTCCTAATTGTCTGCTTTGAAGGTTATAAAGCAAATTTATTCTATTATTTCCTCAGCACAGATATTGGATGTTAAAGCTCTTCCCCTGTTATGCTTCCAGCACCTGAATGTCGTCCCTATGATTACTATACCTGAAATCAGTATTTAAAGTGTGGTTTGATTAGCAAGCAAAATAATTTGTGTGCTTTCCTATGTTTTATACTCAACATCAGTTTCTTTTGAAAGCTATTCATTTTGCCCCTAGCAATCATGACTGCAGATCTGCCGAATGGAAATGGTTGGATATAAGGAACTTTTAATTTGCTCTTTGTGTCGATAAGAACACCAACACCTAATCTCCTGTACTACTTTGACAGTAGAGTTCAAAATTCCAGCTGCTTTGTTGATGTAGCTTGCCATCGTCAGTGTCAAGTCTGCTCTTACGCTTCGATCTCATTCAGCTCTCTTAGTTACTTCAACATTACTCATGGAGAATTGTACGTTGTCCATTTTTCCTCCCTGGGTGCAGTACTTTAAACTTCCCTGTATTATATTTTATCTGTCATTCTTCCACTCATAGATAATCCAATTCATTTCATATTTTCTGAGCTGCCTTCTCAGATTCAGTTGCCTCTGATAATTTGGTACCATCTACAAATATAAGCATTGAACTTCAAAATCTAACTAATTGATTCATGAATTCTCCCATGTCTCCACGGGCAGGTTCAATTCAATGGTTTTGGGGGAATGGGGGTGGTGGGAAGGAGAGAGTTCAGCAGGAGTCCAAATCTCAGCTTCACACCAGCATGAATTTCCAGTAAGATTCCTACTGGTGCCACCATGGCAGATTAGGGAATCTCACTGGAGGCTGGCATGAAACCAATCTGCATCCCGCTAATGGAAGGCAGATAAAGGCCCATCCAGAATCTTTCTGATTCTGCATTACACCAGTGGGAAAACATACTGGTCCAGAATACAGCTGCATTACCATGGTGTGCAAATGTCGGGGGCCTATCTTCAGGACCTTGTTCACACCAAGGACATCCAGAGAAAGGACGAGAGGTCTGAAGCCACTGGAGCCTGGAGGAGCACAGTCCAGGTGGGTCCTCAGGTCCAATGGGGTTGGGCAGGATGGAGGGTTGTCTCCACACAGCAGTTTCAGCTTCATGGATGTTAGACTTGATTCAGAATGTTAGGGTCCTCGCCAAGCACTGGTAAAAGAGCGGTAAATGGGGAGAGGGGCCAAGGATGGTGTGGTGTGAGCAGCAGAGTAAAGGATGGGGGCGAAACTGGGAGGGAGATGAAGATGTTGAAGGGGTTAAAGTTTCGGGGGGCGAAGGTGTCGGTGGGGGCGAAAGTGTCGGTGGGGGCGAAAGTGTCGGGGGGGGCGAAAGTGTCGGGGGGGGCGAAAGTGTCGGGGGGGGCGAAAGTGTCGGGGGGGGCGAAAGTGTCGGGGGGGGGCGAAAGTGTCGGGGGGGGGCGAAAGTGTCGGGGGGGGGCGAAAGTGTCGGGGGGGGCGAAGGGGTCGGGGAGGGGGCGAAGGGGTCGGGGAGGGGGCGAAGGGGTCGGGGAGGGGGCGAAGGGGTCGGGGAGGGGGCGAAGGGGTCGGGGAGGGGGCGAAGGGGTCGGGGAGGGGGCGAAGGGGTCGGGGAGGGGGCGAAGGGGTCGGGGAGGGGGCGAAGGGGTCGGGGAGGGGGCGAAGGGGTCGGGGAGGGGGCGAAGGGGTCGGGGAGGGGGCGAAGGGGTCGGGGAGGGGGCGAAGGGGTCGGGGAGGGGGTGAAGGTGTCGGGGGGGGGAGTTGGCAAGCAGAGGACACTAACTCTAAGCTGCAGATAGATTTTCAACCAGTATACAGAATATTAAACTTGTTGCTGCGGGAATGATCACCTTTCAGTGATAATCCAACTCCTTTATATTGTTATAATCAGTCACTATCATCTCGTATCCTCTGTCATTAATTTATCTCTTAGATTGAGTAAATCCTGAAAACTGATGTTCTGCATTAATGTTGCTGACCTTTTTGAGATATTACATCACTCACTCAGCCTGTTCAATTCAGTAAGATTTCAACATAGTTCTCCCACTGAAACTACTGGTGCCTGCCTCTGCAGCAATGTTCCTACTGGGAAAACTTGCCACGGAAGAGAAGCTGGAAAACTCCAGCCTGTATCTATCCCTAGAAACAGTTATCCTTTTCCCTACTAAATACCTATCTTACTTCTATTCAAAAACGTTATCATCTCAATCTCAGCTGCTCTTGCTGCTAGCCTGTTTAGTTTCAATGAATAAATAGATGAGTTCATGTCTGCTGTTGCTTCTAATGATGAGAAAGTTTCTTTTCATTTTAGATGGTGCATTCCAAGAACTTCAGTGAATGGTCTCCACAATAACAGACTAAAATCTTCATTTCTCATTCAGTCTGCTGGATTGTTAGATATTCTGTGATGAAATGAAGTGTCAGCCCGTGCACTGTTGCATTAATGCTTTAAAAATAACTTGGTTCGCAAAAAGCCCACGACTGCCTGATGTCCTAATTGTTGCCATCCTGTGCCTACAGGTAGCAGAGAAGCGGCATTCACTTATGCCATCACTGCGGCTGGTGTAGCTCATGCAGTGACTGCTGCATGTAGTCAAGGAAACCTGAGTAACTGCGGCTGTGATCGAGAGAAACAGGGCTACTACAACCAAGAGGAAGGCTGGAAATGGGGAGGCTGCTCTGCAGACATCAAATATGGAATCGATTTCTCAAGGAAATTCGTGGATGCAAGGGAAATAAAAAAAAATGCCAGGAGGCTGATGAATCTGCATAACAATGAGGCTGGGAGAAAGGTAAAATCTGTGCATCTTGCACACTGAATTGAGAGAACTTCAATTCCAATGTATCTAATGCATATATAGATTTTTTGTGTGTATTTGTGCTCATCAGTGAGATACTTCAAGATGAAATTCTTGTGTCCCTGCACTGCAAGTCAAGCATTGGTTAGATAAAGTTCAGAGAACTCCTCACGTTTTTTCAGCAATGTAGAGCCCTATACTGCAACAGAATTTCCACTCTGCCTGCTTCGTGCCCTTTCTTAGTGAGACTGCTCACCATTAGTCTTAATGCAGTCATTTTGGGGATAAAATTGAACTGTAGACTTGTGAGCAACAACAGCTAGGCCAAAAATTCCTACATTTGTCTCACTTAGCATTTCCAGTGCGAGTTTGAGAGACACAAGCACTTTTAATTTGTGCTGGACCCAAACATAAGAACATAAGAAATAGGAGCAGGAGTAGGCCATCTAGCTCTTCGAGCCTGCCCCGCCATTCAATAAGATCATGGCTGATCTGAAGTGGATCAGTTCCACTTTCCCGCCTGCTCCCCGTAACCCTTAATTTCTTTGTCTATCAGAAATCTATCTACCCGTGACTTGAACATATTCAAAGAGGTAGCCCCCACCACTTCAATGGCAGAGAATTCCAGAGATTCACCACCCTTTGAGTGAAGAAGTTCCTCCTCAACTCTGTTCTAAACTGCTCCCCCTTATTTTGAGACTGTGCCCTCCAGTTCTGGTTTCCTTTCTAAGTGGAAAGAATCTCTCTACCTCTACCCTATCTAGCCCCTTCATTACCTTGTAAGTCTCCATAAGATCCCCCCTCAGTCTTCTAAACTCCAACAAGTACAGGCCCAGTCTATTTAGTCTCTCTTCATAGTCTAACCCCCTCATCTCCGGTATCAGCCTGGTGAACCTTCTCTGTACTCCCTCCAAGGCCAATATATCCTTTTGCAAATAAGGGGACCAAAACTGCACACAGTACTCCAGTTGTGGCCTCACCAGTGCCTTGTACAGTTGCAGCAAGACCTCCTTGCTTTTATATTCTATCCCCCTCGCTATAAAGGCCAGCATCCCATTCGCCTTCTTGATCACCTGCTGCACCTGTAGACTGGGTTTTTGTGATTCATGCACAAGGACCCCCAGGTCCCTCTGCACAGTAGCATGCTGCAACTTTACACCATTTAAATAATATTCCATCCTACTATTATTTCATCCAAAGTGGATAACCTTACATTTGCTAACGTTATACTCCATCTGCCAGATCCTCGCCCACTCATTCAGCCTATCCAGATCTCTCTGCAGACTTTCCGTGTCCTCCATGCAATTCACTTTTCCACTCATCTTAGTGTCATCAGCAAATTTTGTTACCTTACACTCAGCCCCCTCCTCCAGATCATCTATGTATAAACAGTTGAGGCCCCAGCACCGATCCCTGCGGCACGCCACTAGTCACCAACTGCCAACCAGAAAAGCACCCATTTATTCCAACTCTCTGCTTCCTGTTAGATAGCCAATCCTCAATCCACAAACAGATGCAGTAAGTATTCCAACATATAAGTAAACAGAGAAACATTTCAAGCCCCACCTTTACCCTTAACAATCGCTGCAAGATATTTAAACTGAAGCCAAGGGTGAGATTCAGTGCTTCAACATAAGAATATAAGAAGACAACTCAGCTTGTGCCATTTCTCAGCAGATGGTTTGGCATTTGGCCAAGAAAGGAACAACAATCTGAAAATAGGACTGAAAGGTTTGTTAATCACAAGGATGGAGGGAGCACGTAATCAGATTACAAACTTAATATTTGAAGATAGCCAGAAGAAAATAAAAGACTTGCAATTACCTGGTGCTGTATTACATCTCCCAGAAACATCTCAAAACACCTCACATTTCCTGCATTGCCTCAGTGACTGCATTTCAGAAATGCTTCGTTATCTGGAAAATACTTTGTGATATCTTGAAATTATGGCAGGAAATATGGATAGGATTTTTCTCCTTCTCCACAATGGCGAGAGGTGGCACATGCTTGCTGGCAATGAGAAATTACAGTCCCACTATTGTCAATGGATTTTCCCATTGAACATATGCCTCACTACTGGGAAACCCACGGCAAGGTGTATTGTTGGTGGGATTGTAAGATCCTACCGACAGGAACGGGAGCAAGATTTTGGTATATATAAATACAAGTCCTTCTTTCATGTACAATGAACTATTTACATTATATTAGATTGTAGTTGCTTAATCTGTGCAAACAATCCTTGGGGTGGCATGGTGGCACAATGTTAGCACCGCTGCCTCACAATGCCAGGGACCTGGATTTGGACCAGGAAATGGCAAATGGAATTTAATGTTGGCAAGTGTGAGGTGGTCCACTTTGGTAGGAATAATGGTAGGAAGGACTATTACTTACGTGGCAAAAAACTGCAGCAGGCGACGGTGCAGAGGGACCTCGGGGTCCTTGTGCATGAGTCGCAAAAACCCAGCTTGCAGGTGCAGCATGTGGTCAGGAAGGCGAATGGGATGCTGGCCTTCAGAGCGAGGGGGATTGAATATAAAAGTAGGGAGGTCTTGCTGCAGCTGCATAGGGCATTGGTGAGGCCGCAGCTGGAGTACTGTGTGCAGTTTTGGGCGCCGCACCTGCGCAAAGATATTTTGGCCTTGAAGGGAGTGCAGAGGAGGTTTACTAGGCTGATACCGGAGTTGAGGGGGTTGAGCTATGAGGAGAGGCTGAATAAACTAGGCTTGTACTCGTTAGAGTTTAGAAGAATGAGGGGAGATCTCATTGAGACGTATAAGATGATGAATGGGATGGATAGGATAGAGGTGGAGAGACTCTTCCCGCTCAAAAAAGACAGTAGGACTAGGGGGCACAGCCTCAAGATAAAGGGGGGGGGCGGTTTAGAACAGAGTTGAGGAGGAACTTCTTCACTCAAAGGGTGGTGAATCTCTGGAATTCTCTGCCCGTTGAAGTGGTGGAGGCTGCCTTGCTAAATATTTTTAAGACGCGGGTTGATGGGTTTCTGATAAGAGAGGGGATTAAGGGTTATGGGGAGAGGGCGGGAAAGTGGAACTGAGCAGCGACAGATCAGCCATGATCTTATTGAATGGCGGGGCAGGCTCGAAGGGCTAGATGGCCTACTCCTGCTCCTATTTCTTATGATTCCTGGCTTGGGCCACTGTCTGTGGAGTCTGTACGTTCTCCTCATACCTCTGTGGGTTTGGGTGCTCCGGTTTCCTCCCGCAGTCTGAAAGATGTACTGGTTAGGTGCATTGGCCATGCTAAATTCTCCCTCAGCACACCCAGACAGGCGCTAGAGTGTAGCTAGTAGGAGATTTTCACAGTAACTTCAATGCAGTAAGTCTACTTGTAACACTAATAAACAAACTCAAAACTTAATAATCAGTTCTTTTTTTGGTGTTAGTGGAAAAGTGAATATTAACCAAACCACCAGGAAATCTCCCAGCATTGCTTCATAGAGTTTTTAATTTCCGCATCCGCCACTCAAAGCAGCAAATGGGAGCCCGGATTGAAATTTTATCTGAAGACCCAACAATATGGCAATCCTTAACATCTCTCTGAGCTGAGATACCATGCTGTCAGAGGTTTCAACACACAATCCCCTAGTACTCTGGTATAATCTGCTAAATTGGCACCCTAGCATTAGGAAACCTTAACTTAAATCAAAGTACTATATAAAGGCTGGAAATCTGAAATAAAAACAGAAAATTCTGGAAATACTCTGCAAGGCAGGCAGCATCTGTGGAGAGAAAAACAGAATTAATTTTACAGGTTAGTGACTTTTCAGTAGAACAGGTCATAGTCCTGAAATGCTGACTCTGTTTTTCTCTTCACAAATGTTGCCTGGCTTCTCACTATTATTAAAAGGATCTTATTTTGATTCTCCTTAAAATCAGAAAAATTCCAAGAACAAGTTTCTGAGGAAGTAAAATTATGTGACACAAAAAGAACTTTATGCATATATTGGAAAATTGTTTTTTGCCTATGGTGCCTACTTGTTCATTAACAGAGGTTAACAAGCCCTGGAAGGATGGGTTTGGTTATAGCATTTTTATTGTGTTTCTTGATTTTACTAGAACATTAGTGACTGATTAAATTGACATTGTTTGAATTATCATTATGAATCCAATTCTTAAAAAGTGAATATACTTCTAAGTATTTAATCTAAACTCAGAATAATTTTATCTCAAATTTCAAAATGATCAGCTTAGTGATAGTTCAGTGGTAACATTCTTGCTTTCAAGGCAGAGATGCACAACTCCCAAGCTAATACAAGCTGACACCTCACTGTAGTACTGAGGGAATGCTATGCCATGGGAGGTACTCTAGATATTAAAGGCCTACCTTCTCATAAGAACATAAGAACATAAGAAATAGGAGCAGGAGTAGGCCATCTAGCCCTTCGAGCCTGCCCCGCCATTCAATAAGATCATGGCTGATCTGTCGTGGCTCAGTTCCACTTTCCCGCCCTCTCCCCATAACCCTTAATCCCTTCTCTTATCAAAAACCCATCAACCCGCTTCTTAAAAATATTTAGCGAGGCAGCCTCCACCACTTCAACGGGCAGAGAATTCCAGAGATTCACCACCCTTTGAGTGAAGAAGTTCCTCCTCAACTCCGTTCTAAACCGCCTCCCCTTTATCTTGAGGCTGTGCCCCCTAGTCCTACTGTCTTTTTTGAGCGGGAAGAGTCTCTCCACCTCTATCCTATCCATCCCATTCATCATCTTATACGTCTCAATGAGATCTCCCCTCATTCTTCTAAACTCTAACGAGTACAAGCCTAGTTTATTCAGCCTCTCCTCATAGCTCAATCCCCTCAACTCCGGTATCAGCCTAGTAAACCTCCTCTGCACTCCCTCCAGGGCCAAAATATCCTTGCGCAGGTGCGGCGCCCAAAACTGCACACAGTACTCCAGTTAGATATTCTCAGTTAGATATAAAAGCCCACCTACCACAAATTAATGAAAAGCTGGAGTTCTTCCTGTGTCCTGACCAATTTTCATCCCTCAATCTATGCAACTACAATATTAGAGCCTGCAAATTTGATTTAACTGGGCTTGTGAATCAGTGAAAAACAGCACTGCAAATGCCAATATGGTGAGGTGCACGCTTAGTTTACACCAGAATTGCACTGCACATCATATTGTTTGGGGCAACCCCCCCGATTACTTCAGCAGGCTATTATTCCATCAGTTTGAAGCACCATATCTATAAGTCTACAACAGTTTCTGAGAGGTGGTTTTGATATGATTCCCAATATAGAGGAGATGTTAAACAATCGGTCCAGAGACTCTTCATCCGAAAGCCGGCTGCAGCCAGCATTTAAATTCCCTGTTCTCATTTAGCTCAGGATTAGGAATATTTGCTTAGTTTCCACAATAAGTATTTCCTCCACAATGTGGCATGATAGAAGACCATTTTCCATGCCAAGTTTGCTCAGTTTTTCACACCCTCACATTATGAAATGCCCCAATAACATGTGACACTGCACTAAACAAGGTTATCATGCTAAACACTGGTCCCAAGTAGAACAGATAGATTTGATTGGTAAGCTGCCCTAGGGTTCAAACCTGTGATCTTTGCATTATAAAAGATACTGCCGTGCTGCCTAGCATGAACATTTTCTAACAGCTGAACATGCTCAGCAGGTCGTAATAAGGGTTTATTCAGGGATTGCTGAGTTGAGTTTTGATTCTCAAAGAAATAATCTGTATCTATATGACATCTTATCATGCCTCTCAGAAACATTTCAAAGTTCTTATAAATTATTGAATCATAGAATGATTACAGCACAGAAGGAGGCTATTCAGCCTGTCATGTATGTGTCAGCTCTCTGGAAGAGCAATTAATTTATTTCCACTCCCTTGCCTTCATCCCATAAACCTGCAATTTGTTCCCTTTAGATAATTATCCATTTCCCTTTTGAAAGCATCAACTGAATTTCCTCCACTACACTGTAAGGCAGAGCTTTCCAGAACCTAACCCCTTGCTGCTTAAAAAGGGCTTAAAAAGGGAGGCATGGTGACACAGTGGTTAGCACTACTGCCTCACAGCGCCAGGAACCTGGGTTCAATTCCTGGTTTAGGTCACTGTCTGTGTGGAGTTTGCACATTCTCCCCGTGTCTGTGTGGGTTTCCTGTAGGTGCTCCGGTTTCCTCCCACATGATGTACGGGTTAGGTTGATTGGCCATGCTTAATTGCCCCTTAGTATCCTTGGATGTGTAGGTTAGAGGGATTGGCGGGGTAAATATGTGGGGTGGCAGGATTATTGTCAGTGCAGATTCAATGGGCCAAATGGCCTCCTTCTGCATTGTAGGGATTTTATAGAACTTCTATAGTCTTTTCTTATGTCACCATTCCTTCTTTTGCCAATCACCTTAAATTGGTGCCCTCTGGTTTTTGATCCATCTACGAATAGGAAGTTTATCAAATCTACTCTGCTCTGATCCCTCATGATTTTGAATACTGCTATTAAATCTCCTCTCAAACTTTTCTTCTCCAAACAGTCCCAGCTGCTCAGTATATCCATATAACAGATGTTCCTCATCTTGGAACCATTATAGAGAATCTTTACTCCGCCTTCTCTGAAGCTTTCACATGCTTGAAAAGTGTGGTGCCCAGAAATGGACACAATATTCCAGATGAGGCTGAACTATTGGGTGGGATTTTCCAGCTTTGCCCGCCACTGGGATCATCCAGTCCTGCCGAAAGCCAACCAACTTTTTGCTGGTCCAACACAGGTTTCAGTTTTGCTTTGACAGATTTCAGCAGCATAACCAAAGAGCTTGCCCCAAGTCAGTGCAATACTCCACCTCTGAATGGTTAGAGAGTCTGTAGGGAAACAAAGGTTGGCCCCATTACAATAGCAACTATACTTCAAAGGTAATTAATTCAACATAGCATGCTTTGGGACATCTTATGAAAAACATGGTACAAACTCAAATCTATTTTTTAAATACAGTCCTCCTGTTAGGTGTCACAGAGAGAAAAGATCAGTGCCTGTGAGAAGTGGAAGTTTCACGGTTCTGTGTGCATTCTCTGCAGCAGGTCTTGCCACATCCAGACTATTGTTTTAGTGGGGTTAATCAAATGTTTTATCACTTCTCTGAACCTTCTATATTGAGCCTGCTTCACAATTGTATTATCCAGCTAACATCTGTCATATTCTGCTTTATCTGAGTCTCTCTCTTGTTGTCCAGGGAGCTCTAGATTTGTTTGGCCTATCTTGTCACCTTATAGGAATATACATTAACAGTACATCATGATCTCCTCTTTATAAGGCAGCCCTTTATTCCATTAGTTTTCTCTGCTTATCTTTGATTTTATCTTGGGCCAGATTCATTTTCACCTGGTCCTCTCGCAATAACTATTCTTACTCTGGATTTCTCCTCATCTTTTTCAATAGCCATCCTAAACCTTATGATATGATTGCTGTCCCCCACCAACACTTGATTCACTCCATACCATATTATCTAATTTACTCAGTCAATTACGTTTGTGGCGCAGTCACTCTTATTGGTGAGCATGACAGCCATTTTGTGCACAACAAAATCCTACAATGCATTTGGTTTTTTTTGGGATGGTATTACTTGATCAGATCACAGAGAGAATGCCCTGTTCTTGTCCTAATGCTACCACAGGTTTTATAAGATACCACCTGAAGTGTCAACCTACAATATGTCTCATGTTGAGAATTCAGCTTGTACCCACAACCTTCTGATGCAGAGGATAAGAGAATACCAGTGATCCAAGCTAACACACAGGTTTCAGTTTTGCTTTGACAGATTTCAGCAGCATAACCAAAGAGCTTGCCCCAAGTCAGTGCAATACTCCACCTCTGAATGGTTACAGAGTGTGTAGGGAAACAAAGATTGGCCCCATACAATAGCAACTATACTTCAAAGGTACTTAATTCAATGTAGCATGCTTTGGGACATCCTGCGGTTGTGAAAAACATGGTACAAACTCAAATTTATTTTTTAACACAGTCTTCCCGTTAGGTGTCACAGAGAGAAAAGATCAGTGCCTATAGGAAGTGGAAATTTCACTGTTCTGTCTCAAGGGAGTGGATGTGAAGATGGAAACATCACACTTGAAAGAAGGACAAAAGTAAACTTTGCATACACAAAAGATGCATCAGTTAGCAATTTTACATAAAGTTGAAGGGTTAAGCTAGTGTGGAAATTTCAATGTACAATATGCTCAGCCATTACTGCTACTTGCTGACAGTCTGCTCTTTGGCTAAGGGTTTCCTCAGCACTGGCAGCACACCATTGATTCTGTGGGAATTTGGCTTGTGCACTTTTGGTTTGGTTAGTCAATATGTTAGCTAAACTAACTTTCAGCTAGTTGTCCAGCAAGTATGTTAATAAAAACCATATAAAATGTGAATTATTATTTGTCTTCATTGAATGCAATAACATGGAACCAAATCTTGTATTTTTTTAAGTCAAACTTTCAGAATGTCAATATCTGAAATAGGAGAAATTATCTGTGATATGACTTACAGTTTAAATTTTGTCATGCCAGCTAAGTGCATGAAAGCATGAACATTTTGCACCTAGTACTTAAAGAGTTAAAAATCCAGTCTTTACACACCTATTAAAGACTGGGCATCTATAATTTTATAATGAGCACTTGGCTATTACACTTAATTGGGGTGGGATTTATTTAGTTTGAATGGTACATGGGCAGCATCTGGGTTACAAAACAATCGATAGTTAGGTAAGAAAAGCAGAGATACATTGCTGATTGTTTATTAGCTGATGAACTTACATCATAATTAGTTATTATCCCATTGTTTCAGATGCCCAATCTTTCCAGTTGAAATCTGCATATTGTAACTAGTATTAGGTCATGTTAATATACTATCTGAAGTCCATTGATTGGTTAGTTAGGGGTCTTTGGTTCCTGGCAAAGAGATGAGTGGATTGAAGAACCGATTCATAACCAGCAGTACAGGAACTGAGCAAACACAAACTTCACATTCCGCAAGACATATCCCACATCCCTGATCGACAACAGAAAGAAGCAGAAACAAAAAAAAGTTGCATTCCGAATAACAGTTGAAACTTCTTAACTGTAAGAAGCAGGTGGAGTAAATAGCAAAACTGGTTCACCTTGAACTTGTGTCAAAGACTCAAAATCTGTGATGGGAGAGAACAGGTTGATCCAATTAAAAGGCTGAGCTTGATGCTTTTCGGTAATTTTCTGTCTGTGCAGTCTAAAAGTCTGTCAGTTTACTGGAGCACACAAGCGTTTTCTCACTCATGTACCTTAACACACCTGAGATTTAAAGGATCAACCCAACTGCTGATGCAATTTACCACAAGGTGGTTTGTGGAGTTTGTTTGGTTTAGATTCTGGGAGATTAGCTTAAACTGCTTAACTCTAGTGGCAGAAACTCAGAGCCAGTTTCTGGTGGATCCAATAATTTTGCTGCTGGGTTAAGTAGCTATAATTTAGTGGCTGGCTGATGGACAGCAATTTCCAGTGTACAAGTGCCGCAAACATGGAGAACAAACTGATGTGGAAAATCAAACCATTCCCACTGAATGCAGTAAGGAATGCTGTTCACGTATTCGGGAAAGGAAACCAGTTTTATTTAGTAGCAAAATTGTACCCCTAACCTAAGGCTTCTCTTTCACGCTGTTCCGCCAGCAGGTATTTAGGTGGCGGGGAGAGAATGAAATAGAACAAATGGGTTTCCTGCTGGGTTCTTGCCCCGACCTCTACGATTTCATGCTGGGGCAGGCAAGGCTTGGACAAGGTTGGCAGCCCTTGCCCCAAATGAGAACAGAGAACATAGAAAAACTACAGCACAAACAGGCCCTTTGGCCCACAAGTTGCGCTGATGATATCCATACCTACTAGGCTTACCGATAACCCTCAATTCTATTAAGTTCCATGTATCATCCGGAAGTCTCTTGAAAGACCCTATCGAATTTGCCTTCACCACTACCGACGGCCAATTCATTTCAAATCCCCCCAAAATGACCAAATGAGGATCTAAAGTGGCCAATTATTGACAACTTATGGGCCATTTTCCACCCAGCCTCAATTTCTGGCGCAGGAGAATTTGCTGGGTGTGATGTGAGGGAAACTCAAAAGTGAACAGGTTTAGGCCTCAGGCAGGAAGAAGGGAGTGGTGACTCCATCAGAAGCCCTCATCCAAAGGTCTGGTGGCCACTGGATCTCCGTCCTCCTACACCACCTCTCCCCCAACACCTGAGTCCTGCACTATCCATCCCAAGGCCTTCCCTACCTGCCCTGCCCAGAAGCGCCCCTTTCCATGCACTCCCAGGACCAAAGCACCATGCATTTCATGAATTTCCACTTCTGTCTACTACAGCTCTATTTCTGCATGGTCTAGGGAGTTAATGACCAATCAGACTGGCTGGCAACTCTCTAAGGCAGGGCCTGCTCCCAAGTGGGTTGCGGATGTCCCTTCTGCAGCCCATTAATATTCATTCAAGAATGAAATGGCTGCAGGACATGCAGTGTTGACCGGGGATGTGTTCGCTGCTGACTCGCCGGATGGTGGGAAGGAAAACCCTACTATCTGAAATATCCTGGCCTCAGAGTGCTAGATGCTGCCATTAGGTGTACATCAAGTCAAACAACTTCAAAGGTACCAAAGTTAACTGCCGTGAAACAAAGCTAGTCTAAAAGACATACTGGGATTTTTTAGATGGACCTTCCTCAGAAAATTCCAACATACATTAAGATGGATTCAACATATACAATTTTACTAAATCAAATATAATGAAAATAAAGAATGGAGGAATCACATGTGTAAGGAAAATCCAGGGACCAGGTAGTTACACAACATAGGGAGCTAATAAGGAAACATACACTGAAATGGTTGTGTAAAGTGATGATGGAATAGAGAATTTCAAGAAATCAGTAGGTAGGAGAAAACTTGTAGTATTGCATTGGAATCCTGAGGGTTTAATTCATTCTCATTGATTTAAAGTGGTCTTAAAGAATCCCCCAAAAAAACTGAAAACTCAAGTCTGTCAACGTCTGAACTGCAAAAGGCAGCTTAAAATTCTGCAGGCCAGTAATTGGAATTCAAAGTGAACACTTCACCCATCCACCTAATTGCTCATACTCTGGTCCTTCCTTCCTTCTTCTTCCTACAAATCTAGCCAGACTTGTCTTAACTGAAAAGATAAAATATGGAGGGTGGTTATTTCAAATATTAACAAAAGTTAAAGAAAAAAACGAGACAATACACTGACAGCAAATTTGTTCAAATAAATGAACTGAATAGCTTTTTACAGTTCTATAAGTTTACAAACCAGCAAATTATGCAAATCTTGCCATACCATCAAAGACTAGCACCCCCCAATACTTACTGCAGAGCAACCAAGGATACTTTCTCGTTATAACTCAAATCTCAAATAAAGCCAAACTGAAGTCAAGATATTGATAAAGAACACAATGTCAGTAATTTACGTTCATATGTAATATTTGTTATTCTATCTTCAATAGATTTTGGAAGAAAGAATGAAGTTGGAATGCAAATGTCATGGTGTCTCTGGTTCGTGTACAACCAAGACGTGTTGGACAACTCTTCCCAAATTCCGAGAGATTGGATACATCTTGAAAGAAAAGTACAGCGAGGCTGTTCATGTTGAAGCTGTCAGGGCCACCAGATTACGACAGCCCACCTTTCTTAAAATCAAGAAACCCAGGACCTACCGAAAACCCATGGTCACAGATCTAGTTTACATAGAGCGATCACCAAACTACTGCGAGGAGGACAGCTCAACAGGTAGTGTGGGCACACAGGGAAGATTATGTAATCGCACCTCTCACCATGGAGATGGTTGCGACCTGATGTGCTGTGGTCGAGGTTACAATACCCACCAGTATACCAAAGTGTGGCAGTGCAACTGCAAGTTCCATTGGTGCTGCTTTGTCAAGTGCAACACATGCAGCGAAAGGACTGAAGTCTTCACCTGCAAGTGAGGAAGTAACCCTGACAGAAAAAAAAGACATTTAACGCTAGGGGGAAAAGAGACAGAATGAAAGAGAAACGGAGAAGAAAGAAATGAGAAGGAATCAACAAAAGAAGAATGGAATTTAATACCAATCTACCACAGCATCAGTATGATATCTACTTTTTAAAAAAATGCACTCTTTGCTTAAAAGGATGTTATAGGTTGGCTGCCCTTTCCGTCTCATGACCATTAGACAAGAGGAGTCAGATGCAATTTGACATTAAGTAATACCAGTGTGAGTCTGCAACAATTGCAATGCACTCTGGGAGCTGCAGTCCATTCTTATGGACAGTATTATTGATATCTGTATGGCAAGTAGTGGGTGAACAAGCTACAACTCCCAGAATGCTGTGCACTTTACAATCTCTTCCCACTTTCATATTCTCCACAAGAAATTCTGCTCAACAATGACACAATCCTATGCTTTGAGAAGACAAAAATAATACTTGCACACATCAAACAAAAGTGTGGAGCAAAATGAGTGACTGAATACTAGGAGAGTCAACGGATGGCAAAGGAACACAAACATTGTTCAGTTCTATTGAGGACTGGAAATGACTGAGTTGCATCATCTCAGAAATGATGTGCTGACATTCAGAGTAAAACAGGAAGACATGCAGATCGTTTCTTTTGAAAATGACTAAATATGTGTCTTGTCCAGTTTCACTGGAGCTGTCTGGATACCTAAAGAAAATTTTATTTATGTTATAGAATGAAAGTAAAACTAAGCACTAACGGGTAGTAATATTGTAATTTTTTAAAGGTAAACTTGTTAGATTCTTTCCTGACTTATAACACATTCATTTGGATATTTCCCCAATATTTCTCTGACAGTACTCTGCATATACATCAATTGTTTAACAAGAAGCATGGCTGGACTGATATAGAGGGAATCATGAACAAATTAATTTTAAAATTTACATCAAGGTATTCAAAGATTCAAATATGCTTTAAAATAATTAATTTATTTTGAAAGGAAGTTCCTGAATGCTGGGACAAAGGGATAGTATATGCTACAGGTATGGCTGACCATAATTATTGACAAAAAATGTTTTTTTATAGTTAAGGAAATCTCATTACCCAAGTCAATACACGAATACTTGATCTATATTGTTCTTCCACTTACCTCTGGTCATGTTACATTTTTCAGAAATGGGACATCCTCGGAAAAGTGATCTTGGCTGAAATTGTGTCCTGTTGGTTATTACAATAAGTATTTCCCTAAGTGGCTGTAATCCAATGCCCATTGGTTGGTCTATATGTAGCTTTGTTCCCTCACCTCATTCATTAAGCAGAATACAATGCACTGTAGGTTTCAGTAGGTGCTTTCTCATTTTACCTACAGTATATCTGACCTATTGATGTTTGTCATGGGAGCAGACAGCTTAAAAACTAACTCTGAGTTCTAAAACACCATACATCTTACAGTTTGATGAGATAGATTTATTTCATCCTTCCCATGGTTCCCTCTTTTGGTCCCCATTTCTCTTTTGCCTCTTTAGTTACAAAGTGGAAACAAATTGCCACTTCAGGTTTGGCCAATGAAAGGTATGGATTTGCTCAGGCAGCCGAATGGACCCAGTCATGTCCACCCTGGAGCATATAGCACATAGAGCATCACACCTCAGCAGACTGTCATGCTGTTTGCATTCTCTTATTGAAATCCCTTGCATGGCTGGGGGAAGGTGGAGATTCAGGGAAAGGGCAAGGCTGGAAATTGAACGTGGTACCCTCTGGTATACCATTTCCAGAGCTTTGAGGCCACGCAGGAAGCCCTATTATGCATAACAGCATGACTGAGAAACTGAAATGAGATGACTCATTGTGTTTAAATAAACATCTGAACAACTATACTTCCTCTCTTGGTCCTTACAATTTCCAGACTGTAATCAATGACCAAATGCAAACATTGTCCAACCTCAATTTTGAAAGTAGCATTCCTTCCTTTTAAATTCAGTATCTGGTATCTTCCATTTTTGACACTGTCCTTCACCTGATTGAGCAGTATAGATGGGAGCGTGGATGATGGCACAATTGATGTCAGTGTCAATCCGTGTGAGTTAACAGGAAAACTGCTACCATGATTATACTTCTAAAATTGACTGGCACTTCTTCATTAAGTTGTATCTGTATTTGTACAATTTACCACTGCAAGTACACAGAGTTCTGCCATTTCTGCTTTTCCTTCCACAATTCAACCTTTTGAATTAATTGACCAAAAACGCACACACACTAATTACTAAGTGCTGAATGTGGACCCCAAACTCTACCATAGACATAGGACTAAAGAACATGCCTAAATGTCAAACAGCTTTTCATCAACCCTTTGGACTGAAAGCATAATTCAAGGAGACATTCATTCACTTTCCAGTGAACTTATTTGAAGTAAGGTCTTCCTGTATTAACGGTCCAGGAGTGAGAATTTTGTTGGCTGTCACAGACTCAACAGGTACAAACATTCAAAAATTTTAGGTATTGTAAAATCAAACTCTACCCATCAGAGGGCAATAATATTGTACTAATCTCAGATCAAATATATTTTTTCAGGTAAATTATAAACAGTTCTTTCTTTGCTTCCAGTTGCTTGCTCACAAGAAATAATTCAGTTCAAATATTTGTGACCCAATTTTTGCTGAGATTGCAATAATCTGTAAACCTTCAGAATTATTCACCGTGATCAGTGAATCCTGTGTAAAAGCTCTCTGCTTTCTCAAACACATATATCCATATGATATAGGATTCATCCAAACATAAGAAGTTGTGATCTATGTTTGCTGATTGCATCTGAAACGTTAACAGGTTTTACAATCGTCTTCAGCACCCTTAGAGAGAGCAAAACCTCCAGCTTGAATTTGTGTGTCAAGTAACATTGAGAATGGACTCTGTTGTTGTTTTACAGCTGTTGAAATTGTTGGCTGAAACCCATTGCCTAGGCTCCTATAAAACACCAGTAGATATCACATCCAAAGAAGCATGAGCCATCATTTCAGGACAAATGAAGGGGAGGAGGATTTTGGGGTGGAACAAGCATCTCAATTCTATGGGAAGCCAGTCCTATTCTGATGATGTACAGCTGAATTGTTAGTAGTTCAAAACAGTTGAACATCATAAAAACCATAGAGATGTTATGGCACAGGAAGAGGCCATTCAGCCCATTGCATCTGCACTGGCTGAAAAAACTAACCACCTATTCTAGTGCCACCTTCCAGCACCCGGCCCCGAGTCTTGCAGGTTACAGCAGCTCAGATACAGATCCAGGTATCACCTCAACCACCAATCCAGGCAGCAAACTCCAAACACTCATCGCCCTCCAGGTGCAAAAGCTTTTCCTAACATCCTATCTAATCCTTCTACCAATCACCTTAAATCTGTGTCCCCAATAATCGACCAATCCAGTAGGGGAAACAAGTCTTTCCTATCTACTCTATCCACGCCCCTCATAATTTTGTACACCTTAATCAGCTATCCCTCAGCCCCCTCTGCTCTTAGGAAAACAACCTTAGCCTATCCACACCTGCAATTTTCCAAGTCCTAACAACATTCTTATAAATTTTATCCATATTCTCTTCAGCGGAATCATGTTCTTTCTATAATGTGGTGACCAGAACCGTACGCAAAACTCCAGCAATGGCCGAGCCAGCATTTTATATAGTTCCAGCATTACATCTCTGGATTTGTATTTTATACCTATCCATTATCGGAAAGCATCTTAGCATCTTCTTCACCATCTGGTCTATCTGTCCTGCTATCTTCAGGAACCTGTTGACTTGCACTCCAAGTTCTCTCACTTCCACTACCCCTCTCAATATTCTCTCATTTATTGAGTATTCCTTTGCTTGGTTTGCTCTCCCAACATGCATTACCTCATATATCTCCAGATTGCATTTCATTTTCTGTTTGTCCGCACTCAACAAATCCATTTATATCATTCTGGAGTCCAGAGAAATCCTCTTCACTATCAGATACAGGGCCTGATTCTTGTGTCACCTGTAATTTTCCCAATCATGCCTCCCATATTTAAATCCAAATCATTAATATATACCACAAACAGCAAGGACCCCAACACTAAGCCCTGCAGAGGAATGGGCACAAACAGGGTATTTTGAAGTCAGCAGGCTGTGGCTAGTGGAGTGCCACAAGGATCAGTGCTGGGGGCTCAGCCATTTACAAACTACATCAATAACCAGAGGAAGAGACAGAGGACACAGAAAGGCTGCAAAGAGATAACAGATAGGTTAAGTGAGTGGGCAAACTGATGACAGATGGAGTATAATATAAGAAAGTGTGAGGTTATTCACTTGGGCTATAAAAATAGAAAAGCAGAATATTTATTTAAATGTGTGAAATGTGTAAATACTGAGATTCAGATAGAATTGGGTGTGCAAATACAAGTAACGTAAAAGGTTAGCGTGCACATAAAACAAACAATTAGGAAGGTAACTGACATGTTGGCCTTTATTAGAAAGGGATTGGATAAGAATAAATAAGTCTTGCTACAATTGTACAGAGCTTTGGTAAGACCACATCAGGAACACACTGTGCACCTTTGGTCTTCATATTCAAGGAAGGATATACTTGTATTGGAGGTGGTACAGCAAAGGTTCATTAACTTGGATCCTAGGATGAGGGGGACTATCCGCCTGTTAGGAGCTGAGTAAGCTGGGCTTATAGCATGAAATTGGAAGAATGAGGGGTAAACTCATTGAAACATACACCATTCTGAAGTAATTTGCTTTTGCCTTAAGATTCTGAACGGGTTCCTTTGGGTGCATGCTGAGAGATTGCTTCCACTTGGGAGACATAAAACACAAGGGCTCAGGCTCAGGAAGAGAGATTGATCATTTAGGACTGGGGTGGCATGGTGGCACTGTGATTAGCACTGCTGCCTCACAGCACCAGGGACCCAGGTTCAATGCCGGCCTCCGGTCACTGCTTGTGTGGAGTTTACATGTGCTCCCAATGTCTGCGTAGGTTTCCCCCGTGCACTCCGGTTTCCTCACACAGTGTAAAGATGTGCGGGTTAGGTTCATTGGCCATGCTAAATTGACCCTACTATCAAGGGGATTAGCAGGTGAATATGTGGGGTTACAGGAATAGGGCCTGGGTGGGTCAGTGCGGACTCGATGGGCCGAATGGCTTCCTTCTGCATTGTAGGGATTCTATGACTGAGATGAGGAAATATTACTTCACTAAAACTCTCAAAAGAGTTGCAGATGCTCCATCATTGAATAATTAAGGCTGGGCAAGATAGATTTTTGGTCTCTCAGGGAATCAAGGGATATAGGGAGCGGCTAGAATGGTGCTGGAAGCCCAAAATCAGCCATGTTCGTGTTGAATGGCATGGCAGGCTTGATGGGCTGTATGGTCTATTGCTGCTATTTCTTGTGCTCTTGTGTTCAATGCTTTATATTGTAACAGAAGTACAACATGCCCTACTCCACCTTCTTTTAGGTTCAGATAGCACAGATTATTCTCACATTGAAATGGTAGTGCTGAAGGGATCTATTTCAAGGCCCCTTTTAAAAAAATAGGCAGAGATGTAGTAGAATAACCCCATGGCATTGAATGTTGGTATACTGACAAATATTCTCACTGGATATGTTTTAGTTGTTTCAAAATCTTATTTTGCAATATTTCTGCTGACAAATGCCCCTTTCAAAGACTCATGTTGCAAAGACACCACAGCAAGGCACATTCTGGATGCAGATAGGGGTCTTGGGTAGAGAGGTTGTGTTGAGATGGCAGCGTGGGCTCATTGGGCCGAAGGGCCTGTTTCCCAGGCTGATTTTGTTCTTTGTTCAAATTGTAACTTTTCTTGGGTAAATTTGAAGAAGTTGTAAAATGAGAGCATTGTGTTGATGTGCTGCTCAATTTAAGTGGGAAACTCCACAGGATGTCTTGCTATGGGATTGAACATAGCCCTCAGTTTTAATCATCAGATTCATTGGGACAACAGGTTAACATTTTGGATCTACTTTAAGCTCAGGCACTCAGTTTCCATTTGTATGGGATCTACTAAGGGACATCCAATGATTTTTCCCCCTTTTTTCCAATATTTATAAAGAAGCAAAGGGAATAAATTACTTTACAAAGCTCCCAAAGTACCAGATTCCCAAATTTCACAGGTGTTAAATAAACAGCCTCATAGATGCCAAGAACTTGTGCGGCTGTTTAATGATTATAATGAAATCAATACCCTACTGGATACAGAGTGCAATAATGTGGTGAGATCCAATTCACAAAACATGAGCAGTCGATGTTGGATAGCGTGAGTATTCATAGGAGCCCTGTGCTTTCTCCCCTTTGGGACCAAAAATCATTGGTACACAAGTCACCGCGATTAAATTCTTTTGAGGCTGGTGCTAACCAGACAGATTCCTGGGGTGGCAGGACTGACATGAGAGATTGAGTTAGTTAGGATTGTATTAGCTGGAGACCAGAAGAGGAGGGGACCTCATGGAAATGTATAAAATTCTAACAGGACTAGACAGGATAGCTGCAAGAAGGTTATTCCTGATGATGCAGGTGTCCAGAACCAGTTTGAGGATACAGGGTAAACCTTTTAGGACTGAGATGAGGAAAAATTTCTTCACCCAGAGAGGGGTAAGCCTGTGGATTTCAGTACTGCAGAAAGTCATTGACACCGAAACATTGAATGTTTTCAAGGAGCAGTTAGATATAACACTTGAGGCAAAGAGGATCAAAAGGACATGGTGGGGGGAGTGGGCGGAGGCAGGATCAGGCTATTGAATTGGATGATCAGCCATGGTCTTAATGAATGGCAGAGCAGGACTGAAGGGCCAAATGGCCTCCTCCTACCCCACTTTTCAATATTTCTATGTTCGTTGGAGCCATTGGTCTGGGAACAAGCTGGCGTTACCTGCCTGAGCAAAAATTGCAGGAGACCTGCAAAAACGTTTTAAAATATACTTACCAAAAAGAACATGACATAAGTATTCTGCATTAAGTTTGCTGATAATTTCATTTATTGGGTTAAAATGGTTTGTGATGGGGACAATCTGTCATTGAAGATCATGACATCATATTGGCATAGAATACTTATATTTTGAGCTGGAATCCTCCAGAATAAAATGTAAATCCTACTAAATTGATTTGCAATTTCTAGTTGAGTTGTATGGTGGCTCTTTTTGGATTTTTAAAAATGTACATTTTTGACGATGAATGAAAGGCTCACATGGTGTATTTTGGAACTGTGGGTGTTTAAGTGATGTTAAAGTTCAGTTTCACATATAGACCAACCAAGAGATAACCCAGCATTCTGCTAACTCAGATCCAGGGCAGTTCTATTTGAACAGCAGCGTTCTACCTGGCATGTAAAAAATTTTCATTGCTAGTTTCAGCAATGAGCTTCCCTCCATTTAGAAATCCAACTAAGTATATTTTCAAAGAGAATATTTTTCTATTTGATATTTTATTTATATACTTGCAAATAACCACGTACCTCTTTGTAACTTGTTTCTTCTTAAAATTGTTATTCTCATTTTTGCAGGTACACTTTTTTTGTTCGAAAATGCAGGCATATCACATGGTGCTTCATAAGCAGTCAATGGCAGGCGACACTGCCACATTCAACTGGTTTATGCTTTCACTTCTTTTCCTGTATCTGAAAGGCATAACAGGGAACTATCGGAGCAGAAATAAGATGTGTTTTGTTAGTTGTCTGAAGCCCTAAGGACCGGAACCGGATAACCCCTGATATTATAGCCTGGATTGACAGAAAGTAAATCCGTTTCTTTCTGACAAACATTTCACCATTAAAAAATATGAGATACACAAACGGGCTTTGCTGTGTGGGTGCTTTGCTGTAAGGCTAGTATTGTCAAAGTGTCAGAATCATTAGCTCATTGGCATATATTCTGCAAGCTAATGCTTCTGGTGTAATTCACCGCGGGGACGACGTGTCTGCTGCTTAAATAAAACCCAGACTGAAAAGAGAGAAAAAAAGTGCTAAAAGTGACAGGACTGGTGAAACAGAGTCAATACTCTCCCAGCCAGGGATCTGCAGTAGTCTCTCATCCCTGCACAAGTCCAATGAGCCCTCCTCAAAACGCCTCCTGGCCCCTTTCTCCCTCAACTCTTCCCCACAAAGAAATTCAGTGCCGTTGGTCCCGCTTTCCCAGCCCCTCGACCCCCCGTCTCCTTCAAGTCTTGTTGTGTTTGTCAGAGAAGCCGCCCAAAGATATGTCAAGCAAATATAAAAACAAACTCAATCCGTGGACCAGAATTCCTCCTGCACATATTCGCATATTTTTAAAAGTGTTAGCCGAAACTAAAAGAACAAAGCAATGTGAAGTTTGCTGACTTCATAAGCATGCAGACTACAGGTAGAACGTGCCTGACTCGTAACTGCATTCATCTGCTTTTTAAGAAGCTGATGGATTTCCACCTTACACGGGCTCTCATTCCAGATTCACGTTTGATAGGCTTTATCAATTTGGAGTCAGATGTATTCAAGATTCAATTTTGCACTAATCCTAAGAGTTAAGAAATAACTTTTTAATGGTTGAATGAGTAAGTGCAATGCATTATGAGGTTCAACTACAGGAGGACAAGGAAAAGTCACAGATCGGGTATCTGGTTCCATGCTGAGTTACCTGCTCAGAGATCCTGATATAATTCATAGATTGTTTATATACAGCATCACATCAGAACACAAAATGAAGCACCATGATTGTTATTGTAAGCAAACATTCTGCACCAGCATTGTGCCACAATATCCATCAAAAGAAGATTTAGCTAATCTAGTGATATTGGCTGAAGTAAAACTGCTAACCAGACAGTTGGGAACTCCCATACACTTTTTCAGAGAGTGACAAAGATCCTTATCATTCACCTCAGCCAGCGGAACAAGCAGACAGGGACTCAGGTTAACATTTCATTCAAAGGATAACATCTGTATTGATGCTATCAATACAGCACGGGAGTATCAACATTGATTATGTTCCCCAGTGAGAAGCTTGAACCAAAAAACCTTTTGACCCAGAGATGAATGGGCCATCATCACAGCAAACTGATACAATAGGGATGTTAACCAATTTATTCAATCTCTCTACATTAGGAAAGGGGAAACAGTAACTGAAAGTCACGCAGTGATCCTTGCTGGAAAATGTGCACGTGCACAATAGGCCTGCTCAGAAAAGGGCTCTGCTGAGCTGCTCGTCTTGTGGAAAGGTAAACAGAAAATTCGACACTGCAGTGTGTATTACTTGTTGCTAGACTAATTATTTAGAAAATCTGAGTTCAAATTTCACCATGTTAGTTTGTGAATCTGAATTCAGTTTTTCAAAATATGTAAATAAAAAATATCTATTAAAATGACCATAAAGCCTTTTTACTGTTATAAAAGCTGGTTATTTGGCAGCCTTCGATCTCATGAGATGATGGTTTGCACCTTGACTATTTTAAACATCACTTGACGTGGTTCAGGAGCCTCACTCTGACATGGCAGTCTCTGCTGCATTCACTGCAGAGGAAGACAGTGGGCCAAGAGGTGCACGATTCATTGGCCTCTGCTTTCTCTGTGTGTTCTTCTTGGTGAGCTGTGCTTCCTACTTCTGCTCATCGTTTCCAATGCCATTCCAAATAGTCAGTCTCCATATGTCATAGTCATCGGCAACTGTCTCCCAGTCATCATGTCTGCCATCTTGATGTTTCACTTGCAGGTGTCCATGTAGTGGAGGTATGGACACCCAGCAGCTCCTGACTGAGTATTCCGTTTACTGTAAGGACAGTCTTTGGATAAACAACCATCATCAATCTAATGAATATGTAAGTCGGCAACCTTTGTAGATGAACTGAAGCCACATGTCAGCAACAAAGAATATGCCAGTGTCAGTGTTCAACCATATTTGACCCCATATTTGATCTCAATGGGTCCTGATGTTGCCTGCCATAATCTTAGTCATCACGTTGTCATGGAAAGAGGAGAGCATATGGAGCAGCTTGGGTGGGAAGCTAATTTTCTCCAGCAGCTTAAATAGACTGTCTCTGCTCATAAGGTCAAATGCCTTTGTGAGATCGATAAAGTTAACATATAGTGGCCACTTTTGTTCACAACATTTCTCTTGCAGTTGTTAGACAGAAAAAATCATCTCCATTGTAGATTGTCCAGTTCTGAAACCACACTGGGATTCAGAATAGATATATTCAACCAAAATCTGCAATCTGACAACATGGGAAAATACTTTTCCTACAATGGCCAGCTTTAGTTGTTGTAATTGCTGCAGACACCCTTATTCTAGTACAGGGTCACAATCTTTGCATCGGAAGTATACAGAATGATTGTCCCCTTCCTTCAGCCGAGACAGAGAGGTTTGTGCAGACATTGCAGGCTTGCTGGTTTTCTATGCTTGATGAGCTCAGGTCATATAGCATCAGCATCTGGAGCTTTTCCCACAGCAAGAGAGTCAATAGCTTTGCTAAGCTCTTCCACTGTGAGTTCAAAATCCAATTCTTCTATGGCAGGCAGGCAGGCAGGCTCCCTATAAAGTCTAGAACTTCCATGGTGACTATGTTCTCTCTGGAGTACGACTCAAGTTAGTGTTCCATCCATTTCTTCAACAGTTTATTGCACTTGTTGATGATTCATCCCTCCCCCGCTTTGTTTTCAATGGAGCCATTTTCAATGCTGTTGGATCCGTTGCCTTCTTGATCCTATCATACATTCCTCCAGCATTCCCTGTGTTGAAGGATATCTGAATATTTTGGCACAGTTGTAACCATTGGCGCAGTGCCTGGCAGTCTGTTGGACTTTACTTTGAGTAGCTCTTAGTGAATTCAGAGTCTGCTTGCTCAGGTCTCTCTTGTAACAGAGAGAGGATTGCTTGACTTCAGTGTCAGATTCCATCACAGCAATGTTAACCTTGAACCAGTCAGCGTTTTTTCCACTCTTGCTTCACACATGTTGAGAGTGTGGTATTGTTAATGGTGTCTCAAACTGTGTTCCATTTAACTTATGCACTCTGTGCATGAATGCTGGGAAGTGCCTGTTCAATCAAGACAAGGAATTGTTTGTTCTTATCTGGGTAGGCACTATGGCTTATGTTGACACAAAGACAGTCTTTCTGCTTTGAATGTAAAAGCTTCACTAGTTGCATCCTAACCCTTGGGAATGATCTACGTAATCAGCGCGATAGTAGTTACATGTGTTGGGAATCCCTCGAGGACAGTCCTATCTGGTGATGATCGGGACTAGCTGGTGCCAAGGCCCTGATTTTGGATCTCTCCAGGGCACCTTGTGGCACAGTGTGTTCCGCCTGGTTTACCAATGTCCTTTCAGCAAGAAAACATGCAGCCATTTCACAGTCTAGTTTATGAGTAATTTCAGTCTGGATGTGACTGGTTCTTAATTGCCCTCTGTGGTAAAGCGAGTATTAGAGTAAACCTGTTCAAGAAGGTAGCCCACTACCACCTTCTCAGCTTAACAATGGATGGACAATTAATGCCAATGATGTGCACACTCCAAGTATAAATACAAGACAATTAAGTTTACAGATTAAGTATGACCAATTGGGGCACAGTAAAAGGGAATCTTGATACCTTTAGAACATTTAGGAAAGAGGGAAAATGTTTTAAAAATTAAAGGCAATAGGCCTTGAAATGTGAGACTCTGTAAATTCCATCACAAGGTTAAACTGTATGCTTTTGCCAGTAGTTACTTCCCCCGCCCCATGAGAATAATTGTCTGTCACATGGTTGGCTCAGCGATACAGTATTTGAATTTTTCTGTAGGGGAAAATCAAGATCTCACCTGAGCAGCTCATGTTGCAAATTCCACTTGCACTGAACCGGCAATGTGAGTTCATCTTGATCACAGAGTCAGGGACCAGCAACCTCGGATCGCATGTCAGCTTAATTCATGACAGAAGAAAGGGCTGAATTTAATAGCCATGTAACAATAATGTTAAAGCTGCCTAACCTCTCAGAATATTTTAATTACAGGAATTCAATGAGGAACACAAAACTATGAACTTTCTTTTTTAAACAATTGACAGCAATTATTTTGTTGTGGTTTAAAAGTTTGGAAAAAATGTTGATCATGTTACAACCGGGAGGAAGGCGTTTCTCTAACTCCACTACTCCACAGATTGTACCGTAAGTGTAAATGTTTTAGTCACTCACCAAAATGGCCAGTTGTTTACTTTTGCTATTGTTAGAGCTGGAATAAAAGAGACTTTAACCAGGTTCCTTTCAATAAACTCAGAATTATTGATTTATTATGAAACAAAACATTTTAAAAATAAGTTACAAAAACTGATTGACATATAATTTGTAACCCAGAAGTGTAACTATATACCCCTCTAAATCTTAACACATGATTACACAAAAAAAGACATAACAAATAAGGTGTTGACAGAAGTTGGTGTTCAAAGGAAAAAAAAAACACCTTTTAGGAAAAAGCTGGGAAAACATTATGAAAAGGATAAAGCTTGAGGGGTTTTGACGCTTTTGATCTGTGGCGATGGATCACTAGTCACAATATTTGCCTGGAAGTTCTTTCCAAAGGAGCTTTGGTGTGGAGTTGAACAGGGTGGGATTGATGTCTCTCGTCTTAGCTTCTCAGGTTTCCAATATAGATGTGTTATACTGAGATAAGGATTTCTAAGTAGATAATGACAACTAATCTGAATTTGAGACAAGGTAGGGAGAGAGAGAGTTGGGAAACTTTTTCTTTTGCAGTCTATTTTCAAGTCCAAAAAACAGATTCAAAACAGAAATTCACCTTAGTTGGTGGTTTCCAGAAAATCACCAGGCCTCTCACTAAGCCTCTGGAAGCAGTTGTTCTTTTCTTCAGCAATTGAAGTACAAATAAACAAATAGTTCTTATCTCCTCAGGTGCCTTGCTGGTCATTTAGCTGAAGCCATTTGATTTACTGGAAAAGACAGTTTTCTCACAGTCCAAAGTGAAATTATAACATAAAAAAAAACCCCAAGTCAGTTTCTAAGGAAGTATCCAAATAATATTCTTCCAATTAAAAAAAGCAGTTTTGAAGATTTGCATTCATAGCAATCCACATTGAGTGAGAGTCAATAACACATTATGGGGTTGACAGAACATTATAAATAGCAGAGTAAAACTCAAACAGTTTCCCAAAGGAACCATGGGTGGCACGATAGCACAGTGGTTATCACTGCTGCCTCACAGCTCCAGGGATCTGGGTTCAATTCTCTACTTGGGTCACTGTTTGTTTGGAGTTTGCACATTCTCTGTGTGCCTGCATGGGTTTCCTCCAGGTGCTCTGGTTTCCTCCCACACTCCAAAGATGTGCGAGTTAGGTTGATTGGCCATACTAAATTGCCCCTTAGTGTCCTGGGATACATAGGTTAGAGGAGTAGCAGGGTAAATGTGTGGGTGACAGGGATGGGGCCTGGATTGGATTGTTGTCGGTGCAAACTTGATGGGCTCGAGTCGAATGGGCTGCATTGTAGAGTTTCCAAGGGTTTCTAATGTGAACCCTGAAGTGTGGCGGAATATACTCTAGAAGATACACCTTGAAACCTGAAAGAAAAATATTTTGTGCACCAAAAGAAGAAAATAATAGCTTGCATTTATATTGTGCTGTTCATGACCACCAGGAATCTCCAACCACTTTAAGGCCAATCATGTGGTTTTGAAGTGTAGTCACTGTTGAAATGTAGGAAATGTGGTTGCATTTGGCTGCTCTCACAAACAGCAATGCAATAATGGCAGTTCTTTTATGATGAATGATGGATAAATATGGAGCAGGACACTGAGGATAACTATCCTGCTCTTCTTCAAAATAGTGCCATAGAGTCTTTTACATCCACTTGAGTTGGGGTGGGGGATGGGAGGGTTCTCAGTTTAATGTCTCATCTGAAGGATGGAACTTTCAACAATGCTGGACACATCCAATTATGCACTGGAGTGTCGGCCTTGATTTTTGTGCTCAAGCTCTAGAGTGTGACTTGAACTCAGAACCTTGTGACTTAGAGGTGAGAGTGCCACCAACTGAGCCAGGGCTGACACTAAATGGGCATATTGAGCACATCATAAGAACAGGAGTAAGCCATTTGGCCTTTTCAACCATTCAACAAGTTCAAAGTTGATTGGCATTCTAAATCCATATAGCTGTCACTGTCCATGTTCCTTAACACCTTTGATTCACAAATGTTGGTCTTTTTTCAGCATACCTATGCACACACACCTATAGTGGGGAAGTGGTGGAAGGATTCCCGGGCTGATAATGCTCCTCTCATGGCCAACAATCCTGGTGTTGGACTTGAACCCAAAGCTTCTGGTCCAGTGATAGGGACACTACCACTATGCCACAAGACCACCTAATAATCTATTAATGCCAGTTTAAAGGTTAACAACTGATCTAGCATCAATTAATGTTTATAGAAGAGTATTCCAAACTTCTACCACTCTTTGTAGAAGTGATTCCTAATTTCACTACTGAAAATCTGGCTCCAATTTTTAGCCCTCTGTTCTTAGACTCCTTAATCAGCAGAAATATGACTGAAGCTCCAAGCATGTTGCATCTCACATGTTTCCAGTAGCCACTTCAACTGAGACAGGAAGTTCTTTTGTCAGAAAGAGGTGGAACCTTTATATCCATATTCTAATATTGGGTGAGGGTTATAATATAGATGCTCATGATACTTCTAGCCTTCACACAAGATCTAGACTCAGTCATGCAAAATGTTCCTAAACAATGGATATTTACTTTAGTAAGTGATTTTTTTTATTCTTTCACAGGGGAAGTGGGCATTATCATCATAAAAATCATAGAAACTCTACAGTGCAGCCCATTTGAGCCTGCACCACTAACAATCCCACCCCAGTCCTTATCCCAACAAGCCCACACATTTACCTGGCTAAATTCCTTTAACCTTCACATCCCAGAATACTAAGGGGCAATTTAGCACGGCCAATCAACCTAACCTGCACATCTTTGGACTGTGGGAGGAAACCGGAGCACCTGGAGGAAACCCACACAGGCACAGGGAGAACGCGCAAACTCCATATGAACAATGACCCAAGCCAGGAATCAAACTCAGGTTCCTGAGCTGTGAGGCAGCAGTGCTAATCAATGTGCCACCATCTCGCCCAAGGCATGGTGCTAAGGCCAGCATTTAATGCCCATCACTAACTGCCTTTGAAAAGATGGTGGTGAGCAGGTCTGCGCAGCTTAGTTTCCTGGGTCTCACACTACTTACTATATAAACTTGTATAACAGAATAACCTAGGGATACAACTATAGTTGTCCTTCTTGCCTGGAATTCATATCTTTCACATGTGATTCTATAATTTCCTTGACTACAGGCAAATTGTTAAATTACTTTATTTCAGAATTAACAGGCATCATTGCAGTTCTCAACAGATCTTCTTAGTTCAATCCAAAAAACATACTTTCACATTAAGTAGTCACAAATTAAGAAGTCATATTTCCCCACATCAGTCTTACTTGACTTAAACGAGATGCTTCTTAATTACCCTTTAGCATTTCTATCTCATTTTCTCAAAGAAGATCCTCATAGCTTTCCATTGAATAAACCCGACTCTTTCTGCAGTTTTCCTCATACAAAGATCTGATTTTCTAGGATTTTCCTCTATCAGCAGCTTTTCTCTCCTCTTCTTTTTCTCTCTCTTCAAAGACAGCAGTCAACCAGAGTGCCAAGTATTTATTTCCTGATTGCCCAGACTACAAATTGTTAATTGTTTAACCTCTTAAGGGAAAAAAACTGTACATATTTGGTGAGAGAATCAACAACAGGGGAAAAGCCATTTGATCTCATCTTTACCAATTAACCTGTTGCAAATGCATCTGTCCATGATAGTATTTGAAGGAGTGACAACCACACAGTCCTGGTGGAGTCCCATCTTCACATTGGGGATACATGTGTTGTGTGGCACCACCACCATGCTAGATGGCACAGATTTTGCACAGATCTAGCAGCTCCAAGCTGAGCATCCATGAGGTGTTGTGGGCCATCAGCAGCAGAACAATCGCATACAGCTACAATGAGTAACCTTGTGCCCTGGTATATCTCCTACTCTACTATTGTCACCCAACTACATGGTCAATGAAGAGTGCATGAGGGCATTCCAGGAACAGCACTAGGCCATCTAAAAAGTAAGGTGTCATTCTGATGAAACTATAACGCAGAACTACTTGCATGCCAAATAGTGGAATAAACACCTAGAAAAGAACAGTTCGATCAAGCAGACAGACACCTAGAAAAGAACGCTTCGATCAAACAGACGCAGCATGGATTCATGAAGGAGAAGTCGTGTTTGACAAATTCACTGGATTTTTATGAAGATGTGATTAGTGCGGTAGACAGAGGGGAACTGGTGGATGTGTTTTTCCATTTTCAGAAGGCATTCGATAAGGTGCCTCATAAAAGGTTGCTGCAGAAGGTTAGGGTATATGGAGTTGGGGGTAAAGTGTTAGCATGGATTGAGGATTGGCTATCTAACAGGAAGCAGACAGTTGAAATAAATGGGTGCTTTTCTGGTTGGCAGTTGGTGACTAGTAATGTGCCGCAGGGATCGGTGCTGGGGCCTCAACTGTTTACCATATAAATAGACAATGTGGAGGAGGGGGCTGAATGTACGCTAACAAAGTTTGCTGATGACTTGAAGATGAGTGGAAAAGTGAATTGCGTGGAGGACATGAAAAGTCTATAGAGAGATTTGGATAGGCTGAGTGAGTGGGCGAGGACCTGGCAGATGGAGTATAATGTTGGCAAATGTGAGGATATCCACTTTGGAAGAAATAATAGTAGGATAGAATATTATTTAAATGGTGAAAAGTTGCAGCATGCTACTGTGCAAAGGGACCTGGGGGTCCTTGTGCACAAATCGCAAAAACTCAGTCTGCAGGTGCAGCAGGTGATCAAGAAGGTGAATGGAATGCTGGCCTTTATAGCGAGGGGGATAGAATATAAAAGCAAGGAGATCTTGCTGCAACTGCACAAGGTACTGGTGAGGCTGCAACTGGAGTACTGTGTGCAGTTTTGGTCCCCTTATTTGCGAAAGGATATATTGTCCTTGGAGGGCATACAAGAAGGTTCACCAGGCTGATACTGGAGATGAGGGGGTTAGCTTATGAGGAGAAATTGAGTAGATTGGGCCTGTACTTGATGGAGTTTAGAAGGCTGAGGGGGGATCTTATAGAGACTTAAAAGGTATCGAAGGGGCTAGATAGGGTAGAGGTGGAGAGATTCTTTCCACTTAGAAAGGAAACCAGAACTAGAGGGCAGAGCTTCAAAATAAGCGGGGGGGGGGGGGGGGGGTGGAGGGGGCTGCAGTTTACAACAGAGTTGAGGCGTAAAGAATGAACATGCCCATCTGCATCAGCGGAGACGAAGTAGAAAGGGTCGAGAGCTTCAAGTTTTTAGGTGTCCAGATCATCAACAACCTGTCCTGGTACACCATGCCGACACAATTGGGACTAGCTTCGGGGTTTTAAAAAAAGGTGGTATTGACAAGTAGGGCCGAAGGGCCTGTTTCCATGCTGTAAACCTCTATGACTCTATGAGAGGTTAGGGTCCAAAATGCAGAGCCATTTGAAAGGGAATTAGACTGTTACCTGAAAAAGAAGAATATGCAATGTTCCAGAGAGGAGGTGGAAGAATGGCATTAAATGAGTCACTCATTCAGAAAGTCGGTGCAGACACAATGGGCCAAATGGCCTCCTTCTGTACTGTAGCAATTCTGTGATTCTGTGAGGACACAGTTTTGTAGGAAAGGAGTTTTCTACATTGTGACAAATAGGTGTGGAAATGTGAAAGAGTTGTACTGTTGAGGAGAATCATAAAAATATAATGGAGAATCATATCACAAATCACAATGGTGTCAAGAAGACAATGAGGCAAATGTGCCAGGGCACTCTCAAGACCAAATCACACATGTTAACATGCAATTAGTGATCATTCCATACTCTCAGAGCATAGCACATCATTGAGATTTCTAATGCACAGCCTTTGATTTCCTATTCAAATACTTTAATAGATTGAAGATGACAGCCTGGGTATTCATGATTTCCTGTAGTATGATCTCAGTGAAGAACAACTCACTTATCAGTTAATATCACTTCAAGCAATTTAATGAGATAACTCTGATGTTTAAGCAGATAATACAATGGAATATTCAAATACATATATATTCGTTTCTAGATAAGAGCAAGAGGTAGAAAATGCAATTGCAAAGATATAATGCAATATATTTATCACTTGTGTGCTTGCTATTCTTTATTTAATACAGTAATCTTGTGTATGGCAATTTTCCAAGTTGGACATAAATCAAAAATGTTTGCATGACAGTCATCCAAACAGTAATTTGCTACCCAACCTCAGGAAAATGCACACTATGAGGAGTGAATACAGTACACTGAATTGGAGTGAGCACATGTGATTTGTTGTCTTGAAAGGCAGCCATGATTGGAGCCCTGGTCTAGTGCTGTCAGGGGTCTTAATTGTCTCCACACTCAGCCTTCTCCCAACGAAGAAAGCTTCCATTTCATCCTCACTGTCCTATACATCCATTTGGTTATTACTGTCACCTGCAAAATTAGCAAACATGTCTTTCCAAAGTGACTGTTCACTCTGTGATAGCTTGTTTATTCTACCATCACTCTGAATTCCAGGTGCCACATCCTGTTACAATCGTACTGCATGAACACCTGTATATTGACCTTCTTTCACATCATTGGACAAGGACCCTAAAACTCCTTGCAAGACATCAGTTTATACACCCTGCTCCAACTTAATATCTTTTATTCACTACTCAGGGCACAGCCTTCTTTGCAGCTGTGATTCCCATCTACCTGCAATACTGAGTTACCAATCCTAGCTGCATGTTTAGTTGAGGCTACCAACTTGGGAAAGGTATCACTCAACAGTCTTAGTGGACCTGTTAGTATTAGTTGAACAATAGTGCTTTCGAGGATCTGGACAGCCAGTCACCATTCAGTTGGGAAAGCACAGAAGGTTAAAGAAGAAAATTAGAAAAGAATCAAAGAAAAAGTTCATAACTGCGCACAATTCCTATATGCAACTTATCTGACCTCACAATTCTTGCGCTACTCTAGATTCATTTGGCTCAAGTTTTACATTCAGAAAACAATAAACCTGAACTCAATCAGTTGTGAGGAAAATACACCAAATCATTCAAAATTCTTTCAACAAGAAACAAAACTTAGATTTCCAAAAAACAAATATAAGTTAAACCAAATCGTTCATTTTTTTTAGAAAGCCTTTTGTGCAACAACTTTATTTCTCACAAACTCAAATAGTCAGAACTCAAAATAAGTTTGTAACACAAAAAAAATTTCAAAATAACACAGTTAAATTTGCCTGTAACTATCTGCAGCACCTTGATGGACATTTTGCTGTCCTTTAAATTCCTGGACTAGGACCAGATATTCTTTCTGCAGCTATTACACTGTCAGCTGAAGGCAGCAAATAACTTTACTTCTGCCTGTAGTTCCTAAGATGCTTCAGTTCAAGTCTGTACAGCATTGAGAATGTTCCAGTCTGCATCTATGTGTTTCTAAATACAATGATTGTACATCCTTCGGTTTGATAGTGCTTATTGCTCACTTTGTTAAATGATTTTAAAGCAAGATCACTAATTTTAGAATTTTTTTCTGGTGTAAGGTTTTGGGGGCAAATTTTTTAAATGTTTATTTTTGCTGTTGAAGGGACAGGAGAGAAATGTTCGGCAGAGATGGAGAGACGCATGATGGAGACAGAGCCAGAACTTGGTTTTCATCAGTGTTCTTCCCTGATGTATATGAAGATCCTAAATATGTTCTAGCAGTTACTCTGATTACAGACTGGAATCTGCTGGAACATTACCAACCAGACTAAGTTGAAATAACATTAGGCCAGAGATGGTAAGAGATGGCTTTGCTCTGTTGACAGCAAATACTGACACACTGAACTGACCCTCAAAATGCTGACTGTTAGCTTGAAGTATTCATGCTGGGCATGTGTGATACAATTTAGAAAAAGTGTAGGGATTGTGCCAAATCAAGGTGAACATGCTCTCCATGATCTTACACTATGTATTTAGTCAAAGTCTAGATGCCAAATCGCATCCTCCTCCTCACAATATCTTACACTCCATTGAATGCTCACTATGCATGACCATTCTGAGTGAAGCAAGTTTCACAACAGCAACATATGTTTATATCTGTTCCCAAACTTATGTCTTTAAACAGCTTCATTCTGAAAAATCTTTCATTCAAACCATCCTATATGATACAATCATGTGCATCATTTTAACTGCAGTAAAACCATATACATTTCCATCTGATGACTATTTGAAAGGATGTCAGGATTTTCAATAGATGTAGCACTGGATATAGGACCAAATTCCAATGTCCCCCAGAACATCAGTCAGCAACATCTAGCATCACTGGCTCAGATCTACCCTTGGGAAGTTAGTGAATTAAGTAAGTGACAATCAGAGGATCAGTGAGGAAGAACATAGAACATAGAACATTACAGCGCAGAACAGGCCCTTCGGCCCACGATGTTGCGCCGACCAGTTAAAAAACAATGACCCTCTAACCTAAACCAATCCCTTTTCATCCATAAACCTATCCACGGATCTCTTAAACGCCCCCAAACTAGGTGCATTTACAACTGCAGCAGGCAGGGCATTCCAATCCCTCACCACCCTCTGGGTAAAGAACCTACCCCTGACATCCGTCCTATAACTACCACCCCTTAATTTAAAGCTATGCCTCCTCGTGCTAGCTTTCTCCATCCAAGGAAAAAGGCTATCACTGTCCACCCTATCTAAACCTCTAATCATCTTATATGTTTCAATAAGGTCCCCTCGTAGCCGCCTTCTTTCTAACGAAAACAACCTCAAATCCCTCAGTCTCTCCTCATAGGACCTCCCCTCCACACCAGGCAACATCCTGGTAAACCTCCTCTGCACCCTCTCCAAAGCCTCCACATCCTTCCTATAATGTGGGGACCAGAACTGCACACAATACTCCAAGTGCGGCCGCACCAGAGTTGTGTACAGTTGCAACATGACGCTGCGACTCCTAAATTCAATCCCCCTACCAATAAACGCCAAGACACTGTATGCCTTCTTAACAACCTTATCTACTTGATTCCCTACTTTCAGGGATCTATGTACACATACACCTAGATCCCTCTGTTCATCCACACTATTCAGAGTCCTCCTGTTAGCCCTATACTCGACACATCTGTTATTCCTACCAAAGTGAATTACCTCACACTTCTCCGCATTAAACTCCATCCGCCACCTCTCGGCCCAGCTCTGCAACCTGTCTCAGTCACCCTGCAAACTACGACACCCTTCCTCACAATCTACCACACCTCCGACTTTGGTGTCATCAGCAAATTTACTAATCCACCCAACTATACCCTCATCCAGATCATTAATAAAACTTAATAAAAATTACAAACAGAAGAGGAGGACTCTTTTGATAGAAGGGTAAAGTAGAAGCTGCCAGGCCTTTTAATGTGGGCCTTTTGAGTTAAAGAAGAGGTATCCAAGTACTGTAGATTTCTGGCCATTATGGTCAATGCAAAATATTCTCCACAGCTTAATGATAAATATCAAGGAAATCATTGTCTGCAAAACTGCAGTCAGACATAATGGCTTTTTATCAATGCCGTCTACCATCATAGCAACTACATTACCTTAAAATGAAGGAAACCTGACCGCCATTTGAAAAAGGCATTGATTTGCTGTCCTTATTTTAATGATCACTTGAAGGGCTAGATATCATTATGACATGTGAAGATAAAGGAACTATGCACATGAACACAGAGAACATGCGAGTGTTGTCAATGATCGACTTTGGAGAAGTATGCGAAAGAAAAAGGCAGTAGCTTTTCAGCCTGCTGAGGTACTGCACTTGATTTCCCAATACCAGCACCATTCCACAGTGACAATCAGAAACCCTTCTGAGAGTAGTAATTAATACCATACCTGGAGGCAAAGGTGCACTGACTGCTGACTGCAGTGTATAATCCTCCTGCAAGTCAGTACAAACATGAAATATTGCTTACTTTGTCTAAATCAATGGTCTATGCCTTTTACTTCAAGTTGGAAAAATTATCAGGATCAACAAACCCTTTGGAAAGGATACAACTTCAAAATTTCTCTTCTTTCCGTGCCTACCGCTGTCATACACATCATCCTGTACCCCTTTTATTGTCAGCATGAATCATCTCTTGCAATTTCTTATGCTTTTTTTAAAATATAGTTTTGGTACCTTTGAAATCAGCTGCAAGTTGGTTTTGTTAATGCCAGAATTTAGCACTGAATGATGAAAAGACCTTGCACACAGCAATTGACAACATATCCACTAATTGAAATTGAATTTACTTTAAGGTCATTATCAATGTGATGTCATGAAAATAAATGGCAAAACATGAAACTCACATCGAAAGCTAAGTGGCAGATAAAGCAGGCCTGGCAAAGAGAAAACCTGTTCTCCAACATTTCATAAAGAGCGTAGCTAAATTAGTACTGACAAAAAGTGAAGAAAGAATAATGAAAAGTTATGTAGTCCATTTAATCTATCAACTACTCACAAAAAGTAGAAGTTAGTGAGGTGCCACATGACTGCTGTGATCAGATTTGACCACTTTTAGATTCAGAACTCTGACACTTAGAAACCTATAGATTTCTAGGGGATATTTTCAGAAAATGTAAGTTACAGTGGGGTCTATATTGTGAAATTCTTTCTATTTTTGTCAGACATGTTTTAGTGGGCTAATATGGTATAGTATTTATTCAATATGCTGGTGGCATCTGGTGGTAGAACAATGATGTACTGTGCAATGTTTTTCCAATTAGCAGGCTATAATTTGGAGGCCTTTGAAGCTTTCACTTGCATCTAATTGAAATATCAATCTTTCAATGGACATCTGGACATGCAGCTTGATCTGACATTGGTCACAACCATAATTCACTGAGTCAGACTTGAAGCTCTGCCAGTGCACCACCTGGCTATTGACATCACCTGAAGGTGCCCTAAAGGGCAAGTTCCACTTAAGTTAAGAAATAGGAGCAGGAGTAGTCCATTTGGCCCCTCAAGCCTACTCTACCATTCAATAAATCATGGCTGATCTAATTGCAGCCTTAGCTCCACCTTCCTGGATTCCCCATAGCTGTTGACTCCCTTGGCAAAAATCTGTCTAAAACACAGTCTTCAATATATTCAATGGCTCACTTTTCTGGAGTAGAGAATTCTAAAGATTCACAACTCTCAGAGAAAAAAAATTCCTTCACATCTCCATTTTAATCTATCCTTCCTAGTTCTAAATCCCTCCACATCTCCTCTTAGCAGCTACCCTGTCAAGAGTCCCCAAAATCTCAAACATTTCAATAAAATCATCTTTCATTCTTCTAAACTCCAATGATTATAGGTCCAAACAGTTCAACCTTTTCCTCATAAGATAAATCCTTCATCCCAAGAATCAATCTACTGAACCTTTGTTGAATTGCTTCCAATGCAAATACAGCCCTCCTTAAAATAAGGTAACCAGAACTATACACAGTACTCTAGGTGCATTCTCACCAATATACAGTCATAGCAGTATTTCCCTACTTTTATACGCCATTTGCTTGCCGAATTCCATGCTGTACCTGCATGTTAACTGTGAGATTTATATAGGACACCCAGATCCCTTTATATTGCAGAATTCTGCAGTCTCTTTCAATTTAAATAATATGCTGCTTTCTATTCCTCCTGCGCAAAATTCCATTTTCCCACATTTCACTTCATTTATCAAATTTTTGTTCATTCATTTAACCTATTTCCTTTTCCTAACTCTTTTGCATCCACCTCACAACTTGATTTCCCATGTATTTTCATTTCACAGACAAGTATGGCTATAGTACAATTGTCCTTTTACCCAAGTTAATATAGTTTGCAAATAGTTGAAGTATCAGTGATCATTGTGGCAATCCACTTTTTAAGAGTTCAACAAGCTGGAAATGATTCATTTATCCCAACTCCATGTTTCCTATTAGCCAGTCTCCATCCATACTAATATACAGACCCTAACATGATAAGCTCTTATTTTGCGTACCAAACTCTTGTGACTGAATCAAATGCCTTGGAAATCCAAAAACACTTCATCTGCCAGTTCCCCTTTATACACCCTACTTGTTCCATCTTCAAAGAACTCTGAAACATTTGTTAAACTTCCTGCAACTACCTCTTTATTAATTGATTCTGTCATTTTCCAAATAACAGATATTAGATTAATTGGCCTAGAGTTCCTGCTTTTTGTTTTTCTCCTTTCTTGAATACAGGTGTTACGGTTGTGATTTTTCAATCCACTGGGACCTTTCAAGAATCTAGGGAATTTGAGGATTACTATTTAAGCAGTCACAATCTCTGTATCACTTCCTTAAAGATGCTAGCCAGGAAACAGGAGAACCATCCACATTATCTTCCATTAGTTTTCCCATTAGTCTTTCTCTAATGATTGTGATTGTTTAAAATTATTTATTTCATTTTACGGGATGTGGGCATCACTGCCAAAACCAGCATTATTTCCCGCCTTAGTTGTTCTTCAGAAGGTGGCGATGAGCTGCCTTTTTGAACTGCTGCAGTCCCTGAAGTGGAGGTACATCCACAGTGCTGTTAGGAAGGAAATTCCAGCGACAGTGAAGGAACGGTGATTTCTAAGTTTGGATGGTGAGTGACTTGGAGGGGAACCTCCAGCTGGTGGTGTTTCCAGGTATCTACTACCCTTGCCCTTCTAGATGGTGGTGGTCACGGGTTTAGAAGATGCAACTTAAGAAAGCTTTGGTGAGTTCCTGCAGTGCATCTTGATGATGGTACACATGTTCTCTGGTTGTAGTGGGAGTGAATCTTTGTGGAAGAGGTAGTGATCAAGTGGGCTACTTTGTGCTGAATGGTGTCAAGTATCTCGAGTGTTGTTGAAACTGCACTCATCTAGGCAAGTGGAGAATATTCTATTACGTTCCTGACTTATGCTTTGTAGATGGTGGACAGGCTTTGAGGAGCCAGGAGGTAGTCACTCGCTACAGGATTCCTAGCCTTTGACCTGTTTTAGTAGCCTCAGTATTTGTATGGCTAGTCCAGTTCAGTTTTTGGTCAATGGTAACCACCAGGATGATGATAGTAGGGAATTCAGTGATGGTAATGCATTGAATGTCAAGAGGTGAAGGTTAGATCATCTCTTGTTGGAGATGGTCATTGCCTGGCACTTGTGCAGCATGAATGTTACTTGCCACTTGTCAGCTGAAGCCTGGATATTGTTCTGATCTTGCTGCATTTGGACATGGACTGCTTCAGTAACTGAAAAATTGCAAATGATACTAAACATTGTGCAGTCATCAGCAACTTCTGGCTTTATAATGAAAAGATGGTAATTGATGAAGCAACTGAAGATGGTTGTGCCTTGGACACAATCCTGAGTAACTCTAGCAGTGATGTCTTGGAGCTGAGATGATTGACCTCCAGCCACAACAACCATCTTCCTTTACTCCAGGTATGACTCCAACCAATGGAGGCTTTTCCCCTAGATTCTCATTGACTCCAGTTTTGCTAGGCCTCCTTGATGCCATATTCTCAACAAAGATATATTCCATTGAGGAATAAAGACCCCACTGGAAGTAGGTACCATGCATGACTAACTAAGGAAGTTAATGGTGGTATCAAATGGAAAAAAAAAAGAGTCAAATGCCTCTAGCATTCAGCTCTTGTGTTCATGTTTGAACCAAGGCTGTAATTCCTCTCTTCCTTTCACCTCTTGAATTTCTAGTATTTTTGGATTGCTGTTTGTGTCTTCTATGTGAAGCTCAACACAAAACGCTTGTTCAAAGTCTCTGACATTTCCATGTTTCCCATTATTAATTCCCCAGTCGCACCATCTGTGTACTTAAGCTGTTCTTTTCCTTCGTAGCAGCTTTTACTGTTTCTTTTTCTATTTCTTGCCAGTTTTCTTTCATACTTCAATTTTATTTTCATTTTGTTTTAAATCATCCTTCACTTGCTTCTGAAACTTTCCCAAGCTCTTGGTCCATGATGGGTCTTTACAACACCGTACATTTCTTTTCAATTTGATACAACCATTAACTTCCTTAGTCAGCCACAGATGATGCATACTTCCAATAAATTTTCTTGCTCAATGGATATGAAATAATGATCAGAAGAGTGATGGAATAACAGTGGTAGCTGCCTGGCCCTCAAACTCTTTGCTGAGAGTTTTGAAATATCTCCTTAAACATCTGCCAATACTGCTCAACTGTCTTTTCTTTTAACCAATTTGTCCAGTCCACTTTAGCCAACCTGCCTTCATACCCTTATAATTGCCTTTATATTTAAGACCCTAGTTATAGATCCTCATATCTCACTCTTAGAGGATCCTTTATTATGGGGTCTTTAATTAATCCTGTCTGATTATATGTTGTAAGAAGTCTGACAACACCAGGTTTAAGTCACATGATTATATGTTACCAAGTCCAAAGTAGACTGATCACTGGTAGGTTTCACAATATATTGTTCTAAGAAACCATCCTGAACACTCTATGAACTCATTCACTAGGTTACCTTTGTCAATTTGATTTGTCCAATCAATGTGACGATTAAAGCTACTCGCGATTATTGCAATATCTTTCTTACAAACCCTCATTATTTCTTGATGTATATTTTGTTCTGCTATGTAACTGCTGTTAGGTGGGCTGATAAACTGTTCTCACAAGCGATTTCTTTCCTTTGCTATTTCTCATCTCCATATTTTCACATTCTTTGTCCTGAATGGTGACTTCACGGGGTCACAAATACATGGTGGGTGAGACTGCCAAAATTAAACTTCAAATTTTTAAGTCCCAGGCAGTCACCACCCTTATACCTCCGACGAAGAATCATCCAGACTCGAAACAACGGCTCTATTCTCTCTCCACAGATGCTGTCAGTCTTGCTGAGCTTCCCCAGCATTTTCTGTTTTTGTTTCAGATTCCAGCATTCGCAATATTTTGTCTTTATATCATCGTTACTCCATCATTCTTGTGGTCATTGATTCCTTTTCCAGCTCAACATCTTCAGAATAGGCTGGTGTTCATGGTAGAAGTGAATTCTTACAACAGAATGAGTCAGCGAAGATCTCCAACTGATAAAGCTGCTGCTGCAAATCACATCTGTCCTGTGCAGAGATGTTCATTTTCACTCAGATTTGATCTTACATTTTGGGAAGAGCCAGGTGTTTCCCAAAAGGCAATTGTCCTAATTGCTGCTATCAGTCTATACCGACTCATTTAAACAACTAAACAATAAAGAATTATAAGCTGACATTGCAATTAAAAAGTCTGAACAATTTTATACTTGTGGTAAATCACTGCCGGTTCCAGCAATGACTTTGCCAAACCTCAGTTATTAATCATATACTAGTTACAAATTAAGGTTGTGGGGCTTCGTAAAATATCACTGACTAGAGATGAACCTAAATATGGGCCGGGATTCTCCCAAAAAAATTCTAAGTGTCAAACTCCATAAAAACTGAAGTAAATCCCATTGGTCTGAAAATCCGGGTGGGGCCTATTCCCACTGAAGAGGCTGAAATCAGTGTGCTGAGCAGGCCCTGCGCGTGTGCTGATCCCTGGGAGAACTGTTTATAATCCCAACATTGAGATCGCTGGCCATTCATTCCCTCACAGACATTGTTGGCCTTAACACTAGCCTCTTACCGTACACTCTCCACCCTATCCCCGGACAAGAGTATCGCTGGTCTCCTTCCTTCCCACACCCCCTCCCCCCCCACAACAAGAACATTGCTTGCCTCTCACCCTGCCACTCCACGCCCCATCCCACCGACCTGGAATCTCTTAATAAGGCAGAGCTGTACATAAGCTGCAAGTATGGACACAGAGGCAGCAAATGCCATATGGGAGGCTGTGGCTGCAGCTGTAAGTGCCCATGCATCATCTTGTCATTCTGAAGACCAGTACTGGAAAAAGATGAACAACCATCTTCAGGCAGCAAGCTGAGCATACATCCCATTCTACAACCAGTACGTGTGCTGTACTCATAATGTGAAACCATCCCCAGACACCACAAAAGCAGCCACCAGCCACCCCCATCAACCTGTAATACCTCCCCCCCCGGCAATCTGCACTCCACAATGGGGAGGTACACTGCCCCAGAATGGTCCATCCGCGTGCCCTACCCCCAACACACATTGTACCCCATGCCCTTCCATAGATCAAGCTTTCAATCTCCCTTATGTCCCCATAGGAGAAAACCACACATACCGGCTGAGATAGGGAGAAAATTGATGTTGGAGTACTTGAGCTGTGCCTGCTTGTGGGGTTTGAGTAGCACGCCCTGGATCTGGCAGGGGAGATAGAGCATAGAATGGTCACCAACAGCCAGGTCAGATTCTGGCATACTAGTGAATGTCAGCTGAACCCTATTCCTAAGATCTTTAAAGTAAGTGCCATGCTGCGATGGCTGTTTTCCCTCCCTTCTCCTGTGTGTTCTTTCTTACAATGCTGGATCCTTCTGGTGTCATGACCCCTGCCACTGCTCCTGAACCAACACCCCTTGGACGACACCTCGGAGAGAGGCCTTGAAGAATCCTCTGAGGACAGCACCAGTGATTTGGCTCAGGCATCAACCACACAACCCAACAGCAGAGGCTATCACAACGTTTAAGGTTTCTGGGTCACTTACTGATGAGCACATCACAGCCACTGATGCACAGTGGGTGGAGGTGGGCAAATCCGAGGGCTCAGGCAGACATAAATCTGCTGGAGGCAAGGATTCAGCTGGCCCCAGGCCAGATGCTGGGCCTCGGGGTTCATTCATCCTGAAGCTGGTGGAAATGCATCAGCAAACCCGGGGAGTTGTGGATGGGCTGTCAGCAACAATGCTGCGATTGCAAGAGGAGTCAAACTGAGTGCTGTTGCAGGAGATGGTGCCATAACCGCATGGTAACCAGGCCAAACTGGAAGGATGGCATCCGCAGTGGAAATTCTGACTCAGGGATTCTGTCTCATGGGTGACAGAGTTCAGGCCAGCTTGGAAACACATTGAGCCACGTCAGAGGCACAGCTGGCCACGGCTGAGGGTGTTGCTGGCATCCTGGAGGCACATCGGGCTATGGCCATGCGTGTTAGGGGCGTTGGAGACACTGCTGGCCATGGCTGTGGGCCTCAACAACTTAGCCCAGTCTCACAGGGCTAATACAGAGAGGCTCCAGAGCTTGCCCAGTCTCAGAAGGCCAGTGTTGAGGAATCACAGACCGTGGGGCAGACACATTTGGGCCTCCAGGACTGGCAGAGCCAGGTGATCTTGGAAATTCTGGAGTCCAGTCTAGCTGCCCTGGCATTCCATGGAGGATCCCTAGGGCCTATGGGCACACTGAGAGAGGAGGCAGGACTAGAGTCCATGCTGGGGCCTTCCACCCAGGAACCTCTGGATGTCCCCAGATCTTTCGAATCCCCCCTTCCTCACACCGGGGCATGTCAGGGCCAATTGGATGAACAAGGTGGCACAGAAACATCATCTGCAAATCAGCCAGTGCCCTCTAGGTCCTGCCCCACTCTTCCCTGAACACCCAAGGGGACACCCGTGAAGAGCATCACAGACAATGGGGCTTGGATCACAGCTGGATGCTTCCACCTCAGATGTGCATCCTGGGGGAGCACCTAGATAAATCAATAGGCCACACAAGATTAAAAGGTTGTAGATTCACAGGTGAATGGTCAGCAGTGGTCTGGGTGATGGTTTTTGTCACTGTTAGGATCACTATTAAATGTTTTTTGCACCTCACAGCTGTGACTAATCTGTCTCTGATTCTCCCCACACAGAACTGAGTGCATCCCAATCCCATGCCTCGAGGTGTAGATTGCTGTGCTGCGCGATATCAGCTCCTTGGCCAAAAGTTATAGACTGCCTGCCCTGCTTTCCTCAACATCCACTGGACCCTTTGTCAACACCACCCCCTTGCATCTGCCTCCATCACCTCAACCCCTAACCCATTGCCCCACACACTTGTGGTCAAAACCCTTACTCCTATGTGAGCCCAGATGCAAGTGTGCAGTCGGACAATAGGAGTCAGACTTGTGTGGCACCAGGGGCAGGATCCCAGTGTGCCTTACAGCGAGTCATCATCATCCTTCACCAACGCTTGCTAGCATGGCCAGCCCAGGCTCAATTGTTGTGATGTGATTGGGAACTGGGGGCGATGGAGTAAGTAGGGTAGGGGGGGGAATGGAACAGGAGGGGAGGCAGGTGAAAGAGATGGGAGAGGGGAAGGGTCAGGGGGATTGAGGAGGCGTTGGGGTTGGGGGGGCAGCTTCAGCGTCTCCTGGGGTATGTGAGAGAGTGGTGCTAACAGCTGCCACTTTGCACGGCAGCAACTAGGTGAAGCGAGCTGCTGGTAAAGCATCCCTCCCAGCCCTGCCCTGCTGGACCCTCACTATTGCCACCCATCCTCCACTCCTCGTACTGAATCTCTTCCATATCCTGCAGGTGGCAATCCTTCCCCTCCTCTTCCAGCTGGTCTCACCACTGCTGCGCTAGATTGTGTAGGATGAAGCACACACTGATGGTGTATGAGGCCTGCACAGGGTTGTACAGTAGAGCACCCCCAGAGCAGTGCAGGCACCGGAACTGCATTTTAAGCAGGCCTATGTAATATTCAACAACGGACTGGGTGACAGCGTGTGCCTCATTGTAATGGGTTTCCACCTCGGTCTTAGGACTCTGCACTGGCATCATCAACCATGGTAAAAAGTCTGACAACACCAGGTTTAAGTCCAACCGATTTATTTGATAGTAAACTCATATATTTGATAGTAAACAGTAAATTTGATAGTTTACTATCAAATAAATCGGTTGGACTTAAACCTGGTGTTGTCAGACTTTTTACTGTGTTTACCCCAGTCCAACGCCGGCATATCCACATCATCATCAACCATGACTTCAGTGGGTAGCCCTTGCCCCCCCATGAGCCATCCTGGCAATATGAGCTGGTCTTCAAATGGCCTAGGGATGTCTGAACGCCTCAGGACATAACAGTCATGTACACTCCCTGGGGGCCGTGCACAGATCTGCATAATGATCAGCCTGTAGTCACAGACATTGAAGCCCTTCCTGTTGTTTAAAGATTGTCCCTCACCTCACTGGGATGACAGGGCGATGAGTACCCACCCACAGCCCCCTGCACATGGGGCATCTCAGCTATGGTGGTGAACTCTGCAGCCCTCAAAGGACCTCCCTGTCTTGTAGAGCCTCTGTCTCCGCATCCTCCTTCTCCAGGCCCTTCCTTCGGGAGACTGCACTCCCACTTCCTGGGCCTCACCAGCAGTCTCCTACCCTCCTTCTGCTGGTTCTGCCATTGGCTGCTCTAGCAGAGGCTGGGCGAATCCCTCTTCCTCTTGAGCCGCCTCCTCCTCCTCAGCAGCTCTCACCATGATGGCCAGCTCCAGACGTATAAATCCAAAATCCAAGTCCAAAAGATTAGAGACAGAGAAAGAGAGAGAAAGAGAGAGACAGAGACAGAGATTGATAGATACATGTCTTTGCTTTTAATTATCCCAGCACCCGCACCCCCCTTCCCTCACTGGGACCAGTGCTCCTACTTGTGGATGTTGGCAACACAACACAATCTGTGGTGCCATGCGTCACCTGATTTGGTTGCCTGCCATTGGCATCATGAACACAGTGGGCAAAGAGAGCATACAGGTTGGTGTGCAGGCATGGCCATTGTGCACCCTTGAGCCACTGCCATGGGAGCTACTACAGCATTCCCTTCCAGGCATGTGTTGCAGGATAGGCACACAGGACAGGGTCAGTCCCTGAATCCGTTCGCGCTGAGAGACGTGTGGAGGCCTGGCCAACCAGTGAGAATCCTGAGAAATGGCTGCTGCTGATGTCTCCCGGCCTGCTGCGCTTGAGCAGTGCAGTGGGCTGGGAGAATCACCCCCATGACTCCTCTTCCATCTTGATTCTACTTTGTTCCTAATCAGCACGCACATACAAAACACAGCCTGTCATATCTTCCAGCTGCCCCCTTTTACCCCGTTAGTGACACTTTCATGCTTTTCTGACCAGGATATTATTGAGAGCTCTAACTGGTCACCTAAAGTAAAAGTAAAGTTTACTTATTAGTCACAAGTAAGGCTTACATTAACATTGCAATGCAGTTACTGTGAAATTCCCCTAGTCGCTACAGTCCGGTACCTGTATGGGTCAATGCACCAAACCAGCTCGTCTTTCAGAATTTGGGAGGAAACTGGAGTACCTGGAGGAAACCCCACAGACATGGGGAGAACGTGCAAACTCCAGACCAGGAATCGAACCCGGGTCCCTGGTGCTGTGAAGCAGTAGTGCTGTTCCACCCACCTTTTTGATTACATTAGCTGGCAATTTCAAGATGAACTTGCTTATTTTTTAAAAATATACTTTATTCATAAAATTTGAAGCAGGTTCATTGCACAACAGTTCAAATGTGATATATAAAGTCAAATCGAGATCAGTTTCTGTCAATACAGTACATGAGGTGCAACACCACACTTGCCATTCCAAATTACATTTACAATGTACATTGACAATTCATGTTTCATGGTCCCTGGTACATATAGCCCAAGAGGTTTTACACGGGCTCCAAGCCCTTGATACACCATGGGGACATGAAGCACTGTCTAACCATTTGCATGATGTGGAGATGCCGGTGTTGGACTGGGATAAACACAGTAAGTCGTCTCACAACACCAGGTTAAAGTCCAACAGGTTTATTTGGTTGTAAATGCCACTAGCTTTCAGGGCCCTGCCCTTTCATCAGGTGAGTGGGGAATTCTGATCACAAACATAAAGACACACACTCAGTTACAGAATTCTGATTAGATTGTGAGTCTTTACAGTTAATCAAGTCTTAAAGGTGCAGACAATGTGAGTGGAGATAGCATTAAGCATAGGTTAAAGAGATGTGCATTGCCTCCAGACAGGACATTAAGTGAGATGTTGCGAGTTCAGGCAAGTCATGGGGATTACAAATAGTGTGACATGGACCCAATCCAGTTTCCTCGCATATTCTGAAAGATGAGCTGGTTTGGTACATTGATCTGAACAGGTATCGGACTGTGGCAACTAGGGGAATTTCACAGTAACTGCATTGCAGTGTTAATGTAAGCCTTACTTGTGACTAATAAATAAACTTTTACTTAAGGTGACTAGTTAGAGCACCCAATAATATCCTGGTCAGAAAAGCATGAAAGTGTCATTAACAGGGTGCAGCTGGAAGATATGACAGGCTGTGTTTTGTGTGTGTGTGTTGATTAGGAATAAAATAGAATCGAGGTGGAGGAATCGTCATGGGGGCGATTCTCCCAGCCCACTGCACTGCTTGAGTGCAGCAGGCCACAATCTTGGGTCCGTGTCACATTATCTGTAACCCCCATGACTTCCCTGAACTCGCAACATCTCACTTACTGTCCTGTCTGGAGACAATACACATCTCTTAAACCTATGCTTAAATTCTATTTCCACTCACATTGTCTGCACCTTTAAGACTTGAATAGCAGATTAGCTATAAAGACTCACATTCTAATCAATATTCTATAACCTGTGTGTGCCTTTATATGCCCTATTTGTGATCAGAACTCCCCACTCATCTGACGAAGGAACAGTGTTCTGAAAGCTAGTGGCATTTACTACCAAATAAACCTGCTGGACTTTAACCTGGTGTTGTAAGACTTCTAACCATTTGCAGTCAAGGGATGACATAAGCTCAACAAAGGCAATTTAACTGAGCAGATAATGAGAGGCCAGGAAACAAAATCAAGCAGTGAATTACACAACTGCACCCCCAACATGAGTGGCTCGGTGGGGATATATATATATTAAAAGCAGAGTTGGATGATCAAAAGCATGCAAAGCTGGAATAGCATCATCAACTAATCAGCTGTTATCAATGTGGCAGGAAAAAGCATGATGTAAAAATTGTCTCACTAAAGAGGCGGAATGCCATTTTTTCAGAAAGAAGGGTTACTTTCAATCTGTTTTTCAGCAAAAAGCTAGTACAGAATAAGCAAAACGAAAAGCCTTTGCAATGTGGCAATAGGACATATAAAAATATTGAGAAATCTTTCCTTGCAGAGATCCAGGAACCAAGTGGAAGTTATTGGAATTCTGATATCCTAGCAGAGAGGAACAAGATATGCTTTAAGTTAGATACCAGTGCAGCAGTTCTGGTTTTTTCTCTGATTGAACATGGTTGGAGAAAAGTTCTCTTCAGCTATCATGCAAAAAATTACATGAGTCAGGAGCATGGATAAGAAGCCAAATTCTTCAATAGAGAGAAAGAAAAATCACTGAATCCGTATATGCGATCAGAACCAGAGTTGTTCGCTACTAAGCAAGAAAGCCTGTACTGACTTGTATCTGAATGGCAGGCTAGAGAAACTGGAAAGCCAACAAGTTCAGCCTAAAAACTTCAGAGCGGAATTTCCACAGCTGTTTACAGGACTGGGAAAGGTTAAGACAGCACGCCACATCAACGTCCTGAAGCAAAGCCTGTGTGCTTGTCTATACCCAGACAAGTTCCTCATCCACTCTTGCCAAAGGTAAAGGGAATTGATTCTATGTTGAAACAAGGTGTTACCTCACCTGTGACAGAACCAATGAACTGGTGCTCGCAGAAGGTTCAGTGCCAAAACCCAATAGATTTTTCAGAAGTTGCACAATCAAACACATCTGAACAAAAAAGTCGAATACAAACTTTTTCCTATGCTGTCTGCCCCTTTTCCTCCTCCGTCCTCATTGTCCAAAGCCCTGGATACTAATTTCGGGATAAGCATCATTTCACTTACAGCGCCTTCGAGTTGGTCCACTCTCTTCACTACTCCAAAAGAACTCCTCAACACTGGGGAGGCTAAATGTAGACTTGGTGACTGCTTTGTGGGACACCTTCACTCAGTCCACAAGCATGGTCCCAAACTCCCTGCTGCTTGCCATATCCACTCACCATCTTGCTCTCATGCCCACATATCCATCCTTGGGCTGCTGCAATGCTCCAGTGATGCCCAATGCAAGCTGGAGGAATTTCATTTCATCTTTTGATTCGGCATGTTTCAGCCTTTTGAACTCAACATTGAGTTCAACTACTTTAGACTGTGATCTTTCTCCTCCATCTTGACCCCTTTTCTCATTCAAAATTTTGTCCCAATGCAAATCCCCCTCCCCAACCAGGCCATCACAAGATTAGTCATGGCACACATCAACTCCAGCCTCCCAGATTGCCTGGATCCAGCACAGTTCACCTATTGCCACAACATGTCCACAGCAGACGCCATTTCCCTGGCCATACACTCAACCCTGGAACCCCTGGATAACAAGGACACTTACATCAGACTCCTATTTATTGATACAGCTCAGCCTTCAACACCATTATCCCAACAAAACACATCTCCAAACTCTGTGGTCTAGGGCTCAGCTCCTTCCTCTGCAACTATTCCTAGACTTCCTTAGCCACAGTCCACACTCAGTGAGTATGGGCAACAGCACCTCCTCCATGATACTCAACACCTGTGCCTCAGCCCCCTACCATACTCCTTATACATCTATAACTGTGTGGCCAAATTCCCCTCCAACTCGATTTTCAAGTTTGCTGACAACACCATGGATCACAAACAATAACGAGATGGAGTACAGGAAGGATCTAGAGAATCTGGTGAATTAGTGTGACGACAATAATCTCTCCCTCAATGTCAGTAAAATGAAGAAGAGCGTCAACAACTTCAGGAAACATGGTGAAGGACATGCCCCTGTCTACATCAAAGATGATGAAGTGGAAATGGTTGAGAGCTTCAAATTTCTAGGTGTTCAGATTACCAACAATCTGTCCTAGCCCCTCCATGCCAACACTCTTGTTAAGAAAGCCCACTAATGCCTCTACTTTTTCAGAAGTCTAAGGAAATTTGGCATGTCCACTTCGGCTCTCACCCATTTTTTTATAGGTGCACCGTAGAAAGCATCTTTTCCAGATGCATCAGTTTGATATGGCACCTGCTCTGACTTTGACTGCAAGAAACTACAGTTATGAACGTAGCCCAGTCCATCACACAAACCAGCCTCCCATCTATTGGCTCCATCTATACTTCCCGCTGCCTCAGGAAAGCAGCCAGCATAATTAAGGACCTTATGCACCCTGGACAATCTCTCTTCCACCTTCTTCCGTCAGGAAAAAGATACAAAAGTCTGAAAACATGGACCAACTGACTCAACAACAGCTTCAGCCCTGCTACCATCAGACTTTTGAAGGGATCATATATTAAGCTGATCTTTCTGTACACCCTATCTGTAACTGCAACACTATATTCAGCACCCTCTTTTCCTTCTCCCCTATGTACTCTATGAACGGTATATTTTGGCTGTATACCTCACAAGAAACAATACTTTTCATTGTATCCCAATACATGTGACAATAAAAAATCAATTCAATTTATTATGGCATAAACTAATAACACATTTCTCCAAGAATGTTGGTTACACTAAGTCTATTTAAAAAAAGATTTTCCTTCCTCCCCCACTTCTAAAACATTTTCCTTTCGTGAATAAAGCTTTCAAATGCAGACATGTTGCAACAATGTAACAGCTGGCTGAGATGAGCCTGGGAAAAAAAATCAAATGACATTAAGAGGCACAGCAGTAAGTCTGACTTTTCACAGAACAGCGAAACTGTGAAAGGACTTGACACTAACAGAGAGAACCTCGCCTGGTCTCCTGTGCATGCACACACAAGAACACTTTCTGGATAATAGCTGACAATTTAAAATGTGTTCTCCAGAGTATGTACATCTTCTCACAGCAATGGAGGGATTACATAAGGTTACATAGAATACATGTTGCATAAGCAGGCCATTCAGCAAACTAATTCATACTGGCATCTATGCTGCTCTCAAGCCTCCTCCTGACTTTCCTCATCTTAATCTCACATCAAAGATACTTATCCTTAAGTTTATCAGGAGATCAATTTTTGTTTTCATTCATTCTCATCATTCTGATTGTTTTTGATATAAATCCTTTGCTCTCAGATGCATTGTGATAAACATTCCGTGTAGTTTAGTGAATAAAATGGTGAATTTCACTGAGTATATTTGGTGGCTGTTAAAGGAACTAAGATTTTAATTTGATCTGGGCACTGATTTCTTCAAAAGAAAAAGCTCCTGTGACAAGTTGGATCCTTGTTTAAACCACTTTCTGGTGTGGGTTTGGCTCCGTGATCATGTAATTAGGCCGAATACGTATAAACTCTAGCTTGATACTCATAGCCAAAGCATGAGCAGCTTTATTACACACAACATACAGAATAATATTGGGACCGCTGATTTATATTGACTGGAAAACTAAACTACACATTTTGCTCTTGGTATTAAAGAATGTTAGCAGTAATTTTAGCTTAAATTATGTTTTTCACATTTTTATGAAAATTGTACCTCACTGTCCTTGATTATTATACACCTCTTTAGCTATGAAATAATTTCTATGCCTTACTATTAGGGATGGTACGGTAGCACAGTGATTAGCACTGCTGCTTCACAGCTCCAGGGACTTGGGTTCGATTCCTGGCTTGGGTCACTGTCTGTGTGGAGTTTGTACATTCCCCTCATGGGTTTCCTCCGGGTGCTCCGGTTTCCTCCCACAGTCCAAAGATGTGCGAGTTAGGTTGATTGGCCAAGCTAAATTGCCCCTTAGAGTCCTGAGATATGTAGGTTAGAGGGATTAGCGGGTAAATATGTAGGGAAATGGGGGTAGGGTCTGGGTGGGATAGTGGTTGGTGCAGACTCGATGGGCCAAACGGCCTCTTTCTGCACTGTAGGGTTTCTATGATTCTTTCTTTACTCTTTGTTAAATTTTAGGACACAGAAGAAACTGATCGGACGAAGACTCTGTAGTTAAGACGCACAATGAAGTCGAGAAGGGAAGTGCAACTTCTATGCTCTTTCAACTTTTTGCACTGTTTTATACATTAAGACATTAAACATTCTTATGTACCACAATAACGTAATCCCTTTGGGATGTAGAGTCACCAAGGATGAGCAGCAGAGAATACAAGATGTGTTTTATATCAGAGTTATGTTGTACAACATTCTACCCTATAGAGGTATATCATAAAATATCAGGACCAGGGTATCATTTTTGACATTGTAAGAACCATCTTATTTTCTTTGAAATTTGATCTGACGGTCATATTCAAAGGAAGATTTTGAGAGAGAAGTAGGCCATACAATACCATATTTCTCACAATTCTATTCAGAATGCTTTGGTAAATAATTATATTAGAAATACAAGAATAGAAGCATAGCAAAAAGCATGATAAATTCTATTACTTTTCTGTATATTTAAGGTTTGAAGAAAAGTCCCGTTAGGGGCCATATAATCTCTGGACAGCAAAAGTATCTTAATAGTAAATAATTACATTATTGACCAGATCACTCGAAGTACAATAAATGAAGCTTTGACAATAAATCTAGATATACTACATCTACTAGTTCCCCTTCATCTACCCAACTAATTACATCCTCAAAAATATTCTAATAAATTGTCAACAGAGTTTTCCTTGTGTAAACCCATGTTAACTTGTTCTACTCATGGAGTGCTTTTTTAAACGCGTTGTTAAGGCTTTCTTAGTAATATATTCCAGCATTTTCCCAGCAACTGATGTTAGGCTCAGTGACCTGTAGTTGTTTCCTCGCTTCCTCTTTTCTTGAAAAGCAGTGTAACATTTTCCACCTTTCAATCTACTGGGACAGTTCCTGAATCAAAGGAATTTTGGGAAATCATAGCCAGTACATCCATTATTTCTGCAATCATCTCTTTTAGAACTCTAGGGTGTAAGCCATCAAGTCCCAGAGATGTGTCAGATTTTAGTTCCTTAAGTTTCTATAATACTTTTTTTTCTGTTGATACTAATTTCCTTATTTTGCGCATTCCTTTAAGCCCTTAGGTTACTATCTATTTTTGGTATTAAGCTTGTGGCTTCAACTGTGAAGACAGACAAAATAATTGTTCAATGCCTCTACCACTTCCTCATTCCCAATGATAATTTCTACTGTCTCTGCTTTTAAGGGAACATTTTCTTGAGCTACTCTTTTCCTTTCTATAAACTTATAAAAGTGTGAATCTGTTTGTATATTTTTGGCCAGTTTGCTTTCAGACTCTATTTTTCCCTTTCTGTGACCCTAGACTTGTTTCTAAAACACTCCTAAACCTCAGACTTGTTTCAGATTTTTTCATTAATGTAAGCTTCTTCTTTTAATTTAATACTATCCTCAACTTTCTCAGTGATCCACCCTAGGACTTTTTTTTGTAGTATTTGTTTTTCTATGGAATATATTTTTATTGAACATTTTAAACTGTCTCTTTAAATGTTTCTCATGGTTGATTTAGCTCCATACATTTCAGTCTATTAACCTCAGCCAGATCTTCCTTCATTACCATATAATTGGCTTTGTTTATGTTTAAGATTTTTGTTTGTGTTTGGAGTATGTCACTTCCAAACTTAACATGGAATTTAATGATATTATGATCATTATTTCTAAGTGAATCTTTTACTATGACATTACTCAACAACCATGCTTCACTGCGTAATACTAGACCTATGATAGTTTTTGACTTGGTTAGTTCCAAAATGTATTGTTCCAAGAAACTATCACAAAACATTCTACACACTCATTTCCAAGACCACTCTTGACAATTTGATTACCCTAATCTATGTAAAGACTAAAGTCCCCCACAATTATTGTATTGCCTTTGTTAAAGTTCCATTAATTTCTTGTTTAATTCTCTTCCCAGTATAACTAATGTTAGGGGTCTATAAATTACCCCCATCAGTGTTTTCTGACTCTTGCTATTCCTAATTTCTACCCATATAGATTCTATTTGATGATCATCTGAGGCTCAATCCTTTCTCATTAATGTCCCTATGTCACCCTTTACACATCAAGGCTATCCCCCCTTTTTGTCATTCTGTCTGTTTTTCCAAAATGTGGAAACTTGTCAGAAGTATTCGAATAGTTAGGTGTAGAGGTAACATTGGCAAGGGACGAACAGAGAGATATAATGGTAAGGTAGAGCAGGGTGTTGACAGTATATCAACACTGCACTTTTAGATGAGGTTGGAGCAGCATGCAGATAAGAAGTCAGAGGGAGCCACGGATGGACCCTTATCGACGCCAGAAGTGATGGTGTTTGAGTGGGAAGAGAAACCATGGCAAGTGACCTTGGGTCAGTGGTTAAATAGATGAGAATGGAATCAGGCAAATGTAATGCCAAGCAACTGGACAAGAGTGAAAGACTATTGGTGCAGGATGGTTGGTCAATTGTGTCAAAGATCGCACAGATCGAGATGGATATGGAGGGATAGTTAATCTTTTTGAGAGTCAGATAGCACGTAAGCTGAGACTTTGATAAGAGCTGTCTGGGTCCTCTGGCAGGGTGGAAATCTATGCAGAGATCTGTACATGGAGTTCTGGGAAGAGATTTGGATGGCATCAATGTGTTCAAGGACATTGGAAAGAAAAGGGAGTTTGGAGAAGGGTAGGATGAACAGAAAGAGGCATCTGCTCAAGTTCATCTTAAATGCTAGCACCCATCTGGTTACAGTTGATCAACAACAATGATTAATATGAACACAGTTAGTGAAATTTGGCAGCAGATTAATCAGAATATTTGGTTTTCAGAGTGCCCTTATGCACAATGCTGTGGTAGTTTGGCTGCGAATACTGAATTTGTTTATTTTTCACACAGATACACTGATGATGTCTTGCCAGAAGCATCTACATGTTGAGCCTCAAGTATTACGCTTCAGTCACCAGTAAGGCGACTGAGATCCCTTAAGAGGACACTTATGGTAACATGAGTCAGAGAGCAACAGACTTGAGCCAAGAAGAGGGGGAAAAAATCTAGAAATGAATGCATTTTCCAACTTTTACCTCATGGCTATTTCAAATAAGAGTAATGCGTTATTCCTACCAACAGAGATGTTGACTAAACAGAGGGTATTATTCCAGTGCTCTGCTTTCCCTGCAGCTTTCATTCCTGCTTTCCTTCTGAGGACTAACAACTCAGTTCCTTGCCTAAATCAGCAGGTCCCCTTCAATGATGGTCAAACCTATTAAGATCAACTACAAAAACTTGGAGCTGCTGATCATAGCCCAGCTCAGCTATCTGATAAATAAAACTCACTAAGGTGAGTCTCTTTTTTTTTCAAATTAATGTTTTGGTGCATCATATATAGATACAAATCAGATAACAAGAAATAATGGAATAAACGATAAAACAATTAGAAAAAGATGTCATGTTATAGAAAAGATGTTACAGTGCTGATAAGGAGTAGCATCCATTCTTAATAAATTGTACCTGCATCAAATGCATTCTTTTTAAACGGGAGTTGATTCTCATTGGCAGTGCTTCCCATGCACTATTCCCATGGCAATGAAAAGCTACCATTCATAAAAAAGAGGAAGAAGAAAAAGCAAAAAGGAGTTCATAAGGGCAGCAACTTCAGTGGCGGCCACAGAACAAGGCATATGAAGTATGCACCTGTTCTGCAGCCATCATAATAGCTTAAGTAGAAACCATAATGTATTGAATTCATTGCAAAATTAAGATAGAAGCATTGATAGCAAAATTCCAACTACAGATATGTTTTTAATTTAAAAAGTACGTTCAGCAGATGTGGATTGCAGTAACCTCAATCTTTCCCTACTCTCTAAGCTTGTATTTTTTCTGTGTGGGAACTTGACATCAAACATAAGAGCAACATAATAAAAGAGAAGCAGATGAAGCTGCTTCAATTTGTAAGACTCTACAAAGGAAAAAATGAGCAAATCAGTGATGACTCAGCTTCATGCGAATTCTTCCATATTTGGCTATTTATCTTATGCATCACAAAGTGGCTTAAACTTGAAAGTAATCTAATATTGCTACTGATTTTGCATACCTAGGTACCCCTGACCATGCCCTCCAGTAATTTGTAGACTTTGTATATATAGTTCAGCTTAATGATGTCAGTTTATCATTTACAAGACATCTGTAGGTGCTAAATTGCAACAGCAAGTGCAAGTTATATATTCCTTGTTAAAGGTGCTAATTATTGCTCCAAAACAAGTCTAAAGGCAACTTCGGAGTCTATCACCACTTATTCAAACAAAATAAAATCTATGAGCTTGAAGAGCAAGAACTTGTCTATTAGCCAAATATGCATATCTTGGTGGCTCACTGGGCATGTTTATTGGTAAACTGCTAAATGTACAAACTAAGCTTTCATTATGACATATCAGCTAATATGCTACACATTTTCCTCACTGACCTTTCTTCAGGCGTATGACTGACTGACACAGGATTTACTTTGTGTGAAGTTTAAAGGCTCTTCAGTGGCATTTGTTCACTGTTTACCACAAATTCCCAGATGCAAATGCAAAAACATGGCATAAAACATAGATGACAATATTGCAAAGGGGCTGATGGGTGTAATGGGTGGGGCTGTGAGCCTCACTGAACGGATTTGGAAAGTAAGCTGAGGTTACCTTGGCGAAAGGAAAATAAATATTAGTTGCATCCGAATAAGTAAGCTGAGTTATCCTTACTTGCGAGGAGATAAATACATTTCTACTTTAAACATGAGGACGCACCCTTTTACCTTTCCTGGTCATTGTTTAGAAAGAGGGATAAAAATCTTATCTTTTAGAACCAAATATTTCTGGAGCAGTGTTACTCTGTTAGAAGCACATATCCACTTTCTTCAAACAACTGTATCTCTGAGGGTTTTTCTGAAACAGTAGATGGATAAACTATTTTAATTTTAAAAAGTGACTTCAATGAGCTGCGTTCTCAAAAAAGAGATTTTTGTGAGAATACAAATAATACACACATTGTGTTTAGGGACTTCAGAACTTCTATAGGGATCATCTGGGTTAGTAAATTAAATGTGCTCACAAGTTAATTGCATAAGTAATGCCTTCATGCCTTTGAAATGTTAAAATCTTGCAAATGCTAGTCAGACATGCAGGATTGTTCTTGCAGCCAGGCTGTTTGATATGCAAGTCAGGTATTACAAACCATCAAAACCCACCAGACTGGCCAGAAATCCGCTGATAAAATTGACATGATTGCCTCCTGAATGAAAAATGACAATTTTGGTTCGACATGTCAATGCCTGTGTTGAAACAGCATCAAGTTAATTGCCATTCCCAATTTTCCACTTCTGTATTTTTTTAGATTGTTATGATAAGGAGCCAAAGTTGATGAACAGTATGTTACACAAAGTAACCTAAATTGACTTTTAAGCTTGAAAATTTAGATTTCGTACTTTGTTTCAATGTTTTACACTAAGAAAAATCTGGTGAATGGCGATGTACCCCAAAGTACTGTTTCAGGACTTTTGACCCTCAGCAATTTTCTATCAATGCACAGCAGCGAAAAAAGGAAAAGAAATCCAAGCATGCTGTGTGAATGGCCACAAAGTCATATTTATAACACTGAGGTATTTGTGGACTTTCTTAAATAGCAATTGTTTGTACAACTGAGTATTTGCCAGGCCACATTCAAGGCCATTAGTAGTCAACCATATAGTATGGGACTAAGAGTTATACATTGGTGACTAAGTGTGGTAAGGCTTATTCTCTCGATAATAGTGTTTGTTATTATCATGTAGCTATTGTTCTTATTTCTGATGCTTGTTCATAAATACTAGATTTTGTCTTATTTCCCATGAAGTATTTAAATCAATGGCCTCAATTTTTAAATGTTCCTTTATTTTGGTGCATTTAAACTCACCTTTCTCCAAGGTTTTGGATACATAATAAGATGCAACAGGGCTTTAAAGTGGGTATCTAGCACTTAGCTGTAGTATGTCATGTAATGCAGGCTGATCAATGTTATGCAGAAGTAGAAACTAATGGATGAGAAGAAAAATAAAATTTAAAACAGAAAATGGGATAGAAAAATGTAAAAAAAAGCCAAAATATAGATGACTGGTTATTAAGTTTAAGTTTATTTATTAATGTGACAAATAGGCTTACATTAACACTGAAGTTACTGTGAAAATCCTCTAGTTGCCACACCCTGGTGCACGTTCGGGTATGCTGAGGGAGAATTTTGCTTGACCAATGCACCTAACTAGTACATCTTGCAGACTGTGGGAGGAAACCGGAACACTCGGAGGAAACACATGCAGACATCAGGAGAATGTGCAGACTTTGCACAGACAGTGACCCAAGCCGGGAATCAAACCCAGGTTCCTGGTGCTGTGAAGTAACAATGCTAACCACTATGCCACTGTGCTGCCCACATTATAACCCAGGTAGTGGAATATAAATCAAGAGAGGTCATGCATAAATCATATAAGTGCTGAAATGCTAGCCTCGACTCCACGTTTTGTTAGAAGGCCATGCGTTTAACCTCCACGTTCCTGAGTTTAGAGGACTGATTCTCAACAGGAACCTCAGCAAGTGTAGCACTTGGGCAAAACCTTACATCACAGTCTGGGCCCTGGGGCCAATTGCAGTTCCCAACTGCAGCTTTGGCGTTAGTTAGCACAAATTGATAATGGACCCCCAGATCTCCTGGCCCATACAGCTCAGTACCACATCATTAGGTCTAGTAAGAAGTCCAATAGGTTTGTTTGGAATCATGAGCTTTTGGAATGCTGCTCCTTCATCGGGTGAATGAAGTCCACCTGTTGGACTTTAACCTGGTGTTGTGAGACTTCTTATTATGCCCACCCCAGTCCAACACCGGCATCTCTACGTCATCATTAGGTCTATTACCAAATGATTCCAATAGTGTAAACTGAAGAGGGGTTTGTCATGAAAGTTTCAGGGAAATCCAAGAAATTCAAATATTGTCTGCTGGTAATGTTCTGGTTATATATTGAGAATGTGCAAGATAATTAAGGCAGGGACAGAGTAACAATGTGAATGGGCCTAGAGCATTTGTGATATTAAAGAGCCCAGCAATACTGTAAACTGATGTTTATCTGAGGCAATTTAGTAACAATGGGGACAGAACATGAATGGATCTGAATAGGTTAAGGGTTCAAAGGAAAAGTTGTGAAGGAAAGATGTCATGTGGAAAGTACATAAAGTGAGCTTTGCTTTTAAACTCTGAAAGCTAAAATAAAGAGATGAAAGCAATTAAGTCTGGGAGAGTGTAGTTCTAAGTTTAAAGTTTAAAAGTGTCACAAGTAAGCTTACATTAAAACTGTAATGAAGTTATTGTGAAGTTAGATCAGATAAGGGAAAGATCAAAGGCGAAATATATCTAAGGAGCTAGTGAAACTTATTTAGTGAGCTTTTTTTTAGATCTCACCCAATAGCTTGAATTGTTGTCTGACTCCCAGCAAACAGCTTGAGTGAAGGAAGCCTGATTTGAAAGGTGAGCTGCTGATTTACCTCTGACGCAATCCCAAGAGATCTAAATTCACTGTGTGGTAACAGTTATTGGATTTTTATAGTTCTTAAAGTCCATGAGGTGCTGTGGAACAGATTGGGAAAAGTTAGCGCTGAAGGTAGATAAGATTGTTTGGAAGTGCTTAAAGTAGTAATACTGTATAAAGCCATTTTCATAGTTAATTGTACTTCTAGTTTACTATATTGTTTTTTCTTCTATTTCTTAATAGACACTTTATTAAAATCATCACAAAGAATTTGTACTATCATTCCCTGGATTTCAAACCTCTCCTCATACTATATGGCCACAGTTCTCCCATCATGCTGCACTAACTTTTCAGCACCGCAGGCCAGGAGAATTGCGCACTGGCCGAGACATGGGGTTCCCACTTGTGTCTAAGAGAGGGGATTAAGGGTTATGGGGAGAGGGCGGGAATGTGGAACTGAGCCACGACAGATCAGCCATGATCTTATTAAATGGCGGGGCAGGCTCGAAGGGCCAGATGGCCTACTCCTGCTCCTATTTCTTATGTTCTTATGTTCCCAGGGCTGGATTTATGGCAGCATCTGCACCGCACTGGGAATTGGCATGTAAATAGTATTTAGCATACTATTTAAATGCTATTAGTGAACCCAGGACTGAATTCTCCAGGCTCTCTAGCATCTTCCACCCCCCGGAGTGTTTCACTCCAGCAAGGATTACACTAGCCTGCACTTCCGTAGTGGCGGTGGCCTGACCTCGGTGTAGCAAAAGGAGGGCAATCGGGGCCCCCCAGGGGGTCAGGCAGTGGGGAGGTGGTGCCACCTAGGCACGTTCTCCCTGTGTCTGTGTGACTTTCATCTGGGTGCTCCGGTTTCCTTCCACAGTTCAAAGATGTGGCGTGGACAAAGGAAACATTTAAAAGGAAACATTGATGATACTCTCTTGCGCACCACACTAACTTAGCTTCTGAATGCGATTCAATTAAATGACTTGGCAGCTGGTGTTCAAAGCTTTTGAAGTGACCTGGCCAGAAATGGACCAGATACATTATTGCTGTCCAAGGTTCTGATCTGTGTAAGATATAGAAATGTACAGTTCAAATGAAACATGACATGCAGATGCTGATTAATGCAATTCCTGGCTCCATGGACATATTTAATGTCATGTTCACCTGGAACATAATGAATTTTGCATGTAAAGTTAGAACTGGCTTGATGCTGCTGGTCATAACCATGATAGCCTGTATTCACAGACCCGAAGAACAAAAATCCTTAAAAAAAAGGTTCTTTTATAACAAAGTAAAATTGCCAACATCTATTCCATTTGAAATAAACATTTCAAATTCAGAAAACAAATATTACAGTTAATTTATTCTGACAAAACAAATCTGATACAAAACTACCTGTTGCAGAACAAACAGTAAGAATTAGGGTGGCACAGTGGTTAGCATTGCTGCCTCACAATGCCAGGGACCCAGGTTCAATTCCCAGTTTGGGTCACTGTCAGTGTGGAGTCTGCACGTTCTCTCTGTGTCTGTGTGACTTTCATCTGGATGCTCCAGTTTCCTCCCACGGTTCAAAGATGTGCGGATTGGGGGATTGACCATGCTAAATTGCCCCTTAGTGTCAGTGGGACTACCTAGGGTAAATACATGATGTTATGGGGATAGGGCCTGGATGAGATTATGGTCAATACAGACTCGATGGGCCAAATGGCCTCACCACCTATTCCATCCCTCTCCCAGGCAAATGTCAGAGGCCGAAACAGACCATTTGCAACTCTAATGTCATATTTGACTTTGCGATGAGCTTTCAACCACATGTGCACACAAAGACAGCATATTTCCACCCCTGTAACATCCCTCCATCTCCAGCCCTGCCTCATTCTTATGCTGCTGGAACTTTCATTCATGCCTTTGTTACCTCCAAACCTGATTAGCCTCATATATTTTACAGTTTCTGAACTTGATATCATGCAAGATTCTGCTGCCAATGTCTTAACATACACCAAACGCCATTCACCTATCATCCCTATACTCATTGACCTACACAGACTCCTAGCTAAACAAGGCCTCAACTTTAAAATTCTCATCCTTGTTTTTAAATCCCTCTCTAGTCTGGACCCCACCCATCTCTGTATTTCCTCCAGTCCCACAGTGCTGTAAAATATCCGTACCCATATAATGCTGACCACTTGAGCATCTCCATTTAATAGAGATGTAACAGAGATTTGAATTGCTCCATCAATGGTAGCCATTCTTTCAGTTGCCTTGACTATAAACTTTTGAATTCTCTCCCTAAACCTCTCTGCCTTCCTATCTCGTTTTACTCCTTTGCAACAGTCCTTAAAACCTACCTACCTGAGCTTTTGATCATCTGCCCTCCTATATGACTCAGTATCACTTTGTTTTACAATGCCTCCGTGAAATGCTCTAGAACTTATTGTATTAAAGACGTGATTTAAATATAAATTGTTGATGCTTATGTTCATCAGTTAGTTGAGAGAATTTGGTCACTTCAGTGTATGTAAGTGTCATTTTTCCAAAGGTTTAAACTGGAACCTTGTTCACTCTTGAAGGTAGCCTACCTGCTACTGTCTTCCTGCTTCATTTTTCTTTCAATAATTTATCTGTGCACAGCAGGATCCCCTTCATGCTTCTCCTTCTTTTATCTCTCCAGCCACTTAGTTCCATTCACACTTTTAGATACTTCTCACCCTATCTGCCACATTTTCTCTCAGTGCTCTCTCTTTCTTTGGAACTATGTTTTTTCTCTTCTCAGCACTTCTGTCTTTATCTGAGCCTTTCTTGCCTCTTTCTCCATCTTCTAAGCATTTTCTTGTTTCTCTATTTGTCTGGATCTTCCTTGAGGAACACACATTTGCTTTGCTACTCTTGCCCACTCTGTTTTTAACATGTATGTTAGTTGCCAATGCCAAATTGTTGCTAAGATCTTTGTTTTGTTGTTGCTTCTCAGCCTTCATGGCTCTTCTGTTGCTTTGATATTCTTGGCCTTCCCATTCTCATCTAATTTCTTTCCTCTCCTGTCAGTTCCTGGCAGGGGTGTCCAATGAGTCAATTCTACATTACTCAACATAGTCTCTGCATCTCCTCAAACAAATTTCCTTTCAATGCTCACATAACCGGATATGCTTCCAGCATATTTTTCTTTCCATGGCCTCGCCCCATCCAGTTTCAGAAATGTTCTCCAGCCATTTGTGACAGCCTGCACTCTGTTCCTCTGATTCCCATTAACTGATATATCTCTCTTTCCTCCTCACCCCCACAGATTTGGTGATACAACGGTCCAATTTTTGAACCAGTATTTCCATGTGTTTTGGTTTTTGCATCCACACTGGTTAGGTCCTGAGTATGGCTATTTTGTAATCAGGAAGGTTAGACTAGCACAGAAATTACACTGGACATAACAACAAATTAGATCTATCATCAATACCAACAACAGAAGCCCATAAAAACATCAGCTTTTTCATTTTGTAATTTGGGAATATAATCCATATATTTAACTCTTAACTATATGCAGGGTACATGGCTGTGCTGACTCTTTAAAAGATCAATCCAATTAACACCAAATCCTCCTCTTTCCCTGCTCTGTGAAATTTCCTGATGTTTGCTTTTGGCAAGATAATTTAGAGTAAACACTTCAGTGCAGTCAATCTACAATCTAATGTAACACACTTATGTGAATGCACACTTTTTTTTAAACTTTGTGGTTGGCTTCAGTGAATTAAATTTACATTCCTGCGAGCAGTTATTTTAAATTATTCAGTTAACAGTTGTTGATTTCTAACTCAACACATCTCACTGTGGGTCTAATTTCTCAGACAAAATACAAGTTGCTTCACACAGAGCATCTAGGCTAAACCATGACTGAGGGCACTTAACAAAGCAGAAGCCCACTGCAGGATTAGAGATAGCTGCAAACTGATACTGTTTATACCCCAAATTGTGAGGTTAGTTGAGCACCAAGTGGTGCCATCGCAACTGATGGGAAACAAGAGCAGCATGGACTGCTACAACCTTCAGAGACAAGCATTGTGTGTGTTGTTTTCTAAAATACTACAAATCAGCAACCCTTTTTAGGATACCTAATAGCTAATAAAAGCTAATAAAGACAAATTACATTTTTTTTAAAAAGTAAAACCTCTTCCTGTAATACTATTTTACAAAGGAATGGGAGTGTAATCCTAATGATCCTAGTTCCCTCATATCAAAGCTCTCTTCAAGATGTAAGAAATGAAGCAAGTCTGAGCAATCTTTAACATGTTGTCAAGGGCGTGGTTTAATCCAGTTATGTTTTGAAAACTATTCTGAAATCAAAAACAACTATTTAAATTCGTATTTCAACCAACCGAGAGGCTTTAGCACATTGATAGAGTACAATTTGTCTCCAACTAGCCCTAGAAATACTCTGAAAATCTTATTCTCCAGTTACTTTCTGTGTGTGCGTATAGAGATGCTGGGGAATGGAGTCCTGGGGGAGGGAGAGAAGAGGCAACAGTTGGAAACTTTGTTCCGAGCTTCACATTGTTTTGCACAACAAATCATGAACTTCTCATTTCAGCCAAAAAAGCAGTAGGACAGTCACAAGGCTAGGGTTGACTGGTCTTCACTCTTACAAATTCAACAAGGCAGAAGTTTTTTTCTTCTTCGTCTCAAAATGCTGATTGGGACCAATTTAATCCGCTAGCATGTAGAACAAGTCTCTTGGAGGTTGAATCTGTAGTAGAGGAGGACAGGGCTGCTGTTGTGTTCTGGACTTTTCAAGAGAATTAATCCGACCACAGAATCAAAAGCCACTTACAATACAGTAATCAGCATGTTTTCAATCTGAAAGCCCTACATTTTCCCCATTTAAAAGCCAAAGCACATTACTTTTTGTTTTCCCACAATATCCTTTCATTTGCTGTTTTATTATATCTATTTGTGCTGAGTATATTACTGCTGGCTGGACAAGCAAGAGGTGTAGAAGTGCCTGGTCTGAAAGGGGAGTATGGGAGATTCTCCTTGGCTGCAAGAAATCACGACAATGACACAAGAAACACTACTTGATGATGAGTAATTGATTTTGGTTGAGGCAGTGTGAAAGCGTGAAGTGGTTTTCTTTCTAAAAAAAGGACAGTTCATGGATTATGAATGGACTTTAACATGAAACAGTTGTCAGAAAAGTAAAATAATCAACACAAGACTTAATAAATATCTGGTGCTCTGAATATTAGCTGAAATTAATGTTCAGTGACAATACGTGGAAGACAATATGTGCAGAACAGAGAATGAAGTTCAACCATGACAACATGTTTTAAGTAAATCACTTATTTCCTATACTTTATTATAATTATACAATGTGATTGTTTTCCACAGGTAGGAAACAAATATGCTGTTTTGAATGTTTATATAAACATCCAGTTAACACAAAAGCCATCAACAACTCAAGGTACCATCTGTAAACCAGTCTTATGGTCAGAATTATATTATTGGAAGTGTGCTTTGTTTACATGCCTTCTCTACGTGTCAAAGAATGCATGTTGCATTGAAGACTGCAGGATATCACAACATACTGCAGAAAAGTCTGAGTGTTATAGACAAGGGCAGCAAATGGACTTTAAAAAAATCTCAGAATCCAAGTATGCATTTTGTATGAATGTCCACACAACTGCATGACTGACCATGAACGATCAGAGATCAATAACAGCTGGAAACGGAGCAATGTGAAAAAAGAGCAGGATTGGCAAGGGTTAAAGGCATATAATTTATTTCTCCCAGCTAATTTGCCAACACATTCCACAGCAGAGGGAATGAAGAGAAGAAATAAGGGCACCTGAATGGAAGAGGTAGAGCTTTCCATTCTTCCACATCTCTCGAATTAATTAGCTGGCAATGAGTTTTGCTAATGTTTTGGAAAGACTGAGTGCAGCAAGTAGAAATTGTGAGAACTAATCACGGTGAGAAACTTTTTTCCTCTTTCCTTCCCATTTTTACAGTTCAGAAACCTGGTAACAAGAACAATAAAAGGATATGTACTCAGGTGAAATGTGACTAAATAATAAAGATTAATTAAAAATCTAAGTAGCAAACTTATGTGAAAGCATACTAATAAGGTTTGGACAAGGAGGGAAACACAATTTTACTGTTAAGATTTTTAACTCAGATACTTGGTTCACAATCAGAGTCAATGACCACTTCTATTGTTCAGTTCTTGCCTTTACTTGTCAAATAATTGGGTAATGTTTGGAGTCCAGAGTCATACATAAATAATACTTGCCACAGTCAGCTTATTGGGTATGTAACAAAACCACGTATGGCCTTCAAGACTTTGGAAAATGATCGAACAAACACCATTAGACTGATTCAGACTATTAACTGTAGAACAGGCTTATTAAAAACAACAGATCAGTAGTGAACAAAGACATAAAGCACAATGTGTTAGTTTAAAGGTATATCTCATCGAATATAAAAGAAATAAACAAAACTGACCTATTGTTAATATATCAGACTGAAATGACTGGCTGAATTTTACTGGTCGTGAGGCACATGGCTGGGAAGTGGGGAAGATAAACTGGTAAAATAGCAGGGAATCACATCATAAAACTCTGTGACACAATCCCACTATCAGTGCATTTTCCAACAGTGGGACCAGTTGGGTAACAGCTGGAGAGACAGGCAGTGATTTCCCTAATTGATGTCCTTTTAAATTTTATCGTATGTGGCCACTGGCATATTGCTGTCTGCAGAGCAACCCCAAATTAACAGAGGCAGCTTCCTAGCAGCATCCCACAAGCTGCACAGCCCAAAGAAGCTGCCAATGGCGGGAAGGGAGTCCCCAAGGATCTCCTTGGAGAGGCTTCCCCCATAGCTGATTTCCCACTTAATTCTGCTGCAGGGTCTAAGTCTCCTGTCTTCCCCAGCAGCGGCCTGCACTGTTGGAGCTTCAGAGCAGCTGACAGCGTTAGGAACCAGCTTGCTGTTCTTCATTGCAATATAACTGCTGAACTGGACTATCTGCTGCAAAGTACAGGCTTGGGGGCCTACTTTTAGCCCTACCAGGGTTTTCAATTGTGCAGTGAAATTCAGGCTAATAATCTTCAATAAAATTTTTACATGAAATTATTTATCTTTTCTTCCACTGAGTCCCCACCTTCCACAGATGCACTGGTGAAATGGCCATTGCACTCTCTGAAATGTATCTTTCAACTAGAATAAAAGTGTCGACCACGTTTCAAGATTTTTAACCTTTTTTCGCAGAAAGCATTTTGGGATTTGGGTAAGGAACGGGGGGGGAGTCACTTTTAATGTTGGATTTTTAAAAGTGTGTAATAAATAGGAATCATAGAATCCCAACAGTACAGAAAGAGGCCACTTGGTTCATTGAGTCTGCACCGACAATAATCCCACCCAGGCCCTATCTCTGTAATGCCACATACTTACCCTGCCTGACACTAAGGGCAATTGAGAATGGCCAATCAACCTAACCTGCGTGTTTTTGGATTGTGGGAGGAAACCAGAGCACCCGGTGGAAACCCACGCAGACATGGAGAGAACGTGCAAACTCCATAAAGGCTGTCACCCAAGGCTAGAATCAAACCCGGGTCACTGGCACTATGAGGCAGCAGGGAATCGAAAAGTATCTTGTCAGCATCTAAACTGTAAAACGGCAACAAGGAAGAAGTGGGGTTCATTAGAGACCTAAAAGGAGACATACATGAGGCACCAGAAGGCATTACATGAGAATTTTGCATATGTCTTTACTAAGGATGAGGATGCTACCAAAGTTAGTGCCAGAGGGGCAGTGGCACAGTGGTATTGTCACTGGACGAGTAATCCAGAGACCCAGGGTAATGCTCCAGGGACCCGGGTTCAAATCCCACCATGGCAGATGGTGAAATTTGAGTTCAGTAAAAATCTGGAATTGAAAGTCTAATGATGACTAAGAAACCATTGTTGATTGTTGTAAAAACCCATCTGGTTCACTAATGTTCTTTAGGGAAGGAAATCTGTGATTCTTAACTGATCTGGCCTACATGTTACTCCAGACCCACAGCAACATGGTTGATTCTCAAATGCCTTCTGAAAGGGGAGTTAGGGATGCTCAATAAATGCCAGCCCAGTCAGCAAGGCTCACATCCAGTAAAATTAATATAAAAAAAGAGGTAGTTGAGATACTAGATGGGATAAAAATGGATAAACTGGTGGTATTAAATGGGCTTATTATACTTAAAGTTGACAAGTTATTGGGATTGGATGAGATGAGGATGCAGAGAGAAGTAAAGATAGAAATCATGAAGGCTACAATCTTCCAATTATCTTTGCATGTATGGGTAGTTCTAGAGGAGTGGAAATTGCAAACGTTACACCCTTACTGAAAAATCCTGCAACTACTGAGTGGTGAAATGCTTTTTGAAATGATAATCCAGCACAACATTAACAGTCACTTGGATAAAAGTGAATTAAGGAAAGTGATCATGAATTTTTTTAAAAGACAAATTGTCTGAATTAACTTTATTGAGGTTTCTAATTGGTAATAGCAAGGATCGGTGAGGGTAGTGCTTTTGATTTGACATATATGAACTTCCAAAAGGCATTTATAATGTTCCACACAATAGGCTTGTCAGAAAAGTTGAAGTCTCTGAATAATGGAGTCAATGGCAGTATCAATATGAAGTTGGTTCGGTGACATGAAATTGAGAGTTGGTGAGCGCCTGCTTATCAGATTTGATGGAAATGGTACACTGTTTTTCCTAATGTATATTAGTGACTTGGACTTGGGTGTACAGGGCACAATTTCAATATTTGCAGATTACACAATACTTGGAAATATAGTAAATAGTGAGATTGATTGTTTTTGAAGCTGGTGCAGTAGATAGACACGTGGTAGATGCAATTAATGCAGGATAGCACAAAGTGATACAGAAGCAGTTCATGTCCAAATGCAACAAGATCTGGACAATATCCAGGTTTGGGCTGACAAGTAGCAAGTAACATTCACCCACACAAGGGGTACTCTCCACTTGCCGAGATGAACGCAGCTCCCATAACATTCAAGGAGCTTGACATCACTCAGAACAAAGCAGTCACTTGATTGCTACCTGTTCCACAAACATTCAATCACTCCACCACTGACAGACCTTGGCAACTGTGTGTACGATCTACCAGATGCAGTACAGGAACTCACCAAAGTTCCTTAGGCAGCACCTTCTAAACCAATGACCACCATTATCTAGAAGGACACGAGCAGAAGATACCTGGGAATACCTCTCCAAGTCACTCACCAGCCTGACTGAGAAATATATCATCATTCTTTCTTTGTTGCTGGGTCACACACATGGAACTCCCTCTCCAATAGCAGTGTGTGTGTATCTACACCTCAGAGCCTGCAGCAGTTCAAGGAAGCAGCTCTTTCTGAAGGAGAAAGAAGGATGGACAATAAATGCTGGCCTAGCCAGCGATGCCCACATCCCATAACATGAAATTTTATATGAGGAATGGCAATAAAAACTAATGAATACAATTTTGAGGAGGTGCAGAAACAAAGAAACCTGGGGTTATATGTGCACAAATCATTGAAGATGAAGGACAGGTTGGGAAAGTGTTAATGAGGCTTATTAGATCCTGAACTTCATAAACAGAGAAACAGACAAGAGCAAGGAACTCGTGATGAATCTTTATAAAACACTCATTCACCTATAACTGGTGAATGCATATTGTGTCAATTCTAGGCACCGCACTTTAGAAAGGATGGAAGAAATTAGAGAAAGTGCAAAATTGATTTTTCAGAATGGGTCCAGGGATGAGAGAATTCAGTTACATGGGTAGATTGGAGAAACTGCAGTTGTTCTCCTTAGAGAAAGTTGAAAGGAAATTTAATGATATTCAAAGCAATGAGGGTTCTAGACAAAGTGGATACAGAAAAACTGTTCTCATTGGCAGAAGGGTCAACTACCAGAGAATACAAATTTGAAGTGATTGCCAAAAGAACCAGAGGTGACATGAAGAACTTATTTTACACAGCAAATGGCTGGGACCTGAGATGCACTGCCTGAATGTGTAATTGAGGCAGATTCAATTGTAGGGAATTGGATAAGTACCTGAAAAGAGAAAAATGCAGTGTTATGGAGAAGGGGTGGCTAGCTCAATTGCTCTTGCAGAGAACCTAGGTAGACTCAACAAGCTGAATGGCCTCCTTCTGTGTTAAAACCATTCTATGATATAATTGTTTCAATCATGTTCGAAGCGATCAGCTTTGTTTGAAGTTGTGTTCGTATAAAAATTAGTTAAATAGTTGATTTCATTAGAAACTAAGTAGTCCATTAAATAAGACTTGTCAGAGTGTGGCCATGTGGTTGCAATTAACTGAAAGCTGGAGTTTCACTATCACTTTTGATGTTAGTTCGCAAGTCTAAGTCTTACCTGACCTTTTCACACAGCCCTCTCTGAAACAGGATAGTCTAATAACTTTATTGCGTTATAGATGCACTGAATACATCTTTAAATACACCTGTATATTGGGACTGCCTTACCTTCCTGATTGAGGGGATGGAGTCACAAGATAAGAAAATAATTTTTCAAATTACTTTTAAAAAGAACATATTAAATTAAGCTAGCTCCTTTGTGAACAGCTGAAAATTGGATCAAAGACTGCTTGGGGCTTGCTTGTGTTGCAAATACACTTCAGGTTTAGGATTAGGACAGGACAAGCTGCTAACCTGTTGTCCTAATGTGCGCAGGCTTGCTTTGGGTTAGGAATCTGTCAGGAGCAGCTTATCTGACAGCAACCAATTCTGTTCAGATGAGAGTCAACTGGCACTAAGCCCACTAGCAGCAGGTGTGGTACAGCACCAGCGATCAATGACACACTCACATGATCCCAGTGGCATGCATGCATGTCATCTGCTGTGTATTCAGATGGAATTTCCCATGTGCTACACTAAACAGTTTAATTTTTTGTGTAATCTCACCAAAGGAGGATGGGATCACTTTTAAAAAGTAATTTAATAAGCTGCAGAAACCTCATTCTCAAAGAAAACAGTCCTAAAAATGGGCAAATGTGTACATCGTGAATGCAGAAAATGAGGAAACTACTTCTCAGGTGAATACAGATACAAGATACAGTTCTACACTTGAAAACTTTGTTAAGGTTTCATAGTTTAGCTCTCAGGCCTCATCAGAGATCTACACCCAGAATATTAACTCAGTTTTGTCTTTCCAGAGGCAGTGTGGCCTTTGGTGCATTTACTCCATTTTCACTTTTATTTTTCTGTTTTTTTATTGTTTTATTTCTGATCAATGTTCCATAGTCTACATCAATGGGGATGAAGTAGAAAGGGTTGAGAGCATTAATGTTAACAAAACAAAGGAGATTGTCATCAACCTCAGGAAGCGTAAAGAATGAACATGCCCCAGTCTGCATCAATGAGGACGAAGTAGAAAGAGTCGAGAACTTCAAGTTTTTAGATGTCCAGATCAACAACCTGTCCTGGTCCCCCCATGCCGACAGTATAGTTAAGAAAGCCCACCAACCCCTTCACTTTCTCAAAAAAACTAAGGAAATCTGGCACATCAGCTACGACTCTCACCAACTTTTACAGATACACCATAGAAAGCATTCTTTCTGGTTGTATCACAGCTTGGTATGGCTTGTGTTCTGCCCAAGACCCCAAGGAACTACAAAAGACTGTGAACGTAGCCCAGTCCAACACACAAACCATCCCCCCATCCATTGACTCTATCTACTCTTCCCGTTGCCTTGGCAAAACAGCTAGCATAATTAAAAACACCTTCTTCCTTTGGGAAAAAGAAATAGAAGTCTGAGGTCACATACCAACAACTCAAGAACAGCTTTTTCCCTGCCATCAGATTTTTGAATGGATCTACCTTACATTAAGTTGATCTTTCTCGACACCCTAACTATGACTGTAACACTACATTCTGCACTCTCTCGTTTCCTTCTCTATGAATGGTGCGTTTTGTGAAACAGTACTTTTCACTGCATGTTAATACATGCGACAATAATAAATAAAATCAAAAGCTTGCACTTCCATCAGTGAAACCAATCACTTCCAGTACAGAAGACAAAAAATGCCCAATATTTTCAGTAAATTAAAATGGCAGTAGACAGTCAATTCTTAAAATATGCAGCAGATCACGAGGTAAGAAAGATGAAGGGAAATCGAAACTGTATAGGTTTTCAGACAATTTATCATACATGTGGCAGCAAAGATGGATACTCCCCCAGGGGTTCAAAAGATAGACAGTAGTTGCAGCTGAGGGCAATTAACTTTTCTTTTTAACTAAAACATTTCAACCCTAAAAGCTGCGATTTAAAAAGATAGATTTGGAAAGTGAATATAATCCGCTCCTGTTAATTTAAAGTCAATTTTTCTCAAAATATATGAATTGTCCAGTAACTCAAACAAAGCAGATTAAAGAGCACGGTTGCTGTTTCCGCATAATTTTAACACAAATGAACACAATTCAAATGAAGCTTTTCTAGATTAAGTACAGACTATACTTTCAAAATGTCATCGATCCTGCAAAGTTTATTCCACTTCTTAGTACTTCATTTATTAAGTCCTGCTACTCTAAAGTCCTAGCTTCGTGTTAATTTTGAATATTGCACTGAGTGTGAAAATTTGTATTTACTTAGAAAAGATTGATACATTGAATGAAGCCTCCTTTAGATTTTACTACAGTTGCAGAAATTGAACACTACATGTATTGCTTCAGATAGGCAGTGACTGAAGCTTGACAGAATTACTCCCCACCTGTGTTCCCCACCACTGTAGCGAGTGCATACTTTACAGCAACGGAGATACCTACAGGAATGCATTCTCATGCTTAAAGCAAACCAACATTAATGCCAAACCATGGTTACTGTCTATGGAAGGCAATTTGTGTTAATGCAGTAAACCCTCTAAAGATCTCCTACCCGAGATAATCAGTAGTCTGTCTTTTAAAGACATGCACACATCCTTTGTTTAAAAATATACACATACAGTAAAGTTATTCAGAATTATCCTTTGGCTTTTTTCAAATAGCTTTGGAAAAACAACAAACTGAATCTGTGAAAAGCTAAAGAAACATGTTCTATCAGAACAGCTGACTTAACTTGAACTAGGATATCTTGAGCAATTGGTTATTCTGTACATGTTCAGACACTGACTGCACAATCTACATTCAGCTACTAAGAGTGACAGCTCTGGGTGATCATTTTGGGTCCAAGACCAGCAATTTGAAGCCTGCAAGTAAAAAAACACCGTTATTGAGCCAATTTTCCATGTTAAAGACAACTTGCTGTCAATATAATCACATTTTTGTGGAAAGTTTCTTACTTCAATAAACTTGTTTGGAAATTGGCAAGCTTCAATTACCTAAAGGAAAAATAAGTTTTCAGCAAGTGTGTTTTTTCAATGTTTAGTGAAAATAGAGTGCCCCAAGATTCACGACTGGCATTGTTATAAATCAATTGGAATTCCACTTCAAAGTACTATTCATGATATGAAACCTCAATGTTGACATTTTAACATATGGAAGATGCTGACATAATAGTTTTCAACAAAAAACACAGGGTTTTTAACAAGGTATTGTTATGATGCGAGTTAATGTTATAACTGGATAGGAAGGTCCCAGAATGGAACTCTGGCTCAAAATACTAACTTTGACTTTTTTTTAGAAAAAATGTAAGAATCATCACAGGATCACTAATTAGTTTTAGCAACAAGAAAAGAAAATTATCAAATATGAAAAGTTGGATTATGCCACAATACTTTTTACTCCCCCACCCTCTCCCCTTAGTTTAAGAAATACACACAGATTACAAAGTACATTTTAGGCTCAATGATCTCAGTAACACAAAGTCCTTTAAAACATTCAAACTGGCCGTAGTCGAATACACACAGTCCGCTCGGAATCCAAGTTAGCATCTGTGAGCTTCTCAGAATCCCACCCCAGATGGTTGTCATGTGAGAGTTTTCAAACTCCAGTCCCAAAAACACACGTTAAAATCTTCTTTCACAATAAGGCTTTTCATTAGCAGTTTACATTCTCAAATCCAGTCTGGGTTTTCCAACAGACTCTTTTGCACAAAGCTTCCACTCCATTTTTAACAGTGATCCAGTATCCCTTTAGGATTTCTTTGTCTTGACTGTTGTACAAACTGTTCACAATTGTTTTAACTCTTGATTCCTAGACTCTATTAAAATGACATCAACTTTTAATTTAACTCTGAAGTTTGCTTTCCCACTTTAAATCTGGTCACTGCAATTGTCTCTATCTCAAACACTCTGTTGACTCTTCCTTGAATTTTGCTGAACCTTGGTCTCTGTTTCCTTAACATCACTTATCTTAAGATATTCTTTCTGTCTCTGGTTCCCTGGTTAGCTGGACAGTAACTGGTTGTTTGGAAAGCCTGCTGCTTTGTAGTTCACTCCCATCCTGTCCAGTCTTTCTCCTGGCGAGGTTGAGAGATGTTCCCTCCCTGGTGACTTCCTTCAACTGCAATATATGCAGCTAAAGCTAAAACTTAAAAGATTTTTGATCTTACAAGGCTCCCCGTTGTAAAGCATTGCCAGTTTCTTTACTCTTTACAGTGCAGCTCTCTCTAAGCACAATGGAAACACAGTTAGAATTGAACCAACACCCGCACATTCAAACACCTTTTCCCAGCATGAATGTAACTATATGGTTTACCCTTCCTTCCACAGACACATTAAATTAAACCCACTTAAAATAAAACCTCATTTCTAATGTTTATCAATACAAATCTCTTAAAACTGCCATTGTTTTCTTAACAATATAAATAAATGCATACAGATGTGTGTAAACACACATATTTTCATATAAATGTGCAAGTGAATTTTCTCTGGCATTACTCATAGTGGATCACTTCATCCTCTGATCCTTGGTTCTCTTTAATTTTGATGTCATGAGCTTTCAGTTTCTTGGTCAGCACCCCCAAATCTCTACTTCCTTATGTGATCAGTCCATCTTTTACACTGATTGTTGCATCTTTTATGGCCAGTCTCCTAATATATTTCCATCCCTCAAATGCATGCTCCTTTCTGGGTTTGCTCATTTATCTTTCTCCTGCTAGATTTGCTTCCGTGTGGAGACTGCTTTTTGTTCCATGATCTTTCTCTCTCTCTCTCTCTCTCTGATATTCCAATCTCATTATTTGTTTACTGTTTGCCTTTCTCCCAAACTTGTTCCACTTCTATCACAGTCTGCTAGTTTGGTCCTCAGTTATGTTTTCCTCCTTATTCTTTGATTTCCTATTTGAGGACAATATATTTCTTCTAGTCATGCTTGTAGCAAGGCTGAAATTGATTCAACAGACTTCAATGGACTATTATATAGATCCATGAATCACCGACGACAGTCGCTTATTAGTGGGGTATGGAAAATGCATCTTTCAAGAATGTTGGATTAGTTTTAACTTATGCTATGAGGGACAATCTTGTAGTGGTCATACACCTTGTCTAATACTAGTACTGGTCCAGGCTAATGCTCTGAGGATGTGGATTCAGATCCCACAATGGCAGCTGGTAGAATTGAAACTCAATTAATAAAATCAAAGATTGAAAGTTAGTCTTTGCCTGAGGTCTGCACAATGAAATTTTTGAGCAAGCCTCAATTTCAGTGGCCATTGCTCTTTCCCAGAAGAGCTAGCTGCCCCATTAACATATTTAAATCTGACTCCATGATTTACTTTGGGGCTTCATGCAGTTTCTGTGTTCCACTGGTTAGGATCAGTGCTACACAAGCCCTCTCAATGAACTGACCATAGTGCAGTGAATCCAAGGGGCAGCAGGGAACACTCAGAAAATATACCCTCTCATGTTTCACAAAACTTTTTGTGGGATCAGCCTTTTTGTCATTATCGCTTTTCCCTGCCGCCAAAGTGATGCTAGTAAGTCAGTTTTGTGCAGGCTCCACTGGATTTCCCAAACTGATCAGTGAAACATTAATTTCATTCACAACTGACAGGTGAGGGCAGGGAGGGAAGCAGGGAGTCAGACAGGGAGGGAACCATTGTTTTGGCCTTCATGACCAGAAATGAGTTGCATTTTCTGAACCTATTCTCTTCATCCATCATATAACCCGTCACAATTCTCACTTATGCTACAAACCTCAACACGACCCAAGTTCTGTGAAAATGAGTCTTTTACTTCAGTATCATGTCTTAATTCTCTGTGTTGTAATGTGTGCAATGTGCTAGTTACCAAAATAAAACAATCTTCTGCCAAAGTGAGACTCAACAAATATAAGAGCATTAGAGCATAAGAACTAGGAGCAGGCTCCGCCATTCAATATCATGACTGATCTTTTGATGGACTCTGCTCCACTTACCCCGCCTGCTCACCATAACCCTTAATTCCTTTACCATTCAAAAAAGTATCTATCCTTGTCTTAAAAACATTCAATGAGGTAGGCTCACTGGGCAGAGAACTCCACAGATTCATAATGCTTTGTGTGAAAGAGTTCCTCCTCAACCCAGTCCTAAATCTGCTCCCCCTTATTTTGAAGCCATGCCCCCTAGTTCAAGTTTCACCTGCCAGTGGGAACAACCTCCTTGCTTCTATCTTATGTTTCTGTAAGATCTCCCTTCATTCTTCTGAATTCCAATTCAGAAGAATTCAGCAGCATGGTGGCATAGTTAGCAATGCTGCCTCATAGCTCCAAGGACCTGGGTTTGATTCCAGGCTTGGATCACTGTCTGGGTGGAGTTTGAACTTTCTCCCAGTGTCTGCATGGGTTTCCTCCCACGTTCCAAAGTGCAGGTTGGTTGACTGTCCTTGCTAAATTGCCCCTTAATGTCCCAGAATGTGTACATTAGAGGGATTAGCAGGGTAAATATATAATGTTTTGGAGATAGGGCCTGGATGGGATTTTTGTAGGTACAGACTTGATGGTCCAAATGGCCTCCTTCTGCACTGTAGGGATTCTATGATTCAATGAGAATAGTCCCAGTCTACTCAGTCTCTTCTCATAAGCCAACTCTCTCCATTCTGGAATCAATCTAGTGAATCTCTTCTGCACCCACTCCAGTGCCAGTATATCCTTTCTCAAATAAGGAGACCAAAACTGTACACAGTACTCCGGATGTGGTCTCACCAGCACTTTATACAGCTGCAACATAACCTTGCTGTTTTTAAACCCTATCCCTCTCGTAATGAAGGATAAAATTCCATTTGCCTTCTTAATTACCTACTGCAACTACAAAGCAACCTTTTCTGGTTCATGCACAAAGACAACCAGGTCCCTTTGCACAGCAGCATGCTGCATTTTTTCATCATTTAAATAATACTGCATTTTGATGTTATTCCTACCAAAATGGATGACCTCATATTTACTAACATTGTACTCCATCTGCCAGACCCTTTCCCATGCACTTAGACTATTTATATCCCTTTGCAGGCTTTCAATGTCCTCTGCACACTTTGCTCTACCACTCATCTGACACACTACACTTGATCTTCAACTCCAAATCATCTATCTAAATTGTAAACATTTGTGGTCCCAACACTGATCCCTGAGGCACATCACGAGTCAGTGGTTGCCAATCAGAAAAACACCCATTTGCCCCACTCTTTGCTTTCTGTTATTTAGCCAATACTCAATCCTCTATCTATAATTATTTTTTGATATATTCATCGTGTGCATGCATTGTTACACATGGGAGTCAAAATAATAAACACCAGTTTGAGTGTGGGCTTAAATATTTTGAGGAAGAATGGGAAAAAGGAGGCCAGAATAGGGGTGAGGGACAGAAGAATAGGACAAGGAAGGGAAGAATGGAAGGCAAGGCAAGGGAGCAGAGAAGAATGGAAGGCAAGGCAAGGGAGGAGAGAAGAATGGAAGGCAAGGCAAGGGAGCAGAGAAGAATGGAAGGCAAGGCAAGGGAGCAGAGAAGAATGGAAGGCAAGGCAAGGGAGCAGAGAAGAATGGAAGGCAAGTCAGGAGGGAAGAATGGAGACAATGAAGGAGGGAAGAATGGGGCAAGGGAAGGAAATATAGGGAGACGGAGGAAAGAATGGTGCAAGGGGGAAGAAAATGGCAGAAGGACAGTCGGAGAGGATAGAGAGAATGACAGAAAAGGAGTGGCGTGGTGAAAATGAGGAATGGGGGGGGGTGCTAAGGGGCAAATAATTAACAGAATTTTGTTATATGTTTTGACCTTTCCCATCAAACTATAACCCTTTGGGAAAAGAAGTTCCTCCTCAACTCAGTCCTAAATCTGCTCCCCCTTATTTTGAAGCTATGCCCCCTAGTTTCACCTGCCAGTGGATATTTGTATAGTTTACACCCATCATATTGGCACCTTCAAGTTCTCTGGTTCCCAATTTCTTCATCAAGGATGCCCATTTATAGTGTAACTATAGGCAATGACACTCAACACTCATATCCATAATCTTAATCAAAGACCTGGCGGGAAAAAAAATCAGATACTTGCTCTACTGAAAGACTTCCCTCAGCGCAGACCATCAGTGTCCCTTCCAGTAGAGTCTCCAATTAGCAAGGCCCCCTTTAGTCTGACTGGCAGATGCAGCTGTTAGAAGAATTCTTCCTCTGCTTTTCATGTTTAAAACATGGGATTCAATAAGAATATATTTCATTAGGCCGTTGCATGCACTTCACGAAGCACAACAGTTATCAACACAAATGTAAACAAAGAGGAAAAGAAAAAGCTGAACGACATTCTTTTTAATTATTTCTGAGTAGCTGTTTTTGTGTTAAATAATAAGTACACAACTGACATCTGCTCATAAATAAACACAATAACTAATTATAAAAAGAAGAGTCTGTATAACTGGGTGTAGCCTTTAATTCTTTTGAATCATCAGCATAATCTTTACTGCCTACACATTTTGGGTGGATTTAACAAATGCTAACATTTCCATGCAAATATAATGCATATTAAATAATTTCCATCATTCAGTTTTCCAAAATTCAGCACTTTAATTCCTATTTGAAATCTGTAAGATATTGTTCAGGTGTTAATGTTGGTTTTATGCTTCTCTACCAAGTCCATGTTTAATATGTCAACATTTGACACTGTGATGTATAATTTACAATGATTTATTCTATAGTCAGATTTCAATGTCCAGTTAATATTCTTGTTAGTCTTCACCCTGTGTATCACAGTGTCGTGAAACTCTCAATAGCACTCCAGACTGATGACAATCTGAAGGATAAAATAATGCTTTGTGCTTTAAACATAGATCCATTTTCCATCGTTGCTCCTCTTTGGTTGTGTCAGTCTTTTTTTTCTTGGTGTGATAAATGACTGGTAAAACAGATTGGCAAATCCATATTATGGCAATGTTTTCTGAATCTTTCTCACGATGAAGTTGAGCTCTTGCTCTGTGTCTTCACATAAAGTTTCCCATCTCGCTCTTCGACTTGTAATCCCATGTTGTTTAGCATGGCACTGTCTGCTACACCCTGATGTACCAACTGGGATATCACTTCTTGATTCTTCATATTCTGCTCTGTGAGGATTCGGATAGTAAAAACTGCCCACTGGCTCACAACTATGGTGCATGGAATTAAGGAATGTGATTTACATCAACATCTTGATAGATTGCACAGAATATTTAGTTAATATAGCATTACCTCCACAGTTGCTCTGTCAAAGTAATTTTGATTAATAGTGGCGAAGCTATGATAGTCATGCACTCCCTAATAGACTAGATTCAAAGTTTTCCAATGGTATTCCAACATAATGCAATTTTAAAAAATTTACAATTTTTCAATTTGCATGTAACAAAGATATCAGGAGTACTTTGACGTTCCGAAATACAATGAATTTTGATTCTCTCTCCTTATTCTTCGATTCCCTATTTGATGACAACTACATTTATTTTAGTCATGCTTATAGCAAGGCTGAAATTGATTCAACAGACTTCAATGGCCTATTATAAAGATCCAAGGGTCACCATCGACAGTCATTTATTAGTGAGGTATGGAAAATACATCTTTCAAGAGTTCTGGATTAATTTTAATTTATGCGGTGGGGCGGGGACAATCTCATTGCAGTAATATCACTGGACTAGTAATCCAGAAGGCCAAACTAATACTTTGGAGATGTGGATACAGATCCCACAGTGGCAGCTGGTAGAACCGAAACTCAATTAATAAAATTGAAAGGTAATCTCAGATGACCACGACACTATTATCGATTGTCATAAAAACCAATCAGATTCACCAATGTCCTTTGGGAAGGAAATTTATCATCCTTACCTGCTCTATGTGTGACTTCCAGAGCCATAGTAATGAAAGAGAAATGGCCTAACAAAACACTCAGTTCAAGGGAAATTAGAGTTGGCTACAAATGCTGGCTTTGCCAGTGACACCCACATCTCATGAAAGAATTTTTAAACAGGATGCATTGTTTGATCTCAGACCAAACAGCGGCGGAAAGCCGATAGAGCATAAAATTTTCTAGTGATTGAATCATTTAGTAAGCTTTAGAAATCCTGAGACTGTTTACTCGATGCTGGGAGAAGGCTGCACCAGCTTAAATGGGATTGGGCAACACTCACCCCCAATGATGGTCTGATTCTTCCTCAAAAGGTTTTTAACCTTGATCTAGCCACCTTTATTAAACTTTCTGAAGAATCACACAAGTATATTGGCTTAAAAAGTTGAACCAGCATTTTCTGCTGACTTTTGCAGAGTGCTGCTGCATCATTTTTCTTCTACTATAAAACAGAAAACCTGGAGCTTTCCAATTCATCTTTTGACCATTGGAACATTATAGCAATTTACAGCTAATTAAGGTTCAATAACAATTTTTTTAATTTTAGTTGGATAACTTAAGTTGTGAAGTAGTTAACTGCAATAAAAGCAGTGTGTCTACCTGCCTTGTCAGTCCTCAAAGAAGGTTAATGTACAGGTACAGAATGTAAACATATCTAATATCTCAGAACAAATTGTTTCAAAGCACAAACTTTTCCACTTTTCTTTTGTGAGAAATATGTAGTTGTTGAGGGATGCTTACACCTGACAATTGTTGAAACTAACTTGTAACTGATATAAATAACAACAGGAGGAAGAGCTGAGTTTGAAACAAAAAAAAGATGGAATGTTACAGATGTAAAATGACTGATTCTTGTCTGAGAAATTCTGGGTGGAGAGCTGGGCCCCGTTATCATATTTCCACCTGAACTCAGATAGGGAGTATACTATGAGTAAATAACTTCATTTTTGATTCTCTTCCCAGGCCTAAGGAGATGAAGCACATCTATTTCCACAGTTAATTTTACCTGGAACAGGTTGCTAGTTTGTTGCCAAATGCCATAGCTTGAGGGGTGCCAATCCACATCAAACACAACTACCAAAGGAGTATTGGAAGGCTATGTTGATTATCAACCTGCTTGGTCATGTTACGAAGGAAACCCTACAGCCATCAAATCCTAGAGTGGGACTTGAGCCCAGAGTTTCTGGCTCAGAGGCAGAGATGCTACTCACTGTGCCACAAGATCTCCACCGAGTAAATAACTAGTGTTTCTTAAACAAGAATGCTTGTACCTCTTTATATTGAGCATGAATACTACCTTACCAATTTCTTTACAAATATTAGCCACACTGAAAATACCAAATACAAGCAGCATCAATTAAGTAGCATCCATAAATTTACAGTAACAGCAGATAAACATTTCACGTGTATTTTTCTCCCTCATTGACCACACATTCACTGAAAAAACATGTGAAATCACACAAGCTGAATGGCAATTCATTGCACAAATGTGCAGAAACTGAAGTCTGGTTACTTGCTGCCAACTCTTTTAAGACTTGTTCAAAAGGAAACTTTTATTTTGACATCCAAAACATTGACTGTCTTAATCAGTTTTTTCCTTCAAGCACCTGTGTGTCAAAAAGTAGGCCATGCATAAAACATGAGGCTACTTGTTAATGCACTGTATTAAATTCAAACTTCGTGATCACTTTGAGCACAACAAAACATAAGTGCTACAACAGATTAAAGGAAGTTCAACCTAACGTTCACATTACTCCCTTGTTCATCTGCCCACTGACAGAGAGAAAATAAAGCACATTGCTGAAGAAAATCCCTAATCCTTCTGACACTTGAGCACCTCATTGTATAATGAGCCTCATGAAAAGCTACTAATGTTTCCACGGTTACTGCAAGCCAGGCCATGATCCTGTTTGTTTCCACTCTGCAGAACTCAATAAATACACAAGAGCCAGGGGCTGGCGGGATATAGATCTAAGTTTCATTTAATGCTCTTATCCAAAAATAAACAAATCATATTCTTTTTACAATAGATCTTTGGTAGGAAAGGATGAGCTTGCCATTTAACAGCCATGTATGAAAGGCCAATGGAGATCCCAAGATTTTCTCCACGAAATACCATCTTTAATATAAATATTTGGGTAGATGATATATATCAAGAAACTGAAAGAAGCAGAAATGATTGTTTCAATTTAATTGATTCAAGTTAGAAGCCATCTGTGGAACAATATAGTCAACTTTCTAACTTTGCACAATGAAATGCCATGGAAACGAATTGCTCATGCTTAAAGAGTGGGGGGAGGGGGATGTGCACTTAGAGGCCAAAAAAACTTGGCTGCCATTTCTGTTAATGATCTAAACTGCTCTGTAACATAGCAACAAAAAATAGATAAATCTATCAGAAGAAAAACAATTATTTCCCCAGTCATGGGCACATTCAGTTACAGTTCCTTAATGTAAGCTGTGATTTAATACACATAGAAAGTTCACAATTTCTGCTGCTTCACTGAAGAGAATTTTCCTGCTTCTATTTAGATGCTGTGAGCTACTGCTTGGAGAGATTGCAACCAGTATTCATGCAAGGACTACAAAAGAACTCTTATCCATTAACTTAACGACTCCTTTGCTCGTTGCATGTAAATGCACAGTGGTGAGTTAGCACCCATAATCTTATGAGCACGTCAAGAGAGTCATGTTTGAAAACACTATCAGAATGTAACCTCTCTTCATAGCAAGATGTATTTTCATACTTGGAGTTAAAGAAAGGTGCCACATGAGGCATCACTTGAGTGTTAAGTTGTGATGTGTGTGGGTGAAATGGGAAGAAGTGCAACAAATTTGTTCAATGACTTTAAAAAAAAGCTGTTTTTAAAAGTGCACCATCTCAAAAACATCTGATCATTTGCCCAGGTTCGGAGATGGGTGCCTTTCTTTTCAATGAATTATAGGAGAGCATTGGCAGAAAATACTCATGTTTACTGATGACAAATTAAATAGTAGAGATGGAATCTTGGAAGAGGGTAACAGATTGGAAGAACAATCAAAAATCACTTAAGTCGCAACTGAAGTTTTAAGCATTGCCTCCATTTAAAAATTCTCAACCTCCTTTTCAAATTCCTGAATGACCTCACCCCTCTCTAAGTCTATAATCTCCTCCAGTCTATAATCTGATTTTGGCCTTTTCGGCATCTCTGATTTTGACTGCTCCATCATTGGTGACCTTAGCTCTGTATTTCCTCCCTTATATCCCTCTGGTTCTCTATCTCTCATTTAATGCAATCCTTAAGCTTATCACTTTGACCAAGTTTTTGAGGTGCCCTAATATCACCTTAAGTGGCTTGCTTTCAAATCTTGCTTTATAAAGCACTTCTGAAGCTCCTTGGGATGTTTTATTATTTTAAAAACACTGTGTAAAGACAAGTCATTGTTGTTGTATTTTCACAAGGCTGAGGCCAAGACAAATAATATCCTGGGCTATGTTGCAAAACATTGTACATTATAAAACTGTAGGTTTGATCAAAAGATTCCCCTGGATTTTAGTAAGATCTTATTTGAATTACTAAAACCCAGTTCTGATGCACCCCACCCATTCCTGCACCCAAAATTTTCACCTAAGCTGTGAATATTGAGATACAAAGGCATTTTTTTTGAGTTCTTTCAAGTTTTGGAGGAAAAGTAGGATTGGTATCTGGGATGAAATTGCTCAAGGGAGAAGGCAACCATATATGGACTTAATGGTTTTTTCCTCTGACACAACCAGAAATGAAAAGATGATTTGGACACTTTAAAACAGAACAGAACTGTAACAGTCAATGCATCAGAGCCATATCTAGATAGTGAATGCATTTGATACAAAATACTAATGTCCATCTGACATCTCAAATGTTAGAGGGAATTCAAGTGCATAGATAAATGCAATATCAATAAGCAAACCAACCGGGTGCAACTGAAAATTCACTTGTACTTCTTTCCATTCAGGATACTGAATTTGCTAATGCATTGCTCAATTATGTGGTCTCCTCTACAACAAGGAAACCAAGTGCAGATTAGGTGGTCGCTTTTTAAATCATGTTTCAACAGCAAACTCTTGAGCTTCCAATTGCCTACCATTTTAATTTTTCTGTGCCACTTCCACGTTGATTTCTCTGTCAAAAGCAAAATAATGTGAAGGCTGAAAATATGAAATAAAAACAGAAAATGCTGGAAATACTCAGCAGATTTGACAGTATCTGAACCTCATCTTATGATTAGATATTTTACAGCCATCCAGAATCAATACTCGGTGCAACTATTTCAAGTTATAACCAACACTCCCATTTTTAAGACAGTAGCTGTTGGTAATGATTAAGCTATTCCCACTTACACTGCCTCTGGTCCTGCTGTCCTACTTGTACGGAGATCTGCCGCCATAGAATGTTAAGCTTGTCTGTCTCACACCATCCTCACACAACCACTGCAGTCTGTTTGTAACCTCTCTGTGATGTTTGTCATCTGACTACATCTCATTCAACCCTCCCTGACAAGGAATTCTCTGTAGGTTTTCAGCTCTGATCAAATGGTCAAAATATTACTTTTTTTTCTCTGGATATCAATTTTTAAGAGTTCTTTCTGCTCTTGTGACTTCAAGTCCTTGTTCATTTGTCTTATGGTCTGTATATGGAATTTTAAGCATCTTAAGTCTTACCATCCACATTTCAAAGGCCTCTGTTTTCTTCCATGCACCCTTTATTGCCCAGGTTGTTGAGGCATACAGGAAAGTAGATAGAATATTGTACCTTATGAATTTTTTCCCTTGTTTCAAGTTTGAGCTTTCTTGTTGTTTACACATCTTTCACCTTCAAGCAATTATTTCTGGCTGTCTCTATCTTCCTGACTTCAACATTGCATCTACCTTCTTAAATGAAATGAAAAACTTATTTACTTATTCCAGTGTGACACCAGCTATTTCAATCTTCACTCTAATTTTTTCTAATACATGCCTTCTGACTACCATTATTTTTGTCTTTTTGGTGTGCCTACTCAAGCCATATTCTAAACTGATAGATTTTATTTAACAAAGAGAACAAAGAACAAAGAACAACCCAGCACGGGAAACAGGCCCTTCGGCCCAACGAGCCCGCGCCACCGCATCACCCTACACCTATTCTACCCTGCGTGTCTACGAATGGAACCCCTAACTTAGCCAGATTCAGGGGAGAATAGTGTCAATTTGGTAAACCAATCAGCCTAAGAGCACATCTTTGGGGTGTGGGAGGAAACCGGAGCACCCGGAGGAAACCCACGCAACCACAGGGAGAATGCACAAACTCCCACAGACACAGGCCCAAATCCATGTATCTGCACAGCCAGCAGTGCTAGTCACCGAGCTGTTGCGGCGCCCGTCTACCGGTCCAGGATCAAGCACACACACCGACACGAAGTACTAGGCCACTCCCGGAACCTCCAAGAGCAGCCCACGCATGACCCACTGTGTGCATGCCCCTCATTTGACAACAAGGTGGACTTCCACCTGCGGAATAAAAAGACAAAAACGTTAACTTACAAGTCTGCATTTTCGGTGTCTCCCGAGGTTCTGACCTTATTTAATAGCCCCTACTATAACCCTCCATCCTCGTTTCACTCATGTGTCTGTCTAACTGAACCTTAAACGAGTCCAACGTTCCTGCCTCCACCACCCTACTCGGTAGCGTGTTCCATACCCCCACAACTCTCTGCGTAAAGAACCTTCCTCTCACATCCAAATTATACCTCTCCCCCCCAGGTAGTGCATTAGAAAGTTTTAGATTGGCTAGGAGGGAGTTGAAGGGGGAGTCAAGAAGGGCTAAAAGAGGACATGAGATGACTTTGGCTGATAGGATTAAGGAGAACCCTAAGGCGTTTTACAGGTATGTCAAGAACAGAAGGTTGGTTAGGGCAAGATTAGGGCCAGTTACAGACAGTAGAGGGAAGTTGTGTGTGGAACCGGAGGAGATTGGAGAGGCGTTGAACCAATATTTCTCTTCGGTGTTCACGCAAGGGGACATGAATGTAGCTGAGGAGGACACTGGGGTGCAGGGGTGTAAAATAGATAGTACTGCAGTTGATACGGGGGATGTGCTGGATATTTTAGAGGGTTTGAAAATAGATAAGTCCCCTGGTCTGGATGGGATTTACCCTAGGATTCTCTGGGAGGCAAGAGAGGTGATTGCGGAGCCTCTGGCTCTGATCTTCAGGTCGTCGTTGGTCTCTGGTATAGTACTGGAAGATTGGAGGACAGCAAATGTTGTCCCATTGTTTAAGAAGGGGAGCAGAGACTTCCCTGGGAATTATAGACCGGGGAGTCTTACTTCTGTGGTGGGTAAGGTTTTGGAAAGGATTATTAGAGACAGGATTTATAGTTATTTGGAGAGTAATGAATTGATTAGAGACAGTCAGCATGGTTTTGTAGCGGGTAGGTCGTGCCTTACTAACCTTATCGAGTTCTTTGAGAAAGTGACCAAAGAGGTGGATAGGGGTAAGGCAGTTGACGTGGTGTATATGGATTTTAGTAAGGCGTTTGATAAGGTTCACCATGGTAGGCTTCTGCAGAAAATGCAGATATATGGGATTGGGGGTGATCTAGGTAATTGGATCAGGAATTGGCTAGCAGATAGGAGACAGAGGGTGGTGGTTGATGGTAAATATTCGTCATGGAGTTCGGTTACGAGTGGTGTGCCTCAGGGATCTGTTTTGGGGCCACTGCTGTTTGTAATTTTTATTAATGATCTGGATGAGGGTATAGTTGGGTGGATTAGTAAGTTTGCTGATGACACCAAAGTCGGAGGTGTGGTAGATTGTGAGGAAGGGTGTCATAGTTTGCAGGGTGACTTAGAAAGGTTGCAGAGCTGGGCCGCGAGGTGGCGGATGGAGTTTAATGTGGAGAAGTGTGAGGTAATTCATTTCGGTAGGAATAACAGATGTGTTGAGTATAGGGCTAACGGGAGGACTTTGAATAGTGTGGAGGAGCAGAGGGATCTAGGTGTATGTGTACATAGATCCCTGAAAGTTGGGAATCAAGTAGATAAGGTTGTTAAGAAGGCATACGGTGTCTTGGCGTTTATTGGTAGGGGGATTGAATTTAGGAGTCGCAGCGTCATGATGCAACTGTACACAACTCTGGTGCGGCCGCACTTGGAGTATTGTGTGCAGTTCTGGTCCCCACATTACAGGAAGGATGTAGAGGCTTTGGAGAGGGTGCAGAGGAGGTTTACCAGGATGTTGCCTGGTATGGAGGGGAGATCCTATGAGGAGAGACTGAGGGATTTGGGGTTGTTTTCGCTGGAAAGAAGGCGGCTAAGAGGGGACCTTATTGAAACATATAAGATGATTAGAGGTTTAGACAGGGTGGATAGTGATAGCCTTTTTCCTAGGATGGAGAAAGCTAGCATGAGGGGGCATGGCTTTAAATTAAGGGGGGGTAGTTATAGGACTGATGTCAGGGGTAGGTTCTTTACCCAGAGGGTGGTGAGGGACTGGAATGCCCTGCCAGCTGCAGTTGTAAATGCACCTAGTTTGGGGGCGTTTAAGAGATCTGTGGATAGGTTTATGGACGAAATGGGATTGGTTTAGATTAGTGGGTTAGTGTTTTTTTTTAAAAGCTGGTCGGCGCAACATCGTGGGCCGAAGGGCCTGTTCTGCGCTGTAATGTTCTATGTTCTATGTTCACCCTTAAATCATGACCTCTCGTATTTGTACCCAGTCTAGGGAGCAGTCTCTCACTATTGACTCTATCTATTCCCTTCAGTATCTTATATACCTCTATCATGTCCCCCCTCAACCTCCGTCTTTCCAAGGAGAAAAGTCCCAGTTTCTCCAACCTTTCCTCGTAACCCAGCCCCTCCATGCCAGGCAACATCCTGGTAAACCTCCTCTGAACCCTCTCCAGAGCCTCCACGTCCTTCCGGTAGTAAGGTGACCAGAACTGGACGCAGTACTCCAAATGCGGTCTAACCAACGTTCTATACAACTGAAGCATTAGATGGCAGCTTTTATACTCTATACCCCTTCCTATAAAGGCTAGCATTCCATAAGCCTTCCTAACAACCTTCTCCACTTGTGTCGCAACCTTCATGGATTTGTGAACCTGCACTCCCAGGTCCCTCTGTATTTCTATATTCCTAATCGGTCTACCTTTTATCACGTAGCTCCTCTCTGCATTACTCCTTCCAAAATGCATCACCTCGCATTTGTCAGGATTAAATTCCATCTGCCACCTATCTGCCCAATGCACCAACCTATCTATATCCTGTTGTATCACCTGACATTCCACTTCAGTACCCGCCAACCCTGCCATCTTGGTGTCATCTGCAAACTTGCTGATCACACCACCTACGCTCTCTTCCAAGTCATTTATGTATACTACAAAGAGGAGAGGTCCCAGTACTGAGCCCTGCGGCACACCACTGGTCACTGGCCTCCAGCCCGACAAGGTCCCCTCCACAACTACCCTCTGTCTCCTATTGCCCAGCCAGTTCTCAATCCACCTAGCTACCTGACCTCGTATCCCATGCGCCTTAACCTTTTCTACCAGCCTACCATGAGGGACTTTGTCAAACGCCTTACTGAAATCCATATAGATGACATCAACGGCTCTCCCATCGTCAACTGTTTTTGTCACCTCCTCAAAGAATTCCACCAGATTCGTAAGGCAAGACCTCCCTCTAACAAAGCCATGTTGCGTATCCCTAATCAGATCGCAACGCTCCAAATGCTCATACATCCTACCCCTAAGTATTTTTTCCATTAATTTCCCTACCACCGATGTCAAACTCACCGGTCTATAATTTCCAGGGTTATCCCTACTACCTTTTTTAAACAGCGGTACCACATTTGCTACCCTCCAGTCTTCTGGGACCTCACCTGTGTCCAAAGAAGAGACAAAGATTTGCGCCAGAGGCCCAGCAATTTCATCTTTCACCTCCCTAAGCAGCCTGGGATAAATACCATCAGGCCCCGGAGCTTTATCCGTCCTTACGCTACCTAAAAGCCCTAGCACTTCCTCCCTCGTAATAGATATTTCCTGCAACTGATCCTCAGCTCCCTCCAAGAGACCGCACGATTCCGAACCCCTCTCCTTCGTGAATACTGAAGCAAAGTATTCATTCAGGAGCTCCCCCATTCCCTCCGACTCAATACATAACTCCCCACTTTTGTCCCTAAGAGGACCAATTTTCCCTCTAACTACTCTCTTGCTCCTAATATAGGAATAAAATGCCTTTGAATTTTCCTTAATCCTACCAGCCAAAGCCATTTCATGCCCTCTCTTCGCCCTTCTAATTCCCCTTTTTAGCTCCCTCCTACTCTCTCTATATTCCTCCAGCGCACTCTCCGTACCCAGTTGTTTCAACCTAACATACGCCTCCCTCTTCTTCCTGACCAAGTCTTCAATACCCCCTGTAATCCATGGCTCTCTAATCCTACCTTTCCCATCCTTCCGCTTAACCGGAACATACCTCACCTGCAACCATTTCATTTTGCCCTTAAAAGCCTCCCACTTGCCAACCATGGACTTTCCAGCTAACAGTCCCTCCCAATCAGTGTCCTGCAGCTCCCTCCTAATCCTGCTATAGTTCGCCTTTCCCCAGTTCAGCACACTCCCGTTCGGCCGGCACTCATCCCTTTCCATTTTTATCCTAAAGTAGGACTTGTGGTCACTGTTAGCCACATGTTCGCCTACCTCTACCTCAACCACCTGCCCTGGCTCATTACCCAACACTAAATCCAGTATAGCCCCTCCCCTAGTCGGGCTAGTTACATACTGCTCTAGAGACCCTTCCAAAACACATTTTACAAACTCCTCTCCCTCCGTACCCCCTGCTCTAGGCCCCCTCCAATTCACTCCAGATAGATTAAAGTCACCCACTACAACCACCCTATTCTTCCCGCACCTATCCAAAATGCCCCTGCAAATGCCTTCCTCCACTGACCTCGGGCTGTTGGGTGGCCTATAGTACACCCCTAGCAACGTAATCTCTCCCTTTTTATTCCTCAACTCCACCCACAGTGACTCAATCCCTATCTCTTCCATATTGTCCTCCCTCTGCACTACTGTGATGTTCTCCTTTACTAACAGTGCCACCCCTCCACCTCTCTTCAACCCTCCTCTGTCACACCTAAAACACTTGTACCCAGGAACATTCAGCTGCCAGTCCTGCCCTTCCCGTAACCACGTCTCCGTTACAGCCACCACATCTAACTTCCTCACAAACATCAAGGCCCTAAGCTCATCTGTTTTCCCTGTCACACTCCTAGCATTGAAACAGACACAGTTCAACCCACGAGTGTCCCTCGGAACCTCCTTCTCCCTGATAATTTTCCTTTCAACCGACTCTCTCCCAGCCACATCCCCCCCTCCCTATTAGTTTAAACCATTCCTAAACACCCCAGCTAACCTCCCCGCTAAGACACTAGTTCCCCTCCCATTCAAATTCTCCCCACCCCTCCTGTACAGTTGCCCTTCTCTCCTAAACACCTCCCAGTGATCTACAAAAGTAAAGCCCTCTACCCTACACCAATCCCTCAACCATGCATTCAGCTGCATGATCTCATCATTCTTTGCCCTGCTGGTACTGGGCAGCAACCCAGAGAGTGCCACCGTGGAGGTCCTGCTCTTTAGTTTGGACCCCAAGTTCCTAAATTGCCTACGGACCTCTACCCTACTCCTCCTTCCTATGTCCCCCTCCCCTATGTGTACTATGACCTCAGCCTGTGCCCCCTCCCCTTTCAAAATTCCCTCTTCCCTTTCTGTTACATCCTTTACCCCCGCTCCAGGGAGGCAGACCACCATCCTGGAGTCATGCCTCTGTCCACAGAACCTCCTATCAATACCTCGGACCCTCCCATCCCCTACCACTATCACCTTGCCAGCCCCCTTCTGTCCCTCTAAGTCAGTCCCCACCACCCCCCCCCCGCCTATCTTTCTGTGCCGCTGTCGACGAACCTTGGGGGGCCTCTGGGGAGGCCGGGGGACCCTGACTACTCTTCTTCTTCCTCTTTCTCCTCCTAACAGTCGTCCACCCTTCCTGCTCTTCAGCCCTTGGGACCTCTTCCTGCTCATGGTTCCTAGCCATTAACTCCTCGTTTTCCCTGACTAGAAACGCATCTTCCAGATGCCCCTCGAGTTGCCTGAGCCGGGCCCTCAAGCGCTGCAGTTCTAAACATTTAGTACAGATGTGGACCTTGGGGACACGTGACGCCACCAAGAACTCCCACATGCGGCACCTGACACAGCTTATATTCCTCCCTGTATTCCCTGCCATGTCCCAACCTCCTGTAAGGGCCAAAAGGTAGAAATGTGCAACGCCCCTTCTCCAAGCCTACTCTCGCCTAAGCACAGCGAGCCAAAGCCCTTCTCACTCAGCTCCCACTCACTCCACTGCCCGCTCCCGACGCTGCCCGCTGTGTGCTGCTACCCCTTTTTTATATCCCCCGCTCCCCCTTACCGACAATCCCCTCGCCTAACTTCCGGTACGGAAGTAAACTACTCTCTAACAAACCCCGAGAACCGGAAGTACAGAAAAACAGCGGTTTTCAATTTAAATCAGGCACTCACCACAGCCACAGCCACCAGGTTCAATGCTCCGGAGAACAATGAGGTGGATCCCTGGGTGAGTATCCGATTTATACCCCCCGCTCCCCCTTACCGACTATCCCCTCGCCTAAGTTCCAGTATGGAAGTAAACTACTCTCTAACAAACCCCGAGAACCGGAAGTACAGAAAAAAAGCGGTTTTCAATTTAAATCAGGCACTCACCACAGCCACAGCCACCAGGTTCAATGCTCCAGAGAACAATGAGCTACATATTTGATCTACAATATGTTGTAAAGTCTCTTTTGATTTTGCAAGTAGCGCAGTCTCATCAGGGGACTCCAAGTTTATGTTCTTGCCTCCAATTTTTATCCATGATGAAGATCCCACTGTTTAAATGTTTATTCTGCGCACAGATTGAATAATTTTGCTGCACTCCTACCTTCACTCGAGTATCTAACCTGATTCTCTGGGCAAATTCAAATCTTTATTCAATATCACATTTCAGCAACACGATTATTAACATTTTGGGGATAAATATGATTAAATGCTTTTTCACAGCCCACAAAATAAATGTAAACATTCTTGTTTATTTTTAAGCAGCTATCAAAGATTGTTTTTATGTTAAATATTCCCTCTCTTGTTCCTATTCCAGAGCTAAATGGAGACTACATTTTACCAATTTTTGCTTCAAATTAATTATTTCCGTCTATAATGGTTTTCAAAAGCGCTTCAATGAGATGGCTCATAAGGTTTATCATTCTAAAATTATTACACTCCATTGCTTTAGGCTTCTTAGGTAACTGAACAAATAATGAATGCCTCAAGTAATTTCAAATATACACCAAATGCCATCAGCCCTGAAACACCTGACATCCGACCCCCACCCCAATGTCCAATCCCCCATGCCGCCCAACGTCCAACACCTCCACACTGGACTCTATCCTCCCCCTCCGAATCTCTTCAACTCACCAGCTCCCTCTGACATGAAGCTCTCCCCTCTTTCCCCCAATGTCTAACTCACCCCGATGTCCGAGTGTCCCACCTTCCAACGTCCAATATCCTCACCCTCAAAACCTATCCATTTACTTTCTCTGCGGTCTGTCATTTTCAACAGGACCTATAAACTTACCTGCTTTATGGCAGCTAGTTCTATAAAAAGGGGGATGTGCCCTCATTTGCTCTGATTCTTTTACACTTTGATATTGGGCCCCACTTATCACTGTGCTGCATGGAACTGTCCAGTCTGAGTCAGGGGAGGCGATGGCCTAGTGGTATTATCACTGGCCTATTAATTCAGAAACCCAGATAATGTTCTGGAGACCTGGGTTTGAATCCTGCCATGGCAGATGGCGGAATTTGAATTCAATTTTAAAAATCTGGAATTGAGAGTCTAATAATGACAAAGAAACCAGTGTCGATTGTCGTTAAAATCCATCTAGTTCACTAATGTCCCTTAGGGAAGGAAATTTGATATCCTTACCTCTTTTGGCCAGATGTGACTCCAGAGCCACAACAATGTGGTTGACTCTCAATGCCCTTTGAAATGGCCTAGCAAATCACTCAGCTGTAACAATTGCTACAGTCTCAACAAAGAAATGAAACCGGATGGACCACCTGGCATCAAACTAGGTACCGGAAAAGACAACAGCAAAACAAACAGCCCTGTTGACACTACAAAGTCCTCCTTACTAACATCTGGAGGCTAGTGCCAAAATTGGGAGAGCTGTCTCACAAACTAGTCAAGCAATAGCTTGACACAGTGATTCTCACGGAATCATAGCTTGCAGATAACATCCCAGACATGCCCATTACCATCCCGGGATAGATCCTGTCCCACCAGCAGGACAGACCCAGCAGAGGTGGTGGCACAACGGTATACAGTCAGGAAGGAGTTGCCCTCGGAGTCCTTAACATCAGCTCTGGACCCCATGAGGTCTCAAGGCTTCAAGTTAAACATGAGCAAGGAAACCTCTTACTGGTTATCATATAAGGTCCTCCTTCAGCTGATGAATCAGTATTTCTCCATGTTGAACAACACTTGGAGGAAGCACTGAGGTGGCAAGGGCACAAAACGTACTCTGGATGGGGGATTTCAATGTCCACCATCAAGAGTGGCTCGACAGCAGCAGTCCTGATTGAGCTGGTCGGGTCCTAAAGGATATAACTGCGAGATTGGGTCTACGACAGGTGGTGAAGGAACCAACAAAAGGAAATAACATAATTGACTTTATCCTTACCAATCTGCTGGCTGCAGATGCATCTGTTCATGATAGTATCGGTAAAAGTGACCACCCCACAGACCTTGTGGGGACAAAGTCCCACCTTCACATTGAGAATAACCTCCACTGCGCTAAATGGTACAGACTTCGAATCGATCTAGCAATTCAAGACTGGGCATCCATGAGGTACTGTGGACCATCAACAGCAGCGGAACTGTACTCCAGCACAATCTGCAATCTCATGGCCTGGCATATCTCCCACTCAATCATTACCATCAAGACAGAGGATCAACTCTGGTTCAATGGAAAGTGCAGGAGGGCATGCCAGGAGCAGCACCAGGCATACCTAAAAATGAGATGTTAACCTGATGAAGCTACCAAACAGGACTACTTGCATGCCAAACATCAAAAACAGCAAATGATAGACAGACCTAAGTGATCCCACAACCAACAGATCAGGTTTAAGCTCTACAGTCCTTTCACATCCATGAATGGTGGTAGACAATTAAACAACTTACTGGAGGAAGCGGCTCCACAAATATCCCCATCCTCAATGATGGTGGAGCCCAACACATCAGTACAAAAGATAAGGCTGAAGTATTTGCAACAATCTTCAGTCAGAAGTGCCGAGTGGATGATCCATCTCAGCCTCCTCCAGTGGTCCCCAGCATCTTGGATGCCAGTCTCCAGCCAATTTGATTCACTCCAGGTGATATCAAGAAACGTTTGGAGGCACTGAATACTACAAAGGCAATGGGCCCTGATAACATTCTGGCAATAGTACTGAAGACTTGTGCTCTAAAACTTGCCACTCCCCTAGCCAAGCTTTTCCAGTAGTTACAACACTGGCATCTACCCACCAATGTGGAAAATTGCCCAGGTATGTCTTGTACACAAAAGTCATGATGTGGATATGCTGGCGTTGGACTGGGGTAAACACAGTAAAAAGTCTGACAACACCAGGTTTAAGTCCAACCGATTTATTTGATAGTAAACAGTTTACTATCAAATAAATCAGTTGGACTTAAACCTGGTGTTGTCAGACTTGTTACTGTATTGTACACAAAAAGCAGGACAAATCCAACCCAGCCAATTACCGCCCAATCAGTCTACTCCCAATCATCAGTAAAGTGATGGAAGGGGTCATCAACAGTGCAGTCAAGCAGCATCTGCTTAGCAATAACCTGCTCAGTGACGCCCAGTTTGGGTTTTGCCAAAGTCATACAGCTCCTGACTTTGTTTCAACCTTGGTTCAAACATGGACAAAAGAGCTGAATTTCAGAGGGGAGATTGGAGTGACAGCCCTTGGCATCAAGGCTGCAATTGACCAAGTGTGGCATCAAGAAGCCCTAGCGAAACTGGAATCAATGGGTATCAGGGAGCACACTCTCCGCTTGTTGGAGTCATACCTGGCACATAGGAAGATGGTTATGGTTCTGGAGGGTCAGTCATCTCAGCTCCAGGACATCTCTGCAAGAATCCCTCAAGGTACTGTCCTAGGCCCAACAATCTTCAGCTGCTTCATCAATGATCTTCCCTCTGTCATAAGGTCAGAAGTGGGGATGTTTGCCAATGATTGCAGAACGTTCAGCACCATTCATGACCCCTCAGATACTGAATCAGTCCATGTTCAAATGCAACAAGATCTAGACAATATCCAGGCTTAGGTTGACAAATGGCAACTACCATTCGCACCATATATATGTCAGGCAATGACATCACCAATAAGAGACACTCTAATGACTGTCCTTTGACATTCAATGGTGTAACCATCACTGAATCCTCCATTATCAACATCAATTTTGCCATCTCTGAAGTTAAGGAGATGATGGACAGGTGCCTTGTCATTGCAGATGGACATACAAGAATGTTCCACCTGGGTAAATTAATGTGTAGGGCCCACTCTAGCGAATGGCTGGCTATCCTTCAGCAGCCTTCATTGCTGCTATCACCTTCCAGGCCGGTCATTGTGGGCAGTGACTTCAGTTGCATCATTTATATGGATGGATGATCCAACAGTGCTGACAGCAGATGGACACCGCTATCATGGAAGTGCCAGCAAGGGTTAAAAATATTTCCAAAGTTATTTCACAGGATTAAAATCTCATTAATGAGTTAAGCAGTGTAGACAGACCATAAGAATACATCATTTTGCTAATAGGAAACATTTTGGGTAGACAATTGCATAATCCAGGAAAGACATACATATGTTAATCTTTTGGAACTTTGAGAAACTGAGAGGGGAGATAGTAAATATACTGAAAGAACCAAAAGGATTAACAGTATAATTGGCAATCTTTTTGTGGAATTGGGAGGCAGATTCCACCTCGCATCCTGACAGGCAGTTTCCATCTGGCAGCCTGAGGGACAGATTCCATCTAGCAACCTGTAAGCTCGTTCTTGCTAGCAGACCAGAAGCAAGAGTGCAGAAACTTTTGTGGAGACAGTTAAAACCATATCTTTGCTGAACTGAGAAGAGATGTTTCTCAGAATAATCACTCAATCGTATACAGTGTGTGACTATATGCTGAGATTTACTTATAAATTTATTCAACTGGATGTTGTTTGAGAAGGAGGAAGTTAAAGAGTTCAGATCTCAAATGTGCTTTGGGTCAAAAGGGTAATTTCTACTTAAACTGGGGGGGTCTGTTTAGTAGTCCTTACACATAACTGTCTTAGACCATTGTACTTCTGTCCTTGTATGTTTCTTTTCTTTAATGTAATAAATAGTCTTTAGTAAGTGTTATACTATGACTGGGCTGGTTGGTTATTGTTCCCACTAGGTTTTGCACGTGGCTCCTCACACCATCCAAAACTATACGCCACCACAAACCAGTGTTCCAAATTGGCACACCCTTGTAGATGGTAACTAGTGGAGTGCCGCAGGGATCGGTGCTGGGGCCTCAGCTATTTACCATTTATATAGATGATCTGGAGGAGGGGGCTGAGTGTAGGGTGACGACATTTGCTGATGACACAAAGATAAGTGGAAAAGCAAATTGTGCGGAGGGTGTGGAAAGTCTGCAGAGGGATCTAGATAGGCTGAGCGAGTGGGCGAGGACCTGGCAGATGGAGTACAATGTTAGCAAGTGTGAGGTTATCCACTTTGGCAGGAATAATAGTAGGAGGGATTGCTATTTAAAGGGCGAAAAGCTGCAGCATGCTACGGTGCAGAGGGACCTGGGGGTCCTTGTGCATGAGTCGCAAAAACCCAGTCTGCAGGTGCAGCAGGTGATCAAGGCGGCAAATAGGATGCTGGCCTTTATAGCAAGGGGGATAGAATATAAAAGCAGGGAGGTCTTGCTGCAACTGTACAGGGCATTGGTGAGGCCGCAGCTGGAGTACTGTGTGCAGTTTTGTGCAAGGATATTTTGGCCTTGGAGGGAGTGCAGAGGAGGTTCACTAAGCTGATACCGGAGATGAGGGGGTTGGACTATGAAGAGAGACTAAATAGACTGGGTCTGTACTCGTTGGAGTTTAGAAGGATGAGGGGGGATCTTATAGAGACGTATAAGATAATGAAAGGGATGGATAGTGTAGAGATAGAGAGATTCTTTCCGCTCAGAAAGGGCAGCAGGACTAGAGGGCACAGCCTCAAGATAAGGGGGGGGAGCAGTTTAGAACAGAGTTGAGGAGGAACTTCTTCACTCAAAAGGTGGTGAATCTCTGGAATTCTCTGCCCGTTGAAGTGGTGGAGGCTACCTTGCTAAATATATTTAAGACACAGGTAGATAGGTTTTTGGCAGACAAGGGAATTAAGGGTTATGGGGAGAAAGCGGGAAGTGGAACTGAGCCACTTCAGATCAGCCATGATCTTATTGAACGGCGGGGCAGGCTCGAAGGGCTAGATGGCCTACTCCTGCTCCTACTTCTTATGTTCTTATGACATCAGCTGGGTTCATGGCATCACATCCAGACTCCTGATGGAAATAGTAAATGATGCCAAGCTGCATAACATCTTCAGCAACTTTGCAGATAGAGCACAGTGTAGATATACCTAATCACGTATCTGCCCGCTCCAGGATAGCCTTCCTGTTTGTGTCCCAAGCTTACATGGTCAGATCCACCGACATCAAGCCAGCATTCTTCTCTGACCACTGCATCCTTCTGGCCAACTGCCACCTACAGAAGGACCAGAGATTTCGTAGGGAACATGGAAGCTGAATGCGAAACTATAAGTCCAGAGAACATTGAAGAATTCAAAAGAGATTACAAAGGTAAACCCTTCTGTCTCTTGCACACTGATAAGAGTTAACAAAGGAAAACATTAAGGGGTTTTCATCCTGAAAAGTGTTCAGATGACAAGATAGAGATGGGGGGAGGAATGTTCCAACTCCAGAAAAACAAGCAGAATCTGCTCCAGCTACAGCCAATGGGGATTGATGTCAAGGAGGATCTCCAGAAAGCGAAAGGCCAGTGAGTTTTGCTCTTCACCATGGAAGATCATCTTCCAGTTCAGAGTCTGTTCCATGGAGCAGGACGAGATGTGCTTTTGTTTCTTCTTCCAAAAGATACAGAGAGAGCACTGTGATCAGCAGCCTAAAGGAAGAAGACACTTCAGCAATGTCATCACAGTCTGATATTTTGAGGATTAGCAAAATCTTTTTATACTGGGCTGTATGATATGAAGCCCACAGACAGCACAGCCTCCCAGTCCTTCCTATCCTCTGTCATGGAGGTCATGGAGTTCATACCACTAATTCTGCACGGATCCGCTGTTGGTATGCAGACTGATCAACATCTGTGACCAGTTCGAACTGACCCCAGGTGCCAATGTAAATCGTGGCAAGAGCAAGACCATGTTCTTTGGGAACTGGGCTGACCAATCCCTTGTCCCCTTCACAGTCAGGTCAGACAGCCTGAAGATGCTGGGCATATGGTTCAGAGGGACCAGGACATGTATTGGAAGGAATGATCGGCTATAATGAACCAAAATCTAGGTATGTGGTAGCAACCTCCATTACAGGTAAGAACCTGGTCATTAGGTGTGAGGCACTCTCATTGTTGCTGTTCATGGCATAGATCCAACACATTCCTCACTCTTTTGCTGTGGCAATCTCCCGAGCCATTTTCCACTTCATCTGAGGATCCAAAATGGACCATGATTGAAGAGATGTGATGTACAAACCTCTAGAAAAAGAGGGGAAAAATGTGCTCATCATCACCCTAATTCTGATGGCCATCTTTGAGTGTAGCTGCATCAAGCTGTGTGCAGATCCTCAGTACGAAAACACCAGTTTCACCAAATGCTGAGGTTCTACTGTTGCGAAGGATGGGTCTGGTCACACTGCTGTGGGATGCTCCAAATAATTGGACTGTGCCGTACTACCTTTCCCTTGTGGAAAAATTTATGCAGAGAAACACCTTTGATCACAAGCCTATTAGGCAGTAATCTGAACACATCGTAGAGGCCCTACAGGATAAAGGAGGTGGTGGATCCTGTTGAATAGTTTCCTGAGCAGACCGTCAAGATCATTTGCCAGACTACCTCATCATAGAACTCTCAAATGAACACCTTGCTTTGCTGGTAATGAGAATGGCTCTCCCTATCAGATCCTTCCTACGCACCTGGAAGTCTCACCCCTTCTGTACGGTGCCCTTGAGGTAACTGCGGTGTGGATGAGACCATTGTTCACCTTGTTGTGGAATGTGTCTTTGAAAAGAAGGTCTGGAAAGAGATGAGGTGGTTTTTGTCGTGGTTCATTCTGAGCATCTCTGTGACAGACGACTATGTGTTCTACAGGCTGTTCCTAGGGTCACACTCCGACGCAAAGAACGGCTGTTGCTGGAGGATAAGAACATAAGAAATAGGAGCAGGAGTAGGCCATATAGCCCTTCGAGCCTGCCCCGCCATTCAATAAGATCATGGCTGATCTGTCGTGGCTCAGTTCCACATTCCCACCCTCTCCCCATAACCCTTAATCCCCTCGCTTATCAAAAACCCATCAACCCGCGTCTTAAAAATATTTAGCGAGGCAGCCTCGACCACTTCAACGGGCAGAGAATTCCAGAGATTCACCACCCTTTGAGTGAAGAAGTTCCTCCTCAACTCCGTTCTAAACCACCCCCCCCTTTATCTTGAGGCTGTGCCCCCTAGTCCTACTATCCTTTCTGAGTGGGAAGAGTCTCTCCACCTCTATCCTATCCATCCCATTCATCATCTTATATGTCTCAATAAGATCTCCCCTCATTCTTCTAAACTCTAACGAGTACAAGCCTAGTTTATTCAGCCTCTCCTCATAGCTCAACCCCTTCAACTCCGGCATCAGCCTAGTAAACCTCCTCTGCACTCCCTCCAAGGCCAAAATATCCTTGCGTAAGTGCGGCGGCCAAAACTGAACACAGTACTCCAGCTGCGGCCTCACCAATGCCCTATACAGCTGCAGCAAGACCTCCCTACTTTTATATTCAATCCCCCTCGCTATGAAGGCCAGCATCCCATTTGCCTTCCTGACCACCTGCTGCACCTGCAGGCTGGGTTTTTGCGACTCATGCACAAGGACCCCGAGGTCCCTCTGCACCGTTGCCTGCTGCAGTTTTTCACCACGTAAGTAAAAGTCCTTCCTACCATTATTCCTACCAAAGTGGACCACCTCGCACTTGCCAACATTAAATTCCATTTGCCAGTTCCTGGCCCATTCGCCCAGCCTATCTAGATCCTTCTGCAGACTCTCCACACCCTCCGCGCAATTTGCCGTTCCACCAATCTTGGTGTCATCAGCAAATTTCGACACCATACACTTGGTTCCCTCCTCCAGATCTCTATATAAATGGTAAATAGCTGAGGCCCCAGCACCGACCCCTGGGGCACTCCACTAGTCACCAACCGCCAATCCGAATAGCACCCATTAACCCCCACTCTCTGCCTCCTATTTGACAACCTATCCTCTATCCACGCTAACACCCTATCCCCAACTCCATGCCCCCTTACCTTCTGCAATAACCTCTTGTGAGGTACCTTGTCAAACGCCTTCTGAAAATCAAGAAAGACCACATCCACCGGCTCTCCTCTATCCACCGCCCAAGACACATCCTCATAGAACTCCAATAAATTTGTCAGACACGACTTCCCCTTAACGAAACTGTGCTGCGTCTGCTCTATCAAGCAATTCCCCTCAAGATGCCTCGCTATTTCCTCCTTGATGATGGATTCTAACATTTTACCTACAACAGACGTTAAACTAACCGGCCTATAATTCCCTGCCTTTTGCCTGCCACCCTTCTTAAACAATGGCGTAACATTAGCCGTTTTCCAATCTTCCGGCACTTCCATTAACCCAGTGCAAGACGCTCTTCGGTCTGCCTGAAACTCGTTGTCTTCCAGTACAAGGAGTTATTCCTGACTGAGTGTTGCAGACTGGCACATTTCAAAGATCAGAACTACCTGCTGAAGGACATACTAAAGCTTAGACAGCTGCCTCAGAGGCGTAATAGGAAAAATATTGCCACCTAAGGCCTTTCAGCCATAGAGCACCAAGGGGTTGGGAATTGTACAGAACCTCTTGAGCTGTATGACTCACATTGAAGGTATATAGTGAATATTACATGTTTCACAATTGCATGGAAGTACCTTAAAGTGCAACATGTTCAATGTAGGCAATTTAAATATCATTGAATTTGTGTGACGGCCATTTTGAAATGTTTGTAATGTTCTTTCAGATATTTTATGAAATATATTTTTGCAAAAAAATTCCAAAATAATTTTAGTGAATGACTGTTGTATCAAGTATTTTCTGCATGACATTCAAAACTGCAGTATTTCTTAAGGCTTTCATCACAAATGTTTCCAACAATATTGTCAGATTTATTCAGTCTTTTTGGGGAATCTTGTAAAACTGATCCAAGGTGACCTACACTTAAGTCTGATTTAAATTTAGGCCAAACAAAGTGACCCATAGGCTGAGCATTTGAATCCAAATGATAAATTTTAGCTCAGCTGGCCTTTAACATCAGACAGTCACTACACTTACAACAACGAATCTACATCAGCACCACTAATGTGCAACCATCACTTATTTTGTTTGAAGTCGATTATATGTTGACAATACATAACAAGTAGCTAACAAGGCAGCAGAACAATGCTTCTATGGAAATTAGAGTCAGTTTATACCAGCAGGGGGAATAAATCAATTTATGACAGAGAAGTATCTGAAAAAGTACTCGTGCAAGATTTATTGCACCATTACCATGATGAACAAGTGATATTGCCAGCGGTAAATAAATAATTCCTTTCTGTATTCATTAGCAAAGAGTATACTAACTTGCTATCCAGGTCTGCAGTACTCCCTGTATCATAGACCAATGCCTGATTTTTCACAATAGAAGGGGCTCCAGGCTTAGTCCAAGCCTCAAATCCAGAAATCTCTCACCCAAAACTGACACCCACCAAGGACGCATTTAGCTAATTTTGAAAAGTTACAGCAACTGCCACAGAGGTGGCAAAAAAAAATCATTCACAGGTGTGTGACTTGCACCCAAGGGAGATGGAGGGTGGGCTGGCAGCCTTGGAAGAACAAAATTCTATGGACTCAGGCACACAGGTGACAAAAAGGACAGTGTGCTGGAGAAAGGAGTAGCACACATTGTGCCAAAGAGCCAAAATGGAGATGGCACCTTCATATATTTGTGAATGTGCCAGTGAGGCAGAAGGGTCTGCCTACCATGGAGGTCATTTCTCAATATGAATGTAACACAGAGGAGTGCTCTCCTTCAGTGAGCAGGCAGTAGCAGTGACTATTTTCTTGCGATGGAAAGCCAACGATGGGCCATCTGTTCCAGGGTCAGAGACTAGTAGGACAACTCCTGAAGAGTTTACACTTACCTGACTGTTCAGTGATATCTTCTCCAAGACAGAGTTGCAACATGGTTCATTTCCTTCCTCATAAATGGACCTTTTTACTGGCCTGCCTTTTATTTACAACTGAGTTGCCCAAACCACGCTGGGACCATCTCTACACTACTTCCGGCATCTTTAGGCCCAACTTCCATTACACCCAGTTTCCCAGAACAAAAATTAACTATCCAGAGTACTTTCTTAAGTTGGAGTTGTGGAACTGGGAATATTCCTGACTCAGAACAGAAAATTCAGGCCCAAGTGTAAACTCTAACAATTAAATTTTAACAATTAAGGTCAACAAATTCCTTGGATGTACACCTCAGCTTCTGAATGAGGTCAAAGAGGTAATGTGTTTAACATTATTATCATTAGGGATTAGTAAAATGTGTTAGGATTTGTAGGATTAGAAACAAGAATATGCAGATATTTATCTAAATTTAAGAGAAACAACTACAATCCAGTTGATTACAGATCAATTAGTATATCAATTTTAAACATTCTTTTTTTGCCATGCAGGCAATACTGGCATATTTGAATTTATTGCTCAGTTCTCCGAGAAAAGAAAGGTGGGTTTTGTCATTGAGCCACTTTAATTAGTTCAAAGCCAACCAACAAGGCAGATTCAAGAGTCAATAGTGGAAATGAGTGAAAAGTAAGTTTCAAATGTATCAATGATTTTTTAAAAAATTTAGGCTGTAATAAATATTAGGATTAATCTATTATCAGGATAGAAGGAAAATACAATAGGATTGCTCAACATGGAACACAAGTTGGAAAAGCTATGTTGTGTTTTATTATGCTTTTTCTATCCAATGTTTTTCATGTTGACACCCTTCAATTAACAAATATTCTGTGTTCACAATTTTGCATATCCAAGTCTAAAACAGACTTCAAAATTTCCAGTAGCATTTAAGAGATGGTATAAAAATTTTATTATACAATAGTGGAATGTAATCTTTTACCTAACGTTTAATGCCCTGTCACTGATGAATCCTACAAAGGTATCCTGACTTTAAAGGTAATCATAGAATTATTACATAGATGTTTATTCATTAACTTCATCTGACTGGTTCAGAATACATGTTACATCATTGATGACTTGAATAACTCTTTGAAAATAAATAATTGATAATGTCTTTGTGCATGCATATCTTTATATGGCTTAAATAGCCTTTTTGTTTCCTTATGCTTGTTTATGTGACCTCTGTGGATTAGTGATTTTTTTTCCTGAAACAATGGTGAAAGAGTAATAACACAACATAAGCAAAACTGTGTGACTAATATAATTAATTCTAGGAGCTATAATTACATGTGGATGAAAATACAGAACTAAGGTGCCCAAATTTCTCCTGAACCCAAACCCCCATTATTTGAGGGCAAAAAATGCAGATCTGAACTGAACCTGTATGATGCAAAACCCAACATGATAGACCTTGATTATTCTTTTTGAAATTACTGTGATCATAATCATATGTCCAGTCACCCAATGTTCTGATAACATAAATTATACAAACACAGTTAAATAAACTGGTCAAATGATGTCATCATTAGTGGCAAACTCTGAAAAACCACTAACACAACAATGTCAAGTGCACCGAACAATCCAGTGAACCACAAGATCAGACATCTATCTGCATGTATTGTATAAATGTGGTAAACCATAAGGCCAACAATATTGCGCAGTCAAGTAAACAACTGGGGCGAGACGTGTTCATTTTGTGCAGTGCACTTAATCTGGTAAAATCACAGCCGGTCTGAAATGGCCAACCAATAAAGCAACATAATCTGATTTATCATCACCTCTTGTAATAATAATGCTGGTATGTTATAATATACATGGAGTATAATGTTAGCAAGTGTGAGGTTATCCATTTTGGCAGAAATAATAGTAGGGGGGATTATTATTTAAAAGGCGAAAAGCTGCAGCATGCTACCGTGCAGAGGGACCCGGGGGTTCTTGTGCACGAGTCACAAAAACCCAGTCTGCAGGTGCAGCAGGTGATCAAGAAGGTGAATGGAATGTTGGCCTTTATAGCAAGGGGGATAGAATATAAAAGTAGGGAGGTCTTGCTGCAACTGTACTGGGTACTGGTGAGGCTGCAGCTGGAGTACTGTGTGCAGTTTTGGTCGCCGCACTTGCGGAAGGATATATTGGCCTTGGAGGGAGTGCAGAGAAGGTTCACCAGGCTGATACCTGAGATGAGGGGGTTGGACTATGAAGAGAGACTAAATAGGCTGGGTCTGTACTCGCTGGAGTTTAGAAGGCTGAGGGGGATCTTATAGAGACGTATAAGATAACGAAGGGGATAGATAGGGTAGAGGTAGAGAGATTCTTCCCACTTAGAAAGGATAGCAGGACTAGAGGGCACAGCCTCAAGATAAGGGGGAGGGGGGTGGCAGTTTAGATCAGAGTTGAGGAGGAACTTCTTCACAGAGTGGTGAATCTCTGGAATTCTCTGCCCGTTGAAGTGGTAAAGGCTACCTCGCTGAATATGTGGATAGGTTTCTGACAGAGGAATTAAGGGTTATGGGGAGAAAGCAGGAAAGTGGAACTGATCCACTTCAGACCAGCCATGATCTTACTGAATGGCGGGGCAGGCTCAAAAGGCTAGATGGCCTACTCCTACTCCTATTTCTTATGTTCTTATGTAAATTGCTCAACTGAAGAGCACATAATCTGAAAAACAGATTTTCCAATGATGCAAACAAGATTGAACACAATTTGCAGTCATAAATTTGATGTGGTTTAGTATTACCCAAATCTGTTCCGTAATGAAAGATAGCTTGCTTCATCAGAATATAACAAATAACAACTTGCATGTAGAATACTTATAGAATACTTGAAAAGTGCCCATGGTCCAGAGCATAATACAAGCCAAAGGAAGTCATGTCAGGAAGGCCAGTGAAAAAGCTTATCCCAAAAAAAGGTTTCTAAGTAAAATCTTAAGAGAGTAGCTCAGAGAAGGAATTTCAGTGGGCAGAGTCAAGATGTAGCATTGGGTACTAGGACTGCATATCTTGACATGATGCAGGACACAACAGGATTGGCTGCAACAGGGTTTTAGATTAACGGTTTACTGAGGGTGGGAGACACCAGTCTCCCACTTACCAATTTGCAGTTCCTTACATTTCCCCTCTCTTGAACCCCAATTTCCTTCTCCAGTGAAGCACCTATTGCGTTGCAAATTGCATTTTGTTAAAAATTCTGTTGAATAATTTTTTGAGGCTTAACAGGTTTTATCATATAAAGCATGGAAATTGCACAAACATCTATTTTCTAAGGGGTAAATGGACAGCACATGAAAACTGGCATGGAGATTGCATTGCACAATTAACCTGTGCCTAGATTAGAATACCAGTTTTGTGCTGTGTTCGTTTAAATTATATCTGTATCCAGCAGCACTAACTGTGTTGCTGATTGCCTGTGTGAATCAGCAGTGGATCAATATTATGGATAGTGAGCATCCTTTAAGTAGCTTGCACTACTTAAAGGGAGATGTATTGCAGCTGGAGTAGGTGCTGGCTGGAGAGAATTTGACCTGAAACTAAGGAATAGCACGTGGGGAAAAGTTTTCAGATGTTGGAGGTGTCAATGGAAAGGGTAAGTAGCAGAGATGTCCTGTATCAGTGGAGGTGAGGGGCAGGGGGTCTTCCAGACACAACATCAAAAGGCAGTTGGATCAAATATCTGTTGAGTTCAATGACAGGAGTCAAGCACTAAGGGTCTGATGCACTGCTGTCAGAAGTTCAATGACCTTATGTGACTGGTCAAGGTCAGTGAGCTCACTGTCAAAATAAAGTAAAACTTACACTTGTTTTGTGTCTTTCATGATCACAGGGCATCTTAAACTGCTTTAAGGTCAATAAATTACTTTGACATTTAATCACTGTTCTAATGCAGCTAATACTGCAGTTAATTTGTGCACAGCAAGCTTCACAAACAGCAATATGATGATGACCAGACAATCTGTTTTTGTGATATTGATTGAGGGATACAAATTGGCCAGGCACAAACTATAACTCCCCAGTTCTTCATATTAACAGAATGCAATCTTTTAGCTCCATCTGAGGGGGCAGACTGAGCGTCAGTTTAACATAATTAAACAAAATGCTACATCTTACCAGCTGTGCCAATAGCCTCAGCCACCAGTAGCATGGTAGCACAGTGGTTAGCACTACTGCCTCACAGCTCCAGGGACCCAGGTTCATTTCCAGTCTGGGTCACTATATGGAGGTTGAACATTCTCCCAGCGTGTGTGAGTTTTCTCCGGGTGCTCCAGTTTCCTCCCACAGTCCAAAAATATGCAAGTTAGGTGGATAGCCACGCTAAATTGCTGCTTAGTGTGCCAGGATGAGAGAGTTGGGGGACGGAGGGGGGGTAAATGGAATAAATATGCAGAATTACAGGGATAGGGCCTGGGTAGCATGCTCTTTTGGAGAGTTGGTGCAGATTCAATAGGCCGATTGGGCTCCTTCTGTACTGTTGGGATTCTATTCTATGAAAGTCCACTGCTCAAATCACAGCACCCCTCACACTCGGCTACCAACTCTCCCTCTCAATCAGGCTTCATATCTAATTTTTAAAAACTTCCCCTTTCCTTCATAGACTCAGCAGTGTCGCAAGCCTTAGACCCAAATCTCAGAGGTTTCACACGTTGTTGGCCGTTCAACCATGACAACTACATGAACCAAACAAACAGCATGATGTTCACTGGCTCACTTCCTTCTCTCTTGCAGAACAAGGTGGTGCATAATTGAAGGAACTAACTGGAGTAAGTGGAGGGGAACAGGCTCTATGGGGAAGATGGGATTGGTCATTATTGTGACAATCATTGTTGAACTGTAACAGATTGTGGGCTGATACCATTGAGTAAGATAGTGTCCTCATACCTAAGTTTCCTTCTCACATTTCAGCTCCCCTTATCTCTCACGTTTGTCTGATTAACACATTACAGATGGTGTAAACATGCACATTTTAATTTTCCTCCTTACCCATGTGCCTGTTTCCTATAGATGCTCAGGTTGGGCAAGGCTGGCCATGTATGAAAGAATAAGAAGAGCGTTTATGAAGACACACCATGATTTGATTTCACATTCACAGCCACCAGCTCAGCTATTGACAGTGTGTGTAATTTAGAGGTGGGATCTACACATGACAAGAGACAAGGCATGAGTAGCCTGCAGCCAAGTAAAGGAGCTCGATAGCACAAAGAGCATCAGTTCATTGGAGAAGGCACTTGCAAACAGGTTTTGTTGCAGATAGCTCAGATGAGATTCAACACAGCAGCTGCACTGCTTGCTACACTGGGAAGTCTGTCAGAAAACCTGCGGTCAATTTTAAGGAGCATTGGAAAGTTCAACAGAACCTGAGTCCATCCTTCCAAGCATGGAAGCAATAACTAACTTTATTTGCAAACTGTACCCAACTGTGATGCAAGGTCTGATGGCCAATGTTGCAACTTCCATTGCAGCAGAAGCAGCAGCCACCAAAAGTCTGAGTCTTGCAGTGGAAATTCAGACTGCTGTTCAGAACATAAATAAGAACATAAGAAATAGGAGCAGGAGTAGGCCATATAGCCTGCCCCGCCATTCAACAAGATCATGGCTGATGTGTCGTGGCTCAGTTCCACTTTCCCGCCCTCTCCCCATAACCCTTAATCCCGTTGCCTATCAAAAACCTATCAACCCGCATCTTAAATATATTTAGTGAGGCAGCCTCCACCACTTCAATGGGCAGAGAATTCCAGAGATTCACCACCCTTTGAGTGAAGAAGTTCCTCCTCAACTCCGTTCTAAACTGCCCCCCCTTTATCTTGAGGCTGTGCCCTCTAGTCCTACTGTCCTTTCTGAGCGGGAAGAGCCTCTCCACCTCTATCCTATCCATCCCATTCATCACCTTATATGCCTCAATGAGATCGCCCCTCATCCTTCTAAACTCTAATGAGTACAAGCCTAGTTTATTCAGCCTCTCCTCATAGTTCAACCCCCTCAACTCCGGTATCAGCCTAGTGAACCTCCTCTGCACTCCCTCCAAGGCCAAAATATCCTTGCATAAGTGCGGTGACCAAAACTGCACACAGTACTCCAGCTGCGGCCTCACCAGTGCCCTGTACAGTTGTGCAAAGTCAGCTTACTGCAATGCAAGTTCAGGTGGCTGGCATGATGGCTTTGGATTACAGCGTGCAGAGGTTTGCAAGGAGTCATAGCAGTCCTGCAATTGGTCCACAAACAGATTACTAGGATTGCTGAGGCACTACGCTGAGGGAATGGCAGTAGCTCTGTAGAGGACTAACCTGCAGCCCTCTCAAAGAGATAGCAATTATCATCCCTTGCCACTCTGCTAGCTCCTCATCCTCAGCTGCTTAACCGCAGAGCTGGTGGCAAGGGCTGTCCTTCATGTTGATGAGATCGTGCAGCATGCAGCAGACCATGAATCCTGACACCTGCTTTTCCAAGTAGGGCAGGGCCCTCCCAAAGCAAGGCTGGCAGCAGAAGTTTCAGTGTGCCAATGGTTTTCCTCAATAACATTTTGTGCAGCATGTTTCACACATATATATAGGTTGTACACTGGAGTCATCAACCATGTCTTCAATGTATAGTTCTTGTCCTAATTGTCAACCATGGTGAATCCAGCCGCCACAGTAGACTGCCACAAAATGCACACATCGTGACAGCATCTAAGATACCAAGCATTGACTGGCATGATTTGATGTGGATGATCATATGACAGCTGGATACTGAGGGAGTGGAATCCCTTTTGGTCTGGTGTAGAACAGAATTGCATGCAGCTCCCAGAAAATCATATGCATGCAGTCAGTAACATCCTGCACCAGGGAAAAGCCTGCAATCCTAAAGAAGCTGCAAGCTTGATCTGCCTGCTTCTCTCGGAGATAATTAAATGCATCACCTCTCTTTCAGTAGAAAGCCTCAGTGACTTCCATTGTGCAACAGTGGATGGCAAACTTCATGATATTACAAATATCTCCAAATACATTTTGGAAGATGCCAAACACACAAACATTGATTGTCATAGTTGCCTTCACAAATACTGGCAAAGTGCTCCATGCCCTGCTCTGTGGTTGCAGGTATGGCTGCAATGGGCTGCAGATTTCAGTGAGGATATCCTTACAGGAACAGATGTGAATATATTCCTCCAATTTATGCTCAATTCCAAGGGAATTGCCTATTAGTGCTCTCATTACTGGAAGCAACTTTTCTTTGCAAGTCTTAAAGTCAGCAAAAATTCCTTCAGCATTTGTCACAGCACTCCTTACAGACTTTTGCAAGTTTACCAACCATAGAAAGCAACAAACAATTGTAGAATTATAACAACAACTTGTATAAAACAAACTAACCTGTATGTAATTTATAATTCCTTTAAATAGCACCGGCAGTGGGGTGGAGCTGGTGATGCCTGTTGCTGATCACAATGTGGAGATGCCGGCGTTAGAGTGGGGTAAACACAGTAAGAGGTCTTACAACACCAGGTTAAAGTCCAACACGTTTATTTGGTCACAAAAGCCACTAGCTTTCGGGCCTCTGATCCTTTGTCAGGTGAGTGGAGAGTTCTGATCACAAACAGGAGATGTAAAGGCACACACAGTTTACAGAATACTGATTAGAATGTGAATTTTTACAGCCAATCAAGTCTTACAGGTGCAGATAATGTGAATGGAGATAGCATTAAGCATAGGTTAAAGAGATGTGTATTGTCTCCAGACAGGACAGTAAGTGAGATTTTGCAAGCCCAAGCAAGTCATGGGGGCTACAAATAGTGTGACATGAATCCAAGATCCCGGTTGAGGCCGTCCTCGTGTGTGGAACTTCGCTATCAGTTTCTGCTCAGCGACTTTGCGCTATCGTGTTGTGAAGGCTGTGTTGGAGAATGCTTATCCGAAGATCAGAGGCTGAATGTCCGTGACCGCTGAAGTGATCGCCAACAGGAAGAGAACAGTCTTGCCTGGTGATTGTTGAGTGGTGTTCATTCATCCGTTGTCATAGTGTCTGCATGGTCTCCCCAGTAAACCATGCCTCAGGACATCCTTTCCTGCAGTGTATCAGGTAGACAACGTTGGCCGAGTTACATGACATGTTGAAGACTCTGGAGAAGATGTCATAGCTTCTCCACTCTGGGAAAGTACTGGACGACGAAGGGTACTCTGTCCACTGCGTCCCGTGTTTGTCTTCTGAGGAAGTCAGTGCGATTTTTGGCTGTGGTGCGTCAGAACTGTTGATCGATGAGTCGAATGCCATATCCTGTTCTTATGAGGGCATCTTTCAGTGTCTGGAGGTGTCTGTTGTGATCCTCTTCATCTGAGCAGATCCTGTGTATACGGACGGAATGGCTTCTTTAATGTGTTTAGGGTGGAAGCTGGAGAAGTGGAGCATCGTGAGATTATCCGTGGGCTTGTGGTACAGCGAGGTGACCGTCCTTATTGAAGATCCATGTGTCCGAGAATGCAACCGATTCCAGAGAATAGTCTGTGGTGAATCTGATGGTGGGATGAAACTTGTTGATGTCATCATACAGTTATTTCAGTGATTGTTTACATAGAACATAGAACATAGAACATTACAGCGCGGAACAGGCCCTTCGGCCCACAATGTTGCGCCGACCAGTCTTATTTTTAAAAAAAAACATTGACCCACTAATCTAAACCAATCCCTTTTCGTCCATAAACCTATCCACCAATCTCTTAAACGCCCCCAAACTAGGCGCATTTACAACTGCAGCAGGCAGGGCATTCCAGTCCCTCACCACCCTCTGGGTAAAGAACCTGCCCCTGACATCCGTCCTATAACTACCCCCCCTTAATTTAAAGCCATGCCCCCTCGTGCTAGATTTCTCCATCCGAGGAAACAGGCTATCACCATCCACCCTATCTAAACCTCTAATCATCTTATATGTTTCTATAAGATCCCCTCTTAGCCGCCTTCTTTCCAGTGAAAACAACCCCAAATCCCTCAGTCTCTCCTCATAGGACCTCCCCTGCATACCAGGCAACATCCTGGTAAACCTCCTCTGCACCCTCTCCAAAGCCTCCACATCCTTCCTGTAATGTGGGGACCAGAACTGCACACAGTACTCCAAGTGCGGCCGCACCAGAGTTGTGTACAGTTGCAACACGACGCTGCGACTCCTAAATTCAATCCCCCTACCAATAAACGCCAAGACACCGTACGCCTTCTTAACAACCTTATCTACTTGATTCCCAACTTTCAGGGATCTATGTACACATACACCTAGATCCCTCTGCTCCTCCACTCTATTCAAAGTCCTCCCGTTAGCCCTATACTCAACACATCTGTTATTCCTACCGAAATGGATTACCTCACACTTCTCCGCATTAAACTCCATCCGCCACCTCGCGGCCCAGCTCTGCAACCTGTCCAAGTCACCCTGCAAACTTCGACACCCTTCCTCACAATCTACCACACCTCCGACTTTGGTGTCATCAGCAAACTTACTAATCCACCCAACTATACCCTCATCCAGATCATTAATAAAGATTACAAACAGCAGTGGCCCCAAAACAGATCCCTGAGGCACACCACTCGTAACCGAACTCCATGATGAATAATTACCATCAACCACCACCCTCTGTCTCCTATCTGCTAACCAATTCCTGATCCAAGTACCTAAATTACCACCAATCCCATACATCTGCATTTTCTGCAGAAGCATACCATGGTGAACCTTATCAAACGCCTTACTAAAATCCATATATACCACATCTACTGCCTTACCCCTATCCACCTCTTTGGTCACCTTCTCAAAGAACTCAATAAGGTTAGTAAGGCACGACCTTCCCGCTACAAAACCATGCTGACTATCTCTAATCAATTCATTACTCTCCAAATAACTATAAATCCTATCCCTAATAATTCTTTCTAAAACCTTGCCCACTACAGAAGTAAGACTCACTGGTCTGTAATTCCCAGGGAAGTCTCTGCTCCCCTTCTTAAACAATGGGACAACATTCGCTGTCCTCCAATCTTCCGGTACTATACCAGAGACCAACGACGACCTGAAGATCAGAGCCAGTGGCTCTGCAATCACCTCTCTTGCCTCCCATAGAATCCTAGGGTAAATCCCGTCTGGACCAGGGGACTTATCTATTTTCAACCCATCTAGAATATCCAACACATCCTCTGTATCAACTACAATACTTTCTATTTTACACCCCTTCACCCCAGTGACCTCCTCAGCTACACTCATATCGTCCTGCGTGAACACCGAAGAGAAATAATGGTTCAATGCCTCTCCAATCTCTTCCGGTTCCACACACAACTTCCCCCTACTGTCTGTAACTGGCCCTAATCTTGCCCTAACCAACCTTCTATTCTTGACATACCTATAGAACGCCTTAGGATTCTCCTTAATCCTATCAGCCAAAGTCATCTCATGCCCTCTTCTAGCCCTTCTTAACTCCCTCTTCAACTCCCTCCTAGCCAATCTAAAGCTTTCTACTGCACTACCCGAGCCCTCAAGCCTCATCCGAACATAAGCCTCCTTCTTCTTCCTAACCAACAAATCAACTTTTTTTGTGCACCACGGTTCCCTAGCCCTACTAATTCCTCCTTGCCTGACAGGGACATACCTATCACAGACCCACAGTAGCTGCTCCTTGAAAAAACTCCACATTTCAGACGTTCCTAGTCCCTGTAATCTCCTAGTCCAATCAATGCTTCCTAATTCTCTCCTAATGGCCTCATAATTACCCTTCCCCCAGCTAAAACTACTGACCCGAGGTTCATGCCTATCCCTATCCATCACTAAGGTGAACGTAACCGAATTGTGGTCACTGTCACCAAAAAGCACACCAACTTCCAAGTCTAGCACCTGGTCTGGCTCATTTCCCAGCACCAAGTCCAATATAGCCTCACCTCTAGTTGGCCTATCTACATATTGAGTCAAAAAACCTTCCTGCACACTTTGAACAAAAACTGACCCCTCTAACGAGCTAGAGCTATAGCAATTCCAATCAATGTTAGTAAAGTTAAAATCCCCCACGAGTCCAAAGGAAGAAAATGTCATCGACGTATCTAGTGTGTAGCATCGGTTGAAGGTCCTGTGCGGTGAAGAAGTCTTGTTCGAGGCTGTGCATGAAGATGTTGGCATATTGAGCTGCGAATGGATGTCTCGTCACAATGGATGTCTCGTCACAATACACCAGCATCCCCCACGACGATGGCATTGCTGCAACTGCCTCAGTACTCAACACCGACAACTGCCAGTTTCCAGATGCAATTTTACAACTTATCCACTTTATACTGGACCACAACGTCTTCACCTTCAACAACAGTTCTTCATCCAGACACATGGAACAGCCATGGGGACCAAATTCGCAGCTCAATAAGCCAACATCTTCATGCACAGGCTTGAACAAGACTTCTTCACTGCACAGGAGCTTCAACCAATGCTATACACGAGATACATCAATGACATTTTCTTCCTTTGGGCTCATGATGAACAAGCACTGAAACAACTATATGATGACATCAACAAGTTTCATCCCACCATCAGACTCACCACGGACTACTCTCCAGAATCAGCTGCATTCTTGGACACACACATCTCCATTAAGGACAGTCACCTCAGCACCTCACTGTACCGCAAGCCCATGGATAACCTCAGGATGCTCCACTTCTCCAGCTTCCACCCTAAACACGATAAAGAAGCTATCCCCTACGGACAAGCCCTGCATAGGATCTGCTCAGGTGAGGAGGATCACGACAGACACATCCAGGCGCTGAAAGATGCCCTCATAAGAACAGGATATGGCGCTCGACTCATTGATCAACAGTTCTGATGTGCCACAGCGAAAAACTGCACCAACATCCTCAGAAGACAAACACGGGACATGGTGGACAGAGTACCCTTCGTTGTCCAGTACTTCCCCGGAGCGGAGAATCTATGACATCTTCTCCAGAGTCTTCAACATGTCACTGATGAAGACGAACATCTTGCCAAGACCATCCCCACACCCCCACTTCTTGCCTTCAAACAACCACACAACCTCAAACAGATCATTGTCCTCAGCAAAGTACCAAGCCTTCAGGAGAACAGTGACCACGACACCACACAACCCTGCCATAGTAATCTCTGCAAGACATGCCGGATCATCGACATAGATGCCATCATCTCACGTGAGAACACCATCCACCAGGTACACGGTACATACTCTTGCAACTCAGCCAACACAGTTTACCTGATACGCTGCAGGAAAGGATGTCCCGAGGCATGGTACATTGGGAAGACCATGCAGACGCTTTGAAAATGGATGAATGAACATTGTTCGACAAGACTGTTCTCTTCCTGTTAGCAATCACTTCAGTGGTCATGGGCATTCAGCCTCTGATCTTAGGATAAGCATTTTCCAAGGTGGCCTTCACGACATAAAACAGTGCAGAGTCACTGAGCAGAAACCGATAGCCAAGTTCCCCACACATGAGGATGGCCTCAACCGGGATTTTGAGTTCATGTCACACTATCTGTAACCCCCATGACCTGCCTGGGCTTGCAAAATCTCACTTACTATCCTGTCTGGAGACAATACACATCTCTTTAACCTATGCTTAATGCTATCTCCACTCACATTATCTGCACCTTTTAAGACTTGATTAGCTGTAAAAACTTGCATTCTAATCAGGAATCTGTAAACTGAGTGTGTGTCTTTACATCCCCTGTTTGTGATCAGAACTCTCCACTCACCTGACGAAGGATCAGAGGCCTGAAAGCTAGTGGCTTTTGCTACCAAATAAACCTGTTGGATTCTAACCTGGTGTTGTGAGACTTCTTACTGTGCTGATCACATAATCAGCTGTGTAAGGTTAAGGTAGGGTGCTAGCTGAAACTGAGCAGCTAAATAGCACCGCTGGTGTCAAACTGGCGGTTCAGGTTGACTGACATAATAATACATCTTCTTTACGTACCTCTTGCAGATGTTTACTGCACACATGAACGCCTGTTAGTAAATATAGCACGTATACGTGTGCATAAGGTTTTGGATTTCTGAAGGTGCTCAAAACACCCCAAAAAGACCACTGATAAGCTCAATTTCTTGCCTCTAATGCTTTAGGAGATCATTTTGGTTTGCTTATGGAAATTTATGTTTTTATTTAAGACAATGTACGTTATCAAACTCATTAATAATGTTCCTGGCACACAAGTTCATATCAGGAAACTGCGCACTTCTTGTCCACAATTTTCTGTTCATTAATTCTAACAAGCAGAGCATATAAATTTAAGTCTTTATGAATTTAAAAAATTGGCGGTGGAGGTATCCAACTGCAGTGACACTGAAAGGGTGGGGATCGGATAAAAATGATTTAAGTTCCATTTCCCTGGATTCCACTCCACTCAAAGAGAAAACAGCTTAAGGAAATAGAGCTTTTCGCTTCTGACAATCTAGGAAAGGAAGTTACTAGAAGCCTACAATCTGTCTTGATCTCAATACAGTGAGGACATAGAAGAAAGTATTGAGAGTCATTTGGAGTTTTGATGGAACGACACACGAAATGTCAGAGAAACTCTAGGGGAATAATCCATCAGGTCTTGAGGAACAATGCGTCAGAAACAATGAGCTTCTTGTATTCTATCCAGGAATGTAAGGATGATGCTAGGAAGAGCTTTCCAGATAAGAAGGTTGCATTCAAGCCATGAACAGACTTTTGCTTTATACAGACTTGGCTCTTGTTGATAGAAAATAAGTATTTAGTTTGAAAGAAGATATTGTGCTTGCAGCTAGCTTTTGCAATAGACATGATGTGAGAACTCAGTTCAAGGTCAAAATAGAGAGAGAACCAAATATCGACAGATGAAGGACTGGAGACCGCAGCTATCAAAAATGAGAGTTGGAAGCTGTTAATTCAGTTTTTGAGAGACAGAAGCATAAAATGCCTCTGGACAACTGAATGATACCTGATTTTCACAAAAATAAAAGCAAATTACCACAGATGCTGCAAAATCTGAATCAGAAACAGAATATGCTGGAAAATCTCATCGTCACAACAGCTGTGGAGAGAGAACTGAACTAACATTGAGTCTGGATGACCCTTTATTAGAGCTGACAATAATAAAGAATTTACACGGTTGTAGCGTGGAAGTAGGGAGAGTGGGGGGGAGGTTCGTGGGTGGGAGCTATGAGGAATGGAGAAGGGAGAGTCAACCCACATTTGTTCTTGCTAAACTTTTCCTTTTCACATACTTACACAGAAGCTTTTACAGTTTGCCTTTATGTTACTCACTAGCCTGAAAAGAATATTCTCTTTTCCTATTATCAGCTTTTTGGTCATGTTGGATTTTGCTGGATTCTAAATTGCTCCCAATTCTCAGGCATTTCTCCTTTTTCTGGTAACCTTATAAGCCACTTCCTTTAATCTAATACAACTTCTTTTGTTAGCCATGGTTGATTCAGCTTTCCTGTTGGGTTTTTGTGTCTTACAGGAATATATATTTGCTGTACATCATGTAGTAGTTTAGATTCTAGCGTTTATCTGTTTACCATGAAATCTCTTCATGTATTTTCCCAATCTCTCCCTTCATACCTTCATAATTTCCTTGTTCCTTCATTGAAGGTCACTTGGCTGATTGGGGCCAATCCTCTGCATTCCTTTCTCTCCCTCCTTTTACCCTCCAACTTTCTCTCTCTTTCTCCTTATCCTCCCACCTTTCTATCTCATCCTCTTTCAGATCCATCTCCCTGCCACTATATCTCATCATCTTCATTTACTTTTGCTCTTCTCACTTCCTACCCCTTGTCCATTCCTACATCTTGATCAAATTCAATTATCCCCTCTTCCTTGAACCTAGCTTGAGTTGAATGAATGCTGTGCTGGTTTTGGATTCCTTGAGACATAGATTTAAAAAATTCTCAGTCAATCTTCATATCAACCTCTGAGATCTTGAAAGGATCATTTAGACATGAGTAAAATTGAGTTTAACTCCTAGTACATAACTGGCATCTGAATTAATTTATTTCAAGTGCGGTTTATATTATTTTCCTCCAAAAGTAGGTTGCTTCTCAGAATTTTACGTCACACTCTCTAACACATTTGCATGGGCCAATGTTCATTTTTTAAATAATTGTTAATTAATAATTATTTTCTTCAGCCAGATTTCCAACAGTTTATATCTGAACAGATCACATGCAGTCACTTCCTAATCTGCAACAATTGAATTAGAATCATCCCCAGAACGAACTCTGGTTCAGTGGTTCAAAATGCAACACGCATTAGTTAAGTCCTTTTCTTCCCCTAGTCTTTGTTTATTGGCTGTAGACAGCAGCACAATTGCAGAATGCTGTTAAAGTCTATGACTTTACGGTTCATCTTTTTAGAAGTGTAAATCACACTGATGCTTTTGTTGTGTAATGATCCCTATTCAGAAACACGGTTATTACTGTACGAACCTATTCAGTTCCAGTCCATTACCCTTTAGAAGCCACTTCACAATCTGTAAAGGCAACCTCGGTCAGCTCCTCAAGAAATCAGTTCCGGTATTTGGACAGAAACATATCTCCTGAAACAAGCTTGTATACTGTATCCGGTTGGTTACCTCCAGTTCCTGTGAGTTACAAACTTTCACTGGTGTGTTTGAGTCTGCAAGTCCACCGAACAGAAGATCATGATAAGTGCTGATTTTTTTTGTTCAACAAGTGCAAATTATTTTTGATTGCTGTAATCAATACAAAGTGATAAAGTCAGCATATCTTAAATAAAATTGACCATTTTAGTAGGTTAAGGTCTTTGCAACTCTTTGAACACTGTCAATATTGTGCTTTGTCAATCCCCATTACAATGTCCCAGTGAATGCAAACTGGTGGAGTAGCACTTCATCTTCTGAATAGGCATCTGACAACCCTCAGGACTCAGCATGGAGTTCAACAATCTTAGTCTGTGGCCTTTCTCTTCCATTTTGACCCCTTTTTAAAATCTAAATTTGTTTAGTTCCAGTGCAACCACTCCCGGGATTATTCGCATCTCTTAAAAACTACCAAAAAATGGCAGTGTTGGTTCTGTGAAAAAGTGCCAGTTTTCTATTCAGATCTTACGGCACCCTGTCAAAAAAAAGCAGCTGAGTGTGTTTCATGCTGCAATTCAGAGGGGCAGGGCCTAAACACACCAACAAAGCCCAGCTGCTTTGAGATAGGTGCTCTGATCAGACCAAAAATTAATGACCCACCCTGGAGATTTCAGGGGCTCTCCATCACGCCCGTGATCAGATCTGGCATTCACATTCAGACTTCCAGGTTTCACTATATATTGAGGCCCACTGCCATTCCTGTGGACGGTGAGCGTGAACTCAAAATCGTCCCCTAAATTTCTATTTGCATCCAGTACCCTGAAAGCCATCAGCATAGATGTGGTTTAACGATCCCTCACTAAAGTTCTCAAGGACACAAATTAAAGCATTAAATACAGCAAAACCCCAATACAATATAATGCATCCAAATTACATCAGTCTCACCTCCCTCTAACACATCATTTGATTCAACAGCCAAATAATTCACCAGGGCAGATTGCTATTGATAGTACTTCAAAAACAGGGTGTCGTTTGAGAATTTATTTTTCCCTGCTGCTTCCAAAGTTCGCCTCCCTAAGACATATTTCAGCACCTCATCAATATGAAGATGGCGATCAACATTTGCAGGCTACTCTGTAACAGAGTTAGAGTCAAGCATGGTCCTTTCCTCATGCTCATAAACTCAAACTTTCAGCAGGAAGTGGAACACTGGCGACCCTCATCTCCCTAATCCAAGTACTCCACAGACAATTAAAAGTACCTCTGCCTCAGACTTCAGACAATTGCAGCATTTTGTTTATTTTGTTTCAGATTTCCTATATCGGCAATATTTTGCTTTTGTGTTACATCCTCGCATACTTCATTGTTTTGTAACTGCCACAACCTAAAACTGCAACAGTGGCAAAAGCCAGAAGAGTACGCTAAAACAAGTAGCACTGAAAAGGTAACCCTATCATGATGCTTTCAATTCACTTGGCAGGAATTGCAACTTGTTTTGAAAAGTTTGCTGGCAGTACTTAGATACCAACCATGTCACAGAACAAGTTGCTTCTACCTGAACTACAAAGGAAGTCAAGTGCTTTTACATGTTGTGCAGGTCCAACAATTAGTACTTTAATAAATCTCTTTGCTGTCTATTGTCTCGGCACTTTCCATGCTAAATTCCAAAATATAACGAAACCTTTATACACGCAATTGTTTTCAGACATCTCAATTTGGCTATTTACTTTCTTTAAACAAAATTACACCTTTTGGTCAGCACTGCCCTCACCTTTAATTAAACCTTAGAATCTATCTCATTAACCCCTAACCCCATCCCTGAGGCATTTCTGAGAACCCACTATGTAATTCAGACAATAGAGATAATAGTGGTAAGGTGACAAGCCTATAGTCAAATGGATGATGAAGAGCTCTGCAATAAGTTCACTCCTCCTTCCTCAAGCCATAGTGATTTATGGACATTTTTCAAGCTGCAAAACCTAGTGGGTGATAGAGCTGGTAAAGGACTTATAGCAATATGGAATATGTATAGTCAAACAACAGAAAGGCAGACTTTACCATTTCATTCCTACCAATCCTACTGGTTCCCTAATTTTTTGAGGGTAATTCGAATGTTACATGCAAACCTGCTACCAAATGCAGCAAAATGTCGACATCACTCCCAGGTTTACAAATTCAGCTACTGGGACCTTAAAATTCCATGAAAAGGCTTCTGGGATCTGTGAGAGTATCAAAATTCTGTATTTGCAGGTATAGTGGTGTGCCATTTCTGGTGCTACATACACATCAAAAAGTATTTCCTTCGGTAATGGCATTGTTTTTCTTTAGGCACCTAACACTCCCAGATTTCCCAGTTATCCGTCAAAACACTAGTTGCAGGAAAAATTGAAAGACAGAGATAGCATGATGAATCAAACTTTGATTACTACATAAGCGTTAAATCAAAGGAAAATCCAAAGAAATATGGGAGGGAGCTTTATACAAGGCGAACCATATTCAAAGTGAGGGAGGTCATAATGAATACCAAGGATCCAACTTGACCAACTAGTCTATAAAGGGGGTGCAAACTTTGTGATCCAAATGTTGAAGGCAATGGAATAGTCACTAACATGTGGGAAAAGTCACTAACATGTCCATCAGTTGAATTATCAGTCAAAAACAATCATGCTCAGTGAAAATATACACTTAAGGGGTGCAATGGTGTTGTTGCTGGACTAGTATCCAGAGACCCAGGGTCAAATTCCACCACGTCAGATGGTGGAATTTAAACTCAAGAAAACATCTGGAATTAAAAGTCTCACAATGACAGTGTAACCACTATCAATTGAAGAAACCCAACTGGTTCACTAATATTCTGTAGGGAAGGAAACCTGCCTTCTTTAACTGATCTGGCCTACGTGATTTCAGACTCACCGCAATGTGGTTGACCCTTACATGCCCTCTGAAATTGCAGTGTAAGCTATTCAGTTGTATTCGAAGCCGAAGGCTCGAAGCAGGATAACTTGCATGCCAAGCAGCATAAGCAATCCCACAATTAGAAGGAAAAGGACAACAAATACATGGGAATACCACCAGCTGCAAGTTCCCCTCTAAGCCCTCACCATCCTGACTTGGAAATATAGCGCTGTTCCTTCGCAGTCACTGGGTCAAAATCCTGGAATTCCCTCCCTAACGCCATTGTGGGTCAACCCCTAGCACGTGGACTCAGCATTTCAAGGAGGCAGCTCAACACCACTTTCTCAAAGCCAACTAACGTTTTAAAGTTTATTTATCAGCGTCACAAGTAGGCTTACATTAACATTGCAATGAAGTTATTGCGAAAAGCCCATAGTCACCACAATCAGGTGCCTGTTCAGAGACACTGACGGAGAATTTTAGCATGGCCATTGCACCTAAACAGCACGTCTTTCAGACTGTGGGAAGAAGCCGGAGCACCTGGAGGAAACCCTCACAGACACAGGGAGAACGTGCAGGCTCTGGACAGACAGTGACCCAGCCGGGAATCAAACCCGGGTCCCTGGTACTGTGAGGTAGCAGTGCTAACCATTGTACCAACACGCCACGTGGAATGGGTAATAATTGCTGGCAATGTCCTATGAATAAATAAAATAATTAACATACTAATCCATCTGTTCCCATGATAACTGGCCTGTGGCTCAAGTAAAAATGATGTGGATGTGCCGGCGTTGGACTGGGGTAAACGTTGGACGGGGACTGTCCTCATGTGTGTGGAACTTGGACTAAAACCTGGTGTTGTCAGACTTTTTACTGTGCTCAAGTAAAAATCCAGAGATGTGAGCTTCTGCATTTTAATTTGGACACTGGCTCAAAATCTCTCAGAAGGGCCTTCATTCCTAGTTCTGCCTCCGTTCTTCGCTCCTACGTTTAAAATCAGGATCGGTTTTAACTTTCAGCCCTACTTCACAGTCTGACACTTTGGGTTTCTTTTCCAGGAATTGCAGGTTTAACACAGCCTCCTTTTGTGCAAGAAGTTCAGTTGTCTGTCGAGTAAAAACCTCTTTAGCTATTTCAAGAACTTCACTAAGATTATATCGATGTTCAGCTACGAAAGCTTTTCATTCAGTTCTAAGAGTTTTCTTTTGGTTTTTATTCACCGACAGTATTTGAGCTGTATCTAATTTGTTATTAAAAACAGCTATTGCTTCTCTGTTTTGAAGTTTTAATTTACGTTCAAGAACACTTTTCTTCCTCACAGCTTCATAGCTGGACTCAGCTTTTCCACTCTCCATATCCATGATGTTGCTCTATTTCCAAGAAGAGGACAACATGTGAAATGTGATAAACACTTCACTCATTCCATAAAAGAATTAATTGGGCCAGATTTGAACAAAAATATTTTTGGCAGATAAAGACAAACTATCTCATCAATTTTTATTTTTGAAAAGAAGAGCTTAAGGTATCTTGGAATTTTAGGTAAACATCACAGCCTACTCCATCTAACTATGCAACCTAAGCCCCAGACCTCATGAATAGGGCAACCACTCTCTGCTGTGTGACTTTAGGAGGAGGTCAAAAAATTTCCATTAATGTATTTTCTGCCTTGTAGATTTCACCAAAATGCCCATCCTTGGGTACCAGAAGGCACTTTTCAATATTGTGAAAACATATCAGATGGATATCTCAAAGTGCTTTACAGGCAATGGATTACTTTTGAAGTTTAGTCTGACAATGACCAGATAATTTTTTTTATGGCATTGGCTGAGGGATAAATAGTGGCCAGAACATCAGGGATAACATCGTTATTCTTCTTGGGCATAGTGCCATGGAATCCTGTACATTGATAGAGGGGGCAGATAAGGCCTCAAATTAGTCTCATCAGAAACATGGCATCTCCAATGGTACATTGATCCAGTACTGCACGGGACAGCCAACTTGACTTTGGTGCTCAAGCCCTAGAGTGTGACTTGAACCTGGTGACACAGCGGTGAGAGTGCTATTAATTCAGTGACATTTCATTTGGTTATTACATTTCATGACGTCACTTTGGAGAAATAAAAGAACTGTAAATTCTGAAATACTTAACCCTTTTCTTATGGACAGAAATATGAAGGTAGATCAAAAGAAGACAGCATTACAGGAAAGGATACAAGGGTTATTGCCATCGATGCTGCAGTTGTCCAAGATGAGTGGAATACCATCTAATTTTCGGACCTATACAAAACACAAGAAGAAAGGATCAAACTTAAATCTAGCACAGCATTTTTTTTTATTGTGATTTTCCAGACATTAGTTAGGCTGTTCTAACTGAAACTGAAGACAAACCTTCAAGTGATTTCTCATTCCCTTTCCGAGCAGTGGGAAATACTATTGTTGGGAGTGAGTGAGCAGGCAAATGTTCAATTCCCCCTTGCTTCTGTCAACCATTCTTAGTGATAACTGGTGCTCTGGGGCATTCTACACCCCACCTCCACCCTCCAATCCTTAGCAGGGCTGACAGCCAATCTCTGGCACTTCAACATTAGCTGGATGGATTTGTTTATAAGATTCTCTCTGAATTCTTATTGTCCACCTGCTCTGTCCAGTTCTCTGTACTTCAATCAATTATGGCAGTTGACTACAGGAGGCAACTACAAATACAAATTCATGCCTTCCATTCCATACTGCAGTATGTTGGTGCAATAAACTCTGTAGATTAACAAATGGAGAGGAGAAAAAGTTGTAAGACAAAAATGAAGTGTTTTGGGATTAAAATGTTAAAAAAAAGAAAAATCAAAAGAGAGCAGCCCATGACAGAGAACAAGTTTAAGATGATATGCCATTCTGTGTTGAAAAATTTCTGATTGCATCGTTCTACAGAGAGGCTCTTGAAAAGCTCAACTTATATGATTTTATGAGTCAAAATCAAGTTTGATGACTCTATCCAGCAGTATACTTAAATACAATACTTACAGCTTGTCTTACTCGCCAATCTGAAATCTAGAGCTCATCGCCAATCCCAAAGACAATTTCCATGTTCTAATGAGGATGGCATCTTGTAACAATATGCTAATTACCTAAATTAATTAACTTTGATATTTGCAATTTATATTAATTACAAATTAATTAAGATATGGAAGATTTTAATCACATTGTTCCTTATCACTTCATTTATTGTTTAAATGAAATATCAACTGTGTCTTATTTATTTTAAAATGTTGATCTGAACCACGGCATTGGGCAATTAAACCGAAGGCAGAATGCCAATCAGCAAGAAAGATACACTGGATCTGTCAATGAAAGGATTTCTAATTAAAGGTCCCCAGCATGGGTTACAATGGTTTAACTAGACATGGAGTTTTGAAGCTGCAGCAACCACACAAGTGAGAAAAAAAACTTGCAGATAGGTTGTTCCCTGGATCCTGCACCCTTACTTAGGAAGCCTGCAGTGGGGACTGAAAACTGCAATGAGGTGATTTTTCCAAGCACAAACTCTCTGAGCAGAAGGCATGGATGAAATGTTCTTCAATTTCAGTGTTTTAAGCCATCCAGGACGTCAGTTTCACTGAAGTCACTCTACCTGTACTGCACACAATCAGATTGAAATTCTGCAGTCCTGCTCCTTCCGGTCATAAATAGTGATGGATAATTAAACAACTAACAGGAGGAGGTGTAACTAATATTCTTTCCTCAATGATGGAGTTGCTGAGCACATCTGTGCAAAAAAACAAGGCTGACACACTTGCACCCAGAAGTGCTGAATGAATGCTGTATCTTGACTTCCTCCTGAAGATCCCAGCATCAGAGATGTTGATCTTCAGCCAATTTGATTTACTCCATGTTATATTAAGAAATTTGTTGGTTCACAGGATGTGGATGTAGTATTTATTGGCCATCCTTAATTGCAGTCCATGTGATGTTGGTATATGCGCTGTTCCAAAGAACATTTCAGGATTTTGATCCCGTGGCAATGAAGGAAGATAATACAGTTGCAAAACAGGATGCTGTGTGGCTTGTAGGGGAACTTATGGGTGGTGATATTCCCATGTGTCTGCTGTCCTTTGAGATGGTAGAAGTCATAGGTTTGGAAAGGTGCTTGCAAAGGAGTCTTTGTGCCGTACAATTTGTAGATGGTACAGACTGCTGCCACTATGTGCCAGTGGTGGAGGGGGTGAATGTCGAAGGTAGTGCATAGAGTGCCAATCAAACAGGCTGTTTTGTCCTGGATGATGTCGAGCTTTTTGAGTGTTATTGAGCTGCAGTCTTCAAAGCAAGTAGACGATATTGCATACCTCTCCTGACTTTTGTCAGGTTGATGGCGAACAGGATTGTTGGGGAGAGGCTGGGTCAGGAGTTGAGCTACTCTTCACAGGATTCCTAGCCTCTGACTTCTTCTTGTAACCACAATATTTATGCGGCTAATCCAATTCAGCTCCTGGTCAACAGTAACCTTCAGGATGTTGATAGGGGATTCAGCGATGGTCATACCATTGAATATCAAAGGTGCATCCCAACCCTCACATGTTTGAAACTCCCAAGGTCTGCCAGAACCTGCGAGTCCACTCTTGACAAGATTGAATTTCTTAACAATTTTCGCTCCTCTTTGGAGTCTTCCCATGTCAACCACCACCCTAGAGAGAACAGACTGTACACTTACTTCTCAGCTGCTGTCAATGCTACCCTAAAACTCAGCCACTAGAGATGAAGAAGAATGATTGAAGTGGCTATTCTTTCAATATTCCTCTTCAGTATCTGAACAATTTCTTTGCATATGGGAAAAATAGGATATTTTTCTGAGATCACTTCATTGCTCTGCCTTTGATACACATACAATTCTGGCTGTTGCTAAGTGAAAGATACAGTGTGTCAAAAAATGCTCATTTTTTGAGGTCCAACATGACCTTCAGGTCAACGGATTGCTAATAGCCCTGAATTGCAGTCCTATTTACCAGTCTTAGTTTGTTCCTGACTTGGTAAATACCAGTAAGTACACAAGTCTAGTTAGAAGCAACATTTTCTTTGTGGAATGTAACATATTGCAGACAGTGAAAGGATTCCACTAAAGCTCTTCTATTATAGTCAAAACAGTGGCTGCTATTAGTACCCTCAGTGATGGTACAAAGAGCAAACTTTCATCACATTGGGACCATGTTAAAGAACAACACTGTCACTCAGTTGTAAAAATAATTATGAAAAGTTATTAAGGGTCCTGTTCAACTGTCAAATTATGGTCAATTTTTTTTGACCAGTGTTGATTATTGAAGTAAATGGCTGAAAAGAGCCTTTGACGACAAACAAACATCCCCTATGACTTTGAGCAACATCCTGTCATTTAAATTGGTAAGGTTTAACTACCAAAACCTCTCTAAATCTGTGAATATCAAGCATTCTTATTTCCTCTTCCTGCTCATCATCTTTTTGATCAAATTCCTAGAGCAAAGCATCCAGCTCGAAGCACCCATTCCTTGGTCTTTCACTCTCTTACTAGTTCACATCTATTCCCATCTGTCTCTCAACCCAAGCACTCGTGGATTCTCATCCCTCACCTTTATCTTCCTGCAGCTTCCTGTCTCTGGCCAAATGCTGTGACCAGCAGAATTTGTTCACCACCAGAAAAAAACAACCAGTGACTTGATCTGATTTCCCTCCTGTATTCACAGTCTGATGTCCTACATCACTGGTTGGATTTTTACCCAATCTAGGACACTGCCTGAGACTGGGAATTAATAGAAATAAAGAAATGGAACAGATTTTTAACAACAATTTTGCATCCATCTTCACAGTAGAAGACATGAAAAGCATCCCAAAGATAACAGAAAATCAAGGGGTAAAAATGGAAGGAGGAACTTAATCACATCACTTGAGAAAAAGGGCTAGGGAAACTAGTGGGACTAAAGAGTGACAGATCTCCTGGGCTTAATGGTCTGCATCCTACGGTCTTAAAACAAGTGGCTGCAGAGATCATGAATTAATAGGTTGTAATCTTCCAAAATTCCCTAGATTTTGAAATGGTCCCAACAGATTGGAGGGAGATGGAAAGCAATAAACTATAGGCCCAGTTACTCTAACATCTGTCATTGGGAATACATTATTAAGGAGGTAGTAGCAGGATATTCAGAAAATCATAATACAGGCACAGTAATCAGAGTTTAGTGAAAGGGAAATTGCGTTTGATACATCTATTAGATTCTTTGAGGATGTAACAACTAGAATGGATAAAGGGGTACGAGTAGATGTAATGTATTTGGATTCCCAACAGGCATTTGGCAAGGTGCAAATAAAAGATTCACATACAAGCTAAGAGTCCATGGTATTGGGGATAATATATCAGCATAGGTAGAGGATTGGCTAACTCAGAAGGAATTGAGGATTGGATAAATGGATTATTTTCAGTTTGTCAAGTGTAACCAACGGAGTTCCACAGTTATCAGTGGTGGAACTTCAACTATTTATGATTTAATATTAATAACTTGGATGATAGGACTGAGTGTATTGTAGCCAAATTTCCAGATGTTACAAAGATAGGTAGGAAAACAAGTTGTGAGCATGATATAAAGAATCTGCAAAGGGATTTGGTCAATAACATATCTGGGAAAATGTGATGTTGTCTACTTTGGTCAGAAAAATAATAAAACACAATATTATTTAAATGGAAAGGGACTGAAGAATGATGTAATAAAAGGGGATTTGGGTGCCCATGTACATGAATCATAACATGTCAGCATTCAGGTACAGCAAGAAATTAGGAAGGCAAATGGAATGTCAGTCTTTATTGCAAGAGGGATGGAATATAGAAGTAGGGAAGCCTTGCTTCAAGTGTAAGGGACACTGGTCAGACCACACCTAGAGTGCTGTGTACAGTTTTGTTTTCCGTACTTCAGGAGAGCCATGTGCAGTAGAAGCAGTTCAGACAAGGTTCACCAGGCTGCTTCAAGGGGTTTTTTCATGAGGAAATCTTGAGCAGATTGGGCCTAAACTCACTGGAGTTTAGAAGTATGAAAGATGATCTTATTGAAACATATAAGATTGTGAAGGGGCTTGGCAGGGTAGATGCTGAGAGAATGTTTTCATTTATAAAGGAATAAAGTATTGGGAACATTCTTTAAAAATAAGGAGTCCCCCAATTAAGAAAGAGCTTCTTCTCTCCCAGGGAGCAGGAATGACTGGATCATTAAATATATTCCAGTCAGGGTTTGATTTTTTTTATTAATAAGGGAGTCCAGAGTTATGGGTGGATGGGGAGGAGAAGCACCAAAGGAAAGTGGAGTTAAGATTACACTCAGATCAGCTATGCGTTTATTGAATGATGGAGCAGGTTTGTGGGCATACTCCTTGTTCCAATTTCTTATGGTCTTAGTTACAAGTCAACCAACCCGCTGAAGTAGCTTTACTGATACCATGAAAATTGGATGAAAACATTCACATCTTTCATTGCCTAACTATAATCTGCATCCTTTGCTTCCATTAACACTTTCATGCCATTATTTAGTTGTGTTTTCTGCTCTGATGCATTTAAAAGATACCCTAAGAGATTAAACACAGTGCAGCATAACTCAAAATACTGATAAATGAAGTTTAATTCTGCCACACATCTGTCAGGCTATCTTCATGTTTGAAAACAAATGAAAGCCTGGGACCTCCCCGCAACGCCTCTTCATCGCAGAGATGAAAAACTTGCCACTGACAGCATTAAGAGTTCTAAGCTAACATCTGATACACTGCTACAGTGCCCTGTCACCTTTAGTGAAACTGAGATTGGAAAATTTGCAATTAACATTTCCCATTATTGGATTTTTAAGAATAATAAGTACTAATTGATACACCTCCCAAAGTTGAAATGTCCATTTGTATAACTTCAACATAAATATACTGCATTGGCACTGTGACAAAAGTTTCCCATTACAAAAAAAAGACCACCTTTAAATAATGAAGGTATTTTCACCTGATTTTATTTGATGAAAAAAAAAGAAAAAATATCATCAACATAAAAATAAGGATGGCACCAATCCTGAAAAAGGGTTGAACCACATTGGGTTTTCGGCATTGTAATTTACAATTTCAGTTTTAAATTGTCACGTCTAGGCTTCCGTCATTCTATAGAAACTGAAAAATGCAGTGAATGTGCAGGGGCTGTGTAAGCATTTGAAGCTTGGAGAAACGAATTATTCATAATATCGATACTTGATAAAGCCCTTTCTAATAATCATTATTGTCAATTTTCAGACAATAATAGGATCTAATTCAGCTGCAGTGAAAAACATCCAAATCCAAGGCTTGCATGGTGACTAAAGATCATACTAATTAGCCTTGTTACAAAATAGTTTTTCATTACAGTTGTCAAAATGTAAAGTCCACTACATAGCATTGAAGCAACTCTAAGAAAATTGCATGTCATTGTGAGATTGTTTGTCAAGAGAAAAGGAACAGGGATTAATTTCATCCATACAACCCTGCTCTCCAAACTAATGCTTCAGCCTTTAGTTCTCACATCCCTCTCCTGCCTTGTCAATAAAAGACAATTTCTGAGCGCTCAGTCTTGGATCACACAAAAGGCATTTCTTCACGGAGTTTTTGTTTCTGCGCATGAACAGGAATGCTCCAAGTTAATGTAACGAAGTTTTTTTTAAGATGTCATAATTTCAAAAAAATAGAACTGGTCAAATTTTAGGCCAGTTGATGTCTCACCTATGATTTGATCATTTTTAAACAGCTACGATGGTTTGCTGTAACAAATAGAATATCTTGACACAAATGATAAGAAGCAAACTCATTATAATCTCTCAGCAGGTGCCATCAGAATCTATTTACTTTATTGTTTAAACAGATGACCCAGATAGAGAAATCCTTAAAATTCATGATTAGTTTAGGAGAAAGGAAAACAGAGGTAAATAGTAATTACATTGGTTTCTCTTACGGCTATTTTTTGTTAATTGGATAAGTAATGCATTTATTATCAGGGCGGATTTCCATGGTAATGATATTTTTCACAGCTGTGCAGTTTTTTTGGAATAAATCTTCCTGTGTATGTCCTTGGATTTGCTATCTGTTATTGCTTCTTTCTGTGTGGTTACGTTATTTGCAACCTTTCGCCCTCTGTCGTAATTTTATTAAAATATGCCCTCTAACTAGGGGTTTCTTTCCCTCCATACCCTCTACACTTTTTAAAAGGTCTTTCACATTTTAAATCTATGCTTGGCTTTACACATTTGATAGAATTTCTATCACCCTTTACAATGGATGAATTTTAAATATAATACTTAGTCATCTGACTATTATTTTGTGTATTCTTGACACTTTATTTCTCTCCTTCTCCCAATTGTTTTCTTACCTTTTGGAATTTGAACAAGACTGGATTCTGCTGACAAGCAGGTTCATGTTCAATTGTGATAATTCTGCAAAGCAGATCTCTCTTCTCACCATTACTGTTCTCCCTCCTTAGCTCCTAATTCACAAATATTGCATGCCCTAGGTTTGAAAAACATCATCTTATCACTGAATCATAGAATGGTTTCAGTACAGGAGGTGGGGGAGCAGGGGTTTTTTGGAGGGAGGGGGGCAGGCGGAGTGACTACATTTTTGAGGACTGGATTTACATTTGAGGACTGGATTTACATTCATATTAAAGAAGCTGCAAAATAAATGATCAATGCTGCATGAGATGTTACTTAAATAAGTGAAGTGCCATCTCATACTTCAGACCTTTCATAACCTCAGGATGCCCCGAGTACTTTTGCAGCATGACCAGTGCTCTAATGTGGGAGGCACCAGTGCGTTGAAGCATCAGTACATTTGAGGGATGAATTAAAGTGCGTCATGTGATGATTCATTAATCTCAGCATGTTAACATGGAGAAAGACTGGGTCCTTCACCACAAATGAAGTTAAAATCAAGATCACGCATTCAGCCTTCAACTATTTTTGTACCTTTCTGGTGGTCAAAGCAACACTGGGGCCTGTCTTGGAGCACATCATTGAGTTTGCTCAGTTTCAAACAGACAGAACATGACAGGAACAAAATGCTTATAATGGAGGATTCCATTCCATCAGAAGGCTCTAGGAAACTTACTTATTCTTGTACTCCAATCCCCTTGCAATAATGGTCATTCCTAATTCCTTGCTGAACCTGCATGCTAATTTGCTATGTTCCTTGTACAAGCACACCCAAGTCTCTCTGAATATCAGCTCTTCAGTTTCATATCTTTTTAAAAAAACATACTTTTTTTATTTTTACGATCAGAACAAATAACTTCAGACCTCCCAACACTATACTCCATCTAACATCCTGTGCCCATTCACTTAACCTGTCTATATCTCTCTTTGCAGGCTCACTACGTCCTCCATACAGTTTACCTTATCAGCAATACATGTAAATGGCTGAGGCTCCAGCTCCGTTGGTACTCCACTATTCAAAGTCTGCCAACTTGGAGAAAGTTCTGCTCATGCCCTCTCTCTGATTTTTATCCATGAACTAACCCTCTATCCCCAACTCCATGAGCCCTTATCTTGCTTATTTCGTGTGGCACCTTATCACATGCCTTTTGGAATTCCAGCTAAAATGCATCAACTGGTTCCCCTTTATTTCCCCTCCTAGTTACATCATCAAAAAACTCTTATAAATTTGTCAAACAGGATTTTCCCTGAGCAGAACCATGTTGACTCATTCTATTCATACTTTGTTTTTCTAAATGCATTATTAAAACATCCTTATTAACAGATTCCAACAACTGATGTTAGCTAACTGGCCTGCAATTCATTTGTGTTAATTCTTTCCTCCTTTCTTGGAAAGTTGCGTAATATTTTCCAATCTAATGGAACCATTCCAAATCAAAAGAATTTTGGAAAAATCAGAACCAGCACTTTCACTCTCTGCAGGTAAATCTATTAGCAGCCGAAGATGAGGCCATCAGGTCCAAGGAATTGTTGGAATTTAGTCTTTCAAGTTTTGCTAATTTTTTTCTGCTGTTATTAATTTCCTCACTTTTTAATTCCTATAATGCTATCTATGTCTGGTATGAAACTCACATCTCCTGTTGTGAAGACAGGAACAAAATATTTGTTCAATTCCTCAGCTACTTCCTCATTCCCCATGATAATTTCTCCTGTCTCTGTTTCTAAAGGGCCAATGCTCATTTTAGCTACAATCTTTTTTTTATATACTTTTCCGGCTTAGTTTACTCTCATATTCTATTGTTTCTCTTTTTAATAAACTTTTTGGTGGTCTTGGCTGGTTTCTATAACATTTCCAATGGAATGAATTTTTGTTGAAGATTCAGTGTTTCTTTAATTTTTTCCCATTTTAATTCACCTTCTTAGCCTTTTAGTCTATTTATTCAGCTAAATTTAACCAGTTCTCCCTTCACCTCCATACCTATGTGTAATTGGTTTTAAGTTTAAGATTCTTGTTTGTAATTGGAGTTTGCCAATTTTAAACTTAACATGGAATTCAATTCTAGGATCCTGAATCTTAATAAAGGAAACAACAATAAAATGAAGTGCAAGTTGATTATGGGGGTTGGAAAACATTACTTTAAAGGTTGACCATCAATAGGCAATGGCAAACATTCAAAGAACTGCAACAATTTGGGTGGCACAGTGGCACAATGGTTAGCACTGCTGCCTCACAGCTCCAGGAACCTGGGTTTGATTCCCTGCTTGGGTCACTGTCTGTGTGGAGTTTGCACATTCTCCCTGTCTTTGTGTGGGTTTCCTTTGGGTGCTCCAGGTTCCTCTCCCAGTCCAAAAATGTGCAGGTTAGGTTGATTGGCCACGCTAAATTGTTCCTTATTGTCCCAGGATGCGATTAGTGGGGCAAATATGTGGAGTTGTGGGGATAGGGCCTGGCTGAGATTGTCCTTGGTGCAGGCTTAATGGGCCGAATGGCCTCCTTCTGCACTGCAAGGTTTCTATGATTTCTATGAGTTAATTCCCGTCTGCCACAAAAGTAAAATGGGAAATGTGGCAAAACCATGGCCTAGTAGGAAAATTAGAGATAGTATTAAAGCCAAAGAAGAGGCAGAAAAATTGGCCAGAAAAGAAACAGACCCACGAATTGGGAGCAGTTTAGAATTCAGCAAGAGAGTGCCAAGAGATTGATTAAGAAGGGGAAAACAGAGTACGACAGTAAGCTTGCGGGGAACATTAAAACTGACTGGAAAGGTTTCTATAGGTATGTGAAGGGAAAAAGGTTGGTGAAGACAAATGTAGATCCCTTACAGTCAGAAGAAGGGGAATTTATACTGGGGTTATAATTTATAATTGTCGTTGATAATAAGAAGCTACATAAACCACCAAAGAAGATGGAAGCCATCATGGAAGTTCCACATCCAAAGAACATGACACAATTAATGTCATTTTTAGGTGTTGTCAACTATTATGGTAACTTCATCTTCAATCCAGCTACATGTTGAAACAACTACATAACCAACTGTGCGTTAAACAGTCTTGGCACTGGACATCTAAATGCAAGGAAGCACACAAGCCAGTGAAGGACGCCTTGCAAGAATCTGACGTCTTAGCCCATTTTAACCCAAAACTGCCATTACAGTTCGCTTGTGACACATCCTGATCTAAAACTATACGTATCACAGAAACTGACAGTCTAAGGTGGGTGCTTGTTGTGGGGCATCAGCATGACTGTCCCTCCTAACTTATGACAAAAACTGCTGAAGCAACTAAATAAAGGGAATCCTTTATGTAGTTGCTTCAAAGAATGCCCTGCCAGGAGGAAAACTGGGACAATGCCAGTCATGCGCCCATGTGAGGAACGCACCACCATCGTCACCCATACATCTGTGAGAATGGCCTAAAATGCTATGGCCAGAAGTATTCATGATGAAATCCAGCAATATGGAGAAAACCATAGAGAAACTTGGAGATCTTTGGGAGGTTTGGTAAGTCAGAATGAATTATCAGTGCTAATGGCCCGCAGTTTACACTGCACGAATTTGAAGATAACATCAGGTGGAGTGGTATCCATCATATCATTTCAGCACCCTATCATCCAGCTACTAATGGGTTAGCTGAACGATTTGTGCAATTCCTGAAACATTCAAAGTTTTGAGGCCAAGGAATGCTAACACAGCATTTTAATAGCTTCTTAGCATCCTGCAGAAATAGTACACGTTTACTATACATCCTGCAGAAATAGTACACAACTACATGGAGTTCACCTGGGTTATTACTCATGAAGAGAACTCTAAGAATGGTGTTTGATAAGCAATAATAGAGCAAAACCAACAAGTCACAAGTGAGTTTGTTTCACCAACGTGAGTGAGTGCTGGTGCGTCACTATGCTACACATGGCAGGTGAGTATCTGCAACTGTTTTGGCTCCAACCAGCTCAGTCTCGTTCATGATTCGAAACGAGGATAAACTGGTTTGGAGATGCCACTGACCAGTAGCTACCCACAGTGGCTTGTCAGAACCACCCTCTTATTAAGATGAGATGAAACACCCTCTTATTAAATTCATAGAATCCGTACAGTACAGAAAGAGGCCATTTGGCCCATCCAGTCTGCACTGACCACAATCCCACCCAGACTCTACCTCCATATCCCTATATATTGATCCACTAATCCGCTAACCTACACATTGCAGAGCACTAAGGGCAAATTTTAGCATGGCCAATCAACTTAACCCGCACATCTTTGGAATATGGAAGAAAACCGGAGCACCCAGAGGAAACCCTGCAGACATGAGGACAATGTGCAAACTTCACACAGACAATGACCCAAGCCAGGAATTGAACCCAGGTCTCTAGAGCTGTGAAGCAGCAGTGCTAACCAATGTACACCGTGCCACTCACTAGCTTCTGATGTCAGGCCTGTTACTACCAGCGCATCAGTTAAGCCCAAAATGACTAGTGATCTCATTGCCACTGCCAATTTCCCATTGTGAACAATACCAAGATCCCTCCAAGGGAAGAAACATCTATTTGATGTCAAGTAATGTATTCGATTTACTTCAATGATATCATCAGTCTTGTACTTTATGATCAGGTCAAAAATCATAAAACCACATTTTGAACCTTAATCAAAATATGCAGAACAGCAAAAAGACTTTTTCCATTTTCTGAAATTGTTATATGTTGATTTCCTTTTAAGATTGACCTCTTGCTGCAGCCACCAAAACAACTAAGATTGGACACTGCAAATACCCTTTCCCAACTCCGAGTTTCCTTTTCCAACAATCCCTGATAATTTGCACTTTTACTTTTCTTTGATATAAGGGCTTTCACTTTCAATATATTTCTGTAAGAAATCAAAACAGTCTCCATATTACAAACACATATAGTTCCTACATTGCAACATTTCAGAAAAAAAATCATTAGCTATAAATTGTTTTGGAACATTGAAGACTTGAGAGGCATTATATAAATGCAAGTTCTTATTTAGAGTATAAGTCCTGACTTTTGTGACTCCCTTGACCACATAATTGCTTAACTGCCCTTTGTACTTTGTATACCTCATCACCCATCACGTGAGCAATGTTCACTTATCTGCATTTCCTTTCTGAGGAGACATCTCTGGAAGTGGATTCCTCCCACTGGTTCTGGCTGTGGATATTAACTTCTCGTTTTCTACATGGGTAAGAAGCAGTGCCCAGAATAGTTGCAGCTGAAATGCAACCCAAACTGAAAGATTAATCTGGAAATACCCAAATCTCTCTCAGTCAATTTTTAAATGTTCACTGATATTGTCTGCCAGTTTTCAGGTGATTCATTTTTTTAAAGTAAGGATTGTCGCCTTTTCAGTACTTTTTGTATTGCTCAGAGGTGCCCCCCTCTGTTGCATACAGGTACCACAATTTGCTGTACAGTACTGTACCTGTTCAAAGCAAAGCTGCCCTTAAATTGCATGTACCAACCTAAATAACACCCATTGAAAACCATGTTTATCGTTTGTGAGGTTCCATGGGAACATAATCCCTGTGAATAGTGTGACTTCACTGTATTTATCAGTCCAGACATTGTAGTTTTATGAACATATGAATTAGGACCAGGAGTAGGCCAACTGGTTCCTCGAGCCCGCTATGTCATTTAAAAAATTTGTTATTGAACTGGCGTAGTCCCCACTTTCCTGTTCATCCCTCGTACCCTTAGTCATTGATTAACGCAATGACCATGTTCCCACTGCTGTCTGAGGAAGAGAATGTCACGGACTAATGACCCTGAGCAAAAAAAATTTAAATGAAACCCGTTATTTTCTGAACTGTGCCCCCTAGTTATAGTCTCTTCCATCAGGGGAAGCATTCTCTCAGCATCCACCATGTCCAGTTCCTTTAGGAACTTCTACATTTCAACAAGATCACGTCTCATTCTAAAGATGGGCCAATGGTCCTGGTGGATATCTGGAGGTTTTCACCAATGGAACATCAACATATAGGAGAATAGGGCTGAATCAATGCTTCTGGTCTCAGCTTTGCAGGTCCAAATGCAGACAAATTACATTCATGGGGATTCCCTAGTAGCAAGTTGAGAACCACATATAATTTCAGGCATGACAAAAAAAATATAGACACAGAGCATGATCCAGTTAAGGGATTCTTCCTTTCACAGCTTATTCCCCAATAAGACTGATTTCAAAACCAGCAGGTTCAAAATTTAAAGGTGAGCTCTGTCATTTGATTTCCAGTAAGTCACTACCTTTTGCCTTTCAGTTTTCCCTTGATCAATTAAAGTGATTGCAGTTCAAAACAAAAAACAAACAGCTCTTCCTCAAGTACCATGAAGTCAGGTCTGCTCCAGTCCAAGGTGAACTTATGAACTTCTTCAAAAAAAAACTCCAGGTCAACATCCAAGTATCCAGGTAATACAATGTCTTTCCACATTAAAGAAAGAATTTTGACAAACATAGTACAGTAAAGCACAGGAACAGGCCCTTCAGTCCAGGATGTTGTGCTAAACATGATGCCAAATTAAACTGATTTCTTCTGCCTGGACAATATCCCTTATTCCTTGCACATTCCTGTGCTTATCTAAAAGCCCCTTAAATGTCCCTAACGTATCTGCCTGCACCCCCACCACTGGCAGCATGTTCCTGACACTTAGCTCTGTCTGTAAACAAACTTATCCCTCACATCTCCTTTGAACTTCTCCCCCTCATCTGAAGTGCATGTCCCCTAGCATTAGACATTTCAATTCTGCGAAAAAGATTCTGACTGTCAACCCAATCCACACGTCTCATAATTTGATAGATTTCTATCAGGTCTCCTCTCAGCTTCTGCCATTCACACCCTCCAATCAAGCCTCCTGGTAAACCTCTTCTGCAACCTCTCCAAAGCCTCCACATCTTTTCTGTAATGTGGCAGAATTGAATGCAATACTCTAAGTGCAGCCTAACCAAAGTTTTATAAAGCTGCAACATTGACACCTTGTATTCAATATCTCGACAAATAAAGGCAAGCATGCCATATGCCTTCTTTACCATTCTATCTACTTGCACGGCCACTTTCAGGGAGCTATCAGCTTGAACCTCAATAGTTCTGTACATCAGTACTGTTCAAGGTTCTGCCATAAGTTTCCAAACATATATATAAAATGGATTGGGAGTTACCTGGATGGCACAATAAAGGGCTGCTTATCGAATTATGTTTAAAACACTGAATTAAGTGAAATAGTAGGTTTTGCAGATTGAAGAAGGAAGTTATAAAGGGACAGAGACGAATTACACGTGTAGGTAGAACTACAGCAGATGGAGCTCAGGGAGAGGATATGTGAAATTACCCACTTTGTAGCTAGGAAACATAAATCAGAATACTTTCTTCATGCTTAGACTGCAAGCGATGGTGACAAATTGATATAGGTATTCATATAACCTTGGACAAGAATCAATTGATAAGGCTAATGGAATGTTTATCTTCATCTCAAGGGAGCTGGAATATGAAAGAACAGAAGTGATGCTTAAGTTGTTTACTGGCTTGATCAGATCTCATCAGAACGATGAATGGTGTTGAATTCAAGTGTTTAACATGCTGTATGAATTCTGTAGGATAGATACAAGAAACGTTCCTCCAATGGATCACAATTTTAAAATTAAAGCTAGGTCAGTTACATTGATCAGGAAGCACTTCTTTCACAGAAAGGGTATCAGAAATCTGGGACTCTTGCCTGCTAAAAAGCTGCAGATGTCAACTGAAATTTTCAAAGCTTAAGTTCATCAATTTTTGTTAGGTAAGAGTATCGAAGGATACAGAACAAAAGGTAAGTAAATACAATTGTGTACGAATCAGTCATGATCTAACCCCTCTCTGACCTCTCAACTCAAACAGAGCCAGGTCACATCATGAGAATTTATGTTTCAATGCTGTACTCCAATGCAGAGGTAAAGGATGGGTTCTGTGAGCAGCTTGACATTGCTAACAACAAAATTGCAGAGTCAGAACATTTTCAATTCAAGAGTGAGTGGGGACCATAAGGCATGACCCTCCCACCTTGGACATCATGGCTTGGGAAAGATAAATAGAAGAGATTACTTGAGCTTTGCTGTTACCATGTGCTCTTGATAATTACAAGAGATTCAAGAAGGAAAGATTCTGAATGCCATACCATCTGAATACCATAGAAAGCCTGCCTATATCGGCAGAGTTGGATATCAAACCCACAATAGGGGAGCTCAGCAAAACTACTGACTCACTTCCCAGCGCAAAGCCCCAGGTAATGATGATATCACCTAAACTCATCAAGCATTGGAAACTGGCACTTTTGCAGTATCTGCACAAACCTCTCTGTCTCTGCTGGAGTGAGGGGGCATGCCTCTGGGTATGTGCAATGCAAAAATTATGACCCTGTACAAGAACATGGCTGTCTGCAGCAATTGCAGCAACCAGGGGCATTTTCTTGCTGAGCGTTGTAGGAAATGTATTTGCTTGAATTGCCTTGGTCAGACTGCAGATTCTAGCTGAATGCAACTACCCTGAACCCAGTGTGGATTCAGAACTGGAAAATCTACAATTGACATGATCTTCTCAGTCCAACAGTTGCAAAATTAATCCTGTGACAAAGGAAACCACTATACTTTATTTTTATCAACCTCATCAAGGCATCTGACCATCTGAGTAGAGGCAGTCCATTTAAGCTGATGGAGAAAATTGGCTGCCTGCCAACGCTGCTTAATGTGATGAGTAAGCTCAGTTGTGATGGGGCAACATCAGAACCCTTTGGGATCAGCAGTGGTGTCAAACAGCATTGTGTTCTGACATTCTTTGCTGCCACATTCTTCCCTTTGCTGCTGCTATGTGCCTTCAGGTCATCCACAAGGGTGTCTATTTATAAAGCAGAACTGATGGAAATCTGTTCAGTCTAGCTCACCTGAGATCCAGGGCAAAGGTATGCCAAGATCTCATCAGAAAGTCACTCTACTCTGACAATGCAGCATTAGCAGTCCAGATTGAAGAACACCTTCAGTGTCAAATGAAGTATTTCACGCTACCAGGGTTTACAGTGGATCCCCACTTTCGGGAAACTATCGTGATTATCCTGCTGGAGTGAAGCAGGGGCAATCGGGGCCCCGAAAGGGTCTAGCGGTGGTGGCAGGGGGTGTGGTGCCTCATGACCATGGGCATCCTGACAGTGCTAACTTAGGCAACCTGGAACTGCCCAAGGAGCAAAGTGTCCATGTCTAGGGAGGCACCTTGGCACTGCCCATTGGGCATGGAGGACAAGACATGTGGGGCCTGGTTTTTTGGGGGGGGGGGGGGGGGGGGTGCGATCAGTAGGGTTGGGCGGGTCCCGCTGTCTCTCTGCCATTGGGATTGGTCAGGGCAGGAGGGAGGCCAGCAATCAGGGTGGGGGGGGGTGTGTGTGTGTGTGTAGGGGCTCAGCCTCCCAGTAGGTCTGCGCTGCAGGGTGTGGGGGAGGATTTGCTGGAGATCAAGGCACTCCAGAATACTGGAGGGCTGGCCCGGCCTGGGAATGGTGTGTGGGAGCCGCAATCGGGCTGTTTGGGGGGGGGAGGGGGGGGGGGGGGTACGGGGGCAAAGCACTGTGGGGATCCTGGTCTGGCCAGCGATTGAGCTGGCCACATCCGCAGGCTGACAGTTCTCCATCCCCCTGGAATCTAATGATATTCGTGCTGGTGGCCTCTGCATTGCAAAGAGCGTGGGAGATTCTTGTCTGAACTCCCACTGAAGAAACAGCATAAATTATTCCTGTTTTCCCATGAATTCAACACTTAGAACTTTTTGGGAGAATTCTGCCCATTGTGTCTGAGAGCATGTGTAAACTGACTGAGGATTTACCAAACAGAGACCGCGTCCTCAGCACATTCCCCATATAGTGGGTCAGTGGTAAGAACTGGACAATGTTCACTCGGCAGGAGAAAAAGCTGAACAGAAGTACCTTCAACATTTCCTGGCTGGACAAGACCTCACCAACTCAGAGGTCCTGAAGGACGATAATTCCATCTGTACGATGCTTGCATGGGCTCAGCCATGTTCATCAGATGAATGATAGCCATATACCCAAAATCTCCTGTATGGTGAACTGATCACTGGGTATGACCTCCTGGGCAGCCATACCTCTGCTTTAAGGCCACATGCAAGTGAAATATAAATGTGGCAGACAATGAGAGTAGAAAATGGGACACAGTCGCTGATGGCCATAATTTCTGGAGACTGACTGTTTGAAAAACTATTGGATGAAACGAGCAGAAAGGAAAATCTCTGCCGGCTCAGCAGAGGGTCCAGAGACATCGGAGATCAGCGAATTGTGCACCTCCTCAGCTCATTGCCTTCCTCTGCAGTAAATGCGGCAGAGACTGTCACGTCAGAGTGGGACTCCAAGACACATCTGGTGATGATTACCAGTGTTCACCACCATGATGCAAACCATGGTGCCAATGTGAAAACTTGGCCAATCAAGGATGCTACCAATCCAAAAAATCCATATCAAGGAATATAGAGCAAAGGCAACAGAATATTGCACTTATAAGTCATGGCCTAATTAAATGATGGATGTTGGAAGGGCTGAATGGCCTTCTCTGGTTCTTAATTTCCAACATGCACCTGGTTTGTAGTCCAATCAAACGTACAAATTTTGCAGAGGTCGAAATAACTAAACCATCCAACTAACCATAACAGGTTAAATAGAAAATACAGCCAGACAGGTACACATTTATTGTTATCTGCCCCATGGCCATGAATGCCAAGTATGTCAGGTATGCATTATTCAGTTTGAGAATGTACTGCAAAGAACATAATAAAGTGTATTTTACTGATGCTGGGCTCCAGCATGGCTTTGAGAATAGTAATGGGTTGAACGTTCAGACCACAATTGAGGCAGCCACATTCCAGAGATCAAATTTGTCATTTACATGACTGAATAACTATAGACCATTGTTCTGCAGAGGCCCCATATCCACTTACATATCACAATCAAACAGTCAAGGTATCAAGCCCAAACTATAATGCAAATAAATCTGGGAAATTATACAGTAACAAAGGAAACAACTATCTTGCTATGCAAATCTTTTTTTCTCCGCGATCAGGAAATTCCTTATTAACCCCCCCTCCCCCACAATTACTTGAATTACCTGTCCCTAACCAAGAAGTGGGCAGAGTTCCTGCTGCTAGGCCTCTCCTGCTGTGTGGGTACTGAGGTGTGCTAGACTGACCCAATTTGCTTTGACCACCACACGGCAAGCTTGCACAATTATGCCATTACGCAAGTGTTTTTGCAGCAGGGTGCACATCGCTGATTTTGAAACTGAGGAATAACAAACTGACTCAAGAAATAAAGGATCTGCTATAAACGTGCAACTCGATATACTGGGTCCATCTCAGACACTAAAATTAATTTTCCAAACGTGACCACAAATGTCCCATTACTCCAGACACAACTATCACTTCCAAAAAGAATTTAAAAGCAGCCATTTAATTATTTGGTTGACATAACATGGCACCTGCTTTATTCATTTATTTTGGATCAGAAGACAGTTCATGCACAATCGGCTCTGTTACTGACAAGGTCAAGCCTGAGTGCTATCTCAGTTACGAAATAACAGTCTCTCCTACAACACTGTCTTGATATTGAACCCCGCCATGTGTATGCATACTTGCATGTGACCCTGCCCAACATGAAATATATTTCTTTGAGGCAACCTTCCTCCTCGGTTGTAGAATTAGTGATCTGTCAAGTAGCATCACCATTCCAGCTATTAGGGAGAAGAGTCAGATTTGGGAAAGCAGCAGAGACATGGAAAGAAAAAATTTGCATTTATACAGCACCTCAACATGCCTGAAGAATACCCAAGGCATTTCACAATCAAGTTATTACTCTTGAAGCAGAAACACTTTTTTATGAAGCTATGTCAAGCAATCTAGTTCTAAAAAGCCTGAAAAAATATATATCCACCGATTCATATCCATTTTAACTACAACCCACTGTACTCCCTGTAAGGGCTCTTATACCATTTTCCAAGTTTCTCTGCCTCTTGTGTTATGGAGCTGTCACCTTCCATGCCAGTGCTTCCAAAGTCTTCCTTTTTCCACAACTGAAAATTCTTCTTCATCACGAGCCCATCCCATTTTTTTGCATTTCCTCTGCAATCTTCATTCAGCCCCAACAACTCTTCTTTTCACATCACTTACCCATGCAAAACCGAGATGTAACACCTGCCCTTTTACCTCCTCCATTTTCGCTATCCAGGTGAGGCACTGATTTTTTTTGTATTTCTTTCAATTTCATATATTGTATTTACTATTCACGACACAATAACCTATGCACTGGAGAGATCAAATGCAGATTGGATGATTCCATTGTGGAACATCTCTCTCCTCTGCCTTTCATCCTAGCACAGATACTTCTTATTGTTCGTTCGTCCCCTGCTCCTGCATTTGCTCAAAAACCATTACTTCTCTAACTTTTGAGCAAAGACATTGACCTGAAACATGGACTTCTGTTTTTCTCTCCATAGATCCGTCTGATTCGCTGAGAATTTCCAGCATTTTCTGCTTTACCATAGAATCCCGACTGTGCAGAAGGAAACCATTCAGCCCATTGAGTCTATTAAAGAGCATTCTAACCAGTCCCATCTGCCTCTTCCCTATCCCTATAATCCCATGCATTTACCCTGGCTAATCAACCTAACCTACACATCTTTGGACACGAAGGGGGCAACTTTAGCATGGGCAATCCACCTAACCTGCACATCTTTGGACTGTGGGAGAAAACTGGAGCATCTGGACAAAATCCACACTGACATGGGGTAGGGCCATTGCTAATTTTCAAAAACATCACGGAAATCTTTCACAGCTACCTGAACAAACAGACAGTTGCAGTGCCCATTCTATGCCATACTGCACCGACATATCAGTTGGGATATTTTAATCATCAAGCCTCATTACAACTTCACTGGCAAGTTTCCCACAGTTGATCCATGAGGAAACTGCTCACTTTCACAGTGCAATTTCCTGCGAGTTAATTGGAGGTCTATTTAAAACAGCAAAGCATTCTTTAAAGCCAGATTACATTCTATTGTAGTTGATCTCACCATTGCAACTAGTGGAGCAAGAAATTGGTTCAACACAAATCACAAGAAAATTCCAAGTCCTTTGAGGCTTTCTTGGAGGTACTGCTGGCAGAGGTGATGGTGAGGAGGGGAAGCATTCTTTCCAACAGTTGCTCCATTGGCAGGAGATTGGAAATGAAAACTGAGACTTTACTTGGACTATTTTAGGCCTTTTCTTTGCTATCAGAATGGCAAAATGCTCCTTTAACATTTTAACTTTCAATTAGGGGCAGGTGATAAAACAATCTTGCAGGTATGCTGTGTCCAGCCCCAATCTGCCTGTGCAACTTGTCTCATCCCCATTGCAAATTTTGGGTCTTTGGAGTTGGCATACAAATTCTGTAGTCTTCAGCATCCCAGCAACTTTAAATTTTGTCACATGTCAATCTCAATATCACTGTACCACCAAAAGGTGTTCTCATCAATGAGAAAAGCCAGTCTTAACAGAAGGTTCAGCTGTGGGGATACTCATACACTAGCATTGCAGTGGCAATGTCCTGAGCATAAAAATGAACAAAAGATCCAATCAACCAGGATCTTCATTAAGGATGGATCATCAGAATTTTGTTTCTGCACACTTACTTTGCACCAGGTTTAAAGCTGATAAATTGAACTTGATCTATTCCAATTTAATTCAACCAATGCAATTCACTTACAATTCATACTTCAAATGACTTACAGGGGTTCTAGCAAGTTTCACCTAGGAGCAAAAATATTTTTGAAAAGCAAGATTTGAAAAATAGTAAGATGATGTTATATGGCCAAGTTGTAGAAAGGTTCAGTTCCTCCAATGGGTTGCCAGGAGATGGACCAGCTGATTCAAAATCAAACCAAATTGACAGGTTTCTGGGCAGGAGTCTGAAGGAAAAGGCAGCTTTAATCCTTATATAAAAAAACAAATCTAGGAGCTCCACAACATGCGTACCTTTGCTAAAAATTTATAACAAAGATACATTAACAGTCAGAGTGTGACTGAAGCTCGACATACGGCTAAACAGTGCTGGCCAAGTTGGCACAATTACTGTGAGAACCCCAAACTGTATTAATATTGACAAAATCTGAATAGAAAGAAAATGACAGAATTTTAAACAGCAGGAGTCCTGCAATATAAACACAGTAATGAGAAGGAGTAAAACACCAACCAAATGCTTGACTTCAGTAGATAAAATTCCTTCACAAAAGGGACCACTTGAAAAACCACACTAGGCTCTTGTATTCAAAAGCAGCCACCGCTGTGTTTGCTGTGGAATGGAATTAAGTATTAGACAACGATGAGCCATTTCAAGACTGACAAACCGTGTTCTTTTGACAGCTGCATAAATGTAGCATCCACAGCTGGCTATTGTTTGCTGCATACTTCATTAGGAATCATTAGACAGAAAGAACTGACGTAATGAGCAATGACAGCATTTGTCTTATTACCTGTTTGCTAACAGAAGTTAGTGGAATTGAAACTCCCAAAAACTCCAACACAAGACTTATTTAATTTGTCCAACTGAACAATGTAGCAATTCAGAATATTCATTTATTGATCAATTGAAACATTTAGGGTATCATGTTCCTGCCTGTAGTTATTTAACTGTACAATGTCCCCAGATCTTATAGAATGCTTGAATATTGCAAATAGCCACAAGATTGCCCCCAGTGATTTTCCAGGTCTCATTATTGGAGAAGCATTACTGAGTAAATCTTTCAGTTTCCAGCACAAGCCATTCAACCCACTGCATCCATGCTCGCTCAGAGAGTTATCTGCTTAGTTACATACTCATTGGGATTAAGCTTGTATCCATCTCTCAAGCTAGGAATGGACTGGTACTTCAAGGCTTTGTTCGATCATGCCATACATTCACCGAATCTGAAAAGCAGCTGCAATACATGATACAATGGAATATTTTCAGAGAAAACCTCACCCATGCATGTCACTCAAAGAATTAAAAATGTTTGCTTTCCTGTAGTATTACAGTGTTCTTTTTGTTTAAACAGGGTAAGCTCATTAGATTGTTGATAGAACAGGTTTGAAGGAGTCATTGACCTCAAATGTAGAGGCAAAAGAATCATCGCGTAGCAAATACCAGTAGTTAACTAAGGGGCATTTCAGTAACCTGCACTCTAAAACATGTTGCCTGTACTTAAACCTGGCTTTCAGAGAGGGTGCAGAAAAGATTTACAAGAATCGTTCCAAGTCTGAAAGACTTCAGACACTTGTTTAGCCTTGAGAAACTAGGTTTGTTCTTCTTGGAAAAAAAGACGAGATTTGGCAGAGTTGTTCAAAATTATGTGGGATCTGAACAGAGTAGATAGAGAGAAACTATTCCCATTGGTGGAAGGGTAGAGAACCAAAAAGCAACAATTCCAGGTGAACGAAATATAATACAAGGAGAAACATTATGCAGCTAGTGGTTAGGATCTGAAATGCACTGCCAGAAAAGGGTGATGGAGGAAGATTGTGATTTTTGAAAGTGAATTAGATAAGCACCTGAAAAGAAAGTAATTGCCAGGCTAAGGTGGAAAGGGATGAGAAAGGCAGCAACAAATACAATGGGCTGAATGGGCTCATTCTGAACTGTAAACAATGATTCTATAACTTTCCTGTGATAATTTCTCCCTGATAAACACAAACTGCATCTTTATCCGCATTGAATCTCTATCTCATGGATTTATTGACATGTTAACTTGTTTCTTGCCCTCCCCCTTCCAGCTCTCTTTAGGGTTCTTTACATCTACTGCTTTCCCAAACACCTTCCTTCTTGAAACTACTTCCTTTCTGCCCAACATGAGCCTCTACAATAAGTGAATCCAAAAGTGACACTAATTTTCATTGAACATAACATAACCATCTCAGCTCTAATGAGTTCTTTGTTCCCCATGATATCCTTGACATCACCCGACACAATGTTTCTCCTATGCAAGTTAATGGCTGCTCCTACATCAATGTGTGGCCTCTAGGTCAGGGGGGTGTCTCAATATTTATTGTGCACTTACCAAACACTTACCACATCCTTTTTTTCAATAATCATCCCTAATCCATCACTAACTTTTACTGATGCTTTCTTTGAAATTACTATCATCCAATTTATTGTCAAACATCTTAATTTCAATCTGCCTTCTTTTGCCTTGTAACCATGGCTGCTGACATGTTTGAACCCAACTTAATAACTAATGAGCTTACCTGCCAACTCACTGTTAGATCAAGCCAGACCATCCCAAGTGATGCCTTTGTCTAACCAAAACTATTTACTACTCCATAATCAAAGCCAAAAATCATACAAACTAATGAGAGGTATTTTCAACTGTCAGTTTCTTGCCTGAGAAATATGCAGACAGGAATTGAAAAGAGAGGAAGGTGTGAGGCCATCTCGAGCAACTCATTGATACCGAAAGCCAGTTTAAAGCAATTTTCAGATGAGCACTTAAGAGTGTGAGCTGCCTGCCTCCTGAAACAGGTGGAAGGGAGGCTATTTAAATATTCAAATTGGGGTCCTGCACCTATTGTTCATAGTGTCGTGCGCTCCATTGATTTGCACCAGGCATTCATGACTTAAACAGTGGTCCTTAAAGATCCATTAAAGAATGGCACATGAAACTTTAAATTTTATTTCTTATTGGGCGCAGGAGGAGCAGATAAGAACATAAGAAATAGGAGCAGGAGTAGGCCATCTAGCCCTTCGAGCCTGCCCCGCCATTCAATAAGATCATGGCTGATCTGTCGTGGCTCAGTTCCACATTCCCGCCCTCTCCCCATAACCCCTAATCCCCTCACTTATCAAAAACCCATCAACCCGCGTCTTAAAAATATTTAGCGAGGCACCCTCCACCACCTCAACGGGCAGAGAATTCCAGAGATTCACCACCCTTTGAGTGAAGAAGTTCTTCCTCAACTCCGTTCTAAACCACCCCCCCTTTACCTTGAGGCTGTGCCCCCTAGTCCTACTGTCCTTTCTGAGCGGGAAGAGTCTCTCCACCTCTATCCCATCCATCCCAATGAGATCTCAATGAGATCTCCCCTCATTCTTCTAAGCTCTAACGAGTACAAGCCTAGTTTATTCAGCCTCTCCTCATAGCTCAACCCCCTCAACTCTGGTATCAGCCTAGTAAACCTCCTCTGCACTCCCTCCAAGGCCAAAATATCCTTGCGTAAGTACGGTGACCAAAACTGCACACAGTACTCCAGCTGCGGCCTCACCAATGCCCTATACAGCCGCTGCAAGACCTCCCTACTTTTATATTCAATCCCCCTCCCTATGAAGGCCAGCATCCCATTCGCCTTCCTGACCACCTGCTGCACCTGCAGGCTGGGTTTTTGCGACTCATGCACAAGGACCCCGAGGTCCCTCTGCACCATCGCCTGCTGCAGTTTTTCTCCACGTAAGTAATAGTCCTTCCTACCATTATTCCTACCAAAGTGGACCACCTTGCACTTGCCAACATTAAATTCCATTTGCCAGTTCCTGGCCCATTTGCCCAGCCTATCTAGATCCTTCTGCAGAGTCTCCACACACTCCGCGCAATTTGCCGTTCCACCAATCTTGGTGTCATCAGCAAATTTTGACACCATACACTCGGTTCCCTCCTCCAGATCATCTATATAAATGGTAAATAGCTGAGGCCCCAGCACCGACCCCTGGGGCACTCCACTAGTCACCAACCGCCAATCCGAATAGCACCCATTAACCCCCACTCTCTGCCTCCTATTTGACAACCAATCCTCTATCCACGCTAACACCCTACCCCCAACTCCATGCCCCCTTACCTTCTGCAATAACCTCTTGTGAGGTACCTTGTCAAACGCCTTCTGAAAATCAAGAACAACCACATCCACCGGCTCTCCTCTATCCACTGCCCAAGACACATCCTCATAGAACTCCAATAAATTTGTCAGACACGACTTCCCCTTAACGAAACCGTGCTGCGTCTGCTCTATCAAGCAATTCCCCTCAAGATGCCTTGCTATTTCTTCCTTGATGACAGATTCTAACATTTTACCTACAACAGACGTTAAACTAACTGGCGTATAATTCCCTGCCTTTTGCCTGGCACCCTTCTTAAACAACGGCGTAACATTAGCCGCTTTCCAATCTTCCGGCACTTGCCCGGAATCCAGCGACGTTTGGAAAATAACCACCAAGGCATCTACTATCACCTCTGCCATTTCTTTCAGAACCCTTGGATGCATTCCATCCGGTCCTGGCCAGTTTAAAGGTGTCCCTGGAATTGCTTGCTACTGGAATTAGGCATGCAAGCCAGTCAATTTTCTAATTTCTCCCAACGGCTGTAGCAAGGCACTTAGCTGGTTATTTCATAATGATACAGTGAAATAACTACTTTCATCGGTGCCTTCAACCCCACTCTAACCACCTTAATTTTGTATTCTGCTTGGTTTATGCTGTTTTTCTCCTCCCATTCTTAACTGGAGATTATGGATGCATTTTGCTTCATAAGGCAAGCGAGGCAATCAAATTGCTACTGTCGTAAGGTAACTGCTGGCAAATGCGACGATCCACCATAAATTCGCTGGAAGAAAATATAATCTTCTGGTAGAGACATTTGGTATGTAAGACCTCTGCCTAATTCATGAATATGAAATGAATATTTTGTTGAACTCTTGAAACAGCTGTAAATATGTGTTTTCTCAGAGGATAACATCAGTCCTAAAACAAGACAGATAAGGCCTAGCAAATACTACTAGCACATCAGTACAGAAAATTATATAGCTGTGCTGTTCTGGGACAAGCTGCTTATCAGTGGTTGTCTTGGCTGGCATTCCTGTCTGTACTTGGTAACGTGTAGATTAATACAGTGGTTTGTAACTTGGTTTGAGTGGAGTGAGGAAATAGGGCAGTGCTGAGAGATTCTCGAAGACCGAATCCCATACTGCTGGGCAATTTTTCCAAATCCATACGGAGGCCAATCAGATTAGTTCTACATGTTCCACAGGTGGAGGCTTTCTTAACTGAACATCAAAAACCAATGCCGCAGAACCTAAAGATGGTGATGAGATTATCACAGCAGAAGCGAAATGTTATAGAGGCAATAGAGTGGAACAGGCACCGAAAAACTAAGCTGTTGAGAGGATAAGAACATCATTATCTGAAGGATCAAAACATTTACACTAAAACATGGTCAATGGTGACATGAGAGGCACTTCTTTTGAATATTGATTAGAGACACTTCATGAAAGGTAAACAAGCCAGAGGGAACAAACTGTAACAGAAATTAAGGTATGCCATTTCTTTCCCCCCACCAACTGTTTGACTAAGGATAGTTTAAGTTAGTGTTTGCAGTTACTAACAATTGACTAATTTGAATGGTCTGTTTGATAAAATATCTGATCATTAGTTTCTGCACAAACAAAAATGAAAGAAAAAATAACAAAATTGGTTCATCATTTCAAAAAGTGCAACATCATGTATCAGGAGGAGGAAAACACTAAGTCTTTAGTCTATAACTTTAGTCTATAACACTAAAAATTGTCAGTAAAATGAGAACATTTAGTTTGAAAGGTATTAGCTTACATGAAGATATTGTAGCAGCATTTGAGTGGAGATAAGGAGCCATACATGATGTGAAACACCCCTATGTAGAGAACTGGTGATAAACTCTGTGTGCTGTTAAGACTTTTTAAAAAAAGCTCTTTCCACTTTAGTTCCACAACTTTTGATCTTGTATTCTGTTTGTAGAATCTATTTGTAGCAGAGCTATCTTGTGCCGGCAGCAAACTTCAATTAATGCAAACACGTTCCTTTGAAGATGATAAATCTACCATTATCCTAGTTCCTTTGTTATCTGACATCAAGATTCTCAGACTACTTTTCTGCTTTCCTTTCTTGTTCCCAGACCAATAGATAACTTCTTTTTATCAAAGCAATATTTATAATTCTGAGTTAACTCTTGTCTTTTTGGGTTCCCTCTCACTCTATTCTTTAAATTCTTTTATCATGTGGTTATGTATGGTTTTAAGTGTGTTGGGTACCCATGAAACAGCAGATTGATAATAAAATTACGTTGTGCAAGTTTGATCGCAACAATAAAGTTGCGCACACAATTACCAGCCACTGAAACTGTCTCAAAGCAGTCTCTCATGAGACAGAGACCATAAGATATAGGAGCAGAAATAGGCCATTCGGCCCACCGAGTCCGGTCCACCATTCAATCATGGCTGATATGATTCTCATCTTCGTTCTCCTGCCATCGACCCAAAAACTCTGGTCCCTTTATTGATCAAGACTCTACCATCTCTGTTTTAAACATGCAATGACCTGGCCTCCACAGCCTTCTGTGGCAATGACTTCCACAGATTCACCAGACTTTGGCTGAAGAGATTCCTCCTCATCTGAGTTTTAATGGCATGTCCTTCACTCTGAGGTTGTGCCCTCGCGTTCTAGTCTCTGCCACCAGTAGAAACATCCTCACCACATTCACTCTATTTAGGCCTCTCAGTATTCAGTAACTTTCAATTAGATTTCCACCCTCCTCATAATTTTAAACTCCATTGAGCGTAGACCAAACTGCACAACCACTCCTCATATGACAAGCCTTCATTTGTGGACCTCCTGTGGACCCCCTCCAAGGCCAGCACATCCTTACGTATGGGGCCCAAAACTGCTCACAATATTCCAAATGGGGTCTTACCAGAGCCTTATACAGCCTCAGCTGTACATCCCTATTCTTGTATTCTAGTTCTCTAGAAATGAATGACGACATTGAATTTGCCTTCCTAACTACCATCTGAACTTGCATGTTAACCTTGAGAGTCCTGAACCAGGAATCCCAAGTCCCTTTGTGCTTCAGATTTCCGAAGTCCTTGTTCATTTAGAAAATAGTCTACACCTCTATTCTTCCTAACAAAACGCATAACCTCACACTTGCAACAAATTAAGTCTGGCTTAATATAAGCTATTATATTTACACAAAATCTGTGCCAGTAGCCCAAGCTTTTGAATAGCCATCAGTGGCTAGAATTATTAAGGTCAATAGTTCGTTTATCCTAGTGTGGGGAAAACTAGGTTTTGGATTGGTTATATTGGAAAGATTTAGAATACACTGTCTTACCTGTACTGTGCATTTCAAAATTGCAAACTCTTACAAGAAGAAATTTCAAACCCTAATAAGTGAACAATGCTAAATGTACCAGGAAGTGTTGTGATAAATTGGAAATTATTGGACCTGATTTTACCATTTTCATTCTAAGTGCTGAATCTGGGCGCAATTCAGATCCGACTTGGAAATCTGCTTTCAGACGCTCCCATTTGCACTTAGCCTGAAAAAAAAATCACGAGTCTAAATTGTGCTGTGGATGGGGCTTAGCATGCCTGAAACGATTGGCGTTCTGAACTGTGCATGGACAGTTAGAAAAAAGTTTGAAAATCACACTCCTATCACATTGCTCCCAGGTCAGATAATGCCTCCCCCTCGCCCCCACAGACATTGCTCCACCCCCACAATATCACAGACCGACCTATCCCCCCATCCTCCGCCACCCAGAAGAATCATGACCCTTTCCCCCTTTCCCCTCCATTGATCTCAGGCAGAGTGGCAGTGGACCCCCTTTCCCCCACTGATTTCAGGCCAGAGAGATCCACCCTCCCCCCCTACAGATATCAGGCAAAGTGATCTCTCTCACCCCTACCTCGGACCTTCCTGCACAAGGCCCAATCTCCTCTGGACTCCAATGGCTGTGTGACACCTCCCTCTCTCTCGCCTGTCACTAATCATTGAGGCACTCAACCATCACCAACCCCTGCACCCCCCTCCCCAACAGCAGACCTGCAAGCGCTCACTTGTTTTCCCCTCAACGCTAACAAGCAAACTGCATGGAAATTGCTGGAATGCTGTGTCAAAACTGCCTGCAGCTGATCTGCCCTAACAAGGGACATCTCCATAAAAACTCCAGAACGAACATGCAGGCAGGCAATGCAGGGAGAAAGTGAGCTCATGGCCATCTCCCTGATTTTATGAGGACGATTAGTGAAAATAAGTGTGCTACAAGCAGGGTACCATGGCAGTCTTGCTTTTAAAGTACTGATAAAGGAATTATATTAATCTTTAACCGAAGCGTTGCAAATCCTGAATGGTATATAATCTACTTTTAAAGTAGATCTATTTCTTGGCATCACAACATCAACCATATATATTTCCAACCCTAGACCATAAGGGATACATGCTTCATATACGTTATCCTCATAAGATGCAGGAAATATCATTCCAATTACTTCTTCGTAAGAGTTACATAGAAACACAACCTCATCAAGGTACAAGAAAAATCAAACTAGAACGTGAACACTGATCACAAAAGTTAGGAGATGCTGGAGAAGCTGTTCAAAAAGTACTCACCCTCAAGGGATGAGGACTCTATCATAAAAAATATACTAACTCCATTTGAGAGAGGAGGTCAAGAACCTCAATGCCCGATGAATCTCGGAGCTTTTGCACATGTGCAGGTTGGAAGTGAGCCGCACATACACTTCTGCATTTTTCTTAGTTCTTTGGGCCTTGCATGCCTGTGCAGGATGAAAAATATGGCACAAAAACCCACATCAGTTACTGGTTTGCTGCCAAGTGTCCAAGGCAGGGGGCAGGGAGCAGTCCCAACGGGAATGAGAACAGGGAGAGGTCCAAAAGGAAGAGTCTCAGAGGGGAGACAAAGACAGGAAAAAGTCCTAGTTCAGTTAAAATGTGAAGAGCAGAGAAATGGGCTTCAAACTGGCAAATGGGCTGCAGGGAGCAAGCTTTGTGAAGAAGTCAGCTGAAGATTAGTGACTGTGTTGCTGGCCACTGAGGGTAAAGGTACCCATTTGGGGCAGCAGTGTTTGGCTGAGCATTGCTGAAGAGCTAAAGTTGTGCCTGCGAGTTGTGGCTAAGTGCAGACTCAGGAATCCAGGGAAAGGAATCTTGGGAAAAGAGATGAATGGTCTTATAAAGATAGTCAAAGTGGTTTTGTACGAGGAATGTCAAGTCTCACCAATTTGACTCAGTTTTTGCGGAGGTGATAAAAATGATTGACAAGAGAAGGGCCATGGATGTTGTCTACAGGAACTTTAGTAAAGCATTTGACAAGGTCCCTCATTGCAGGCTGGTGCAAATGAGTAAATCACACAGGATCAAGGATAAACTAGCTAGATGGATTCAGAACTGGCTTGGCTATAGAAGACAGAGGATAGCATTGGAAGGGTATTTTTCTGAATGGAGATCTGCAACTAGTGGTGTTCTGTAGGGATCAGTGCTGGGGCCTCAGTTGTTTGTAATATTTATAAATGACTTGGAAAAAAATATAGTTTGGGGATGATACAAAGATTGCTGGAGTTGTGGATAGTGAAGAAGATTGTCACAGAATAAATCAGGGTATAGACAGGCTGGAAAATGGGGTGGAGAAATGGCAGTTGGAATTTAATCCGGCCAAAGGCGAGATGATGAATTTTGGTAGATCCAATTCAGTTGGGTGCTATAAAACAAATGGCAGAATCATCAGGAGCAGAGACACACAGAGATCTGGGAGTACAGGTCCACATTTTCTTAAAAGTGGCATCACAGTTGGAAAAGGTGGTGAAGAAAGCATTTGGGCATGCTTGCCTTCATTGGCCAGGCTATGGAGTATAAAAATTGGCAAATTATGTTAGTTATATAAAACACTGGTTAGGCCACATTTGGAATACTGTGTCCAATTCTGGTCGCCACACTACCAGTGGACATGGAAGCTTTAGAGGGAGCACAGCAAATGTCCACCAGGATGTTGCCTGATATGGATGGTATTAGCTCTGAGGAAAGATTGAATAAACTGGGATTGTTCTCCCTGAAAAGATGGAGGCTGAGGGGCGTAGATAAGGTGACCAGTTGGAAGCTTTTTCCCAGTGCAGAAATGACAATTACAAGGGGACACAAGTTCAAGGTCAGGAGGAAAAGGTTCAGTAGAGATGTGGGGAGGAAATTTTTATTTACACAGAGCGTAGTGGATGCCTGAACTTCACTGTTATGCAAGGTGGTTGAGGCAGACACATTAGTGGCACTGAAGACTTATCTGGATAGACACAAACAGGCGGGGAATAGAGGGATACAGGCAGTTGGTCTAGGTAGAACAACGTGATCAACACAGGCTTGGTGGCCGAAGAGCCTGATCTTGTGCTGTACTGTTCTTTGCAGGGTGGGTTGTTGTTGATGCCATCCAAGTTAGGGAAACCTTTGGAGCAAGTTCCAAGGTTGCACCTTCTAGGGTGAAACTTGTGAGATCAACAAATTTTTAGTGAGATTGGGCAACACGTTGTGTTTATGACACCTAGGTGAATTGCTGAGAAATACATGGATTTTGTCCTGGTCTCGTCCACCATTTATTGTTTAGTTATGGTGTACTCAACCACAGTTCGCTTATGAATTCACATGCATCTTATATTTACCCTGAATGTTAGAGTATGAAATATATATTGCAAATTGCTTTAACTGAGCTTGAAAGGTAATGTTTATTTCTGTTTGCTCAAAACCTGTGGAATCTTTATTCACTAAGTGTCTTGAATCTCAAAACTTTCTACTTTAAAAACATTATTGTCCCTAACAAGATCTTAACAACAACTTGGGGGTGGTAAACGGTCATACCTTAATTTGCTCACCAGCGTGTAGACAATTTAACATTTTTTTTTACGTGGAAGAAGAGAGTAAATTGTTAAACATATATTCTTAAATATATGCCCCCCCAAAATTGAAAGAGATGAGGTAAATAAATTTGGATTAATTTTATTTTATTTGGATAAAATCTAAAGAGAATCTGTAATTTAGAGATCACAGAGCAGTGTCTATGGGAACAGAAAATTTTTGAGGTCAATTCTCCAATTCACCAAATAGCAAAAATATAAAATCTGATCAAAAATGCCTCTGCACAAGCTGAAAGAAGCAATAAAATGTTTTTAAATTAATGAAGTTGTAACACTGTTCTAGTAAGGAGTGCTTTCAAGCACAGAGAAATGCATTCAAATTATTCAACATGGCTGATAAAATTACAAAGAATTTGAAGGAGAACACGATGAAAAAATGGCCTCATTTAGAAATTCCTTTCTGTTTCTTCACTGTAAAGTGCTAAACTTTGAAGATGGGGAAAGATGCAAAAACATTCTGCCTAAGTCTTACAATGTTTTGTGACATTATATAAACATACAATCTTCATTTCCATGAGACTGAAAGAGCTGGACGTCAATTCTACCTCTGTACATCACTCTCCTATTTGTATACAATTAATTGCTTTCACTTATCCTGAATGATAGTCTTTTCCAACAGTGCCAAGTGGAGAGCAAAATGCATTAGATACCATATTCCACTTCTTTTGCATTAGAGATAGAATTAAAACCAACAAAATGTAGGCTGAAAATAAGGATCGAGTTGGCTGAAGTTTGGCTAGTCAGTACAGTTGCACAATTATGTATTAAATCACAACAACACAATTGTAAGGCTGACCAGTGAGGTAACTGGGTTACTGTCACTGTTGGGCCATAACAAAAGTCACTGCCACCACAATGATGTAAAAATGCCTGTAGACCCAGTTACATTTGGATTAGACAACTTCAATGCTGTTCTAATTTCAGAATCAAAATATATTAAGACCACAGTTCTTAAGCCTAATAATTTTAATTTATGCCAAAAACAAAATCAAGTATATCTTGCACACCCTGTCTTTTGGGCTTGGCAAATTACAAACACCTGGCTCAAACATTGTGGAAATTATCGCTGAAATGCTGGTATTCGAGGAGTAAAATGGAAACAACAAGCAAGGAGAACAGAAGCAAAAATATATTTGGCTATTTGGTGGTTTCAAGACACTCTGCCTGTTGCTTGTAAGAGCAGCATTTTCTGTTCAACAGGGAAAGAACTTAGTGTTTTACTTCAGTTCACATTTGCCTAAACAGATCTTCATTCTCAAAGCAGCTGAGAGAGGTTCGAGGTCGAGAAAGCCTTGAGGCAATGCACTGCAGAAATTACTGGTATGCAGGTAAGGTAGGGCCTGTTCTAACGAATTCTTGCCCACCATTATGTTAAAAAAGCATGTCTGTACTGAAATGTCTCTGGTATTTTCAACAAAATATATTTTATGAGATTCCTATTTTTCCATTGTTCCTTAGAACAAAGATTCAGTTCAATGTCTTGCTACCATACTGCAGCCTGAAAATAGTAACTCATTTTTCAGTTTGAGCTTTGGAAGCAGTTTGTGAGGTTTAGAGAGAAATTTGTCAATCTTACTTTAAAAAAAACATGACTTTCCAGGCTATCAGAATTCATTCTTTTGTTGGTCTCAAACTAGACAAATAAATCAACGCAATAAGGATAACATTGTCAAATTTCTGGAAGATCCTTCCACATCCTAAAGGAAAATAGAAACCATCCAATTAGGGGGACTAACCATGTTCCTTACGCCCATGTACCCATAAAAAAATTGAGAAAAGGTGACATGACCAATGAACGTCATTCTCCTCAGAGACCATGCAGCCATCCCCATCAAGTTCACTTCTAGTCATCTAATTCTGAGAAGTTTTTCAAAATGCAACTGCTCCTCCCATCACCAAATAAAGTTAGTAAACATGCAAAATGCCAGAATAAGGCTTTAGCCTTACATCCTTCTTCATACATACTTGGCCACTTAACTTTCTTCATCTAAACATCTTGATCTTAACTTAATATCTCATCTAAAAAATGGCAGCTCCACCAATGCAATACTTTTTTGGTGTTGCACTTAAGTGTCAGGATAAATTATGGACATATGACAATAAGTTGTGAGGCCAACTCACTTGCCCTACACAATGTTGTGAGCAACAAGACCACTGCCTAAAATAAAACAAAACACTTTTACTTGTTACTCCACATTTTACAATTGCCAGTTCAACAAGAGCAGTTGTTTTCATCCTGTGTATCTCTCTACACATTGAATAAAACAACATGCATAAAGAGTCTGATACAACATAATTTACAGTAGCTGATAATCTATTGCAATATTGAATCATATTCTGAAAACAAAATGCCCTCTTAAAATGTATATTTCACAGCTACTGAAAACGTAGCTTTCCCCATAGATATTGTCATCTGCCTCAAAGGCATTTCTCTATGTTCAACATTATCTGAGCTTTGCTGAATATTAGTGTATACGTGGAGTAACTTCTGAAAATTACTTGGAAAACAAGATCACTGACCACAAAGTCAAATTAAATATAGTTTTAAAACATATATTGGGAAAAAACTGACAAATGCTCAAGAATGATCTACTGAGAAAGATAATGTAGGCAAAGGAATTAGGGATATTCAAAAAGAAGCTTGGTGCTAGAGCAGGAGAGTTTTTCTTAACTTGTCATTAACAACTGAGGTGTTCAATCAAGCTAAAGACACATAGTTGGCAATGAGATAACATCTCCTTTGGGAGAGCACTGAACTTTGGTTGGTTATTATGATGCAATTCATCAATGCAACAATCAATTTGATAGCTACATAAGTCCTCAAGGAGATACAAGTCTTAAAGAACACATAGGTAAGAAGAGCAGTAAGGAGAGTACATGACAGTATTCACGTTGTAATCTCATTCTGTTGATTTCTGAAATTGGGTTATAAATAGGTCAAGGAAAATATGTTGTGATTGCAAAAATGTGAGATTTATGGCACCCTTAGGGTGAGAAATTCTAATGCTCTGCTTAGTTTCCATCCTTTTTAAATAAAGCACAGGCAGTTAATGAACATCTGGTTAAAGTGAACACAGGTTTTTTTAGCGGCTGGGGCGTTTAAGTGTTAGAAAGCAGTTCTACTGCACAGAGAATTGATATCAGTTTTTTGGTGACATGGGCAGACAATTAACAATGGGATAACCAAGCATGATGGGCATTCAATCAGAAATTCATTTTTGTCATGTATACATTTTAAAGACTCTAGTTTTCAGCTTTTAAAATTGCAATTACTTGTGCTTTAGGTGGCTGCTGTTTGAATTTTGAAAATATTACAAAATATGTAAGAGCAGGACTGAAAATTTCCAACATTTGGAGAGTGGGGAGTAAAGTCTCAGCACAGGTCAGGACCAGGATGGTGGAGCAGTAAGTTGGTAGTGCACCCAAAACTGGGAACAACCCTACCAAATCACATGACTCAGTTTAAAGATGGTTAAGAAACTTCTTTTTAAAAGAGTAATTTACATATCTTTGAGTACAAATTTCAGTAAAATGGAGTGAACATTTGAAGGCCTGGAGGCCCAATGCAGGTGTGGCAGCATAGAGTAAATGTTGAGTAGGGAACTAATGTGAATGCGAGGCGGGGGTAAAAACTAGATTAAAAGTAAAAGTTAATCAAAATAAATTAGGTGCTTCTAAAAACTAAGATTATTTCAAATTGCAATGTGAAACTAATCTTTTTTTCACTTTTGTAAATACATTAAGTCGTTGCAATCATTGTATAGAAAACATATCACAAAAGTTAAACTTTGTAGCAGTAAAATTGTAAACATTTGAAAGTATTTGTCTGCGCCAGTGTTCCATCTCTCAAGCCGATGGTTTGTACCACGGTGTTGAACTCGGTGCTGAGCTGTGTGTTAAACATTACATGGTGTCTATCAGGAGCCTCATTCTGACATAGCAGTTTCTACTGAATTTGCTGCCGAGGAAGGCAATGGGCTGAGAAAGTGCAAAATTCACTGGCCTTTATTATCTTTGGGTCCTCTGCTTTGCCACCTGAGCTTTTCATTTTTCTCACCTCTTCCAGTCTCCTTTCAGTCACCCTCCAGAGGTCATGGTCATTAACCAGTTCTCAGTGTTAGTATCTGCCATTTACATGCTTTGTTGGTCTCTTTGGAGTGGAGGTATGGACTCCAAGGAGGTCACGACCCAGTGATCAGTTCACCACATGGAAGGTCTTTGGGTATATGCCCGTCATCCATCCAATGAATGTAGCCAAGCTACCGCAAATGGTATTGGTTTAGCAATGAGAATATACTGATGGAATGAGCACGCTCCAGAACCTTTGAGTTGGTTTCTTTTGCTCTGCCAAGAGCTGTTAAGGATACTTCTGAAACAACGAGGGTGGCAACTCTTCAGCCTTTTCTCCTGCCTAACAATGTAGTCTAGATTCTACATTTCAGAGAGTTGCACTGAGAATGCAGGGTTGGTAGACTTGAAGTTTTGTGTTCTCAGGTTGCTGTTGTTCCACATTTGCTTACTCAGCTTGGACATAACAGCTACATTTTGCAAGTCATATATTGAGTTCAAGATCAAGATTGCCAATGATTATGGAGCTGAGATACGAGAAACTATCAATACTTTGTCAATACTGATAGATAGTGGTATGGCAACATCCTGGACCATGATATGTGTTGTCCTGATGCTGATGGTCAAAACAAACACTTAACAGAGAGAATCAGTCTGTTGCTACTGAAAATGTTCCTCACTATGGAATGTTAATGCAGTATTGTCAGCATAAAAGAACTCTCTGGTGAGAACTTGGTTCACCTTTGTCATTGATATCAGGTGAACTAGGCTGAATAGATTTTCTTCAGTTCTGTTATGCAAGCAGACAGCCCTCCGTAGATGAATGAAGGTATATGACAGCAGCAGAGAGAAGAATGTGCTGAAGAGTGAAAGTGTCAGAGCACAACCTCGTTTTACCCCACTGTGGGGTAAATGGTTCCAGTGTTGTCCTGCCTTAGCTGCTTAAATAGATCACCTGCACTCACATAGTCAAATGCCTTTGTGAGATCGTTGAAGGCAATACATAGTGGCCCCCATTGTTTGTGCATTTCTCTCGCAGCTCCCAGACTGAGAAAATCATGTCAACTGTAGATCGTCCAGCATGGTTTCAGAACCTGAAGATCTAGAATTAAAGTATTTACTTTGCTATTTAAACATGTCATTCCCAGGGATTGTAATTAAAAATCATAAACTAACTTTTATGCTGGTCCCTTTATCACACAGTTTCAACCTGGTCCTTCAGAACTAGTCACTCATGATGGTGGATGCTAAAGTCTCCTATGTAAAAGAGGTGTAAACCAATTCTGTGTTATTTTGGTGTTTTTTGGCCTGAAGCTACGAGACTTCATGAGGGCTGAACCAGCATTGTCTACCAACTCCATCCAACAATACAACACTGTGTCCCCACCTCTGTTATATTTATCTGATTTCTGGGTCACAGACAAATCTAGGAATAATGGTGTAGGAGTCTGGAATGTTGGCTGATAGAAATGACTATATGAATACAACTATGTCAGGTATTTCACTTATGATTGCATTCTGTCACGATTCTTTATAACCAATTGGATTAGAAAGCCATTTCAGAAGGTACTAATAGTCAATCACAGTGTGTGGGATGGGAGTCATTTGTAGGTCAGACCTGGTAGGAGTGACAGGTTCCCTCCTCTGAAGGACATTAGTGAACTAGTTGGGTTTTTATGACAAAATGGCACTTGATAGATCTATATCCCTATCACATAAAGATTTTTTGGTTTCTAGGCATTAACTACCAAGTACAGGTGTTTAATTCAATGTTCAAATTGCAGAGTGAGGATTATTGTCAAAGATGACAGGTTATGTGAGCAAGCCATGACAAAGGTTTAAAAAAATCATTTAGGCCCTGAGTTTCATGGCTTTGCTCCACTAAAGTCAAGTGAGGCCACTCCTATTCCAGCTTTTAGCTCCTTGCACAATCCTGGCAGGGTTCAATAACATCACAAAGCTACATGCTTAAGCTGGAAACATGATTTATGCTGCACAAAGGGATTGTCATTGACCACAAAAAGGAAGACAGGTTCATTATAGAGAAATGAGGCAAGAACATGCAGACAAAAAGATCATTCATATCAAGACTTAAACTGACACAATATAACTGAAAATACTCAAGCAGTGAAGTATCTGAACCAGTAAATATAATACATGACCCAGTTTATTAAGGATGCCAAAGGAGATGATACAAATTTTCAGCTGGTAATGGCAAGTGCCCAGACAGTATCCTGGGAATGGATATGGCAGCATCCTAAGCGATGGTGACCATAACATGATTAAATTTAACAATGTGTGATAAGTACGTACTTTGATATAACAACAAGCATTTATTTAGGGAAATATTTTACAGGCACAGACATTAAACAAACACTGACACAAGTTAAAGATGATGATATTAGGACAGGTAACTAAAAACATGGTTAAAGAGGTAGCTATTAAAAGAGGTTTATATGCAAGTCCAAAGCAATGTTTGTACAGTTATTCTTTTAATTTGGATTCTGGAACCCCAGGGTGTGTAAACCAGCCCTACAGTACATACAGCCTTTAATAAATATCCATATGAAGAATGGTAACTTAAATTTAAGTCAGGGGATATCATTGTGAAAACTAGACAGTAGATAAAAAGTTATATGAAAACAAGAGGCATTAACTAGGAGAGATGACCTGCTGGATTGCTCCAGACATCAGTTTGATGTCCGAGTATTATGGAATTTATACAAAACACCAAAATTCAGAATCACAATGTTGCTAAGCAGGGTAGGGGAAGAATGTGAAAATAGCACAGACACAAACTAGATATTTGCGGATATTATTTGCAGGTGAACAAAGCCACAATAGATGAAATCATAAGAACATAAGAAATAGGAGCAGGAGTAGGCCATCTAGCCCTTCGAGCCTGCCCCGCCATTCAATAAGATCATGGCTGATCTGTCGTGGCTCAGTTCCACATTCCCGCCCTCTCCCCATAATCCTTAATCCCCTCGCTTATCAAAAACCCATCAACCCGCGTCTTAAAAATATTTAGCGAGGCACCCTCCACCACTTCAACAGGCAGAGAATTCCAGAGATTCACCACCCTTTGAGTGAAGAAGTTCCTCCTCAACTCCGTTCTAAACCGCCCCCCCTCTATCTTGAGGCTGTGCCCCCTAGTCCTACTATCCTTTCTGAGCGGGAAGAGTCTCTCCACCTCTATCCTATCCATCCCATTCATCATCTTATACGTCTCAATGAGATCTCCCCTCATTCTTCTAAGCTCTAACGAGTACAAGCCTAGTTTATTCAGCCTCTCCTCATAGCTCAACCCCCTCAACTCCGGTATCAGCCTAGTAAACCTCCTCTGCACTCCCTCCAAGGCCAAAATATCCTTGCGTAAGTACGGCGCCCAAAACTGCACACAGTACTCCAGCTGCGGCCTCACCAATGCCCTATACAGCTGCAGCAAGACCTCCCTACTTTTATATTCAATCCCCCTCGCTATGAAGGCCAGCATCCCATTCGCCTTCCTGACCACCTGCTGCACCTGCAAGCTGGGTTTTTGTGACTCATGCACAAGGACCCAAGGTCCCTCTGCACCGTCGCCTGCTGCAGTTTTTCTCCACGTAAGTAATAATCCTTCCTACCATTATTCCTACCAAAGTGGACCACCTCGCACTTGCCAACATTAAATTCCATTTGCCATTTCCTGGCCCATTCGCCCAGCCTATCTAGATCCTTCTGTAGACTCTCCACACCCTCCGCGCAATTTGCCGTTCCACCAATCTTGGTGTCATCAGCAAATTTCGACACCCTACACTCGGTTCCCTCCTCCAGATCATCTATATAAATGGTGAATAGCTGAGGCCCCAGCACCGACCCCTGAGGCACTCCACTAGTCACCATCCGCCAATCCGAATAGCAACCATTGACCCCCACTCTCTCAACATAATAAACATAAATCAACATAATAAACAGCAACATTTAACACACTAGAAAAAAGGATACATAACGAATGGTATCAAACCAGCTCGAGGAAAGATAGAAGAGTAATGCTTAAAAAAGGTGTGCACATTGCAAAAGTTTACATTGAGGCAAAATAGTGCAGATGTAGAAATCTGAAATAATAGCAGAAAGTTCTGGAAATACTCAGCAGGTCAGGCATCTGTCAAGTGAGCTAATGTTTCAGGCTGGTGAAGGCGGCTAGCTGAGTATATTTAACATTGAGTTCATATGGTGGTTGGTACTGACTTCATGAGATTCACCTAGCTGGAATTGGCAGTACTTCCACATCAGCGAAGAGGCAGCTTTAGCTTTAACTCCTTTCATCTCGACCCCTCAAATTGTTCCTCCATTTCTTCTGTACATTGTCAGCCTCAGCAAGAAATGGCAAGGAGTGCAACCGTGGAGAAGTAAATTGGTAAATTTAATTCTTCCATTGATTCGTTCTCTATGGTTAGGTTTTGTTGCATTAAATTGCAATGCTTGTAATGCACATGGGATGGTATTCTGGAGCAATATGTTGAGGAACAAACAAGAGAGCAGGCCATTTAGGACTTTTGTGCAATGAGAAAGAATTATGTGGCAATCAACTTGTGAGAGAACCCATGGTGATAAGTGACCATAATATGGTAGAATTCTTTGTCAAGGTGGATAATGATGTGGTTGATTCTCAGATCAGATTCCTGAATCTCAATAAAGGTAGCTATGATAGTATGAGACATGAATAGGCCATGATGGACTGGGAAACGTTACTGAAGAGAAAGACAGCGGGCAGCCAATGGCAGGCATTTAAAGAATGAATAGGTGAACTCCAGAAGTTGCTTATTCCTGTTGGTGCAAGTGTTGTAACGGAAATGTGGCCAAAGCATAAGTTACAAGGGAAATTAAAGATAATATCAGATTCAGGGAAGAAGCAGACAAATTGGCAAGAGAAAGCAATAGGCACGAGGATGGGGTGCATTTGAAATTCAGCAAAGGAGGATCAAGGGATTGATTAAGGAGGAAAAAATAGAGTATGAAAGTATGTTAGTGAAGGACATAAAAACTGACTGTAAAAGTTTATACAGATATGCAAAAAGAAAATGAACAAAAAGTATGCCCCTTGCAGTCAGAAATTGGAGAATTCATAACAAGGAATAAAGAAATGGCTAAGGAATTAAATTTGTACTTTGCTTCAGGCTTCACAAAGGAAGACTTGAATAATGCAGCAGGAAGTGTTGAGAGAAACATGTTTCAGTCAGAAGCTGAAGGGAATAAGCATTAATAGAGAAATGGTTCTGGGGAAATTGATGGGATTGAAGGTGGATAATCTTCATCCCAGTGTACTTAATGAAGTGGCCAGGAAACTAGTAGACCCACTGGTGGTTATTTTCCAAAATTCTTTGGACTCTGGAATAGTTCCTACAGATTGGAGGGTAGCTAATGTAAGGCTGCTATTCAAAAAGGGAGGTAGAGAGAAAACAGGCAACTATAGACCAGTGAGCCTATCATTGTTACTGGACCTAAATATTGTCTGATTTCAAGAACAAATTAGATACAGCTCTTGGGGCTAAAGGGGTCAAGGGATACGGGGCAGGGGCGGGTGGAAATCAGGATATTGAATTTGATGGTCAGCCGTGATCAAAATGATGGCAGTGCAGGCTCGAAGGGCTGAATGGCCTACTGCTGCTTCTAGTTTCTATGTTGCTATGCTTTCCACGTTGAAAAGTGATGACTTGGGTGCAGATTTTAGGACAGTTTCGCCAGATTTTGACAAGAATCACATTAAAAAACAATCTTCAAATCCAGAATTTTAGAAACAAAATAAAACAAGGATGCTGCCTCCTTGTGTTCAAAGGTCAGGAAAAAGCTCCAGATAGTCCACACTTTCACATTTAAACAATCCAAGGTTAGTTTTTACATACCCGTTCAATATGCACTTCAATTAAACAATGTGTAACAGCAACAATACAAACCCTGTTTGACTGACAAACTGGGCATAGGGCTGTCTCCAAATCATTGTATTGGAGCAAAAGACTAAATCTCAACAAATGCCTAGGCAAGTGTAAGGTTAAGCATAACTGAGAACATTAGTCACATGACAGGAAAACAAAAGCAGAAATATGCATGTTTCTTTTAAACTTTACCCAGCTTATTTTTCTGGAAACTGAAACACAAGTCATGCTTTATTGTAATCTGACAACAGGAGATTCAATGATTCAACAAAGCCTTTCACACATGGAGATTACTCACACTGTATTCAGGCCCTTCAGAAGGAAAACACAACTTCCCACCAACACTATTTATGAAAAATGGGAAAGGGGCAGTGGGGGTTGGGGGTGGAAAATGGGAGAGGAACACTGGCAGAGAATTGCTGGGAAATTATGGCATGTTGTTATTATAGCCCAGTGTAAATAACCCAGCAATGTGTGTTGAGGCAACGATACCCAGGGCTGCAAATCACCAACAAATTGCTGGATGGTTGTCACCACTCCACCATTCGCCTCATGAAAACAGGAGCTTGCAGTCAACCTCCCCAGGAGTTTCAAGAAATTGCTGTAATTTCAGCTACTGAAATCTCATTCCTGAAATTGTTCCGAGAGGTTTTCAAAAAAATTTCCCCTCAATTTTGCATGCTTCTTTTTTTATCTCCGTTTATTACATCTTCCTTTCCCATTCTTTATTTTTAACTGTGAGATGCCCTGCACCAGCCAGTTCTGGCTGAACGTTCATAAATGTGACTGGAAGCCTTCCATAATGAGTCTTTCCCTCAGAGATCTGAAAACACTGCTATTAAATTATTTACATGAAGGTCAACTAAAAACTACACAACTATTTTTATTTCTTCTAAAATTCAATTTTAAGTTCACATTCAGAAACAGACTTCATGAATGGTTTTGTACATTTGGATGACAGACCTTTATTTTGCATTCAGCAATGCTGAGAATTTGCTTCCAAATCTTCTACTTTTTTTCCATTAATCTTACCTAAATCTTGTTCTCTTACCCCTTCAGTTTACTATTCCATCCCTCATCTTGCAGGACGTGGCACATAGTTTAAGAAAGAAATCAGCTGGAAAGTGATCCTCACTTCCCAGGCGAGTCAGCTAACACTGGAATACATGAATTACTGGCTTCTGCAAGAAATTGTGAAACTAGAGTCGAAGACCTTGGGTGGATTAAGCAACATGAAATTCAACATATCTGATAGAAGAGGACACCCGATCTTTGTCATAGAATTGGACTAGGCAAGTAACACTTCTGTTTGTCAAGTTCTAAAACTAAAATGTAAATGCTCAGGGAGTTTCCCAATATGCTAGATTGGGAACAAGGCTGATAATTACTCAATCAACAGCCTCTTATTAGTCTTTTTGCAAATCAACGAAGGATAAGGTGTGCCGAGTGATTGATAGGGAAGTCTATGTTCTGAGCTACTTTTGTTGAGAATCCAACGACCAGGTGACAATAGTGGTATCTGAAGCAGGTTGTGTTTCCCTGCCTGTTCTGGAAGCTAATAGTGCTTGTGCATGTAACTTTTCTTGAGCATCCAGAAGAATGTCTACATGTGACTGTCTAGATTTTGGAATGTTTGGACTAACAGCCATGTGTAATTGGCAGAGGCGGCAATATTATGCATTGGCTAACAGCATTATAGGGATATCGATAACCACTGCAGTCCACATAGTGAAGGTGCCTCACCACCACCTTGACGAATTCAATTTGGAGTAATAATAAATGTTGGCCTTGCTAATAAAGCTCACATTGCATGGATGAACGAAGAAGTGTTTCCCAAAGAATGTGATCTACAGTTAAAACTGCAAGATGTAACTTCTAAATTCCAGGACATTGTATTGGAGGGGGGCAGGGGCAAAATCCTCAGAGAAACAGAAAGCTCTTCCAAGCTTTTGGTAGCTATTGTACAAAAATACACTGACCCTTCCCCTGCCCAGGATGGGGGTATAACCTTACCTGCCAGGGACTCCCTCCTCCACTCTTCCCACCACCCCCAAGGGACTACAATCTCTGACAGGAACTCCCCAAATCATGGCATTTCTCCTCCCAATTCCTCCCGGTTTCCCCCCCCAACTCCACTGCCAGGCCCAATCCTTACACCCACCAGCCCTCCACTCATCCCCCTCGACAGGACATCCTCATTCTCTCTACACCCTAGGGGGTCTCCCTCCATTTTCCCCCATGACTTCCCTCCCCCATGGAACTCCTTCCATACCCAAGGGATTAAGATTCCCGACAGGAATTTCCCACCCATGGGAACTCTTCTCCCTCTTCACCACTAGGCCCAACATTCCTTTCTCCCCCACCCCCAAACCTCACCACCACATTGTCCCCATGGCCAAACCTGATCTAAATCCACCCATTCGAGAGGCCGGATCCAACTCATCTACCAAAACTTTACAAACTTACTCTCTCCCTGGCCTGTCAAGGATCTTTAAATCTCACTGCACCTTTAACCTACCTGCTTTACAGCATCTAGTGCTGTAAAAAAAAAAGGGGTATGGTTTCCTTCACTTTTACAGAGCTGTCCTTGATGCTAGGCCCATGGGATAATCAGCACTGCCCAGATCTTGCCTGGCCTGAGTTTGTTTTATTTATTTGTCACCAGTAAGGCTTACATTAACACTGCAATGAAGTCACTGTGAAATTCCCCTAGTCGCAACAGTCTGGCACCTTTCGAGTCAACACACCCAACCAGCACGTCTTTCAGAATGTGAGTGAAAACCCACACAGACATAGGGAGAATGTGCAAACTCCACACAGACAGTGACTCAAGCTGGGAATCGAACCCAGGTCTCTGACACTGTGAAGCAGCAGTGGTAACCACTGCACCACTGTGCCACCCAAAATCTACCCTAAGGATCAATTCCAGCTAAGAAAGTAGGAGAGAGTGCCAATCTGATATTCAATGCCTCTCCAAGGAAGTTCAGGCCTCAAGACATTAGCAATTAGGTAAAAAAAAATGGCTAACATAGATTCTTGAACAACAAAATACCTTTTTGTTGGCCTAAAAAGTCCTCAAATGTAAAATTTATTCTGTTGCTTCGAAGAAATTTTCTTTCTGCAGTTTTTCATCCTTGTTTAGTGTACTGTTACAAATTCTAGGCCTCCACTGGATAGTCTTTCAGATTTAGTTTCATTAGTGTCTCTGGTAACAGATCCATATTCCATGTGACCAAGAGTTCATCTTTATTCACTTTGCAATAGTGTTCCCCAGAGGCCATAACAATGAAACACCTCCATTGTGCATGTACTGGACATGGTAACCAGATATACATCCTTACGTGAAGTTACTTTACCTTCAGGAAGGTAGCATGGTAAACATTCTTGGTCAGGTCAATTGCAAACTATCAAACTGGTTTAGTTTACAGTAATATATAAAAAAGAGAATACATTTTCCAGTTTATTTCAATCTATTTAATGCACTGTTTTTAACATAGACAACAAGGCACACCACCTTACCTCTGTAGCGGGCTATCAATTAACTTCAGATAAACATGATCCACTAAACAAGTTGACTGTTATTTTAACAGCAAAAATGGGAAGGTGGAAGAAAATAGATGAGGGGAAGGAGACTGAATTTGGGGTTGAACAGGACAAGATAGAACAGGGATAGAGTTGGCCAAAAGAATAAGCTTTGTGAACAACTACATGCTGTTTGGAAACTGAGTGACAAATTGAAAATGACAGGATAGATAAAGGCACCGTAAAGTACAGAAACACGGAACAGTCATGTGTTTGGGGCTTGACAACAATAAGGAGGCAGCAGTTGCAGTCAGGGTGGTTTTGAATTTGTAAAGGTCTATGAGTCTGAGGTGAAGATAGAAGTGGACTGAGGTGGGGATGAGTAAAAACTGCGGATGGAATGAAATAAAATGAAGGTGGATCTGGGGTGGACAGGATTTGAAGTAGTGGTTACTTGAAAGGAAGGATTTTGTTCAGGTAGAATAAATTGTAGACTGTTTTAGTCACAGTGTTACAATTTGAAGTGATTCAGAGTAGTGGAGGTTAGCTAAGCCAGAGTATTCAAGTTAGGGCAAAGTGTTAAACATTATTCAAATATTGTGACAAAGTATCTTCCAGTCTGCCATATGAACACAAATGCACAAGGTTAGTGTTTACAGAACACTAATTTCCTGAAATAGTTTAACCACAACAAACCAGGTACCTATGGTACAGAAAAATGCTACCCTGCAAGATTTTTGGGTGTGGCATCATCTTAGAAATCACCTGAAACTGTTACAAAACCACTGAAAATTTAAGCTTTCAGATATTAGACTACACGTACTGGACCCCATATCTGGGAAGCTCAGGATAGGACGTGGGGATTTTATGGATTTGGGTCCTAGGCCCAGCGTGTACATATAATACATAAAACAAAGTATGAAAAATAAAGAATAAAAAGGTCATATTCAAATTGATACCCAGGGTGCCACTTCAGATATAGCTGGTTTTCAGGTCCTCCTGGATTCTGGGAGGCAAGCTAAGGGGTCCAGTATCAGTATTTGCAATAACTACAGGATATAGAAAGCAGTGGTATTTGCAGGCTGCCCAAAAAAGTGGGTCCTGTGGGTTAATTGGTGATATACATCTAGGGCTTTTGCGATGGTTCTAAATAAATTGCAGACTTCAATTGTAAATATTTGAGGTTAAAAAAAGCACCTGTTACACATTAATGAAATAATATCCATGACAGATAAGGCGCACACGAGGGATCTATCTTTCTGAGGGGCTAAGTCATTTCAGACTTTCTGACCATGTGGCAAGACATTTTGTACCTAAAAATTCTGATGGGTTAAATTCACAAAAACTTAATGCTGAGAAATGCAAATCAGAATCGAGATTAAATCCTTCCAACTCGATAGCTTGAGATGATGGTAGTTAGTTTTGGTACCCCAGTGAATATCCACATCTTTTGTTCTTGGGATAGCCTAATTTGAGAAAATGATAATTGTTGTTGAAGAATATTCCCTTCAGAAGGAGGCAGACAGTTTAATTGATAGGCCTACTGGCAGATCCCTTAACTGGAAAAGTGTGATACATTTACCAAGGGGCAACATATAAATGAGGAAGAGAATTGGTGAAGGACAAATCCTTGAGGGGTTGTGGAAGCAACAGAGCGAGAACAAGAACAGAAGCAGTTATTAAAAATGTTCTGATTACAATTAGATAGGTACAAGAGGAACCAGGTGAGGACAGTCCAACTGCTGGACAACCAAGAAAAGCTGCTAGAGAATGAGATTGTGGATCACCATGTTAAAGACTGCAAAGAGGTGAAGAAGAATGAGGAGGGAAGATGCACTCAGATCTACGGTCACTGCCATAGAAGATGTCAGCTGGAATTCTCCGGTCTTGCTGCTGCAAATGGAGATTTGGCTGGCACCAAATTCTCCACTCTCGCTGGCAGGGCTTACACTATCGGAGAATTCCAGCCATCATTTGTAACTTTGGGTTAGGACCATTTTGGTGCTGAAAGGGGTGGAAAAAATGGGCGTGAATTTGGAAACAACATAGAGAGATTCTTCCCACTTAGAAAGGATAGCAGGACTAGAAGGCACAGCCTCAAGATTGGGGGGCGGCGGAGCAGTTTAGATCAGGGTCAAGGGGGAACTTCTTCACTCAAAGGGTGGTGAATCTCTGGAATTCTCTGCCCGTTGAAGTGGTGGAGGCTACCTCGCTAAATATATTTAAGTCACGGGTAGATAGGTTTTTGATAGATAGGGAAATTAAGGGTTATGGGAAGAAAGCAGGAAAGTGGAACTGATCCACTTCAGATCAGCCATGATCTTCTTGAATGGCGGGGCAGGCTCAAAGGGCTAGATGGCCTATTCCTGCTCCTATTTCTTATGTTATTATGTTCAAACAACATGAGATGAAGTTGGGAAGAAACGTTACAAGAACAGGGGGATCATTTACAACTTTGAAAGTCTCTTAATTGTCATGCCAGCATTAAGCTGATACTGGCTTGAGATCAGAAACCTTATTCTTTCCCAACATTGAACATATCCTTGAGGTCCACTTGAACCTTTGGGCAATTTATATCATAACAGATGCAAATCCAAATGGTGCAAAATTACCAGTAGACATGATTTTGACATTGGTTCGGCAATCAAATTAATTGTCAAACACCCGAGTAAGCACATTTTTACATCTTTAGAAATCAGAAATTGCAGCACAGAGGCACAGAAGTAGCTAAGCATAATGGCAAAGTTTTGAGACACTGGATAACACCCCAATGATAAATTATAATGACTTTTTTATTCCAGCAATATTAACTTAAAACTGAGTATGGAAAATTAAATCTTCCATAAAATAAAATGAACATTTGGTTCTGTGTTTGCTGCATTGTCCTCATATCATCTTTTCCTCTCATTTTCCCTTTCCATATTCTCTTACATTTTAATTTTATTCTTTTTTCTAACATTCTACCAACTCCAACTTCTTTAAGTTTAAAAGCCTGCCTGGCCCTAACCTCTTGCAAAAGGTATTGAAATGTTTGAAAAATGGGTTTAAGAGTCAATCTTTTTGAAGCTCAGATTATATGATCTGACATGGTAACATCACCTTTTCAACAAAGTAAATCTTTGACTTAGGTCCCGACATTGAAACAATATCTGACAGTGCCCCACAGCTAATGTGTCTAGACAAATAAACTCATTGGTTACGCACGAAGGGTTAAAAGCAATGCTCATTTGCTCATAAACAAGCTTTGTCAATTTACTCCATAATATAAAATATTGTTGATATTTACATAATATATACTCATACCCATTCTTCCCAGCACTGATTCAGAAGCAAAGCTGGTAATACTGTTCACATGATTTGCAACACCTTCAGTTCCATTATCTTTACTACATTTTAAATGTGTTCCATATAATTACTTTGCAATTCCAGGGAACATTTAACAAAAGTACTCTTATAAAAGAACAATGTGAGATTTACATCTTCCCATCTGTATTCTCCTTCCACACATATCATTCTCAGGTTTGGCAACAGGCCAGGAAAGTGACCTGTTGCCAAAGCTTGGCAGAGTTAAGCTATGTGCGAGGAGATAAACACAAAAAAGTTAAATTTTTCCCATGATCTCTTCCTGGAAGATTTTCTCTCTTCTTTCAAGGGCATTCTATCCTGCCCTTTCTCAACATATCTTTGCATCTTTGAAACCAAATGTCACCCTCTCCAACCATCATCTCGGGGTGAACCAAATGATTGCTGCCCTCTTAAATCCTGAGCAGAACCTCTAAAGTCATGTCCAGTCTATCACAAAGATTGCCTATTTCTACCTCCATAACATCATACGCCTCCACCCTGCATCTGCAGATTCAACTATACCCACACACACTTAGCTGGCTTACCATTCTCCACTCTCTCTAAACTTCAGTCATTGAAAACACTCTGTCATTAACTTATCCATGATGTGGATATGCCGGCATTGGACTGAGGTAAACACAGTAAAAAGTCTGACAACACGAGGTTTAAGTTCAACCGATTTATTTGATAGTAAACGCACTAGTTTGAGGTTTCCCTCTTCTTCAGGTGAATGGAGAGTTCTGGCCTCAGACAGAGCATACAAAGCACAGACAGTTTACAGATTACTGATCAGAATGCGAATCTTTACAGCTAACCTGCTGTTCAAGTCCTAAAGTGGCCAACAATGTGAGTGGAAGGAGCACTGATCACAGGTTAAAGTGATGTGTATTGTCTCCAGACAGTACAGTAAGTGAGGTTTTGCAAACCCAGGCAAGTCACGGGGGTTACAGATAATGCGACATGAACCCAAGATCCCTGTTGAGACCGTCCTCATGTGTGCGGAACTTGACTATCAGTCTCTGCTCAGCGACTCTGTGCTGTCGTGTGTCGTGAAGGCCGGCTTGGAGAATGCTTACCCGAAGGTCAGAGCCTGAATGCCCATGACCACTGAAGTGTTCGCCTCCTCGTCACAATGGATGTCTTGGCGCTCTACACCAACATCCCCTACAACGATGGCATTGCTGCGACTACCTCAATACCAAATACTGACAACTGCCAGTTTCCAGATGCAATTTTACAACTCATCTGCTTTATCCTGGACCACAATGTCTTCACCTTCAACAACCAGTTTTTCATCCAGACAGACGGAACAGCCATGGGGACCAAATTTGCACCTCAATATGCCAACATCTTCACACACAGGTTCGAACAAGACTTCTTCACCGCACAGAATCTTCAACCGATGCTATACACTAGGTACATCGATGACATTTTCTTCCTTTGGCTTCATGGTGAACACTGAAACAACTATATGATGATATCAACAAATTCCACTCCACCATCAGACTCACCATGGACTATTCCCCAGAATCAGTTGCATTCTTGGACACATGCATCTCCATCAAGGACAGTCACCTCAGCTCCTCACTGTACCGCAAGCCCACAGACAATCTCACAATGCTCCACTTCTCCAGCTTCCACCCTAAACACGTTAAAGAAGCCATCCCCTATGGACAAGCCCTCCGTATACACAGGATTTGCTCAGATGAGGAGGATCATGACAGACACTCCAGACGCTGAAAGATGCCCTCATAATAACAGGGTATGGCGCTCGACTCAGATCGACAGTTCCGATGCGCCACAGCAAAAAACCGCACCGATCTCCTCAGAAGACAAACACGGGACATGGTGGGCAGAGTACCCTTCCAGTACTTCCCCAGAGCGGAGAAGCTACGACATCTTCTCCGGAGTCTTCAGCATATCATTGATGAAGACGAACATCTCGCCAGGGCCATCCCCACACCCCCACTTCTTGCCTTCAGACAACCACGCAACCTCAAACAGACCATTGTTTGCAGCAAACTACCCAGCCTTCAGGAGAACAGTGACCACAATACCACACAACCTTGCCACAGCAACCTATGCAAGACATGCCAGATCATCGACATGGATACCATCATCACACGTGAGAATACCATCCACCAGGTGCACGGTAAATACTCTTGCAACTCGGCCAACATTGTCTACCTGATACGTTGCAAGAAAGGACGTCCCGAAGGATGGTACACTGGGGAGCCCATGCAGACGCTACGACAACGGATGAATGAACATCGCTCGACAATCACCAGGCAAGACTGTTCCCTTCCTGTTGGCGAACACTTCAATGGTCATGGTCATTCAGCCTCTGACCTTCGGGTAAGCATTCTCCAAGGCGGCCTTCACGACACACGACAGCTCAGAGTCCCCGAGCAGAGACTGATAGCCAGGTTCCGCACACATGAGGACGGTCTCAACAGGGATCTTGGGTTCATGTCGCATTATCTGTAACCCCCGTGACTTGCCTGGGTTTGCAAAACCTCACTTACTGTACTGTCTGGAGACAATACACATCTCTTTAACCTGTGATCAGTGCTCCTTCCACTCACATTGTTGGCCACTTTAGGACTTGAACAGCAGGTTAGGTGTAAAGATTCATATTCTAATCAGTAATCTGTAAACTGTCTGTGCTTTATATGCTCTGTCTGAGGCCAGAACTCTCCATTCACCTGAAGAGGAAAACCTCGAAAACTAGTGAGTTTACTATCAAATAAATCAGTTGAACTTAAACCTGGTACCTCCTCATATTAACTTACCCAACAGACTCTTGCTGCAACTGTACAAGGCCCTGGTGAGGCCACAGCTAGAGTAATGTGTGCAGTTTTGGTGCCCTTATTTGCGAAAGGATATATTGGCCTTGGAGGGAGTACAAAGAAGGTTCACCAGGCTGATACCGGAGATGAGGGAGTTAGCTTATGAGGAGAGATTAAATAGATTGGGCCTGTACTCGTTGGAGTTTACAAGGCTGAGGGGGGAATCTTACAGAGACTTACAAGATAATGAAGGGGCTAGATAGGGTAGAGGTAGAGAGATTCTTTCCGCTTAGAAAGGAAACCAGAATTAGAGGGCACAGCCTCAAAATAGGGGGGTGGGGTGCAGTTTAAAACAGAGTTGAGGAGGAACTTCTTCACTCAAAGGGTGGTGAATCTCTGGAATTCTCTGCCCATTGAAGTGGTGGAGACTACCACGTCGAATATGTTTAAGTCACGGGTAGATAGATTTCTGATAGACAAGGGAATTAGGGGTTATGGGGAGCAGGCGGGGAAGTGGAACTGATCCACTTCAAATCAGCCATGATCTTATTGAATGGCGGGGCAGGCTCGAAGGGCTAGATGGCCTACTCCTGCTCCTACTTATGTTGTTACAGTCCTGCTCATATATTGCACAGGCATGCATTGACTCAAGTTTCCCAATGTTTCCAATGTTAAATTGTTACCCTCATCATGACCATGCAGTTCACTATCTATTATGTCCATTAGTTCTACAATTTATCCCAAAAAGCTTTGATTTTCTATCTCTAGCTTTCTTCTCCTCCAGTATTGGTTGTGTCTCCAGCCGACTAGGCTCCTCACTTTGAAAGTTCCTGTTGTGTGCTGTACAGTTCACAAAGAAATTGACTTCAAGCCTGAGAATAAGATCATGAGCAAAAGAAGGAAACCAAGGATGAAACTTTGAGGTACAGCCAAAGTGGTACACATGGTCAGATATGCAACATTGCTGGAACTGTGCTGACTACTTTGAATAAAGTCCGAATAGAACAGGCGGAGTCAGGTAGGGAAATCGTGCGCCGTGGTGCTCGTCCTCTTTCCAGGCCCCTTTATTCTAGCACGACCCTGCCCCTTCTACCCTCCTCCCTCAAACATGCATATTATTTTGTCCCAGCAATCAATATTATTTAGTTTTAGCTCTTCATGTGCAGAGCCTCCATGTACTTCAGATTTTGGCATATTTTGTTTAACTATTTTTTCTATGTTTTTTTGCTCAGAGGGTGGTGAACCTTTTAAATTCACTACCACAGAGGGATTTGCGGGCTTAGTCATTGTTTTATGTTCAAGACTGAGATCAATAGCTGTCTACATACTAAAAACAGAGATGTGGGCATGGTGCAGGAACATGTTGTTGAAATTAATTCTGAACTTAATTGGTTTAAAAATTCAATGAATATTAAAGAGCCAAATTGAAATTGGAAAATTTTATTCAAAACAAAATTTATCTTCCAATATTTGAGGATAAGGGAGTGACGCCAGGATAAAAATTAAGCATTGAAATAAAAGTGAGTCAAATGTAACTGAAGGAAAATACAATTTGTTCCTTTCAGGGGAGCAAATAAATCAATAATATTAATATTTCTGATAAATTCATCCTCAATGTTAAAAACTGTTCAATCAACTAATCAACCGTCAGCAAGCCAGACAGAATCTTTGCAGAAATCTGTCAACCTTTTAGGTATCAGCCTATCCTCAGAGCATGGAAAGTTTGAAGAAGTGTCCAAGCTTTTTAACTTTTGGCTTTTTCACAGATGTTGCCGGACTTGCTGATTTTTTCTACATTGTTTGTTTCTGTATGAAGAGTAATTACTTGTTCTCAAATCCTGGTGTTTTACCTGAACTAAATAAAATTTGCAAATAGTCAAAAGTGATGCTACCAAACATTAATTTAAATAACTAAGAGCAAATTGTGTGGAGAAACCTACTTTCAGTTCCAACGGTCCCTCAAGTCCCTTTTGCTGTATTGTCCTTTAAGGGACAATCATCACATCCCTTCGCCTTTAATTCTTTAATACAATCTTCAAAACCACAAACTCAAGTCCAAATTCTAACAAAACATTACACACGAGTTGGACATTTATAAATCAAGTCTTTACAGAGAGGTGCAATATTGTAGTCTGAGATGCTTCCACCGTACCAACATTAACAGGAACTGCAAATCATGACTACCTCTCCTGGCACAAGCAGTTCATTGCTACTTGCTTCCAATGGAGACATCAGTTATTTCTATAACAGGTCAATCAGATACTTACAGGTTCAGAAATATTTCTTGATGAAATCTTGAGGCTTGTACATCCAAACATAAACATTGGTAGGCTTTAACTAAGTACAGTTCTAAATATAGTCTTGCATAGAACTCTTCCATACAGGCTTGCTGCTTTTCCATTCATGTGACCAATTCAGTAATCTTATTCTGGTACGTAATCTCAATTCCTTTCTCTGTCTGAATTGCTGATCCTGCAATCAATTTCAGTGTCCTTAGTTCATCAGCTACTTTCTCATTGTCAAGTTTCCTTTCTTTAAGCTCATATCCTACCAGATTCTTCACTGGACTTGTTCATATTCTCTCATTGCTTTTTCATGGAGTTCTGCTTATTCTCCATTGTCTTATTAAATTTTCCTCAATTTCATTTTGTCAATTTTTTTTGAAATTCATTTTTTAAGTTTGCTATCAATCATTTCATCCTGTTGTTTTAAAGTCTTCTCTAGAGTTTTAATTCTTTTTGCTGATTCCTCTATATGTTCAGTAGTTCCTAGTTTCTTTTGAAGTCTTTAATTCCTGTATTTCTTCCAAAGTGAATCCATCATATTTTTACTGCACCAGTTTAAAGTCCAACATATTTATATGGAATCACAAGCTTTCGGAGCCCTACTCCTTCATCATCTCACCTGATGAAGGAGCAGCACTCCGAAAGTTCGTGATTCCAAATGAACGTGTCAAACTTTAACCTAGTATTATGAGTCTTCTTACTGTGCCCACCCCAATCCAATGCTGGCATCTCCACATAATGTTTTCATTGGACATATACATTGCAAAAATGGAATGTTCATTTTTTCTATTTGTCTTAACTTTAGCTAAGCCATTTTTGGCTTCACTGTTGGCCAAGTCTGCTTGTGACATGTGTTGACTTGTTTCCATTCTGTAATTCTCTTGCTGTCCTTCACTTGGTTATTTAGTGTCTTTCTTGCCCTCCTTTTGGCATCTTTTTTCATTGCCCTCCTGGGATCTTTCAGTGTTCTCCTTCTAGGGTCTTTTCCAATTTCCTGTCCATTGCCCTATTTCTTCTTGTGGTTGCTGTTTTAAATGCATTGCCACATTAAATGTATTACCATTTTAAATGCGTTCCTGCTTTAAGACTGTCAACTTTACTTTAAAAACCTGTTAGCAGCTGCCAATAATCACTCTGTGCATTTCTGCTGATTTTGAAGTTTGGGCGTGAAACTGCCAGGTCCTCCTTTGAATCTTTTTAAACTTCTCTTCCGACCCTCCAAAACTTTTCCTTTTTACTGATGGAACACTCTCACAGTGATTTCTACAACTTTTTTCTTTTAGCTGGCTGGTAAGTCTGTGTTTTGCTTCTTCTTTTGATGTGCCCATTCCTTCCTTTGTTAATTTCACTAGCAGATGCAGCGCTGTCCATTTGGGGCCGTTAAGTTTAAAACTTTTTAATTTATTTTTAATTAGGTTAGAGACAAAACCTCAGAACTTTGCTGTTTAATGCAGCAATTGCTGCCTGGATCCTGTCCACCCTGTGTTTTTTTTTCACTTAAAAAAGTCTTGATTCTGAGGCCTATTTTCTTTTTATTTTCTTTTCTACATATATCTAAACTTCTGACTGTACCAGCCAATCCATGCTTGCTCCATGTCTGTCCCTTAGAGTCGAGTAGCATTTTATCATTTCATGGGGTCTGTTCGCCCAAAAATAGGCATTCAGGTGAGTACCTTTTCTCCCCATCGGACTTTTTTTTCCTCAGACTTCAATTAAAACTGGATACTCACAGATTGGCTGTGTATTCATAATCCATTTTATTCTTGTTGACAATGTAATGATGCATGCTACAGATTTCGTCAGGAGCACTAAGGCTATTTACTAAAGAAAAACCGTACAGAGGCTAACAATCCCCTGGCTGCACCAGTCCCTACATGCCTTCAGACTGCCTGTTATCCAAGACTGAGCCCACCCCTTGGGGTGATTACCCACTCAGTCACAATTAGTCCCACAAGCCAGGTAACCTTCTTCTGCTGTGTTGTCCTTAAAGGATAACCACCACATTTTATTGGATGGTCTTCAGTGGAATGCTCAGATTTATATAATTTTGAGTCCTCACTAATATATTACACATTGACTTCTCCCACTATTACATTTATCCTTGACAGTTTCATCTTACTTTCATCATAGCTATATTGGAATTGAGGAACAGTATATGCAGACTGTATAATGTAATATGGTTTTAATGTTTAACACATATAAAGCTTTATATATGCATGTCACCACTAGTGACTATCTTCCTATGTGATGGTTGGACTAAAACTTACTATTCAAAGTATTTATTAGTATAACTGTATAGGTAGGTTTCTTTGGAACTATTAAACAATTTTAACTTCAATGTGTTTCAGTTTAGTACATTTGATTGGAAATGTTGTGACTTCAATGTTGCTGCAATTCAAAATTACAGGGTGGAAAGGCTATTTTTCTTCCAAATTAAACTTGTAACAAATAGATTGATAGGACAATCCAAGGTTAAACATTATGTACTGTAAAAATTGACCATTTTAAGAGTTCCAAGTATTTGTTTTCACTCTTCAGTGATTTTTCAACCACAATTACCCCATCTGGTTTCATTGCAATATGCCTGACCTGTCTTCAGTAAGGCCCAAAGCAAAGTGCTTCAGCAATTCAAATCAATAGGTTTAATTATACCTTCAATTGGAAACCTAATGCTCTGTTTTGAATGCCATCTAAGCAACCAATTATAAACTGGTAAACCAATTGCCAGTTTTTCAAAAGGCTCTTAAAGAGATAACATCCCTATATAATTAACTAAGGGAGTGTGATACTTAACACCATGATTAGTTCTGAAGAAATGTAGATGATGAACTGATGGCTAATTTAAAGCATTAATTCTTCCTCAATTCCCAATGTTCAGGTCTAATTAATGTTCCAGGGCTGTTCCAGCTATCCACGTTGTTCAGAGGTCTGCATAAACCCTCCTGAGTCTACCTTACTTAAAAACTGGCTGGCATTAGAGCTTATGTCCAGAACAAAGGGACACAGTTTGTTCATCGTGCAAGCCCCAACAATCACATCATCCTTGGGCTACAAAATCTAGGGCATTATCTAGAGAGATAATTCCTTCACAATCTGCATCAAGATAGTTTTATTGGTACTGTTTCACCACAAGTCATCAACTGTCAGACAATTGAAAAAAACAGAAAACGCTGGAAACAGCCAGCAGATTAGTTAGCATCTGTGGAGAGAACAGATGTAGACCGGACTGTGACTGGCCTGAGCGTCTCCAACATTTTCTGTTTTTGTTTCAAGTTTCTAATGTCCATGCTGTTTTCAAATCACATAACTGAATAGCTTACTCCTCCCACAGACTCTGCAACAAAGCCCTAGAAAACTATGAGGAAGTAAAGAATATACCGATGAACAAATAAAAAAATTCTAACCATCTAATATTCCTGCTGAATATTTTGATGCAAATCTAAGCTAAATGGCTCCAATTTGTATGAGTTCTTGACAACTTTGCAAGGTAAAGTGTATTAAATTCTATTCCAATCGTAGGCTGATTCAGTTTTCCCACAGGCATACAAGGGATTGCAAACCTTATCTACCATTTTCCCACTAAAGCAACTTCAACTGAGATATTTATAGTTACCTGATCAAGAGAGTCAGAGCCTCAGCTTTGTATCTCATCTTCAAATGCAGCATTTTGCAGTGTTATACTAAAGTGTGACTACTTCATACTCAAAACTTGGAGTGGGGCTTAAAGCCACGACTTCCTAATTCAGAAGCATGCAATTGTCATGACAATGGGGAATTATATCTAGGTGAGATCTGCCGATAACTTCACCAGCTAACCAAAGGTATCTTGAACTATTTAAAGAGGACTCGAAAAAAAACAAGAAAACACAAAGGTGGCTAGCACCAGTCACCTGATCTCTGGTTGTATGTTGACCACTTTGCTGGGAAGTTATTGTATGGATTGCATTGCTGACAAAATGTTCATGGAATTCCACACTTGAGGGTGTCGAGATCCAATTTAAATAGAGACTCTTGAAAATAAGGCATTAAAATGCAAAGTATTGGACTTTAATCAGTGGTAATTTTATCAAGACAATGGGAACTGCTTACCAGCAGACATTCAAAACAACATGAAGGATGAAATAGCCCCATCTACTCTTGGTTTCTACTAACCAAAAACGTTGTCAGAGGTTTCTAAGAGGAAAGATTGAAAAATGATTACTTGTTCAATAACAATGACCACAAGGCATGTTAATCAAATTCCTGCTTTGGATATAAAGACAGGAGCTTGATCATTTGGTTTTGCCAAGCCAGACACAGAAAAAAAGCAATCTGGAAACACTGCTGAAGGAAGGATAAGGAATCCCTCTTTCTTTCTCTCTGAAGTTAAAATTGACTCCAGCAAGGTATTGTCAGCTGAACTTCAATTCAACTCCAAGGCTATAAAGGAAACCAGCCAACTACAAATGGCCCCAGTGTTTGAAGATCTATGCCTCAAGTACAGGAACCTGGGTGTATATGAGCATAGATCATTGAAGGTGGCAGGTCACATGGAGAGAGCAGTTAATAAGGCATATAATATTTGGCTTCATTAAAGAAGAGCATGGAATACCAGAGTAAGGAATTTATATTGAACGTATACACTTGTTAGACCTCAGCTGGAATATTGTATACAGTTTTGGGCACTACACCAGGAAGGATTTAATGTATTGGAGAGAGTGCAGAAGTAGTTTTCAGGAATGGTTCCAGGGATGGAAAACTTCAGTTATGAAGACAGATTGGCACTGCTCTCCTTGGCTGAAGGTGAGACAGATTTTATAAAAATGTTCAAAATCATGGAGATCCTGAACAGAGTAGATGGGGGAAAACTGTCACTGCTCATAAAAGAATGAAAAGACACAAATTTGAAGTGATTTGCAAAAGAAGCACATGTGAAAAAAGTGTTTTCACACAATGAGTGTTTCAGGTCTGGAATGCACTGCCTGAAAGTATAGTGGAGGCAGATTCAACTCAAAAAGGCATTAGATGATTACCTGAACAGAAGCAATATGTAGGAATATGGGGAAATGACAAGAGAGTGGTATTAAGCCATAATGCTCGTTTGGCGAGCCTAGCGCACATGATAGGTCAAATAACCTCCTTCTGCGCCATAATAATTGTTACTCTTTTAACTTTTATTTAGAATCCAACTTTTCTTACTTCTGATACGTGTGTGCACCATCATGTCTTTTATACTTTCCCTCAGGTTTAGTGACTAATAAATTTATTATTTGTTTCAAGAAAACATGGTTTGATTGGTCCATTATTCACAAGCAAAACATCTGGATTTGAAAATTTATCCAAGGGGTAAAGAAATTTAAGAAACCTTTCTTGCAACCAACCAAGGGGATAAATAAAGGGGAGCCAGTTTATTCCTCACCCAGTTGTAACACTATTAAATTTTGTCAAAAATATGCTAGGACATAAACCATGAACACACTGGAGTGCAGGTCCAAGCTATCTATGAATAAATAGCTAATTGACATTGAAAAATTCCTTTTAATACAAAAGTCATTTCAATGAGGGTAGGATAGTGGAGGAAAAGCTAAGATGGGTTCAAAAGCCGCCATCATAACCTGATCCGAATTTCCTGATGCTTTCATTATCTGTAAACATTCCATTTTCTTCAGAAAAATGAGCTTCTAGCAATTTTTAATAGCACTGATTGAATGCAAACAGATGGCCACTTGTAATCAAATTTTCATCTGATGCACTACTGAAGATAAATCTATTAGAAATTATGTGCATTAAAACGGAAATAATTAATTGCCTTAAATATTTTCATGATTCAAGAAGTGTTAACATTTCCTATTTACAGCACGGTCGGTTATTGGTTATTATTTTCCCTGGCCTTAGAAAGCTGAATACATTTTGTTCCTGGTTATTCTGAAGGGTATTTGATAATAAGGAAGCCGGGAGTCCTTCCTGACAGGTAACTGCAAAGCAACAATAGAGTTCTTTTAAAGCCCACACAATGAAACATAAAAGCAACTCTCACACACAAATAGGCTACTTGAGTTGGGATTAAAGAAAAAGCACTAAGCCAAATAAAAGATACAGTTGTCTGATAGAAAAGGATGTGGGCGAGCAGTTAAGTTCATTCCTTTGAAATAACACATTTATCACAGAATGGTACTTTCATTGTACACACTCATTTATGAAAGATTTCTATCTCTTTAATGGCCCATATAAATCAGGCATTTTACTGTCTCAGTAGGTATACTCAAGGCTGTCGAAGGAAATTATTGTAATTCAACTGATGTCAAGAAACATAGATCAAATATTTAACCCATTTGTGTCTACAGCTCTGTCTGCCAATAAACTGGGTTGGAAAATCATATATAAGTAACATTATTCACAATCAAAGTTTTGGAGAGAAATTGGTTGTTTTATGGCAATGATGCTCTCTTTATTCCTGTAAGAGTTTCTGTACAGTCATTTTCCATTAACACAATGTATCAACTTAAAGTCAGCTCAGATTTTCAGGTTGTTCATGAGGTCTCTGTTAACCATGTATCCCCAGCATTTTAGATGCATTTTGTATTTATTACATAGCTGAGCTGCTCCCTGAGGTGCCAGCCACCCAGCTAGAAACATACATAGTGGTGTTGCAGCTTGAAATGTGCTAGAACTAGCAGAAATTTTAAGAACGACTTCAATACTGAAGAGATGCCAAAATGGAAAGCCCTATACAGATAACTTTACCTCTTGAAACTTCACCTCATAAACAAAGAGCAAAGAGAAAAGTGTAGCACAGGAATAGACTCTTCTGCCCTCCAAGCCTATGCCGATCATGATGCCATAATTAAACTTAAAAAAAATACTGCTCTTACTTAGTCTGTATCCCACAATTCCCTCCCTATTCATTTATGCATTCAGATGCCTCTTAAATGTTGCCAATGTGCTTGCTTCCACCACATCCTCTGGCAACATGTTCCAGGCACTAACCATTCTATGTGTGAAAAGCTTCCCGAGCACATCAAAGAAGAAATAGCAGGACACCTAGAAAAGAATGGTTTGATCAAGCAGACACAGCACAGATTCATGAAGGGGAAGTCGTGTTTAACAAATTTACTGGAGTTCTACAAAGATGTGACTAGTGCGGTAGATAGAAGGGAACTGGTGGATGTGGTGTTTTTAGATTTCCAGAAGGCATTCGATAAAGTGCCTCACAAAAGGTTGCTGCAGAAGGTTAGGATACATGAAGTTGGGGGTAAAGTGTTAGCGTGGATTCAGGATTGGTTATCTAACAGGAAGCAGAAAGTTGGAATCAATGGATGCTTATGGATGCTTTTCTGGTTGGCAGTTGGTGGCTAGTGGAGTGCCGCAGGGATCAGTGCTGAGACCTCAACTGTTTACCATTTACATAGACGATCTGGATGAAGGGGCTGAGTGTAGGGTAACAAAATTTGTTGACGACTAAGATGAGTGGAAAAGTGAATTGCGTGGAGGGCGTGGAAAGTCTGAAGAGAGATCTGGATAGGCTGAGTGAGTGGGTGAGGACCTGGCAGATGGAGTATAAAGTTAGCAAATGTGAGGTTATCCACTTTGGTAGAAATAATAGTAGGAGGGATTATTATTTAAAGTGTGAAAAGCTGCAGCATGCTACTGTGCAGAGGGACCTGGGGGTCCTTGTGCACAATTCGCAAAAACTCAGTCTGCAGGTGATCAAGAAGGCGAATGGAATGTTGGCCTTTATAGCAAGGGTGATAGAATATAAAAGCAGGGAGGTCTTGCTGCAACTGTACAAGGCACTGGTGAGGTTACAACTGGAGTACTGTGTGCAGTTTTGGTCCCCTTATTTGCAAAAGGATATATTGGCCTTGGAGGGCGTACAGAGAAGGTTCACCAGGCCGATACCGGAGATGAGGGGGTTAGATTATGAGGAGAGATTGAATAGACTGGGCCTGTAGTCGTTAGAGTTTAGAAGGCTGAGGGGGGAATCTTATAGAGACTTACAAGATAATGAAGGGGCTAGATAGGATAGAGGTAGAGAGATTCTTTCTGCTTAGAAAGGAAACCAGAACTAGAGGGCACAGCCTCAAAATAAGGCGGGGGCGGGGACAGTTTAGAACAGAGTTGAGGAGGAACTTCTTCACTCAAAGGGTGGTGAATCTCTGGAATTCTCTGCCCATTGAAGTGGTGGAGACTACCTCGTTGAATATATTTAAGTCACGGATAGTTAGATTTCTGATAGACAAGGGAATTAGGGGTTATGGGGAGCAGGTGGGAAAGTGGAACTGATCCACTTCAGATCAGCCATGGTCTTATTGAATGGCGGGGCAGGCTCGAAGGGCTAGATGGCCTACTCCTGTTCCTATTTCTTATGTTCTTATGTTTTTAAACTTTCCCCCTCTCACCTTGAATCAGTGCTCCTTGTAATTGACGCTTCCACTCTTGGAAAAAGCCTCTGAAGCACCCTGTCCATGCCTCTCACAATTTTTTAGACTTCTATCAGGTTTCCCCTCAGTCTCCATCTCAGTGAAAACAATCCTAGCTTATTCAACCTCTCCTCGAGCACAGGCCATATCCTGGTGAATGAATGAAAAATCACATCTGAAATGTTAACTTGATTTCTCTCTCCACTGATGCTACCCGACTGGCTGAGTATTTCCAGGATTTTGTTTTTCAAGCAGAAACTGTGTTTTGTTCCTGTTTGGCAAATTAGAATTGAGGTGAACAAGGGAGAATCTCAGATCATCAGATTTTGGAGTGCTGCAGAACACAAACTCTACAGGTAGGTTAAGCAGCATTGAAATCAGGCATAACCAACCTCCGAATGTAGCCCCCATGGCATTTTGATCTGGCTAGCCACACTGTTGTACTAAGCCACTGAAGACTTCATGGACAGAATTTTGAAAAATGCTGCAAGCCTGCTCATCCAAAGACAAGTTGGTTTCTCCAAGCAGAAAAGAAAGAGCCTGAAATTGGATGGACGACACACAGTCAGTCAGATGCCAAAAAAGTTTGGATTCTCAGATTCTGTGTGGGGAGCTCTGAGGGACAGTTAAGTACAATGGGGAACAACTGCAGCAGGCCGGGATGTTGTCAGTTCTGTTAAGGGCAGCAAGATGACACAGTGATTAGGTCTACTGGCCAGGGACCCAGGTTCAATTCTGAGTGGAGCTTGTCAGTTCTTTATATGTCTACATGGATTTCCTCTGGATGCTCCGGTGTCACTGCAGTCTAAAGATGCATGGGTTAGATTAATTGGATGTACAAAATTGTCCCTTAGGGATTGTGGAATTAGTACGATAAATATATTTGGGTTACGGGGATAGGGTGGGATTGTTGTTGGTGCAGGTTTTGATGGGCTGAATGGCCTTCTTCTGTACTGTAGGGATTCTATGAACTGGCAAGGCCATGTTGACTCAGGCCTGGGCATGTTGCCATATTGAGCGCATGTGTATGCATGGTTGTGTGTGCATGTGAGGAGGTTGAGTATGTATGTATATGCATGTGGGTAGGATTGGGTGCGTGTATGTGCATGGTTGTGTGCATGGGGGGGGTTGGGCGCGTGTGTGCATGTGGGCATGGGTTGGATGCATGTGCGCGTGGGGTTGGGTATGTGTGTGTGCACACATGTGCGCTGGGGGAGTGTGGGGTGTGACGCGTGTGGGTGGGGTGTGCGCGCGTGTGGGTGAGGTTGGGTGCATGAAGGGGGAGTTGTAATAGTTGAATGAAGCATGGCAACATTGGCTATATTTCAAAAGTAATTAATTGGCTCTGAAGTCCTTTAGAAATTCTTGGCAGCAAGAAAGGTACCATACAAAAGCAAATACTACTTGTCCCTGTGTCTTCCTCAAGGTCCTTGAAAGGGTGAATTATTAATTTGATTGAGATGCAACTCTTACCAGACACATTGCCAGTGCTGGGATAGTTGTTCTGCAAGCCTGACCACCTCATGTACATTACAGACTATTTTCTGGATAGCTTGTTGTGCATTTTCTTGGACATGGGCAAGCGAAAATATAACGAGCAAAAATATGGGAAATATGGGAATTAGTTTTTTTGTGATTTGCTTCAGAGCCAATGCATTACTTTTGAAATATAGCCAATGTTGCCATGTTTCAACCAACTATTAGAACTGTTGGGTGGGGTTGGGTGCGTGCACGTCTGGGGGAAGGGGTGTGTGTCTGTACACTCGCATGTGTGTGAGGCTGTGCATGTGTCTGGTTGGGGTTGGGGGTGTGTATGTGGGGATGTATGCGTGTGTAGGTGGGTGGGATTGGATGTGTGTCTGTGTGTGGGTGGGTGGGTGGAGTGGGGCGGGGTGGGTGGGTGGAGTGGGGCGGGGTGGGTGGGTGGAGTGGGGCGGGGTGGGTGGGTGGAGTGGGGCGGGGTGGGTGGAGTGGGGCGGTGTGGGTGGGTGGGTGGAGTGGGGCGGTGTGGGTGGGTGGGTGGAGTGGGGCGGTGTGGGTGGGTGGGTGGAGTGGGGCGGTGTGGGTGGGTGGGTGGGTGGGTGGAGTGGGGCGGTGTGGGTGGGTGGGTGGGTGGAGTGGGGCGGTGTGGGTGGGTGGATGGAGTGGGTGGGTGGATGGATGGGGTGTGTGTGTGAGGGTGTGGGTGTGTGAGGGTGTGGGTGTGTGAGGGTGTGGGTGTGTGAGGGTGTGGGTGTGTGAGGGTGTGGGTGTGTGAGGGTGTGGGTGTGTGAGGGTGTGAGGGTGTGGGGGTGTGAGGGTGTGGGGGTGTGAGGGTGTGGGGGTGTGAGGGTGTGGGGGTGTGAGGGTGTGGGGGTGTGAGGGTGTGGGGGTGTGGGGGTGTGAGGGTGTGGGGGTGTGGGGGTGTGGGGGTGTGAGGGTGTGGGGGTGTGGGGGTGTGAGGGTGTGGGGGTGTGAGGGTGTGGGGGTGTGGGGGTGTTATAGTGTGGGTGTGTGAGGGTGAGAGGGTGTGTGTGGGTGTGTGAGGGTGTGGGTGTGTGCGCACACATGTATGTGGGGGGTGTTATAGTGTGTGTGTGTGTGTGTTTGGGGTGGGGAGGGTGGTGTTTGGGTGTGTGTGGGGGCGTGGGTGGTAGTTGGGTGTGTGTGTTTAGTTGGGTATGATTTACAGCAGGATGCAACTGTTGTAATAGTTGGTGAATTAAAGGCAGCAATTGCATGCAGCAAACAGTGCAGAAGAGAATTATCTTTGCTATGAAGTAGAGGCTGCATTGAGTCTTTTGAAAAACAACACTCCAGTATCCTACAGCATTTGTTATTTTACAGATGCAGGTAGAAACAAAAAAGTTACAAAAGAAATACAAAAGGAAAACAAAAGTAGTAGCAAATCACAAAAAAACGAATATTTTACTGTTCCCATATTTTTGCTCATATTTTCGCTTGCCCGTGTTCAAGAAGATGCACAACAAGCTATCCAGAAAATAGCCTGTAATGTACATGAGGTGGTCAGGCTTGCAGAACAACTATCCCAGCACTGGCAATGTATCTGGTAAGAGTTGCATCTCAACCAAATTAATAATTCACCCTTTCAAGTACCTTGAGGAAAAGACACCAGGGCAAGTAGTATTTGCATTTGTATGGTACCTTTCATGTTGCCAAGAATTTCTAAAGGACTTCAGAACTGATGAATTACTTTTGAAATATGGTCAATGTTGCTATATTTCAACCAACTTATGCAATTAGTCCCTTAAATCGTAAGTAAAATGGATGGCCAGAGTCTGGTTTGATGGTGCTTTGTTACCAGGGGCCAAAACAGCAGAATTCTCATTTCTTTTTTCCACAGTGTCACGTTTATGAAATAGGCAGACAGAACCATGGCTTCACCTAAGATAACAGTACTAAAATGTCAGCTCTCACAGTCCAAAGATATGCAGGTTAGGTGAATTGGCCATGCTAAATTGCCGCTTGGATTCCCAAGATGTGCAGGTTAGAGGCACTGGCAGGTAAATGTGTGGGATTATGGGGACAGGGCAGGGACTAGGCCTGGGAAAGATGCTCTGTCAGAGAGTCGGTGCAGACTCAATGGGCTGAATGGCCTCCTCCTGCAGTGTAGACATCCTATGATTCTATGGTTCAATGAATACTACTATTGGTAACCTGAAAAGCACACTGATGCAATTTACAAACATCAACAATATAATTAAAGATTCTTACTGCTCAGTAATCATGTGCTTTCTCTCCCATATTTTAACATTAAAAGCTGGCTCAAGTCATCAGTTCAAATCAAATTAGAAGTTGAGGACAACAGAGGTGCAAAGGAAAACAGAATGGGATGGAATAGAGGCCATTAATAATTTGTGAGCTGCAAAGTTCAATGGAAATTCAGTATTTCCAGAAAAAGCCAAATATGACTGTTGAAAGCAAATATTTCTTGAACAATGGAAAAACTGATTGCGTCAGAACAACAAAATGACAAAACTGACTCGACTTTACTCATGCAGCAGTAAACTTATTCTTTAATGATGAATGACATTTTATCGAAGCATATAAACTTTCAAATCAGCAGCTATTTTTCAAACAATGAATTTTTAAAAATTACTAAGTGGGAATGAATGAAAAGGTCACCGTTTAGAACACAAAAGTCATCATCAGCTGTAGAACAGAGACTGCTGGAATAGTTTAACTAAATACTGTATTTCACAGACTGCACATCTCACCATACTCACTTTTCTTATACAATGTGTGTGGGCAACTCATAGGCTAAACAGTATGACATGAAGCAATCTTTGGCTGACTTCAAGTATGGCTTTATTGAAGGTCAGGACACATGAAACCAATGCTACTGTTCATTTTGCACAATAGTCTTACTACATAAAGCAAAGCTATTTGGAGCTGTAATTCTCTAGTATACCTAACAGCCAATGTCTTGCATCAAGAGGCTGTAACCCAAATGTCACAGGCAGATTTACTATGAAAATGGTATTCAAAGAACAATTTTCTCCAAATTTACATCAAAGCTAAAATACCAATGTTATTTTCCCTCAAAACAAATTTCTTTGATTTTGATTTGATTTATTATTGTCACATGTATTAGTAGTATACAGTGAAAAGTATTGTTTCTTGCATGCTACACTGACAAAACATGCTGTTTACAGAGAAGGAAACAAGAAGGTGCAGAATGTAGTGTTACTATAATAGCTAGGGTGTAGAGAAAGATCCATTTAGTGCAAAGTCTGTCCATTCAAAAGTCAGATGGCAGCAGAGAAGAATTTGCTCTCAAGTTGGTTGCTACTTGATCCCAGACATTTGCATCTTTTTCCTAGCGGAAGAAGGTGGAGGACAGAATGTCTTGGGTGCATGGGGTTCTTAATTATGCTGGCTGCTTTTCTGAGGCAGTGGGAGTATAGACAGAGTCAATGGATGGAAGGCTGGTTTGTGTGATGGATTGGGCCACATTCACGACCCTTTGTATTTTCTTGCAGTCTTGGACAGAGCAGAAGCCATACGAAGTTGTGATACAACCAGAAAGAATGTTTTTTATGGTGCATCCATAAAAGTTGGAGAGAATCATAGCGGACATGCCAAATTTCCTTAGTCGTCTGAGAAAGTAGAGGCTTGGTGGGCTTCCTTAACCATTGGGTTGGTATGGGGGGAACCAGGACAGGTTGCTGGTGATCTAGACACCTAAAAAATGAAGTTCACAACCATGCTTCCTGAAGTTGATGACTATCTCCTTTGTTTTGTTGACATTGAGAGAGAGATTATTCCATTCAAAAATCAGATGGCAGCAGGGAAGAAGCTGTTCCTGAGTTAGTTGGAACTTGACCCCAGACATCTGTATCCTTTTCATTGCAGCAGTGCACCAGATTCTCTAACTCATTCCTGTGCTCTGTCTCATCATTGTTTGAGTTCCGACCCACTACAGTGGTGTCACCAGCAAACTTGAAAATCAAATTGGAGGAGAATTTGGCCACAATCATTGGTATATAAGGAGTATATAGTAGGAGGCTGAGGCACAGCCTTGGGGGTACCAGCGTTGAGCATGATCGTGGAGGATGCACTGTTGCCTAGCTTCACTGATTGCGGTCTGTGGGTTAGAAAGTTCAGGATCCAGTCACAGAGGGACAAACTGAGCCCCAGGCCATGGAGTTTGGAGATGAGTTTTGTACATTTGAAGGCTGAGCTGTAGTCAATAAATAAGAATCTTACATTAGTGTCTTTGCTAACCAGATGTTGCAGTGTTGAGTGCAGGGCCAGGGAGATGGTGTCTGCTGTGGACCTGTTTTGGCAGTAGGCGAACTATGGTGAATCCACGCAATTCACGAGGCTGGAATTGATTCAATGCCATGACTAACCTTTCAAGGCACTTCATGATGATGGATGTCAGAGCCATTGGACATTAGTCATTAAGGCACGCTGCTTGGCTTTTCTTTGATAACAGGCTGATGGCTGTCTTCTTGAAGCAGATGGGGACCTCAGATTGTTGTAAAGAGAGGTTGAAGATGTCTGCAAATATCCCACCAGCTGGTCCATGCAGGGTCTAAGTACTCATTTGGGTACCCCATCTGGGCCAGTCACTTTCCGTGGGTTGGTCTTCAGGAAGGCTGCTCTGACATCTGCAACGATGACCTCAGAGATTCATCCAAGACTTCCAGGATGGAGACTGTGCTCTTGCTGACCACTCAAAATGGGCAAAGAATGCACTGAGCTCATCAGGGAGGAGTGCATTGGTGCCAGCAATTTTACGTGCCTTCATCATGTAACCTATGTCTTGCAAACCTTGCCATTGTCAGCGGGAGTCCATGTGGCCAGCTTGAGATTGTAACTTGGTCCCATAATGTCTTGGCATCTTTGATGGATCTCCTTACACCATAACTGGCTTTCTCGTATAGGTGAAGGTCACCTGACCTGAATGCCTCAGACTTAGACTTCAGCAAGCAATGGATAAACCTGTCCATCCATGGTTTCCAGTTGGGAAACACATGGATTTGCTCCTTTGGCACACAGTCTCCTACACACTCACTGATGAAGTCAGTTATTGTAATGACATACCCGTTCAGGCTGGCTGCAGTTTTTAAATACTGACCAGTCCACTGACGCTAAGCAGTCCTGTAGGAGAACATCCGATTCCTCAGACCAACTTTGCATGACTTTAACAGATTCTCCCATTTCAGGTTTTGCTTGTAACCTGGGAGCAGGGACACAGCCTTGTGGTCTGATTTGCCAAAGTGTGGCGCACGATAGAGTGATAGCATGTTTGATATTTGTGTAGCAGTGGTCTAGGATGTTTGGGCCTCTGGTGGAACAGGAGATGTGTCTGTGGGTGCTCTTGAGCTTGGCCTAATTGAAGTCCCCGACCATGATGAACAAGGCCTCAGGTTGTTTCATCTCAAGGCTTTTTGTGATGGTATATATTTTGTCCAGTGTGGTCTTTATGTCCACATGGGGTGGGATATAATCTGTCGCCAGGATAATAAAAGTGAACTCCTGCAGAGGATAGTAGGGTTGCATTTTCGTGTCAGGTATCTAGGTCCGGGAAGCAGAAACGTGCCAGTTTTGCTCTGTCTAGGCACCACAAGGTATTGATTAGGAAGCAGACCCCACTCCTCTAGCCTGCCTGAGGCTTCTATATGATCCATTTGGTGGATTGAGAAGCCCTCTGGTTGTAGGGCACAATCCAGTGAAGCAGGAATGAGCCATGCCTCAGTGAAACAGAGCACAAAGCAGTTCCTCAGTTCTCTTTGAAAAGTGAGTTTAGCTTTAAGTTTGTCTAGCTTCAATTTCATTGAGATTTTCACTTTGTTTCAAGACAAACTGTAGAGCTCTTAGTTTTTATTGCAAGTGTTATTGCACATATCATTTTTGATCTGTACGGTATAAATATAAACAGAGAACCTCTTAACATAAAATACAAAAGTAATGTTCAAATAAAAACAACTAGAACAGTTTTGGAAGGACTTAAGTTAGTATCTGATTAAAAGGCAGTACCACTCTGTCAGTTATACTGCACCAAACAGCACAAACATTGTTTTCGTCTCACAATACTTCATGTCAAGTTGATTTAGAGGAGCAGTGTGTGTTACAGGGCAGTGATAGGGTGATCCATGACAGGATGCTATTCCTCTCCAGCAACATGTGCACTTGGTGGGCTTCAATGTATTCAACCTAATTCTCAATTGCTTAGGGTTTTTTTAAAATATTCTAGGGGATGTACTTGTTCTGAGCACACACTGGCCAAGACAAAACTGCATAAGTGAACAAAAATTTCTGCCGTTCCAGATCCTCCATATCTCTTCACATACAGCTTCTGATTCACTTATTAAAAGTAAGGTTGATACGTTAGCAAGACTTCTATTCTGCTTGCTGTTTTTGACGAGGTACTGAGCTTTGGGTACTAGCTCTCATGTTTGTTTTACTCTGCTGCTTGGTTCCTTAGTTAATCCTTTAGTGTACATCTTCCAGTGCTGTCTGCAAGAAGTCACCTATTCAATCAAGCAGCTATAAGTAAGAAACATTGGCATTCCTTTAGTTAAATTACATTATTCACTCAAACAGCTGGTATGGCAGAAAAGGTCGGCTATCACCATCTATCTACACTCAGCCCGTTAAAACTGCAGCACTGAGTTTTATCCAACAAGCTCAATTCATGCAATTACATGCATTTTTTTTTAAGACAGTCAAACCACCTCCCTCCCCCTGTGCAACTCCCAACAACCATTCAATTCATAAAGTCAACCTGTAAGAAAAAAATGGCAGTACACAACAGTGCGAGTGCACTAATGTCCTTTACTCGTTGTACACTTTATCTGAGAGATCAGAGAAACCATGCAATTGGCCATGCCATGAAATTCAGTGATACAGAGTTGTTGGTTTCACAAATCTGACTTAGGCCATCTTTTACAAACCACCTACTGCAAAGTTAGTATGTCAAAGCAAAATAAGTTACTTAGATAATTCAACATTGAACTCCCTTCCCTCAGGTTCCTCAAGTCCAATCAAGTCTCCCCATGGAAATCTCTAGCAAGTCAAAGAAGCTTGTTTTGACAGGCAGCATAACCATTTCAAAGGCAAATTTGCTCCTCTTTCCCTTTTGAGTTATTTAATAAACCTACATGTGACAACATCAAATCTGCCACTTGGCCTGCAAAAGCTTTTCCCTTCCGCATAGCAACAATTGGATATTTTTCAAAAGCAAATTTACAAGAGTTTTGTAGATTTTGTACATTGTAGAATAGAAGTGAAGATACAAGTGATAATCAACTGCAATTAGCATTTTAAAAACATTAAATAAAATCAGAGATGACTGAGGATGCCAGCAATGGTGGAACTTAAAGCAGTACAGAGGCACTACCTTATAAATAGTTATAAAACAATCTTGGAATGGCCATAATTTTATTACTCTCCTGCCCCCAGCAGGTTTTCAGGTGGGCTGGGGGTGGGGGGAGGAGAGGTAGAAGAGCATGACATTGCAGGGACAGAATCCCCATCAGGTTTATACCTGCCTTAGCCTCCAATGACATCACTGGCAAACACGATGTGGAAATGCCAGCATTGGACTGGGGTAAACACAGCAAGAACTCTCACAACACCAGGTTAAAGTCCAACAGGTTTATTTTATTGCTACCAAATAAACCTGTTGGACTTTAACCTGGTGTTGTGAGACTTATCACTGGCAAAGCCAGCATTTGTTGCCTACTGCCTTCAATTTACTGGCTTGCGAGGCCTTTTCACAGTTAATCATGTAACTTTAGGTTTGGAATCACTTCTGGACCAGACCAGGTAGGGATAGTGTATTTCCTTCCTTAAAGGATGTTAATAAACCAACAGAATTTTTACAACAATAAATGATACTGCATGGCTTTCAATTTCAGAATTATGGAAGTGGGGAGATATTATCACTTGACTATTAATCCAGAAACTCAGCTAATGTTCTGGAGACTCAGATTCAAATCCTTTCATGTCAGATGGTGGAATTTGACTTCAATAAAAAACATCTGGAAGTAAGAGTCTACTGATGACCATGGAACCATTGTCAATGTCAGAAAAACCCATCTGGTTCACTAATGTCTTTTAGGGAAGGAAATCAGCTGTTCTTATCTGGTCTGGCCTACATGTGACTCTAGAGCCACAGAAATGTGGTTGATTCTCAGCTTCCTCCAAGGACAATAAATGCTGACCAGCCAGCATGTCCCACGAATGATTTAAATTCCATTAGCTGCCATGTCCCGCTTTGAACCCATGTCCCCAGAACATTGGCCTGGGCCTCTGGATTACTAGTCTACTAACCTTACCACTCCGCCACCATCTCCCCCAGGAATAAGAATTAGATTCCAATTCAAATGTAAATCTGCCTGGCCCACCTAGAATTTCCAGCATTTCCTGTTTATATTGGGGAATGAGCTACTCATTTAGCCTGCCATTTGCTGTATAGTCTTGGAGACCATTCCTAACGCATACACACACACACACACACACACACACACACACACACACACACACACACACACACACACTCTCTTAGGCAATAGGTGACATTTCTTTACCCCATCAGTTGCAAACACTTTTTTCCTGATCTTCTACGTACAGCTCCTTCTATCCATGTGCTGTGTGCCACTTTGTATGCTCCCTTCTGAATATTTAATGCCTAATCAATATGCCTGGGCTGATATTTGGCTGGCAGGTGAATCTGACTGCAATGAATACAAAGTCAGTGCTGCTCTTGAATCAAAGGAATGAAGGCTGCCCTGCAGTCCAGTATTCTCAGCAAAATGTAATACCAACTCTATTTGATTTTCCATCCCTGCAGACTGCACCTATGACTGGATCTACAAGGAAGTTAAAGGAAAACATGCGCCCATCTGCTGTGCTGGTGTCATTGATTAACATATGTCTCCAATGAGCTTCCCCATGGTCTAGTTCGTAACTGTACTCCTATTAAGTTTTAAGCTTGCATGGATCAGAAGATTTGTGATAACCAAAAAGCCAGGGGTGTGGTTGGGATGTAAATCAAGGAATACATGCAAGGTTTTCACATATTTTCAACTAACAAAATGCATTAAAATTCTTTATGAACATTGCATTTTCATTGCATCAATGTTATCGCAAATATAAACTCTCGTCTTAACTCACTTCTAAGTTGCTTGTGCTTTTATGAAACATGTTCACTTCCTTTATTAAATCCCATTAGCATAAAAAAAATTCCATAACAATGACAAAACACTACAAGTTTAAAAAGTCTGGAAAATATGATCACTAATTAACCAGCTTTACAAGAGATATTATTACAAGTCAAACAAGCTCAAGCACTTAACAAATGGGACCATGAGAAGAATCATGCAAAAATCAACAGAAAGTGGTAAAAGACAAAGTGATGCACCTCCAGGTCAGAATTTCACCCACCTTCATTTTTTCTCTCTAATCAGTTGGATGTAAGTGTGGCGTTGCATGAAACAAACAGTCTTCCTGGTCACTGACTTTGTAAAAGGTTTAGTCACATGGCGGCACATGAATATCCATAATGTGCTGAGATGAAGTCATGGGTAGAGAAATGGACTGATATATGATCGCAGAACCTGTACAATAATAAAAATGAACCTACCCACTCTTGCATACTCTATAGCAGTGGACAGACCACCAAGTCCAGAGAACTTTCCGTAACCTTATTTAAAAAATATTCCACTACATACTTATCAGTAAACAGTCATTTATTTTATCCTAATGAGTAAATATTGAGCCTGATTCAAGTCTTTCCCCTTTCATATCTTGCAGGCTTTCATTGGCTGCTGTGATTTTAAAAGACTGTGAAATGAAGGACCAGTAAAAATTTACTCCAGCAATTAAAAGATCAATTGTGCCTTTGCTCAAAATGCATAAACTACTAATCAGTTTTACAAAGAGGATAAGCTATTTAAGTTGAGACTTGTCTGTCCTCAAATGTTTTATTGTTAAATCTAGTTTCTATGCTTTCACCCCAGAAGTAGATTGCAGACATCTAAATAAAGCAAAATATGGAACACAGGTAACATTTCAGGGCATGTTATTAGAACTGGAAAACGTTAGAGACATAATTGAGGGAGGGAAAGGAGAAATGAACAGAAGGGAAGGACTATGGTAGTGGAGCAATGCAACAGAACTGAATATCAGATGTTACACATAATGATTTGATTTATTGTCACATGTATTGGTATACAATGAAAAGTATTGTTTCTTGCATGCTATACAGGCAAAACACACCATTCACAGAGAAGCAAAGGAGAGAGTGTAGACTGTAGTATTATAGTCATAGATAGGATGTAAAGAAAGGTCAACTTAGTGAGAGATAGGTCATTCAAAGTCTAATGGTAGCAGCGAAGAAGCTGCTCTTGAATCGGTTGGTATATAACCTTAAACTTTTGTATCTTTTTCCCGACGGAAGGTGGTGAAAGAGAGTATGTAAGAGGTGCATGGGATCCATAATTATGTTGGCTGCTTTTCCAAGGCAGCGGGAAGTGTGGACAGAGTTAATGGATGGGAAGCTGGTTTGCATGATGAATTAGGCTACATTCACGACCCTTTGTAGTTCCTTGCAGTCTTGGACAGAGCAGGAGCCATACCAAGCTCTGATATAACCAGACAGAATGTTTTCTATGGTATACCTGTAAAAGCTGGTGAGAGTCGTAGCTGACATGCCAAATTTCCTTAGTCTTCTAAGCAGCTGCGTTGGTGGGTTTTCTTAACTTTACTGTCAGCAGTTGATTTGATGCTGCCTGAGGCAAGCTTCTATTCCTTACAAATGATGAAAAAGGTGATGGTACAAGGCAAAAGAAGATTATTACTGTAATCAGTCAATAAATAACAAATTGCATTCATATAGTGTCTTTAATATAATATAATGTCCTGAGCACTATGAAGTAAACATTGACAACAAGCTACATAAGGAAACAAGATTAGCTTGGAGGAGGTGCAAATGGAGATAGTAGATTCATTACCAACAGGCATTATCCAAAAAAATTGGGGCAGTGGTTACGATCTGAAATTGTTGAATTTAATGTTGTGAAATATTCACTAAAATCTCGCTGTTGGTCATGCCAGCGGGATCTTACAGTCCCGCCAATGTTGCACACCCACTGCAGGTTTCCCGGCGGTAAGGTGCGTATTCAAATGGAAACTCCATTGACAACAGTGGAACCATTAAGGTCCTTCCACCAGCGGGCGGTACGCCACCTCCCACTACCAAAAAACATGCTGCAGAGGAGTAAAATTCTGCCCGTTGAGTTCACTCACAAAACAAAGGTTTTTGATGGGATACACGATGTTTTTATGTATTCAAAAATGTACAAACACAACCAAGTTATGTCACTAAGTATGCTGTTATCAGTATGTGTAAGCAGATTACGTAATTTCATGTAAACAAGTTGTAATGTATAATTTGAGCTTTAGTACACAAACTATGGAAGAACAAAATCTTGGGCAGATTGATCTCATGTTACTTAATTTTCTGATAGTAAATCAGGCTACAGTAATCAACTTAACATCTCAATTGTAACTTAATATTACTTACCAAGGAATAGTGAACTATTTTGACATTCTGTTCTGCAGAATCAATTTGTTAATAAAAGATTTTCAACCAGTCAAAACAAAGGAAGTTTGACTGATTTAAAACATGGACTCCAGAATAGGTAATACACGGCACTATTTTTGACAATATAGTCCTTGTAGATACATTACTGAACAAATAATTTAATTTTTCCTATTATTAGAAAATAAGCTGTATAGGAATGAGACACCAACTACCAGCTTGGATGACAATCTTCCTTAGACTAGGCAGTTTACAATCACTCGCACATAAGTGGCGAATAACATCACATATAAAATCAACCAACAGAACTATACATGAATTCATGTAAAAAAAAATGACCATCATAAATGCCACCTGATCAATTTCTAAACACTGATCAGATATGATTAAGAATTGGCTGTACCTGCTGCAGCTTATTATGAGGTACCATAGAATCCCAATACTGCAGAAGGAAACCATTCAGTCTGTCAAGTATGCACTGACCACAATTCCACCCCAGGCCTTGTAATGCTACATATTTACCCTGGTACCCCACACATTTACCTTGTTAATCCCTTGACACTAAGGGGCAATTTAGCACGGCCAATCCACTAGCCTGCACATCTTTGAACTGTGGGAAGAAACCGGCACACCCGGAGGAAATCCAAGTAGACACAGGGAGAACATGCCAACTCCACACAGTCAGTGACCCAAGCTGGGAATCAAACCCAGGTCCCTGGTGAAGTGAGGTAACAGTGCTAATCACTGTGCCATCGTGCCACCAGCAGCAGCATTTATGTCCATCAGGGAAATTGTAAAATCTTTGTAAGAGATTCAATCTACAAGCGAATAACGTACTTTCCCATTTTCCCCAACGTATAGTTCAATCTATGTAAAAAAAATGCTCGTCCAGAACAGAAACATACATCCTTTTAAATGGTCCACCCTGGAATTACTTAGTGAAAACAAAAGGAGTATAGATAACAATTTATACAACTACTTTCTGTTTAAATTCGATCCGTTAAATCAATGAATGTGTGGCCAAGGATGAAATACGCACATTAAATTTCAACATCAGTGACCAGTTTAATTTAACTTAATATTTTTCTTGCTGTAGTACAATTCATTGCTTTAAGTCACTGTGTGATGGAGTGACAGTATGTTGATCTGCATCAACCTTCAGAAATGGATTGATGCCAAATTTAGGCCAGGTGCAATTCAGCTCAGGAAGGTCAGAAATGCCCGAGGTGATATTCTGCCCAGCAATGCCCATGTAATCTTAAAATCCCATTTTGAAGTGTTATTGAACAGGGATTTGACATTACTGGGCAAATTGCACACCCATTTTCAGATGGAAATGGTATATGGTATGAGAAGGAAGAGTGGGAGGGAAAGGGATGGCATAACATTAACATCCTACAAAACAAACTTCGTTTCATTGGACTGAAAAAAATAGACAGCTTAGCCACCCAACTTCCATCACACTGTAATTAGCCAATTTGGTGAAAACAATTCTTTCACACCATGGGTAAAATAAATAAGGGAGACTACACATTTTAATCTGAACCCTATTCATTTGGTGAATCAAAAGAAAGGCTATTCAAAGAAAGAAACTTTTTATCGTCCTCGCAGGACAGTTCAAAGACACCTGCTCATCATTAATCTGCTTTTAACCTGTCAATAACCTCCAATTCTTGGGAGCTGTTGAAAGGCACGCTTGCAACTTAAGATCTAATCAGTAAAGAATACATCTGTTCAAAAGTTTTCTTTCTTTTTGTAAATGCAAAACAAGAGTTTAAACTATCCTTACTTCATTCTTTTTCATCTTGCAAAGTTCAGCTGCAGTGCGCACAGAAAATGTCAAGAGTTGTGCATTTGCTCCTGTGCACAGATTTAACCAGTCAAAATGGCTTATCGTTTATTTTTATTCAGTTAAAGGGTCAGATCCTGAACTCTAATCTGAATCTTTCGGAATCCGACAGGATTTCTCCAACTTTTAGGATGAGTAAATAGAAATTGCCATTCCCTTTCCATTCTATTTGGTACAAAAAAAACACTGCTCTACAGGCCTCCCACTTATTGCTAATGCGGATCAACAGCAGTCGCTAAATCAGTGCATCAAAATATGGGCCCTCATTCAAACAACTCATTAGAAGAGCAGCATTAAGTGTCCCATTTTTATCTTTACTGCCATAGCAGGATTGGATGTTAAGATATGGCAGCACGTCCTTGTTGACCAGCATTTCTACTGTACGCAGCAACTGATTTAAAAGGTTCATGAATGAAAGTAATTAATTGCATGGCACCTCAATTTATTTTTTGATCTGGCTCTCTTCTTTGGCAATCCTGCTCAGACAGTTATCCCTCAATTCCATTCCGCCACACTGCCGCCAAAGCTGACTCATGCCTTCCTCCCCCTTCCTTTGAGTTCAAATCTGCTATCTTACTCACTTAAGAGTAAATAAAAACATCAAAAACAGCTTCTTGCCTGTAGACGAGGGGGACGGGGGAGGGGGACGGGGGAGGGGGACGGGGGAGGGGGACGGGGGAGGGGGACGGGGGAGGGGGACGGGGGAGGGGGACGGGGGAGGGGGACGGGGGAGGGGGACGGGGGAGGGGGACGGGGGAGGGGGACGGGGGAGGGGGACGGGGGAGGGGGACGGGGGAGGGGGACGGGGGAGGGGGACGGGGGAGGGGGACGGGGGAGGGGGACGGGGGAGGGGGACGGGGGAGGGGGACGGGGGAGGGGGACGGGGGAGGGGGACGGGGGAGGGGGACGGGGGAGGGGGACGGGGGAGGGGGACGGGGGAGGGGGAGGGGGACGGGGGAGGGGGACGGGGGAGGGGGACGGGGGAGGGGGACGGGGGAGGGGGACGGGGGAGGGGGACGGGGGAGGGGGACGGGGGAGGGGGACGGGGGAGGGGGACGGGGGAGGGGGACGGGGACGGGGGAAGGGGGTGCTGGAATTAAGTTGCCTGAACACTGGCTGAGAGCAGCAGAGAGCATCATTGCACATGTGCTGGTCTCTAGCAGCACAGACCTGTCAGTCAGACTCTGCTTCTCTCAGCCAGCCTCCAAAAGAGCAACCCCCAGCTATAGTGGGGGCCTGTGACTGCTGGCCCATCCCACCCCCCCCCCGCCACGCCCCCCCCCCACGATGCCCCCACGCCCCCCCCGCCACGCCCCCCCACCCCACGACGCCCCCCCCCCCACGCCGCCCCCCACACACCCCCCCCCCCCCCCCACACAACGATCAGTGGCTAGACCCCACCCCCCAATTCCACATTTGGACCAGCTCCAATCATCCCCCACCCTGCCCTCACCGATCCCTGATAGAGTGCTCAGTGGGCCACCCTGTTCTGCAGCCCCAAATAGGCACCACCCCACTGCTGCCATCCCCTTGGTAGGGTGCCACGCTGACACTGCCCAAGAGGCACTTGGCCCCTTGCCATTGATGGCTCCGAGGGGGCTCCAAATCTACTGGCAAGGCCATCACGACTGGTCCCGTTGCCGGGGACTAGCTGTGATTCTTGCCAGTGAGAATCTCTTCTGGCAAGTAGGTCCAAATGATTCCATTCCAGGCTCATTAATTCAATGTAAAATCAGATTTAAATATATATAAATAAATCATTCAGCCTCATGTTAGAAATGGACACGAGGCTGATCATGGCAGATATCCGATGCCAGTAAGATTGTGAGAGATGAGAAATCGGGTGTGAACCTGCTTTCGTAGATCTCTCGTGATCTTACCGGCTTGTCTCACCCATCAGCCGGCGAGGCACAATGGCAAGATCACCTCCTCAGGCACAATGGCAAGATCACCTCCTCAGTATCTAAATCACCAATTCATTTCAGCAATAAAAATTACCCTCACTTTTCTCTTGAATGTACCTTGCTTTGATTCATTTACCAATTTGCTGTTCAAATTGTGTCTTCCCATTATGGATTTGATATTATGGAATATTTATAACAATTTAAAAAGATAACAGCAAAGGGAGCTGATGGCCATTTAAAAAAGTACAACACTAAATATCTACCTGAAGATCGGTGTAGTTATTCAGAGAAAAATAAAGACAATCACAGTTTTTAAACTGAATATATGGCAATTCTGCAGTTTCTGGAAAGATAAAATTTCCTTGCACAACTTAAGAATTCTAAATAAACCATAAATAACATTGATTAAATTACTGTATGCTGGAAATTTAATTTTTGAATTAGTCCCTACATTATCAAATTTAATTTTTCATCACTTAATACTTCTGTTTATTTTACTGGATCTTACTGTTTGAAAAAATATATATAAATAAGAAACTTCCTTTATTACTCTTAACACCTTCTGAGTTCAGCAAGTTTTTGCCAAAACCACATCCTGAAATCCAAGGTTTTTCAACACAGTTTCTGTAACACCTTCTACAGCACCCTCCAGTGATAACATCAAACTACTACAACTGCATTTTTCACACATGGTGATAAAATGTCTAAGGTAGTCTTAACTTCAGTTAGATACATTCATCCAATCAACATGGTTAAATGGCATTAATAATAACAGATAGGTTTTCAAAACTTTGGCTAACCATATATTTGGGTCGTTATTTTTACTACTTGATGCTAGACCTGGAGTGGTCTCTTCAGCAGTGGCAGGTCTCCAGTCATGGCCTGCTACAAAAATATAATTGAATATTGCTGCAAAAAAAAAGAGACGTGCTATTTAAGCTTTTCACCTTGCAGATTGCATGAACACCAACAGTAAAAGGGAGAATTGTTTATACTGCATGAAAAGAGACTGCTGATTGGTTGGTGAGTGGACTCTGATTGATAAAGGGTGTGCCATGGAGAATGCACCAGGGAACAAATTAAACCAGATAGGTCATCTCTGATTAGTATATAACTCAGATTCTCCATAGCAAAGCTATGGTAAAGATGCACTCGTTTAATGCTGAGAGATGGACTGGAACCACCTAAGGGAACAGGTTTTAACAATGGGATGCATTAGGTTCTGTAAATGGTTGATATAAATATATTATGCACAAGTAGTTCTTTATAAACAATGTTTAGATAGTTGGCCCACATCCAGAAATTATAGTAAGATAGTGCTACATGCTTTAATGGGTCCAAACAAAAAGTGTATTATTTGGTTCAGTCACTGCTGTTCAAAAGCAGCGAAAGCTGGAACCTAAAGTAATGAATTTCAGCCCTTCTGCAGATGGTAAATAACATATTTAAGTGCTTACCTCATGTGAAAATCCCACAATCTTATTACAATAATAGGTACAATACAAACAAAACCAACCACAGAATTTAGAAGCTTAATTTGCATTCACATCCTCTGCTCAATAAAGATAACACAAGTAGGGTACATAAATCCAAAGGCAAACTAAGTATCATAAAAGAATTGAGTGTACAAGTTGAGAAGCGGAAAAGAATAGTTCAAGAGCAGAAGTCACCAATCATCATACTTTATAAAATAATTTAAATGAAACAATACTTAGCTGAAAGGAAAAGTATCCAAAATTGCAAATACTCCTCACAAAAAGGTTATTGAAATGCAAATTCTCTGTTTTGGATGTCAAGGGACAATGTCACGGAGAGTAGTCAGGCCAAATTTGACCAGGAATTACCTATTTGGATAGCTGATTATAGATTGCTGACTGCTGCAATAGAACAGGATGAGTTTTGTTCCTGGTGATCGAAGACATCCCAGATACTTAAAGCCAATTCAAATCTTTCAAAATAGCTTTAGCCCTCAATTTTCACTTGCACACGGATTTAAATATTTATTGTTGTCAAGCAAAGTTTCTGTCCTCCTAAATCATTGTCATCTGTCAGTATTATTGCATTTAAGTATAAATATTTTTATCTCCAAAAGGAATTATATTTATCTGTAATTGTCCAAATTACAGAAAATAAATCAATGGCCAGGCTCTCTACTTCATCTGTGGTCTGATGGAAAGAGGGAAGTATGAAGATTCAGCAAACATTTGCAACAGCTGTCAACCATTCTTTCAATCAGGCATTTGAACTCTATGACTCCTGATGAAAGGGTTCCAAGTTGACTGTTCCACATACAACAAAATACAACATTTCTTGGAATCTTACCTCGCACGAAGGAACATAGTTGTGGTTGTTGGAGCTCAATCATCTTAGTCCCAGAACATTGCTGCAGGAGTTCCTCAGGGTAGCATCAGCCCAGTTGCTTCATCAATGACCTTCTCTCGATCATAAGGTTGGAACTGGGAACGTTTGCTAATGATGCACAAAGTTCAGTGCCATTTGCTACCATTCTCAGATACTGAAACAGTCCATGTTCATTTGCAGCAATACCCGGATAATATTCAGGCTTGGGCTGATAAATGGCAAGCAACATTCATGCCATACAAGTGCTAGGCAATGACTATGTCCAGCAAGAAAGAATCTAACCACTGCCTCTTGACATTCAATGACATTTTTTAACTGAACACCTCCCTCCCCCTTTAAACATCATGTGCTCAATAGTGCACATCATTTACAGGATGCACAAGTCTCCTTTGACAGCATCTTCTAAATCATCAGATACATGGGAACACCACCAGCTGGAAGTTCCCCTCCAAGCCACACGCCATCTTGGGAGCTAATATCACTGTTCCTTCACTGTCGCGAGGTCAAAATCCTGGAACTCTCTTTACAACACTGTGGGTTTATCTGCACCACATGGCCCGCAATGGTTCAAGGAAGCAGTTCATCACCAACTTTTCAAGGGCAATTAGGGATAGACAATAAATGCTAGCCTCATCAGTAACATCCACACACCATCAAAAAAAGACAACTTTTGATCAATTTTTTTTAAAGTGGAACAAATTGTGAGCTTAAATTGGCCTGAATGATGAAGAACTCATAATATCACAATTTTAATTTGAAACTCTCCAAAGAAACCATCTATTTATTACAGTGAGTTAATAGTCATTTTTGTTTGACTGCTTTTACCCGGTACAACTGATTTTCAGTAATGGGCTGACAGTCCAGGTCCAAATCACGAGGTTGTGTTTTTAAGAGAGAAATGTCCAAAATTGAGACAATGGATTCAGAAAAAGAAAATTACTATAATGCACAAGGTACCAATACTCATAACTCAGAAATCCAATTGCACAAATCAGACATACACAAGAACCTTTCTTAAGTTTAGCTATTTCAATTTTGACCACATCTAATAAATGTTCAGGGTAACAGGTGAAAATGTCCTGAAGTCACTCTTAGACATGGGAAAGAAGGATAGCTTTTAAATTACAAACACTTCTTTCACAAAGGACCTATAGTGTTATTATTTTGTGACGATTACATCCTTAAGGTCATAATGAACTCTGATGTTACCAAGCATATTAAGCATTGCCACAGCATCCTCATCTGTTCACTGGAATGCTCCAAGTATTGGCAATATTGGAGATACCATTCCTTGTATTTGTTTTGCATAAAATTTTACTCAAAATTAAATTAATTTTGAGAAGTATAAATTCAAGTAATGTCAATTGAGATTTTTTAAAAAATCACATTAATAAAAGATGACAGTCTTTCCTCCATTTCAAAAAGTTTTTTTGAATATATTTTCAAATAATCTTTCACTTTATCTTGATAAACATACAGTATTACCAGTTTTGATGCTCTTCACATCTTTCTTCAATGATAAGAAATATGCTGACAACAGACGTCCGGCTGCATTGACTCTCACACCACTGGCATAAACACCAGTGAAAGCCAAATAAAAACCCTCAACTCAAAATAACATACAGTGGAGTGGATGTTAGGACTGCTATGAACTTTAAGTGAGGATTCTAAAAACTTGCTGTTTGTTTGTATTGTCAGCTTTCCTCATTTGCTGCATACTCAAACTATTGGACCCAGGCACTTTTTCTCTTGATTGATATTCCAGTACAATGCTGAGGTACTGGTGCAATGAATGAAGTCCCATCTTTTAAAATAGATGTTCAACAAAGATCTGAGCTGCCAGCTCTGATGCTCCAGATGAACTTGAAAGATCTTAGGACAGAATTTAAAAGAGGAGCAGGGAGTTCTCCTGGTTACTTGTCAATCTTCTTTCAAACACCACAGAAAGCAACTTAATTGATCATTCATCCTGTTGTTTGATGTGGGTTCTTGTTCTGTGAAGCAGCTTCGACATTTATCTACGTTATTCATTATACATGAAACAACTTGGAAATCAACAGTTGCTAGTTAGTACAGAACTCAAACATTGCTGTATCAGATATTTCAACAAAGCTTTTCGTATTCATCAGAACTGTTGTAAGAATGTCAAATTTCAAACTATCACAATTGTTATAACTACAAGAGAAAAGGGTGGTGATTATTTGGTAAGTTGGCTCTGATTGGCTGAGAGATTGCATGGGGAAAGTATCAGGGAACTGCAGGCACCGAGTTCTTGGGTAATTCGAACAATTTGAACATAATTTATTTTTAGATGTATTCCTTCATGTATGTGGAAGCCACTGGCTAGGCCAGAGTCAATTTCCAATCCTTAATTACCCTGAAAAAGGTAGTGATGAGCCAACTTCTTGAATTGCTGCAACCAATGTTTCATAGGCACACCCATATTGCTGTTAGAAACGAAGCTCCAAGATTTTGACCCAGCAACAGTCAAAGAACAGTGATGGAACAGTGATATAATTCCAGAATGGCTTGGAGGAGAACTTGCAGCTGGTGGTGTTCCAATGCATAGGAAGAAGAGTGGTTAAAGACAAGAAGGTCTCAAAATATTTTGTTATAAGGAATCATGTAATTATAGCATTTTATGATCTCTGGTAAAATGCAAATACTTTTAGGCCACTTCAAATAAGTGGAATTATTAGACTTCTACCACCATCAAGATTGCAGACCAATGCATTTTTATAGAATCACAGAAGTGTATGTAACACACAATTAAATCGACATGAACAACATAACATGACTTCACTGATGTGTACGTGCAAAGTGAAACAAACTGCCACAGTCATGCTCAACAAACTGTTTCCCGATTGATCCCATTTTAGCATCTCCTCAAGCGCAATTAGGGATAGGTAATAAATGATGCTCTTGCCAGAAGTGGCCAGTTTCTGACACATGGTCTTATAACACCACTCACTCATTCAGCAGCCTGACTTTTACAACAGCCTTACAACAACATTGACTCACCCATCATCATGATGCACGACATTCTCAGGTCCAACTAAAAACAACAGATTCTTCAATAATGTAATTAAATGATTCTTGACCATCGGTCAAGCAACTTCCCCTAACGGCGTCACCGCCAACACTGAAGTAATGTTCTGGGGACTCCAGGGAAATGGTGAAGAAATAGCAATCGTACTGAGTGCAAAGCAGGGAAAACACTTGTGAACCTTCTACTACCATACATCTAGGGTAACTTCTTCCAGGTGTTCACACCAACAGGATATTCTGGTCCCACAATTGGTGCCTCCCACCACAAGTTTCCCTGCAGCATGGAATGGATTCAATGGGAAATCCCATCAATAACGGCAGCTGGTAATCTATGCAGTATGCCTACATAGATACATGAATCAGCAAGAAGTGGCATTTGGAGTTTAATGTGGAGAAACATGAGGTTATTCACTTCAATCATAAGAACAGAAAAACAGAATACTGTTTGAAAAGTGCAATATTTGTAAATGTTGTGTGCTTGGTGTACTGATATAAAGAACACAAAACTAGCTTGCAGCTACAGGAAGCAATTAAGAAAGCAAATGAGATGTTCGCCTTTAATGCTAGGGGATTAGAGTGCAAAAATTAAGAAGCTTTGCTCCAATTGTGCAGGACGTGATGTTATGATTCGCGTTGTGAAACTAAACCAAATAATATGCCTGCAGAGAAACATGTTGATATCTCACGGTAGCCTCTTTGCATCCTCCTTACAGCTTGCAGCCCCACTAAGGTGCATATCCATTAAACTTTGATACACTACTCAATGTCTCTGCATCTAAGTTACTAATATAGATTGTGAATAGCTAAGAATGAAGCTCTGATCTTGCAGCACTCCACTAATTACAGCTGACTAAGTTTAAAATGCCCCTTAAAAATACTCTGTTTCCTGTCCATTGACCAATTTCCCCCAATTCCTTTAGCCCTCATCTTCCATATTAACCTTGTGCACAACATCCTTTTGAATGCTTTTTTGGAAATCCAAGTACACTACATCCACTAGTTCTCCCTTTCTACCATATTAGTTATATCTGTCAAACAATCGCTTTTGTAAAATGACACTGACTTTGTCTGATCATACAGTCAGATTTCCAAGTGCATTGATAAGACTTCCTTAATTAGAGATTACAGCATATTCCCAATGATCAAGGTGATGCTAACTGGCCTGTATTTCCCCATTTTTCCTCTCCCTCCTTTCTTGAATAGCAGCATTACATTTGTTAAGTTCCAATCTGCTAGGACTATTATAGAATCTGGAGAATTGGGAAATCACAACCAGTGTATCCACTACTACTGCAACTGTTGCTTTTAGAACCCTGGGATGTTGGCTGCCAGATCCTGAGGATTTTTCAGATTTTAGCCCCTTAAGTATCTCCAGTACTATTTCCTTGCTGATATTCAGTACCTTAATTTCCTCTTGTTTGCCTTGAGATTACCCTCCAGTTCAGATATATAACTTGTGCCTTTTATTTTGCACTCAGACACAAAATGTTTCTTCAATGTCTCATTTCCAAGCTCCCTGTTGTTCTATTCCTATAGCCAGTTGAAGGAAGAATCCAAAGCCAATCTTGGGACAGATTTTTTTTACAAACTGAAACATTGCAGCTATATAACACCTGCTTCCACTCCACCCTTATGATAGTAAGTGGCTCTTTATACACAAGCCATAAGACTATAAGACATAGGAGCAGAATTTTAAGCCATGCGACCACTTGTTCAAGTAACCGCACAATCAAATGCCCTCCATCTGTATTTAGTTAACTTCAATTGATAAATTAACACTTGCTCCAGTACTCATTACATTTCAAATAAAAATTTGACTGCAATACAAACACTACATCACATATAGACACCTAATACATTCTATTCATTTTTGCAAACTTGAGAATCAGGCCATCCATTTTCCCCACAAAAGTTGAAGTGGGGCAATAGGTGGCAGTCAGCAGGTGATTTCCTTGCTTATGGTTGACTTGATACCATGGGAGCTCATGGGGTCCAGAGTCAATGTTGAAAACTCCAGAACCAACTTCCTCCTCACTGGATAACTGTACTATCACCTCTAGTTAGAACTGTTATGAAGAAGGGCCAGCAACCTGAAATGTCAACTGTTTTTCTCTCCAAAGATGCTGTCTGACCTCCATTCTCCATATTCTTTTGCGATATTGGCCCAGGACTCTGAATTACTTGTTCAGTAACATTACTACTATTATTCCTACAATATATGCTCATGAATATTCTTGACTACATAACGTATTATGCTGAAAACTCATTCTATATTTAATCATCAGCTGATAAATGAAGATCTCAATTCCACTATTAAATGTTAAGTAGGTTGTGGCTTATGAATTGATTTATTTGCATCAGCTGTTCAAACCTAAGTTATTAATAATTTGCATACTTGCATCCTTGACTGTGCATCAGTCCTCTCTGGATGTCAAAGCCTTCATTCAATATTTGTTCAAATGAAGCTGTGACTAATAAGCTCACCAATTGACCTTTGGTTATCTTTCTTGAAATGTGTTTAATTGTATAATACTACTGAATTAAGACAATACAATTTTGATGTTTTACATATGAATGAAGGGGCAGAGTAACTACATGACCAAGAGAAGTGATAGTAGAATATAAATTCAATAAACACATTTTCAATATTTACATATGAAAGATAAAAATTAGATTTTTGTCACCCGTTCCACTACCTACCAATTTCTGATTCCGTTGATAAATCCTTTTATATACTACTAAGGGAAGTAGAAATAGATTTAGGAGACGAGGAATTAGCAACTAAGATTTGCTTTATGGATTGCTGTTCCAAGCTTGGTCAGCAATCAATGAACAATACAAACTAACGTTTATTTGTTTAAATAAAGTAAAGTTTACATTTAAAGGCTTCAAGCTGAATTGTGTAATGTTTTGATCAGCTACCTTTTGGACCATCACAAAGTGAGGGAAACGCTTATGTCCTCGCAGCTGTGCAGCGAAGCATGTCAAGAATTAAGTTTTCTGAAATATTGAATGGAAACTTTATAATATTATATAACATGTTAAACAGAGAAGATCAATCTAAAAACACTATTTCACAGAAGTATACATCATTAGGCCAAAGGTTAAGGTCGGGTCCTGGGGGAAGATTATGGATCAGGAAGGAATGTAGTAGTGATTGGGGACAGTGGGGTGAAGGGTATTGACACTGTCCTTTGTCACAATGACAAAGTGCACAGAAGGGTGTGTTGTCTGCCTGGTGCTCAGGTCCGGGATGTCGCATCTGGGCTGCAGAGGAACCTGGAGTGGAAGGGTGAGAATCTGGTCGTTGTGGTACATGTGGGTGCCAACGACGTAGGCAAAATGCGAACTGAGGATCTGGGGAGGGAGTATGAGAAGCTGGGAATGGAATTAAAAAGTAGAACCGACAAGGTGGTTATCTCTGGACTACTGCCTGAACTGAGTGCAGACGGGCGTAGGGTTGATAGAGCATGAGTCGCAAAAACCCAGCTTGCAGGTGCAGCAGGTGGTCAGGAAGGCGAATGGGATGCTGGCCTTCATAGCGAGGGGGATTGAATATAAAAGTAGGGAGGTCTTGCTGCAGCTGTATAGGGCATTGGTGAGGCCGCAGCTGGAGTACTGTGTGCAGTTTTGGGCGCCGTACTTACGCAAGGATATTTTGGCCTTGGAGGGAGTGCAGAGGAGGTTTACTAGGCTGATGCCGGAGTTGAGGGGGTTGAGCTATGAGGAGAGGCTGAATAAACTAGGCTTGTACTCGTTAGAGTTTAGAAGAATGAGGGGAGATCTCATTGAGACGTATAAGATGATGAATGGGATGGATAGGATAGAGGTGGAGAGACTCTTCCCGCTCAGAAAGGACAGTAGGACTAGGGGGCACAGCCTCAAGATAAAGGGGGGGCGGTTTAGAACGGAGTTGAGGAAGAATTTCTTCACTCAAAGGGTGGTGAATCTCTGGAATTCTCTGCCCGTTGAAGTGGTGGAGGCTACCTCGCTAAATATTTTTAAGTCACGGGTTGATGGGTTTTTGATAAAAGAGGGGATTAAGGGTTATGGGGAGAGGGTGGGAATGTGGAACTGAGCCACGACAGATCAGCCATGATCTTATTGAATAGCGGGGCAGGCTCGAAGGGCTAGATGGCCTACTCCTGCTCCTATTTCTTATGTTCTTATGTTTTAGTAGGGTTAAGGGCCAGCCTTTGTGGGGTGGGAAACAGGTCAGGTCGAGCCTTGGGGCAAACCCTACTTGTGACCTTCTAAAGGGGGTTCCCCAGTGCACCTTTGATGTACTCCCCCAAAAAGCTAACTTGGAGCTCAGATATTATGGCCAAGTATAATTAAAAGCTTTTCTCAAGAGGTAAGCCAAGTATGGTCAAAAGACTTGCCTCAGCTGGCATTTTCTAACCAAAGCATAGTCAGCATGTACCCATGTGAAATTGCGCACAACATACCATTTCAGTAAATTCACCAAGAGGAAAATATGCTTTTGGAGATTCATCTTTGGACCTCATTTTCAGAATGGTATGTCAATTTTGTAATTAAGAATAACCTTTAGATAAGTAATCTCTTCATGTTTATAGATATATTCAACCTCTCCAAGTTTTCATATCCTACAGGAAAGTAGAAATGCATTTTAGGAAATTTATTCATAAATGCACACATTTTCCAGAAAACCTTAATGAAGTCACTCTTTGAATTCACCCAGCTGCTCCTACAAAGCAGTAACTTTAGTCTGCAGTGTACGACAATTTGTTTCAGTTTGTTTAAAAGATGACAAAGGTTTTGACAAACATGATGAAATCTTTTTTGCATTGAATGCCTTGTGTATTACAACATACTCTCCATAATGCTGCCTTTGGTACAATATTAAAATGAGTGATGTACAATATTGAGTGGGCATTATTGTGTGGGTTCTCTATTTCTGAGCACACAAGGCAAAAGGAAAACGTCAACAATATCTGGCACAGGGAACAGGTCCTCACTAGGGCACAGAAATAATTAAAAAGTGATTCATGAATGTGCACAATTACGTGGAACTCCTAATTAACCCTTGGTACCTCTCCCTTGTGCAGTATCCCATATTCTAGTCAAAAGGCTGGATCTGCCATGAAGCAGCAATCACCATCAGATTGCCACTCAGCTCCCATTTTCCTAGTGGATTGGATGAGAGCTCCACATTTCTCGCTCAGACTTCTGACCCAGCCCTGCTGAAAAGTGTGAAGTATAGCAGCTCCAAGGGACCTTCAGTGCAGTGCAGGATCATTGAGGGAAATGAAACCATGCCCTTTTATATGGCATTAGCTACTGTAAACTGTTAAATATAGATGTCCCAGCTACTTTATCAGAGTATCGGAGGGCTCCAGACGCAGGGCAATTTGCTCTACAGAAGTTGAAACTTCCCAGGCAATTCCTGTGCAGTCCTTGCTTGGGGATCTCTGGGAGTAGGATGGGGTGAGCCCCCAGCACACCTTCTTGGGTAGCTCCAAGCTGTGACCCTCCAGTTAATGGAAAATCTGGGCCAAAATGTATTAAAGTTTATTGTCATTCTTACTTAGATGTCAAAGGCACCTCAGAGGCAGCACAAGTATCTCCAAGTCAAAAGTTCTACAGTAAACAATTTACCATTTTGATTTGGTTTACTATTGCCACATATATTGGTATACGGTGAAAAGTATTGTTTCTTGTGTGCTATACAAAGCATATCATTTGTAGAGTACTTAGGGGAGAAGGAAAGGAGAGGGTGCAGAATATAGTGTTACAGTTATAGCTATAGCGTAGAGAAAGATCAACTTAGTGCAAGGTAGGACCGTTCAAAAGTCTGATGGCAGCAGGGAAGAAGCTGTTCTTGAGTTGGTTGATACGTGATCTCAGATGTTTGTATCGCTTTCCCAACGGAAGAAGGTGGAAAAGAGAATGTCCAGGGTGTGTGGGGTCCTTGATTATGCTGGCTGCTTTCCAAGGAAACAGGAAGTATAGACGGAGTCAATGGATGGGAGGCTGGTTTGCGTGACAGACTGGGCTACATTCACAAGCCTTTGTAGTTTCTTGCGGTCATGGTTGAAGCAGAAGCCATACCAAGTTGTGATACATTTGGCAAGGATGCTTTCTATGGTGCATCTGTAAAAACTGAAGTGTGTAGTAATGGATATACCAGATTTCCTGGCCTCCTGAGAAAGTAGCAGTAGTGGGCTTTCTTAACTACAACATCAGCATGGAGGGGCCAGGACAGGTTGTTGGTGATCTGGACACCTAGAAACTTGAAGCTCTTGGCATTTCCACTTCATCCCTCTTGATAAAGAGGGGGACATGTCCTCTAATACGCTTCCTGAAGTCGATGACTATCTCCTTTTTACTGACATTAAGGGAGAGATTATTGTCATTGCACCTCTCTCATACATCTTATGCAACCTAGACAGGGGGGGGGGGGGCGGGGGGGTGGAGTGCATAAATGAGTGAGGTATCCCCCAATGCAATAACTATATATTCTTATAAACAATTAGAACATTAGGAGATCAGCGCATGCACAATGGTGCTCTCTAGCTGTCATCAGCCAGTGTCCTGGTGAGAATAGACTCCATCCACTCCTCCTACTGGCTTGAATCACAATTTACCTCCTTTTTTACACTAAATGGCATAAGATCATGTTGAAGAGCTTGCCCAAAAAACGGCATGATTCTCTCCCATTTTGTTTGGCACTTAGAATTTTTTTGGTAAGATCGTCCCTGATCTCTTTGTCATTTATGAAACTTTGTTGTACAATCAAAACAATCTGCTCTGTAAGATTAGCAATGCGATCATTAACTTACCAAAGAGAATAACAGATACATAGGATTGAATTGGTGTCATTTTTAAGAGATTCATAACAAAGCTCAAACCAGAAAAGCAACACTCATGCTGTTCCTGAAACTCCCTTTCTACAACTAGGTATACCTAATTCATGTGGACTTCAGCTGTTCAAGATGATGGCTCATCAACACCTTTTCAAGGGAAAATAGGAATGGGCAACAAAACCTGGCCTTGCAGTGGCACCAAAATTCCATTAAAGAATGTAGTAAAATTTCATTTCAGAATTAATTTATATTAAATTTGAAAACTACATCAGCACTGTGAAAGTTGTAGCACTACAAAATATAAAATTATTATCCAGCAATACTAAACATAAATAACTCGTGGCACAGATATTTATCACATGACATTGTAACATATTATTTGCTTATAATGACCAAACTTGCATCATGTTACAAGTCTGTATCACAGAAATGTCAATGAAGGAACAGGGCCAGGCAAGTCCCAGTGCTCATACTCATATTACCATTAAATAAATGTAAAGGCTATAACATGCTCAAATTAGATTAAAAAGTATTCAAGTTTCATTGTAAGGATATATGCCATCATCTAAATCAATCTATTGCCCCCTGGCAGAACTGATATAAATGGGTCAGTGGATATAATCCATTTGTTTTAAGTTATGAGGTGAAACAACTAGCCTTGGCACACATATTGCAGAGAAACAAAGTGAATTCGGCATGGCTCCTGTTCCTGATCATTTGCCAGATATCAACTGTCAAGAGGTGTGCTTGTATGAATATATGAAGAAGATAGAATTTTCAAATAGTTGATCACAGACCGTAAAGAGTGCTACATGAATAATGACCATTTATGCCAGGAATCCGCGTTTGATTCTGACCTTGGGTGACTGCCTGTGTGAAGTTTGAATGCTCTTCTCGTGTTTATGTAGATTTCCTCTGAGTGTTCTGGTTTCCTCTTACAGTCCAAAAGATGCGCAGGTTAGGTGGATTGGCCATGCTTAATTGTCTTTGGTATCCAAAAGATGCAAAGGTTAAGTTGATTAGCTATGGTAAATGCGCGGTGTCACGTGGATAAGGTGGATGGGCTGAGCCTGGGTAAGATGCCCTTCGGAGAGCTGGTACAATCTCGATGGGCTGAATGGTCTCCTTCTGCAACATAAAGATTCTATGCTTCTATCTTAACAGAATCCATGTTGGTTGAAGTCAAAACTAAGACACAGAGTATGCCCTTGCTGACAAAGTTTTTTGACTTCGTGTCAAAACTTCTCAGTCATCCAGTCTCCCAGTTATCCCTTATTTAAGGTTTATTTATTAATGTCACAAGTAAGCTTACATTAATAATGCAATGAAGTTACTGTGAAAATCTCCTAGTCACTACACTCTGGCGCCTTTTCAGGTATACCGAGGGAGAATTTAGCATGGCCAATGCACCTAATCAGCACATCTTTCAGACTGTGGAAGGAAACTGCAGCATCCATAGGAAACTCATGCAGACACTGGGAGAACATGCAGGCTCCGCACAGACAGTGATTCAAGCTGGGAATCGAACCCCCTGTGAAGCAGCAGTGTTAACCACTTGCCATCTATTTATGTGTTTCCTTAATTTAATTGGCATGAACAAACCATAATAAAGTGCTAGACATTGTGATCAATACTTATAAATCATAACAATGTAATTGACATTAACAATTTAGACAAGGCATTTACCAAACATCAAGATTTTAGCTCAAAGTCAAAGCTATCAAAAGAAATCAATGTCAGAAAAAGTTGGCAAAAAAAATTACAAAAATTAGAAGTTGTGCAAAAATAGTTATTTTTATCATACTTATCAAGGAACAAATTCTATACTAAAGTAAAAATACTGCGCATGCTGGAAATCTGCCTCATGCTGGGTGACAGTTTGGCCAACACCTCTGTTCAGCCTGAGCATGCTGCCGAGCATCTGGTTGCCTTTTGTTTTAATTCCTTATCTTGCTCTTATGCTGACTTTTCTATCTTGGTCTTCTGCAATGTGTTGAAGCTCAACAGAACACAAGGAAGAGTACTTCATTGTTCCATTGGACACATTACAGTCTTCCAATCTCAACGTGAGTTTAACCAATTTTAGATGTAACCTCTGCCCTATTCAATTTTCTTTTCAGGTTTCGATTTTACTTTGTTTTTGCTTTTGTACATATCTGTTTATCATTCTGTCAATCATCCTCCTCTGCACAGATCTTTTGTTTCTTTAATTATCCCATTACCATTCCATTTGACCTTGCATCACAACCCTTTCATCAATTAATTGCTTGTCTTCCAATCTATCATTGAGTTTCCTCTCCCCTTTTTACTTGGTCAAAACTGTTATATCTCTCATTGAAATGAAAGGCTATTGTTTCGAAACGTCAACTCTTGTTTCTCTCTCCACAAGTGTTGCTTGACCACTGAGTATTTCTAGCATTTTCTGTTTTTATTACAATATCCCATGACTTGGATTGAAGGGGTCATAAAACATCTTCAGAGTTGGGGCAGAGAAAACAATTTTATTAGCCCTGAAAATTTAAGGATCCACTTACATCCTTCAGGAGAATAGAATGAAGTGCTAAAATTAATTGAACATTAACCAAGCTTATGAACAACATTTGTAGAATTATGGTCAAAATGTGTTCTTGAATAACTTGATCTTTGCATTCTGTGAATTAAACTTTCTTCTTATGATTTTTCCTCATTTTAAAATTCCCTTTCTGTAAGTTCATCTCACAGATTTCCCAGAAATACTGCTGTGCATTCAAGATGTGGACTGAAAACAGCAAAAAGGTCTCAGCCAATGCGTAATCAATGCAGGCCACATTGGTAAATCAGTACACAGGAGGAAACTTTCCTCAATGACCAAACAGCTTTAGAATTTTTTCTGAAATTTTGCTGTTATCCCTTGATACTAAGAGAGGCTGTTTTGCCTAGTACAAATGTATGGTTTACTTCCAAGTATAATTTAAGTCAGATGTCCAATTTTAAACAGCTGACGGTCTTCATTCCCACAATCATACAGTGATGCTGCTTTTTCCATCATTTAATTTTTCAAAAGTACTATGTTGTTTGCCAAGAACCAATGCTTTGCAAGCTGGTAGGATTTATAGTGGAAGTGCCACAGGAAAAACAGCAAACCAAATGAACCATCCAATAACAAATCAAACACTTTAGCATTTCATGATCAATAGCTATCCCCACCCCCCACCCCGATTAAGGTAATAGAGAATTTCAAGCTGGTCAGTTCGAGGAGAAAGCTAATGGTTACACCTTCTTCTGGTAAGGTAAACCAGAAGGAGACTGCCACCTCCACAAGGTTGGTTTGGCCATTAAAAACAACTTAGTTGGATGTTCCAGAGACCCGTTATGGGATAAATGTACATCTCATGACGCTTCAGCTCACCCTGGCCTAGAACCAGTGCACTACAATCTCAGTGTATATGCCCCAACACTGAAAGCTACAGAGGAATCCAAGGAGGAATTTTACTCTAGGCTTAAACAATCCTTGTCCTGCCCCAATGAGCAACAAGCTGATCCTCCTTGCTGACTTCGACACCAGAGCTGGAAATGACACAGACCTGTGGGAGATGGGATAGGGAAATCCAATGGTACCCCACCCCTGAACACAGTCTTATCACAAACACTACCATGTTCTGTCAAAAGTGACAAATACAAATTCTCATGGCAACACTCCTCCTGACAGGGCAGTTTAACATCTCACAGGGAGGTCAGAATAACATCTAATAGCAAGCCAGCTACCAGCAGAGGTCCAATGTAAAGTCTTACAGCTAAGTTAATGCAGATACCTTCATAAAGTTTACCTATCATCACTGAATCAAGCAAAGAGGCTTCTCAGCCTGGATCATTCTCCTGGCATTGTGTGGTAATTATAGCTGATGTGGCTTATAGATTTGTTGAAGGAGGATGTTATTTGGGGAATGGGCAAGTTTTACTGAATTCAAGCGATCAGGGATATGTTTGGAACAAGGGGTGATTTCGAGATAAAACTAAGTGTATTACTCTGGTGTTTGTGTGTTTGGGAGAATTATAGTGCTGCTTCTGTGTTTTTGTCTTTTCTTTCATTTAACAAATAGACTTTAGTAATTGATACACCACAACTGGGTTGCTGATTCTTATGAGTGGTTTCACATGATTTCTCACACCACAATAAATTGCTGGTGTCTCACATTGAGGTGTTCTCGCAGGTAATATCAAGTGGTTCTTGACATTGATGATTGCTGGACAGCCCACTGTCCAATTTGCTCTGTGATCAACATCAATGTAGTCCCAAAGGAACGACAGCAACAGAAACAATGCAGGAACATCAACGCTGAGGTACTCAAAAAACCTGATAGAGTCCTATTCAGCCAGTGCCTCACTGCCAACCTGGTGACTGCCAGTAACCCACAGATGCAGAGCGTTCACAGCACCTGGTCTGCCCTCAAAGCATCCATAATGAGCACCTGTGAAGAGGTGCTTGGTCACTTAATCAGGAAAGATTGGTTTGATAAGAATCACAAACAGAACCAGGAACTAATAAGCTGTAAGCACAAGGCTTTTCTGAACCTGAAACAGCAACCCATCTCAATAGCAAGAAAGCAGTTCTGCAGATGGCTAAAGGCCGAGGTCCAGCAAAAAACCGTGACCTAAAGAACACATGGTGGCTGAAGAAAGCACAGGAAATCCAGCAATTAGCCAACAACCATGATGCACATGGTTTCTCTAGCACTATCAAGGCAACCTACGGTCCAAGCATGCAAGGTCTCATCTCACTGCTGACCAAGAATGGAGAGGTCTTCTACCAATCTCCCCCGGTTATCAAAATTCACAATGAGGTCTTGGACAACGTAGACCACTTTCCATCCTGTCAAAAAGGACAGACATGGACAACAAGGTTCACATGGCATCTACACGTCTCCAGCTGCCGGAAATTGGTGTGGAGTTGTTTAAAATATTTTAAGTCAAATTTAATTACCATTAGCGGGCCCAGTACTGAAGTCTCCAAGCCTGCTAGCCTCCCCCTCCCCACGCCAGGAGTGTTTCACTCCAGCTGAGCTTACAACAGCTTTCCACTAATGGGCAGCTGGCAGCCTGACCCCATTGGACTGAAGGTTGCCCAGGAGGTCAGGAGTAAGGGGGTGCCCCCTGGGCACTGCCAGCCTGGCCACCAGCACTGCCCAAGGGGGCAAAGTGGCAATGCAAAGGGGGCACCTTGGCAGTGCAAAGGGGGCAGGCAAAATCTGTGGCTGCCACTCTGCATTCAGGATCAGTGATACAGGAAGGGTGGACAGCAATCAGAGCTGTCAGGTTTGGGGGGGGCAGGGTCAGTAGGGACATTGGCACTGCCAGGATTTGGCACTTTTTGGGAGAATACCAGCCTAGATTTGGTACCAAGCTCATGGTCTAAAGAGCAGTCATGATAGCTGCCCTCTAAATGGCACTGAGATATGGCCTATGTACAGCAGGCACCTCAAAACCCTGGAAAGGTACCATCAGTGGTGCCTTCACATGATCTACAACATGATTAGCAGCTTAGGCGCACCAATATCTCAAGCATCGAAGATTTGATCAGCTCTACTGGGTGAGCCATATTGTCCGCATGCTCGACACAAGACCCTGAAACAAGCCCTCTAAGCAAAGCTTCAACATTGCAAATAAGCCCCCAGGAGGGCAGAGATCACACTCAAAGCCTCCTGAAATGCAACATCGCCACTGACACCTGGAAATCCCTGGCCCCACACTGCCCAAACTGGATGAAAAGCATCCAGGAAGAAGCTGAACACTTCAAGTTTTATCACCATGAGTAAGGTGATGCCAAGCATCGACAGTGAAAGGAGTGTGTGGCAACCTAGGCATCCCACCCACCCGCTCCTACAACAATTGTCTGTCCCACCTGTGACAAAGATGTATTGAAATCCTCAATCACCTGAGAATTCGTTTTTAACATAGAAGCAATTGACCCTCAAATCCGAGGAACTGTCTAAGAAAAAGAAACATTTCACAGACAATGAAGGCACCAGAATTTATATATATTACACATGGCTCAGGCAGTTGAATTCAGAAAATATAGCAAAATTCAAATTCAGAATGTTGAGACCAAGAAGATTGAAAATTGAAATCTTGAAACTTATGCCAAGAAATTAGAAAAATAACCAAACAAATCATCATGTTATGAAGTAAAACATTTAATTTGTGTGGGAAAGAGAAAAAAGTAGTGAAGGACACTAAGAAATTTTAACTGCAGAAGTGTTTTCCATGAGTAAGCTTGTTTCCCACCTTCCAGTCATCAGTGCCTGACCAACCACACCTCTCTAACTTCTGACTGTCACCTATTAATTTGTTTCAGGTCGTTGACTTTAAATTTGCCTTTGACTTCTGCTCAGAGGCTTCCTCCTTTGGCCCAGTGATATAGATCACTGAACTGGTAATGCTCTGGGGTCACTGGTTTGATGGTTTCAATAAAAAGAATCAACTCCTGCTCAGATAATTCAGGCTACCTTTCCAGCTTCAAATCATCCTAGCTTCAAGCTTTCAGCCCTGCAAGGTATTGTCTGGATGCTTAGCTGACTATCATCTCTCGCTCTCTCTCTACCTTTAAATAGGCTCTGCTTATGACTTCTTGGCAAACTTTTCCTTGGACTTTTCTATCTCCCCTTAACAGCTAAGGGCAGAATCTTAAAATAAATGGCAAAGTGTCAGGTTCTGACTGAACCAGTGTGATTCTCTCCAGAGAAACAGACAGATTTTCTCTCCAGATCTTCTGGCATTTGTCCATAAAAAAAAAACAGGTGGCCGTGTTTCTCAACATGATGATGAGGGGGAAACCTAAATACGCCAGGAAAGCTCAGCTGCACAGAGATCAGGGTGCCATTTTTAAAGGGCACTCCAATCAGATTAAATATAACTCTTCCCCATCCCACCCTCCCTACCCCACCATGATCAGAGTCAGCATCTCTTTTTTTCCTCCCACTTCCTGACAATGTCCATGTTGATCAAAACATCAGTCAATGAGTAGACTTTTAAAATACTATTTTGGCCGTGAAGAACTTCTGAAGATGTGGAAAGTATTAACAAAAAGGGAAGCACTTTCCACTTTCTTTTTCTCATTTCATATCATTAAAAAAAATTCCCACAACCTACTCCAGTCCCTTATTGCCACTTACTCTCTCATTTCTCCAAGACCATTTCACCATCAGGCCCCTGAATTCAAGCTCCTAAAACAATCCCTTGTTATCACTTTTCTTTCAAAACTTTACCAAAGACATTTCTCTTTAGCTGCACTCCAAGAATCAGAAACCAAAGTTGTTAGGCAGTTGTTAATTAAAAATCTATCCAATTTGCTCTCTTCTACATTCGTAACCAGTAGCGTTTTTGCAACCAAGTGTAAAATTTCACTCACCTCTCTGCCTGCATCTCAGTGAGAAGGAACATGTAATTCCCAATCAAGTTTCATGATACAGCATACGAAATACCCAGGTCAAGTGAAGAAAATTAATGGGATGAAAATGCCTTATGAAGTTAGGTTGAGGGAGCTGGGACTCTTTTCCCTGGAGAGACAAAGGTTGAGAGGCGACCTGATAGAAGTTTACAAAATGTTGAGCGGAATAGATAGGGTGGACTCTATTTCCCCGGGTTGAAATGGTTGCTACGAGAGGACACAGATTTAAGGTGCAGGGAGGGAAGTTCAGAAGTGATGTTAGGGGTAAGTTTTTCACTCAGAGGGTGGTGAGTGAATGGAATCGGCTGCCGTCAGTGGTGGTGGAGGCGAACTCGCTGGGGTCTTTTAAAAGACTTCTGGATGAGTATATGGGGTTTAATGAGATTAAGGGTTATAGATAGGTCTGTAGGTTGGTAGGTGTTGATGTGATCGGCGCAACTCGTGGGCCGAAGGGCCTGTTTGTGCTGTAGTGTTCTATGTTCTAAAAGGAATAACAGTTCAGCTGACCTTGCTTACTTGTAAAATACTGCAGGTAAGAAGGGCTGGGTCTGTTTGGTTAAATTGCAGTAAATATTCAATTTACTTTGAACATTCACCACTTATATTCTTACAACAAAATTTAGGATCCATACTTAGAACCAAACGTTGTTTTGCTCAGAACTCAATTTTGTTTCAAAATATGACACAATACGGTTTCAAATAGCTGCACTCAGGATTCCAGGTTAAACAGTCACTGAAATTTCATAAACCAGCACATGTATGACAACTCAATTCATGAATTCATGCACCCAGTGCAAACCTCAATCCAATTACAGTTAAGGTAGAGTTGAATTGGAATCATGTTCTATCTTGTCAACAATTTCTTTGAAAGACAGTTATGTGTTTCAGAACCAGACAGCAAACAAGTTTGAGCAAAGTACACTATATGGAAGTACACAGAACATACAGCCATTCAGCCCAACCAGCCCAGTCCAGCATTATGCAAACCATTTACTGAAGGATATTTTTAATAAGATTTCTATTACACCTGCAATATAGATAGTTTAAGCTGAAAGCGGCATAGCTAGAACAAGTTTAATATTATTGCACTCTAGGTTGGCTACCCGCTGACAACTATTTCATTCATTTTTTGCTGCTGCATTACTTTTCTAATGTATACTTCTTTTGACACATCTTCCATCAGTTACCTCGTTCATTCTCAACGCGACCTATTTCTGCCGCTTTTTGCTTTTCATTCCAATTTTCAATCTCATGAAATTTGATTGTTTTCTCAATCCAATCAAATTAGTTTCATCCAGAGTTTTCATGATAGTGATCTCCAATTGCAGTATTCATGATATCAAAATGCCAACCATTTTACCAGCTTTCAAAGGATAATACTCAAGTCTTTTAAATGTCAGAAGTTTAAAAAATATGTAAAACAAAAAGAACAGACTAGTTTTAGCAACCAGTGGAAATCTTTTCCAATTATAGTTGTAAAAATCTGTCTGGTATTAAATAAAACAATGCATTTGTGATAACACTGCAGCCATACTATCATTGGGAGTTTTTCAGTCCCAGGCTGCTCAGTCACATTTTCCAAAAGCAATACCTACATTTTAACTGAGAGGAAACCATTTACAACATGGACTTTGTCTAATACTGAGTTAGAGTGCCTTTGTTACATTACTGACATAAATTGTGACTGGCAGATAAACCACCACTTCAGCAAATATGAATTTTAGAATTATCTAGTAATGACAGAGCTACTCTTCAGTGTGTGATATCACTGGTGACAGTTGCCTGATGTTAGAATGTACAGGTGCCCCTATTGAAAACATATCCTGATTTAAAAATAACACTGACAGAATTCAGAATTGAGGACCATGATTTAACATAAGCATGTAACCACATACCAGATCAGTGGAGTGTAAACTCATCTCAAGTCCCATTTACCCAACATCCTTTTACTCATTCTGACTTACATTGGCTCCCAGTCCTGCCAAGTCTCCAAGTTAAAATTCTTAAACTTGTGTGCGAAGGCCTTGCCCCATCCAATCTCAGAAACAATCAACAATTTACAACTCTGAAATCATTGTGGTCTTCCAATTCTGGTCTCTTTCTCATCCCAGATTTTACTGCCTCTTTCCTTTGCTGACCATATCTTTACTGAAGATAGTTGCTCTGAATTTCCCCCCCTAAACCTCACTGCCCTTCCAATTCTCTCTTTCCTTTGTGGCTTGATGTCAAATTTTGTTCGCTAACCGTCCTTTGAAGTGTCTACCAACATTTTACTACATTGAAAGGGTTTACCAATGCAAGCTTTATTGTTGCTACAGTCCTTAATAATACTGGTGAAGAAAACAATGTGTCAATGTAAAAGCAGTTTTTTAAAGGAGAACTTTACGGCAAAACAAGATTACTCCACAGAACACACACACAAAATGCAGGAAGCCTTTTGCAAAATATTTCCAGTTATATCAGGTTATATTTCACATATAAAATTGAGAGAGTTTTTTTAAAAGCAGAGGTACGAAATGATTTCATAGCTATAATTTTAAATTATAATTTCTGAGGTGTCAAAACAATGATTACAAACTGTTTTAGTTTTATTTTTTCTGAATTATAGTCTTAGGTTAAAAACAGTTTGAAAAGCTATTAGTACAAACACCTCAATATGCATATATTGGAAACACCAAGAATATTTTTTTAAATAAAAAAGATTAAAACCACAATAATTCAGTTACGACTAGTTTAATTTTTTTTCTATTTGAACGCCAATTTATTACATATGTAAATTATGCATTCTACCAGAGATATAGCAATCTGTCATGTATTTGATTTAGAAATACTAAATTTTCATGTTGCAGTTTCTATTTTAGGCAAAAAAGCACTTCAGATGCCTTTGCATGGCCTATGCTGTCCTCATGACATTGATTTTCTGCCAAAAGTAACTGGACAGTCATTGAGAATAGGAATCCTGGTTTAGTTTTTCTCCCCATCCTCTCAGTAGCACCAAGACCAATTGTAGTAGTTGAACTATGATCAACATACAGTTGAAGCTTGAACCAAGGAATTTCCAGTTCTGCATCAGTTAGTATTACTGCAACTATTTGCCTGGAAAAATAGAGCTGCAAAACCAACCTGACAATGGACTTTTGAGGCATCAGCATTTCAGAGACAATATTGTTCAGTTAGGGTGTGAGCGATTATGGCTAGCTTCTGGAATAACCAAGGTGTTTTCATAGTTGCTAACTTTGGTGTATTCAAATAGTTTGATCCTATCTATATTGTTTTAACACTTCAGTTTCCAGAAGCACTATCTTTTTCCAATTGGAGGATTAAACTTTACATTAATCCTTAATAGTTCAGCTCACTTTATAATACATTTACAGTACATCTTTTCAGGTGATCAATACAATGGTTTGTAGCTTTTTAAGAATAAAATTAATAGCAGCAATGTCCCCCTTAGATTGGAAATGTTTTTGGTACGCTTCAGTAACACTGTCAATTTTCTATAAATAAAAAAAAATGCTCACCTTGTCTTGGTTTTCATTGTTATTGTAACAAAGATTCCCAATCAGATGGATTAAATGAGCTTTAAAACCAACAGCAGGATGGGTACTGTGACGAGTAAATGATAAAGATTGAGATGTACTGAAGATATTTCTGCTTTGTTTTCCAGCAAGGTGGGTTTGATACAAAAGTTCTGAAATAGAATGTGATATTCAAGAAAAAGTATAAATTAATATACCTAACACCTTTGCACTAATATGATCCATCTTAAATATGGAACAGGCCCTTCAGCCTCGCAAGCCTGTGCTGATCACATTGTTCTATCTAGACCAACCAACTGTATCCTTCTAGGCCCTGTCTGCTCACGCCTATCCAGATAAGTCCTAAATATTGCTGGCGCCTCCTTTGTGGCCAGAGAGGAATTAAAAATTTGGGTCAGAGCCCCTGCAATCTCCTCCGACAGTGGCCTAGGGCACAATTCATTCGGTCCTGGAGATTTACCAACTTTTAAGGCTGCCAACACTTCCAATACCTTGTCCTTCCGTCAATTTGCTTAAGAGCTCAGTTTCTCCCTGAATTCTGTACCATTGCTCTAATTCTCTTGGATGAAGATGGGTGTAAAATACTCATTCAATACTCTACCTATGTCATCTGACTCCACCCACAAATTGCCCCCTTGGTCCCTAATGGGCCCTACTCTTTTCCTGATTATCCCTCTTCCATTGATATACTTATCTTGGGATTTTCCCTATTTTTACCAGCCAGAGGTCTCATATCCCTTCTTTGCTTTGTTACATACTTGTTCAGTTTCATTATTGAGACAAGGCCAAGCAGTGCTTCCTTCCTTATTAGATCAGCAATATACTGTTTGAAAAACTAATCCTGAATTAAATGCAAAAAATCTTCTCATCCTTCATGCAAATATTTTGCCCGATTTCACAAGGAAGTTGAGGCAAGTGGAACTCCCCCAGCGTTGTTGCCGTTTTTATCCCACAAGCAACATCATGAAAGCATCATGGTCATCATCCCTTTACTGTTTATGGAAGCTTGCTGTGTGTAACTTGGCCACTGCATTTCTTACACTATGACTTGTACTGCACTTGAAAAGTACTTCACTTCCTATAATGTTTTGGGACTTGCTGAGGGCAAGGGAATATAATGAAAGAAGCTATGTAAATGCAAGTAATTCATTTGCTATCCCCCCTCTATATTTGGAGCATTAAAATCTTAAACAGCAATGCTCGGAGCAGAAGTAGGTCATTCGGCCCATCAAAGCTGCTCTGTTATTCAATGAGATCATGACAGATCTGAATACCCCTAAATATTCAGGTCCCATCTCTGGTCACTCTGTAGCCATGTCTTCATAATTCTGACTATAACATATCCATTTAGGTCTATTTGCTTGGTTAATTCATCCACTTTATTGCAAATACTGCACTCATTAAGGCACAAGACCCTAAGGCTTGGCTTTTTAACATTCCTTCCCCATTCACTTTTTTTTTTACTGCAGCCCTGTTTGATTCTGGCCCTTGATTTCTCTGCCTATCACTTTTCTTATTGCCCTTTCTGTATTTTGTTTTTACCCTTATTTCCCCCTCTTCTAATCCCTTGCATAGGTTTCCCATATCCTGCTATTTTAAAATTGTTCTCCTTACAGCATCTTTTCAGCCACATTTTCACATTAGCTATTTTTCAGTCAATATTCAGCCACATAAAAGTGGGTTTCCTCAGCGTGCTCCAGTTTCCACCCACAGGCCAAAGATGTGTGGGTTAGGTTGTTTGGCCATGCTAAACTGACCATTATGGTGAGATTTTACTGCATCGCTTGGGTGAGACTGGAAATTTTCATCTAAGATCAATGGAGATTTCCATTATCGGACCTGCGCCCATGCCGATTCCGTGGCAAATGAGATGGTAGAGTTCCGGCCATAGTGTCAGGAGGATTTGAAGGGTAAATATGGAGGGTTACTCGGATAGGCCCTGGGTGGGATTTTTCTCGGTGCAGGCTCAATGGGCTAAACGGCCTCCCTCTGCACTGTAGGGATTCTACCATTCTATTCATCTGCTACATCCTCATATTTCTGCTCTGACTAACAGGTGACACTGGTCGTAATTCTGAGATCACTACTTTTGAGGTCTTACCTTTTAATTTACTTCCTAACTCCCTATACTCTACTTTTAGGACCTCATCCCTTATTTTACCTACGTCGTTTGTACCAATGTGCATCACGACCATTGGCTGTTACCTTCCCCCTCTAGAATCTCCTAGCACCAGTGAGGCAACATATCATCCCGGAGTCTTGTTTGTAGTCACATAATTGCCTATCTATTCCCCTTACAATTGAATCTCCTGTAACAATTGTGTTCCCACACTTGTGCAGCAGAGCTAAACATAGTGCAACTCATTTACTGTTTGCTGCTTTCCCATTCTACATCCAATGCTGGCATCTCCACATTATGTTTTCCCTAAGAGGGCCCTTCCCCCAACAGTATCCAAAGTGGTATGTTTTATTCAGAGGAATGGCCACTGGGGATTCCTGTACTGCCCGCCTAATTTTCTTGCGCTGTCTTCCGTGTGAGCATCTCTCTATTTGTGCTTTCCACAATACTCGCCGCCTTGCAAATGCTTTACAGTGTCCCCAGCTGCCGCTCCAGCTCTGAAATTTGGGCTTCCAAGAGTTGCAGCTGGAGACACTTCCTGAACACACGCTGGACCCAGGCACTGGAAATGTTCCAACTTCCCACTTGGAGCAGGAGGAGTATACCATGGCTTTGAGTTATCTTGCCATGACTTACCCTTTAAATTAAGCCTTTTGTAATATACTGAAAATCAAATAATATCAATTAACTAGGGTCCCTCTGCCCTAGTCTTTGTTACTACAGAATATAGCCCTTTCAAACTATAAACCACAAATTAAAGACCCCAGAAAAAAATATAAGTGATAAAAATGTTAAATACTTACCCAACTGTACTCACTTTATTAGCCCTCTGGACTCTTCCACAAGGGGAAACCACCTCTTAGCATCTACCCTGTCAAGTCCTCTGAGAATTTGAGATGTCTCAATAAGGTCGCCTCTCATTCTTCCAAACTCTAATGAGTACAGGCCCAACCTACCCAATCTCTCCTTGTAAGAAAATTTCTCCATGTCAGGTTCAATCTAGTGAAACTTCTCTGAACTGCCTCCTATGCCAGTAGATAAGAGGACCAAGTATTCCAGGTGTGGTATACACCGTTAACTTTGAAATAAAGGTCAATATTCCATTTGTCTTCCCTATAACCTGCTGAGCCTGCATGCTAGTTTTTTGTGATGCATGAGGGCCCCCAGCCCCTCTTTACAACTGTTTTCTGCAGCACTTCTCCACCTAAATAATATTCAGCTCCTTTATTCTTCCTACCAAAATGCATAACTTCACTTTTTCCTACACTATATCCCATCTGCCAGGTTTTTGCTCGTATATTTTCAATGCGCTTGTCAACAAAAGTCATCCCTGAATTTTTTTCCCATTGTTAAGTATAATATCCTCCCATTAATTTGCTACTTGTGATACCTCAATTTTATCTAAAGGGATTCTGTTTGGCCACTTCTACATAAATCCATCCTCCAGTGCTATGACACTGATTGGGATCTTTCAGCTGTGAACAAGCTGAGTTCACCATTCATTGTGATTGCTCTTGCCCGAAAAGCTCAGTTCCTTTTACACTCTGATTGATAATTATTAGGCAATCAAAGCAGCATAGCACCCTCTCCAGAATATTTGGACCTGAGTAAACACACGTCCTCAACCAGATTCGGTAATACTGCAGAATAAAGGGTTAACAGATGGGGTATGCAAATGTGTGACAGATGATGTACCACTGTCTTCAGTCAGGCACGATTTCCACTCTCGAGAGAGTGTTTGAAATCATACCTAATGGCAACACACCGTCTGCCAACCTGTTTAGATATAGTACTAATAAACAAGGGTTAAACAGATATAAGAGTATGTTCTACAGTCTCTGAATCAAGTTCCATACTAAGAGTCCAACTTATATGGGCCATCCCAGTGGCAGCAGAACAGATATCAACGTCAAAAAATCACAGGGGTTACCAAAGGAACCGCAGAGTGAAAAAAACTTTGATAGCAGCTCGTAAAATAGGAGGCAGCATACTGGAGAGGTAACAATGACCATACTGGTAAGTCATTCCTGCTCTTGCCCTTCCTTTTGGAATTGAAGACTTGCTGAGAGGCCAGCAGTGGGAGTTGTGGAAATACCATTTCCATAACTTGACAGCAAGCAGCATCAGGTCATCATGAGAAGGATTAAAAGCTTCAGTTGCTTTCTTTCAGTGGTTGGTCAAGTCGCACATTATATTCTCTTAAAGCATGGGGTGCAGGAGTACACATTGTCTTTGAGTCCATTCTTAAAAGCCTTTGACATTTAAGCAAAACTTAGCAATTGAATGAACACATTTTAACCAGTGATGGCAATGACATGGGGAATCAATTGAATTATTTCTAACAAACAATAATGACTAGCTAGTTCTCCTAACTGTGGGGTACTATAGGATAAGTGAATCCATGATCGCGTAGTCATGGGTGTCTGGGTTGAAAATCTCTTCAACTTTCTGCAGAACAAAGATGATCTTACTTTGGATCAAGCAGTCCAATATATGAGCCAGGCTGAGCTTACAGAATTCAAAGGGGCTATAATTTGGTGTAACACTGAGGTTTCACATGACTCAGTAGACTGCGTAGGCCTACTGGCAACAGCATCCTCCATGTTAGCCCACCTAACCAGGCAAACGGATGGGAAAATCCATACTGGTAGCCATTTTGGGATACTTGCATTATGGTGCAAAAATCCAGCATTGTCACATAACTGCCCAGCAGGGATCAAGGAATGCTTCCACTGTGGCAAAACTGAACATTTCAAACATTTATCATCTGTGGTCCGGAGTGCAGAAGCAAACTATCACCATTTAAATACTACTCTGCCAATGTTTCTCTGTCCAAAGTGGCTCACTTCACATTTATCTAGGTTATACTGCACGTGCCATACATTCATCCACTCTCAACTTGTCTAAATCACCTTGAAGCCTCTTAACATGTTCCTGACCACCCCCTTCCCACCAAGTTTCATGTCACTGGCAAAATTGGAAATATTACTTTTGTTTCTTTCTTGCAAATTATTGATGTCAGTTAAAAATAACTGGGGCCCTTTGAAAATGTCCTATTTATTCCTATTCAAGTTTATAAACTGAAATTCTTCATCACCAATCTTAACCTAGCTGTTGTCAAATTTCAGTTTCTGGTACTATGTCATGATTTTTCAATTTTATTCAATGATTCTCATTCCTAATTTATTTATTAGCCTGGGTATCTGAATGCTAAAATTGGAGCCAATATTGACAATCTAGGTAATGCTAAATTTGTAGCTACACCAAAGTAGTAAACATTACTGAAATATGGAGAGCAAGATTACACTGTTTTGCAATTTCCTCTGTTAATCTTTTGCCCTTTTTACGTTTTCAGGTCACTGGATTGGCACAATAACCACTATGAAACAAAGCATTCTCTTTTTCAGGGTGCATATTGCAAGTGTCTCACTTGCTTGGGTAGATGCCATCTGGATCATTCGCTTAATATCTGCAAAGCTTTAGGTGAGATGACTTACAGGTTTGAACCCAAATAAGATTACAACAGATATTTTGCGATACTTGTCCAAAGGTATCATGTGCCATAGTAGTTTGCTCTTGTGGTTTACAAATTGGATTGCAGCCACTGATAAACTCATGCACTTTATTTTGAAAATCAACAATGCAATAATTGCTCAAGGAACGATTAACTAAACATTTTCTTTCTTTTTTGTTCTGAAACATACTCATTGAGTTTTTTTCTTCTAACAGTAATTTTCTCATCACTTTCTTGCAATTATACAACGTATACCTTTCTTTTGCACTTACCAACAGCAATCTCGATCAGCCCAGGTGAGTCCTGCAAATAACTGAATTTTTCATGGTTTGAGGTTGTTTCACAAAGAATATCAAGGAGCCTGATCACAACGAGGGCCTCCTATATAAAAACAAAATGAAAAGGATGAATTACATGTTGGAACACCTGGAAAAAACACATGGAAAATAAGCAGACCTGAAGATAATAAAGCCAAATCACTAACAACCATCATTTTAGAATTAAGTAAGTATCCTATAATATGAAAGTATCTTTTTTAACATGTTTTTAGAACTATAATTTTCAAAATAATTTTGCAGCAAAACTGCCTTTTAAATTCAAATTGAATCCATATATCCCCAAATGATTCATTGGTTCTATGTACACACCCAATTTCAATTAGTTGTGATGAATGGTTAAACATAAATCATATTCAAAAATAAAAGGAATGTAAACCACCAGCTCTGTTTCTTTAAGATTTAATTAAAATATATTGTTGGGAAAATAAATAAAAATAACTTTTATCCATGTGGACTTAAATAATTTTTGTTTGTGGAGAGAGTATCCACTTACATTATTCTACATTTTGTGAAGAGACAGTGACTGGTAACTCAAGTGCTTTCAAAACCACAGATAGTCCCAGAATATCTGGAAACAATTTGTCAGATTTGTATGCGTCTTATGCATTTCCTCATTGGTGTCATCAGTGTGAAGGAAACAAGCTAAGAAAAAAACTTCCCAATTCTCTGTTGTCCAAGAAACAAAATAGTCATGTCATCCTGGGCAGAATGGGAAGCATTTCCCATTCTGCTCTGAATGGAACTGCATTTCAAACCTTCTAAATTGGGACAAATATGGAACGATATGAGTTATGTTGAAGGCTCTGGTTTCAGCTCATTCAGATTACTATCTTTCAAGGGGCAGATCTGAAACACCAGGCTATAAATTTCTGAAAGACAGCTTTTGGAATATACTAGCAGAGTAGGGGGAGGACTGTCGAAATGTACTTCTTTTGTCGTCATGAAAAAAATGAAACTCTGAGGTAGGAAGCTTCTGATATAATTGAGAATTTATTTCCCTCAAACTGAAGATATGCCAGGATTCCAAATCCGTTCTGCAGTTTCAAGAACAAATTTTCAATGTTATTGATGGCTAGAAAACTGTTTCTGGCACTGCAGAAAATTAAATTATGTTGCAAATAACTTAAAGGTCCAATGCATTTAAAGCATGGATCTGGAATTATAATGCAGCAAATTGTGTGGTGTGAGAGTGATGCAAAGGATTGTGGAACAACAGGGCAGAATATTAATAGTAGGAGTGAGATGGATGCACTTTAAGTCTCCTAAAAATATTAAGATATACATCTCTGAATAACTAAAGGTTCACTAAACATTGAGGTTTAATTTTGGCAGGAATATTTAAGTCTTTTCAACAAAATAATTTGTTATGTCAACAGAGGTATGCTGCCTTGCAATTTGCTATATATTTAGAAAGGGTTGCTGGTTGCTTTAACAGCCGATCACATGATTTGATGGTGATGTCATTAGGATATTGCCACTGGCTACTGTTTTACTTTCCAGTTTGGTATTCTGTGCAGTGCAGAGAACATCTCTTTTAATAAAACCTGTTGTGTTTTAGTTTGAATCTGTGTGTACAAACCACATGTTTTCTTTTTGCGCAAAAACCTACACCCCTAACATAGTTAGGGCATAACACTATTTAAAATAAATGTGTATCCTTTCCACCACATTATGGTAGTCTGCTGATTATGGTACTGGACCAAGAATCTGAAGTTCATGAATTTAAATTTCACTATGGCAAGCTTTGGTAATTTATGGGCCAACACCAGAAAACCTTAGAATTGCTGTTGGGTTGGGAAATTTTCTGGGAAGGATATCTGTCATCCCTACCCAATCTGGTCTCCATGTGAATCCATTCCCAACTTTGTAGTTGACTCTTAATGCCTTCAGGACATCTCAGAATGTGCAATAAATAATGTATTGCATGCATCACCCACAGCCTAAGAACAAATATTTTAAAAATCCCTCTAACAAGATCAATAGGATTGTTCAATATTTGCTTTTAAAAAACGCTAGCGGTCATAGTTGTAACTCGGCAATGAACAATGAAAATAATTGTTAACTGTGACTAAATGTTAAGTTCATCACATCAATTGATTCCACAAATCCTTGTAATAAACCTAAAAATGACTTGTTCAAACCATAAGCAAACAAAACTACTCACTGCCTTCCCCACCCCAAATCTTCCTCAGCTAGGAGTGAAATAGTCAATTCTTTCAAGCTCTGTACACAATGTAATCAACACTATGAAATGAAAGCTTTTGTTTTCAACCTGATTTGGTGAAAGTATGACAGTTCCTCAGCCTACCTCATCCTCTTCATTAGTGGCAGAGGTGAATTTTAATACTGCCATGCAGTTCTCTTGGAAACAGTCTGCCAGAAATTGCATAATTCTCACAGCAGCAGTCAACTCACTATTGTCAGCTGGGGATTCTAGTACCTCACTCAATTTTGCAGATATCAGATCCAATAAAATAATCCTGAAACAAAGATTAATGACATCAGAACTATAACTTGCATACCGACAGAAAAGTCACAATACAAAAAAGAATCTGCAAAATATTAATTATATGTTAAGGTTGATGAAACATGCAAGATCACGATCAGAAAAATAATGACAGTATATTCTGGTCTACAGTGCCTAATATGGATATTATCATCAACAGAATTTATCTACAGCAATATAAAAATCTCTTTTTATGTGCAGCCTTGTTTCATTATATAAATTTACCTTGCTGCTGCCAAGATCCATAAAGGTAGTTCCTTTTAAAAATGTGTATTTTTCCATATTTGCCATTTCAGATTCCCACTGCTCCCATTGACCCAGGAGAAAGAGGCAGAATTGGATTCAGCTAATAGACAAGGTATGCTTTTCTCTCCAAGCTGGCACATATTGGTCAAATGCTGTGCCAGCATGCCATGGGCAACAAGGTGGCACAGTGGTTAGCAATACTGCATCACAGTGCCAGGAACTCAGATTCAATTCTGGCCTTGGGTCATTGTCTGTGTGGCGTTCGCACATTCCCTCTGTGTCTGCATGCATTTCCTCCAGGTACTCTGGTTTCCTCCCACACTCCAAAGATGTATGAGTTAGATGGATTAGCCATGCTAAATTGCCCTAGTGTCAGGTGGACTAGCTAGGGTAAAAGCATAGGGTATGGGGATAGGGCCTGGGTGGGATTGCGGTCGGTGCAGGCTCCATGGGCCAAATGGCCTCCTTCTACATTTTAGGATTCTATGAATCTGAGAATGTAGTCACTTTTGAGCAACAAGGGCACAATGTAAAACATACAAAAAATGGCCACTTTTAGGGAAAATACATGATAATAATTTGAAAAAATAGAGGTCAAACAACGGCATCATTAAGGAAAATTTCTTCACTCTACTGTGGCATTTTACCATTTTTTAATGGTGAAGGAAATCATTTCAGGGTGGATAGGCAAGTTTGTCTGTTGTTTTGCTCCTCTGCTTAAGAGACTCTGGCTTCTCTTCTAGTTTCTGTGAGGTTCTATTTTGGGGTACAACCTCCACAGACCCCCAAAAAAATTACTAGAGCAGGTTGATGGGGATAAATGAAGTATCCTTTCATGGAAAGGCCCAAGCAAAAATTCTTTCACTTTTGAGCAGACATCCAACACTAATTTCTGACACAGACACATTAGAAGCGCTTCTGGTGGCACAGGCTCTACTTAGTTCTCTCCAAACAGGCACATGATTTTACAGGGTGAATATCTGTGCCCATATGTAATGTGTGGGAATTCAAACTTTTGAACTGTTGTAAATCACTATTTACTCCTGCATAGTTTAATAGTCAATAATTATTGTTCAATAGGCAAAACTCTAAATTTATATAGAAAGACAACAAAAAGAAAAGGTAGCATTTCTGCACTAATATAATGTACAGATAGTGACAGGTGAGTTGTCCAATATTGGTAATCAGCCCCTGCAACTGAGGTATGGAATTATTGCTTCCAAGATCAACTAGACTCAAGCACTAAGTTCCTCTGGGGGCACTAAATTACCTCTAACCAGGATACTTAAAAGTAGACTTTTTCAGTAAACAGGGAAAAGTATCCAGACTTGTTAGAATTTGAGCTTTTTTTAAAAGCAGAATGAAGTATTAGTCATGTTTGGAAAGATCAAGGCTTGAATTGGTAGGACTAAAGATTTGACGAGCAGCAGTTCAAACTTAAAAAAAATAGAAAATGCCAGATGAACTCAATAGGTCTGGCAATATCTGTGGAGAGAGAAACAGATTTAACAGGCCAGATTTTTCGACTTTGCCCACAAGCTGGAATTCTCTGGTCCTGCTGCAGTGAAAGGAGATTTGGCTGAGTGCCAAATTCCCAATTCTCCCTGACAGCAGTGGGTGGCGTGAATGGGTAGAGAATTCTGGCCAATGTTGTGTGAATGAGAGTCTTCTTCAGAGCTAAAGAGCGGGAGAAATATGATAGATTTTATACTGTATAAGAGGGGATGAACCAATGGAACAAAATAGAAGATCAGTGATGGGTAAAATCTAGGAGAGAGTGCACAAATATGTTTAAGACACAAGACAAAGGAAATGTTAATGGCAGTCTGAAGGAATATAGAAGGCGCTGATAGTGGCAAAAAGCTAAGATTGCAGAATGTGTTAGTAGGAAAACAAAGCTCAGTGAAAACAAAACTGAAGAACAAGTGACAGATGGCCCTGTGCCATGGCGGAAGTTGATTTGGACAAAAAATAAATCTGGGCTAAAAAAGGGATGAAGATGGAGGAGAAAGTTTGCAGCCTGAAGTTGTTGAACTCAATGCTCAGTCCTTAAAGCTACAATGTGCCTAATTGGAAGATGAAGTGTTGTTCCTCCTGTTTGTGTTGGCCTTTACTAGAACATTGCAGCAGCCAAGGGATGGTCATGTGGGCAACAGAGCAAGATGGGGAGTTAAAATTACAAGCAATGAGGAGGTTGGGGCATATTTGTGGACTCAGTGGAGGTGTTCCACAAAGCAGTCACCTGGTCTGTGTTTAGTCTCCCCAGTATGGAGACGACTGCATCAGGAGCAGCAAGTACAATACATCAAATAGGAGAAGAATTCTATTTCAGATTTCTAGCATCTGCAGTATTTTATTTTTATCCAAACTTTTATCCTACCTTTCTTCATTGTTCAATTTAGTGTACATTGCAGCCACTAAATCTGGACATTTGAGGAATTGGCCTGTTACAATCAGGAACCTAAAAAGAGAACATCAAAATCCTGCTAAGTTGTACAATTTTAATATGCCAGCACTGTTTTCTTCAATAGTTGCATAGTTCAAGAAAGAGCACTCACAATTAAATTTAATGCCTTTCAGGTCATTTGAAACAAAATTCTGGTTCACATAATTCATATTTTTGAAACAAATACAATTTACAGGGAACCAAATAAAATATTTGTAATTTATTCACCGGATATTATACAGAAGTTAATTAGTTCAGTTGGCTGGAAAGCTGGTTATGATGAAGAACAACGCCAACAGCATGGATTCAATTCCTGTACCGGCTGAGGTTATTCCCGCCTTCTCAACTTTGTCCCTCGCGAGAGGTGTGGTGATCCTCAGTTCAAATCACCACCGTCAGTTCTGCCCTCAAAGGGGAAAATAACCTATGGTTGTCTGGCACTATGATGATTTTACCTATTATATCTATATCATTGACATTTTGCATGTGTATAATATTAAAATATCTCTGGCTTGCATTCAAAGTCCCCTTTAATTTCTCTTAACTGTGCACAGGCCTGTGTTTGCTGCATTTAACAAGACTGAATGCAGCTTAGAGCGAATGCTGCACACCACTCAGATAATCACTACTGAAATTAGGTTTTCGCAATTTATAGATGCTAAATCTTTTTGAATTTTAAAATTAAATCCAAAGATTTTACTTCACCTTAAAAATCTATCTTTGCTTCAACTCCTTTGTTTAGATGAATGAATGTTATGCTACTTAGTGGTTTTATTTATGGCACAACAGCTGATCATAGTAATTTCACTAATTATTGTACATGGCCTGAGGTAGCTTCATTTGTATCTACAACATCTCTGTTCCTGGATTCAGGTCTGTTCAAACCTCTCAAAAACACGAGGTCATTTACAACTCTTGACACCTTAAATTATTTTTGACTGACATCCATCACAAAAATTAAGGATTGTTTGTTATAAATGGAGGCAAATTTACAATTTTGTAAAGTAAATCTACGATAAGTTTACATTTTAATTTCAGATATACCATAATTTCTCTATACTGTTTAAGGTCAAAGGTTCATATAATTGTAGCACATAGCAATTGGGTGGTAATTCATATCAACAAACGTCAATATCAAACAACAGTTAAACTGTTAGCTTCTGAACTATACTACTTTCAAATTAACATTGTACAGCATAAAAGGAGATTGTTTGGCCTATTGCATCTGCACCATCTCCTCTGTACTGAAATTGAGTTAGTCCCATTCTGCAGCTCTTTCTTGGGAACCCTGTAATTTTTACTCCTTCAAGTAGGTATCAAATTCTCTTTTGAAAAATACTATTGAATCCATTTCCACCATTCTACCAGGCAGTAAATTCCAAATCCTAATCATGATCTGTGTAAAAAAGATTTTTCTTATGTCACCTCTGATTCTTTTGCCAGTCTCTTTAAATCTGTGCACTCTGATTATTGAGTTCCCAATGGGGCCAATTCAGAAGATTCTAATATCAATTTCTAATCTGAAGTCCAAGGATAAGATAGAACTACTGTCACGACCCTAACTATATCTTTCCAATAAGTCAATCAAAACAAAACCTAATTAATCATAAAAGCTAAACATGCACATATCAGAAACTCAAAAAAGCTATTAAATAATGAACAAAATCTCCCCAAGCATAAATCTGAAGCTTCACACCCATTTATTGCCATAGTAACTGTAATATATAATCACTTAATTATACAGCTGCAAAGTGCTCTTTTTGGCACTTTTTCATTGTTAAACAATTAAATGGGAACAGGAAACCACTGCTGCTGGTCAAAAATACATTATAGTTTTAATGTTAATGCACCTTTGTAAAATGGATATTTTGTAATGGCATTCAAGTCAATTGTATGGAAATAACCTTTTTGTTGAAATAAGTGTGTACAGTGAATGTATCCATGTACTACTTGTACAAATATAGTACAGTTCTTTGTGTTCAGAAAACCACCATTACTCAGTCACCAGAGTCTTGCACAATTTGGATCTGCACTAGTTCATGCAAAGCAAACTACATTTATCCAATAATTTATAAAAGGAAACTGGCAATTCTGTATCATTCATGACTTTTATGCTTCCAAAACTGATGCTGATTACGTCTCGACAATCCTGCTTGGGGATTTTTAGGACTGAGTTACCTCCACCATGACATGCCTGCTGGTAGAAGACTGAGAATCAAGTCAAATAAGAACATAAGAACATAAGAAATAGGAGCAGGAGTAGGCCATCTAGCCCTTCGAGCCTGCCCCGCCATTCAATAAGATCATGGCTGATCTGTTGTGGCTCAGATAATGTGAGTCAGTAACCTGATACTATAGCTAAATGGGTCTACAGTACACCAGAACGGACACTGTTGATGATTGCCCAGTCAGCCTTGCTCATGAAGAGAACGTGGAGGGTAAACCTCTCATTGTCAGCATTTTTTTAAAACTACGCTGGACAAGTAAAGCTCATCTTCTGTGCTGATAAATCATGTGATTCTTGTTGGAAGATGTGCAATGGGATCCATCAGAAGTCCCACACAGGAACTATGTGGGAATTGTCCAGGAAGTTTAAACTTCTGATTGGCAATTCCACTGCTCCCTATGATCTTTCGAAAATGTCTTGAACTTTGTGTTAGAGTCAGAGACGTTGGACAGTTCTAACTTACTTATCTGTGCAGTTGTCCAGAAAATGTTAAACAGAAAAAAGCTTAGTCTAACTGACCCCTCCCAGCTTGCCTCTCTATTCCTCAACTACCCCCTTCATCCACTGATCAACCTGACTAACTCTCATCACCCAACCTAACTAGCACCCACTAACCTACTCTTCCCTGACTACACTCAACTTGAACTGACCAACTCCAATCATCCAACTCCCCTCTCCACCCTTCAATTTGACCTGACCTAACCGGCCTCCAATGTGACAACATACCAGACAGCACCCATAGAAGAGTGGCCATCTGATGGTCTTTGCTGAAGATTTGGGTTTAAATTTTCTGTACTGTAACTTTGCAATAAAAAACTTGGAGTACAACATTAATCAATGGGATAAAGTTGACCAAAACATTATAACATAGTATATGCCAGGTCAGAAACTTCTGTACCTGAGCCCTTGCTGCAGAACAGATGTCTCCATCTAATCCTAAAATCACAGTTCCGATCAGGAGGAAAACAACAACGATCACTTATGAACACAAGTTTAAAGGAACACATACAAGCATAAAGATAATAAACTTCAAAAGATGATTAGAGAAATTAAAATAAAACTTTGTAAAGCAAAATCTCAAACCTTATGCCTCTATCTATCCTAACTGGAATAACCAGCCTATCCAAACAGCACCCTTGTGGGCCAGATCATGGTCCCCCAAAGCCATTGTATGTCGCACCCAGGGTCATCGCTCAAAATTCTAGTCAGGCGGGTAAATGAAGTTGAAGATTTCTGCAAGGAGCTGCTCATCCAATCATAGGCTATTATTCTCCTGCAAATGTGAGGGAGAAAAAGTCTCATATTGGATGAGAAGCAAACAAGTTCTCCTACTGGGACAAGCCTGGTGAGTTAATTGGGGCAGTCAGCTAACTAAACTGTTAAGACTAGCTCCTGAAACAGGAGAGGCAGGAAGTATAAAAACAAGGGCTAGGGTGCTACTGAGCAGAGTGCTAGCTGCAGAGAGAGCTTGGGAGTTGAGCTAAGTGTAAGTGGGGGAGGCAGGTATTGCTGTGTCTTGTTTTCCTAACTATGTCCACAGATCAGTGGGGCAGAAGCAATCTACGGTCAAAGAGCTTGGAGGTAAGCCACAGCAGTCCTACAACATTGAGTGAACAAGCCATTGTGATACCACAGGTAAATGATGGGTGGATGAGTATCTCTCTCTTCTACCTTTTTTGACTTGTTTGAGATTGAAGGCTAGGTAGAAAAACTTACTGAGTGAAAACTAGAGGTAAGCAGTATTAAAAACAAATTGAGAATCTAATTAAATAAAAAAGGGATGCAGGGCCACGTGAAGTTTGTAGCTGCACATATGGAGGTTGGTGGATCCTATTGTGGTTCACATCTGCAGCAAATGTTGGTTGCTTGAAGAACTTCAACTCTGAGTTAATGAGCTGGAGTTTCAGCTTCAGACATTACAACACATCAGGGAGGGGAAAAGTTTCCTGGAAAACATGTATATATATGCTCTGTTTGTGAAGACAACTCTTCACTCACCCAAAGAAAGAGCAAGACTCCAAAACCTTGAGCTCCCAAATAAACCCATTGGACTTTAACCTGGTGTTGTGAGACTTCATACTGTGCTTACCCCAGTCCAACACCGACATCTCCACAGGAGGGGGGACTGAGAAGGGGGGAGAGGGAGGGAGATGCCGCAGGGTGTGGGGAGAAGAAGAGAGACGTCGCAGGATCCAGGGAGAGGAGAGAGATGTCGCGGGGTGCGGGGAGAGGGAAGGAGACACCACGGGGTGTGGGGAGAGGGAGGGAGACAGAAACCGCAGGGTCCAGGGAGAGAGTGTGACTGCACGACACAGGAGAAAGCGGAAGATCACGGAGCCTGTGGAGAGCAAGGAAGCGGGGAGGCAGGGCGACGTGGAGGTGGTGGGGAGCAGGAGCAGGAGTAGGAGTGAGAGAGAAAGGGAGTGTATGTGCGGTAGAGTAGGAGGATGAATGGGTGATGGGGGGGCTGTGACGGCTGTGGCTGATGGGTGTGTGAGAGTGTGTGTGTGTGAGAGTGTGTGTGTGTGAGAGTGTGTGTGTGTGAGAGTGTGTGTGTGTGTGAGAGTGTGTGTGTGTGTGAGAGTGTGTGTGTGTGTGAGAGTGTGTGTGTGTGAGAGTGTGTGTGAGTGACATCATGGGGGCCACATGTGGACCAGTGGATGGCTCACTCCCAGTCCCCAAGTACTCAGTCTCTCTTCCACACCCCCACCTCTCCCCATCACCAACACATACTCTCATCCACTCTACCTGTGGGCGAGGGTGAGCAAACAATGAGACTCAGAGTGAGTTGGCCATACTCTTCATTCACAAAATTTACTTTGAAATTTAGGCATCTTTCCAAAATCTACTCATCGGCCCCTTGAGTGAGAAAGGTTGGGTAAGCCCAGAATAAATGAACATTCATCTGAAAATAAATCCCAGGAATCACAGAAAATCATAGAAACCCTACAATGCAGGAGACCATTCGGCCCATTGAGCCAGCATCAACAACAATCCCACCCCAAGCCCGAATCCCACAACATCCACACATTTACCCCTCTAACTTATACATCCTGGAGCACTATGAGCAATTTGCATGGCCAGTCAACCTAACCCATAGATCTTTAGACTGTGGGAGGAAACCAGAGCACCTGCAGGAAACCCACACATACAAGAGGAGAATGTGCCAACTCCACACAGTGACCCAAGCTGGGAATCGAACCTGAGTCCTTGGAGTACCGCCATACCATCCACAGGTAGCTCAATGCAATGAAATTAACAAATTAACAAAACCATGATACGAGAACTCTACCAACATATTTGGTAGACAAGTCATGCCATATTTTGAAGTGGGTCATTTCTCAGATTTGGTAACATACATACCTTGTACCAATTAACAACTGTACAAGGATTTTAGAAATTGGCACAGTGGTTAGCACAGTAGTACAGTGGTTAGCACTGCTGCCTCACTGCACCAGGGAGTCGGGTTCAATTCCTGGTTTGAGTCACTGTCTGTGCAGAATCTGCATGTTCTCCATGCTCCATGAGTGCCGGTTACCTCCCACAGTCCAAAAGACATGCTGGTTAGGTGCATTAGCCACAGGAAATTTTTCTTCAGTGTACCCGAACAGGTGTCAGAGCGTGGCGACTTGGGGATTTTCACAGTAACTTCATTGTGGTGTTAATGTAAGCTTACGTTTGACACTAATAAATAAATAAACTTTAAAATAACTGGCTAGCAGCAAATTCTGGAATTTACAAAGTCTGTACATACAAATAATAGAGGGTAAGGCCATATGTGATAACAAATCATTTTTTTCTACTCAATGCACTTGTTTCAAATTGGTAATCTAGAATGCTGATTTTAAAAAATGGCCATACACGTTACTCCATAAATGTGGATATTAAACATTTATATGAACTATGTGGAATGCCAATAGAACACTTGCATGGCATGGTGGTACAGTGGTCTCAGCGCAGAGACCAGGGTTTGATTCTAGCCTTAGGGGACTGTGTAGAGTTTGCACATTTTTTAAATGTCTGTGTAGATTTTCTCTGGGTATTCCAGTTTCCTTTCACAGTCCAAAGATGCGCAGAATATGTGGATTGGCCATGCCAAATTGCTCCTTAATGTCCAAACATGTATAGGTTCGAGGGATTAATGGGATAGGTGTGTGGGGTTGCGGGGATGGGCCTTGGCAGGATGCTTTGTCGGAGAGTCAGTGTGGACTCAGTGGTCTAATTGGCCTCCTTCTGCACTGTGGGGATTCTGTGAGATTCTATGAGAACACGACAAAATTTAATTGGAAAATTAAATGCTTGGTTATTATATAGTTTAGATATGGCAGAAAAAGACATTTTCTGTTGGGAACTTGTATTTCCATTTCCTCAATCTCAATAGCACAAAGTCAGAATTGAAAAATAAAGGAAGTTAAAATATCAAAGCTTATGCTTTTCTGGTGGATCAGTCTGCTTATCCAGTAAACAGTCGAATCATCCACACTGGGAAAGTCTTGTGTTCGATTCCAGTCTTAGCAAAGTTAGCCGTGGGACAATAATTAGCCATGTTTCTGGGAAGGCAAATCAGAAACAATTCTTTGCTGAGGAGAATATTACCACCCAGTGACTCCTATTTGTAGACAGAACATATTTGTGGGTTTATGTACCATTGAAGTTTTAAATGGATTAAGCTGCGATGCCCTGCACAGTGTATGTGCCTGTCTGGCCTCAAACTTGGGGAATAGACTTTGCAATGGTTCTGGTAATGACAAATACTAAAGGTGGTGGTGGGGGGAGGAATTTCAATTTGAAACTTCAGGTCAATGAATGGCAATACATTCTTTAGAATGATCAAAAGGCCAATAATGAAACCTGTAAGCATATAAGTTACTGATTAGTGCAAGTAGTCATTAAAAGACAGAGTAAAAAAAAGCAAAGTTACACTGATGCTCATGCTTTAGGATTATAATTACAAGTCTCAAGTTTTCTTGCTCAAATGATTAAAAGAAATGTTTAAATGTGCTCAAAAAATACATACGCCCAGTCGAGTTCAGGTTCTCTCCTACATATCCTGATGACAGATTCGGCCAATTCAACTCCTTTTGTGTGGCTTAATAAGTCAGCTGTTCTCTCAGCATTCAGGCAGGTGAACAGAACCATGCAGCAATAGGTAACAGCTTTCTTATCTGAATGATTCAGGTAATTCCTTAGGAAAGATTAAAAACAGAAATTTCAGACACTGGTTCAGGAAATCAAACTTAGCTGCATGCCCTTCATGTCAAATGTCACACTGTGACAGTAAATGAGACCATGATTTAAAAACAAATAAAAGAAATAGCCAAGAACCAAATATATATTTCAATTAATTATTTAAATGAATTGAAAAAACACTTAAAATTAGTAGAACAAGTTCCTAAATTAGAATTTAAAGTATTTTTTCTATATTTCTAGAAGAAGATTATTTCTCACCAGGGCCAAGCTGCAAATGCCAAAACAGGGACTTCAGAAGTAACAAGGAAGGTATTTTAAAAGGTGGTGTAACAGGAAAGTGAAATATTTTGGGCCTGAAACATTGGAATTTGTTCACTCAAATCTGTTGCCAATTATTAGCAGCTTTGTAAGGCACAGAAATTCAAATAGAAAATGCTTATAGACTTTCAAAAAGTCATCTGACCTATACTCAACAACAAATATCACTATTGAAATGTGCCAAGGTGCTTCATTAAATGGATAGGGGTGTGAAACACATCGAACAGGAGTTTGGGGGGGATGACTAACAGCCTAAAGCAAGAGGTTTTAAAAAGGTTTTTCTGAAGGTGCACATATTGGATTTAGGAAGAAAATGCCAGATTATAGTGAGCTGATGGCTGCAGGCTCTGCCAACAACAGTGGAGCAGAGAGGGTGCATTGTCGGCCAGAAGCTGGAATGACAGACGTTTGAAGAACTTGTAGAACCAGGTGTGATGTATTGTAACAAAGAGAAACAGTTCTATCTTGTTTTAATAGAACACCTGTTAATTTGGTCACTAGCTACAAGCCCAGTCTTCGACTTCCATTCACCACAATAATTCTGCAGACAGTATTTTTTAATCAATTATTTTCTCATCTCACTTTTAATACTCTCATCCCCAACAAAACCTTTACATATTCCCACCCTTGTCAATTCCCCTGATAAGGATCCACCCTCTTTGTTCTTTCAAGTTCAAGGGTCATGGGTGTGAGCATATTTAACACACAACATTTTTACCTATCCATCAATCGAACTGTGTGGGCTATGTCGTACTACTGGGCCTCCCACCCTTCTGCCAAAATTACCTACCGGTCCAGGATTATCCTGAACAGTGAAAACAAACCTGGGCTCTTTACCCCTCTACGTTGCTCCTGTATGAAGCAAAAGCAGGCAGATAGTGTTGGACACCTGAAAAGTGACAGCAGCGAGCTCTACCTCATGATCAACTCGCACCATAACTTTCAAAAAGGACATTCAGCAAATAGAGCTTTGAGGCAATAAAAAGATAAAGGTGTCTGCAGGTCAGGGGATAAGATGGAGTAATGGCATAAAAATGGAAAAAATATGGTCTACAAAAAGGATAGATATGGGGATAGATAAATATCAGAGTGCTGGACTGGTGTCAGAATACATTAGAAACTGATCTGTTTTTATGGATATTGTACCCAGCAGAAACTAAAGAATCGCAGAATGGTTTCTGCGCAGGAGACTCCACCACTCAGCATACTAGCGAGCAGAATGCTGGAAGATGATGGTCTTTAGTCAATGAGTTCATTCTATGCCAATCTAAGGAATCCTGAAGACTTTTTCTGACATGGCCAGAGGCAGGCTGTTATTCAGTTTAGGGCTTCTCCAAAAACTGAAAGAAGGACCTTTCGACCGTCATATTATGAGAGTGCTGCTGGCTGGGTCAGCATTTTTATTGTGCATCCTAATGCTGCCTTCTTAAAAAGATGCAGTACATGTGTGTATACTCAAAGCAGTGTTTGGGAGGGAATTCCATTATTTTGACAGTGAAGGAATGGTGCTAAAGTTCCAAGTCAGGATGATGAGTGGCTTGGAGGGAGCCTCCCAGGTTCCAGCGTCATGCATCTGCTTCCGTTGTCCTTTTAGGTTAAAAAGGTCGTCGTTTTGGAAGGTGCTGTTGGAGAAGCCTCAGTAAGTTGCTGCAGTACATTGTGTAATGATACACACTATTGCCAATATGCACCAGTGATGGACGAAGTGGACTTTAAAGGTGGTGGATGGGGCATCAATCAAATGGGTTAACAAAGAAACATAGAAAATAAAAGTAGAAATAGGCCATTCAGCCTTTCAAGTCTGCTCCACCACAGATTTTGATCAAGGCTGATCATTAAATTCAATATCCTGATCCTGCATTCCCCCTATATCTCTTGATACATTTAGCCCCAAGGACTATATCTAATTAGCCCTTTAGTACTTTGTCTTGGATGGCGTTCAGCTTTTTTTTGGAGCTGCATTCATCCAGGCAAGCGGAGGTATTCCATTGTACTCCTGACTTGTACCTTATAGAAGTTAGGCAGGCTTTGGAAAGTCAGGAGGGTCAGTTACTCTCCACCTAACTCTCCAGTTTCTGACCTGCCCTTATAACCTCAGCATTTAAATAACTCATCCAGTTTAATTTCTGGTAAAGGATATCAACATTCAGGATCTTGATTGTGGTGGATTCAGCCATGGTAAAGCCATTGAACATCAAGGGAAGATGGTCATTGACTGATGCTTGAATGGTGCAAATGTTACTTCCCACTTATCATTCCAAGCCTTAATGTGGTGCAGGTCTTACTGCATTTGGGCATGGACTGCTTCAGTACCTGATGAGATGTGAATGGTGAACATTGTGTAGTCATCGGTGAACATTCCCACTTCTGACCTTATGATGGAGGGACAGTCATTCATGAAACTGAAGGTGGTTATGTCAAGGACCCTGCTCTGAGGAACTCCTGCAGTGATGTCTTAGGACTAAGATGATCAATTCTGTGGAGAGCGGACACTAAAGTAAATTGTGGCATGGGATTTTTGGTTGTGTTAAGAAGTTAAAAGGAGAGGTATCTTTGTTGTAGTTTGGAATAATAGTTGACTCCTAAGTGTTTGGTCAATGTTTCTTTTGTTTGTTTGTTACAATAGAAACCTTAGTAATTGCAAGATTTCACGTTTTAAGAATTCAAATATATTTTTAATAGCTATTGGTCTCTAAAGGGATGACAGATTTTATTTTAAGTACATGGAAGCACCAGATCTAAGACTTGTTAAATTTGCAGACAAATCTGTTGTATTTCAGTTGGTATTTTGGATCTTCAAAAGATGGAGATATGATGATTCAGCTATTGACCATCGCTTGAAAGGGTCGAAACACTGTGCTTTAATATTCTTGCCTTCACAAAATTTGCTCACCAACTCTGTTGGGAAGTAAAAAACTGCCAGGCTGTTCAAGAATCTATATATTTTTGTATTCAAAAACAAAAAATGCTGGAAAATCTCAACAGGTCTGACAGCATCCTTAGAGAGAGAACAAAGTCAACGTTTCAAGTATGAATCCAGACTTGAAATGTTAGCTCTGTTCTCTCTCCACCACTGCTGTCAAACCTGTTGAGAATTTTCAGCATTTTCTGTTTTTGTTTCAGATTCCAGCATATGCAGTAATTTGCTTTTATATTTTCGTAATCATTGTGTATACAGCTGATGCTCTCAAATTGAATTCTCAAAATAAACAATAAGAACATAAGAAATAGGAGCAGGAGTAGGCCATCTAGCCCTTCGAGTCTGCCCTGCCATTCAATAAGATCCTGGCTGATCTGATTTTGATCAGTTCCACTTTCCCGCTTTCTCCCCAATACCCTTAATTCCCGTCTATCAAAAACCTAACTACCCGTGACTTAAATATATTTAGTGAGGTAGCCTCCACCACTTCGACAGGCAGAGAATTCCAGAGATTCACCACCCTTTGAGTGAAGAAGTTCCTCCTCAACTCTGATCTAAACTGCCCCCCCTCTTACCTTGAGGCTGTGTTCTCTAGTCCTGCTATCCTTTCTAAGCAGGAAGAATCTCTCTACCTCTACCCTATCCATCCCCTTCATTATCTTATATGTCTCTATAAGATCCCCCCTCATCCTTCTAAACTCCGAGTAAAAACTTAGTCTATTTAGTCTCTCTTCATAGTCCAACCCTCTCATCTCCGGTATCAGCCGAGTGAACCTCCTCTGCACTCCCTCCAATGTACATTGTACTTATGACATTTAAATCTTAGATTTGCATTAAAAGGCTGAATTACAAATTTGAAGTTTGTGAAGTTGACCCATCCCAATTTCAAGGACCAGTTAATTTCTTCTTTCCGCAGAATCCCTATAGTGCAGAAGGAGGCCATTTGGCCCATTGAGTCTGTGCTGACCCTCAAAGAGCCTTGTGAGCCGAAAAAGCCTAAAGAGTCCCAGGACACCTCCTTGCAGGTACTCCCTGGACGAAATGTTCTAACTTTGGTTCCATAAGTCAAATGGAGCATTAAAGAAATGAGAACACTTCAACAGCCCAATTATTTAAATGTTTTCTGTCTCAAATCCATAAGTCCATATATAACATCTCCTTGGCAAAACAACAAAGCATTCTCTCAGCGCGGCACAGGCTTGGAGGGCCGAAGGGCCTGTTTGCCGTGCTGTACTGTTCTTAACAAAGGAGCTATGTTGGGATGGTGTACTTTGGGATACTGATGCCGTAGAATGCAAGTTTACTATGGTTGATCATCAAGCTTCTGTACTAAACTTTAATTAGGTATTAATCAGAAGGAAGGATTAGAAAAGAGAAGAAGAAAAGATCCTGCGTAACTGGTTAACACTGTCAACAGCCGCAGAAACAGCATTAGGCAATGCCTTTGAGCAGGCGGCCCAGCTATCTTCTCAGCAAGATAATACATGGCCTTGAAACAAGATATAAACATGTTACATAGCCTCAAAAGGAAAAAAAGTGAACCATGTGGAGAACATGTGCAATGCAATGAATTTGAATTGATTCATTCTTGACCTCTTTCCTTGGTGCGCAAAACAAAAAAAACGGAATGGGTTGTTTAATATTCCATAGTGGAACAACAGCTAGGTCAACTGAATGTCTATTTCTATAACCAAATGTGGTGCAACACTCACAGGAAAAGTTCTGGAAAAGCGTTTTTCCACACACAATGCTTTGACTCTTCATTGCCAGCTACAAGGTTTCCAAGGAACTGAAGGCCACATCGAAAAGCTGAACAAAATCAAGGGGACATTTTAGAACAAATTTCTAAAATATAAATATTTTAAAGGAAACATGAATTGTCAATACAACTAAAATTACTTTCAAGAAGCATTATCAAATATTCAAAAATTTCAAAGCTGCATTAGAAAATCACGAAGTACCATCATTTATAATCAGCACTGATTAAACTGCTGCCAATATGAGGAATATACTTACCTGAGTTGATGAAACCTCCTCCTTATTTATTCAAAACCAAAAATATATTAATCTTTTTGTTGCTCGGCAATCTTAAAGTCTGTCCAATCAACCAGAATGATTTTTGTTACTATAGGGGTAGAAAAAAAATTTCCTCTTTACTCAACTCTCTGTTCTTCTACCATTAACTGTGGGCTGACTGAGAGAGGGAGAAAGAATGAATAAAGGGCACCAAGCTGCCCTAAAATAAATTGCTGGGGAACATTTGAACATGTCAAGCCTGAATCACTCTCTTAGATTCAAAACTCAGCATACAGAAGAGGTTTGCAAATCTTTTCCATGCTCAATTGCCTGTAATAATGGATATATCCTCCTGAACCCTTTAGCCTAACTTCCCAAGTATAGTGTCACTTATCCAAAGGAAAACAGGAATATTTTAATGAGTAAGCAATCAAAATAGCACATTAGTAAGTTTAAAAGTATAGAAACCAGATGACAAATTAATAGAAATCAGGTAACATCACAGAACCTCTAAAGTTCAGGAATGCCATTTTGGAAAACACAAACAAACCATTATTTGCAGTACTGACACTGCTGTTAATATAACACCTGAAATTTTCAAATTTGTTCTTTTTTCTTCTCCAAAGTAACCTATCTGGCATTTTGAACATTCAAAAATTGGTTAAATATTAGTTTTCAAATTTTGTTATGTGCATTAGTTTTCTCCAAAAGGGAAAAGGGACAGGGAAAAAGAAGAAAATTAGAGGGAAACTCAGCCACTGTCGTTCCTCCACCGTGCTCAAACAGATTCAGATTAGTTAACAGTCTATGACAGTAGCCCTGCAGCTGTCCCACAGGTGGAAAACAAAATCAAATCAATACTAGCCCAAAACAGCCAAGTCTGATGCTGAAATGTCCCTGCTGTACCAACAGAACAAGGATAATGTGGACCTCAAACAAAACATGAGAAAGCAGAATTTGCACTGAAAAATCAAACATTAACAGTTACAGTACAAGCTAATACAGCAGGAATTGAAATACACGATAGCTGTAGTATTTCCAATGTTTGCAGAGTTTTTTTTAAATTCCATGCTTTTTGTAAGACATGAATTTACTATGGATAATTGAATTACTTTTCTGTATCCAAAGAGAATAAATGGCCTCTATGTCGATTAATTATACAAAAAAATCTCTAGGTTAGGACATATTTGGTGAAATTTCTGATCAGCAAAATTCAGCAAATGGGGACTGAGAAACTGCACTTAGTCACTCTGCAATCCTACATAGTGATTAGGTTTCCTTTAGGTATTTGCTAAGATTGACATGTTGCACTTGGTTGAAGTCATTAGGTTACATTTTAGCTTCATTTGAAGCAATTTTTAAAAGCAACATCTCCGCCTTTTGGCTAAGATGCAAATGAGATCAAGCCTTGGAGGAGGACTATACCTACTCCAATTAGCTTGGATCGTGTAGATCAAGCCCAAGACAGGGGATGAGAGCCCTGTCTTGTCAACTTGGATTGGGAATGTCGCAATTTGTTGAGACTCTGAATTGGACTTGATTTGATTAAATAGGAATAAAAACAAAAAAAAAGTTCTCATCTGTTGAATTCACTTCTGCTCTTTTGGAGCGAGAGGCAAATTATGCATGCAAATGCATAAGCAACCTCATTGGGTAATACTCCTGCCACTATTAACCTCAGGTTAAAGTTCCAATTTAAAGGAACCAAAGAAAATCATTTTTCTTTCCTTTTTTATTTAATGGTTAAACATTTTTCCCTACATTTTATGCATTGCGAAAGTAAAAGAATCCTCGTTACTAATATCACAAAGAAGCTGACTATACTAAGAGTTAACCACAACTAAAGTCCTTAAAGAATACAAGATTTATAAATTCATAACATCTCAGGTTACACTTTGTTACTCCTGCGATAACTAAAATCTCTACCATTAATCTGTGGAAAGCCATCATTACCATACTGCTGCGAGATTCTAGCATATATAATATAAAATAAACACACAAAATGACTTCATAGCCCATGCACAGCCAGCTGCGAGAGTCAGGTCTATATCCTGCCACGCCTGCTTCTAGTAGACTCAAGAATCACCTTGATTATTCAAATATCATACTAAAATCAAGTCACAAAACACACCAAGAGTTGATCACTTGTACAATAAAATACGAAGTGTCCAAATCAGACATGAACACAATCACTGCAATGTTCAAAATATTTTAAGGTTAGGGTGTTGCAATATCATTAGTTCAGATTGGCTCCCAGAAAGAGCTGAACAATGTCTGTTGATATGTTTGAGTGTGACAGATTGTATGCAAAGAGGATATAGGTTTCCTTCAGAAATTATATACAACTGATCTTGGCAGCACGTCTTGTATAAATTATGTGAATTAATATTATCTCTGCCAGTCTTCCCTCAAGTTTCTCATTTTCCTTTTAACATAAGAACATAAGAAATAGGAGCAGGAGTAGGCCATCCAGCCCTTCGAGCCTGCCCTGCCATTCAATAAGATCATGGCTGATCTGTCGTGGCTCAGTTCCACATTCTCGCCCTCTCCCCATAACCCTTAATCCCCTCTCTTATCAAAAACCCATCAACCCGCGTCTTAAAAAATATTTAGCGAGGTAGCCTCCACCACTTCAACGGGCAGAGAATTCCGGAGATTCACCACCCTTTGAGTGAAGAAATTCTTCCTCAACTCCGTTCTAAACTGCCCCCCCTTTATCTTGAGGCTGTGCCCCCTAGTCCTACTGTCCTTTCTGAGCGGGAAGAGTCTCTCCACCTCTATCCTATCCATCCCATTCATCATCTTATACGTCTCAATGAGATCTCCCCTCATTCTTCTAAACTCTAACGAGTACAAGCCTAGTTTATTCAGCCTCTCCTCATAGCTCAACCCCCTCAACTCCGGCATCAGCCTAGTAAACCTCCTCTGCACTCCCTCCAAGGCCAAAATATCCTTGTGTAAGTACAGCGCCCAAAACTGCACACAGTACTCCAGCTGCGGCCTCACCAATGCCCTATACAGCCGCAGCAAGACCTCCCTACTTTTATATTCAATCCCCCTTGCTATGAAGGCCAGCATCCCATTCGCCTTCCTGACCACCTGCTGCACCTGCAAGCTGGGTTTTTGCGACAAGGACCCCAAGGTCCCTCTGCACCGTTGCCTGCTGCAGTTTTTCGCCACGTAAGTAATAATCCTTCCTACCATTATTCCTACCAAAGTGGACCACCTCGCACTTGCCAACATTAAATTCCATTTGCCATTTCCTGGCTCATTCGCCCAGCCTATCTAGATCCTTCTGCAGACTCTCCACACACTCCGCACAATTTGCCGTTCCACCAATCTTGGTGTCATCAGCAAATTTCGACACCATACACTTGGTTCCCTCCTCCAGATCATCTATATAAATGGTAAATAGCTGAGGCCCCAGCACCGACCCCTGGGGCACTCCACTAGTCACCAACCGCCAATCCGAATAGCACCCATTGACCCCCACTCTCTGCCTCCTATTTGACAACCAATCCTCTATCCACGCTAACACCCTACCCCCAACTCCATGTCCCCTGACCTTCTGCAATAACCTCTTGTGAGGTACCTTGTCAAACGCCTTCTGAAAATCAAGAAAGACCACATCCACTGGCTCTCCTCTATCCACCGCCCGAGACACATCCTCATAGAACTCCAGTAAATTTGTCAGACATGACTTCCCTTTAACGAAACCGTGCTGCGTCTGCTCTATCAAGCAATTTCCCTCAAGATGCCTCACTATTTCCTCCTTGATGACGGATTCTAACATTTTACCTACCACAGACGTTAAACTAACCGGCCTATAATTCCCCGCCTTTTGCCTGGCACCCTTCTTAAACAACGGTGTAACGTTAGCCGTTTTCCAATCTTCCGGCACTTCCCCGGAATCCAGCGACGTCTGGAAAATAACCATCAAGGCATCCACTATCACCTCCGCCATTTCTTTCAGAACCCTCGGATGCATTCCATCCGGTCCTGGGGACTTGTCCACAATCAGCCCCTCCAGTCTGTCGAGCACCGCCTCTCTAGTAACAGTAATGTCATTGAGACCCTCCAGTCCTACCACCTTTCCATCGCTAACACCCGGCAAATTATTCACGTCCTCCTCCGTGAAGACAGAAACAAAAAAGTTATTCAAGACCTCAGCCATATCCCCATCCCCTACCACTAAGTCCCCCTTCTCATCCTCTAAGGGTCCAACGTTCACCCTAGCCAGCCTCTTCCTTTTTATATATTTATAAAAACTCTTGCTATCCTTTTTTATATTAAGCGCTAGCCCAGCTTCATAGTTTCTCCTACCCTTCTTTATCAACTTCTTTGTCAATCTTTGTTGACATTTAAACCTCTCCCAATCCTCTTCTCGCCCACTACTCTTAGCTACTCTAAACGCCTCCGCTTTTAATTTAACACTTTCCTTCACCTCCTTCGTTATCCACGGCTTATTACCTCTCCTCCTATGGTCCTTTTTGACCATCGGAATAAATTTCTGCTGAGCACCAAGAAAGATCTCCTTAAAGATCCTCCACTGCTCCTCAGCAGACCTACCTTCCAACGCGCTCCCCCAGTCCACATTCGCCAATTCTTCCCTCAACACTTGCATGATAGGTAATTTTATCCTTTCAACACTGTTGACTTTTTCCTGAGGGAGTCTTACAGACACCTGTCATTCCACATTCCCTCTTTAAATTGAGATCATTCAGAAACAAACACTGTTGGCAGCCTATTGAACTGAACGGGACACCACTGCAAGCCCAATCCTGCCCTTGTACACAGGACTTATTTGCCAGTGATTAAAAGCAGAAACACTAGTTGATTTTCATCTCCCAGCAATGATACAGCCAAAATGTGTCATTTCTTTAAATTACATTAGTACTTCTAGTATGTTATATTTAAAAGGAAATGAATGTTCTTTTTTCAAGTAACTCTCTCATGCATTGTTGAGAGAAGTACCAGCACATACTTGATAGACTGAATGGCCTGTTCCTGCACTGTGTATCGCTTAATAACTACAGTTGTTGCTTTGGATGGAAAAAAGCTATCTTGGTTTCAAGTTTTATTTGAAATTTACTTGAAAATACTTTGAATATTTATGTAATTACATAATTAATCTCATTGTGGTAGTTTGCATTTGCTTAAGTCTTTTCATGTAACATTTATTCAGAGACCTTGCCATCTTCATTATTTTGAATCACACACTAAATATTACTGCAATTGTTTTGCTTGGATTATGATTTGTCTAGTCACTTGAACCCATATTGCAACAGCTGAGAACTAAACGTTATATTGTCTTCAGCATTTATTTTAAACCTACAGTAAATAAAAATAATTACAATTCATGGATTTCAAGTAATTTAGTGCACTTGTTATTGCTTCAAAATCGCCTGTTTCCAATGATTAAACCTAAAACATGCAGTGTTTTCTACAGATCAGCGGAGTACAAATCCTTCTAATAAAACTACCCTAAAACAGAACCACTAAACCTCAATTCAATGGCTAGAGGAATGCCAAAAAGGATGATCTGATGTGGATAGATGTTTATTCTACATTTGTAGATAACTTAGCCAAATCCAGTGATTCAGCTGGCTGGCTGGTCGAAGGCACACATTTCTAGTCGGATTGGTATTTTGAGAACATACCATTCTGAGAACTACAGCTAGTTAGGCACAGGATTTGAGCACAAATCCAGAGAACAGGAAATGGAAGGCAGAATATTAGTAAGTGAGCATGGAAGGCAGAGGAAACAAACACTATAAAATAGACAAAGGATTTGTTCACTGACAAGTATATGTAAATCTAAAGAAACTCATGAATAAGACAGATGAACTGAGTGCACAAAGAATGATATTATAGCTATTGCTCAAACATGGTTTAAAGATGAGCAGGTTCCAACTCAATATCCCAAATTATAAGGTTTTGTGGAAAGGTAGGGAGGAATTCAAAATATGGAAAAAGGGCCATAACATTGGTTAAAAAAACAATCACAGCTGTGAGCAGGGGTGATATGCTAAAAGAATCTTTATCATAGGAATGGAAGAAATGGGAGGTAGAGTAGATCAGATGGCGTTTCAAGCCTGCTCTGTCATTAAACAAGATTGTGAATGATCATCTACTTCAACTCTACTTCCTGCATTATCTTTATCTATCAACTTCTATCTTTAACATACTCAATAACTGAACACCCACAGGCATCTTGGTTTGACAATTGCAAAGATTCACAACTGTTTGAGTGAAAAATAATTCTTATCTCAATCCTAAATGGTTGACCCCTTATTTTTGACAGGCCAGTCAGCATATCTTTGGTGGTGGGCAAATTATTTGAAAAAAATCCGAGGGACAGTATACATTAGCATTTAGACAGATAACATGGATTTGTTGAGGGAAGGTTGCATCGAACTTGAGTTTTTTTTGAGGGCAGTACAAGGAGAATTGATAAGTGTCTGCATTTGATGCAGCCAATATGAATTTTAGCAACGCTTTTGTTAACATCCCACCATGCAGACCGATCAATAAATTGAAAGCCAATAGAATCCAAAGTGGTAAGTTGCATCCAAAAGTAGCTCAGTAGTAGGGAGCAAAGGGAAATAGCTGCAAGTGTTTTTTGTGACTTGAAGGCTGCTTCCAGTGGAGTTCCACAGGACTCAGCATTGGGTTCCTTGTTTTTCATGGTACGTATTGATGAACAATTATGATACAAGAATTGGTAATGTGGCTGATACCGAGAAAGAAAGTTGCAGATTGCAAGAAGATGCCAAATACTAGACAGGTGGGCAGAAAAGTATCAAATGAAACGCAAGGTAATGTATTAGGGAAAATTAGTCAAGGGAGCAGTAGGAAACTAAGTATAGAGGAACACAGGGACCTTGGAGCACATGTCCACAGATTCTTGAAGTTGGCAAGACAGGTAAAGGTAGTTAAGAAGCCACTCCTGATACTTCGCTTAGTATCCGAGGCACAGAACACAAGAGCCCATGGGGTTATGCTAGAATTGTATAAAGCATTAGTTAGGCCACAGCTAAAGTATGGTGTACAGCTCTGGACTTTGAATTACAGGAATGATGTGATTGCACTAGAGAGTGTATAGTTGTTGCCAGGGATGGTATACTTTAATCATAAGAAAACATTGGATATGCTGAGATGATGTTCTTTGGAAAAGAGAATGGTTAAGGGAGATTTAATTGCAGTGTATACAATTATGAAGGATCTAGATAATATGGATCGGAAAGACTTATTTCCGTTAGCAGAGTCAATAACCAGGTGCACTGTAATTTTGAAGTAATTAATGGAAGGATTAGAGGAGATACTGTTTCACCCAGAGGGTAGAGGGGATCTGGAACTCATTGCCTGTGCTTTCAAACTGCGTTCCCAACAAACTTTTTCTGAAGTCTATTAGGTTATTCTCAAATTTAAATAATACATTTTCTTTTCAAGACAAGGTTAAGTTGATATCCAATAGAGTGAAAGGACTATGACAGGTTTCCATCAGGACTGTCTTAAATTAGCAATCATCTCAGGTACTGTATCAAAGGTAGAGAGAGGTTTGAGACCCTCATGACAACTGCCCAGTTTTTGTTTTGCGCGTAAATAGCCGTTGTGGTTTGTTCAAGAAAATTCCTGAGACTCTAGTTATGAGCAATGTGGTTAACTTCATTCATAGGGGAATAAATCAGCAAAACAAACTAAGCTTATAGAAGGGGCATGAACTGGGTGGTGGTGATAATTCTTGCTCCTTTTGCAAGGGAAATTAGGGTGTGTCATAAAAATTTGTTAAACTAAACTTCAGGGTGATTCAAAAACGTTGAACCAATGAAGTCGATAATCTATTTCACTTCACAACCACTAATTAACTGCTACCCAAAGTAATTCCAGCAGCAATAAAATAAATCTCGTCTCATAGGTCTAAAGAGGCTCAAATAGTGTGCAAATTAACATACTAAACTGAGATACCAAATGGAATCAAGGGCATCTCAAATGGGCATACTTCTCAAATAGCTTCTAAGATAGCAGCAGAAGATTCCAGAACAATAACTTGTTTTTATACAAATTCTTTAATATAATAAAACATCCAAGGCACTTTACAGGCGTGTTATCAAAAATTAACACCAAGCCACAGGTGGTATATTAAAGCAGATGGTGAAAGCTTGGTCAACAATATAGATTTTAAGGAATGCCTTCAAAGAACGAAGAAAGAAACAGAGGAAGAGACGTTTACACAGGCATGCCAAAGCTTCTGATTCCAGCATGTAATAATGGAGTGATTGTCAAGAGTATTTAAGAGGCCAGAACAGGGGTGCAGATAATTCACAGGGTTTTAAGATTGCAGGAGAGAAGGGATCCAGGGAGAGATTTTAAAATTGAGGCATTGCTTAACCAATCATTAACCAATGGCCAATGTAGGCCATTGAGCAACAGGTGTGCTACATGGAAAAGACGTGGTGCAATACAAACAACGCCTTTTGGATAAGCTTAAGTTTCTGGTGAGTGGAACATGGGAGGTCAGTCAGTAGTGCATGAAAATAGTCAAGTTCATGGGTCATAAACATGGGTGAAGGTTTCTAGAAAGGAGTTTGTGCATGAGCAGAACCAGATGACACTACAGAGGTGAAGATAGGACAACTTAATGATGTGGCAGATATGTGGTCAGGCTCTCATCTTGGAGTCAAAATCAATAAGATGGTTGCAAGCAATATGGATCAGACACAGACAGTTAACAGAAAGAAGAATGGAGTCAGTGCTTAGCGAACAGAATTAGTGGTAGGTACAAATGATAATGGCTTCAGTCTTCTTGGTATTTAGTTGGTGAATATTTCTGCTCATTCAGTACTGGATGGCTGATATGCAGTGTGTCAATTCTGAGACAATGGTAAGGTTAAGAGAGGTGTTGTTGAGGTAGAGCTGACTGTCATCAGCGTCTATGTGGGGAATTTGACATTAGTAAGTTATGAAAGGTTGAAATACCTAAGTTCGAAGCAACTTGCAGCAATTTCAAACAGGTGATAATGACACTACAATCTATGCAGTGTAAACCAACACAGCAGAACATCCTTTTCTTAATTATGGAATTACTCTTGAACACCCTGCCAATACAGACCATGATTCTCTACTGAGGACAGCAAACTCTAATTTAATAGACACAATGCTTCAACACTTGAGCCATTAAATGGAATGGCCCCAGGTTCCAATAAAAGTTTAGGCATGAAATCCCTCCTTCCTCTGCTCATTGCCATGAGGATTGTAATCGTAGAATCCCCACAGTGCAGGAGGAGGGCATTTGCTCCATCGAGTTTGCACTGACTTTCCAACACAGCATCTAACCCAGGCCCATCCCTGCCCTAACCCTGTAAACCCAAACATATACCCCACTAATCGCCCTGATCTGCGCATTTTAGGACACAAGTGGGGTAATTTAACATGACCAGTCTACCTAGCCTGTACATCTTTGGACTGTGGGAGGAAATGCACACAGACTCAGGGAGAACGTGCAAACTTTATATAGTCACTGAAGGCTGGAATCAAACCTGGGCCTCTGGCATTATGAGGCAATAGTGAGAGCTACTGTGCCATCCTTCTAGTATTTGAAGAATAAGGACACATTTAGGATCTTTTATCGATCTTCTTGATCAAACAAGATCCTTGCTCATTGCCAATTTTCTTTCTGTAATGTTCTAACTATGTTAGGGGTTCTAGGTTTTGAATAAAAACAAAAGCTATGGTTTGCACACACGGATACAAACTAACAACAAGATTTATTCTCATGGCTTTTACCTGTACAGAAAATCATATACAGTAAAATCAGGAGCCTCTGAAATCCTAATGATATTACTTCGAAATCATTAGTTCACTCTTAAAGCAACCATACAACCCTTTATACATCAACATCACTTCCTCCTTTACTTCTATGGTCTTGCATGGGATTCTTCCATAGAGGTTTGCTGCTTTTTGAATTCTGCACTAAGGACTACATACTTTATCTGCAGAAGGTGTCAACTCTCCAATCTTTTGTTGACCTTTTTCTCTATCAAGCAACATAGTACCTGCAAGCATTGTAGACTGTCATTGCAATATAACAGTCATAAGCCTTGACAGTTCTTGCACAATCTCGGTTTGACACTTGTGAAGGAAATGGTCATGATATTCTATTTCTGGTACTTGGGTCCTGTGATAAAGTTTTCCAATCGACCATGATATTGTATTGGTTCTTGTGCGTTGCTATTAGTGTAGACAGTTCAGCAATCTTGTTTTGACATGTAATCTCAGTTCCCTTCTCTGCCTGAATTTCTGTTTTCTCTAGTGCTCTCTGGCAGATCTTCTCCAGCTGAGTCCAGAACCAGGGATCACAGCCTACGATATGGGGTACACCATCTGAGACTGAGATAAGGAGAAATTTCTTCACCCAGAGAGTGGTCAACCTGTACAATTTTTGACCACAAAAAGTTGTTGAGACCAAAATATTGTATGTTTTTAAAAGGAGTTAGATATGGCTCTCGGGGCTTAAGAAATCAAATGATATGGGGGCGGGGGGGGGGGGTGAGGAAGGCACAATTAGGTTTTAGAGTTGTGTGATCAGCAATGATCATAATGAATGGCGAAGCAAGTTCAAAGGGCTGAATGACCTGCTGCTGTTTCCATTTTCTATGTTTCTGTGAGATTTCCCTACTTTCTTTAAAATAAGTTGACATACAAAAAATTATTCATAAGAAAGAAAATGATAACACATTATCTTATACAATCAATCTTTAACATAAGCTACATCGCACCCACCCCACCTGTCTTGAAATAAAATTTAAAAATAGCAGTTTACAAGATGAAAATTTCATGTTCCCATAATCTATTATAACAAAAAGCAGTGCTCTTTCAGGATATCCAGCAAATTTTTTGGATAACCTTTTCTTGTGAAACAATCCAATAATTAGTGACTCGCATCAATCCATTATACATTTGAAATCTCTTTCCTTTCTGTTCTACTCGCAAGATCAAACCTCAGCCTCTTTTCTGTTAGATTCTTTGTCGAATGAACACTGTCCCAGAGGCACATGTATCCCCAGTTGCCCCTTATATTGGAGTTCCTCTAAAATAGTCAGTAAATACATAGCTATAACTGTCACTTTTACCCGTGCAAGCGTCTCTGCAGGTAAGGTGCTTTTAACAACACTTATTTTCTTTGATTCCCACGCTAATGGACAACGTTCATCACTTCTTCCTACTAAAAATATATTGAGTCCTGTTGTACTCAAATAACCAACAAGAAAATATGAGGCATCACTAAAAATGACTACTTTCATCTCTTCTAGGTCACCCAGGTCTGGAAATCTGAGCACTGATTCTTCTAAATTTTATTTCTTCAATGTCTTATTTGTTTTTATCACTTCTGCAACAGTAGTATATTTCAGAATGATGCTCAATATTAATACATCACACAGCATGCAGGTCTAGTATGTGTGCATCAGCAATTTAATTGCCCAATTAAGCTTCTTAATTGATTTGTTTCTTTCTTGGCTGTGGAGACTTGAGGATCTGGGCCAATTTATCACAATATTATTACTATTCTCTAGGTTTCGTTTGGGATATTCCCAACACAGTCAGTGTAAAGTACAACTCTATAAACTTAAATGCTCCAGAAGCCCAAATTCTATTTTTGAATTCCTTCATAATTTTATCCATCACAAATTTCTCATATACCCCCATCCACCCTGCAAAAATATACTCTGCATACATTAAAAAAATCCCTGCTTGTTTTTCTTCATCATACCATCGCACACTGCACAGATGTTATCTGTAATGGCATCTCAACTTGAAACACTGGTTCATGGTGTATAGTTTCATTTTTAGAATCGTGTGAGGACTCATGTGAAACCTCCAATGAGAGTAACTAGCCCAGTTTGTCATGTAACGATTACCAAAGGCAATTTATTAAAACAAAAAAAAGGCAAATACAAATATGATTATAATATGCTAAGACAATTAAAAAATATGAATTATTAAACAGTTTATACAGAAATTATCCCTTGTTCCAAAATATATATCTGTGATCCCTGAACTCCTTAAGACTTCCCCATTCCCAAACAACATCCAAATTAAAGAAATCTATAAGTGAGATCCAGCAAATAGTTACTCAATACATGACGGATGATCAAGTACAGGAAACACCTTTTCCTGGTCCAGTGAAGGTATTTAAACTGCCTTTGCTTCTGCACTATCATGGCCCTTACGACTTCTTCAATGTTAAAATGGCCACTCAGCTGTGAGGTGTTAAACTGGCCTGGCTCTTAAACGTTAAATTGACTTTCTGCTTCTGCAAGTGCTGGCAATTATACCCATGTTCCTCTTTGATTCTACCTTCTGTATATTTGGGCTGTTTGCATCTCTCACATTCCACAACTGTCAAAATTAGCATCTGTATACCTCCATTTACCTCTCCATTATTTAGATAAACTGTTTCCTCATTGTCGGGCTATTTATATCTGATTCTGTGGGGATGCGTGTTAATCTCATTAGTGGGAAAGGTCACATCTCATCAGCCCCTTTGACTGCTGCTGTTGCTCAGTAGGGTTTTACATGTTGCTGGGCAGAGCGTATCCTATCAATTCTTGTTCCTGCCATTACTAGGCAGATCCATGACACATACCAATAAAACCTTATTGGATCTGCTTTTAGCTGAAGACAACCAGCTTTTAGTAGGGCTGACTTTAATGAGAAATACCATGGCCTGGATGTATCATTTAGCTTGTAAAACACACTTACTTAGCATCCATACTGTCCCTACTAAAACTCTGACTTCTTTGGAGGCTTTAAGAATCCTTCTCTTTGAAATTGTTACCCATGCTCAAAATGCTGCTTTGATGCGAATCAATTTATCGCCATCAGTACATCACTAAAAGTGCTAGGAAAATTCCCAAACCTTACTTTTCTCACTATTCGGAGTATACTCTAATTTCCTTGTTGTCGAATATTTCCTCGAATATCTTCACTAGACCTGGAAAAGACATTTCCCATACTTGATCATCTGCTTTGTATTGAGTGGTAACTATTTGCTGGATCTGATTTATAGATTTATTTAATTTGGATGTTGTTTGGGAATGAAAGTCTTGAGGAGTTCAGGGATCACAGACACATATTTTGGAACAAAGGGCAATTTCTATATAAATTGTGTTTAGTAATTCATATATTTTTATTGTCTTAGGGTATAATAATCATATATTTGTCTATATTTGCATTTTCCTTATTTTAAGCTGCAAGTCCAACCTTAAGTTTATATGTACCATCAGGAACTTATCTCCCCCCAATATATCCATCTATGACACAATGCTAGCTGTCCTTTGGCATCTCCACGTAAACACCAAACTCTTTCCAATTTTCAAGTTGTTTTTTGTTTTGCGTCCAATTTACCATCTAATTGATTTGTAGCCACTAGAGTTTCTCTACTGTAGGGGCTCCTACTTCTTGTGTTGCTTCTTACCTGTGCTTTGATCCTTGCTCTTGTTAAACTATGTGCCCTACCCGATCTCTTGTCCTTATCTGGACCACTATTGACCACTCAACTGATCCCTCCTGCAACAGGAATTCCTTCCAAAATTTCTTGATCTTTTCCTTGGATTGTGATCACTAATCTGTTGTCTGACATTGCGTTAGATTTTCTGCTTTCAACATTTTTGCTGCCTTCTGCCATTTCATAGATCTGATATTCAGTCACTTGTCTTGTAGTTAGTTTTTAATTTTCTCTGTAGCCTTTCCTGCTGTTCTTCCTATTAAGGTGGTTTGACGTTTTGCCACCTCAAGTCCAAATTTCAGTAGTTAATCTTTGTGACAAATGGCCCTACTTTGATCTTCACTATAATTTGGTGCATTCTCAATTAGCCTGTTATCTGCCATAATCTGTTCGCTGTACAGTGGGTCCAGTATTTGTGTGTACACAGTGCGTGATTCATGTTTGGTTTTCATCCTTTGTTCAGGTTCCGTCAATGTGTAATCAGTGCCAGTAAGTCGTGTGGCATGTACTTTTCATACAACCAATGTAGCACTTCGGTTAGCATGTTACAAGATTATTGATTTCCCATCAATGCCTATAACTTTTACTGGACCTCTCCATTCTTTCTACCCTTCTCTTTTATAATACACCATGTTCAGACTTAAAATTAATTTCTGATGGTCTGATAAGAAACCTCAAAGCTCCCTGACTTTTTATGAAACCTTCAGCTGAATAAATGCTCTCTCCTCCTGCATGCAAGACATTCAAATGTTCTGCAAAAATTGAACTAAAGGTCGTCCCCTCCAAAGCCAGAGGATGGTCTCACATTATTGAAAATATTTTTAGAATCCTGCAAAATAAACAAATTGATAGGGGCTGTTCGATCATCAGGAGTGTGACTTTTGCATGTATGCTAGAGCAGTTGTCAATTTATAACTCGGTTGGTCAGCAAAGATATTTTGGAGCATTTCATCAATCATGACATGATTTTTCTGACTTGTTCCATTCATAGAAATTATGCCAGCGTGTGCATTCCTCTAATATTCAAATTTTCACATATGAATTCATAATCAGCAAAATCTCTTCCATTGTCCATTAAGAATTGAGCTGGTGCTTCTAGCCCTGTTTACATGAGAACATAAGAAATAGGAGCAGGAGTAGGCCATCTAGCCCTTCGAGCCTGCCCCGCCATTCAATAAGATCATGGCTGATCTGTTGTGGCTCAGTTCCACATTCCCACCCTCTCCCCATAACCCTTAATCCCCTCGCTTATCAAAAACCCATCAACCTGCGTCTTAAAAATATTTAGCGAGGCAGCCTCCACCACCTCAACGGGCAGAGAATTCCAGAGATTCACCACCCTTTGAGTGAAGAAGTTCCTCCTCAACTCCGTTCTAAACCGCCCCCCCTTTATCTTGAGGCTGTGCCCCCTAGTCCTACTGTCCTTTCTGAGCGGGAAGAGTCTCTCCACCTCTATCCTATCCATCCCATTCATGTTTCTATCCATTTTTGCATTATTTTGACTTTTTTTTTGCCTTTGCTAAAAATTACCATTGGCAGACTAAATTTAGTTGCTATATCTACAAAATGTGGAAGAAATGTTTCTTTATCTCATCTTTGATGTCCATCACCACAGTTCCATTAAAGTCCCTCACCAATGGAAGACCTGTTTCTGGTCATGACTGTGTTCTCCTGTACCTTTTACAAATGTCACATTTTTCACTAATATCCTTGACAAGTCTTGTGTATTCCTCATCCAGTTCCCCCGCACCCTTTAACAGAAACTTCAAACCATGGCCAATGGGATATAAAAATTGTCAATGTAGCTTGGTAAGAATTTGCTTCTTCTCCTTAATAGCCCTACCTCCAACAGTCATTAACACCTCTTTAACATTCTAGAGATGATAGGCCTTAAAGGAATACAATAATGTCCCAACTGTGTAAATTGTATACCCACAGATCCACCAATGTATACAGCAACATAAAATTCATCGAATGGAACATAAGAGAAATCACACCATGACTGACGAAATGCTGCTTATCATGTTCCATGTCCAGCTTCATTTGGGCTGAAGCTTACTTAACAGTAAAGGTACTTCACTCAATATCATATCAGTACTGATAAAAGTGATTCACCTTTGCTGCTTTACATGGAATTACTATTCTTTTTAGTGATTTCAACGTGTTATAATCATTAAATGTGAAACTAGTAGGACTATCACATGTTTTGACTACTTCGGTCTTTCTTACTTAAAGGATCCATATAACATTTTGGCCAGTCCATTCCACGTACTATGGATGGATATCCATTGTCTAGAACTGCACAATTGAACAAACTTACAACTTGGATGTTTACTACCAGACTGAAGTTTCTGGTGACCAATACAATTCCTTCTGTTGGGTCAGTATCATCCTCCTCGCCTTCCGTAACTTCCATGTTAAGTGTTGCCTCAAAAACCATGTTTTTCATTTTTGGGCAATTCCATTCATATTGATACTAGCATTCGAAGGACCATCCCTTAGTTATTTCTGGGGTTCATCCTCTGGTCATTTGATCCAAAAGTGTATCTCTGTCTTTGAATCTAACTGTGGTTAAAACAATGAGTGTATCCATGTTATATGGCTAAGGTATTGAATAACTTTCTTGTTTCTGTCTTCACAGAGGAGGATGTGAATAATTTGCCGGGTGTTAGTGATGGAAAGGTGGTAGGACTGGAGGGTCTCAATGACATTACTGTTACTAGAGAGGCGGTGCTCGACAGACTGGAGGGGCTGATTGTGGACAAGTCCCCAGGACCGGATGGAATGCATCCGAGGGTTCTGAAAGAAATGGCGGAGGTGATAGTGGATGCCTTGGTGGTTATTTTCCAGACGTCGCTGGATTCTGGGGAAGTGCCGGAAGATTGGAAAACAGCTAATGTTACGCCGTTGTTTAAGAAGGGTGCCAGGCAAAAGGCGGGGAATTATAGGCCGGTTAGTTTAACGTCTGTGGTAGGTAAAATGTTAGAATCCGTCATTAAGGAGGAAATTGCGAGGCATCTTGAAGGGAATTGCTTGATAGAGCAGATGCAGCACGGTTTCATTAAAGGGAAGTCGTGTCTGACAAATTTACTGGAGTTCTATGAGGATGTGTCTAGGGCGGTGGATAGAGGAGAGCCGGTGGATGTGGTCTTTCTGGATTTTCAGAAGGCGTTTGACAAAGTACCTCACAAGAGGTTATTGCAGAAGGTCGGGGGACATGGAGTTGGGGTTAGGGTGTTAGCGTGGATAGAGGATTGGTTGTCAAATAGGAGGCAGAGAGTGGGGGTCAACGGGTGCTATTCGGATTGGCGGTTGGTGACTAGTGGAGTGCCCCAGGGGTCGGTGCTGGGGCCTCAGCTATTTACCATTTATATAGATGATCTGGAGGAGGGAACCGAGTGTAGGGTGTCGAAATTTGCTGATGACACCAAGATTGGGGGAACGGCAAATTGTGCGGAGGGTGTGGAGAGTCTGCAGAAGGATCTAGATAGGCTGGGCGAATGGGCCAGGAAATGGCAAATGGAATTTAATGTTGGCAAGTGTGAGGTGGTCCACTTTGGTAGGAATAATGGTAGGAAGGATTATTACTTACGTGGAGAAAAACTGCAGCAGGCGACGGTGCAGAGGGACCTCGGGGTCCTTGTGCATGAGTCGCAAAAACCCAGCTTGCAGGTGCAGCAGGTGGTCAGGAAGGCGAATGGGATGCTGGCCTTCATAGCGAGGGGGATTGAATATAAAAGTAGGGAGGTCTTGCTGCAGCTGTACAGGGCATTGGTGAGGCCGCAGCTGGAGTACTGTGTGCAGTTTTGGGCGCCGCACCTGCACAAAGATATTTTGGCCTTGGAGGGAGTGCAGAGGAGGTTTACTAGGCTGATGCCGGAGTTGAGGGGGTTGAGCTATGAGGAGAGGCTGAATAAACTAGGCTTGTACTCGTTAGAGTTTAGAAGAATGAGGGGAGATCTCATTGAGACGTATAAGATGATGAATGGGATGGATAGGATAGAGGTGGAGAGACTCTTCCTGCTCAAAAAAGACAGTAGGACTAGGGGGCACAGCCTCAAGATAAAGGGGGGGGGCGGTTTAGAACGGAGTAGAGGAGGAACTTCTTCACTCAAAGGGTGGTGAATCTCTGGAATTCTCTGCCCGTTGAAGTGGTGGAGGCTGCCTCACTAAATATTTTTAAGACGCGGGTTGATGGGTTTTTGATAAGAGAGGGGATTAAGGGTTATGGGGAGAGGGCGGGAAAGTGGAACTGAGCCATGACAGATCAGCCATGATCTTATTGAATGGCGGGGCAGGCTCAAAGGGCTAGATGGCCTACTCCTGCTCCTATTTCTTATGTTCTTATGTTTGATATCCTAGCACAGTCCAATAGTTTAAAGGCAAGTATTGATTTAGAAATTTTCAAGTGAAATTGTTGCAATCTTGTGTATAATCAGTTAAACTCCATGATAAATTCTTCCATGGAAGAATCATCAACTTTTTAAAAATCTATCAAAGTTCAACCAAACCTCATAGGCAATCAATAAGGCATCTTGTATTTAAATTTTATCCATGACTTAAGAGAATGTTCAAACCTTCTTTATTGGCAAGTTATTGAGAACCTAGGTCCAAAAGCACCCTGTAATCGATCTCGCTCCTGGCAGGAAGCAAAACTGCCAGAGCCATCCCTTACTTTCTTTTTGGTAGATATGTAACCCATGCCAATGCATCAACTTGATTTTTCCTTCAATCAAAAGGCTCTGTTTCATGAAACAATGGTGAAAAATGTTATCCTGCTACCCTATATCTGGTTTCAGCTGTCTTTCAATTCTCCAATTACAGACTTCTGTCAACGAAAATTAACTCCAATACTAGCTTTTTGTTTGGAAGCAAATCTTAAGTCTCCAATTTTCACTTTCTTCTTCAACTAAATGTCAGTGGAATTTGTAAGCCTGGTGTGAAGTGGAAATTGTTTGTTGCTTGCCACAGATCTTACTTTTCCACTCACAGCCCCTGCAACCAGTGCTGGCTGAGTCTTTATGTACACAAGTATAATTAACTAGCAATACCCGTACCTGTTCACTTCATTATCTTAAATTACTAAATATTTAACATCCAACAACAGAACCTATTAGATACTAACAACATAGATGAGTGAGATCGAAGTCACCTAGGCTTTTCTCTCTTGTTGGGTCTCTCCCCATCTGCCAAAGGCTCAGTTTAGCAGCTATGCGCAATAGGACTAAATCAGTTAGGTTAGCAGTTGTACTAAGCCACTATAAGAACATAAGAAATAGGAGCAGGAGTAGGCCATCTAGCCCTTCGAGCCTGCCCCACCATTCAATAAGATCATGGCTGATCTGTTGTGTCTCAGTTCCACCTTCCCGCCCTCTCCCCATAACCCTTAATCCCCTTGCCTATCAAAAACCTATCAACCCGCGTCTTAAATATATGTAGCGAGGTAGCCTCCACCACTTCAACGGGCAGAAAATTCCAGAGATTCACCACCCTTTGAGTGAAGAAGTTCCTCCTCAACTCCGTTCTAAACCGCCCCCCCTTTATCTTGAGGCTGTGCCCTCTAGTCCTACTGTCCTTTCTGAGTGGAAAGAGCCTCTCCACCTCTATCCTATCCATCCCATTCATCATTTTATACGTCTCAATGAGATCTCCCCTCATTCTCCTAAACTCTAACAAGTACAAGCCTAGTTTATTCAGCCTCTCCTCATAGTTCAACCCCCTCAACTCCGGTATCAGCCTAGTAAACCTCCTCTGCACTCCCTCCAAGGCCAAAATATCCTTGCAAAAGTACGGCAACCAAAACTGCACACAGTACTCCAGCTGCGGCCTCACCAGTGCCCTGTACAGTTGCAGCAAGACCTCCCTACTTTTATATTCAATCCCCCTGGCTATGAAGGCCAGCATCCCATTTGCCTTCCTGACCACCTGCTGCACCTGCAGGCTGGGTTTTTGCGACTCATGCACAAGGACCCCGAGGTCCCTCTGCACCGTCGCATGCTGCAGTTTTTCACCACGTAAGTAATAGTCCTTCCTACCAAAGTGGACAACTTCACACTTGCCAACATTAAATTCCATTTGCCAGTTCCTGGCCCATTCGCCCAGCCTATCTAGATCCTTCTGCAGACTTTCCACACACTCCGCACAATTTGCCATTCCATCAATCTTGGCGTCATCAGCAAATTTCAACACCATACACTCGGTTCCCTCCTCCAGATCATCTATATAAATGGTAAATAGCTGAGGCCCCAGCACCGACCCCTGGGGCACTCCACTAGTCACCAACCGCCAATCCGAATAGCACCCATTGACCCCCACTCTCTGCCTCCTATTTGACAGCCAATCCCCTATCCACGCTAACACCCTACCCCCAACTCTCTGTCCCCTGACCTTCTGTAATAACCTCTTGTGCGGCACCTTATCAAATGCCTTCTGAAAATCAAGAAACACCACATCCACCGGCTCTCGTCTATCCACCGCCCTAGACACATCCTCATAGAACTCCAATAAATTCGTCAGACGCAACTTCCCCTTAACGAAACCGTGCTGCATCTGCTCTATCAAACAATTCTCCTCAAGATGCCTCGCTGTTTTCTCCTTGATCACGGATTCTAACATTTTACCTACAACAGACGTTAAACTAACCGGCCTATAATTCCCTGCCTTTTGCCTACCACCCGTCTTAAACAACGGTCTAACATTAGCCGTTTTCCAATCTTCCGGCACTTCCCCGGAATCCAGCGACGTTTGGAAAATAATCACCAAAGCATCCACTATCACCTCCACCATTTCTTTCAGAACCCTTGGATGCATTCCATCCGATCCTGGGGACTTGTCCACAATCACTCCCTCCAGTCTTTCGAGCACTGCCTCTCTAGTAACAGTAATGTCATTCAGGCCCTCCACTCCTACCATCTTTCCATCGCTAACACCCGGCAAATTATTCACGTCCTCCTCCGTGAAGACCAAAGCAAAAAAGTTATTCAAGGCCTCAGCCATTTCCCCATCCCCTACCACTAAGTCCCCCCTCTCATCCTCTAAGGGTCCAACGTTCACCCTAGTCAGCCTCTTCCTTTTTATATATTTATAAAAACTCTTTCTATCCTTTTCTATATTGAGCGCTAGCCCAGCTTCATAGTTTATCCTACCCTTCTTTATCAACTTCTTTGTCATTCTTTTGTTTGTGATAGAATTTGAAGTTCTTCTCCCAGAATATATTCTGTGCCCTTGCCACACTCAGTGCTTCTTCAGTTGGTGTTCAACACAGAAGAGCACTGATTCACCATTTGGAATTGCGGGATGCGGATTGATTACATTGTAGTCAAGCAAGGGTTTCTCTTGCTCATGTTTGACTTGATGCCATGAGACTTTATAGGGTCCAGAGTCAAAATTCAGGACTCCTAGGGCAAGTCCAACCCAACTGCATACCACAGTGCCACCATCTCTCCTACCGGTGGAACAGAACACACCCAGGCATGGTAACTGTGGTGCCTCATGGGTCTGGAGCCACGAATAGGCCAGACCAGGGAGGCAGAGTTAATTTCCTTCCCTTTGGACATCAATGAATCAGACAGGGCGTTAGTGACAATTGACAGTGGTTTCATGGTCACCATTAGACTAGCTTTTAATTCAGATTTATTCATTGATTTAAATTCCACCAGCTGCTATGGTGGAATTTGAATCCATATCCCTCATAGCCTAAGCCCCTGGATTGCTAGTTCTGTGATGTTACCACTGTCTCCCCCTATTCGTTCTGCAATAGTGGCTCCTCCAGACTCAGTTCATAGGTCCTTTAACCAATCTAAATCCTTCCCTTTCACAGAGACAGGTTCTTCTTCTCTAACACTTTCAGTTCATACAGCGCTAGTCTCCCCTTTCCTCCCTCCAAACACTCTAACTCAACTTAGCAATCTACTACCCTACAAACCCTCCAGTTCATACCTGCTGTACTTCCTATTCAGCTCATATACTACTTCTTTCCAACTCAGTTCAAGTTGGAAGTTTTCTTCCTTCTCCAACTTTAAAATTTCCATAATGAATCATTGAGTTGCCTGAAGTTATGAAAGGTGCTATATAAATGCAAGCCTTTTGTTAAAATTGGTGTTCTTTGCTTCTTTTCCAGTTAATAATGATAATTTCTCTTCTCCCCCATTTCAAAATTCTACTCCCAGTTGCTTCTCCATCCATTCCCTATTGATTTTTTTATCTCCCTTTCATTGCCATTCATTTGCCAATAATTACCTCCGTGCTCCCAACAGATCAAAAGAGACCCTTTTTCCTTCAGTGCTACTGCTACCACTAAAGGTAACAATTACTGATGCTGCATAATATCCAAAGAAATTACTGCAATAATTCCACCTACAGTATGTAGTAGCTGGAGTCATTAACATTTAGTGGCCAAAGAAACATTACAAAAAGCCCCAGATCCAATTTATTAATAATGAGAATTATATAACAAAATTGAGGGGAGAGGGACCCATTTTGAGCAAATATTGACCAGGCCCATGAATGATGAACAGCTGGCGTATATAAGTTGGTTTCTTACCTGCTGGCAAAGTATCACCAGGGAACGGTCTTAATCTGTGAAGACAATGGAGGATCTGAATAGCTGGGACAGTCAGTCCTGCATTTCTGGGAAATAAGTAGATAAATTGTCAGACTAATGCATCCATCGGAAAAAAACCAAAAGGTATTCCAACATAGTTTTCTCCACCAGCATCATAAAAGATTTCTAGGCCAGCGGTGACTGCTGCCAGGCTTCCATCAACGAGGTCACAAAATCCCTATAGTGCAAAAGGTGGCCATTCAGCCCATCAGGTCTGCACTGACAACAATCCCATTGAGGCCTGATCTCCATACATATTTGCCCTGCTAATCACCCTGACACAAAGGGTCAATTTAATGTGGCCAGTCAACCTAACCCACACATTTTTGGAGTGTGGGAGAAAATTAGAGCACCAGGAGGAAACCCACACAGACACGGGGAGAATGTGCAAACTCCACGCAGTCAGTCACCTGAGGCCGAAATCATACTTGGGTCCCTGGTACTATGAGGTAGTAGTGCTAACTACTGTACCATGCCACCCTGACATAGTTATAAAATATTTATGCAGGACATGGAATACGTTTCTTTATAATACCAACTCCCTCAGGCAGAGCAACTAGTCTCATAACACTTTCCCTGATAAATAGAATTCTCTACTCATCAAGAAGCTGTTCAGCTGACAACACCAAACAGCATATAAATAATAACTTTATAACTCACTCCTGTCAAGCCACAGCTTACAATTTGGTAGTATCCAAATCAATATTGTTCAGGTGCAAATTTTGACAGCTCCTGCAGTGGTGCAGAATTGTACTGTTCCCTGTGGAATGTTTATCATGGACCCTATAGTTATGAAACCACCTGGCAAATTTAGGATACCAGATTAATCCTATAGATGACATCTCTTAAAAGGAAACATCTTTACTCATGATTGAGAAGTATTTTATTAAAGGGAAAGGCAAAGAAAGAAAATGTGTTGTAAACTAGCCATTTCTCTAACTAATACCATTATGAAATCCACTTGAATAGTTTATACACAAATTCCATGTCAGATCCACCCATAAATTAAATGAGAATGGGGTGAGATTCCATCACATAGCCAGTGACCCGGCCAATATTTATCCCTTAAACAACATCTATAAACAAATTACTTAGTCATATTCTCACTATTGTATGTGGGCCATTGTTGTCTGCAAATTGTTTACCATGTTTCCTACATTAGGACAGAGGCTACACTTCAAAAGTATTGCTTATAATGTGCTTTGGGATGTCACAAGGTTATTAAAGGTACTTCATAAAAGCAAGTCTTAACTTTCTTATTTCTATTCTGAGTAATTTTCTATTTGAGGTAGCAGAATTTACAGATAGCAAATCCTGGAATTTTCAGTGAATGGTTAGTCTCGTTGTTGACCTTAACTTCTGGATGCCGTATGTAGAGGTACGTAGTATTAGTGAATATGTACTCAATTTACTGTCCTTATTTAACAGCTATAGGCCTGGCAAGTTCAAGCCCCAGATACAGGCCTCTAATGGAAAACATTGTTACACACTTCAAACACAATAAGATGAGTAAGTTGAATCATTTCTTGTAAATTTAGTAATCCTAAGTTTTTTTTCTCTACAAACTCAAGGAATTAAAATTTTTACGCTTTAGCCAGTTTAGAAATATGAAAACAGGATTACATCATTAAGTTCCTCTGGTCTGCTCCACCATTCAATGAGATCCTGGCACAGTTCTGACCTAATTGAGTAACCTACATTTGCCTCTTATCGTTTCATATCTTTGGTCAACAAAAATCTATGAATCTCAGTTTTAAAATTAACATTTTAACATTAATTGCAATTTGCATAAGAGATCTTTCCATGTACGAAATGTCTCCGAACTACACCCTTGAAAGGCAGAACTCTTAATTTTAGGCTATGTCTCCTAATCTTAAATTACCCATCCAGTGGAAATAGTTTTGTTCTATTTATTCCATCGACTCCCCTGAATTTCTTGTAAACTTCAGTCACGTCAATCTTCTTAACTTCAAAGAATACAACCTTTGTTTATGTAATCTCCTCATAATTTCCACATTTGATACAAAAAAATTATATTTCAAAGACAAAACTTATTCTGGCCTCTCAGCAATGTTGTTGTTAATCAAAAATTCTAAAATCATCTCAGAAATGTTACCCTAAGGATACAGGCTCATAGTTCCTTGAAATTGGAGTCACAGGCGGATAGGGTGGTGTAGGCTGCATTTGGCATGCTTGGTTTCAATGGTCAGAACATTGAATGCAGGAGTTGGGACATTTTGTTGAAGTTGTACAAGACATTGGTAAGGCCACATTTGAAATACTGTGTCCAGTTCTGGTCATGCTATTATAGAAATGATATTATTAAACTGGAAAAAGTGCCCAGAAGAGATTTACTAGGATGCTACCGGGACTTGATGGTTTGAGTTATAAGGAGAGGTTGGATAGACTGGGACCTCTTCCTCTGGAGTGTAGGAGGCTGAGGGGTGATTTTTTAGAGGTCCACAAAATAATGTGGGGTATAGCTCAGTTAGATGATCAATATCTTTTCCCAATGTTAGGAGAGTCTAGAACTGGAGGGCGTAGGTGAAGGTGGGAGAGGGGAGATACAAGTGTCCAGAGGGGCAATTTTTTCATACAAAGGGTGGTGAGTGTCTGGAACAAGCTGCCAGAGTAGTAGTAGAGGCGGGTATAATTTTATCTTTTAAAAAGCATTTAGATAGTTGCATGAGTACAATGGGTATACAGGGATATGGGCCAAATGCAGGCAATTGGGATTAGCTTAAGGGTTTTTAAAAAAAGGCGGCACGGACAAGTTGGGCTGAAGGGCCTGTTTCCCATGCTATAAACCTCTATGACACACAAACAGTCAATCTCAAAAAGCTTTGGATACTTGCACTTGGTCTCAGCTGGGAGACATCATTTATACCTGCTAATCAGTTCCCTGGAGCACAAGGTATAGTAATGCAAACCCAGGCTGTGATATTCTAAAAATTATTTAGGCTGGGAATGCTGAAACAGAACTTTTACTTAATTTAAAGAACTAGTTGGTAATGGGGAAAAGGGGATGCAGCTGAGTCAGGAGAGGAGAATCATGAATGAGAAGGAGTGTGGTGTGGGGTAATGAGCTAAAAGAGGTTGAGGAAGTTTGGACCTCCTTTCTCCTGAGTTCATTTTCCACACAAGGCTGCAAATCCCTCTTCTCTAGCCCAATATTGTCAAACCGAATTCATCTCAAAGTTTTCGAAATTTCTCTCTCCAATGTTAACAAAGTTCTACCTCTCTTCCCCAACCTCATGCCAAGTGCCCTGAAATCTCTGTGAGACTCACGTTGCTTGATGTTAAATTCAGGGTAGATAGAAGCTACTTCCATTGGCTGGGAAATTTAAGACGAAGGGATGTAGCCCAAATGTTAAAGCTAGGTCTTTCAAGAGTTAAGTTAGGAAATAGCAATATATGCGAAGTGTAGTAAAAGTTTGGAATTCTTATGCAAAGGCAGTTAATATTAGATCAATTGTTAATTTTAAAACAAATTGATAGTAGGTGCTGTCAATCAAAGATTGCCAGGTGGTTTCATAACTGGCATTAACTATAGGATATGAGGTACATGTAAGTTTCTCATTTACATACTTAACCTATAAACTTGAGTTACCAAAATTACAGAAATTGTCACTTTCAGAATCCTCAAATAATTTTCCATTAATTGTTCTTTTAACCAACTTTCTTATATTGGATTTGACATTCCCCAACTCTGCGTTTCTGACCAGTCATTATCCTATTCTGAACCAAACAAACTGACATCAGAACATGTGACAAGATGTGCAAACCTAAGCAGATAGGATAAATATTAACAGTACAGATCTTAAACTTGAGTGAACCAACCACATCTGGATATTTGGAAAGCAAAGTAGATAAATGAACAAGTTGGTTAATTCAAATCAACTGATAAGTCAAAACTTTTAGCACTAAATTCACAATTTACTATTTTATTTACATGACTTTGAACTTTACAGAATTCAACAGTTTCAGTGCAAAATAATGCAAATTATTAGAAGTGTACATATTTACACAAAGTCTGTAAAAACTCCAATGCATGTGGGAGATTCAAACATGCATGGAACAATGATAGGGAAAGGAAAACCAAGTTAATGAAATATGAGGTTAATTATAACTGCTGCTGTGGGAAATAATCACCAAAGCATGGTTACAATAGTGTTCTGCAACAATCAGCAATAAAACCAAGCAGCAGCAGTAGATGCATGCGATTTTCAAAAATTTAGGTTATATATGGCATCATTCTCAACAGTACAAGAGTTTGTTTTTACAGCTCCTTCAAAAAATTCTATTCAGCCAAATATTGTTTTATGTAAACTTTTTAGATAAATTAGAAACAGAAAATGGAATACTTGGAACATCTTGCCAGACCTCAAACCCTGTACAATTGGTTGGAACATTTGATACACATGTGGTTAAGTATAGCATTCTATTGTTCATACATGACCTCCAAATTCACATTCAACCAAGTTGAGGTTGAATGTCAGTCAGTGGTCTGACAGCAGCTCATATCAAAGTTTTATTGCAATGCAAATTATCAACATACAACTACATGACATGAATGCCAATGACATTTTGTCCAAACACTGCAGAAATGGCAACTCTATTTAAATAGTGTGCAAAATATTCACTTATCAATAATCATGATGCACCTTGTCAAAATTATGAACTTGATATATTGGTTACTCAGGTTCAAGGAACATTTTTTACGTTAGATGTAATTCACACCATCAAAATCAAACACACAGAAAAAGACATGTACTTCAACGCTCTGGTGGTTTCAAAATTATTCATTTCAAACTAATTCATTTCCTTGACAGAGCAAAAATAACCAGTGAACTTGTTACCTGCATGTGTGGCTTTCTCCAAATTTTGTTTCATTTTAAACATTATATATTCACTGCTATAATGCTATCTCTAGGACATCAAAGGTGCTACAGGTTATGGTCATGGAACAACAAAGTTTTGATCTCCAAGCTCTTGGACACTTGGAGTTTTACGCCCATTTCTCAAAACTACCTGTCTGAATACCATGATGTGGAGATGCCAGCATTAGACTGAGGTAAACACAGTAAAATGTCTCACAACATCAGGTTAAAGTCCAACAGATTTTTTTGGCAGTATAAGTTTTTCACTCAGAGGGTGGTGGGTTTGTGGAATCGGCTGCCTGCAGTGGTGGAGGAGGTGGATTCAAGAGACTTCTGGATGAGTACATGGGACTTAGTAGGATTGAGGGTTATAGCTAAGCCTAGTAGGTAGAGATGTTCGGTGCAACCTATGGGCTGAAGGGCCTGTTTGTGCTGTACTTTTTCTAATTTCTATGTTCTACAAGTTTTTGCAGTGTCCCTCCTTCAGGTGAGCGAAAAGTTGTGTTCACGAACAGGACATATATAGACACAAACTCAATTTACAAAGATAATGGTTGGAATGCAAGTCCTTACATGTAATCAAGTCTTAAAGATACAGACAATGTGAATGGAGAAAGGGCCAAGCACACGTAAAGAGGTGTGTATTGTCTCCAGCCAGGACAGTGCGTGAGGTTTTGCAAACCCAGGCAAGTTGTGGGGGTTACAGATAAAGTGACACGAACCCAAGATCCTGGTTGAGGCCGTCCTCATGTGTGCGGAACTTGGCTATCAATTTCTGCTCAGTGATTCTGCATTGTCGAGTGTCATGAAGGCTGCCTTGGAGAACACTTACCGAAGATCAGAATTTGAATGCCCATGACTGCTGAAGTGTTCCCTGACAGGAAAAGAACACTCTTGCCCGTGATTGTTGAGTGGTGTTCATTTATCTGTTGTCGTAGCGTCTGTATGGTCTCCCCAATGTACTATGCCTCGGGATATCCTTTCCTGCAGCATAGCAGGTAGACAAGGTTGGCCAAGTTGCAAGAATATGTACTGTGTACCTGGTGGATGATATTCTCATGTGAGATGATGGTATATGTCAACGATCCAACATGTCTTGCAGAGGTTGCTGTGACAGGGTTGTGTGGTGTTGTGGTCACTGTTCTCCTGAAGACTGGGTAGTTTACTGCGGACTATGGTCTGTTTGAGATTGTGCAGTTGTTTGAAGGCAAGAAGTAGGAGTGTGGGGATGGCCTTGGCAAGATGTTCGTCTTCATCGATGACATGTTGAAAGCTCCGGAGAAGATGTCGTAACTTCTCCAGTCCGAGGAAGTACTGTACGCGACAACTACTGGACGATACCGCTCAACAGGCAGGAGTGTTTCCTTCCAGTTGGGGAACATTTCAGCAGTCACAGGCATTCAGCCTCTGATCTTCGGGTAAGCATTCCCCAAGGCAGCCTTCACGATACACAATAATGCAGAATCACTGAGCAGAAATTGATAGCCAAGTTAGACATGAGGATGGCCTCAACCAGGGTCTTGGGTTAATGTCACACTATCTATAACCCCCATGACTTGCGTGGGCTTGCAAAATCTCACTAATTGTCCTGGCTGGAGACAATACACATCTCTTTAACCTGTGCTTAACCCTCGTTCCATTCACATTGTCTGTACCTTTAAGACTTGATTACCTGTAAAGTCTTGCATTCCAAGCATTATCTTGTAAATTGAGTTTGTGTCTGTATATGCCCTGTTTGTGAACACAGCTCCTCACTCACCTGAAGGAGGGGGGACACTCCGAAAGTTGTGCTGCCAAATAAACCTGTTTGACTTTAACCTGGTGTTGCTTGACTTCTTACTGTCTGAATACCTGCAGACTTGCATTCCAACCATTATTTTGTAATTGAATCTGTGTCTATATATGCCCTGTTAGCAAACCCAACTTTCCACTCATCTGATGAAGGAGCAGTGCTCTGAAAGCTCTTGCTACCAAATAAACCTGTTGGACTTTAACCTGGTGTTGTGAGACTTCTTACTGTGAACATCTGCAGTCAGATATCTGCCCATTTTAGCAATAAAGCAGCCCGGGTTAAAGTTATCAATGACACTCTGTGATTCCAAGTGTGGTGTGTCTCCACCATTCCCCCACAGCCCCTGCCCCAACCTTGACCTTCATTATCTTTCCAACTTGTTTAATTCAGTTGATCACATCAAACTGTACCTACTGTCACCCAGCTCAATGTGATTGTTAACACATAGCTCCATTGGGCTTGAAAAGAGGAGTACTATTTCTTCTCCAGCAATGGTTTTTTATTTTAAATCATTCTCCCATCAGTGCCTTAATAGTCATTCTGTGACTCTGCTCTTTCTTACCTGTGCTTCTCAAGCAACTATAGTGTCAATTTCTATTTGTATGCCAATGACATGTCCTTCCTGTTACCATCTCTATCAAACCCAAAACTTTTCTGTGCTGACAGTAAACCTCAACATTGTTCACCTGACCATTAAGGTAATCTAAAACGATGGGATGATTCTCCAATCCCGCCGTGCCATTAGTAGATCGCGCCAGTCCAGGAGAATAGCATGCAGAGCTAAAAGTCCATTTCATGCCTGGCGCCAAACAACTTGAGAGTCTCCTGGCCCCTTCCTAATGGAACAAACTAGATCATGCCCAGAAAGAGTTTGAGGCTGATTAGCATATTTAAAGTAGCATTTAAATATGCATAGCTCATTCAAATCCTAGCGCAGGGAATTTACCAGCCTTCAGGAATAGCACAATAACAGTGGGAATCATTACTGGTCTCCACTGGATTGTGAAGGCAGTACTGATGAGATGCATGTTGGGGGTTCTGATGGGAGAGCATATCAGGAGTTGGGCAGGGGGACCCAATATGAGGGGCCCAATGCTGGCAATCAGTGTTGGGGAGGGAGCATGTCACTGATTGGTGGTGGTGGTGGTGGTGGTGGTGGTGGGGGGCTTTAAACTTTACATCACTTTTTAAAGCTGGATAACATCTTTGTTTCTTGACTGCTGAAAGCCTCATCTTCGTCACTTCTGAATGCTCTCTTTGCGGTCTTCCCATGCTCCACCCCTCATGAACCCCATCGTGCATAAAGCTGAATCAGCCACAGCCTATCCTACACTAATTCCTCTACGCTCATCACCCCATCCTTGATGTTCAATGTTTCCCTGTTTCCAATCATATTATGTTGTGTATATGTGACCCTTAAAAAGGGGTTTGGGAATCAAATTGTCCATGAATGACATCACAGCATAATTCTCTTCTTAATCAACATGAACATACTTGAAATAAACCATCAGAAAAGTTACACTGAATCCTAGACTATCCATATGCAATTGCACAGGAGAGTTACTAGCATATTTGAAATATTTTAATTTTTCCTTCCAAAGATATTACTGTCTAAATGATTATAACCATTCCTAGGGATTATCCAGCAGGGCACAGAGATTCCAGGTTTCAACAAATTCTGGTCCAATATTTCAAATATTATATGCTAATAATTTTATTCAGCATTTTTGATTTCATTTTGAATTTCCTCCTTATTTGTTTACATGATTTGAGACTTTTTTGCCACTATGGTCTTTTACTGAATTTGTAGTTCACACTGATAAATTTCTCTGAGAGTGTATTATCACGAACTTCTCCAGGAATCTTCTGAATTACCATGGTTCAGGTTTGGTTGATTTGATTTGAGTTATTATTGTCACATGCATTGGTATACAGTGAAAAGTACTGTTTTTTGTGCACCGTACAGACAAAACATACCTTACAAAGGAAAGGAGAGATAGTGGAGAATGTAGTATCACAGAAGTAGCTAGGGTGCAGAGAAAGATCAACTCAGTGCAAGGTAGATCTATTCAAAAGTCTGACGGCAGCAGGGAAGAAGCTGTTTCTGAGTCAGACGGTACATGGCCTCAGATTTTTGTATCTTTTTCCTGATGGAAGTGAAAGTGAGTATGTTCGGAATGCCTGCAGTCCTTAATTATGCTGGCTGCTTTTCAGAGGCATTGGGAAGTGTAGACAGTGTCAATAGATGGGAGACTTCATTCATGATCCTTTGCAATTTCTTGTGATCTTGGAAAGAGCAGGAGCCATACCAAGCTGTGAAACCAGCAGAAAGAATGCTTTATTTGGTGCACTTGTAGAAGTTGGTGAGAGTTGTGGCCTGAGAAAGCAGAGGCAATGGTGAGTTTTCTTAAATATCATGTCCACATGGAGGGACGAGTGCAGATTGTTGGTGATCTGGGCATCTAAAACTTGAAGTTCACAACCATTTCTACTTTGTCCCCATTGATGTAGACAGGGGCATGCCCTCCACTAGGCTTCCTGAAGTCAAAGACTATCTCCTTCATTTTGCTAACATTGAGGGAGAGATTATTGTTGTTACACCAGCTCACCAGATTCCCTATCCCTTTCCTGTACTGTGTCTCACCATTGTTCAAGATCCAACCCACAATGGTGGTGCAAGCTTAAAAATCAAGTTGGAGGACAACTTGGCCATACAATTACAGGTGTATAAGAAGTATAATAAGGGGCTGAGGACACAGCCTTATGGAGCACTGGTGTTAAGGATGACTGTGGAAGAAGTGTTATTGTTAATACTTACGGATGGTAGTCTGTGGGTTAGGAAGTCTAGGATCCAGTTGCAGAGGGAGGAGATAGTATCGGGATGATGGTTGTCTTCTTGAAGCAGAAAGACACCTTAGATTGCCGTAAAGAGAGGTTGAAGATGTTTGCGAATACTCCCGCCAGTTGGTCCATGCAGGACCTAAGTGCTCGTCCAGGTACCCTATCTGGGGCAATTTCTTTTCATGGGGTGACTTTTGAGAAGGCTGCTCTGACGTCTGCAATGGTAACTTCAGATACAGGTTCGTCTGAAGCTTGAGATGGACAACATGCTCTCACTCAAAATTGGCACAGAATGCATTGAGCTCATCAGGGAGGGTGCATTGGAGCCAGCATTTTTACCTGCCTTTATCTTGTAGCCTGTTATGACTTGCAGATCTTGCCATGGTTGGCGTGAGTCCGTGTGGCTAGCCTGGGATTCTAGCTTGGTCCAGTATTGTCTTTTGGCATCTTTGATGGATCTCCATAGATCACATCTGGCTTTTTTGGATAGCCACGATGTGGAGATGCCAGTGTTGGACAGGGGTAAACACAGTAAGAAGTCTCATGCCTATCTGATGAAGAAGCAGCACTCTGAAAGCTAGTGCTACCAAATAAACCTGTTGGACTTTAACCTAGTGTTATGAGACTTCTTACTTTCTTGGATAGGTCAGGGTTGCCTGAATTGAATGCCTCAGACCTGGACTTCAGCAGGCAGTGGATATTCCTGTTCACTCATGGTTTCCGGTTGGGAAACATGTGTATTTGCTTCTTTAGCACACAGTTTTCTACAGACTTACTAATGAAGTCAGTTATTGCAGTGGGGTACTCGTTCAGGCTGGTTGCAGTATTTTTAAATAGCGACCTGTCTACTGACTCTAAGCAGTCCTGTAGGAGGCCATTCAATTCCTTAGATCAACACTGCACGACTTTCTTTGATGGATTCTCCCATTTCAGTTTTTCCTCGTGAGCTGGGAGCAGCAGCACAGCCTTGTGGTCTGATTTACCAAAGTGTGGGCATGCGATCGAGGCATTTTTGATATTTGTGTAGCAAAGTCTAGGATGTTTGGGCCTCTGGTGGAACAGGAGATGTGCTGGTGGTATCTTGGTAGAATGCTCAAGTTTGGCCTGATTGAAATCCCCAGCCATGATGAACAAAGCCTTGGCAAGTTTCATCTCAAGGCTATTTGTGTTGGTGCATATTTCATCCTGCACAGTCTTCACGTCTGCGTGCAGTGGGATGTAAACTGTTGTCAGGGTAACAGAGGTGAATTTCCGTGGAAGGTAGTAGTGGCGGCGACATTTTAGTGTCAGGTATTCAAGGACTGAGGAGCAGAAACTCGCCAATGCAGCTATGTCTAGGCACCATGAGGTGTTGATTACAAGGCAGACCTCATCTCACCTAATCTTGCCTGAGGCCGCTGTGCAGTCCATTCGGTGGATTGAGAAGCTCTATGGTTGTAGGGCATAGTCCGGTGAAGCAGGAGTGAGCCATGTCTCTGTGAAATGAAGTTCTTTTTGGAAAGTAAGTCTGGCTTTAAGTTCTGAGATTGCAGGGTTCATACACAACACCAAGATCAATATTCGCTATCACAGATATTATTTCATCAAATCAGAACTAAGCCTCAGGTCACTTCACCTTTTGTTACCTAACAGCTTAATCTGTTCAATGGAATAAAGTATTTTTATGTACAGATGAGACTGTAGATGTTCAATGAGCAGATGCGATGGCCTTTTTTTAAAACAACTGACACAACAAATGCACATTAAACACACAACTTTGAAATAGAAAGAAAATAAGCTATTTTCTCAAAATTTCCTAACTGTACTTGGTGCACAAGAACCAGTTTGTGGTTCTTCTCTGAAAAATCATTCAACCATCAATATTCTATTTTCTAATTTGGTGCTGGCTATCAATACAGTCAGGGAAAAGTGCTACTTCACTAAACAGAAAAAGCGGGTAAACTTGTTTAACAATGAGAGTTTTCAAATTTGAAGGGGTGTCTCAAGTTTGGAATCTGTTTATTGTGGTTAATCATCAGGCTTAGATTTGCCTTAATACTAAAATCAGAAGACTTAATTTAGGCAGGGCCAGATTAAAAGAGTTTCAGCAATGTGGCTTAACTAAAATGTCTGCAGAAAATGTCCTATTCCACCAATGCACAAATTGTTTCCCACATCAACTATCCTGCTCCCTATATGAATTAGGCTTCTAGTCTAAACAGATTAACTTTACAACAACGTACAATCATCTTCAGACATCTGGCAGCCCCACAAGAAGAGGGTGATTGTTGCTCAGGCAGTAAGGAATGTGCAAGGGTGCATCAAAATGGAGACACCCTCACAAGCATGCATGAACTTTCAAAAATGAAGAGGGATGAAATCAGAAAGCTCAACAAAGGGGAGTCGAGCAGTCCAGCAGAGCTCTCCCTGTCCTGCTCATTAGCCCCTAATTGATGATTGCTGCTACCAATGTTTACCTGCCTCCAGTAACATTGCTGAAGAGAATGTGCAATCCACCTACCTCATGTTCAAATCTCCCAAGTTTTCTCCCAGTTCCACCATCAAACCTACCTCCATGGGATGAAAAAGATTTAATTCAATTTTTCAGGTCTGTGACCTGTCAACAGTTCTGATACATCAACAGTCTTTTCTCTACAGATGCTGTGAGGCCTGAGCACTACACACATTTTATGTTTTTATTTTAGATTTCCAGTGTCGACAGTACTTTGCTTTCATGTTAATTAAACTGTTGGTGGGAATAATATCCATCTTTGGGATTTCCTTTTGACAATCATCTTTTCAAAATGTTTTCTGCCAACTTGGCTCAGATATCAAATTGTGAGTTACTCCCTATTTCACACCAATCTTCTACCCTTTCATCTAAACCGTGTCATGCTACCACCAGTGATTTTTTAAATGATTAATTATTAAAATTATTTTTAATTTTGGCTGTGGCATTTCTACACTTCAGCACCAATGTAAAATCTTGTGTCTAAATGTTACTTAGTAAGCATAAGGCCCCTCATGGGTGCAATATTTTCCGGTTAACTTGATGACAGCTAAGAAAACATAAGCACTGGGGTACAGTGAGATATTCATGGAGAACTTTTACACAAAAGTAATTTCAAGAGTCCAAATTAGAACTAGAGAAATATTAAAAATAAAAAGATATCTGGACCATATTAGACCTTAACAATACTGTCATCTTCAAGTGGGATAACTGAATACAGGTTTTCCTTCTGTACTTCATTAAGTAGTGCAATAACTTCTTCCAGTTGTGCATCTCCATGAAAAATAGAATATTGCAGATGCTAAAAATCTGAAACAAAAATAGAAAATGCTGAAAAAAACTCAGCAGATTATCAAGCAGTTATGTAGAGAGAAAAACAGAGTTCACTCTGTGGGTTCTGACAGTTCATCAGAACTGGAAGAAGTTAGAGAAGCAATAGGTTTTGAGCAAGGGCTGGGTAAGAACAGTATAAAAAGAAGGACTGTGATAGTGTGGAAGGAAGAAGAGACTGAATTTCAGAAAAGTTAATCTTCCAGGGCCAAAGGGAATAGAGGTGGGGTAAGAAAAGAAACAAAGATACAAAAATATGCCTAGAGCAGTTACTGCTAACTAAACGAAGAAAACTGAAGCAAGCAAAGGATACAAAATGGGGTACAGAGTTTACAGTCTGAAATTGTTGAACTTAATGTTGAGTCCAGAAGTCTGGAAAGTGCCTATCTCAAAATTCAGGTAGTGTTCCTGAAGCTCAGTGGAACAATTCAGCAAGCCAAGGGCAGAGACATCAACATGTGAGCAAAGTGGAGAATTACAATGAGATACTACCAGAAGCTCAGATCATACTTGCATACAGTACGATTAATGTGGTATGTGAATTTCACAGCCGGTGCGATCATAACGTCCCAACGATTGGCAGATCATATCAACTAGCACCTTCCTTCATCTGTTCACAGCTGGCAGAGTACTGAACATACTCAACCAGCCAATACTTGCAAAATTCAGAATATAATGTCCAAAATTCGATGTGATTCCACGAATGGACAATACTTGCTGAATAATCCCAAGTGTGCTCAGAATTACACAACAACCAATTTAAGGTCAGTAGTTAGGCTTGCAATGTAGGTCACTTACACTTGCTAGAAGCAACATATATCATAAAGGTAATTATCCTCTGCAGGTAAAGGGAACATATTCAGACATTGCAACTTTTTTCAATGGTGAATGCGATTAGTCCAGTGCAGAATGACCCCTGGTCCACAGATACCCTGGGAATAGCAGGCTGGAATATTGGAGATGCCCTGGATGGGAGGCCAAGAGGACAGATGGACTAAGTGAGCAAGCGTGCAAGATAATATATTGAGGATATTTTATTTGCTAATTTTGAAGGTTGTCTGCGCAAGGTAGAAGTGTTTATAATTTTTAGATTATTTCCCTCAGCCAATGTTGGGTCCTGGGTCTTAAATCCTTTCTGGTCCTCCTGTCACAAATTCTGTCTCTGGATGAGCAGAACAATCAAGAGGGAGGTAACCCGAGAGTAGAGGAACTGGGGCAGCAGCATGGGAGACAAATGGGAAAGAAGTTGGAGGAGCAGCTCCTCCTCACACAATCTGTCTCACCCATCTACAGGAGTGGCCTTTCTTTCATTTGTTGCCCCGATGAATCAATTCCAAGGGATTTTTGACAGCTATTGAGGGCAAGTTTAGCTTCTGCCCATGAGTATTTTGAACCCTTGTGTGGATCATTCTAAATCATATTCTAGCTCTATACAAGATAGTCAAAACCAGACTATCCCAACATGAAATACCCTATTAAACAACATGAATGAATAAAATTAATTACATACAGCTGGAACTAATCATGATTTCCAGATGGGGTTGGGACAGAAATGTGGGAATAAAGACATTCTGTTTGGTAACATTAAAATTCTTCATTTGATATTTAATTGCATAAAATTGTACACAAGTGCAACAATTTCTTCTATTATTGTTACTTTCTTTAAACCTGGTTTTCCACTCTATCATAGATTAGACATTTGTCTACAGATCCAATTCATACATTCTGTTCCCTACACCATCTTTCTTGGCATTTGAACATGCCCTTAAAAAATCATAGTCTTCGGAAATAAATTATTTTCACCCCAATCTCACTGACAGACTAATGCTGGCATTATCAGTGCACAAAAATTTTTAAATTTGATATACTGGGGAGAGGGCAAAGCATTTTCTTTTCATTCCACAGCCCAATTATGTTTTTCTAATTCATATCTGTATTCCCATTTCTTTGCTTTTCTGCACTGTGCACTACAGTCATAATTGCTTTTAGGTCTCACAAAGAAAGCAAGGTAGGTAACTTTCCACAAAATTTCTATCCATCCTATGTGAAAGCTGTTGTCTCTGGTAAGCAAGACCCCATAACAACACAAATGAGATCAAAAGTTCTGACAAGAGGCCATAAACTTCCAGCATATGTTAAAACATACATTTGCTCATCTACAAGATACGCCATTACATTAGTTACACGTCTCACTTTGTAACAAAAAGAACATAAGCTTTAATTACCTTCCATGAGACTGGTTTTTGCCACATTGTATACAGGCATTTCTGAGACATCGGAAGCACTCAGCAGTGAGCCGCAAACAAGCTTCAAGTTGTCCGTTCTTATCGCTGTCAGGATTGTCAGTGAACGTCTCTATCTCAGCCAACAGTCTTGTTAAGATGTGTACGAAACTTTCAAATAAAGATTGAGTTGCCTTTTCCCTGCAAAAAAATCTAAAAGTCAGACACATTCCAAGTACAAGCAAATAACTGAAATGAAGCACAAATTAAGCAAACAATGGTTCCCTCAACAGATCACTCTATAATTCAAATGCATCCCAGTCTCCATTTCTAAACATGAGCAATACACAAATCAACATCTCTATGACCTTCTGAACATGTGGAATAACCCGTTTGCTAAGGATCACTCCCATCAATAATTAATGGAATGGATAGGCATTTCTGCAGCCACAAACATGAATCCAGGATGGTGCGTTGCTTCCCTGGTGCCAGGGTCAAGAATGTCACTGAGTGGCTGCAAAGGACCCCAAGGGAAGAGGGTTAACAGCCAGCAATAATGGCCCACATTGGTACAAACAATAAAACAGCAGAAAGGGGGGTATGGTTCTGCAGTCTGAATGGAGAGAGTTAGGTGGGAATGAAGCAAGCAGGACATCAAAAGGACCAATCCATTGTGAGAACTAAGACTTCACACTGCATATTTGTTTTAAACATATAGATACGCTAATTGCCATTTCTAAAATTTTAGAAACTGAACAAAGACCTTTAAATGTCTTTAACCTTTAAAGACCTTTACTTTAGATAGGTACAGATAAGTTCACTTATTCGTTGCAAGTAAGGCTCCCATTAACACTGCAATGAAGTTACTGTGAAATTCCCCTAGTTGCCACACTACGGTGCCTGTTCAGGTCAATGCACCTAATCAGCTTGTCTTTCAGACTATGGGAGGAAACTGGAGCACCTGGAGGAAACCCATATAGAAACAGGGAGAAGGTGCAAAATCTACACAGGCAGTGACCCAACCGGGAATTGAACCTGGGTTCCTGGTACTGTGAGGCAGCAATGCTAACCACTGCGTCACCATGCCACCCCATCTGGAACAAAGAAATTGCTTGTCAGTTTTAAGAAAACCCACACCTTGTTGTTTCTAAGTAGCTACTAATGACCCCCTATGGACTATATAGCCCAACTTCAAACAGTGCTGTAAAAAGGCCACTTGCATTAGTAATCCATGCTATCCAGAAGGAGACAGATCATCTGCTAAGAAAAAGGCACCATAACCTTCCTTTCAATTCCCAATGGCTGAGATATTTAACAGTTGGCTGAAGTATTTAACAGTCATTGGAGTCCAGATGATGGATACACATGGGAGTCACATGAAACGGGATTGCAGAGGAAGTAATATTGCCTAGCTGAACTGAAGAGCCCATTCTGCTGCTTAACATCTGATTCGTGTTAATCCGATCTCGAGTTTGCTGTGAGGTTATGAATAGAAAATTAGTGCACATAAAAACGGAGGGGTTGGGAAACACATTGCTGTTCATAAAGAGGGAAACAAATCAAAACACCTACAGATAGTTGGTCAGAGAAATCAGGATTTAAATTAACCCCCCCTGCTGTCCTTAACTGAAATTAGGAGCTCAAACCCAGGATCATCCCTTTGAATTTGACCAGAGTCCAAGTAAAACATGAGATAAATCTGATATAAAGCAGCCAATTGGAAACCAAAGGAAAAACCTGGCGGCTGGAATAAACTTTAAAACACAAGTAACTTACCACAGCAATTTTTTTTCCCCTAACTCTTTAAAAAAAATGGCAATTTTTGATGATCAGTTGTGGGTCAAGCAGAGATCTGAGTGGTGAAATATTAACATTCCTTAACACAGAGCAGCTGAAAGTTATAGCTCGGGAGGTATAGTTAAAGTTACCCAGTAAAGTGAAGTAAACTGACCCTGCTGTTAGCAGAATATTTGAATTTCACATATTGAATGGAATAGATAGAGGAAGGGCTCCAACATGACATCAAATACCCTCTTCTAGCAAAACCTGAGCTGGAAAAGTTGAAAATGCAGTCAGCATTTAAGGAGAGGGAATGGACTGTTCAAGAGATAGGGAGAGAGAGAAAGGGAAAGTCTGGAAATTAGAAACAGGACTAGCACTTCAAAGGGAGGGCAAGATCAGATAGCTGGAAGCTGCAAAGGAAAATCTCTCTCTACCCAGTAGCACCTCCCATCTCCCCACCCCAGAATCACTCTCGGAGGCACTCATATATGTTAGATTAATTCCCAAATTTGTAAAGAGTAACATGGAATCATTTTTTGCAACTTTTGAGAAAATAGTGGGACAGCTAAGATAGCCATCAGATATCTGGGCAGCTGTCCAAAGATCTACTCCATGCTGACTCCTGATGTGCCCATGGTTTATGAGCAGATCAAAGCTGCCATCCTAATCCTACAGATTAGTCCTGGATGCATACAACTAGCGATTTCCAAACATTCTCAAAAATTCATACAAATCTGAACAGTTGAAGCAAATAATTTTTGATCGATGTTCAAGGTCCCTAAGAATCCCACACGTCCACGAGGAATTGCAGGAATTGATATTGTTAGAGGAATTTAGTGACTGTTTTATTTGCAGCTTGAGGACATACTTGAAGGAGGAGAGCATCCTCGGAGCTAGGGAAACTCAGACAGACCCTTTCCAAACCATTCCAATGAACAACGGAATGAACAACTGGGTGACCTAGATAGGAAAGACCACCCAGTTAGGAAACACAAAAGAGGGAGCAAGGACTTCTTGAAAAAGTGAGAGGGCATGGGATCCAAGGGGCTTTGGCCTTGTGGATCTAGAACTGGTTTGCCTGCAGAAGGCAGAGAGTGGTTGTGGATGGGTCTTTTTCTGCATGGAGGTTGGTCACCAGTGGAGTGCCCCAGGGATCTGTTCTAGGACCCTTGCTGTTTGTCATTTTCATAAACTACCTGGATGATGAAGTGGACGGATGGGTTAGTAAGCTCACCGACGATACGAAGGTTGGTGGTGTTGTGGATAGTCTGGAGGGATGTCAGAAGTTGCAGCGTGACATAGATAGGATGCAAGACTGGGCAGAGAAGTGGCAGATGGACTTCAACGCGGATAAATGTGTAGTGGTCCATTTTGGCAGGACCAATGGGATGAAGGAGTACAATTTCAAGGGTAGGAGTCTTAGCAGTGTTGAGGAGCAGAAGGATCTTGGGGTCCAGATCCATAGGACTCTTAAATCAGCCTCGCAGGTGGAGGATGTGGTCAAGAAGGCATATGGTGTACTGGTCTACATTAATCGAGGGATTGAGTTTAGGAGTCGGGAGGTAATGCTGCAACTTTATAAGACCCACTTGGAGTACTGTGCGCAGTTCTGGTCGCCTCACTACAGGAAGGATGTGGAAGCTATTGAGAGGGTGCAGAGGAGATTTACAAGGATGTTGACTGGATTGGGAGGCATGCCTTATGAAGATAGGTTGAGGGAGCTAGGTCTCTTCTCCCTAGAGAGACAAAGGTTGAGAGGCGACCTGATAGAGGTTTATAAAATGTTGACAGGAATAGATAGGGTGGATTCTCGGAGGCTATTTCCCAGGGCTGAAATGGTCGCTATGAGAGGACACAGGTTTAAGGTGCTGGGAAGCAAGTACAGAGTTAGGGGTAAGTTTTTCACTCAGAGGGTGGTGAGTGAGTGGAATCGGCTGCTATCGGTGGTGGTAGAGGTGAACTCGCTGGTGTCTTTCAAAAGACTTCTGGAGGAGTATATGGGATTGGGAGTTACAGATAGTTCGATGGCCTGGTAGGTATGGATGTGATCGGTGCAACTTGTGGGCCAAAGGGCCTGTTTGTGCTGTAGTGTTCTATGTTCTATGAGTCCTTTTACAGCTGGAAAGAAGAACACCCCAGAGGCCAGTATGTTCCTACTGTAATAAAACAGGCCATTCCAGGTCTGAGTGCTAGGAGATTGCAAGGAAAGCCTATAAGGTCAAAGAAGGTTCCACATTGGTAATCCCCTGAAGGATGACCCAATGGGTAACACGGCAGGGCACACACAGACTCTTGCTACAGAAACTTATTGCTTGGAGAGCTTGGCATCTTGTGTGTCTGAGGCAGACAAATTCCCAGAGAGTTTGCATCATTTTATCCTTTCAGGAAACATTTTGACTGGCAAAGTGATCCAAAAGAAAAGAGGCAATCATCAACAAACAGAAATCTGCAGGAGTAGAGAAGGGGAACGTTCAGAGGCCCAAAAGGGTGAAATAAAATCCAGAACCATTCAGCAAGAGCTGCTTGAATGTAACAAGGCCAAAGCCAGACCAATAAAGCGAAAAAGAGGTCCAGGAAGGGCCAACAGAATTTAAAAGACGTGCAGAACATGCCAGAATTTAACAAGGACCAGAGAAGTCCTAGAGCAGCAAAAGAGATATTAAGGGAGATGCCCCACATAGTTGACGAGCAAGTTATTAAACCAGAAAAGAAAAAGGTTAAAGAATTGTGTCGGAGGAAAACATAAATAGATAGATATTTGTTGGCTAACAGGAAGCAAAGAGTTATCTGGGTCATTTTTAGGTGAGCAAGCAATAACCAGTGGAGTGCTAAAGAGATCAATGTTGGGATTTGAACTACGTATAATCTATATAAATTATTTGGATGAAAGGGCTGAATATTTTGTTGCTAAATATGCTGATGACACAAAAATAGATAAGAAATTAAATTGTTGATTCATTATGTCCTCTTCACAAAGAAATTTTGGTAAGTTACGTGAGTAGGCATAGAAATGGCAGATAGAGTATAATGTGGGTAAATGTAAAGCTATCCACTTTAGTATGTGTTAAAACAACATATTTACTTGGAGAAAGATTGTAAAACTCTGTAGTACACAGGGGCCTAGGTGCCCTGGTACATGAATCACAAAATGATAGCATGTCGGTACACTAAGTAATTAAGAAAGCATATGGGATATTAGGAATCAGTCGTGACTTAAGGTACAAGAGCAAGGAGGTTATGTTGGAACTGTACAGAATGCTGGTTAGGCCACAGCTAGAGTACTGAGTGCAGTTCTAGTCACCTCACTATAAGAAGGGTATGATTGCACGACAGAGGTAACAGAGAAGATTCATCAAGATGTTGTCTAGGATGGATCATTTCAGCTATAAGGAGAGACTGAATGGGCTTAGATTCTTTCTTTTAGAGCAGGGAAGACTGAGGGGGGGGGGGCATGATTAAAGCATATAAAATTATGAGGGGTATGGACAGGGTGAATAGGAAGAAGCTATTCCCTTTGTTTGCAGGGTAACTCTCAAAGGGGCATAGTTATAGAATGAGGGACAGGTGGTTGAGAAAAACAGTTTTCACTCAGAGGGTGGTAAGAATCTGGAGTGCATTGCCTGAAAGATAGCAGAGGCCAGAAACCATACAACCTTTAAAAAGTATTCGGATGAGTGCTTGAAATATTATCGTATTTCTATGGGATACATTATAGCATTCATAGATATTATAGCATTTAAATGGGATATGGGATAAGTACTGGAAATAAGGACATGGGACAAGTGTTGAAAAATGGGATTAGTGCAACTTCAGTGGAAGTTATTGTCAGTACAGACTAGATAGGTCAAAGGGATTTTTTTGTGCTGTACGACTCTGACCATAGGAATCTAAAAAAAATGCAAATAGTTATTCCATTGTGCAAGGTAAACTGAATTATTGGTTTCACATCAGTGCAAGTGCATATTTATCATATAGATACTGGTTCTCCTTATATAAACATGTCATGTTTTGCATGTGCACTAACAACACTCAGCACTACCTCACCACCATCACTGCCTCTGATCTGTCATGCTGTTTGTTGGTCTTTCAACATTGAATGAGCAGATTTTCTCTAATTAAACATGAGAAAATAAAAGCCACTTGGGACAATCTGTTTGGCCCGCTTTGATTGGCTATGGGGGATGGGGTGAGCAGCAAGGAGGGGCTGTGGAAGGGGTGGGCTGCACAGAGAAGGTTCTGACAAGGGACATATTGGGAGGGTCCTATTCTGTGTCTCATGTTGCCATGGGGGGGGGGTTGTGGAGGGGGTGTGGTGGCAGAACATGTCCCATTGCACTGGAGATCAGGGCAATTGCACAAGGGCACCTTGAACAGACTGCTGTGACTCTCAGCGAGCTTAGGCTTTGCCCTCCCTTTGACTGAAACTCCCAACTACTAAAAACAATTGACAGAGTGTGGGAAGATTGCAGTGTCAAACTTGCCCCAAAGTGAAATACTCCAGTTTTCAGACTTTTAAAATGCTTAATTTTTTGGCGAAGATTGTCCCTGTTGTCTTTATTCTCTGCTACAAAATCTATTCCTTAGCCACCAATTGCCTCCCTCTCCAACGCCAGTGATTCTGAGGCTTAACCAAATCTTGCCATCCAATTTGACCATGAGTTGTGCTTCCAAACCACGTACGCACCATCAGCAAGACTGTTTAAGTCTACTTCTTAGCACCACCCCACTCCTCAAGTGAACCCATCATCCATGCCTTTGTTATCTTAAGACTCAAGTATTTCGATGCTCTCCTAGCCAGCTTCTCATTTTCCACCCTCCGTAAAACAGAGCTCATCCAAAAATATTGCTGTTTATAGAGCCATAAAACTGCACAGAAAGAAGTTATTCAGCTCATCGTGTCAGGGCTACTCAAAAAAGTTCTAAACTAGTTGCTTGTTCTAATCCTACCTTCCGTGACCCAGTCCACAGCCTTGCACATTTCGACATTTTAGCTACAGATGCATGTACCTTTCAAATGAGATGAGGGTTTCTGCCTCCACCACCATATCAACAGTGAATTCTAAACACCCATCAACCCCTGGGTGACAAAGTTTTTCCTTATTTCCCCTCTAAACATGCTATCAATCACCTTAAATCTGTGACCCATGGTAACTGACCTCACCACAAGGGAAAGCAGGGAATTTCTGTCTATATTATCCAGGCCCTCAATCAGGTCACCCTTCAGCCTCTTCAGTTTCAAGGAAGACAACCCCAGCCTATCCAATCTTTCCTCATAGCTGCAGTTTTCAACCCCAGACAACATTACAAAGTTTAATTTATCTATGATTCACATTAGTTCCCAATTCAGCCACACCTCTACTTTAGACCAGATTCATTGATTTAAAAATCCCTCTATGTTTTCTCCGCCATCCAAAAGATCTCTGTAACAACCTCAAGCACAACCTTCATTCAATACTTGTCTTTCACATATTTCCAATTTTCTTCACTCCACTGTTGGTTTCCATTGTTTTGGCCATAAACTCCAGAATTCCCTCCTCTTTGCCCACATGTCCAATACTACTTTGTTGTTCTTGTCAACTTTTTTCTTTGATAATCATTTGTGATGCAATTTGAGACATTTTATGTTATAACTTTAACTGAACATACATTCCTGAAAATAGATTTTCAAGATTCATTTTATTAGAGAAATATGTGTGAAGAAATTTCAATACCTTAGTTTTTTAACAACTCCCGTCATCTTTGTTATATTGATAAAAGTAAAATACTGCTGATGCTGGAATCTGAAACAAAAACAGAAAATGCTGGAAAATTTCAGCATGTCTGACAGCATCTGTGAGAAGAGATTACAGCCAAGATGATTCTCTCCTCATAAATGCTGTAAAAAGTCTGACAACACCAGGTTTCAGTCCAACTGATTTATTTGATAGTAAACTCACTAGCTTTCGGGTTAGCCCCTTCGTCAGGTGATCCACCCCATAAATGCTGTCAGACCTATCGAGATTTTCTAGCATTTTCTGTTATATTAAGATTCGGCTGCATCTCCAGCAAAAAAATGTATTTAACTGACAGCATCCCAAAGATTCATTTAAAAAGCCATAACTTGAACAAATGTAGAGGGGGGAGAAAAGGGGTGGCTCAACTTCCAAGAAATGCAGTCTTCCAATGTTTGGGCAGAGAAAACTTGTTTTTGACACAATACAATGATTTCTGCGAAACAATTTCAACACGAACGATGCCATGAAATTTTTCGAGCACTTTCTCTCGAAAACCTTCACCCCTTTGAATGCATAAGATAGACAAGGGAAACTAACATAAATCACAGGCGAGGGCATATGCAACCGAAAGGTAAGCTTTGCTGGTAGGAACGTTTCATTTAAAAATCCTCACTTGTTATAGTCAGACACTTGCGTTTTCATTGAAGCCTGAGCACGGAGATAGTTCCCCCTACAATTTAGTTCAGCCACTCACTGACGCACCTATTCTGTTCCTCTCTGAACGCGATGGTCAAGCTCTGGATGGGTGCCATAGCAACCAGCACCAGGTCCTTTCTCTGGCAGCTCTGGGTTAAGTCATTGACCTGAGCTGTGAATTCAGACACCGACTGACTGTGCGCCGCCATCTTGCATTCCACAGCAGCCGCAAGACAGGCGTCATGACGCAATAACGACGCGAGCGCCCGTTTGAAAATGAACCCAAACTGAATCTCCTTCAAGGGTTCAATACAGTCAACAGCTCTAGATGGAAAGTTAGATCACTGTGCCTATTCTAGCCCAGAGGAGAGCATGTCAGAGGTAAAGGGATAACTTGCGGCATACAACTGAAAATATATAAGGGCTGCAAAAAAAATGATTCGGGTCCAGACTGACACCCAGGCAGGTTTCTGGTGAAGGCCACGTTGGACGCCGTTTTGGGAAGAGTACGAGCGCCGGTGGTGGGAGCACCCAGTGGAAGAAGTATGCAGAGTCAATCAGCTTGACTCGATGCTGGCAGTACTATTTCAATCTGAATATTGCAGCAAATACCTGTACTCTTAACCTCACCTAGCTGTTGAACATGCACTTGTCAGCAGGTAGGAACCCCAACACTTTAAAATGATCATCCACTACTTTCAGGCTAATTGCTCATTGGCAGTTTGAGTCTGCAAGTGTTTTGGTGTTTGTGCCACTATTTGAAGCTGCTAAGAGGGTTGTGACAAGTGATGAAGGAATTGGTCCCAAGTTCAAGAATTTTACATAGACTGTCTATTTCTGCCCATGGCCTGCAACGTGAAAGAAAGATTAAGCAAGATCTTTTGGGGCAGTGGGGTGAGAAAGAGCAAAATAACTCCCATGTCCTTTAATCAGATTCCCTTTTTTTACAACTTATTTTCATTCATAAGCGTGCTTCAGTTGCAAGGTTGGAATCCAGAGTGCCAGTAGTTTGACACTCCTCATTATATACATATGTGAGACTCCCGGATTAGACAGGCAATCACTACCTCCATCAGGGAGCTCTTACCCCAAGAGGCCCATCTCATGGATTTCATTGAGATCATTACAACCTTCCCCCCTTATCTTGGCATGGGTCTCGTGATGTTTCAGCATTGAACCTGATTCCCGTAACCCAATGTCTGATGTGGATGCGGTGTACCAAACAGATGCTTGTGTCTAATGACGTTCTGGTTCACTCCATTCCTCGGGAGGCAAAGGAGTAGCCACAACTTTGACTTCAGTGTCCATTTTGAAGTCCTAACTACGAGCAATGGAGTTGCGAGTGAGGCCAATTCAGCTTGGCATAGCTGGCCCCTGGATGAACTGTAATTTCATTGCCTGGACCCTAGTCTAGTTTTATTTTGGATGGCCTCATCCGTGCATATTTTGTAGGATACCAGCCCCATCCTAGAGTCACCTGTTCCTGATGGCCATGTGGGATCGTTGGCATAATTCTTTATCAGTACTTTTTCACCGATCTCCAATTGTCTCTTCCGGCTGCTGTTCTCATGACCTCTGCCTTGGACTTCTTGCTGCCTTTCCACAATCCCCTTGTAGGTTTGGGAGGATCAAGCTCAATCTAGTGCAGAGTTGTCTGCCCATGAGCAATTTTGCGGGCCATATTCCTGTAATGGCAAGGGGGGGTTTGTCCTGTAATCAAATAACCAACTGGAGAGCTTGAGGCTGCCAGCTGTTTTTTTAAACCAATTTTTAAATCTGGACCACTCTGTGAGGCCGTGGATGGTATGGTGCTGTCCTGATACGTGTTGAATTCATGAACCTGGTGAACTCCTGGCCGGCAAAAGACAATCTATTGTCAGAGGCCAGCACCTCCAGGATCCCGTGTGTCAAAAAGGAGGTGCAAAGTTTCTCTACCATTAGTGTTGTGGTCACTGAATGCACCCTATGGGCATCCCTCTACTTGGACTGAGCATCCATTATGACTAGAAACATCGAGCTCATGAATGGGCCTGCATAATCCATGTGCGGCCGAGTCCGTGGTCTACCCGGCCATTCCACAGGTGTAGGGGAGCTGGTGGTGGCAACATTTGTCCTTGCTGGCATTTGTGGCACTGACCAAAAGTGCCTCTATGTCCACATCCATTCTGGCCAGCAAACAAAGCTTCTTGCCAGCATCTTGGTTTTGGGTACTCCTGGGTATCCATGATGTAATTCAGCCTGTATAGAATGGTAGCCCTGAATAGGGATAACTCCTCCACCCTCCCATAGCATGCCATCTTGTACATTATGTTGTTCTCTTCTACTTCAATAAAGGTGAAATTGAAATAGTACTAGTCTCTGTTTCACCTGCCAGCACTATAACTTTTGCAAGGACCAGGTCCTTTTGCATCCAAAGAGACATTTATGTGCAGCCAGTAATAGGATATCCAGAAAATTTGTTGTCATTACTGTCTCTTCTTGTGGTACTCTTGGTGGGGTGCCTGCTAAAGATAGCCTACTCAAGGCATCTGCATTTACCATGCAGCCTTCCGGCCAGTGTTCCAACTATTGTTGTAAGCAGCCAATAATAAAGCCCATGACTGGATGCAGGCCGATGCTATCAGTGGCACCACTTTGTCCTCTCTTTGTCTTAGTAGACCTAGTGGCACTTGTGATTGGTAACAATTGCAAATTTCTGCCCGTAAAGGTATCGATGGAATCTTTGCACTCCAAATATTACCACCCAACCCTTCATTTTTAATGTGGGCGTACTTTCTTTCCATTATAGCCAAAGTCTTGGAGGCATATGCCATTGTGCATTCCTCTTCATTTGGCCATGTATGTGCTAATAACTTCCTGATGCTGCAAAGCATAATGTGCTAAGACATTTAACAACGAAAGCTGTGGCTTTATTTTCTTTAAAACCAGGTCTTGATGGGCAGTCCATTCCCAAGCTTGATCCTTTTTTAGCAAGTGATGTTGCAGAACCAAGTCAAGGCACAGTTTGGTATACATTTTCTGTAGTTATGTCATCAGCCCTATAAACAACCATAAGGCTCAGATGGACGTGGGAGCTGGGCATTCTTAATTGCCTTCACCCGGTCCTCCAAAGGCTTTAGGCCCAACTTGTCCACTTTGTAGCCCAGATAAGTCATTTGAGGTACGAAGAAGATGGATTTCTCCCTTCTTAGGCATATGTTGGCCCTTGAAAAATGACTAAGAACTTCCTGCAGGTTCTGTAGGTATTTTGTCTTCATTTTACCCCTAATGAGATCTTTGTTATATCTGTCACCCAGATAAATGGCCGCCCAGGGTAAACCTTGTAACATGTTCTCCATTGTTCGCTGGAAGATTGAACAAGCTGACACTACCCCAAAGATTAACCTTATGTATTGATAGAGGGGCTTAAAAATATTGATTGTGGCTTACCTCTATGAATCCTCATCCAGCTGCAACTGCAAATAAGCATGACTCATATCTAGTTTCGAGAATGAGTCCCCCTGCGAGCTTTGCATATAAATTCTCAATCTGGGGAATCGGGTGTATGTCCAGCTGTGAAAAATGGTTTATTGTTTGTTTAAGTCCCCGCAAAGGCGGATTGAACCATCTGGCTTCAAATTAGACATGACCGGTGCCGCCCGTTCCGTGAACAGGACAGGTTTTATGATATCTTTTCACTCTAGCCTTTGAATTTCTGTTTCCATTTTTTTCCCTTAAAGCAACCTAAACCAAGCAGGCCTTGCAAAGTCCCAACCCTGTTTCCTGGTCGACATGTAAGGTCGGCTAGCCTCCTTTTGTAGTTCCTAGACCTTCTTGGAAAATTTCTGGATATTTGAACAGAACTTCATTCAAGTGACCATTTTCCAACTGGAAAATGTTTACCCAATCCAGATGGATTTCTTGCAACTAGTTTCGCCCCATCAGGCTTAAGGCCTGAGCCCTCCACTAGTAATTGTAACTAAACCAGTTGCCTTTTGAAAGAGACAGGAACAAAGATGTACTCACAATTCTCAGAGAGTCCCCGATTTAAGTTCTTAGTCTTGCCAAAATCTTGATTAAAGTTAAGGGTTGGAGTCCAGTGTGAATTTTACTGAACACTGATTCTCCGACTACTGATATGGCCACACCTGTATCAACCTGCATTAGTACTGGATGCCCATTTAACCTTTCGGTTATCTTAAATTGGGTCCAATTTGGACATTGCTATGCAATTTAATTGTTTCACATCAGATGTGGGTGGACTTTCTTGGACACAGGCATACATGTCGTTTTTCTAAACCTATGTCTTGAAGACTTGCTTTGTTATTCTGACTCCACGGACTAGTTACAGTTATAATACCTTGACAGGTGGGATTCTGAAGGGACTGTTGATTGTCTGGTCAAAGCTTAGCTTTGGGGCTGTACTGCAGGCAGACCTGGGGTTTACTTGTATCCGGATACTTTATGAGGGAAGCTTCACATGCTTCTGCCAGTCATCTCAGTCTTGTTAGAGGAACCCAAAACAGACTCCCCTGTCTCCCAGAGTGCTAAGTAAACAGCTCCCTTCTCACGATCAGAGGTAGTTTAGGGTCATAATATTCCCTTACCAGGTCTCCTAATTCCTGGAACGTTTTGGTGCCTTCAAGAAAGTTACATTACAAATAACAGAAATACCTACGGTCCACAAGCAGTCAGAAGAATACCCCATTGCTTTTCATCTGCCACAATGTCGTTAGCCCTAAAAGGCAACACATATATTCCACATATTGGGCCCAGTCCTCAACAGCAGGATGAAGGGTCCAGTTTCTTGAACAGAGGAATAATGCCTGAAAATGGCTTATCCCAAGCGAAGCCAACAGTCAGCCAGCAAGTTCCTTAGGATCGATGTTTTTCTTCATTGCCACTGAAATAACTCCTCAGAGGCCAGTGTCCCTTCACCAGATCCCTTTTTTTTTGCAAACTTATTTCCACTCCTAAGAGTGCCTCAGGTACAAAGTTAGACTCTGGATTGCCTGTAGACCTGACTCTCCTCATATACTCAGGTGAGACTCCCTGATTGGGCAGGCAATTATCACTTCAATCAGGGAGCTCATACTCTAAGGCATCAAGATCATTACACCAAGAATCTGCCAGAACACAAGGTGAATTTGCCTTGTTTTGGGAGAAAAGTAAAGTACAAGAATAATTTCTGTCTGACCGTATTATGCTGGATTAGGTATCATTCCGCTCTCAGTCAAAGCTGTAACTTTGTTAAAAAAAATCTGAAACCTCAGAAAGAACCAAGCCATAGAATTTTATAGTTTAAGCCAACATAATTTTCACTCTGTAGCACTTAAGCAAAGCAAACACCACTATCCTGGGCAAGCATCTTGTTATGACATTTGTAGAGACCAGTAACATTTTTTTAGGATCCCTAATCTCAGGTATTTACTAAAATAATAAAACCACAAGGCTCATGGTTTAAAACAAAATAATTTAACTACATCAAAATTAAAGAACATGGATCCTAATAGCTATACTCTATTTTAAGTAGTTACATTAAACATATTAAAGATACAATAAATTCAATTATTTACAATCCAAACCAAACTCTAAATCCATTTTCTTTCAACACCATCAGATGTACACCCAAAACCCAAGTCAAACACTTATAAAAAATTTGAAGAGTAACCACTTAATCTGAATACTATTTTGAAGATTCGTACAAAGGTTGATATTTTTAAAGTTTATTTATTGGTGTCACAAGTAGGCTTACATTACATTGCAATGAAGTTACTGTGAAAATTACCTAGTTGCCGCACTCCGACGCCTGTTCAGGTACACAGAGGGTCAATTTAATTTGGCCAATGCACCTAACCAGCATGTCTTTTGGATTGTGGGAGGAAACCGGTGTACCCGAAGAAAACCCAGGCAGACATGGGAAAAGCATGCAGACTCTGCACAGATAGTGACCCAGGGCTCAAACCTCGATCCTTGGTGCCGTGAGGCAGTGGTTCTAACCATTGTGCCACCACGCTGCCCCTTATTGGGCCTTCTGTTTATTTGCGGTCAGGTTGGTCCATCACATCTCCTCCGGATAAACCTGTATCCGAGGTCACCATTGCAGAATTCAGAGCAGCCTTCTCAAAGGTCAATTCAAGTTAAGCTGCTGGCCTGGATAGGTATCTGGATGATCAGTCAGTTCCTGTACAGATCAACTGGCAGGGGTATTTGCAGACATCTTCGACCTCTCTTTACAACAATCTGTGGTACCTATCTGCTTCAAGAAGACTACCAGTACTGGACTATCATCCCAGTACCAAAGAAAAGCCAAACAGTGTGCCTTCATGACTCGTCTGGTAGCTCTGACATCCATCATTATGAAGTGCTTCAAAAGGTTAGTCATGGCATAAATAAATTCTGGCCTCCCAGATTGCCTGGATCCACTACAGTTTGCCTACCACTGCAAAAGGTCCACAGCAGATGCCATCTCCCTGGCTCTGCACTCAACCCTGGAACACCTAGATAACAAAGTCACCTATGTCAGGCTCCTATTTATCGGCTACAGCTCAGCCTTCAACACCATCATTTCTAAGAAACTCATCTCCAAGCTCCATGGCCTGGGACTCGGCTGCTCCCTTTGCAACTGGATCCTGAACTTCCTAATCCATAGATTACAATCAGTAAGGATAGGCAACATCACCTCCTGTATGATCATCTTCGGCACCTGGTGTCCCACAAGGCTGTATCCTCAGCCCCTTACCATACTCCTTATACTCCTATGAATGTGTGGTCGAACTCCTACTCGATTTTCAAATTTGCTGATGATACCATCATAGTGGGTCGGATCTCAAACAGTGATGAGACAGAGTATGGGAAAGAGATAGAGAATCTGGTGAACTGGTGTGATGACAATAATCTCTCCCTCAATGTCAACAAAATGAAGGAAAATGTCATCGACTTCAGGAAATGTAGTGGAGGACATGCCCCAGTGTACATCAATGGAAATGAAGTAGAAATGGTCGAGAGCTTCAACTTTTTAGGTGTCCACATCACCAACAATCTGTCCTGGTCCCCCACCCCCCACCATGTCAACACATAGTTAGGGCACCCTGCCAATGCCTCTACTTTCTCAAAAGAGAAAGCAAATTTGCTAAGTCCACTATGACTCTCACCCACTTTTACAGATGTATCATAGAAAGCATTCTTTCTAGTTGTATCACAGCTTGCAATGGCTCTTGCTCAGCCCAAGACCACAAGAAACTACAAAGGGTCATGAACATAGCCAGGCAAAGGATGGATCAAGGATGGCAAAGGATACATCAACAGGGATGAAGTAGAAAGGGTTGAGAGCTTCCAAGTTTTTAGGTGTCGAGATCACCAACAACTTGTCCTTATTCCCCCATGCTGACAGCATTGTTAGGGAAGCCTACCACCCCTCTACTTTCTCAAAAGACTAAGGAAATTTGGTATATCCACTATGACTCTTATCCACTTTTACAGATGTATCATAGAAAACATTCTTTCTGGTTGTATCACAGCTTGGTATGGCTCTTTCTCTGCCCAAGACCACAAGAAACTTAAAAGGGTCATGAATGTAGCCCAATCCATTACGCAAACCAGCTTCCCATCCATTGATTCTGTCTACACTTCCTGCCACCTTGGAAAAGGTCCCCACACACCCCGATCATATTCTCTTTCACTTTATTCTGCTGGGAAAAGGATACAAAAGTTTGAGGACAAGTACCAATTGACTCAAGAACAGCTACTTCCCTGCTGTCATCATAAGACCAGAAGACATAGGAGCAGAATTAAGTCACTTGGCCTATCGAATCTGCTCCGCCATTCAGTCATGGCTGATTATTTTTCTCATCCCATTCTACTGCCTTTTCCCCATAACCCCTGATCCTCTTATCAATCAAGAATCTAACTACCTTTGTCTTAAAGACACTCAATGACCTGGCTTCCACAACCTTCCTTGACAAAGAGTTCCACAGATTCACCACTCTGGCTGAAGAAATTCCTCGTCTCTGTTTTAAAGGATCGTCCCTTCAGCCTGAGGTTGTATAGGGTTGAGAGTTTTGAGTGGACCTACTTGGCATTAAATTGATCATTGCACTCTAGCTATAACTGTAATGCTACATTCTGCACTCTCTTCTTTCATTCTCTATGAATGATATGTTTTGTCTCTATAGTGTGCAAAAAACAGTACATGTGACAGTAATAAATGAAATGAAATTAAACTGTCCTAAGGTTGCAAATTCACCATTCAATACTGCCACCTGTGGCGTCTTAAGCATAGCTATCTTGGTTCTAATCTTTAATTGTTGAATTTTGCATTGAAAACTTTCTCGCTATCATACACGTTGGCTCCACCAGCAGTTTGAGTCACTTAGGAGTCCTTTACAAGAGTGTTACGCTCTTAGGTAACAGACAAACTTAACTGAACTTTTTGAGATTTGTTTCTGTCATCTGCAGCTCTCTTGTCTGAACCGAACTAAACTGCTTGAACACAATAGTTAATTAATTTTGACTTTTTCCTCTATTGTGTATCTTACAGGCAATCTGGTCACATGTTAATTTACTGGAAACCAGGTGCTTTATCATGAATCAGTTCCAAGACAAACTTAGTTCTTAAAGGGACCACCACCCCATTCAAAATACAATTTTTATTCCCCCGAAGGTACATGGACCATCACAACCTATATACCAAAACCCAGAATCGACATAACATGATTTAACATGAATTAACAGGCAAATTTAGGTCAAATGGAAACTATAAATTACACTTTAAATGGGCAGAATTTCTTCTAGGACTTAGCCTAATCCATACCTAATCTGTAACAATTGCTGCAAATGCATGTCTGCCTATTCTCAGCTCTGAAAGAATATACAGTTGCTGCAATTGCCTCCATCTAGCCTCTATCTTTATTCTGCCAATATAGCATCATTCAGATCTGAGCTCTGAAGGCTCTGTGTCCTTCACCAGTTGTTGCCAGTTTCGATCTCTCCTGAAGATTTGGTTTCCAGTCTCAATTTCAGTTTTGGTTTCCTTAGAAACTGGAACAGGGGTGGGAGGGGCGGGAGGGTAGGTGGACGATGTCTGGGTAAGATGCTGTTTCGGAGAATTGGTCCAGTCTCTTTGGGCTGAATGACCTTTGCATGTAGGGATTCTATGTTTCTAATCGCCTCATCACAGAACATTATGTCTCAGCATTCCAAGCACAATTTCTTCTTAGCTACATGATAAGAGTTAATGGCTGCCAATCAGCCTCTTTGACATGAAGACATTTTTCAGGGTTATTTTCAAAATGCCACATTTTTAATTTTGGGACTTTTTTTTCCCCTTTTCATCTCTTTTTCTCACTTAATCCAATCTTATTTTCCCTGTCTATGTCTCTGACTTGACATTGAATTCAACACCACAATTCAGCCTCCTTCTCAGTCCTTCCTGTGATTTTTCTACAATTTTATGTATTTTTCTGAATCATTTGGATTATTTTGAATTAGTTGAAAAATTTAGATGCATATTTTGAGTTTATATTTTCTTTCTTCATTCTTCCATTTACAAAAATCACATTGCTTTAAAAAAGTATGCTACCTAATTTTAACATAAATGAACGTACTGACTGAAGCCTGAGAACATCTTAGATGGTATTTTTCAGAACAACAACTTTCAATTATTGTTGCTTTAGATTTTCTGTAAAGTGAATAGTAAACATAAATTTTGAAATACAGCATACATTCCCTTTTGGAAAAGCCTCATTTGCTTTTGTTGCAGACTGGTGAAGTATAGGAACAGCAGTCTTGCATTTTCTTAACAGTAAGGTCTCTTATGTATGTTATACAATAGAGATATGGACAATAATTGAATACCACATAATCTTTACAAATAAATCAAACCATGTTGTGGACTATATTGGCAGAGTTTCATACTGTGAACTCACTAGCACACTGTGAACCAAGACAGCGGAGTAATCAGGGAGGCTTTTTCCATACAGCCAGGTAAATATGAAAGGGAGTAAAACTCTTTTTCTAGTACAGCAGCAGCATACATTAAAGATGATGATAATTTTTTTGCATTACAAAGAAAAGTTCTAGTCTTTACTGTTTTTCTCTTGATTTGATTTGATTTGATTTATTATTATCACATATATTAGTATACAGTGAAAAGTATTGTTTCTTCCGCGCTATACCCACAGAGCATACTGTCCATAGAGAAGAAAAGGTGAGAGTGCAGAATGTGGTGTTACAGTCAAAGCTATGGTATAGAGAAAGATCAACTTAATATGAGGTTACATATGCAATAACACTTGTGCTTGTGTTAACAAATAGATCCAGCAAACCATTAGGCCTAGCAAAATCCTTGATAGCCAGTGATTAATGGAAAACATCCATATTTCCTCAGGATTAACTGCATTTTCACATTGTGTTGATTTAATCAAAACTGGTTTTAAAGCACCAGAACAGGTTAACATTTTCAGCAGTAAATACAACGGATAACATCATCCCAGTTTCACAAAGTGGATGACAAAGTAACAAGTTCAACATTGAGTCTGACTCCTGAAAATACGAAAGAAAGCTGAACAAGCAGAAACAGTGTGGAAGGATCCAATGTTTGGTGAAGCATTGGAACTAACTAGAAGCTCAAGCTTTTTCTGCGGCCTATTCAGTATAGAGCAGCAGCTTATATTGCACACATTAGGTCAGTCCGCCCCTTTCACTGTCGGAGCAAGACAATTGCCCAAAGTTATGTGTGCACAAGACATACAATTTTGGAACAGCTTTCTATGGACAGAAACTTGGCATGATTTCTGCTGATATGGTGTGGGGGGGTCAGGTTCCCGTGCCAGATCACCTGCTTTTCAGGTGATATAATTAATTTTCATTAATTATACATCAGCAACGAGCTTGTCAGATCTGCACATTCTAATAATGGCATCAGACATTCTAAAGGTTATAGTCCTCCGGGATCCCACATATTATCAGCAGAAGAGATACAAGCATTGATTGACTGACACTTTAACGTCACATCTCATGTAACATCCTGCACAAATATTGTTCTCAGCCCTTACTGGAGAGAACTCACATATATAGCAGGCATGCATGCTTCTGATCTTCCCTTTCATTCACAGTGCTCACTGTCAATCCATATGTCTTTATGCAGGACATGGTCTGCCATAACAAAAGTGAGAGGTCGCAGGGTGGAGGGCGATGGATGCTGGAATTGAGGTCACTCTTCCTTATGAGGAGCAAGTGGCATTGCTTGCCGACGAGGTCATAGTCCGTTCGTATCCATGGCCGAGTTCAGTGTCCCACAACAAGTCAGTGAAGGTCCATGTAGAAAACAGCAGCCACACACGGTCAATGACTGTGGGTGACCTATAATGTAGGTTCCTGTTGACTCAATGACTAATTATCTTTTTTCTATATTTCAACCGCCAGCAAGAAGAAGCAGAGCACCCGCCTGAGCACCAGCCGCCATACATTCAGGTGAGGATCCTGAGAAGTCATCTGAGGAAGATCCATCACTGTGTTCACCTGCACCCTGAACTAGCGCAGATGCATAAACTTTGGTAAGTTCTTGTTCTAGAGTAGGCTCGGTCATTATCTAGTGAGTACCTCATGGGAACATAGATCCATAGCTGACAGAGGCAGTGACAGCCAAGGACTTTGATGCTCAGGGGAATGCTGGAGAGTAGGTACTGTCTGAATCTGATATTGAGCGTCTGGAATCAGCCCTTAGATAAATGTTGGAGCTCCAAAGACAGGCAGGGGAATAGGCTCGATTGTCAGAGGCCGTCAGCAGATTAGAACAAAGGATGCAGGATTTATTCCATGTTCTGACTAATGTAACTCCAATATGCAAGTGAAAATAGCCTCCATTGGAAGATTCATGGCCAGTTTGGAGACCCAAGTCCAGCAGTTTTTGCAGTTATGCACTTGGATTTGCACACCATCATTATAGCCATGAATGGGAATCTATCAATGGCTAGGCAACAGGGGACCAGGTCACCTTGATCTCCCTTCAGACATGCAGGCTAGCATTCTGCTCTTCCTTTTCTTGCTGGTGGCTGAAATACACAAAAAGAGATAATTTGTCATTGAGTCAGCAGGAATCTACACTATAGCCAGAGGGGCTCTTGAGCGGTCATGGAAGAGGCGAGTCAGCTGGAAGCCTCAACCATCCACACAGGAGATTCCAAGATTGTTCATCCACTCCAGGTTGACCCCATCTGTGACCCCATCAATTTCAGCTCATCAGGCTGAGGAAGGATGTATCTGCCCCAAAGCAGGAGTCCATAGATGTGTGGGTTGGGTTGATTGGTCATGATAAATTGCCCCTTTGTGTCAGGGGGATTAGCTCTATAAATATGTGGGGTTACAGGGATGAGACTTGGGTGGGATTGATGTTGGTGCAGGTTCGATGGGCCAGATAGTCTTTTTCTGCATTGTAGATTCTATGGTTCTATGACACTTAACAGGCAAAGCCCTCCAGGTCTTGGACCTCCAGAGGACACCTACCAAGGTAATAGCAGACAATAGGTATAGCACTCAGCAGACTACCTGCACTTCTGCTATGGATGTCAGGGCAACACCTAGACATAGCTATAGGGTTAGCAAAATCGAAGTACTGAGAGCATAATAGTGACATGAATGTTCAATGGTTATACATTTTGCATCTTTGTAAATATGTTTTGCCTCGCTCCATAAATAACTCAGGGAATGAATGGCTTCTCGATGTTCTGCGGTCATCAAAGGGTAATGGATGGCACACCTCTCCCCTCACGTGCCACAGGTCTTTGTTGTCTCCGTTAATCTCAGCTCAGTTGCTTAATTTCCACATAAGCAAAATGAACAGAGTCCATTCCTGGTCTAACATGGTGGTTGGACATTGCATATATAAGCTTCGTCAGAGGGTCATGTACCTTATGAGTGGGCCTTATGAATATGGTGCTTGCAAGTTTATTTATAATCTTGATGCAGCTGCATTGAAGTCTATTCTCAGCATATGTTATACGTATTTGACATGAGCCGTCTCGGAGTCATTCCAATCAAGTGCACTTTTCAATGGCCCCCATGTAATAATGTCAGGTTAGGGTTACAATTTAATTAACCATTGAAGACCGTAATTTCTCTTGGCTGGGTAATGAGTTAATTTGGCTGTCTATATGGCTGAACCTTACTCCTTCCCTCTCTTCACCTGCCTGAATCAGAACAATAGAATTAGTTTCCCCTTGGTGACTCTTGAGATGTCTGCTAAATGACAGTGAGTATGTGATTATATAGGTGTGTGCCTAACTTCAAGATGCAAGCCAATTATTACATGTGAGGATGCTAGTTCTCACCTGAAAATCTGGCTAACGTGACTTTACAGGATCTCTGTGCAAGGTTTCATAAGACCAATTGACATGAATCTTTGAACGTGACATTGCCATCAATTTATTATTCTTCATCATACTCATCACACTCTGGTAGAATGAAAATATGGGGGACTGTAATAAGATGAGTGTGAAGCTGCTACACATTTCCTGAGTGGTATTTAGTATTTTTGAAGGCACTAACTTATCCTTAAATGCTATACATATGAACACATGAATTAGGAGCAGAAATATGCCACTGTCCCCCTCAAGCCATCTCAGCATTCAAGGTAAATAATGGCTGATCTGATTGTAACCTCCACCCCACATTCTTGCCAATCCTCAATAACCTTTCATCCCATTATTAATTAAAAATCTATGTAGCTCTTCCTTAACAATATTCAAAGCCTCTTGGGTGGGTTCTTGAGCCTACTGTCTCTGTCCATTGGAATTACGGCACGGGCTTGAAATGTAGAGAGTTCGGAAAAACGTGACTCTCATTGGCAAGATTGCCAAGAACCTCACTGGCAAAATGATGTGGAACAAGCTGGAGAAGGGTGGGTACCTAATTTGAATGCATCAGCATAGCATTAGCGAGCTCTGGATATTGAGGCCGCACTGAATACTCAGCTGGTGCTGGCGTGATGTCACATCGGTGCCATTTACAACAGTTTTATCTAAGTTTGAACCTGGCAGTGTTACTTTCAAGGGGAATATCATGCAGGCATTACTTCTTGGGCAATCCAACACTCACAGGTCTCTAGGGAGAATGCTGGGGATTCACAGAAGTGCAGCTCAGGGCTGGGAGTTAAGGTCACTACCATCTTTGGACTGTGGGGGTCTTGGGGTGTGGGTAGATACCTCAGAGGTCTTACTTTCTCTTCATATTCCGTTGCCCCTTGCTCTGAGAGGAATTGCTGGCTATCAAACAGGCATAGCTTCCCAGTTCCTCCAAAAACTGGCTGAATGGGTGTCCTCCCTTGTTGGGATCTGAAAACTGGCTGGGAGGCGGCCACAACAGAACGGCAGTACAGAGTGCAGCTATGATGTCCTAAGTACTGCTTTGGGAGAGGCCAGGTTGCAAGGATAGTGTGGGGTATCAGTGATAGGGACCTACCTTATCTCATCAGGCATAGAAACCCTCTTACTTGGGGGAGGGCGAATACAATGAAACCTACAGCCCTCACTCTAGCAATGGTGTGAGTCCAAAGGAGATTACTGGACAGGAAGTTTAACTCAATTTCTGTGCAAACTGTCTGTCAGCAATGCTGCCTGAGCAATGAGATTGTGTTGATTTTTCTCCTGCAAGGTTTATTAACTGCACAGCATTGAAGATCCCAAAGAATGAAGCTGCCCCCTTGGAATTGCTTGTAAAGCTAATTGCGTACACTTCAAGATTCAGCTGCATCTCATCAAGACAAATGTTGTCGCCTGAACAATTAACTGACAATCCTTTGAGAAGTCCAGCATGCCAATTTTGGGACTTTTTTTTCCCCTTTTCATCTCTTTTTCTCACTTAATCCAATCTTATTTTCCCTGTCTATGTCTCTGACTTGACATTGAATTCAACACCACAATTCAGCCTCCTTCTCAGTCCTTCCTGTGATTTTTCTACAATTTTATGTATTTTTCTGAATCATTTGGATTATTTTGAATTAGTTGAAAAATTTAGATGCATATTTTGAGTTTATATTTTCTTTCTTCATTCTTCCATTTACAAAAATCACATTGCTTTAAAAAAGTATGCTACCTAATTTTAACATAAATGAACGTACTGACTGAAGCCTGAGAACATCTTAGATGGTATTTTTCAGAACAACAACTTTCAATTATTGTTGCTTTAGATTTTCTGTAAAGTGAATAGTAAACATAAATTTTGAAATACAGCATACATTCCCTTTTGGAAAAGCCTCATTTGCTTTTGTTGCAGACTGGTGAAGTATAGGAACAGCAGTCTTGCATTTTCTTAACAGTAAGGTCTCTTATGTATGTTATACAATAGAGATATGGACAATAATTGAATACCACATAATCTTTACAAATAAATCAAACCATGTTGTGGACTATATTGGCAGAGTTTCATACTGTGAACTCACTAGCACACTGTGAACCAAGACAGCGGAGTAATCAGGGAGGCTTTTTCCATACAGCCAGGTAAATATGAAAGGGAGTAAAACTCTTTTTCTAGTACAGCAGCAGCATACATTAAAGATGATGATAATTTTTTTGCATTACAAAGAAAAGTTCTAGTCTTTACTGTTTTTCTCTTGATTTGATTTGATTTGATTTATTATTATCACATATATTAGTATACAGTGAAAAGTATTGTTTCTTCCGCGCTATACCCACAGAGCATACTGTCCATAGAGAAGAAAAGGTGAGAGTGCAGAATGTGGTGTTACAGTCAAAGCTATGGTATAGAGAAAGATCAACTTAATATGAGGTTACATATGCAATAACACTTGTGCTTGTGTTAACAAATAGATCCAGCAAACCATTAGGCCTAGCAAAATCCTTGATAGCCAGTGATTAATGGAAAACATCCATATTTCCTCAGGATTAACTGCATTTTCACATTGTGTTGATTTAATCAAAACTGGTTTTAAAGCACCAGAACAGGTTAACATTTTCAGCAGTAAATACAACGGATAACATCATCCCAGTTTCACAAAGTGGATGACAAAGTAACAAGTTCAACATTGAGTCTGACTCCTGAAAATACGAAAGAAAGCTGAACAAGCAGAAACAGTGTGGAAGGATCCAATGTTTGGTGAAGCATTGGAACTAACTAGAAGCTCAAGCTTTTTCTGCGGCCTATTCAGTATAGAGCAGCAGCTTATATTGCACACATTAGGTCAGTCCGCCCCTTTCACTGTCGGAGCAAGACAATTGCCCAAAGTTATGTGTGCACAAGACATACAATTTTGGAACAGCTTTCTATGGACAGAAACTTGGCATGATTTCTGCTGATATGGTGTGGGGGGGTCAGGTTCCCGTGCCAGATCACCTGCTTTTCAGGTGATATAATTAATTTTCATTAATTATACATCAGCAACGAGCTTGTCAGATCTGCACATTCTAATAATGGCATCAGACATTCTAAAGGTTATAGTCCTCCGGGATCCCACATATTATCAGCAGAAGAGATACAAGCATTGATTGACTGACACTTTAACGTCACATCTCATGTAACATCCTGCACAAATATTGTTCTCAGCCCTTACTGGAGAGAACTCACATATATAGCAGGCATGCATGCTTCTGATCTTCCCTTTCATTCACAGTGCTCACTGTCAATCCATATGTCTTTATGCAGGACATGGTCTGCCATAACAAAAGTGAGAGGTCGCAGGGTGGAGGGCGATGGATGCTGGAATTGAGGTCACTCTTCCTTATGAGGAGCAAGTGGCATTGCTTGCCGACGAGGTCATAGTCCGTTCGTATCCATGGCCGAGTTCAGTGTCCCACAACAAGTCAGTGAAGGTCCATGTAGAAAACAGCAGCCACACACGGTCAATGACTGTGGGTGACCTATAATGTAGGTTCCTGTTGACTCAATGACTAATTATCTTTTTTCTATATTTCAACCGCCAGCAAGAAGAAGCAGAGCACCCGCCTGAGCACCAGCCGCCATACATTCAGGTGAGGATCCTGAGAAGTCATCTGAGGAAGATCCATCACTGTGTTCACCTGCACCCTGAACTAGCGCAGATGCATAAACTTTGGTAAGTTCTTGTTCTAGAGTAGGCTCGGTCATTATCTAGTGAGTACCTCATGGGAACATAGATCCATAGCTGACAGAGGCAGTGACAGCCAAGGACTTTGATGCTCAGGGGAATGCTGGAGAGTAGGTACTGTCTGAATCTGATATTGAGCGTCTGGAATCAGCCCTTAGATAAATGTTGGAGCTCCAAAGACAGGCAGGGGAATAGGCTCGATTGTCAGAGGCCGTCAGCAGATTAGAACAAAGGATGCAGGATTTATTCCATGTTCTGACTAATGTAACTCCAATATGCAAGTGAAAATAGCCTCCATTGGAAGATTCATGGCCAGTTTGGAGACCCAAGTCCAGCAGTTTTTGCAGTTATGCACTTGGATTTGCACACCATCATTATAGCCATGAATGGGAATCTATCAATGGCTAGGCAACAGGGGACCAGGTCACCTTGATCTCCCTTCAGACATGCAGGCTAGCATTCTGCTCTTCCTTTTCTTGCTGGTGGCTGAAATACACAAAAAGAGATAATTTGTCATTGAGTCAGCAGGAATCTACACTATAGCCAGAGGGGCTCTTGAGCGGTCATGGAAGAGGCGAGTCAGCTGGAAGCCTCAACCATCCACACAGGAGATTCCAAGATTGTTCATCCACTCCAGGTTGACCCCATCTGTGACCCCATCAATTTCAGCTCATCAGGCTGAGGAAGGATGTATCTGCCCCAAAGCAGGAGTCCATAGATGTGTGGGTTGGGTTGATTGGTCATGATAAATTGCCCCTTTGTGTCAGGGGGATTAGCTCTATAAATATGTGGGGTTACAGGGATGAGACTTGGGTGGGATTGATGTTGGTGCAGGTTCGATGGGCCAGATAGTCTTTTTCTGCATTGTAGATTCTATGGTTCTATGACACTTAACAGGCAAAGCCCTCCAGGTCTTGGACCTCCAGAGGACACCTACCAAGGTAATAGCAGACAATAGGTATAGCACTCAGCAGACTACCTGCACTTCTGCTATGGATGTCAGGGCAACACCTAGACATAGCTATAGGGTTAGCAAAATCGAAGTACTGAGAGCATAATAGTGACATGAATGTTCAATGGTTATACATTTTGCATCTTTGTAAATATGTTTTGCCTCGCTCCATAAATAACTCAGGGAATGAATGGCTTCTCGATGTTCTGCGGTCATCAAAGGGTAATGGATGGCACACCTCTCCCCTCACGTGCCACAGGTCTTTGTTGTCTCCGTTAATCTCAGCTCAGTTGCTTAATTTCCACATAAGCAAAATGAACAGAGTCCATTCCTGGTCTAACATGGTGGTTGGACATTGCATATATAAGCTTCGTCAGAGGGTCATGTACCTTATGAGTGGGCCTTATGAATATGGTGCTTGCAAGTTTATTTATAATCTTGATGCAGCTGCATTGAAGTCTATTCTCAGCATATGTTATACGTATTTGACATGAGCCGTCTCGGAGTCATTCCAATCAAGTGCACTTTTCAATGGCCCCCATGTAATAATGTCAGGTTAGGGTTACAATTTAATTAACCATTGAAGACCGTAATTTCTCTTGGCTGGGTAATGAGTTAATTTGGCTGTCTATATGGCTGAACCTTACTCCTTCCCTCTCTTCACCTGCCTGAATCAGAACAATAGAATTAGTTTCCCCTTGGTGACTCTTGAGATGTCTGCTAAATGACAGTGAGTATGTGATTATATAGGTGTGTGCCTAACTTCAAGATGCAAGCCAATTATTACATGTGAGGATGCTAGTTCTCACCTGAAAATCTGGCTAACGTGACTTTACAGGATCTCTGTGCAAGGTTTCATAAGACCAATTGACATGAATCTTTGAACGTGACATTGCCATCAATTTATTATTCTTCATCATACTCATCACACTCTGGTAGAATGAAAATATGGGGGACTGTAATAAGATGAGTGTGAAGCTGCTACACATTTCCTGAGTGGTATTTAGTATTTTTGAAGGCACTAACTTATCCTTAAATGCTATACATATGAACACATGAATTAGGAGCAGAAATATGCCACTGTCCCCCTCAAGCCATCTCAGCATTCAAGGTAAATAATGGCTGATCTGATTGTAACCTCCACCCCACATTCTTGCCAATCCTCAATAACCTTTCATCCCATTATTAATTAAAAATCTATGTAGCTCTTCCTTAACAATATTCAAAGCCTCTTGGGTGGGTTCTTGAGCCTACTGTCTCTGTCCATTGGAATTACGGCACGGGCTTGAAATGTAGAGAGTTCGGAAAAACGTGACTCTCATTGGCAAGATTGCCAAGAACCTCACTGGCAAAATGATGTGGAACAAGCTGGAGAAGGGTGGGTACCTAATTTGAATGCATCAGCATAGCATTAGCGAGCTCTGGATATTGAGGCCGCACTGAATACTCAGCTGGTGCTGGCGTGATGTCACATCGGTGCCATTTACAACAGTTTTATCTAAGTTTGAACCTGGCAGTGTTACTTTCAAGGGGAATATCATGCAGGCATTACTTCTTGGGCAATCCAACACTCACAGGTCTCTAGGGAGAATGCTGGGGATTCACAGAAGTGCAGCTCAGGGCTGGGAGTTAAGGTCACTACCATCTTTGGACTGTGGGGGTCTTGGGGTGTGGGTAGATACCTCAGAGGTCTTACTTTCTCTTCATATTCCGTTGCCCCTTGCTCTGAGAGGAATTGCTGGCTATCAAACAGGCATAGCTTCCCAGTTCCTCCAAAAACTGGCTGAATGGGTGTCCTCCCTTGTTGGGATCTGAAAACTGGCTGGGAGGCGGCCACAACAGAACGGCAGTACAGAGTGCAGCTATGATGTCCTAAGTACTGCTTTGGGAGAGGCCAGGTTGCAAGGATAGTGTGGGGTATCAGTGATAGGGACCTACCTTATCTCATCAGGCATAGAAACCCTCTTACTTGGGGGAGGGCGAATACAATGAAACCTACAGCCCTCACTCTAGCAATGGTGTGAGTCCAAAGGAGATTACTGGACAGGAAGTTTAACTCAATTTCTGTGCAAACTGTCTGTCAGCAATGCTGCCTGAGCAATGAGATTGTGTTGATTTTTCTCCTGCAAGGTTTATTAACTGCACAGCATTGAAGATCCCAAAGAATGAAGCTGCCCCCTTGGAATTGCTTGTAAAGCTAATTGCGTACACTTCAAGATTCAGCTGCATCTCATCAAGACAAATGTTGTCGCCTGAACAATTAACTGACAATCCTTTGAGAAGTCCAGCATGCCAGAGCTAGATCTAGTTGCACAGTCTGGAGAACAAGTTTAACGCTTTGGAATACCAACCTCCAGGAATGTAGATATATCTTTCAATTCAGGGCTTAGCAGTACAGAGCTCACACTGGGGAGAACCCCCAAGCAAGGAAGGATGGTGACAGCTGACACCATTCCTCTTGTTCAAAATCATGTCTGGCATCATTTTTGAGATGCCCCATCAGGGTGCAAACCTTGCTGTCATGCATTCTCTTGGATGCACTTTAGCACTAAGCAGGGTCGGGACTTATGCTCTGTGCTGCCATGTGCAAGTCAGATGCAATGAGACATTAGAGGCTCAGCACTATTCATCCCCTTGGAGTTCAGAGGAAGCTATGTGGGGATGTGGCTGTAGTATCGGATGGGGTGATGTGAGGGAGAACAAAATTTTGCATAGGTAATGGGAAGCACCTGGGTGAAAGTCACAGATGCATGGAGTGATGAGGATCAAGGCTCTGTTAGGACTCCTCAGTACTCAATGTGCTGTTCTCACTTTTTTAGTGCATGATTCCTGAGAATCATGGAGATGGAACCTTTTGAGTTGACATTTGCACTGATTGGGATTCACCAGCTGCAGAGAAAATGATGTGAAGAGATGCAAAATTGAACTGCTCTATTCTTGATGGATGGGGGGGGGTGTCGTTTCTGCCTTGAATGGGGTCCTGGGAAGGGTGGCTCGGGGTGAGTGGAGGGCATTGTTGCTTTGCTGTGTCCTCAGTTTGGGAGAGACATAGCACAGCCATTCTCACACTCCTCAGGAATGAAGTGCTGAGCGTTTGCATAGGTCCATCAAGCTTGGCAGCATGAAATGACAAGATGGAGATTCTGTAAATGAACAGTGGTTTACTATTTGTAACTATATACAATGGTGACCTTTCTACACTTATGCCTACTTTCATCTCTGCCAGCCAGATGCCTGTCACTTCTTAATCATCCCCCCCACCTCCCCCCCACCCACTGTGTGTAGGTGATTCTCTGGGATCCGCAGCTGAGGTTGAGGAGGTCTGCTGATTTCCACACCCTGTTACCTGAGACAACCTTGGCGGGCATTGCCTGTGCTCCTGGACCTTGAGGAGTCTGGCCTGCTTTCAGGCAGCATGATTATTGCAGTGCTGCTCCCATTGGTGTGTGAAGCTAAAAGTGTATCAGTCACAGGAAGTGTGGATTCAGATAGGCTGGACACCTCCAGAGCCTCCTGGGTGGAAGGCCCTGGGCTGTGCGCTAGACAATCTTCATTCTTCAGGTGCCTGATGGACCTGGTGGTCCTTTGTGGGATAGAGGTGCACCTACAATGAGATCCAGAAGCCTCACCATCATCTTGTGCAGACTCTTGTGGTTTCCCATTAGTGTTTGCCTCATTGTGCTGAAATGACGGAACCATCTCCTCAGATATAGGCAGTGGGACTTGCTGACCTTGAAGTCTGAGGAGGGATGCTGTAATTCCCTCCTGAGGCTTGCCACTCTGCCTTTGCTGCTCCATCAACTCTGAGATGACTGGACTCAGGGCATACCATCGGCCAGGGGCTCAGTGGAGTCCTGGCGTCCAAGTGCTGATTCCCTGGGATATCCTTGCTTCCAGCTGTGTGGGTGATAGTGATGATGCCTCTTCAATGGTGAGGTCTGAGAAGTCTCCCTTGGAGTTGCTCAAGTCTGATGAGTCCAGGGGATGTGAGGATGGTCCAGTTGTTCAGCTGCATTGCCTCCAAGGAAAGGGAAATGGCATTTGTGCATTACAGGGGATAAAAGAGGGAACATTGTTTACTGACTTGAGACATGAAGAATGACAGTGTGTCTTCTCCTTCCCAGGCAGTTTGAGGGCTCTCTGGTCAAATTGTGACACCTTATCAAATACCTTCTGGAAATCTAAGTACAACACCAGTTCCCCTTTATTCGCAGGACATGTGATTCTTTCAAAGGACTCGATAAAGTTAGTTAATCAGATTGAGCGCTTCACATTGAGTGCTGGTGGAGTTCTTACCCCATTGAGGAATGCTTCATAGGCAACTTTGTCTTCCAAGATTGAAGTCATTGCGATGCAGGAATATGACTATTCATTTTGAGATTGATGGCTTTGTATGGGCTCATATATGCTTTTATGAGCTTGTCTTAATCTTAATCGCTCTTGGACCTTAGCACTACAAGGGTCTCACGGCAGGTCTACCCAGTCTTGCCCATGCAATGACTTGTTTGTGTCGGGCATCATCATCCTTGCTTTCTTTGATGTCATCCCTTTTGGCGTCCTCATCTGGAGAGACATATAGCTCCTCCATCTCTCCGTGTGACAACTCATCCATTCTTTTCAGTGCCAGTTTGTGCAGGGTGGGACACCTTCTGTGGAGAGTACTGGAGAGCACCATCTGATTAGTCCATACATCTGAAATGAATCTTTAACGTGGCAAAGGTATGCTCAGTTAAGGAATGTGTGGTAGAATGAGCCATATTGTTCCTCTCTTTTAACGCAGTCTGTGATTGCTGAGTGTCATTAGCCACAACTTTTGGAGTACCCTTATCACCATTGAGCCAACCCTGACTTCATTGAGGGCCCTTGAAGACCTGTGGCATAGGGAGTGACTCAAGAGTCATGCAAGTTCCCAGGACTTTGCTGAAATCAACATAATCTTCTTTTAGTTGTCACAGATCTGCTGCATGTTGAGAGAGTGGGAAAGTTTTCTCTTGATAAATCCTACTGGCTACTACTGGGGAGCCCTTAAAATCATGTGTGTGCAGTCGATAACAATCTGCACCTGTGGAAATCCAGAGATTGCTGCATATCCACCATTGCTCTGGCATTCCAGCTGACTTCATCCATGGTGAAATGGACATAATTGTGTGCGTTATTGAAAAGGGCATCAGTGATCTCACTTATGCATTTATGACTTGAAGAATGTGATATTCTGCAGAGGTCCCCAATGGAGCCCTGGAATGAATCACGTTCTATTTGACTGAGTGCAGCTGTCACCTTTAGAGCCCCAGGCAATAGATGGCCTCCCAGTCCATGCGGCGTCTGATCCTTCTGATAAAGGTGGCAGATATGACCCACCACATTCTTGGCAGGCAAAAACATCTGCTGCACTGTCGCTCATCTCCAAGTATTAGAGGCATCTTCTATATACCCTTGGTCACGCCAAATGCCTCTGTGGATTCAGGGGGTCCCATTGGCCCAAACTCCTCAGGTCAAGGCTCTTCCCTGAGCCCTGCCAGATAGCAACGGGCCCTTCATTTCTTTAGTCACATCCAAGCTATGAAGAAGTAGGCATTTGCTGCAGCTTGTATTCTGGACTCCTTGTTTCTGTGGATAAATCCACCAAAGACACGATTGCACCTTACCCTGCAACAATCACCCTCCTTCATCAAGCTAGGAAGCCATGTGAAGTACTTGGGCTGCCCCTATTCCATACTTGACATCTCCAGGTCTACCCTTGCAGCTGAAGCACATCCTGTAGGATCACAGGTGGCTGAACACCCTGCACCTACCCCCTAACATGACAGTACATTCACAAAGAGGCTTGGATCTGGGTGAGTACAGCCATATGCGATCAACCTCAGTCAGGGCACTGTCAGGGTATTTCCTTTTCATGAGACTACAGGCCATCCTTGCACCAATTTAATGACTGCAAATGTGCGGCCCTGTAACCTATGAACATTCCACAGCACTGTTTAGGTTTGTCTGGAGCATGTTGCATGTTTGATCCTAATAGTTTGATCTTTCCTACCTTTCTGCATTCCTTTGTGATCAATCAGATAAATCAAATGTTGCACCAAGCCTGAATTGATTCTCGCAAGAATGCACAGCGTTAGTTAAGGTATGTAAATCCTTCACTTGGCATTTGATTCATCCTAACATCTCTCATCTGAGCCTTGATCGTCACATCTTCACCTAGTAATTATTAGGGTGCCCCTTCAATCGGCTCAAAGTTGCAGTATAGAGTCCTTCCACATGTCCTCAATGTTCTCTCTGGCAATTTTTTTCCAAGATTACTTTTCTACTGCAGCATTGCATCGGGCTGTCAGAATGGTGGTGCTCTGTTTCCACTTAGAGACCAACTTGCAACCTTCTTCCATTACTGTTCAATTTCCTCCTTTCCTCCTCAATCCTGACTATGTTCAAATTTCCATTCTGCTGAACACAATCCTGCCTTCCCTTTAATCCTGGAGCCCATTGTCATTGCTGTCAATATTCCTGACCTCCCTTCTGAACAGTTTCTTGTCCATGTCCTCATGCTGAATATTGACCTCATTCCTCCCCATCTTGAAGCCATATTTACAAGGACCTGACCCCCATCATGCGATCGTTGACTAACCCCGCCTTATTTACGAGTTCCCCATTTACAGACTGCAAATGTCTCCCCTGACATGGTAGTGCCATATGCTGCCTAATGCCAAGTTACCAGCCCCCAGGACCCAAATCGGTGAAGGACTGACCATGCCCTGAATAGCACGCTGTGCATGACTGACACTGCACAGAGAAGCTTTTCCTTTCCTGAACCAGGACCAAGACGTGCCAGGCATAGCCCAGAGGCATTGTCTGCACACTCCATTAAATTCTGTCCCCCGACAAATGAAGTCTACATAGCCCCAGGACTGACTCAGTGCTGGCATGGCAATTAGATTTGTGGGGAGAATATGATTCCAGTGAGCTGGGTTTTTAATGAGAATTCATGATATGAAAACTTATGCAAATATGGTCTTGGGTTTGATTAGCAATAAAGTCAAACTGCCATTAGACTGCCATGAAACTTCGTGCCAAAGTTTGTGTCACTTGCCTGCCACAATTTCCACCACTGGCAGACCGGAAAATTCTACCCTATTTTGCATCCACATCTATTAATATTTAAAATATGTTGTCAGGCTCAATACGGAGCTTTGACTTAACAGATTTTATTCATAAACATTTTCCATTTTATCCATAAATGGACCATCTTTGGTACTCTGTTTAAAAATAATAGTGAGGGCGCACTGCTTCCAATTGAACTATAGTTATTTAAAGTAAAGATAAAATCTCAGTTTCTGTCAAAGCAACATCACCAGGGGACCTAAGCAGGAGGCCAGTGTGTAAAACTTCTTACAATAATAGGTTTTTGTATTGGTAACAAAATATTTCACAATGTAGTTAAACAGTTAATATTAAAAAAATGCAGTCATGTATTTAAATAGCAACTGGTTAATTAAGATATACAGATTAAAACATGAAAGCAAATTAGTTATTAGCATTTCATTTCAGTGGCTTTTTTGGCTTGGTTTTCGAAGGACATTTATATGTAAATCACAATTCTGGTCTGAAGATATCTGTGGTTGGCTTCTTTTCATCATTTTACACAAAGGCGCAGTTTTATCAGTCATCTGTAATAACAAGCATATCACAAGTATATCTGTCTTCTTAATCCTTTTAAATACCTGGTTGAAACAAATAATTAGTGACAAAATCAGAAGTTGTTCATTTTTGGCGCCTTGCACAAACATTCAGCTACCTCTCTTCCTCTTTTCATGTCTCCTGACTTCTCCCCGAAATGTAACCGATCACAGGCACAGCACAAAAAGTCAAGGAAATAAATTTCATTCTCCGTATTAATCACAATTTCATATGAAGTTGTGAAATGAATACTGAAAGAGACTCTGAGTAGGTAGTTGGAATTGATTGCCATATGGCCCTAAGCTTGAATTCTGGCCCAAACACAACTGTTGGTGCCAGTAGCTAGGGTGTCAGAGAAAATAACTATAATTCCAAAAAAAATTTGGGACAACAAAGTGACTTGCTTAGTCTAATATTATGAACCTTTCACTTTTCATAGATTTCATCTGCAGATTACATCAAATTACTGTGTTTAGTTATTAATCCGTTGTTTGTCACATTAAAAATATGCAGTGATTTTTTTGGAATAGAAATCCATCAGTGCCTGGCTTTGATGTGAAGGTGCCAACTTTGCAACAGCAATGTATACCCAAAACAATAGATCCAAGTCAGTCTCTGGACTCTTCTGAATGAGCTTTGGTATTTGTTCTACTTCTGAGGAAGCTTGCCCTTCCATAATAATTCATTTGGGCCTCCAAAGGCATTGCTGACAATGTGTTGGAGGATATACTTGCCAGCTTTGTAGTCGTAATGACAACAAAACCGACAATGTTCAGCCTCATTATTCCATTGAAACTAACAGCAACTTGTGGAGTTTGCACCAAATGCAAAATAACTCAGAAAGAAGAATATAAGAAGTAGGAGCAGTAGTAGGCTATCTGGCCCCTTGAGCCTGCTCCACCATTCAGTAAGATCATGGCTGATCTTTTCATGGACTCAGCTCCGCTTACCCGCCTGCTCACCATAACCTTCAATTCCTTTACTGTTCAAAAATTTATTTATCCTTGCCTCAAAAACATTCATTGAGGTAGCCTCAACTGCTTCACTGGGCAGGGAATTCCACAGTCTTCAACTCAGTCCTAAATCTGCTTCCCCTTATTTTGAGGCCATGCCCACTTGTTCTAGTTTCATCCGTCAATGGAAACAATTTTTCTGCTTCTATCTTAGCTATTCCCTTCATAATCTTATATGTTTCTATAAGATCTCCCCTCATTCTTCTGAATTCCAACAAGTATAGTCCCAATCTATGCAGTCTGTCCTCATAAGCCAACCCTCTCGACTCCGGAATCAACCTAGTGAATCTCCTCTGCACCCCCTCCAGTGCCAATGTATCCTTTTTCAAATAAGGAGACCAAAATTGTACACAGTACTCCAGGTGCAGCCTCACCAGCACCCGATACATCTGCAACATAACCTCGCTGTTTTTAAACTCCATCCCTCTAGCAGTGAAGGACAAAATTCCATTTGCCTTCTTAATTACTTGCTGCACTTGCAAACCAACTCCTTGTGATTCTTGCATAAGGACACTCAGGTCCCTCAGCACAGCAGTATGCTGCCATGTTTTACCATTTAAATAATAATCCATTTTGCTGTTATTCTTACCAAAATGGATGACCTCACATTTACTAACATTATACTGTGTCTGCCAGACCCTCACCCACTCACTTAAACTGCCTATATCCCTTTGCAGACGTTCAGCGTCTTCTGCACAGTTTGCTGTGCCACTCATCTTAATGTCATCTGCGAATTTTGACACACTACACTTGGTCCCCAACTCCAAATCATCTATGTAAATCATAAAAAAATTGCGATCCCAGCACTTTTCTCTGAGGCACACCACTAGTCATTGATCGTCAACCAGAAAAACACTCATTTATCCCCACTCTTTGCTTTCTGTTAGTTAACCAATCCTTTATTCATACTAACCACGTGCACCTTTATCTTATGCAGCAGTCTTTGGTGCGGCACCTTGTCGAATACTTCTGAAAATCCAGATACACCAGATCCACAGGTTCCCCATTGACCACTGCGCATGTAATGTTCTCAAAGAATTCCACCAAATTAGTCAAACATGACCTGCCTTTCATGAACTCATGCTGCATCTTACCAATGGGACAATTTATATCCAGATGCCTTGCTATTTCTTTCTTGATGATAGATTCAAGCATTTTCCCTACTGCAGAAGTTAAGCTAACCAGCCTATAATTACTCAGTCCAAATGGTGTAGACATTTCAAGATGCCAATGAATGGGAAATCTATAAATTAATGAGAATATCAACTCTTAGTCTTGCTGTAAAAAAATGCCAAAAAAGCTACACCTTGCTGATTAAGGTGTAATTTTTTAATGATATACTAATTTCACAGTTACTGTTAATCACCATCAATGGCCCTGAAAAACAAATTTTATATTGGAGAAAGTTTTCCATTATGAGACAAAAATTCCACATATTTATAAAAAGAAGTTTTAAGTTTATCTATCTTAACGCAACCATATTCATTTACTTCACCATCTAAAAATTTAAATTGGAAGTGAAGGCTATGAAGTCTTTTTAAGTTACTGGTTTGTAGTGTTCGAGTACTTCAATGTAATTGGTTGCTTACCTTCTTACTGACATCACTGGTGCTGGAGATTCCCTTGACTTGGTGTCAGTTTTAAACTGCTGTGGGGAAACATGGCACAAATGGCAGCTTTCTTTGAAGTCACTGACAAGCACCATTGCTCTACACTGACCACAAAAATCTTGGCTGCTAACATTTCATATGATTACAGGAATGAGAAACTTCTGCCATTTGGCAGAATTCTAATTTTCGGATCAAGAATTTCCTCCCTTTTAATATTTTTCACGACATTCTTTTCCACAGAGGTCTATGTGAAATATATTGCAATATGCATCCAAATGAACCCTGTGGAAAGCCAGAGATTTACACAATGCCTAATCGCTCTTGCATCCTTGCTTGCATAATCCTGGTCAAAATGGACGAAGCTGTTTGCATTCACAAAGATTTTGTCTGTCACCTCACGGATGTACTTGTGTGGAGAGGCATGCAAAACCCCAAAGAGGTTACCTCTGGAGCTCTGGAAGAAGCCACTGGTGTAAAAATAGAGTGTGCTGTAGTTATCAGCGATACTGGCAGTGGATGCCCTCCAAGTCCCCGTGGCACCAAATCCTGGAAGGACAGAGTCCTGAATCAAAGGCTGGTCAACCCCTGTCAGAGTCTGGTTGCCTCTAAGTCAAAAGCTGATCACCCCCAGTCAGAGCATGGTCACTCATAAGTCAAAGGCTATTAAATCCCAGTCTGAGCCTGGTCATCCCTGAGTCAAAGGCTGGTCACCCCAGTCAGAGCCGCTATTCCTATGTCAGCCCTCTTAATACACAGAGTCACCCTGTGAGCACTGCACTCACCTCTGGGCTCCCTGCGGAGTGGTCCTCTCCAAGTGCACGCCATTTAAAACTAGTTATGTTCTGACATCACACCGCTGTAACTGATTATTCGAAGGGGGGTACGATTATGGGTTTGATAATGTGATGCAAATGTATTCAAATAGCGTTCCCTGACATTGAAACAAAAATCCCGGCATATATTGCATTTGTTTTCACTGAAGAAGATACAAAAAGCATTCCAAGAGTCGTAAAAAATGAGTGGACAAACGGGAGAGAAACTGTAATTAATCACAATTACTAGAGAAAAAGAATCAGGAAAATAAATGAGACTAAAGGATGACAGGTCCCATGGGGTTCTTGATGGTCTGCAAATTAGGATCTTAAAGGAAGTGGCTGCAGAGATAGTGGATGCATTGGTTGCAATCTTCCAAAATTCTGTAGAGTTTAGAAAGGGCCCAATGGATAAAAAAGATGCAAATGTCAAGCTGCTATTTGAGAAGGGAGGGAGACAGAAAGCAGGAAAATATAGACTCGTTAGTCTAACATTTGTCTTTCAGAGATGCTAGATTCCAATATTAAGGAGATAGTAGCAGGACATTCAGAAAATCATGATGCAATCAGGCAGTGGTTTTGTGAAAATGAAATTGTCTTTGACAAATTTATTAAAGTTCTTCAGGAGTGTAACCAGCAGGGTAAATAAAGTGGAACTTATTGTTATAGTTCATTTGGATTTTCAAAAGGGATTTCAAAAGGCCAAATTCTGCAAATCAAGAGATTCCCAGGTTCAATAAGTGGATTTTACTTATTCAAATGATATCAGCTGAGGTTATCCAGTGTTAGCTTCCAGGTCAGGGCTTGCCTTGGGCAAAATTGTTTATCTCTCTCCAAATAACTCCTGAGCTCATGTATGCAACAACTGGTTTTCCTGGTTATGAAGTAGCTGGTAGTCGGCCTTTCCTGTACTTATGCCCTAACCTCCATATTTATAAAGCTATTTAACTTTATTGAACAGCAAGGAAAGTTGAACACAACTGCATCATTAAAATTAGCATAAAGAATTGCACTGGCAGAAGGCATAATCTTGCAGCCTGAAGGGTGGCTCCAGAACCTGTCACTCTAGAATTTGTCTTTCTCTTTGGGTGCACTTGAGGCACTCAGAACCTGAGAACTGCACTATTTGCATGTGATTTAATATGAATGGAAGAGTATATCAGTCAGTGTAATAAAGCTTGTTATTATAAAAAAACACTCACGCGTGAATCATAAGCTCTAAGCAATCCACTAACATTAATACAAGACCAGTGGTGTTTCTATTAATGTAGGAGCCACATGGTATTCTCGTGGAGAGGGGTGTATGGGCGGAAACAAAATAGTCACAAAAGCAAAGCATGAAGTAGTTGATGTAAAGAAGTAGTCATAAAAGAATCCTGTTAGGCACCAGCTTTTCAATTGTCAATGCATATTTCTGTCAGCTGTGCTGTCAAATTGATTTTTCACATTTGTTAACTCTGTTTGACACGAGATTTGCGATGTATACAATTACTAACTGGATATCCGGGATTAGTGGTAAATCATGAGTGATTTTTTTATGATGAGTCTAATGTGACATCCTATCACTGGAAGGCACAGATTCTGTGGGGTGGAGGAGAGGGGTGGAGGGGGGGTGAAATCCCAGAAAAATGCAAACATTTTGGGATGCTTTCATCCTTTGTAAGTATTCTGATAGGTTTTTCCTCCTAATGTAGATACTTGGAGCTTCTGTATTTTGCTTTTCAGCTCTGTCACAATGACTTTCACAGTTAGCTGCAGCATATTAGGCTGATTGTGCGAAATGTATCAGAAGAGACAGGCTGTCAATTTCAGTGTGCTAATTGTTCAATTAGAGCGAAATTAATATGGGTTTTGAGATTTTGCTTTGGCTCCATGGCTTTCCCGGATCTCACCAGTTGAAGTAGGACAAAAGTGACAACTGAGAGAGCTAAAATCATGATGACAAAATATACCTGTAAGTACAGCATCACAACAAAGCAGTAATTTTTTTACAATAAAGACTAATATACGATTTGTTTTTCTAATAACTTGCTTGTTAACTTTCTGCAGTTCATGTATATGTGCATGGACATCGGATTCCTCTCAATACCAATATTTTCCAATCTCCCAGCAATCATCTAAATCATTTAGACATTAAGTAGTCTAAGCCTTGCAATACCCCACCAGTTACTCTTTTTTCTGTCTATCAATTAGTCTTAAATCCCAATCAATGTTAATATATTACCCCCAATAAATATTACCCCCAACCCCATGAGCCAAAAATTTGTGTAATAACCTCTTGTGTCTCACCTTTTCGAATGCTTTTCAAAAACATTGGCTGGTTCCTCCTTATCTACCCTGCTAGCTACAACCTCAGAAAACTGCAACAGATTTGTCAGTTCTCCTTTTATGAATCCATTGATTCTGTATAACTATATTGCTGCCTATGGCCATTGACCACTATGTTTTGGAGTGAGCTAAGGTTGCTAAGTGTTGCTCCACCTGCACTTCTGCAGAGCAGATTTGGTTTATCAGGACATGAGGCAGATTTTTCAGTACTAATTGAGGGGATGGGGGGGAAGGCGTTGTTGGGGGGAACAGGTCAGAAGTGGAAAATCTGTTGCACTGAGTCCCTGTTTTCAACTTCCCTTTGTCCTTTCACTATTATCCCTCTGATGGTCCAGGTGTGTTTCTCTGCTATCAGTGATGTGGAGAATACTTTGCCACGAATCACTGAGGTACTAAACAGTCAAGACGCGAGTATTATTGATCCTATTTAAGGCGGCATACATTGTGCGCAAGCCATTGTTGAGGGACTGCATGCAATTTGGTTTGCTATATTTGATGCTCCATGTAGCTGACCATGGACGAAGACATTATTTCATGCCTGTGACATCATGCCAGTCATGCTTGAGATAGGTGCTTCTAATCTCTCTGCAAGCCTGCATGATGCAACTATAATGCCTGCCAGTATATTGCACATTTTCTGGATTGCTATGGGTGAGACATTCTGATAGCTCTGCACATATTCACAGGAGGAGATAACAAAAGCAGAGATAGCTGCAGCCACTTCCGAGATTCATGTTGAAAATCGGGGGCATGGCCTTTTCCCACTGGGGAGGCCAGTAGCAGAGCGCTGAAGGAGGATTGAGAGAAAGTGAAGGCAGGTCAAGGGTGATGGACTGAGGCTCCATGCAGGAAGGTCAATAAAAGTGGGAAGACTGAGGATGAGAGGTGGAAGTTCGAGGTCAATGACTAGATCTAGAGAGATGATATGATTGAGAAAAGTTGCCAAGTAATGTTGCACGGGCCGTGGATGCTTGGAGGAAGTTTGAGGGTGACAAAAGGAAGGTAGAAGTGGATGGGCTCTAGCTGCAGGGTCAGTGTTAATGTCCATCGATACAGATGCTAAGAAGCTGGTACCTCTCAGGATATCAGGTTGTTGGGGCAGCACAGTGGCAGACTGGTTAGTATTACTGCCTCACAGCACCAGGAACCCAGGTTCAAGTCTGGCCTTGGGTGACTGGAGCCCGTACATTCTCCCCATGTCTGCGGGTACTCCGGTTTCCTTCTGTGGTCCAAAGATGTGCAGGTTAGGTGGATTGCCAATACTAAATTTCCCCCTAGTGTCCCAAGATATTTGGTTAGGAGGATTGGCCATGGTAAATGTGTGGGGTTACAGGGTATAGCCTAGGTAAGACTCTTAGAGAGTCGGTGCAGACTCGATGAGCTGAATGGCCTCCTGCACTGTAGGGATTCTATGATTTCTAAGATTTCTGTTGTGAAAGGTGTCCACTTTGGACGGAAAGAGCTTGGGTATGGTGTACTAGAGGGTCATACTTTGACATTGGCCAAGTGCAGCTGCTGTAGGAATGAAAGGCATGTCAACAGGAGAGCACGTATATGTATATATATTTGCCTGTCTTCTTCATGCCATTCACTTTGTGGATTTGCAGTGGGTCTCAAAGACCCAAACCTTTTGCAACTTTGAGCAGTGGAGGACAGGACTTATCAGAGGATAGGTTTAATCCAACAGCAACATGGATCACAAGGCCATCAGCTGGCACCAGCTGAGGAGGAGTGAGGTCAGGAGGAACCTAACCAGAGTCTTCTTGATCACTGAAGAGCGTTGGTGCATCATCGTGTGTTCAAAACATGCAACAACTAACTCAAGATGTTTTAGAGGCATTGTTGGAAACAACTAAGGATCTTTTGGGGAGTGGGCACCGTAAGAAGTCTCATAACACCAGGTTAAAGTCCAACAGATTTATTTGGTATCACAAGTTTTCAGAGCACTGCTCCTTCATCAGATGAGTGGAGATTTGGGTTCACAAACACGGCATATATAGACAGAGACTCAATTGCAAGATAATGGTTGGAATGCGAGTCTTAACAGGTAATCAAGTCTTACAGATACAGACAATGTGAATGGAAAAAGGCATAATCACAAGTTAAAGAGGTCTGAATTATCTCAAGCCAGGACAGTTGGTCGGATTTTGCAGGCCCAGGCCAAAAGGTGGGGTTGCACATAGTGTGACATGAAACCAAGATCCCGGTTGAAGCCGTCCTCATGCTTGCGAAACTTGGCTTTCAGTGTCTGCTCGGCGATTCTGCGTTGCCGTGTGTCTTGAATGCCACCTTGGAGAATGCTTCCCCAAAGATCAGAGGCTGAATGCCCTTGACTGCTGAAGTGTTCCCCGACAGGAAGGGAACACTCCTGCCTGATGATTGTCGCATGGTGTCCGTTTATCCGTTCTCGTTGCGTCTGCTTCATCTCGCCGATGTACCATGCCTTGGGACATCCTTTCCTGCAGTGAATGAGATAGACAATATTGGCCAAGTCACATGAATATAACACATGATAATGCAGAATCGCTGAGCAGAAACTGATAACCAGCTGGACCGTGAGAGGGATAATGGTGAAGGGAGAAAGGGAAGTTGGGAGCGGAGACTCAGCGCAACAGGTTTTTCATGGGTTTTCTATCAGGGCGACCTGATAGAAGTCTACAAGATTATGAGGAGCATGGACAGAGTGGATTGTCAGAAGCTTTTTCCCAGGATGGAAGAGTCAATTACTATGGGGCATAGGTTTAAGTGTGAGGGACAAGGTTTAAAGGAGATGTACGAGGCAAGTTTTTTACACAGAGGGTAGTAGGTGCCTAGAACTTGTTGCCAGGGGAGGTAGTGGAGGCAGATACGATAGTGACTTTTAAAGGGCGTCTTGAAAATACCTGAATAGGATGGGAATGGAGGGATATGGACCTCAGAAGGGTAGGGGGCTTTAGTTTAGTCAGGCAGCGTGGTCCGTGCAGGTTTGGAGGGCTGAAGGACCTCTTCCTGTGCTGTAATTTTCTTTGTTCTTTGTTCTTACTTCCACACGCATGAGGATGGCCTCTATCTGGATCTTGGGTTCATGTCACACTATGTATAATCCCCACAATTTGGCCTGAGTTTGCAAAATCCTACTAACTGCCCTGGCTTGAGACAACTCACACCTCTTTAACCTGTGATTATGCCTTTCCCCACTCACATTGTCTTAAGATTCCAACCATTATCTTGCAATTGAGTCTCTGTCTATATGTCATGTTTGTGAACCAACTCTCCACTCAACTGATGAATGAGCAGCACTCCGAAAGCTTGTGCAACCAAATAAACCTGTTGGACTTTAACCTGGTATTGTGAGACTTCTTACTGTGCTCACCCCAGTTCAACACTGGCATCTCCACATTTTGGGAGGAAGTGGTTATTGTGTGCATTCCTGCAACAAGAACTGCAGCTCAATGGCTTTGAAGGGAACCCCATGCCAGTTGCCCCTAAGATAAAGTGAGGCCCTAAACTTCTATGCTATCTGCTCCTTTCAGAGCTCCATAGGGAACTTGTGTGGCATTTCCCAGGCTGGCAAATAAAGGTGCATGTAGGAGGTAGCCAATTTCCTGTTCAGAGGGGCCAGCAAATTCATCAGATTCTCAACAGATACTGACAGCCAGGCTTCTAGAATAGTTGGCTTTGGGGCCATCGTGTAGTTTCCACAGGTACAAGGTGTAATTGATGCACACATGTCATCAGGACTCTCTGGAAACAGCTGAATTTGTAAACCACAAGGTTTACAAATATAACCTAGATTTTGTAAAATATCTTCTATAACCATCAAGTTGTCTGTTTCCACCAGTAAAGAATGATGCAGGTGTGCGCTCATTCTGCAAGGAGTTCCCATGGTACAGATATCTTAAGGAACTCCCAACTGCCACAACCATTGAGGCACCAGCCCAATTATAGTCTGGTTCCTGGGTGACAAGTGCTATCTCCTCAGAAGGTGGGTCATGACACCAGTGTATCACCTCCAAAGACCTGTGAAGGAGTGTTGCAACACAACACTCTGCTCAACAAGAGCAATCTTACAGTACAACATGGCTGGAATTTTACCATCCCACCGCCATGGGAATCAGACCGGGTGAGGGGGCAGACCATGGTACGGTCCTGTGACCTCAGGCAGGAATTTATGGTTTTGGGACGAGCAAGACCGTAAAATCCCAGCTCAAAAGATTGTTCAAAATGTGCTTCCAATGCATTTTTTGGTCTTGCAGAGTTTTACATTACCCACCGCAGAAGATGTCCAGGACTGTTATTGTTTCCTGCATCTCACAAACGTGGCATAGCAAAGATGAGAAAAATTGCCAGTCAAAGACACTGGCAAAGACACAGTCAAAGACAAAATCTGTCAGTACTGTCAGTAATCTGTAAACTGTCTGTGCTTTATATGCTCTGTCTGAGGCCAGAACTCTTCAGTCACCTGACGAAGAGGTAAACCTCGAAAGCTTGTGAGTTTACGATCAAATAAATCGGTTGGACTTAAACCTGGTGTTGTCAGACTTCTTACCATGGAAAAATGTGCCAGAGATATCAAGGACAACATCAGTTTCAATGATTTTGATCAGGAGTGATGCACCATCTGACTATCATTTCCTCACCTACAAACCTATGCCTGCTCCAATTCTGCACCTACCTCTGGCTGCCTCCATTTGAAGCCATCTCATTACACATGTCCTCTGCTCACTAAAATACCGAATGGACTGGCTAATTCTCACACAGGATGAAAATTGATGACTCTCCCTCGAGGATACCAGCTTTGCACTGACACTCAAGTCAATTAAGCTATCATAAGCCATCTGTCTGCTCCTTATTGACATTCTCAAGGTCATGAGTGCAGAAGCAGCACCTCACTTCCCGTGCTTATCAGTGACCTCAGCAAGAGGGGCTGATTGTGGACAAGTCCCCAGGACCGGATGGAATGCATCCGAGGGTTCTGAAAGAAATGGCGGAGGTGATAGTGGATGCCTTGGTGGTTATTTTCCAGACGTCGCTGGATTCCGGGGAAGTGCCAGATGATTAGAAAACGGCTAATGTTACGCCGTTGTTTAAGAAGGGTGCCAGGCAAAAGGCGGGGAATTATAGGCCGGTTAGTTTAACGTCTGTGGTAGGTAAAATGTTAGAATCTGTCATTAAGGAGGAAATTGCAAGGCATCTTGAAGAGAATTGCTTGATAGAGCAGACGCAGCACGGTTTCATTAAAGGGAAGTCGTGTCTGACAAATTTACTGGAGTTCTATGAGGATGTGTCTAGGGCAGTGGATAGAGGAGAGCCGGTGGATGTGGTCTTTCTAGATTTTCAGAAGGCGTTTGACAAAGTACCTCACAAGAGGTTATTGCAGAAGGTTGAGGGACATGGAGTTGGGGGTAGGGTGTTAGCGTGGGTAGACGATTGGTTGTCAAATAGGAGGCAGAGAGTGGGGGTCAACGGGTGCTATTTGGATTGGCGGATGGTGACTAGTGGAGTGCCCCAGGGGTCGGTGCTGGGGCCTCAGCTTTTTACCGTTTATATAGATGATCTGGAGGAGGGAACCGAGTGTAGGGTGTCGAAATTTGCTGATGACGCCAAGATTGGGGGAACGGCAAATTGTGCGGAGGGTGTGGAGAGTCTGCAGAAGGATCTAGATAGGCTGGGCGAATGGGCCAGGAAATGGCAAATGGAATTTAATGTTGGCAAGTGTGAGGTGGTCCACTTTGGTAGGAAGAATGGTAGGAAGGACTATTACTTACGAGGCGAAAAACTGCAGCAGGCGACAGTGCAGAGGGACCTCGGGGTCCTTGTGCATGAGTCGCAAAAACCCAGCTTGCAGGTGCAGCAGGTGGTCAGGAAGGCGAATGGGATGCTGGCCTTCATAGCGAGGGGGATTGAATATAAAAGTAGGGAGGTCTTGCTGCAGCTGTATAGGGCATTGGTGAGGCCGCAGCTGGAGTACTGTGTGCAGTTTTGGGCGCCGCACCTGCGCAAAGATATTTTGGCCTTGGAGGGAGTGCAGAGGAGGTTTACTAGGCTGATACCGGAGTTGAGGGGGTTGAGCTATGAGGAGAGGCTGAATAAACTAGGCTTGTACTCGTTAGAGTTTAGAAGAATGAGGGGAGATCTCATTGAGACGTATAAGATGATGAATGGGATGGATAGGATAGAGGTGGAGAGACTCTTCCCGCTCAAAAAAGACAGTAGGACTAGGGGGCACAGCCTCAGGATAAAGGGGGGGCGGTTTAGAACGGAGTTGAGGAGGAACTTCTTCACTCAAAGGGTGGTGAATCTCTGGAATTCTCTGCCCGTTGAAGTGGTGGAGGCTGCCTCGCTAAATATTTTTAAGACGCGGGTTGATGGGTTTTTGATAAGAGAGGGGATTAAGGGTTATGGGGAGAGGGCGGGAAAGTGGAACTGAGCCATGACAGATCAGCCATGATCTTATTGAATGGCGGGGCAGGCTCGAAGGGCTAGATGGCCTACTCCTGCTCCTATTTCTTATGTTCTTATGAATACAAATCATGCCACACATATTATCCAATAAAGACTGGCCTCCACATGATTGCCTGCAAAGGTGAGATGTCTGTTAATCTCCTTCATTCAGCAATGACTGCCAAGAGGAGTCAGAAAGCTGAGTGAATAGTTTCGCTCCTGGAAAAGGAAAAAAAAATGCATAAGCTCTCCATTAGAACTGAAGATGAAAATAGCATGCTCGAAGGAAACAACACATTTTCTAATCACTGACTAGGAATGAAAATCCATCAATCATGGTGCAATGTCTCAATATTGAAGTTGATCGCAACAGAAGGAATCTCATTATCATTAGTCTGAAAAGGTGGGTCCAACAGGAAGTATCATCACTTCTTCATTCAAGCTTGACAGAACCACGAACATCTGACCATGGGTTTGCCTTAACCATTCAGCCAGAATAAAATGTGATTAATTAGATGGATGTGTCTCAACACACAGAAAACATTCTAAAAGCTGTAAATGATTACTGCCAAAACTAATCATATAATTTTAGTCCAAAATTGCGCGGAAAAAGAAGCTACGTCCACCTGAAAGGACAATGCCACATCAGATCAGTTTTTTTCTCATTGAAGTTTTGTTTTCATACTGTTATATTTATATCAAACATCTGTGGGGCTTACACGAGATCATGAACATCACCAACTGTCTCCTGTTCTTTTTGCATATCAAACACATCAGAATGCTTTTGAGTTTTTGAATGTTTTTGAATAGCTTAGCTCTGAGTTATAAGTTTGTGTGGCAAAATCGGAAACATGGGCTGGGATTGTCCCAACTTGCTGTGCTGCTCAAACAGCACAATGGGCTAGGAGACAACAACGGGGGACATTTGCGAGATTCTTAACCAGTGTGCGGCTGGTCTCCCAGGTGCTTTTTTTAAGCACTATGCTTTTCGCTGGAAATCGACGTGGAGCTGATTACTATATGGAAATTAACATTTTTATTTGATTCACGGGCCCAAGATGGTAGTCTATGGGCCAGCTAGTGTCTCACCCCCCTCACCACTCTCGTGAGGACATAAGCCATTGAAGACCCCTGGGGAGGTCGTGGGCAAGGGGAAGGTGCCCTTTGGGCAGTGCCAGCTTGGCAGTGTCAGGGCAGTCAAGGGTGTGGAGCCAGAGGGGCTGAGGCGTACTCGGGGCTGGGCCCTTGAGAAGGTGATGGTGACCTGCCTTCCTGAATGGTGCAGTTCCTGACATGTAGGTACACCCACAGTTCTGTTAGGGAAGTAATTCCTAGATTGTGACTCAGCAACAATGAAGAAATGATGATATATTTCAGATGTTGAGTGGTGGTGTTGATTCCAGGTATCTGCTGCTCTTGTCATCAAATGGTAGTTATCATGGGTTTGGAGGCTGCTGCTTGGTGAGTTCCTGCATCTTGTGAATGTTACACAGGGCTGCCACTGTTTGTCAGTAGTGGAGGGTTGAGTGTTTGTGGAAGGGATAGCAACCAAGCATGCTGCTTTGTCCTGGATAGTATTGAAATTCTTGAGAATAGTTGGAATTGCATTCATCCAGGCACGTATTCCATTGCATGATGGACAGGTATTGGGGAGTCAGGAGGTGAGCTACTTTCTACAAGATCCTTAGTCTTTGATCTGCTCTTGTAGCCATAATATTTATATAGCCAGTCCAGTTCAGTTTTTATTCAATGGTAACCCCCAGGATGTTGATACTGGCAGATTCAGCGATGGTAATGCCATTGAATGTCAAGGGACAAACATTCATGAAGCCTGCTCATTTGAATGATTCCTGTGTGCAACCAGTGCTAAAGGTGTTACTAGGCCTGAGCAGATGGCTCATGTTATACTACCACCACTTAAAGCTAGCTGCATCTTTTAAAGGGAAGTGGTATTCTGGCTAGAGCTGTAGAAGAAGGTCCAAGTTAGAAAATCCCTTGATTTAGAGTGCAGCATGAACTGTTCAAATTAGTGTCAAATCTGAGTTGAGTTGGCGCTGAGGCAGACAATGTTTGGAGATGATGGGTGGAATTTTATAAGAAAAATTCTAAATGTTCAGCTAGATGTACACAGGAGAGTTTTTTGGGTGACTCTTTGCTCCGAATCTTATGGACATAGACAATGAAAAAAATGAACGACCATTTCTAACCACTTGATGGAATGACTACCAAACAAGCCACACTTTATCCCACTCCCCCACAAAATCCCCATTGATCCTGGCCCCCCTAGCCAAGGCACACATTGCACCACACACACACATACAGAACCCCTGCAGTGATAGCCCAAGGCAGCATTGTTTTACAGGGCTGGAGGTTGTAGCGCTGCTGGTAATGAGTCATTTCCTCCTATCCTCCCACCAGTCACATTGCTTGCTGCTGCTAGCGCTAAGACCGGAGATCAGCGCTCAGACCTAGGCCAGCGCTGAGAGCCCAAGGTCCGAACGTTTGAGCAACAGCATCCCCCCAACACACACACAGGCATTTCCCTCACCCGGCACACGGCACCCTTTGGACATAGTGACCTATCGCCTTGCTGCGCCTCTTTTATAGAGCAGATGTTTTGCTCATTGGTTGCAGCTGCCGCAAACGAGGTCATTAAAGTAAGTGAGGTGGGACAATTGCAAGTAAAACTGGTCAACGAGATTGAGATGAATGCAAAAAATTGCTAATTGACATCTCACCTATTTTGGGTGAGCTCCTGATCATGCCCTTTTTTTTGCTGGTAAGATGGTAATCAGTGTGAAAACGGGCACCATGCCTGCTAGTCAGCTCACTCCCGATTGTAAGGTTCAATACAGATATGTGGGGGAGGTATTTTACACAGAGGGTAGTGGGGGCCTGGAATGCACTACCAAGCAAGGTGGTTGAGGCAGACACACTAGGATCATTTAAGACTTATCTAGATAGCCACATGAACAGATTGGGAATAGAGGGATACAAACGGATGGTCTAGTTAGGAACACATGATTGGTGCAGTCTTGAAGGGCTGAATGGCCTCTTCCTATGCTGTATTGTTCTTTGCTCTTTGTTCTCACCAAAAAATTGGCGTGATGAGGTTGTAAAATCGCGGCTGGTGAGTAACAGGATCTTGGACTTGAACTCAAATTGAGTTAGATCCTTAAATTATCTCAAAGAGAGGAAAACGGTTGCTGGAACTATGTTGCCCACATTTGGATTGGTGAAAATAGAACCGTATGAAGCATAAAATTCAGCAGTGAAGTAGAAGCATTGATTCAGGCCTGGTCAACTCATCAAATAGAGCAGAGTTTGAAGAAGCTGAGGAAATAATGCACCATGGTTAAATCATGGGTAATATTGTTCTTTGCTTGGCTCAGACCTCTGAAATCTAAATCAGAGGGCTTTTTGGAGCAGCACAGTGATCAGCACTTCTGCCTCACTGCGCAAGAGACCTGTGTTCAATTCCAACCTAGGGCGACTGTCTGTGTGGAGTTTGCATGTTGTCTCTGTGAATGCATGGGTTCTGGTTTCTTCCCACACTCCAAAAGTGTGCAGGTTAGACGGATTGGCCGTGATAAGTTGACACTCAGTGCCAGGGTAAAAACATGGGGTTACAGGAATAGGGCCTGGGTGGGATTGTGGTCAGTGCGGACTTGATGGGCCAAATTTCAGCCTGCTGCACTGTAGGGATTCTATGATTAAATGGAGTTTAAGGACAAAGCTGTGATGTGAATATGCATGTTCAAGGACATTTGAGAATGCAGTTTGAAAATGACTATAATTGGAAAATAGGTCCATTTATTGAAGGGGAATCATGGCGACTGTTCTGTAAAAGGAGTTATTGACATTAGAAGAGGAAACCGTTGTAATGTGGGCTACCTTGGATAGGAAGAAGGAAAACTGGGTGGTTAACAGTTGAATAGGAAAGGGATCAAGGGAGCCTTAAAAGATTCCTGAAATAAGATAAGATCGAAGAAAATAGGGGAGAGCGAAATGGAGGAGAATGTAGAGAAAGATAGGGACTGAGATCGCATGCGATTGGGAAACTTTGGTAACTTTTTGTTGGTACTTTTTACCTCTACTTTAAGATAATCTTGAGAAATCTTTGCTTGTATCGGTATTTGACAATGCATCTGGCTGAATATACAAATCACGTAGAGTTGAGCCCAAAATATGAACAACCAGATGAAAGGAAATGTTCCCTGAGAAAATGAGTCCCTGTCACAATGTATGCATGATGTGGGTATGCCGGTGTTGGACTGGCGTAAACACAGTAAAAAGTCTGACAACACCAGGTTTTAGTCCAACCTATTTATTTGATAATATACTCACAAGCTTTCGAGGGGACTGCCTCTTCGTCAGGTGAATGGAGAGTTCTGGCCAGAACTCTCTATATTATCAAATAAATAGGTTGGACTAAAACCTGGTGTTGTCAGACTTTTTACAATGTATGCACACAGATTCAAAATGTTACCTAAAATGAGCAATGATAAATAACAGAACAGTTTTAAAGCAGTAATTTAATCTTGGGATTGATGGTTAGAAAATCATTCAGCCTTAATTCTTGTGGTTTTTGTTATGGTCCAGCCCTTTAATTAGATTTCTGCCAGTATAATCACAGTAAAGTATTAAATATTTCCTATTCATTTTGCAGATTGATATACAGTATTCAATGCTTTGTCTGTATAGATAGGATACCACTTACACTTTACCTTATAGTGTGATTTGAACAATAATACACATTCAGGTTAGTTCAGTCTCTTGTAGATAAACAGAAATGCAGCATACAAACTGGCATGTTACCGGAAACTGGCTCATGTGTTGCTGCAAGTGAGCAGAGGTTTGACAGCTGGTAATTAAGAGCTTATGTCCGTACCAGTGCATGTCATGGAAATCACATGTATGTTGTGTGAAATGCATTGCTCAAGTAAACTGTCAGTTAACATAAGCTGCTAGACTGGTAATGTAGATTATTGTTGTTATTTTAATATTGAGTAAAAGAGGGAAAGGAAATTTGTTTACATTTCGATATATATATATTTCTAGAGGATGTTATCTCTTAAGACGCTGAATTCCACATGTCTGGGCTGAGTGTGCATCCAGCCCGGAAGTATGTAAATTCTTGCGAGAAGACAATGGGATCATTTCTGGACATCATCCTGCACGTACACAATTTTGACATTGGTTGGGTGTGCAAATCAAATGTACACCTGCTGACAATTAAGGGGCAAATTAAGGCTATTAAAAGTCCAATTGACAAAAATTTCATGCTGCTTTAGTTCCAAACAACAACTTTTCTTAATGCTTAAACAACAGAGCCAAGTAATCCTTTGGTACATTATTTAGCATCATTATTTTTCATATATACAATTAGTAAGGCAGTCTCTCTTTTAGATTGTACACGATGTTCTGGAATTTGGCTACTTGAGACCAATGAAGTGTTTTCTTTTTCTTCAGTTATAGTCATAGAATCACAGAGGTTTACAGCATAGAAACAGACCCTTTGGTCCACCTTGTCCATGCTGCCCGTTTTTTTAAAAGCCCCTAAGCTAATCAAAATTGCCTGCATTTGGCCCAGATCCCTCTATACCCATCGTATCCATGTAACTATTTAAATACTTTTTAAAAGATAAAATTGTACCCGCCTTTCTACTACCTCTGGCAGCTTGTTCCAGACACTCGCCACTCTCTGTGTGAAAAAATTGCCCCTCTGGACACTTTTGTATCTCCCTTCTTTCAGCTTAAACCTATGCCCTCTAGTTTTAGACTCCCCTACCTTTGGGAAAAGATATTGATTATCTACCTTGTCTATGCCCCTCATTATTTTATAGACCTCTATAAGGTCACCCCTCAGCCTCCTATACTCCAGAGGAAAAAGTCCCAGTCTATTCTGCCTCTCCTTATAACTCAATCCGTCAAGTCCTGGTAGCATCCTAGTACATCTTTTCTGCACTCTTTTTAGTTTAATAATATCCTTCTTATAATGGAGTGACCAGAATTGCACACAGTATTCCAAGTGTGGCCTTACCAATGCCTTGTACAACTTAACATCCCAACTCCTGTATCCAGTGTTCTGACCGATGAAACCAAACATGCCGAATGCCTTCTTCACCACTCTTTCCACCTGTGACTCCACTTTCAAGGAGCTATGAACATGTACCCCTAGATCTCTTTGTTCTGTAACTCTCCCCAACGCCCTATCATTAACTGAGTAAATCCTGCCCTGGTTCAATATACCAAAATGCATCACCTCGCATTTGCTAAATTAAACTCCATCTGCCATTTGTCAGCCCACTGGCCCAATTGATCAAGATCCCGTTGCAATTGGAGATATGCCACCAATCTTGGTGTCATCTGCAAACTTACTAACCATACCCTCTATATTCTCATTCAAATCATTAATATAAATGACAAATAACAGTGGACCCAGCACTGATCCCTGCGGCACACTGCTGGTCACAGGCCTCCAGTTTGAAAAACAACTCTCTACAGCCACCCTCTGGCTTCTGTCAAGAAGCCAATTTTGTATCCATTTAAATACCTCATCCTGGATCCCGTAAGATTTAACCTTTATGCAACAGCCTACCATGCGGTACTTTGTCAAAGGCCTTGCTAAAGTCCATGTAGACAATATCAACTGCACTGCCCTCATCTACCTTCCTGGTTACCCCTTCAGAAAAGTCAGTTAAATTTGTGAGACTTGATTTTCCACTCACAAAGCCATGCTGCCTCTCCCTAATTAGTCCTTGCGTCTCTAAGTGCCTGTAGATCCTGTCTCTCAAAATGCCTTCCAACAATTTACGCACCACAGATGTGAGGGTCACTGGCCTGTAGTTCCCAAGCTTTTCCCTGCAGCCCTTTTTAAACAAAGGCACAACATTTGCCACTCTTTAATCTTCAAGCACCTCACCCATGACTATCGATGATTCACATATCTTGGCTAGGGGACTTGCAGTTTCCTCCTAGCCTCTCACAGTGTCCTGGGATATACCTCATCAGGTCCTGCAGATTTATCTACCTTGATGCGCTTTAAGACTTCCAGCACCTCCTTCTCTGTAATATGTACACTCCTCAAGACATCACTATTTATTCCCCCAAGTTCCCTAACATCCATGTTTTTGTCAACAGTAAATACTGATGAGAAATATTCATTTAGGATCTCACCCATCTCTTGTGGATCTGCACATTGATGACCTTGTTGATCCTTAAGAGGCCCTACTCTCTCCCTTTCACTCTTTTGCCCTTTATGTATTTAATTCTTGTAATTCTTCATGTGAAACTATGGCTATGTCAGTCTCAGTTGATGTTGAAGATTTTGGATTTGTTGCTGTGGTTAGTCTCTTCAAAGATATCACCACTTAGAATTCTTGATCTAAGTACTTCTTGTGAAGTTTCAGTGATTTCACTTCTTGAGGCTAGTATTTGGTCAGTGTGATGTCACCAAATTCTCTCATCGTCTGTCTCTTGGACCTGTTTTTGCTAGGATAATGGTAAGTACCCATTTTTCGTTGGTGGTGTAACATTTTGCTAATATTTGTTCTCCCCAAGTAAATACTCTTTTTACAGTTCTGTTCTCTCCTCGCAATCTGTGCTTTTTGTTGTTGTTTGACAATCTCTGAACTATCAGCTGGTATCAAAAGGTCAAACTTTGTTCTTTCTTTGTAGAAGCAGTATTGCTGGCGAATCTTGTGCAGTTGAATGTGCAGTGTTTCTGTGTGATATCAAGAAGTTATTTACTCATTCTGACAATGTACCTTGGTCCTTTGATGCCTTGATTGAGTGTTTGAGTGGCTGTTGTTCGGCCAGTTCATCTGTGGATGGATGGTATGGAGCTGACTTGATGTGTTCCTTTCAAGTAGTTTTCAAACTGTTGGAAATGAAGTGTGTCTCACTGTCACTTACGATTTTCTCTGGACTGCCACATCTAGCAAATATTTCTTCCAGCTTCTCAGTAGTTTGTTTGGCTGTTGTAGATTTCATGAGCACCACTTCTGGCCATTTCGAATATCTATCAACAATAACTAGGAACATGTGTCCCTCTATTGGATCAATTTATGAGTATTCACTGCCGTGGCTATTTTGGCCATTCTCAAGAGTATAAAGATTGGAGTGGCAGACAATTTCTTACTTTTGCAAAGAACTGACATTGTTCCACTTTCTTCAATTTGGACATATAATCCTGGGCAACAAAAATAACTATGGGTGCCAGTTCCTTCATTCTCACCACACCTGGCTATCCCTCATGTATCTGTTCAAGGATCCTTCCAAGCTGACATGGAGAAATAATTACTCAGGTGCTCCATATTAAAACTTTACCCTGGACTGTCAACTCAAATCTTCTTGTCATGTGAGGCTTGAGTTTTTGCTTTGATTTGATTTACTATTGTCACATGTATAAATATACAGTGAAAAGTATTGTTGGTTGCGCGCTATAGAGACGAAGCATACTGTACATACAGAAGGAAAAGAGAGAATGCAGAATGTTGTGTTACACTCATAGCTAGGGTGCAGAGAAAGATCAACTTAATATGACGTAGGTCCATTCAAAAGTCTGATGGCAGCAGGGAAGAAGCTGTTCTTGAGCCAATTGGAATGTGTCCTTAGACTTTTTCCTGATTGCAAAGGGTGGAAAAGACTATCTCCAGCGTGCTTGGGGTCCTTGATTATAATGGCTGCTTTTCTGAGGCAGTGGCAAGTAAAGACTGAGTGGAAGGTTGATTTGGGTGATGGACTGGGCTTCATTCACGACTCTTTGTAGTTTTTTGCTATCTTGGACAGAGCAGGAACCATACCAAGCCATACAACCAGAAAGAATGCCTTTTATGGTACATCTGTAAAAGCTGGCGAGAGTCGTAGCAGACATGCCAAATTTCCTTAGCCTCCTGAGAAAGTAGAGGTGTTGGTGGGCTTTCTTAACTATAGCATCGGCATGCAGGGACCAGGACAGGTTGTTGGTGATTTGCACACCAGAAACCTTATGCTCTTGAGCACTTCTATTTCGCCGGTTGATTTGGACAGGGGCATGCCTTCCACTACGCTTCCCAAAGTTGATGACTATCTGCTGTTTTGTTGACACTGAGTTCACCAGATTCTCTATCTTTTTCTTGGACTCCATCTCACTATGGTGGTGTCATAGGCAGAATTGAAAATCGAGTTGGAGGGGAATTTGGCCACACAGTCATAGGTATATACAGGGTATAGTCAGGGCTGAGGACACAGCCTTGTGGGGCATCGGTGTTGAGGATGATCATGGAGAAGGCGTTGTGGCTTAACCTTGCTTACTGCGATCTGTGGGTTAGGAAGTCTTGGATCGAGTTGCAGAGGGAGGAGCCTAGCCCTTTGGAGATGAGTTTTGTAAGAATAATGGCTGAGCTGTAGTCAATAAATAGGAGTCTGACTTAGGTGTCCTTGTTGTCTAGGTGTTCCAGGATTGAGTGCAGGGCGGGAGATGGCATCTGCTGTGGACCTGTTGCAATGATAGGTGAACTGTAGTGGATCCAGGTAATCTGGGAGGCCAGAATTGATTTGTGCAACGACTAACCTTTTGAAGTACTTCATAATGACTGGACGATAGTCATTAAGGCACGCTGCTTGGCTTTTCTTGGCACTGGGATGATGGTTGTCTTCTTGAACCAGATAGGGTATTGGTGTAAATACAGCTTAAGGATATCTGCGAATATCCCTGCCAGTTGGTCCTCACAGGATCTGAGTGCTCATTTGGGTAGCCCATTTGGGTCAGTCACTTTCCATGGGTTGGATTGGCGTTTGAGAAGGCTGCTCTGACATCTTGGATACAGGTTCATCTGAGGCTTCTGGGTGGACGGCATGCTTTTGCTGACCTCTTGCTCAAAATGGGCATAGAATGCATTGAGCTCATCCAGGAGGGATGCATTGGTCTTCAGCTTGCAAAAGTTATGTCTTCCATATCTTACCATAGTTGGTGGAAGTCCGTATGGCTAGTCTGGGATTCTAGCTTGGTCCAGTATTGTCTTTTGGCATCTCCATAGATCATATCTGGATTTCTTGTATAGCTCAGGGTCATCTGACTTGAATGCCTCAGACCTGGAATTCAGCAAGCAGTGGATATCCCTGTTCATCCATGATTCATGGTTTGGAAACATGCGGATTTGCTTCTTTGGCATATAGTCTTTTACACACTTACTAAAGTGGCATACTGACTTGAAGCAGTCCCATAGGAGATCATCTGACTTCTCAGAATAACATTGCATGACTTTCTTTAACGGATTTTGCTTAAGCACAGCCTTGTGATCTGATTTATCAAAATGTGGGTGGTCAATAGAGCGGTAGATATTTGTGTAGCAGTGGTCCAGGATGTTTGGGATTCTGGTGGAACAGCAGACATGTTGGTTGTATCTTGGTAGGATTCTCTTGAGCTTGGCCTGATTAAAGACCCTGGCCACGATAAGCGAGGCTTCAGGATGTTTTGTCTCAAGGCTACTTGTGTTGGTGTATATTTCATCTAGCGCAGTCTTCATTTCCGCATGGGATGGGATGTAAACTGCTGTCAGGATAACAGAGGTGATCTCTCGCAGAGGGTAGCCAGGGTGGCATTTTAACAGCAGGTATTCTAGGCCCAGGGAGCAAAAACTCGCCAGTGTTGCTATGTCACCAAGAGATGTTAATTAGACTAGTTGATTAGTAGATTAGGTGTTGATTTGTTCTGGATTTTTATGCTGTGCTTCTGTCATCCTTCCTTTTAGGACCTTTTCCACAACCTTCCCCATCACTGGATCATTTCTTGTATATCACTTTACTTCAGATGAAGTCACTGGTACATTATCCACTTGTGAGAAATAAGGGATGTTGACAAAATTTTCTTCAGGTTCTTGTTTGAATTGTAATGGCAATCAATATCTGCATGTTGCTGTGACTAATGATATTTAATATTGTAGGTGTGTGTCCATAACATCCATCTCTGTAACCAGCTGCTAAAGAAAGGAGACTTTTATACAGCTTGAAAATGGTCATCGAGGATCAATGTCCATCAAAAGGAAAGTTTTTATGAAAGCTTACTCTGAATTTAATACTCAAAGCTTCTTTTTCCAACTGAGCAAAATTAATTTTGCTACAGTGAGGGTCTGTGAAGCAAAGGCTTTCGGTCTCTCTTCTGATGGCATGATATGTGAGACAACTGCACCTACCCCTTAGGATGATGCATCACAAGCAAGTTGTATCTTCAGCTTGGGATTGAAGTGAACCAATATCTCTGACTTCTTTAAAGCTCCTTTCACCTCTTCATATGCTCTTTCACATTCCTTTGTTCAGTGCCATGCCTGTTTGACACATAATAAAGTGTTTAATTGCTTTAATGGCATTACTAAATTTGGAATAAATTTATTGTTAGTTAATCAATCCTAGAAATGACCTGTTGCATCACATTTTGAAGACGTGGTGCTCCTTAACTCACAATAACTTTTTTACTTCATTTTGCAAGCCATCTTTATCAATGATGTGACCCAAGTAGTTTATGGATGTATTGAAAAAGTCACACGTATCCTTTTTGACCTGGAGATTATGTTTTTGCAGACATTATAGTGTAGCTTCCAAGTTCTTCAAGTGCTCTTGTTCACTGAAACATGTGATGAGTATGTAATCTAGATAGCATTGAACACCATTTATCCCACTCAGAATTTGATCCATAGACTCTGAAATAAAGCAGTTGTAGATCTTATCCCAAATGGAAGTCTCTTGTATCAAAATAGTCATGTAATGGTTGTGATTTAGCAGCCGCATTCATTTATAGGTATTCTTGTGATAGATCTGTTTTACTGGATTTCTGGCTTCCAAATAGTCCAGCAAATAAATCTTCAATCAGTGGGAGGATACTGATCTGCACACAAAACTGGGTTAATAGTCGTCTTGAAATTTCCACATATCCTTCCTGAGCCACCACGTTTTCGTACAGACATTACTAGTGTAGCCCAATCACTTGTAGAAACTGGTACAATGACTCCTGTTTGGACTAGTGTTTCCAGTTCTTCTTTGATGTTTGGTCAAATGACATGCAGTACTGTTCTGGGTTTGAGACATTTTGCCGTTGTTGTACCTGTTAATTCTCAAATACTTTCGACCAGTTTACTTACTCAAAAGTTTTATCCCGGTGCCCTTATTTGCAAGATGAACAAAGGACAGACACAAGTAAAGGTTCAATAAGTTCATTAATATTAACACTATTAACCAATAAATTACTCACATTAAACAAGAGGATACCCCAGATTCAAGTATACTACCCATAAAAACGGTTTTGTTAAACTGCAGGCCCGATTCTCTGAATCCCTCTGGTCCGTCGTCACGAAGGTAAGTCTCGATGGCAGCTTCTTACTTCCTTCCTTCTGATTGTTGCTTACTAGATAAATAAGTCTAAATTTGATGAAGGGATACCAGCCTTGGAGGAATTATTGAATTATTTAATCTACGCATTTTATTTAAACGGTAAGTAAATTTATTTTAAATCTTTATTGTTAACCTTTGTTTCTTGCTTGCTCTTTTTTTTCTGAACTACTTTTTGCATTGGCAATTTCTTTTCCTTTCCTTTGATCATCTTTTTGATCAAAGTGCTGGATTTTTTTTTTAGAATCCAGTCAAAATTTTGTTTTTATCCCACTCTTGTTGCTAGTTTTCTCTTTGTTAATTATCGACCAGGAATTTCAATAAAAAGAAAAGTAATTAGGTGCCACACACATGGGTTAAAGTCAAACACAATACAGGTTTAGTTAGGAGATGTTGTTTTTCCATGGTCCAAAATGTTGTTGTTGTTGTTGTTCGTCCATCATCACCATTCGTCATTTTGAGGTTGGTTGCGGTGTGTCCGAAGATGACTGATCAGGCCAATTCGGGCATGGAATGTCCTGGCACATATTGGACAGGCTTGTGTAGGCACTGTAGTTGTTGTGCTGGTGGCTCTGGACTTGCGCAGCTAGCGCTTAAGTTGTGCTTCAGCAATACACCTTGCTTCATGAGCTTGACAGCCTTTGTGGATGAGGCAGTGCCAGGAAGAGCGGTTTTGTGCCAGTGTTTCCCAGGTGGTCGTGTCAATGTCAAGCAACTTCAGGGAGGCTTTGAGTGTGTCTTTGAAACGTTTCTTATGCCCTCCATGTGAGTGTTTTCCAGCAGAGAGTTCCCCAAAAAGAAGCTGTTTGTGTATGCGCTCATCTGACAGACGGATGACATGACCTGCCCACCAGGTCTGCTCTCTCATCAGCAGTGTGTGAACTGATGGTAGACTTGCTCTAGAGAGAACGTCAGTGTCTGGTACTTTGTCTTGCCATCGGATGCGTAATATTCTGTGAAGACAAGTCATGTGGAAATGATTGAGCTGTCTTACATGCCTTCGATACACAGTCCACGTTTCACAGGCATACAGGAGGGTAGTGAGTACCATGGCGCTGTAGACCTTATGTTTTGTTGCTGGGCTGATTCCTCGACGTTTCCATACAGTGGAGCACAGTCTACCAAAAGCAGAACTTGCCTTTGCTATTTTGCAGTTAACTTCTGCATCAATAGTCACTGCTTGGGAGAGGTTGCTGCCAAGATAAGTGAACTGGTCCACTGACTGTAGTTTCTGCCCTTTGACTGTGATTATGGTTCTGTGTACGGTGCATGACTTCAGTCTTTTCAATGTTGATGATGAGTCCAAAGTTGTCACAAGCCATGGAAAATTTGTCCATATTGACTTGCATCTCTGGCTGTGAGCCAACATACAGGACGCCGTCATCGGCAAAGAGGACCTTTTTGCCGGTCCAAGATAGAAATGCTCTAATGGGGCAGCATGGTGGCATAGTGGTTAGCACTGCTGCCTCACAGCGCCAGGGACCCAGATTCAATTCTCGGCTTTGGTCACTGCTATGCAGAATCTGAACAATTATCCTATGTCTGCGTGGGTTTCCTCCAGGTGCTTCGGTTTCCTCTCACAGTCCGAAAGACATGCTGGTTAGGTGCATAGGCCATGCTAAGTTCTCCCTCAGTGTTCCTGACTGGGTGCCTGAGTGTGATGACTAGGGGATTTTCAAAGAAACTTCATTGCAGTGTTAATGTAAGCCTTCCTACGACACTAATAAATTAGAAAAGCCTGCAAACCCTTCTGCTTATGTCAGTACAGATCATGTGACATTCTACCAAAAGAGATGCAACCACTTTAAATGCGTAGCAGTAGCTGTATGAGTATAGAAATTAGCTTGAGTTTCTTAGTTATTGTTGTCATTCAAGGCGTGGCTTTCAGTGTTTCAGGACCTCCCTAGAAGTTTTCACGAGGATTGGAGGACAGTATTCTGTCATTTGCATGCATTGATCCTCTGCATCTGATCCAGTATGGATAGTGTACTCTGCTGGTGGGAAGAAAAAGAGGAATAGAGGGGCAGGAAGGAGAAGAGTCTAAGTGAATGCAGACAGTGCCCCAGGCAGAGACCTGCAGGAGGAGAGGCATAAGCTCAGTTGGTGCAGGCCCAGCAAGGAGGCCAAGGTGGGAGGGACACCAAAAGTATTACTATCCAGTGGCTAGAGTATACGTGCTGCACACCAGCTACCTCCCGATGTCTGAGGTCCAGTGGTGCAGGGAGCTCTGCCATTCGAGAGACACAGTGGCATCAGTTTGTAACGTGATAGGTCTCAAAACACCTCCAACTGTGGGGGGTGGGGAGTCACCCCATGTCAGTGGCTTTGAAGCCCTCGCCTTCTGCACCCCTGGTTCATTTCAGTGCTCAGTTGAGGGTTTGTGTGATGTCTCCCGAACAGCTGCACACAGTTGTGTCAGGCTAGTCACCGATGCCATGTTCAGGCACAGTTATACTTCCATCAACTACAGACACTTTAGGGAAAGCAGGTGGAGAGAGCTTGAGTGTCTGCGGTGATGGCTGGGTTTTCCTGCATGCAGGTTCCTATAGTCTTTATGCATGTGGCAATCAAGGAGCCAGCAGGAGAGCTGGGAGCTTTCATCAACAGACAGGGGTACTGACAGATAATTGTAAAGATTGTGGCCACAGGAGACAGATTCTTCAGCTCTGTGCCTGTCATCCAGAGAGCTCACAGAATTCAGACATCTTGTGACACTCCTAAAGCTATTTGTGGCTGCAGCAAGATTGGATCAATGGCTCCTGGGTGAGAAAGATAATCCCTTGAAGAGGTGGCTGATGATTCCACTTTGTCACCCAAGAACTGAGGCAGAAGACAGATATATTAGGAATCATGCATCCACCAAGTGTGGTAGTGGAGAGGATCATTGCGCTGCTCAGAATTCACTTCTGGTGCCTTGACTGGTCTGGAGGATCATTGCAGCACCCTCCAGAACATACCTCCCACTTTGTTGTCATGTGCTGCACAATCTAGCTCTGCACAAACTAGTCCTGAAGAGGGGGGAGCCCAGTGGTGGCTGAAGAGAGTGAGGCAGGACCACAGATCATAAAGGATGACTCTGAGAGGTGATGGGTCTGAGGATTAGTTTGGGATTATTCAGGATGAGGACTTTGAAGTGAACAATATGAATATTCAGTGGGGCAGAAACACAAAAGATGCATTGATGCAGTGAACCTTCAGCTCGGCAGCCAAGGCATGGAGGCTGATTCAATCCAATGACAATGTATCATTTATAATAAAACTGTCCTTAAAAGCCCAATCCAGAAATGCTGCGTCACACTAAGCCCTCAGTTTACAAGCCTGTGCAACATCTGGCCGATGTACAAAATGTAGCCAACTCAGCCCGTTGAATTCAGAAAAATGTTTGTGACTTAACATAAGAACAGCATACAAGTGTGCCAAACCTAATGGAAAACTCAAAAGTCATGAATGCCAATAATGGCATCTGTAAAATGCCCATGTTGTGCTTAAGGTGCCTTAAACTTACGGCTGCGGGTGCTACATTTTGGTACATCTTGTGATCCAAAGAGACTGTCCCTGAAGCAGCCTCTCCATGAGAGCCACCAGTCTCATTTGAGGAGGACATGTCCTCGTGCTTAGGGTCACAGCAGTGCTCATGTCCCACATTGACTCCTCAATAATTGAAGCCATGACACGCAGACCCTCATGGATTTCTGCCAGATCTCCCTGCACACCAGCTAAACATAAAGCATCTGCTACTGCCTGAAGGACATCTCCAGTAATACATCATCTGCCTGTGATCTAGTGTTCCAGCAGGAAATAATTCATTTTCAGTTCTGATGTCAATAAACAGGAAGTAGCATGTCACTAGTCGCTGAGCATCAATGCTAAGTTAATGATTCGTTCAAAATTCAGCTTGTAGGCTCTTAAAGTCTAAACATAAATTCAAATAAGGGCTTCTCTGATGGTACCTGGTTGGTAAAAGTACCGATTGTGTAGGCTTCAGGTTTGAGCTTGTGAGTTTGGGATTCCCAACAGGATATTGGAGAATCAATGGATGTGCCAAATTAGCTGCAGTCTCCAAGCTAAGGAGACAATGGTATTTCTTTTAAATCTAGCTGCACTTGGTCTGTCTCATGTGGACAACAAGTGAAGAAAGGATTAGGTTAAACTGAAATGCTCCCAAAGGTCACATCACCTGCTCACTGATCATGAATGTAGTATGAAACAAAAACAAAAAATGCTGGAAAATCTCAGCAAGTCTGTCAGCATCTGTGGGGAGAGAATAGAGTCAACATTTCGAGTCAGGATGACCCTTCAAAAGAGCTGGGATCATCCTGGGATTACGAAAGGTCAAAACTTTGGCTCTATTCTCTCCCCAAAGATACTGTTGGATCTGCTGAGATTTTCCAGCATCTTCTGCTTTTGTTTCTGATTCCACAGCACTTCTGCTTTTATTATACGTATGTAAAATGGTTGTTTGAACAAAGTGCAAGAGAGCTGTTGTGTTCTGTAAAAGCTCATCATGCTAGTGAATTCAAGATATGAGGAAGGAAAACTGGAAAAGAAATTTAAAGAAAATGAAAGCTGGAGACTGGTACGTAAACTGAGAAAGCAAAATCCATAAATATCATAAAGCTCACAACACCAGGGACCTGGGGTCACTTCCTGGCTTAAGTGACTGTGCGGAGTCTGTGCATTCTCCATGTCCTCGTGGGTTTCCTCCAGGTGCTCCAGCTTCCTCCCACAGTCCGAAAGATGTACTCATTAGATGCATTGCATGCTAAATTCTCCTTCAATGCACCTAACAGCCAGTTGCCGCTGGAATGCGGCAACTAGGGGACTTTCACAGTAACTTCATTGCAGTGTTAATGTAAGATTACTTGTGACACTAATAAATAAACTTTAAACTTAGCAGAATGTAGAAAGCAGGTAGTTGTAAGAAGAGAGCTTGCCGATACAAAGGCTGCAGGCAGGTATCAAGGTTGCTTTTATCACAGAGCTCTGTAAGGGGATTATATATTGAAGATAGTGTCTGAGGCTCTACAGTGTCTAAAAAATATTTTTTAAACATTGTCTTTTTAGCAAAAATCATTGCTTATATTTAGGAATGAGGCCATCATTACATTTTGATTTGTTTATAAAGGAATACAATGAAAAACAATATATTTTAAAAAGAATATTAGGTCTTCTGAATATTAATGAAACAAACTTAAAGGATTGCGGAAGTGAGAAAGAGACTCTTCAGTGACTAGAACTGGGCTGAAAGTCTCCACAGAGAATTCAAAAACCATTAACTCAGTACGATGTTTTGTCCCCTAGGCAAAGCATGAGCTGTATTTACTGCTCATGCACTGTGAAGGAAGATTTAGTACTACAGAAATAAAGTGACTTTACTATGAGAATTATTCTTGTAATCTTAACCCTCAGCTATATACAGAGGTGAAGTGCACTTCCTTAAAAATGATTAGAATGACTTTGTACAGTAACATTCTGTGACTCTGTTAATGCTGAGTTTTTTCAATCATTTCTCATTATTTTGTTCAAATATTTTCACTGTTCAACTAACTGGCTAAGCAGTGGCAGAATCAACTAAGAGAGTTCACTACTAAAACATGAGTATAAAATGATACATAAAATTATATTCATTCACAGGATGTGGGCATCACTGCAAGGCCAGCAAATATTGCCCATCCCTAATTGCCTCTGTGAAGTGGTGGTGAACAGCTTTCTTGAATATTGTTGACTGTGTGACGTTAACAGGTAGGAAGTTAGGCAGAGAGTTCCAGTATTTTGATCTAGTAAGAGTGAAAGGAATGGCAATATGTTTCAAAGTCAAGCAAATGTGTGACTTGGAAGGCAACTTAGAATTGATGGTATTCCCATGCTTCTGTTGTCCTTAGCTTTCTAAACAGGGGAAACTGCAGATTTGGCAACTTACTGCATTACATCTTGTAGATGTGGCACACTGCTGACATGGTGAAGTGGTGGTGGAGGGAATGAATGTTATGAGGTGGATAGGACGTCTTTGTGCTGGCTGGTATCAAGCTTCTTGATTGTTACTGAAGCTGCACACATCCAGGCAAGTGATTTCTGTTGAACATCTAAAAGAGGAAAGAAAGACTGAGCAGTTTAGGGAAGAAATTTTACAGTTTCAGACCTAGTCATCTGAAGGCATGGCCAACATGCCTTATGTGGTGGGCTCAGCATGAGAATGTTCATGAAGCCTCCTCCTCCTCCTCCTCCTCCTGTTAATTTTTTAATTGTCCTCCACTATTCACAACTGGATGTTGCAGGACTGTGGAGCTTTGATCTAATCCAAAAGTTGTGGGATTGCTTAGCTCTGGTTATAGCATGCTGCTTTTGCTGTTTAGCATGCATGTTGTCCTGTGCTGCCTTTACCCAAACTTATTTTTAAGTACGACTGATGCTGTTCTTGTCATGTTCTCTTTCAATCCTCATTGAACCTTGGTTGAGCCCTTGGCTTTTGGTAATGGTAGAGTATGGGATAGGCCAGGCCATGAAGTTACAGATTGTGGTGAAATACAATCCTGCTGATACTGTTGATGAGCCACCACATAAGTGGCTTGTTTTGAGCTGCTGGATCTGCTCCATAGCTATGAAACATAGCAAAGTGATAGTGCCACACAGTAGATTAGCCTGTTGTTAATGTGAAGATCAGATGTCGTCTCTATGAGGATTGTGCAGTGGTCAGTCTGACAAATATTTCCATGGACAGATTCAACTGTGACAGGTAAATTGATTAGAACAAGGTCAAGTAGGTTTTTCCTTCATGTTGGTTTTCTCATCGCCTGTTGCAGGCCTAGACTGACAGTGTGTCCTTAAGGAATTAGCCAGCTCGGCCAGCAGTGGTGTTACCAAGTCTCTACCCCAAAGTACATTCCATTTCGTGCATGTCATATTTCAAGATGAAGGGGATGGAATGATTCATGAGGCTTATTATTAACTGAAGCAGATGTACCAAGGGTTGAGCCTATGGAATCCTCAATTACAAAGAATAAATAGCTAGTCTAACAGTATCAAAAACCTCTCTTATAATCTAAAGCCACTTCACATCGTAATTAACTTTAAAGTTTATTTATTAGTGTCACAAGTAAGCATACATTAACACTGCAGTGAAGTTACTGTAAAAATCCTTGAGGTTATCAGTGAAATTATATTTTAAAAAATTGATCAGCCATAACAAGCAGTTGGAAAGAGGGTAAGAGAGGGGATTAAGGGTTATGGGGAGAGGGCAGGAAGGTGGAACTGAGCCACGACAGATCAGCCATGATCTTATTGAATGGCGGGGCAGGCTCGAAGGGCTAGATGGCCTACTCCTGCTCCTATTTCTTATGTTCTTAAGTTAGTGAACTTGGTTGAAGAAATGCCTAATATCTAACACAGCATTTACCAATGATGAAAAAAATAATAATTCCTTGTTTTCTTTCGGAGCATTTTGATGTCAGACAAGTAAAGCTTTACAGCGGACTGATTTACACAGTTCACATGCAATAAATTGAAGGCATTTTAAGGATTTGTCTTGAACTCCATATCATTGACTTTTACAAATTCAAAACATTCAGCATGGATGATCATGGGTGACTAGTTGGCTGTATCTGTATTCCCTGAGAGTAGTATGATAATGTGTGGGACCTGCTTTTACTCTGCCAGTCTTTGCAAATGCACTGGCTCACATTTCAGTTGTATGCCCTGTCTCCACTTGGTTTACACTGCAACAATCTCCTCTTTGTTTTTCCCTGAACCTATCTCTTCTTATTTAGCCCTTAATCCCTGTCAGTGTTTCACCTCTCCTGTAGGCAGGTTATGGCTTACACTGCATTAGAAAGGAAGTTGAGCTGATCACAGTGAACAGAAACCAGATAATGTTGTCTTCAACAGAAATACATTCTTAATCTTCAAATTTAAGCTAATCCTTCAACTAGAACCTACCTCCCAGGAGATCTTTTCAACCTCATTTGTAGCCTTTTTCCCATGCTCAAATTGTCTGACCTGAAGAAACAACATATAGTAGGCACAGTACACACCATTTAAAAGCTGGTTTTATGGTGCAGGGACAAAGCAGATATAATGTGGCAGCAGCTGAATGCCATATAGGCAGGAGAAAAAGTTAATTCCTATTGCAGATACTCATGTATGTTCTATGAGACTTGTGAAATGACTGCTGACTGCTCCATAATTGACAAACTCAGAGTCTGGACCCAGATGAGATGCAGATACAGTGGACTTCACATCTACCAATTTGGTTAGAGGCGAGTCATTTCCAGGCTTACATGACCTATCTCATCAACAGTAATTTAATCCGAGCATGTATAACACTCATGGAGAACTCATGCGTTTGTGGGCAGCAGATCTAGGTATGTTGGACACTTTAGAAAAACCGTGGGTGGATTTTAAAGCGGGAAGTGTTGTGGAGACACTATTTACATAGCAATGGTAAAGAGACAGAAAGACTGGAAGAATATCTAGTGTCAAGGTTTCCCAATCCCAGCTTTTAGGATATAATGGAGCAAGGGCATTTTAAAAGGACAGCCAGTTTTGGCACTTAAGGTCAAAAGGCAGCATTGAAGGGTGGTCTAAAGTACATGGGAGGAGCTAATGACAAATATCAATGCACATATAATTCAAAAATATTATGATTTTCAGTAAACAACTATTACAATGTCCCCAGCCAGTCTGTTAAATTGGTCTAACCACCACAGCATTCTCTTGAGGCGACCAACATATTTGTGGCACATTGCACTCTGTCAGACCCTACAGACATTCTGTTGTTTACCATATATGACCATATTGTTACAGAGTACCTCTCACATTCTCAGTATCCACCTTCACTGTTGCCTTGTGATGAATATTTAATTCATAATTCATATTAATATTTTAGTAGCAATATTTAGTTTTGGGATAATTAAAGCTTAACTGAAGAAAACAGACTAAGTATAACCTAAGCAGCTTGGATTCTGTTGCACCTCAAAGGTTAGGGCCATGTTTACTTAAAGGGTTAACAGCTATAAAGGAAAGAGTCATGAAACATCAGTTAGGCTTCCTTAGCTGGAGAATTGATGACTATACTGCTTGCAAAATGAGTACAGTCCAGAGAGAGATGATTTGTTTTGGGAGTTGGAGCTAAATTAGTTTAAAAGCCTTTTGTGAACTCTGAATGGAGATGGGTGGAACTTAAGATTCTCTGGTTTCAGTTTGTGTCTTTGTTGGGAACCTGTCCAGTAGCAGGGGTAAAAGCTGGATACTGAAAAATTGCTGTTGTTACAAGGCTCCAGACAGTTAGGGTTCAGAGAAGTTGAGGGGAGCTGAGAAGGTAGCAGAAGATCACTGGCTTATTGCTGGAGGCAGTAAGGGCTCAGAAGAAGCCCTGGGAATCATTATAGCTCAATGTAACTGGGAGACTGGAAGTCAGGGAAACTCAGGGGCAGTACCAGCATACTGAAGCCAGTGGTCTGCTAAAGAACAGAAATTGTCCAGTAATTAGGTGGCAGGAATGAAGCTTTGTGAATCCAGTGGAAAGCAACCTCAAGAGGAAAGATTGAACCATCAGGAGTGAGCAGTTGTTGAGATAGTCCAAGTTGAAATAGCTTTTGAGGAAATTCAGAGGCAAGATCTTAGAAAGTGAAGAATTAAAATCCCTCCTGAGGGAGACAGAGTTTTACCAAGATTTTGTAACTCACGGTAGTTTCTGACATCTGGATGTGTTATTAAGAAATCCACAGGATCCGTTTTGGTTGTATCTACAGTATGGTGTGTTTGACCACAATTTGCATCTGAACTCATATTTACCTCATGTTCATTCTGAATGTTAGAGTTTTGGATATTTTAGATTATTTCACTTTGCTGACTTGTGAAGTTTATTTTGTCTGTTTTTAAAAACAATTAAATTTGTAGAGTGTTCTCTTAATTTTATTAAGTGTTTTATTCTCTAAGTAAGTACCTGGGATTTCATACTTTGTTCACATTAAACAAAGTTACAGGTCCCTAACTGAGGTTGTGCGATCCTTCATTTCTACCCTTTCTAGGAATTTGCACTCTGTTTTCTGTGCACATGTATTGCAGCTATTGTTGTCTTCATAATTATTACTGTATTATTACTGTATACCTGGCTAAATTGGAAGCCTATTTTTGAGCTGAGAAGTACTATTTATATCATCTCTTATGGACAGAGTCAGGAGGGATCTGAAATCCTTGTTTCCTTTCCCTTATTGTCTGTAACAATGTGTCTTTTGTAAAATAAGATGTGTATATTTCTTAACCCCTGATGAGTCATTTTTTTACACAATCAGCAGCCAGTTTTCGTGTATTTGAATAAAGGGTATTATTTATTCATGCATTCAACCCAAAAGTCTAAATTATACATCACTAATGCGTGCACGCACAAGAATCTAATCCATGAGTCATCATTTGAACTCACTCTGAAAATAGTTATAAATAATTAGTTGAAAATTCCAGGTGAATTGTGACTTTCTAAACTCAGCTGAGAGAAAGCAAAAGCCAGGATTTGACAAATTAGTGACTGTAAAGTAAAATGCTGAGCAAGAGAATTCTCCAGGCAGCCATCATTGAAAATGTTTTCAAGTTGAGTGCGATCGCTATTGCAACAGTGCCTGCCAAAAATGGCAAGCGTAGAAGATCCCTTTTGGGCCGGGTTTTCTGATACTTTTTCTAAGAATCAGTCTTATCAAGAAAATCAGAGAGAATCTTGCCGGTGCCATTGGAGGAAAAAGTTGAGGTATATTCAGCCTTTTTAAGAAAAAAAACATTTTTCATGAGCTTCATGCCTGTGGCAACCTGCCTCTAATTTACTTGACCCACAACAACTTAATCACTGTAGGATGCACCATTTAAACATCTCCCTAGCATTTGTTCCAAATCCAACTGGGGAGATGGCTCCCAGAAAGACTGTACCCTGCTTTACCGAGGGAGTCCTCAACAATCTTCTGGATGAGGTCCATCAGAGGTGGGAGACTACCCTCAATTGGGCAAATGTCCTGTCAACAAGGTGATGAATCCCAACTGGGTGTGGCCACGATTTTGAGCGCCAGCTCATCACGTAAGAGGACAGGGCTGCAGTGCAGGAAAATCAATGACCTTTATGCAGCCAGAGTAAATCTGTCTTCTCATGTCTCCCGCAGCACCACCTCTCCCCAGTATCTCCTCTGCTTTTGAAGTCCTCTCTCCCACTCACCTCCCATTCGTGCCAGAATTCATTGCCATCAAGCCCCATGTGAGTTACTTTTCTCTTATCAGTGTTCCCCTTTCCTGCACCAATGTCATCTTGCTTCCCTTGTGAGTCAATCAGCAGATCAGCCAGAACTGTCCTTGCAGCCCATGGATGCCACAGACCTGAGCGGCTCTGAGGGAGACATCTTGGAGACCAGCACTGAAAAGGCGTCACACATCTGTCACCCACACACACCAGCTGTACAGATACTCACACCACATTGGAAATAAGTAGTAAGCAGGCTTCTGATGGGCCTCTAACAGCTGAAGATCCACAGCAGGCAGAGGCAGGAACTCGGAGGGATGCTGAAGCCCATTGATCTTCCTGCTGAGCCCTGATTAGATGATGTGCCCCTTGGTTCAGTTGTCACAGAGCTGCTGGAGCTTCAAAGGTAGGGTCACGAATATCAGGAAGGGATGTCAGCATCTCTCGTCAGACTGCAAGGCTAACTGGAGGGCCCCTTCACCTTCCATCTGAGGAGATGGTGCTATCACTATAATGCAATAAGGCCAATGCTGCAAAGGGGCATCCGCAGTGGAGACCTTAGTGCAGAATATGTGCTCCGTGGCAAGTGATGTCTGCTCTATGGTTTAGTTTATGGCCTTCATGGCTGAGGGCATGAGCTCCAGACTGCAGAGTTTCAACTACATGGTGCAGGTACTAGTAAGAATCCATGAGTGTCACTCCAGCTGCTCTTCTAACCAGTAGAGGAGCTCGGAGAGCCCTGCACACCCAAAGGGAAAGGATTGGCAGATGTGCAGCCCGGGACCTTCCATTTAGGAGATCCTGGAGGTGACTAGTCTTCTGAAACTATGAGTGACACACCTCCAGCCCTGCACACCTAGAAACGCAGCACTGCAACATCCGTACTGCCTGAAAGCAGACCCAGACTCTCAAGGTCTATATCTCAGGGAATGCTTGCCAAAGTAATATCAGCCAACAGGGTGTGGAAATTAGCAGGCTGCTTTATCCTCAGCTGTGAATTCTGGAGATACACCTATATGTACGGGGGAGGTGAGGTATGTTAAGAAAAGTTAAGCACCTCATGAGCAGAGTGAATCTGATGGAGATAAGTCACTGGTGTAAAAGCAAGCTTGGATTTAAAATAATGTTGATCACCCATAAAATGCTACCCTGTTGTAATAGCGCCATTTTCTGTCAGATCTCACACAAACTCAGTGCACCCGCCTTCAGCACTGAGAGGATGCAGCATGATTGTTCTCCCACCTTCCACACTGACAATGCAGTAATGCCACGTGACCCTGTCACAGGCCCAATCCCGCCCCCCCCCAACACACACACACACACACACTCAGGGAAGAGCGTCACAAGTCCACCCATGAATTCCCCCCCCTTCCAGAGCAATGCTCAGGCCTCTCATGTCTGCCAACAATAATGAGGATGCCATGGGCTGAAAGTTTGTGAGAGTCTGTCCGCCTCATCAATAGGTAGAGATACACATCAGGACCCCTGACCACAGAGGAGGCAGTAGCAGAGGAGAAGTGTCATTCAGCCCCTCTGTGTTCCTAGATCAACTCATTCAATGGTAAGTTGCTTTCAGTTCTCAGTCAGGTAGAAGTCAGACACTCACAGAGTATAAGAGCATCACTCTTCCTCACTTCAAGTCATCATGATTCTGCTGGGTCCAGTAATTTCGCTTTCACACCCTACCCATGACTGATGCGACTTGATGATGACCTCCTGTTAGCAGGACACAAGTGCGAAATGACAGACCCCACTGGGGGTCTGTCCCGGTTATCTCCAAACCAAGAGGCAACAAGGCCCCCCCAGCCCCATGCAGACCCAGGCCATCCCCCAAGATCCTTTGCAGGTTGCCCTTTATCACCCTCCTCATCCTCCTCCTCATCTGAGGAGATGTGGCTCTCCTCCATGTCCTCCTCATCCAGTTCCTTTCCCTGTTGCAGTGTAGAGCGCAGCACACCACAATGAGGCAGGACACCATTTGGGAGCAGTACAGGAGGGTTAATATTGATGTAATGATGAGTCCTCTCAAATAGCACATCCATCCACTTCCTTATGCACAAGTGTGGCTGACTGGGAGATGCTGCATAGGTCACCAGTGCAACTCTGAAATGAGCCACTGCCATTAAACTTCAGCACGGCTGTGACTTTCAATGTGGTGCCAACTTCTGCATCACATTGCACAGGTGGTCCACTGTTCTATGGGACAGATGCAGCCTTCACCAGCACTGGAGTTCTGGCTTTTGGAAGCAGGATGCCCTCCGATGGTAGATCTGTGGCCAGTAGTGTTTCCTCCAAGCCTCCTCCATCAGAGGACCTGCATCTGATTGATCAGCAGGCCCTCACTCCCCTTCCTCTGCCCATGGTCCTGCCCATTTGTAGTCACACTTTGCTACTGCTCCGCAACAGTCAATACAACTGCCAGCTCCACTGGCTTCATGATGCTCTCGAGCCACAAACTGAAGGGAAGAGAACATAAAAGTGAGCAATGAGGAGTCCTGACAATGCCCTGACCCAGGGGCATTTCAGCATCTGAGTCATCTACCCATGCATATCTCTCCATGTGAGCTCCTTTCCAATGAGTCTCACTCCCCCCTCCCTCGCACAATGGCTAATTCCCCACAGTTGCCACTTGCAACTCCATCTGAATGAAGCACCTTGACCCTTGAGAATCTCAGCAGTCTTTGTGACCCCCACAAAGGCAAGGATTCAGGGCATTTGAATGCATTCATTTGACCTTGCACTTCAACCTCAAGGGGGAATGAGATGATGCCACCTGTCATGTTCTGAATGGGGTGACTAATATTACCTTAGCGCCTTGCATTAGGGACAACAGCTGTGCCGCCTCTTTGTTATGAAGAGGAGAGTGTAAGCCTTCGATTTCAGTGCTTGAGGACCAATCTCCAAAGAGTTAATTATTGTGCAACAATCAGTGGTACACTCATGCATTACAGTACAGACAAAACTGGCACAATTGACTCATGCATGAAGGATTAGGGAGCTAATTACACTGGCTAATTATATGTTGATGTATTTAAATGATGTTCCTGACATTTCTTCGAGGGAACATTGTTACGTCACTGTTCAGGGGTGTGGAAAATCAGGAAATATGACCTTGCTGGCAAGATCGCATTTCCATGCTCTCACGTGATTTTGCCCTGCAGTGCTGTTCTTGCTAACACACCCTTGTCTCCAAGTGAATCGCAATGCCATCTTATAGCAGAAACTACACTTTTAAATTTTTGACTGTGAATCAGAATTCCAGAACAATCTGGACTTAAAGAGCTAAACGTAATGAAGAATTGAGCATCCTGAGAAGAGAATATCTAAATTATCAGAGTGCGTCAGATCTGAATAGGAGGTCAGAAAAATTCTTTAATACCTTTTTATATTGGTTTATGAACTTGTGGAAGAAGTCATCCTAATGTAGTGCATTGGTGAATCCTCGACAAGCTTCTATTAAATATTAAAAGCCTTTGACAAATATTTTGATCTTCAAATTGTGAAGTGTGCAGGCCTTAACAAGAAGAATAGAAAACCCCCAGTAAAACGATGAAAGGGAAAAGAAACTACTCAAGCAAACCACACAAGGCACAGAACTTTACAGAAGTCCAAAAATATATAATTTGGAAAGCCCAAAGGAGCCTTGGTGGGTTGCTGGAGTGCATCTTGTGTATAGAACACCAGTGGTGAAGGGAGTGAATGCTTAAGTTTTGGATTAAGTACCAATCAAGCAAGCTGCTTCATCCTGGATGGTGTCCAACTTCTTCATTGTTGATTGACCTATACTCATCCAGGCAAATGGAGAAAATTCCACCACACTCCTGCAGTAACATCCTGGGACTGAGACAATTGGTCTCCAACAACCACAATCACCTTCCTGTGATCTAGGTATGACTGTAACTAGTGGAAAGTTTTCCTCAATTCCTATTGAATTCAATTTTGTTAGGGCTTCTTGATTCCACATTCAGTCAAATGCTGCCTTGATGTCAGGGGCAGTCACTCTCATCTCACCTCTGGAGTTCAGTTCTCCATGTTTGGATTAAGGTTGAAACAGGATCAGATGTTGAGTGACCATGGAAGAACTCAAACTGAGCATTAGTAAACATGTTATCACCATGCTGATTAATATAGCTCTATAAACAGCATCTTGCGGATGATCAAGAGTTGGCTGATGGACAGTAATTGGCCAGATTGGATTTCTTTCACCTGAGCCCAGTGTCCCCCCCCCCCCCCCCACCCCCCACGCTGATTCCATATTCCTCATTTCAGCATTTTCTTCTATTCCTTTTTTCTCATGTACTAAATTAATTCCTTGTTAAAGTATCTAATCCATACATCAACAATGACAGAAGCCTGTGGCAACCCAGGCACCCCACCCACTCCTCTAACTACTCTCTGCCCTGCCTGTGACAGAAACTGTAGGCCATGCATTGGTCAGTCACCTGATAACTATTTTTTACTATGGAAGCAAGTCCTCCTCCACTCTAAGAGACTCTGCTCTGTACAACCTTGGATTTATTCGTAATTATCTTGTATTTATGGCACGAAATTTTGAATTTACCTACAACTGGGAACTTTCTCTCCATAGCTGCCCTGCTTAACTAATTCATAATTTGAAATACCTCGAACAGGTATCTTTTTCTGAAAACAGTCCCCAAACTATTCAATCTTTCCCAATAGCTACAATCTTTTGATTAGATTTGACTTGTTATTGACACATGTATTAGCATACAGTAAAAAGTATTATTTCTTGTGTGCTATACAGACAAAGCATACTGTTCATTGAGAAGGAAATGAGAGAGTGCAGAACGTAGTGTTACAGTCAGTTCTCATACCATCCTTGTTAACTATTTTTGCACTTTCCCAGTGCTTTTAGATCCTTTTTAATTGTACGAGAGCTACAAGTGTATTCAGTACTCTTTGTGTGACCCAACCAGGGTTCTATTAAACAAATAACATGTTTGCATTCCATAACCGTAGAAATAAGTCCTTTGTTACAATTTTTCTATTGCTTTGATAACCCACAATGCTGCTTTTATGATTTGTTTATACTTCTTCCTAGACCCCTTTGCACTTCTATCCCTTTCATATTTGTTTTTTTAAGAGTAAGGTAACGTTTCCATTTTCTCACCATGCAGAAAACTGAACACTTTAAATTAGTGCACTACAACTTATTTCTAGGTCCCTGGTAATGTAATTTAAAACACTGAGGAGAAAGCAACATTGGCAGACAATTGGTAAGGCCTCCCTCAGTTGGAGAAAAATACTGGAACAAGCAAAAATCAAACAATTTATAACTGAAAACCAGTATTGCACCAACTGTATGCACTATCAATAGCACTGAAAGCAGATATTTTAAACATAATTTTGAATGGGATGAATAAGTTATTGAATTGCTTTGTTTTGGCAAAGCAACTTGTTTAAAACATACTGAATTTACTTGGATTAAATCAATGTTAAGACATTATGAAATCAGATGTTAAATTAAGGAAGCAATAAATCCAACCTTATATGCCATCCTGTTATCCTATAATCATTTAAAATTCCTGCAGATTTATACCTGCCTTAATTTGGTTAGGAACAACACATCGCATTGCACTTGTTATTAAAAAAATGGTGTGAACTCTTCCAAGCTAAAAACTTATGACAATCAAAATTAGAATTTAGCATGCATATATTTCATTTTAAGAACAAGTATTTGTCATTGAAACACATTTCCACCTTTCTCCTAATTTGATGTAATTTTTTAGGAGGTTTCTTATTCTGAATGGTTATATTATGAGAACAATAAAAATAAAAAGTTCTCTGTTCTCTGGGAAATCATCCAGTTAAATGTAATAGAATAATAGTGTGGTTTATTGATCACTTTACTGTTCTTTCTTTGTCTTCTGGGATTCCAACTGACATCCCACTGAATGCGGGGCTCCAAAACAATCAAGACAGATCTAACCCTATTGGATACATTTCTCTGAATGGAAACAGCCTTTTATCCACATGGCTACATGTCTCTCCATGAAAAGATTTAACATATGACATCTTAAAAATGAAATTGATGGTATGGGGATAACATGTGTTTATGTCAACTGACCACATTAAAATTCTCATCCTTCACATTACTGATTTAATTTTCCGCCAGTGAAACAGTGGGAAGTTCTGTTTACATATGGGAAATGGCAATTCTATTTACAGTAGATGCAACCAACAACAAACAAAATTATTGCATATCACATGCCTTATATGCATATTCTAAATAAATAAGGGAAATAAGGTTAGTGAGTGAACACCCCTAAAGTGCAGTCATGGGCTGGGTAATCCTCTGTTTAAATATAGTCTAGAGGTGCTATAGATTTAAGATGTACAGTCCAGCTGATAAACCTTTTGGACCACCTTGTACTATTTGAATTTCTATATTCATTCTTGGGACATGGGCATCGCTGTCTGGCCAGCATTTATTGCCCTTCCCTAGTTGAAGGGCAGTTGAAGGCAACCACATTGCTGTGACTCTGGAGTCACACGTAGGCCAGACCAGGTAAGGATGGCATATTTCCTTCCCTGGTGGACATTAGTGAAACAGATGCATTTTTCTGACAATCGACAATGATTTCATGGCCATCAGTTCATCAGATTTTTTTTATTGGATTTAACTTTGACCATTTGCCGAAGTAGAATTTGAACCTGGGTCCCCAGAACATTAACTGAGTTTCTGGATTAATAGGCAAGCGATAATATCATTAGGCCATCACCTATCAATGAGACAACACCGGAAGACTAGATGGAGCTAAACTCCTGAGTCACGAATTTCTGCCAAGATTTTGTTCAAAAGTATATCTATAAAATCTATTTCCTAATCACTATGTGCAGTACTGTGAGGTTTTGCTTCTTTATTCCATTTTTCATCTGTCTCTTTTCTATGCATCTCTGCAGCTGTAATTTGCTTTCTGACAGAAACGCAATGATACAGAGCCTTCCCTAGGCTCTTCTTGTGGCATTTTGAGGTAATTGCAAGGATGTGAATGGCAAGATCATAAGCATATGCTTGGACTTAATCAGATATTTCCGTCAACAGAATATCTTAAAATCTGAAAGTTATCGCATGGAGAATCATAGGTATGGTCTTCAGTCTAGCCAAATTGTTGATACAACATGGTAGTTCAATAATACATTGTACGGCTAATGCGCAACCATTGCTTGCTTTATTGCAATTTAGTCAACAAATGATATTTTTTAATGAATTGGCATTACTTCTAACTACTTATTTAGAGCAAAGTGCTTTATTATCATGGAAATCAATGACATTATCCTGATGGTTTATAATTTGATCACCCATTGGTTGTTGCTCTGATCTGATCCAGTAGATGCACCTGCAAAAAAATCAAGAATTATATTGCTTCCGTGCATATTGTATGATTTATAAGTTATTGATGTATTTCATTAACTCGGAGATTCTGTAAGGGATCTTGTCTATCTTGAGCTCTCTGTTCAAGCTAGGACTCACCCATAGTACTACAACCTCCACCATGGGGAGGGCAAGAAGGCAGGTGCCACCCTAGATGAATCGAGAATCAAATCCCATACTGTTGGCACCAATCTGATCCACACTGGCTTTGCATCCAACTAAACCAATTAGCCCACCATGGAGTCCAAGTTGTGTGATAACACAGACTTTTACATGTACATTCTTATCTGTGGAGGGATGGGAGATGCTCCAATTTCTTTCCATAACATGGCTGACCAGGAATCTCTCCATCTCTTACCACTTGCCCATTGACAATGTTGGAAGAATTGACAAGTTGTTAGTCAGCATGTTTGGCTATGTGCTATGATCGTACCTTCCTTGGCCATCAAAGAATATTGTTCTAGGATTTGAATTGATTCAAATCAAATCTTGGAACAGGACTTGAATCTGAAGCTTCTGGCTTAGAGGCCCTACCCACTGTGCAACAAGACCCCCCACACTCTAATCATCCTCCTTAATTGCCTTCCCCCTGTGGCTGAAGAACTCCAGTCCCAATGTTAATTCTGCCCACTAAAAAGCACAACGGATATGATCCTCACCAATGTGGCAACTACAAAGAAATGCAGCGAACTGCACCAACCCTTATACATGACCTTCCTTGACCTCAAAAAGAGGTCAACATTGCCAACCATGAGGGATTATGGTGAACCTCTGTTTTGATTGCCCCCTAATGTATGTCACCATCTTCCACCTGCTCCACAATGACCCTGAATAATTGATCCACCACAGACCCAATTTGCACTTGGGCTGTGGTCAAGAATGTCAGTGTCTTCTTAACCTTCCTTGCTGCAATGCCCCATCTCACCCTCAGCAAGTTCTCCAGTGGAGTAGAGCTAAACTACAGAACAAATGGGAATCTGTTCAACCTCTACTGCCCGCAGGCCAGATCCAAGGTTTTCCCATATCTAGTCATTGAACTATAATACACAGGCCGAGCTCTAAGCCATCGTCAACACCTTCACCGAGGCATATGAGACCATGGGCCTCACATTAAACATTCATGAGACAAAGGTCCTCTTCAAGTCTGCTCTTATCACACAGCATTGTCCCCCCTAGTTATCTAAATCCACAATGAGATCTTGGACAACATGGACCATTTTCTACACCAACTGTCAACAAGGGCAGACATCGACGACACATCTTCAGTACGCCAGTGTACTCTTTGGTCACATGAAGGAGAGAGTGTTTAAAGACCAGTACCTCAGACCCAGCACTAAGTTCATGATCGGCAGAGCAGTAGTGATATCCAGTCTCCTCTATGGCTCAGAGATGGGAGCTATGTACAGCAGGCACCTCAAAACTTCTGCAAGATCCTGTTAATCCATTGTCAGGACACACCACATCGCTGTTCTCGCTCAGGCCAACATCCCCAGCATTAAAGAATTGACCACACCCGATTAGCTTCACTGACTCACAAAACAAGCAATCTATTCTGAGCTTCAACATAACGAGCAAGCCCAGGAGGGCAGAGGAAATACACCCTCAAAAGCCTTCTTGGAAATGTGCAACCGACTCCTGAAAATCCCTGGCCTAATAACATCTGAAGAAGAGGAAAATCATCCAGGGAAGGAGCTGAACACTTGGAGTTTCATAACCGAGAGCAAGCTGAAGTGAAATGTCAACAGTGAAAGGAGCATGTGGCAACCCGGGCACCCCAACCACCTGCCACTATTTCAACATTTTTCTCACTCAAAGAGACTGATAAGCAAAATTTGAGAAAGATAAAGTTTTGCACAATTTAGAAGATGCATTTCAAAGAGAAACTCACATAAAGAGAAACAATTTGCTGAGCAAAAAAAAGTCAAAACAATTGATTGAAAAAAAACAAGAAATAAATAATGTATAATAGGGTGAGAGTGTGTGCGCCTGGCTTACTCCCAGTTTCAAGGTGCTCACTCTGCCATCTGCATCCACTGTAAGAGTGGATGAAAGTGCAAATCGATGCGTGCTGGTAAAGGTGAATGAGAAGCCTGAGGCTGGGAATGAGCCAGACATACACACACACTCTTTCTCTTCTCCCTCCCTCTATCCCCCTCACAAACTCTCTCCCCCTCAGACACTCTTATTCTTCTGCCTCACATACTCCCTCTGTCTACCTCCCATCACACACTCACTGTCCCCCTCACGAACGTTCTCTTTCTCCCCCTCACACACTCTCATAGCCTCTCTCACATACTCTTTATCTTTCTCACTTACTCTGGCTCTCTCTCCCTTACAAATTCTCTCTCTCTGTCCCTCATACATTCTCTCGTACCCCTCACAAACTCTCTCTCCCCATAGACATTCTCTTCCTCTCCCCTCAAAAAATCTCACACCCTCTCGTACACTATTTCACTGCCCCTCAGCCACTCTCCCCTTTACATTCCTCAAAAACTCTTTCTCTCTGGTTCTCCCCCTCGCACACACTGGGTGGAATTTTACAAGAAAAATTCTAAGTGTCCAGTTAGCCTGAAAACAGGAGAGTTGCAGATCCATTTTTTGGGCAGGGTTTTACTCTCCATCTTGTGTGTAGAGTGCATGGAAAGTGGGCTAGACTGTTTCGAGCTACTATAGGCAGTGGGCAGGGCTTAATTCACCAGCTAGCAGCAGAGGGAGCTATTGCACATGTGCAGACCGGCCTGATTCCTTAATTCTCATGCTATTTTACCCGGTTGCTCCATCCATCGATGGGTGGGATAAACCGGTGCAATTCCGCCCACTATCTCTATTCACACAAACATTCTCTCCCTTCTCCTCACACACACGCTCTCTCTCTCCCCTGACACTCTCGCTCCCTCTCCTTCATATAGTTTCTCTCTTTCCTTCCGTCACATAGTTTCTCTCCCTTTCACATACATGCTGACTCTTTCCCCATCACAAAAATTCTCTCCACCTCACAAGATACTCTTTCCCTTCCCCCCCCCACCACACTCCCTCTCACATGAGCTCTCTCTCTTCCCCCTGTCTTCCCCACCAATAGGGAATAGATGTGGTGGTGTTGCTGTTGGGATCAGAGGTCATTGAGACATCCCAGGGAGGTCGGGGGCAGGGGGGCAGCCCTTTGGGCATTGCCAGCCAGGCACTGGGCATTGTCAAGGGGGTGAGTCCTGAGGGGTGGGGCCATACGGAAGCAGAGCCAGGCGGGCCAGTGCTAGGAGGGGTTGGCAATTGGGAGACTGGCAATGGCGGGGAGCACTTGTCAGCCGATCTCCCAGTATTGTGGGAAATTGGCGCATGCATAATAGCCCTCTCTGCAGTGCAATGTGCACCTCTTTAGCGGGATTCATTTCCCCCCCACCCCCCACAGGCATAAGTCCCTTGACAGACTCTATAGTGCACAGACTGCCTTAAATTCATTCCACTAAGTGCGTCCAAAAAGACGGTAGGAAATGCTCACATATTCCTGCCCGTTGGTCACTTAGTTTTTTGGGGGAAAATCATCTCCAATATCTTGTAAACAAAATAACATTCTTTGCAGAGACTTTGGAGCAGAAAGCGATTTGCAAAAATATCTTGAAAGGACTTGTGATCAGACTCCACTGTTACTTTGTCTCTCTCCAGAAGATCCTGGTGAAATGCTCACAAGCAAAAGTAATCATTAGGCACCTCCAATCCGAGCGTAGTATCTTTGTGTTTGTGCCTTGATGCAAATGTGACCAGTTGTCCTTACTGCACACACACACTAGGAACAATCTTATGAAAAAGATTCCAGAGTTGTTTTTTGGGTGAGTCCAAATCTGTGATCTTATGCACTTAGAGTAAAAAAAACCCCGTTGGAGACAGAGTGGGCTTAAACTGCCCGAATACTGGCTAAGAGCAACAGAGGGTGCCATTGCCACCTATCCTCTGCCTCTCCTCAGCCAGCCTCCATGGCCTAAAGCAGGCAACCGCCAGCTACTGCAGAACCACACCCCCGCCACCAGACCAATCTACCTGAGGACTCCCCCTCGTGCCCAGACCGACAGCAAAACAACTGCAGAATGGCAGCTCCCTCCCCACTTTCCCCCATCAAACTCTAATGCAGAGTGCAGCGGTCCAATCGTCCCCGATTACCACCATTGATTGGCCTGGTGGGCAGCCTAGGGTGCCCAGTGGGCTGTGCCAAATCAGTAGTGCCAGGCTGGCACTGCCCAAGGCCCCCCACCCCCCATTTGCTCTTGACCTCCCAGGGGGGCCTCAATGGCCTCCAGTTCGACCGGTGCGGCTATCAAGTCTGCTCCCTATTGCCGGCGACCAACTATGATTCTTGCCAAAGAGAACCTCTTCTGGCGAGGCCATATAGGCAAGTGAGACTGGACAATTCAGTCCTGGGCTCACATTGAAATAGGATGTAAGTTTAATTTAAACAATTTACTTCACCTCATGCCAGAAATGGGCACAAGGCTAACCTTACTGGATATCCAGTGGGGGTAAAATTGTGAGAGGTGAGAAATTGGGCGCAAACCTGACTTTCTCTCACTCTCTCACTCAAACATGCACACACTCTGCCACTCTCTCTAACCCCCTCACACAGACAGACACTCACTCTCTCTCTCTCCCAGCTTCAAAAACTTGGGGCAGAATTTTCCAGTCCTCCTCATGGTGGATTTAATGGCAGGTGGGAGTTAAGTATACAATGCAGTGGAATAATCATTTTCTCACCAGTGTAAAATGATGACAGGAACGTCTGTTTCTGGCTACCATGGTGTGTTGCAATTTCCACCACAGGCCAGCATGAAACTGACTTGCAACCTGCTGAAAGGATTCAGAAGGCCCAGCACGAATTACGGCCCCCTCCTAACTTTCTGAAACGTCAGCTGGAAATGATGCTAGTCTAGAACTTGTCTGCAGCAGTGTAGCGTGTAAAAGTTGGCTCTTACGTTAAGATTTGGAGCAGATTGTGGAGATGAGGAGAAGATGGGGGCCTCCAGCAACTGCACCCTGGAGCACCACGTACAGCATTGAGCAGATGAAGCATGAACCGCATGGATCTTTTCCACTCAGCAGCATCCAGGAGGTGGTTGTTTTTGCCACTGCAATTTCTTCCAGGATTTGGATCTTCAATCAGCAACTTGTTTAAGGCTTCGGATATAGAAACAATGTAAATGAGATCCCCTGTAGGAGGGAGACCCGCTGTGCTTCTCTTTGGAGTCGTTTCAGGACTTAATGTCTGATTCACACTACCTAATTTTAGTATTGATGCAAAACTGGAACCATTTCACACTGTTGCTAAACTTGTAAACTAAATGCGTCCCCTCAATTATCTATCTTCAATATGAATTTTAATCCAAATTAATTTTTCACATATGACAGAACAACACCAGCAATAAAGTAAGAAAATTACCCTGGCCATGGTCAGCAGATTAAAGTGCAATCTATTACCAGTTTTTCTAAGTAAGAAAGAGGGATTTCTATTCACTTATTGGCAACTTTGTCTCATCTCTTGCTTTTCAATTTTATGCTTTGGATTTGTTGGCTGGAGGTAACTGAGAAGTAGTCATTTTATACGATTCCTCCTCTGTGAAATCATAAGTCCTTTTCCCCACTGACTTTACAAATAGGAACAGTGAACAATGGATATATTTCCATATTCACAGTGACAGTAGGTGTAATATCACCATCCAATATTTAGGTAAAACATTCTCCACATGAAAAACATCTAAGTAACATTGAGTTGCGGTAGGAGATAAAAATCATGATCAAGGAAACTAGGAGGAAGGAAGCAAGTCAAAGCTGTCATGAAAAACAATTCCAGATGCCAGGAGCGAAATAGCTGATATATTAGTCTTCAATAGTGTGATGGGAAAGAAGGCAAAGTTACCCAGGGGCTATGGGCTAGAATACAGGGTTTAAGTAAATCTCGCAGAAACAAAGGGGAAAAGACAGTTAATGTATTTAAAAACAAGAATGAAGATTTCTAGACCAATTTGCTTAAACACAGGGAGCTAATGAAGATTAGAGAGGACAATCATAGAATCCCTGCAGTGCAGAAGGAGGCCATTTGGCCCATCAAGCCTGCACTGACAACAATCCCACCTGTAGAACAATCCTATCCCTGTAGAACATAGAACATAGAAAAACTACAGCACAAACAGGCCCTTCGGCCCACAAGTTGTGTCGACGATATCCATGCCTACTAGGCTTACCTATAACCCTCAATTCTATTAAGTTCCATGTACTCATCCAGAAGTTTTTTGAAAGACCCTATCGAATTTGCCTCCACCACTACTGATGGCAGTTGATTCCACTCGCCCACCACCCTCTGAGTGAAAAACTTACCCCTGATATCTCCTCTGTACCCACTCCCCAGCACCTTAAACCTGTGTCCTCTCGTAGCAACCATTCCAGCCCTTGGAAAAAGCCTCTGAGAATCCACCCGATCTTATCTTATGTGTATCAACATCTTATACACATCTATTTATAACCCCACTTTTTACCCTGCTAATTCCCCTGAGACAAAGAGGCAATTTAGCATGGCCAATTAATCTAACCTGGACATATTTGGACTGTGGGACGAAACCAGAGCACCTGGAAGAAACCCACACAGACACGGGGAGAATGTGCAAACACCACATGGTCACCAGAGGCTGGAATTTTACTCAGGTGCCTGGTGTTGTGAGAACAAAGAACAAGAACAAAGAACAACACAGCACGGGAAACAGGCCCTTTGGCCCAATGAGCCTGCGCCGCCATTTTAACATTGTGAGTGCCCTCTTCTACCTATGACCTTTGTCTACGCCTATTGGAGAAGATTGAGGGAAGACTAATTTAGGGACAATTTGTTAACACCAATCAGCCTAAGAGCACATTTTTGGTGTGTGGGAGGAAACCGGAGCACCCGGAGAAAACCCACACAAGCATGGGGAGAATGTGCAAACTCCCACAGACACTGGCCCAAATCCATGTATCTGCATAGCAAACAGTGATAGTCACTGAGCGGTCATGCCTCTGAGGCAGAAGTGCTAACTGCTGTGCCACTATGCTGACAATTCTGATGGATGTGCAGGACTCTATGTGGAAGTAGACTTTACCTCTTGAACAAGCTGAAATTTATGAAAGCTGACAGCAACAGTGTAGTGAGGAAAAATTGAGTAACAAATCCTTGAATTGAAGAGAATAACAGATGAGGACCTCAGCATTCAAAGACGTGGCAGAGGAAAATCAAGATAGAATGTCTGATTCCATAAATGTACAGATACTTCTTATTGTTTAAGATATAGAAATTCAAGAGAAGATACTTTAAATAACCAATAACTCATCAAGCCAAGTTATTTCTTTTTCTCCCATTGACTTGCATTACATAAATACCATGAGCTATCCTGATGTCATGAAACACAAAAATGGAATTTTGAGATGGTTCTGTTTGTCATTGTAGACTTCTAGATTGGATAGCACATTATGCTTCTTGTACATTACCTACCCATTGTTTTGTGTGAAATGCACCTATTGAACACTATTGCTTAGAGCAAATTTCAATACAATTTCATTTTGCCTTTGGCTATAATTCGGTTTGTAGTAACTCAAGGTAAAAGATACTAAACGTGACAAGTCAAACAACATCTGATCAATACTGTTGCTTACTTACTTTCTTCAGAGATAAAAAGCTGCAAACCAAGAAACCTGGTGTGGCTGAATTAGTAAAATACACTCCTCACCACGAAATTCAATTATTTTATTTTTGGAATGATTTGTGTAATGAGCAGCACATTTTGTGGTCATCTTTCAAATAATAAGCGTATGATGTGAAAATACTGACCTCAAAGAATTTAACTTTTGAAAAAACATTGTAAATCTTGTCCTTTTGTGAAATTGTTCTGTCCAAATGGATTAACTGTTGTGCCTCAGGAATTTAAATATATTTGCTCAATATAAATTCAAGCGATTGCTTTGAACTTGGTGGGCTTTATGGAAGATTACTGCCAGCACAAGGAAATTTCTCAAGAGTTGCTTGGATGTTAAGCAACAAGAAACATACAAACCATTTGGTCAACAGCTTTAAGGATTCAGTCATAGGTGATTCAATCACAGTCAACACTGAAGCTGTAAAATAATAACTATTCTATAAATATGACTGTGAAGGTTCACAGTTTTCAGGTGACACTGCCTTCATTCAGCCATCACAACCTAATTCCCTAGAATCCTCTTCTTAAATCCTTCCAACTTGCTTTATCATCATCTACATGAATTATAAAGATCTGGCACAAAAGTTTAAGGTAGGACTGAGTTTCGTACCATCCATATTGTGATGTAAGTGAATACATGACCTACACTGAGGGTTCAGTGTGGTGTTGAATACAACCGTGTGTAGAAGCAATCATGGAGACAGCTCCTGGCTTGGACCTATGTATATAGTTTCTATTAGTTAATAAATACTTAACTGTTGAAATACCTAAGACTATGAATACCTGAATAAGACCTATCGAACTATGCCCAACATCTTACAAATCACATCTTCAAAATACATAAAAACTGATTTTTTGACCATTTTTTCAAGCACTACATTTAATTCCTTTAATATTCCAATCCCATCATCCCAAAAACACCTTGGGAAATTTCATATGTTAAAGTTGCTCCGATAGAAATAGTTCTATTCAGATATTCAGCAACCAATTCCTTCTGCACATTGAAGAAATGGCAATATATTTCAAAGTCAGAATGATGAGTATATTGGAGGGTAACTTGCAGGTAGTGGGGGTAATGATAACTATTTTGATTTTACTTTTTAAGCCTATTTTCGCTCATTAGTCCTTCATGCAACTTGCCTTTCCTTCACAATAAATATATTTGTGTTTCAAGTGTATTCAAAAACATTTTTGTTCATAGATCTCTGCTGAGCTTAAGTTTTGACTGCCTTCAATGCAGCTTTGCTGATCTGTTTTGCATCCTGGTTTTGATCATAGTGTGGACATTGTTTCAATTATAAGGACAGTTTCATTAGTATGTACTCAGTGAGATATTTTTATTGAACTGGGCTTAAGATATCCACCTCCAGGGGTAGAGTGCTTCATGGCAGAGTCACATGGTAATGGAAAGTCAGTTAATCAAGCAGCACAGAATTGCATTTCCAAAACCCAAATATTCTGTTTTACATGTCAAAAAAAATACAAACATCTTCTTTTACAGATAGATAAAGGATAGAATTGCATTGCTGTTGTTCTACTTATCCCAGCAAACAAAAGACTTGTTGGCAGGCATAATCCTATGGTGCAATGAATTGCTTGAGTACCCACCAAATACCCACTGTCCTCATGCATTGGCAACTGTTTGTTCTACTGGTTAGTCTTTGCACATGCACTGCCCATATGTCCCTCCAAGGTTGACTCCCCATGGTGGGTTCCTTGGTGGTGGGATCAGCAAGCCATGCAAATGGCCATTGAGTTTGATGGAACTGGAAGATCCCACAATGCCTCATAGCCTCCACTGTAGGAAAAGATGCTGCGAGGGGGCTGGAAAATCCTAGCCATAATCTTTAGATCATGCAGGCCTCTTAATGGAATGCATGTGCATTTACATTGGTTGTTCTTTTGGTGTTGTTCTTTGTCCAGAGAGTGTTGTTCCCATGTCCCTTACTGCCTTAGTGACAATTGGTTCATTGCAGTTGATGGGACTCATGGACCTCTGGCATTGATGGCAGTTTTGTACTCAGTAGAGCTAGTGGGATCCCTTTTCCCTTACTGGCTGATTGCTGCTTTGCTATTTGGGCACATGTGCCTGTGGTTGCGCCTGCACATCTGGTTGAGTTTTATTTAATTCCCGCTTTCAGTTACCAATTGTGAAATTGTCAGTCATTCTTTCCTCCTGATATCTTTGTGTTGCCCTAAATTTGTTCAGTCAGATGACATACAGCTTGGTTCATTGAAGACCTCAATTTATCATGTGTTTTCAACAGTTATCAACTCAGCTGGAATCTTGCCCTTCAACACTTGCAGTTCAGCTCTGACATGAACATTTTCCTACAAAAAAAACCTTCAGCTTGTGCACCAACACAGTTGATAACCATCTTGTGGTTTACTTGAATATTTTCTCCTTCTTTGTAGGGTCTTCTGTCTCCCTCACTTTGGAGTCTTCTGGCTTCTTCTGTTTGGGATCTTTTACTGCCTTTCTCTGTTAGCACATTCAGGGTTACCAGCCCAAGCTTTGGACTTGCTCCAGCAGAGATGAATGGCAGTTGTGTCTAATCTATGATCTGGAACTCAATATGACACTCCTGATACCATGTTTCAATTAGAAGGACAACATTCTTCATCAGTGATTATTCAATGAGAAGTCTTTATTGAACTGTGCTTAAGATGTCTGCCTACAGAGGCAAGAGCCTATGGCAGAGTCATATGACTATGGCAAGTCAGTTAGTCAGTACAGAGGATTTAGTTCCAAAATCCAAACGCACAGGCTCATCATTTGTGCAATTGCATATGCACAATTGAGGCCAAATTCATAAGGATCCTTATCTTTTTGATTTCCTTTTGCATTTACAGGATGCTTGCAAGGCCAGGATTTATTTTCCAACCCCAGTTCTTTTGAGATGGTAGTAATGAACTTTCTTGAATCACTATAGCCTATTTGATATTCCTCGTAACATTTAGACACAACTGATGGCTGGCTAGGCTACTTTGGAAAGCAATTAAGAGTCAACCATGCTGCTTTTGTTTTATTCATTCGTGACGCATGGGCATCGCTGGCTGGCCATCCCTTTATTATTGCCCATCCCTAGTTGCCCTTGAGAAGGTGGTATTGAGCTGCCTTCTTGAAACTGCAGTCCACGTACACTTAGGGAGGTAGGGAGAGATGTTGTCCCAATTCACATATAGCCAGACTAAATATGGATGACAGGTTTCCTCCCATTTTCATGTTATTTGAAAGTATTTCATTTATAAAAGAACTTTTTCTTTTATCTAAAAACAAAATATCTGCAAATATGCAAATGCTACACCCAAAATATGATGCCTTAAATATTATGGGTGAAAGGCATGAGATACAATTAACTTAGAAGAAAAAAAAGTTGACATGCTTAAAAATCCCATAAAATGTAGGGATAGGGGAAAATGGTGTCCGGGTGTTAAAGCAATGAGGAAGTCAATTTAGATGGTACCAGAGGCAACATCTCAGCTTTCAACAACAACAATAAATCCAAACTCCAAGCTACACAATTCTTTACTTTCAATTCTCCCTTTCCTAAAGAAATAGACTACTTTTATTTCTTGTGCCAATCTCTCCTCACTACATGGTACATTTCCACTTGCCCTGACAGATTAACTTAATTGTACGTGTTGATATAATGCAAGTAATAGTTAGTGATAGTGTGAATCCCCCCAGGCCAAGGATAATATAACAAAGCGATGACAGTCAGATGGAGCTGCAAGCTAACTTGGCGGTATTGCCTTCCCAAAAAGACTAAAAGACTTCATATAGGAAAGAAAAGGTCCTGATTCATGCTTGTAGTGTTCTTTGTTTCTCTGTCTTGCACTGTCCCACAAATATTCAGCACTTTACTATTTTTGAAGCCATGTAATAGTTTCAAATGAGAACTAATTCAAAACAAGTCTGACATATTGGTTATGAAGAATGCAGCATATACCAACAAGCTAAATTTTATTTCTTTCCAGTCTTTTTTTGAAAATGAAAGAATAAAAATCTGGTAGAAATCAGATGAAGCACTCACAAGCTGGTTCATTGTAATATAATGTACATTCTGGTGTCCAACACCTTGGTACACTAATTTTTTTGCTGATGTGTTCTACAGTCTAATATCACTCAATACTTTGTTTCAGAATTGCCTACTGCTGTTAATAATGCTCTATAATTTGGGCACCATTTTTTCTTCCATTTCTATTTACTTTGTTGAGAGAAATTGCATGATGCCAAACCAATGAAAGACTTTAGAGAAATTATTAATAGTAGCCTAGTGTCACAGGGTGATGGCACCACACTGCTGCTGACTGAAAGAAATGAAAATCTGTGTTTCTGTGTTATGCATGTTTATGTTTATTTTCATTTATGTTAATTTATGTAGATTTTTTTCTTGGTATAGCTTAGTAATCAATCAATTTTTTAAAAATTAAGACAAGGCTAATTTTACGTTTCATTCTGCTTTGAAATTTCTCATTTTTTACTGGAAGCTTTGGTGAGCTCGAAGGCAACTCCATCTACTGACAGAACACTTGTTGACATGAGTAGCCTTGGACAACACTGCTATTTTGAAAATTATTCTCAACAGGGGCAAAGCCAAGGTGTGACATAAATGTTCTCAACTGGATTTGTTTTTGCTGCAACAACAAATTTATGAACTACAAGAACTGATAATGTAGGTGACCAGCCTCACAGTTCAGAATACAATCCTGGGTTTTATTCCTACTGTCAAGGAAAGGCAAGCAGTGCTGTTTCCTGCAGATGGTACCAGAGGAGTGTCCTGTCTGACCAAGGCGGCCTGGGCAATGTGGCAGAGAGGATGAGCAACCATGGGGTCCATAGCAGAACTTCGCAAGGAATGGATTAATGATCAGCTCTGATTCATCAGTTTAAGTGCCAAAGTAGCATGTTGACGTGGAGCCCCACATGGGGTTATCAATAATTTATGTCTGTGAATGGACAGTTCTGCCAAGAGGGTAAATGCGTGCCTTAATGCCACATGGCAATGGAGGACAAAGTGTTTGGAAGTTCAGTTGTTGTATGTACTTGGATGCAATGTAAAAATGACAGGTTGGTATGTGGGAGGAGAATCCTGGCAGACAAGGGGGTTAGGTTTCACTTGACATGTCACTAACTCAGCACATTGTCGTGCAGGGCAAACGGATACACAATGCCTGGAAAGAGCCAAGGCAAGGGTTGGGTTGGCTGAGCTAAGGACACTCACCCCAGTTGAGGAGGCCACCCAGCTCACAGGAGAGGAAGCTGAAATGGCAACCATCCACGTGGTGGCATATGGGCATATAGGATAGTTGTATCCACATGGTTTGCTGAGAGATTGCATGTAGAATCAAGCTTACAATCGGTAAATACATTGTGCAGATGTCCCAGCAGCTAAGGGAGGCTGTGAAAGCGAGTCCCAACACTTGGAGGACTGCCTCGGACCAAGTTCCTTGAGTCTAAGACTGACAACAGGCCTCTGGTTGAGGCCACAAGAAGTCTGCTGGACATGAAACAAACATTAGGGGAAAATTCATTGGAGGTGCCAGAGGTCATCTACTGCTTTGTGCATGTGATGGAGGAGTCCATTCCATTCTGCCATGTCCCAAACATGTGAGCACATGATGGTAACCACCATAGTGAACCAAGTCAGGCATTTGATCCATGTGCACTCTGATTTGCACTTCATTGCTCTAGCCATGGGCTCAATGCAGCAGTGGCTAGGAGAGAGAGGGATGAGGCACATGGACCTCCCTCCAGGTGTCCCTTCCCCTCAAAGAGACAGGGAGGTGCTGTTGTGCACCCAGGTGGAGGAGGAATGTGTCCAAGTCAACAGGGCACAACACTGGGCAAAGTGCCTCCACCTCAGCTGTTGATACCTGGTTTGTACCATGTGCTTCATAGGTCTCTAAATCTATTCTCCTATATTGTGAATTTACTGCACTTCAGATTATCTTCACTTTTGATGGGGTGGGAGGCCATTCTGAGGCAATGTCTTACAGCTTCCTGGCAAACTTAAGAATCCAGGAGCAGGTCAGAGTCTTTCTTCATTTCTGATAATTGAGAAAAAAGCTGTAGAGTTGTAGTATAATGGGATACTCGTTTTTGTCCAAATCACCCAAATTTTGAGTCCCTATCTCAGTGATGCCATTGTGGAGAAACACCAGCTACAGGCCAAGTGCTCACACATCGAGAGAAATTAGAAATATGCACCTTATTTTGAGCTACTTTTTTAAATATATCATTATTGGAAGGCACCTGCCATCCAAGTCTGGTGCTATGAGCTGCAGAGACTCAAGGAATATTGGACTTCAAAGCAGAAATAAGTTATTTGGCCCTTCAAGCCTTCCCTGCCATTCGATAAGATCATGGCTGATGTGGTTGTGGTCTCATCTCCACTTTTCTATCTGTTCCCTATAACCCTTGACTCCAATGTCTATCAAAAATCTATTTCACTCAGCCTCGAATAAATTCAATGACCCAAACCCTACTGCTTTGGAAGAGAATTCCACATAATGATTCTCTGAGAAGAAAATATTCTCCTCATCTGCATTTTAAAAGATGGACCTTTTATTCTTAACTGTGCCCCCCAATTCTAGTCTCTCCTATCGGGAGAAACATCCTCTCAGCACCCACTCTGTCAAGTCCCCTTGGAATCTTATATTATTTCAATAAAATAAACTCTTATTCTTCTAAGCTCCAGTGTGTGTAGGCCCAATCTGTTCAATCGTTCTTCATTATATAAGCCTTTTCTTCTCTGGACTACTTCTAATGCAATTATATCCTTTTTCAAATAAGGAGACCAGAACTGTACACAGTACTCTTGATGTGATGTCACCAGTTCAATCCTGAAAGTCCCTCCCTAACGACACTGTGGGTGTACCTACACATTGTAGTTTAAGAAGGTGCCTCACCACGACCTTCACCAAGGCAAATAGGGATGGGCAACAAACATGTTGGCCTAGCCTGTGATACCCATTGTGAAAAAAATTTTAAAAAAACAGGTGCTGTACAGCAACAGTAAAACAATCTTACTTTTATATTCCATTCCTCTTGCAATAAACACTAACATTCCATTTACCTTCCTAATCATTTTCTGTACCTGCACATTAACTTCTTGTGATTCATGTAACTTCATGTAACAGTACACCTGGATCCCTTTGTAGCTCCGAGTTCCTTCCAAGAAAGACGAAATAACTAGCTTGAAAAGAGAAAGCACAGCCTGCTCTTGGAAAAAAGAGGCAAATCTGCCAAGGGATGAAAAGAAAAGTGAACATGAGGACAATGTTACTTTTGTTTCCCTGGAGCAGTTCTAAAATAAAAGAAAGGTTGAACAAAATCTGCTGAGTCTACTTTCCTAGTCATTACTATTATACAGAACTGCTGACCCCAATACTACAGTTAAAGACTAAATCCAATACAATCTGAATCCCTGAGGATACTGATTCACCCATGTCAGAATCTGATGCAGTGTTTGTTCCATTTAATTGTGAATTTCCTTTTAGTTGTGTTTGGCAGGCTCTCATCAGCTTTGATTAATTAATCATATTTCATTGAATTACTTTTTAAAAGAGAATATGAACAATCAACACATTTATACTCTTGATTAGTTTGATCTGAGAATATGAGGTGCAGAGAGCTGAATTTTCAATTTGGCCACAGGCTTAAATGTAGAACGGCATATTTAAACATCTCTAAAAGTACCGCTGGATTTCACTTGAAAGAAGAAAAGTATTTTCAATGGAATAGAATAATTCAAACATTGTAACATTGCAAGCATAAAATAATCAAAATTCGCAATATTTACCATAACAAGTAATTAGGACAAAATTCAATAGCCCCTGAAAAAAAGCAAGAAAATATGGGGTTAAAGTGCACCTGTTCCCTTCCAATACAGTTGGCACACAAACTTACCTGGTCATTTAAATGATTGTTGCATGCTGTTTTAACACCAAATGAGTGGTTGAGTGGCTGCATGCTTCAGTATGAGGCCCAAGAATGTGTTAGGCTAACAGCACTCAAAGCAAGCCTGCACTATTTATAATCAGGTTGCAGTCTTAAAGTAGAGCTGCTTTCTGGCTGGATCAGGTGTTGGAAGTGGGAAGAGTGCCTGACCTGCAAGGAAAGAGAATATGATCCAACAGGGCAGACAGCGTGCTCCAAAGTTCTCTGACATGGCACTGAAGCCCTTTGTGGAGTTGGTGGACTGGAGGAGATAAATCCTGTATTCATAGGAGGCCCTTCAGATAAAGGCAGTGGGGGTAGATATCCATTGCAGTCAAAACAAGCAGTGTAGCATGAAGACCTGGATGCAATGTTGTAAGATGGTTATCGACCTCACATGAATGATTCAGGTCAGTGAATTCATCTTCAAATGCCATAACATTACAATGTTCTCCAACTAGGAGGAGAGATCTCATGTAATCAGTCCCCAATGGAGAGTGCTTATGTTGGTTAGGTGTTAAAGGGCTCCTTTTGATATAAGAATCCAAATGTCATCACCAGACAGTCAAGGAAAGGCAGCGGTGACCTGAAGAGTATACTCCAGAAATGTTGAGTTGCCAGACATTGGATTATTGTAAACACTGTGAAAGGATATATCCAAGACAAAGTTTTAGAACAGACAAAATGCGTGCTGCCTAGTGAAAAAGTTGAGGCCAATATCTGTACCACAAGATAAGGAAGTTACAACTGAATCGGATCATCAAACCAAAAGTTGCCCCAATAATAGAATTATTGGTGAATGGTTATTCCTTGAAGATGGAAGTGGACATGGGCAATGCATCTCCGTATTGGAGAATAGACATATAAACATCACCAATCTGGCATCCAGCTCCTGAGGTTGAAAGATACGATGGCCAGATCAGCAACCTTCAGGGGGGAACCTTTACGTATAAAAGGCACCACAATGGCCCCAGCAATTTACAGGCAACAAACAGCTCGTCCTCCACTCACTGTTGTATGGGGGCAAGCCTCTTGGGAAGAGATTGACTCCAGCAAATCCAGCTCAACTGGTTTAGAGATCTTCAGGCTAGGCATGGGGGATTGTCTGAAGTTATTAGTAGATACCCTGGGGTTTTCAAGAGCACCTAGGGAAAGTAAAAGGGACCAAAGCCAATATCTACTTTGACCCTGATGCTAAACCTAGCTATTTCGGAGCAAGACCAGTTCCATACGCCATTTTAGAGAAGGTGGAAACTGAACCAGGGTTCTTTGAAAGTTTAGATATAATAAAGCTCAGGCAATTTGCAAAGTGGATTGTGCATTCCCTGTTCTTAAGCCTGGCAGATCAGTTTGTCTTTGTGGGCACTATAAACTAACAGCCGACCAGGTCTCCAAGTTCAATAGAAACCCCATGCCCTGAATTGAAGATTTGTACATGCAAAATGCTGTCCAAGTTGGACATGAGACATGTCTATCTTCAGCTTGAATTGGGCAGGTCCACCCCAAAGGTATGTGATGATCAACACACAGTAGGGACTCTATGGCCGGAATTTTACTGCCTCGCCCGCCCTGATTCCGGGATGGGTGAGGCTCAAAGAATGGAATTCTCCATTAGCCTAGGGCAGGATTTTATGAGCAGTGCCCAAGTGAGGTCATAAAATCCCGCCACAAGAGTATACTTGATTGCGCTTTGGAGTCTCATCAGTGTTTGCCCATTTTGACCCGAAGAAAGAACTTCTATTGACTTGTGACGTTTGAGGTTGAAGTGGTGCTGGCACATTGCTGGAAAGAGGGGTCAGAAAAGCCCATCACATATGCGTCCTGGATCCTTTCAAACACGGAGTGAAGGTATTCTCAGATTAAGAAAGAAAGGTTGACAGTTGTATTTGGTGCGAAGAAGTTACATCAGTAAGTCTATGGTAGACTTACTTTTATTATTACTGACCATAAACCCTTACTGGGCCTCTTGAAAGAGGACAAGGCAATCCCCCCATATTGGCTTTGCTCAGATATTGTCGGTGGCCTATGAATATCTTTCAGAACACAGTCTTGAAATCCAGATAACCAATGCTGATGCACTGAATCACTTTCTGTTACCCACAAGCCTGGCTCATTTACATCATTGGAAGAAGTAATGTTGATCTTGCCAGAGTCAGCGAGGCACATTAAGGCTTGGACTCAAAAAGATCCAACTTTATCGAAAATAAGGCACATGGCCACTCTTTAATGGTAGATTCCAAGGACAACCCTCCAAAGAAATGAAACCCAACCATCTTAAGAATGATTAACTTAATGTTGAGTCTGGGATCATTATTTAGCGGTCCTTAGTCATTGTTTCGCCCCCAGGATGACATCCAACATTAATAAAAATACATAATGGCCACCAGGAATATCAAAAATGAAAATACTGGATAGGAGTTATGTCTAGTGGCCCAGTCTTGACTCTAAAATCACAGATTTGGGGAAGCAATGCAACATGTGCCAGGAAATCCCCCTCCCTCAGCCTCTCTACACCTGTGGAAGCAGCCTGATAAGCCTTAGGTGTGCGTAGATGTGGACTTTGCGGGGCCCTTTATGGGTTCCATGTTTTTGATCATGGTAGACACACACTCCAAGTGGTTGGAGGTGCACTGCATGGGCTCCATGACTTCTCAAGCTATGATTGAGAAATCACAACAAAGCTTCATTACTACAGAATACCAGAAATCCTGGTTTCCAATAACGATTATTCACAGTAATTTCCAGAACTTTGCACCTTCCAATGGTATCTGACATGTCCAAATTGCATCTTATCACCTGATGTCAAATGGACTGCAGAGTGGACAGCTCAAACCTTCAAAAAAGGCTTGGAGAAACAACCAGCAAGCATCCATGGAGACCAAACTGGCACAATTTTTGTTCGATAATAGAACCATACTGCATAAAACAACAGGTGTTGCCCCAGCAGAGCTGTTAATGAGTTGACAGCTTTGTATCAGATCAAGCCTGCTGTTTCCAAATTTCCGGGGAGGGTGGAGGTCCTACAAGAAAACCAAAATTGAAATTATGATTCTACAAGGACAGAAAGAACTTTCACCAACAACTGATCTAGTTCATGTGCGAAACTTAAGGAAGGGTCCAAGTTGGCTCCCGGGGATCGTTATGGAGAAAACAGGACCAGTAACTTACAAGGTCAATGCCCAGGGTAAAACCTTAAAGAAGCACTTGGACCATCTCAGAGCCCGGAAGTCTATGCCGAAGCAGGCCTCACTACCAGCCATGAAGTTGTCAGTTGCCAGTGTCAGCTTGAAGCTGACTTGGTAATAGCCCCTCTGGATAGTGAAGGTACGGACTCAGAGATGGAGACTTAAGAAGTGGACCTAAAGATGAAACGGAACATGAGGAAGAGGCGCATTGATAACCCTGTTCTGCTTCCTCTGGATATGAAGCTCCTCTGTTAAATTTACGCCACCTGGCATAGCTCTGCCTTTAATGGACCACTGATGGCTCCTATTCAGCAGAAAAGACCTTCTCACAGTGAGGTTGCTATGAGAGATGTGGACTTAAGTGGCGGAGGGATATTATGATGGCTATGAAGACCACAGGGGAACATCGATAGATCGCTCTGTGGGCTTCATAGAATCCTGCAGTGCAGAAGGAGGCCATTTGGTCTATTGAGTCTGCACTGATCACAATTTCACCCAGGTCCCATCCTCATAACCCCATGCATTTATCCTAGTTAGACCCCCTGACACTAAGGAACAATTTAGCATGGCCAATCCACCTAACCCGCACATCTTTGGACTGTGGGAGGAAACTGGAGCACCAGGAGGAAACCTATACAAGAATGTGCAAACTCCACAGACAATTACCCAAGCTGGGAATCAAACCCAGGTCCCTGGTGCTGTGAGGCAGCAGTGCTAACCACTGTGCCATCATGCTGCTGTATGAGCTTCCTTACCGAGTGGGTGGAGCCTCACCCAATAAGATGTGGTCAGCAGGTGTTGAACTTGCTGTGTAACCTGAACTGGCATTATAGGTCCTGAGGAAGGTGTGACCCTTCTCTGGTGCACAATAAAGGGTGTTAAGTATTGGGAAATTGGCATTTGGCTGAATTTACTATACTCTCCAATATAACCTTTCTTTTAATATGGTATGGAATTATATGCAGTACTCAAGCTGTGCTCTAAGTAGAGTTTTATACTGTTCTTCCCTCCTATTCTTAGATTTGGTGTCTCACCTAATAAAGCATACCATCTGCCTTCTTAACCAGCCTATCCACCTGTCTTCTTACCTTTAAGGATTTATGGGCATACATTCCAAGGTTCCTCTGATCCTCCATGCTACTTGGTATCTTCTGATTTATTGTGCATTCCCTTAGCTTGTGGCGCTCCCAAAATGCATTACTTCACATCTTTTTGTTTTGAGCTCTGTTTTTCATCTTCCTGCCCAACTGACCAGACCATCTATATCAGTGGTGGGCAACCTGCAGGCTGTGGGCCACACACAGCAAATTAGAATTGTGGCCTGAAAGATGTTTTATTGACCATTGTCCATTGTTAGGGACCAGATCAGAAACTCCAAGATATATTCTGAAGTTAACCTCAACCCCGGCTTTTTTTGGATTTTGGCATTAGTGCAAGCAAGTGCTGTTTCGCTCTAGGTGTGATTCTATTAACCCACTAAGGAGCTTTTATTAAAACGAACTTTATTTAGCCACACAGTTGTAGTTTAACAAAAAGAATTGGCATAATTTTTATCAATTGATGCATTTAAAGATGACAGGTGTAATTCTTAACAGCTAGCTATCTCTATAGTTCTAATTTAAGCAATATTCTGACAGATGTACGTCCTTCTGCAGAATCAGTCAGCACAAAAACATATGCGCACATGCTACCTTCCAGCCTTTTAACCCCTCCAGACAGATACAAAAAAGCACCTGCCTTCTGACTCTCATACAGCAACCTCCATGGAAAGAGACTTATTTCCTGGCAGATCCCAATCTCCAAATCCAGAGAGAGAGAAAAAAGAGACACTTCTCTCCAACAATTCCAAGCAGCAACTGACTCGATGAGGCAATCTTACTGTTGCGCCCCACTAGCTGATGGGTGGGGCAAGCCAGTAAAATTGTCCAAGAGCTGAGAAATCAGGTTCACGTCCAATTTCTCACCTCTTATGATCTTACTGGCACCCGGATATTATGCCCATTCAATGAGAGCCCGATTCTGGCACGAGGCTCAATAATTTATTTAAATATTAGATTATTTAAATATATTTGAATCTGATTTTGCATTCAGTGAATGAACCCAGAATGCGATATCCGGACTCACTTGCCTATGTGACCTTGCCGGGAGAGTTTCCTCATTGAGACTCATAGCTGGTCCCCAACAACGGGGACTAGTCATGATGGCCTCGCTGGTAGAACCAGAAGCCATTGAGGCCCCCAGGGAGGTTAAGGACAAGGGCAGGGTGCACCTTGAGCAGTGCCAACCTGACATCATGGCAGTGCCAACTTGACACCCTGGCACTTCCCACCAGATTACTGTCCAACCAGTTTATTTGATAGTAAACCCACAAGCTTTCGGGGTTTGCCCCCTTCGTCAGGTGAGTGGAGAGTTCTGGTCTCAGACAGAACATATAAAGGCACACGCAGTTTACAGAATACTGATTAGAATGCCCGGTCCAATGCCAGCATCTCCACATCATGACTTCCCCCCAGGTACAGGGCAGTGCCATGGGGCGGGGCTTCTGTGCATTCTACATTGGGATTGTTATGGGGAACATAAGAAATAGGAGCAGGAGAAGGCCATCTAGCCCTTCAAGCCTGCCCCGCCATTCAATAAGCTCATGGCTGATCTGAAGTGAACCAGTTCCACTTTCTCGCTCTCTCCCCATAACCCTTAATTCCCTTGTCTATCAGAAATCTACCTGTGACTTAAATATATTCAATGAGGTAGCCACCACTACTTCAATGGGCAGAGAATTCCAGAGATTCACCACCCTTTGAGTGAAGAAGTTCCTCCTCAACTCTGTTCTAAACTGCCCCCTCCTTATTTTGAGGCTGTGTGCCCTCTAGTTTTGCTATCCTTTCTAAGCGGGGAGAATCTCTCTATCTCTACCCTATCTAGCCCCTTCATTATCTTGTAAGTCTCTGTAAGAGACCCCCTTAGCCTTCTAAACTCTACGAGTACAGGTGCAGTCTATTCAATCTCTCTTCATAAGTAACCCCCTCATCTCCGGTATCAGCCTGGTGAACCTTCTCTGTACTCCCTCCAAGGCCAATATATCCTTTTGCAAGTACGGGGACCAAAACTGCGCACAGTACTCCAGTTGCGGCCTTGCCAGTGCCCTGTACAGTTGCAGCAAGACCTCTCTGCTTTTATATTCTATCTCCCTCGCTATAAAGGCCAACATTCCATTCACCTTCTTGATCACCTGCTGCACCTGCAGACTGGGTTTTTGCGATTCGTGCACAAGGACCCCCAGGTCCCTCTGCATTGTAGCATGCTGCAGCTTTTCACCCTTTAAATAATAATCCCTCCTACTATTATTTCTTCCAAAGTGGATAACCTCACATCTGCTAATGTTATACTCCATCTGCCAGGTCCTCGCCCACTTACTCAGCCTATCCAGATCTCTATGCAGACCTTCTGCGCCCTCCACACAATTTGCTTTTCCACTCATCTTCGTGTCATCAGCAAATTTTGTTACCCCCATACTTAGCCCCCTCCTCCAGATCGTCTATGTAAATGGTAAACAGTTGAGGCCCCAGCACCAATCCCTGCGGCACTCCACTGGTCACCAACTGCCACCCAGAAAAGTACCCATTGATTCCAACTCTCTGCTCCCTGTTAGATAACCAATCCTGAATCCACGCTAACACTGCACCCCCAACTCTGTGTACCCTAACCTTCTGCAGCAACCTTTTGTGAGGCACCTTATCGAACGCCTTCTGGAAATCTAAAAACACCACATCCACCAGTTTCCCTCTGTCTACCGCACTAGTCACATCCTCATAGAAATCCAATAAATTTGTTAAACACAACTTCCCCTTCACGAACCCGTGATGCGTCTGCTTGATCAAACTGCTCTTTTCTAGGTATCTTGCTATTTCTTCTTTGATGATGGATTCTAGCATTTTTCCAACTACGAATGTTAAGCTAACCGGCCTATAATTCCCTGCCTTTTGTCTGCTACCTTTTTTAAACAGCAGCGTAACATTAGCTGTTTTCTGATCTTCCAGCACTTCCCCAGAGTCCAGCGAATTTTGATAAATAATTACTAAGGCATCTGCTATTACTTCTGCCATTTCTTTCAGAACCCTGGGACGCATTCCATCCGGTCCCGGGGACTTGTCTACCTTCAGCTCCGTTAGTCTATCAAGCACTACCTCTCTAGTGACAGTAATTGCATTAAGGATCTCAGCTCCTACCATCCTTCTATCTTTAATATTTGGCAAGCTATTTGTGTCCTCCTCCGTGAAGACCGACACAAAAAAACTTATTTAAAGGCTCAGCCATTTCCTCGTTACCCACCGCTAAATCCCCCCTCTCGTCCTCCAAGGGTCCAACATTCACTCTAGCCAGTCTCTTCTTCTTTATATATTTGTAAAACTTCTACTATCATTTTTTATATTTAGAGCTAGTTTAGCTTCATACTCTATCTTTCCTTTCTTTGTTGCTTTCTTAGTCATTCTTTGTTGTTTTTTTAAATCTTTCCCAATCTTCTAATTGCCCACTATTTTTAGCTGCTGTGAACGCATCAGCTTTTAATTTAATATTCTCCTTTATTTCCTTCGGTAACCATGGCTGGTTATCCCTTTTCTTACAGTCCTTTTTTACCATCAGAATATATTTCTGCTGAGTACCAAAAAAGATCTCCTTAAAAATCCTCCACTGTTCCTCAGCCGTCATACCAACCAATCTGTGCCCCCAATCTACATTCGCCAATTCCGCCCTCATCTTATCATACTCCCCTCTGTTCAAACAGAGGACACAGGTTTGGGACCCTACTTTCTCATCCTCTATCTGCATCAGAAATTCAACCATACTATGATCACTCGTCCCAAGAGGATCCCTCACAAGAAGATCCCTATTTCTACCTGCCTCGTTACATAGTACTCGATCTAAGATAACTCGCTCCCTTGTAGGGGAGGGAGAGGGATGATCAAGGCAGGCCATGGAGGGGGGGAGGTGGTATCGCGCAGCCAATTGCAGGGATAAGGTGGCTAGTTTCAGGGAGGTCTGCTATGGAGACATGCACATGCTCAATGGCACTCTCTGCTGCTGTCAACCAGCATTCGGGCAACTTAAGGCCTCTATAAGCAAGGAACCATTTCTGCTGTTTTTCATTTCATGCATTGAATGGATAATATAACAGATTTGAACTCACCCAAAAAATGGATCTGAAATACTCCAATTTTCCTGCCGGTCCTGGAATTAATTTTTTTAATAGAACATAGAACACTACAGCACAAACAGGCCCTTCGGCCCACAAGTTGCGCCGGTCACATCAACACCTACCAATCTATAGACCTATCTATAACCCCCAATCCCATAAAACCCCATATACTCATCCAGAAGTCTTTTAAAAGACCCCAGCGAGTTTGCCTCCACCACCACTGACGGCAGCTGATTCCATTCACTCACCACCCTCTGAGTGAAAAACTTACCCCTTTTGTATGATCACCCCTGATTTTTCTGTGTAAGCCTGATACCACTCAATTACATGATTTTTCTTGTCAATCAACATAATCGACATACTCTGGAAAACCTCAGGGAAAAACACTAAAATAACAGAACTGCATTAGTCCGGATTAAAACAAATACTTAAGCAATTAAGATCAATTTGTCTTCTGCAGAATCAACATGTAGGCTGCCAGTCACAGACAAAACGGCACCAATAAACAGAACTGACTCGTAAAAAAACTTGCACAAGAAACATGACACAAATACGTTTCTTAAAGGCACATTATCATCACACCCACGCACAGGGTTTACAGGGTTTTCCAATTCCACTGGTTTCTGTCTGCATAGTGTTGTTCCTACCACAATGACCAAAGTAATATGCATGTGAAGAAAGCATACATGAAGTGATCTATGTGCTGATTGCAGTCAACATTGTGAGAGCTTCGTGTCTAATCAAAGCATGTTTGTGTGTGTGTGTGTGTGTATATGTATGTGTATTTGGTGTGAACCTATGTTTTGAGTATTAGGAAAAATGAACCTTTATCCTTTTGAGTTAAACTGACAAGAAAGTTTATTTTGTGACTGTTTTTTAAAGTCATCAACCAAGGGTTAAAAGACTCTTCAAAAATAGATCTTGTTGCCGTCAGACAAAAAGTGATAAAAGGGGGAAATTATCCCACATCTCTCCGATACATAATTGTTTTTTGACCAGCCAAATGGCACCTTGTCAAGCGCTTTACTAAAATCCATGTAGATAACATTGGCCACACCACCCTCATTAGCCTCATTTGTCACTTTTTCAAAAAGTGAAGAAAATATAAGGTGTTTTAGTTGGAACATTATGATTACGACAATCAAATCATTGTTAATTATCAGCTGACATCATACTTTGCTTACTTCTGGCACTTTCTCACAGCATCCATGCTAACAATCTTACCATGGAGTTGGGGGTAAGGTGTTAGCGTGGATAGAGGATTGGTTGTCTAATAGGAGGCAGAGAGTTGGTATCAATGGGTGCTATTCTGATTGGCGGTTGGTGACTAGTAGAGTGCTGCAGGGATCGGTTCTGGGGCCTCAGCTATTTACCATTTATATAGATGATCTGGAGGAGGGGGCTGAGTGTAGGGTAACAAAATTTGCTGATGACACAAAGATGAGTGGAAAAGCGGAGGGTGTGGAAAGCCTGCAGAGGGATCTGGATAGGCTGAGCGAGTGGGCAAGAACCTGGCAGATGGAATACAATGTTAGCAAGTGTGAGGTTATCCACTTTGGCAGAAATAATAGTAGGAGGGATTACTATTTAAAGGGCAAAAAGCTGCAGCATGCTACGGTGCAGAGGGACCTGGGGGTCCTTGTGCATGAGTCGCAAAAACCCAGTCTGCAGGTGCAGCAGGTGATCAATAAGGCGAATGGAATGCTGACCTTCATAGCGAAGGGGATAGAATATAAAAGCAGGGAGGTCTTGCTGCAACTGTACAGGGCACTGGTGAGGCCACAGCTGGAGTACTATGTGCAGTTTTGGTCGCCGCACTTGCGCAAGGATATTTTGGCCTTGGAGGGAGTGCAGAGGAGGTTCACTAGGCTGATACCGGAGATGAGGGTGTTGGACTATGAAGAGAGACTAAATAGACTGGGTCTGTACTCGTTGGAGTTTAGAAGGATGAGGGGGGATCTCATAGAGACGTATAAGATAATGAAAGGGTTGGATAGGGTAGAGATAGATTCTTCCTGCTCAGAAAGGACAGCAGGACTAGAGGGCACAGCCTCAAGATAAGGGGGGGCAGTTTACAACAGAGTTGAGGAGGAACTTCTTCACTCAAAGGGTGGTGAATCTCTGGAATTCTCTGCCTGTTGAAGTGGTGGAAACTACCTCGCTAAATATATTTAAGTCTCGGGTAGATAGGTTTTTGACAGACAAGGGAATTAAGGGTTATGGAGAGAAAGCAAGAAAGTGGAACTGGTCCACTTCAGATCAGCCATGATCTTATTGAATAGCGGGGCAGGCTCGAAGGGCTAGATGGCCTACTCCTGCTCCTATTTCTTATATTCTTAGGTTCAAAATGGTACCCAGCATGACATACACCTGACATGTGAACATCTGGAGGGTTTAAGACAGCATCATCTCCAATTTCCAAAAAAAACATTTTATTTCGAAGGGACAGTTAGTTATTTTCTCAAAAGCTCTCTTCCTCGAGATTGGTTCCACCTCTGCTATCATCATTTCATCCAGATCTCAGTCTCTAATATTCAGCTTCGCCTGCTGTTAAGTTCATACTTAAACATCTAAACGTTTTTTGTTACTGACTATGTACTAAATCAACCATGCAGGTATTTAAAGGCATTGCTCAAGTAGAGTGGGTAGGTTCAGTCCATTTCCTGTAATACATTGTACCTTCTAGGAAAGCACCTCATTGAATGGGCACCTTCCAAGTAATTCCCAGCAAAGCAACAAAGATTAATTTGACACACCTAATACCCAGGCATTGTTGCTCATGTTATGCTTCTGAATTTTCTAGGAAAAGATCATCTTTCTGGCTTGCAGCAGGTATCAGAGTTGGCTGTCAAATCTGCCCTTAAGTGTTTTAGGAAAGCCATTTATTGAACTGGCATAGTCCCAATAAATCCTTGCCAAGCACCAGTGGTTCATTCAGAGCCAGTTCAACCTTGGTGAGTTATTTCTTTGCTGCCTGAGCCTTCCAAAAAAGTTGGAAGACTCTTAGGTGAGTAGTTTCCCTTACATTTATATTTTATAATGTTACTGAAATTGCTGTGAACGATCAAATTAGTTATTACTTTCAAGTTCTGGCCTCAACCACAATTATCGTTAAATTTTTCAGCATGGTTGCTCGCCTTGTGATTTTTTTTCTCAATTTTATGCACAGCTGATTGAGGGATTGAGGAAATATTCTGATAATATCTATTGTTCAGCTTGATCTCTTATCTGGCAGACCAATGCAATTCAAATGACAATTCAGATTTGTGAATAGCTCTGGTAGCTTCCTGCAATACAACCCAGAACAAGTGTTCTTTATGATAATAGTTTGCTGTATTAAATGGAGCCAATTCATGAAGCCACCGTTGGAGGAAATAATTCAGCATGATTATAGTGAGGACACAGTTATCACAGAGGATGGAGAGAAAACAGGAAGAATGCAGTATTTGTCTGCAGCTAAATTTATTCGTCAACAGCTTACTGAAGAGATCAGTGGAACTACTATGGCCCTTGCAGCAAAGGTCATGTGCAACACAAATGGCAATCCCCAACCCTACAATCGAATTCATCTGCTCAAATATCAACATCATGTTCAATTCATCTATCCAAGCAAGATCACTAGAGGATGCGCATGAAGGACAATTTAATCCAGGCAATGAGATCTCACCTGCCAGCAGGAGAATCCCAAATCACCATCTTTGGCGCATGCCCAAGGTATCAAGTGCCAGTCAGGTATGAAATGGCTGATATTGGGGTTTTCCATGATGAAGTATCCTGAAGGCAAAATTCTTGCCTCTCCACCATGGCAAATCAAAGGCTGGTAGCTATCCATTGAAGGCAGACCCTTATGGAAGTGGTGGTGGCTACTGGCAACGCACCCACCAGAGGCCAGTATTTGTGACATCAGTGAGTAAGAGTGAAAGAGGGTCTGGGGATGAAGTTGGAGGGTTGGGGCAAGCTGAAACTGTGGGGTTGACAGCAAAGGCAGGTCGGAGGCTCCCAGTGGCCTCCTGACATCTGGGACCCTCTGGGAGACCACAAGAGAACCCGATAGAGGTTTCATTTTTGGACTCCCTGGATGATCAGCCACTGTGGTATCCGGTTCTTAACTGGGCAGTACTTGGCAACGTTGGGCCTCTATGGGCATCTATGGGCATTCAACAGAGTTAATTAGGGCAGAGGACAGAAGACAGGAGATCTGTACTATGCACCCTGTTGCCTAATTAAATACCTTTAGTGCCTCCAAATGCACTCAGTGTGCTTCTATTAGTCACTGAATGAGAGGGTGGAAGTTCTGTGACTTATTGGAAACGTAATGATGAGCAATGTGAATTTATGAACTATAAATATAAACTTATAAGTATCAACTCAAAATGGACACTGGAATGTAATTTGAGAGACAGGATCTCCAGGCATTTAAAGATGTAAGGACTAATTAGGGATAGTCAGCATGGCTTTGTGATTGGAAAATCAGGTCTCACAATTTTAATTGAATTTTTTGACGAGATAACCAAGAAGGTAGATGAGGGAAGTGCATTTGATGTTGTCTACATGGGCTTTAGCAAGGCCTTTAACAAGGTACCACAGGTAGGTTGTTGCATAAGGTTAAATCTCACAGGACCCAGGGTGAGGTAGCCAAATGGATACAAATTTGGCTTGATGACAAGAAGACAGTGAGAGGGTGGTTATAGAGGGTTGTTTTTTAAACTGGGGGTCTGTGGCCAGCAATATGCCTCAGGGATCAGTGCTGGGTCCACTGTTATTTGTCATTTATATTAATGATTTGAATGAGAATTTAGTAGGCATGGTTAGTAAGTTTGCAGATGACACCAAGATTGGTGGCACAGTGGACAATGAAGAAGGTTATCTAGGATTACAACGGGATCTTGATCAATTGGGCCACTGGGCTGATGAATGGCAGATGGAGTTTAATTTAGATAAATGCAAGGTGGAGCATTTTGGTAAATCGAACCAGGGCAAGACTTACTTAGTTAATGGTTGGGCACTGGGGAGAATTATAGAACAAAGAGATCTAGGGGTACAGGTTCAAAACTCCTTGGAAGTGGAGTCACAGGTGAACAGAGTGATGAAGAAGGCATTCGGAATGCTTGGTTTCATTGGTCAGAATATTGAATACAGGAGTTGAGAGTCTTGTTGAAGTTGTACAAGACATTGGTAAGACCATACTTGGAATATTGTGTACAGTTCTGGTCACCCTATTATAGAAAGGATGTTATGAAAATAGAAAGAGTGCAGAAAAGATTTACTAGAATACTACCAGGACTTGATGGTTTGAGTTATAAGGAGAGGCTGGATAGACTGGGACTTTTTTCTCTGGAGCGTAAGAGACCTGTGGATATTGTTATAGAGATCTATAAAATAATGAGGGGCACAGATTAGCTAGATAGTCAATATCTTTTCCCAATGGTAGGGGAGTCTAAAACTAGAGGACATAAGTTTTAAGGGAGAGATACAAAAGGATCCAGAGGGGCAATTTTTTCACACAGAGCGTGGTGAATGTCTGGAACAAGCTGCCAGACGTAGTAGTAGAGATGGGTACAATTTTGTTTTTTAAAAAGCATTTAGACAGTTACATAGGTAAGATGGGTATTAGAGGGATATGGGCCAAACGCAGGTAATTGGGACTAGCTTAAGGGTTAAAAAATGGGGCAGCACGGACAAGTTGGGCCAAAGGGCTTGTTTCCATGCTGTAAACCTGTATGACTCTTTCCTGGAACATAAAATGGCATTGAGAGGTCAGATGACCATTTTCCTTGCCAACACACATGGAATTGTAAGAACACTGAGCTTATTTTCTAGATAAGACTTCACAAAGTTTTTAAAATGCAAATGAAGCTTTCTATGATAATGGCTACATTTCTCCAACGATTGAGATAGACTGGATTTACAGTACTGTTTCAGCCTCAGTGACTGCAAATTTGAAATCCGAAAACAACGGGTGGAATTTTGTATTCTGGAGACTAAGTGTAGTGGCAGGTGGAAAGTCAGTGTGAATCTGTTGGGCAGGTGGGGTCAATTCTTGTGCCAGATCATCCAGTTTTCAGCTTATTATTTATGCATCAGCAAGTAGCTCATTGTATTTTGTTAAGGTTAGGCAGGGATTTATCCTCCTCACCATCACCTCATTGAGTTGAAGGTCTCAGTGCCATATTTAAATGGCACTTTAACACACATTCACTCTCTGCAAGTCAGATGTCTGAAAAATCTAGTTAAAATGGCAGCCAGTTGATCCCAACCATCTGTCCCAAATTTCAACAACACGTTCTGGAGAGCTAGGCAAAAAGGAGTTGGGGCACCTCAATCTTCCTCCAGGTGCCTATTCTCTTCAAGGAAGGGCCATCAGGCACCACTGGGAGGAGGACTGTCAGCCAGTTACCCAGAACCACCCACACAGAAGATTCCAAGAGCGTCCATCAGCTCCAAAACCTCTCTGTTTATGACCCCATCCACTCCAGCAAGTCAGGCCAAGGAGAGTGCTTCTGACCCAGAACAGGAGACCTTTTTCAGGCCTAGGCCTTCCAAGCTTCGGGCCTCCAGAGGATGCCCACCAAGATCTTCTCAGACAACAGAGCACAGCAGTTAGCCGGCTGCTTCCAATTCTACAGCAGTTGCTAGGGCTGCACACAGGTGTACGGTAAAAAAAATTAAGGGTACATTGTCAGTATGTTTGACAGCACAATGGTGTTCAAGCTCTGTATATACTTTGCACCTTTGTGCTTCTCTCCAACAATCTCTCAGGTAATGAATGGCTTCTTCATGTGGTGCAATGTTCCATTGTCATCCAACAGTAACAGATGTCCTTCCAGGCCCAAGTATCTCCTATAATTTCCCCCAGTTCTATGTTTCAATCAATTTCAGTTCAGCCCTTTGTGTCCACTTGAGCGACATTAACAAAGCCAGTTCCTATGTTATATGATTGTTGGGCAACCATATGTCTGCCTTGCATCAGAGAATCATTTAATGTGGTCCCAGGACTATCTCACACTACTGCCCTCTGTAGCTTTTGACAAGCTCCCCCATCACTTGTGTCTGTGTTCCAATCTTTTCTCCCCTGATCCACTCACTTTCCCCAGTTATACCTGTCTTTCCCCTCCCTGCTCGTATTGTTTCTCATATAGCAACCTCTTGCTGTAGCTTCAGAGAAGCACCAAGATCTTGCTACTGTTAATGGTAGACAAAAGAAGCATGCACATACCTCAAAGTTGTTATGAAGTGAATGTCAACTGGTGCGCGCAATTTATATATGGTTGTGAAACAGTCCTTCCTAATTATCTACTGGAGGGGCATGTAAATTTGAAGAGAGAAATGATTACAGCAAGTTGTAGTTTTGATGAGCATCCATGAGATGTATAGGGATGCAAATATGGCTGCCAAAACGGATCAGCTGGAAACTCGACCTGTCGTGATAGTCGGGGGCACAAAATTCCAAACTAATTTCCAGGGGTGTGAAACTGACTTTTGTCATCGTCCATATTTTGTGACACCACACACCATCAGGCCCACTGCTGGCAGGACGGGGAAATTCCAGCCAATGGGTAATATTATAGCAAGATGATATGTGGGTGAATGACATTTGGAGTCCGTTGGATGATAATAGCCTGACCACCAGGAACCATACACACAGCAGAGACAGGGTTGAATTTTACAGAATTGGCCTACATGTGACTCCAGACCCTCAGCAATGTGGTTGGCACTTTAATTGTGCTCTGAAATGGCCTTACAAGCCATTTAGTTGTAGCAAACCCATTAGAAAAAGAGATGAAACCAAGGCAGATTACCTGGTATCAATCTCAGCACTGGAAATGACAATGGCAAACTCAGCCCTGTCGACACTTCAAAGTCCTCCCTATTAATGTTGAGCAAAATTTGGGGAGCTGTCTCCCAGTTTAATCAAGCTACTGCACTCATGCAATTGTACCTTACAATGTCCCCATCATCATCATCACTATCACTTGGTATGTGCTGTCCCAGCAAAAGAATAGATCCATCTCAGGTGTGGGCACAGTGATATATAGTCAGGAGGGAGTTTCTCCATGGGTTCTCAACATTAACACTATTCCATGAAATCCCATTGCATCAGGTCAAACATGGGCAAGGACATGTCATACTGCCCTTCCACCCCACACCTGATGAATCGATACTCCTCCATGTTGAATACATTTGGAAGAAGCACTGGGGTCACAAGGGCACAGAATGTCCATCATCAAGGATAGTTCAGTAGTAGCACTACTGACTAAGCTGGCCAAGTTATAAATGATATAGCTGCTAGACTTGATTCATGACAAGTTGTGAGGACACCAACAAGTCATAGATTCATCAGTGTATGATATATTGAAAGGAGTGACCACTGCACAGTCCTTGCTGTCTTCACATTGAAGATAGCCTCCATTGTGGTGTGTACTGTACAATAATGTTAGATGGAATAGATTTTGAACAGATCTAGCAAATCAAAACTGGACATTCATAAGGCACTGTGGACGATCAGCAGCAGCTAAACTGTATAAAAGCACAATCTCTAACTCCATGGCATAGCCTATTCCTCACTTTCCTGTTAGGTTCTTGGACCAAAACCTCAAATTACATTAGGAAGCAAGAATTGACCTCAACAATTTTTTTTGGCATAAATGTGAGGAAAGGATACTGCTTTCCACTGATGAAATAAGGATTTTATATTGAAACAAACTTTATTTAATTTCCAACTTATTACTGTTTCCGTTCCAAATAAGCAACATTCCTCTTACAGACTTAAAGGCCATTTTAAATATAGTTAGCAATCGCAAATATACTTGCAATAATAAGTATAGACGGCCTTGGAGATTTCAGAGGGAGATAGATCTTTCAGAAGCCTGCAAAATTCTCCTAACTTCAACCAGAACAGCTAAGCTGAAACTCCTTTCTGGAAAAGCCTTTCTTTTCTGCTCATAAAGTGCATCATCACATGACCCTGTCAATCACTCTAATCTGAAATCCCAGAAGAACTTAAGTAAACAAAAATCCATCACTCTACTAAACATAACCACTGGCAAGGCTAAAATGAGTAATTATCATGCTCTCCCAGCATTCCCCTGAGATTAGGACTATCTGCAGCATAAAGCTGAATTTTTAAACTTTCCCCTTAAACTTAAAAAAAATATATAAATACATATATCTATCCATATCAGTTGTGCTACGGATGAGGTACCCAGATGAGCACTCAGATCCTACACAGATCAGCTGGCAGGGGTATTCACAGACATCTTTAAACTCTTTACCACAATATGAGGTCCCTATCTGCTTCAAGAAGACGACCATCACCCCAGTACAAAAGAAAAGCCAAGTAGTGTGTCTTAATGACTATTGTCTGGTAGCTCTGATATCCATCATTATGAAGTGCTTCAAAAAGTTAGTCATGGCAGGAATCAATTCCAGCCTGGATTCATTATAGTTCACCTACCGCTGCAACAGGTCCACAGTAGACACCATTTCCCTGGCCCTGCACTCAACCCTGGAACACCTAGTTACCTAAGACACCTATGTCAGACTCCTATTTACTGACTACAGCTTAACCTTCAACACCATTATTCCTACAAAACTTATCTGAAAACTCCGTGGCCTGGGCCTTAGCCCCTCCCTCTCCAACTAGATCCCGAAATTCCTAACCCACAGACCACAATCAGTAACGATAGGCAACATTACCTTTTCCATGATCACCCTCAACACCTGTACCCCACAAGGCTGTGTTCTTAGCCCCCTATTATGCCCTTATACACCTATGACTGTGTGGCTAAATTCCACTCCAACTTGATTTTCAAGTTTGCTGATGACACCACTGTAGTGGGTCGGATCTCAAACAATGACAGAACAGAGTATAGGAATGATAATGATGTGTCCCTCAATGTCAGCAAAACAAAGGAAATTGTCATTGACTTCAAGGAGCATAAAGGAACACATGCCCCTGTTTACATCAATGGGGACAAAGCAGGAAGGGTCGAGAGCTTCAATTTTTTAGGTGTCCAGATCACCAACAACCTGTCCTGCTCGCCACCCCCCCCAATGCTGACACTATAGTTAAGAAAGCCCGCCAACGCCTCTACTTTTTTAGAAGATGAAGGAAATTTGGTATGCCAGCTACGACTCTCACCAACCTTTACAGATGCACCATAGAAAGCATTCTTTCTGGTTGTATCACAGCTTAGTATTCTTCTTGCTCTGCCTAAGATTGCAAGAAACTACAAAAGGTCGTGAATGTAGCCCAGTCTATCACACAAACCAACTTCCCATCCATTGACTCTATCTACACTTCCTGCTACCTCTGCGAAGTAGCCAGCATAATTAAGGACCTCATGCACCTCAGATATATTCTCTTCCACTTTCTTCCGTCGGGAAAAAGATACAAAAGTCTGAGGTCGTGTACCAACTGACTCAAGAGCGGCTTCTTCTCTGCTGCCATCAGGCTTCTGAATGGGCCTACTTTGCATTAAGTTGGTCTTCCTCTACATGCTAGCTGTGACTGTTACATTACATCCTGCACTCATTCGTTTCCTTCTCTATGAACAGAATGCTTTGTACAGTGCAAGAAACAATACTTTTCACTGTATACTAATACATGTGACAATAATAAATCAAATCAAAAATTATTGTCACACTATTATCATTAAGTCAAGTGTTCAACCCTGTTTCAATGAAAACTGCAGAAAGGCATGCAAGGAGCAGCAGCAGGGGTATCTAAAAATGAAGTGTCGGTGTGATGAAGCTGCAACATAGGACTACTTGAGTAACAAACAATGAAAGCAATGTGCAATTGACAAAACTCAGCAATTGCACAACCAATACATCTGGTCTAAGCTCTACAGTCCTGCTACATCCAGTTGTGAATCATGGTGGGCAAATAACAGGAGGAGGAGGTTTCACATATATCCCCATTCTCAATAATGCAGGAGCCCAGCACATCAGTGCCAAAGACGAGGCTGAAGCATTTGCAGCAGTTTTCAGCCAGAACTGCAGAATTGATGATCTGTCTCAGCCTCCTCTTGAGATCCCCAGCTTTATAGATGCCAGTTTTCAACCAATTTGATTCACTCCACGTGATATCAACAAACAGTTAAAGACACTGGATACTGCAGAATCTATGAACGCTGATAACAGTCTAGCATTAGCGCTGAAGAACTAGTGCCGCAGAACTAACTGCGCACTTTGTCATACTGTTCAAGTACAGCTTCAATACAGGCATCTACCCAGCAAACTGAAAAACTGCACAGTTATGTCCTGTCTACAAAAGACAGGACAAATCCAACCCAGCCAATTACTGCCACATCAAGCTACTTTTGATCATGAGCAAACTGATGGGAGGGATTGTTGACAGTGTTATCAGTTGGCACTTACTCAGCAATAACCTGCTCGCTGATCCTCAATTTGGGTTCCAGTAGAGCCAGTCAGCTCCTGATCTTACTACAGCCTTAGTCCAAACATAGACAAAAGAGCTGACCTCAGAAAATGAGGTGAGAAGGACTGCCCTTGATATCAGGTAACATTTTATTAGCATGGCATCAAGGAGCCCTAGCAAAACTAGAGTCAGTGGAAATCAGAGAAAACTGTCCATTGGTTAGAATCAAGCAGAAAGGAAGATGGTTGTGTTTGTTGGAGGGTAATCATCTCAGTCCCAGGACATCAGGAGTTCCTCAGGGTAACATCCTACCATTTTCAACTACTTCATCAATGACCTTCCCTCCATTGTAAGGTCAGACATAGGGATGTTTGCTTATGATTGCACAATGTTCAGCAACAGAAATTTCTTCATTCTGACTCCACAGATACTGAAACATTCTGTATCCAAATGGAACAAGACTTGAACAACATTCAGAGTTGGGTTAATATGTGACAAGGAACATTTTTACTCAAGTACCAAGCAATTATCATCTCCAACAAGACAGAATCCAACCATCTCCCCTTGATATTCAATGGCATTACTATTGCTGCATTCCTCACTATCAACATTTTGGGGGTTTAGAATTTACTAGAAACTGAACTGCACCTGCCATATAGATACCATGGCTACAAGGTTTACTTACATAGACACATGAGCGAAATAGGGATGGAGGGTTATAGGAGACTGTTTTAAGAACATAAGAACATAAGAACATAAGAAATAGGAGCAGGAGTAGGCCATCTAGCCCTTCGAGCCTGCCCCGCCATTCAATAAGATCATGGCTGATCTGTTGTGGCTCAGTTCCACTTTCCCGCCCTCTCCCCATAACCCTTAATCCCCTCTCTTATCAAGAACCCATCAACCCGCTTCTTAAAAATATTTAGCGAGGCAGCCTCCACCACTTCAACGGGCAGAGAATTCCAGAGATTCACCACCCTTTGAGTGAAGAAGTTCCTCCTCAACTCCGTTCTAAACCGCCTCCCCTTTATCTTGAGGCTGTGCCCCCTAGTCCTACTGTCTTTTTTGAGCAGGAAGAGTCTCTCCACCTCTATCCTATCCATCCCATTCATCATCTTATACGTCTCAATGAGATCTCCCCTCATTCTTCTAAACTCTAACGAGTACAAGCCTAGTTTATTCAGCCTCTCCTCATAGCTCAATCCCCTCAACTCCGGTATCAGCCTAGTAAACCTCCTCTGCACTCCCTCCAGGGCCAAAATATCCTTGCGCAGGTGCGGCGCCCAAAACTGCACACAGTACTCTAGCTGCGGCCTCACCAATGCCCTATACAGCTGCAGCAAGACCTCCCTACTTTTATATTCAATCCCCCTCGCTATGAAGGCCAGCATCCCATTCGCCTTCCTGACCACCTGCTGCACCTGCAAGCTGGGTTTTTGCGACTCATGCACAAGGACCCCGAGGTCCCTCTGCACCGTCGCCTGCTGCAGTTTTTCGCCACTTAAGTAATAGTCCTTCCTACCATTCTTCCTACCAAAGTGGACCACCTCACACTTGCCAACATTAAATTCCATTTGCCATTTCCTGGCCCATTCGCCCAGCCTATCTAGATCCTTCTGCAGACTCTCCACACCCTCCGCACAATTTGCCTTTCCCCCAATCTTGGTGTCATCAGCAAATTTCGACACCCTGCACTCGGTTCCCTCCTCCAGATCATCTATATAAATGGTAAATAGCTGAGGCCCCAGCACCGACCCCTGGGGCACCCCACTAGTCACCAACCGCCAATCCGAATAGCACCCATTGACCCCCACTCTCTGCCTCCTATTTGACAACCAATCCTCTATCCACGCTAACACCCTACCCCCAACTCCATGTCCCCTGACCTTCTGCAATAACCTCTTGTGAGGTACCTTGTCAAACGCCTTCTGAAAATCCAGAAAGACCACATCCACCGGCTCTCCTCTATCCACTGCCCTAGACACATCCTCATAGAACTCCAGTAAATTTGTCAGACACGACTTCCCTTTAATGAAACCGTGTTGCGTCCGCCCTATAAATAAGGATCAGAGCCTCGGGACGTTCCTGGAAATCAACTGTTATATGTGTTGATGTTTTTCTCTTTTACTCCGCAGGTGCGTCAGTCCACCTTGTTGTCTAATTGGGGGCATACACACGGTGGGTCATGCGTTGGCTGCTCTTGGATGTTTCGAGAGTAGCCTAGTACTTCGCGTCGTTTGTGTACGCTTAAAACTGGATCAGCAGATGGGCACCATGACAGCTCAGTGACTATCACTGTTTGCTGTGCAGATACATGGATTTGGGCCAGTGTCTGTGGGAGTTTGCGCATTCTCCCTGTGGTTGCGTGGGTTTCCTCCAGGTGCTCCGGTTTCCTCCCACACCCCAAAGATGTGCTCTTAGGCTGATTGGTGTAACAAATTGTCCCTAAATTATTCTCCCCTTAATCTGGTTTCCAATGGGGGTCATAAGCATAGACATGGGTCAAAGGTGGACGAGGAAAAACATATTGTTAAGATGGCGGCGCGGGCTTGTTGGGCCGAAGGGCCTGTTTCCCATGCTGTGTTGTTCTTTGTTCTCTGAGGAACCTAACCACAGCTCTGCTTTGCACTTTGACAAGCATAACATGATAAGTTTGCTACTATGAACATTAAACATCAGCAAACCCAAATTTCTAAATTACCAGCTCTTTCCTTTAATGAACAAACAGGATTATAGGCCTACATTGTTTCAAGTCCTCACCCTGGGAAAAGCAAGTGTAACAAAGAATTCTTGAATTTATAAAACTTAAGTGCAAGCTACTTTTATAATCGCAGCCTTTTCCTCAACATTTGTGCATCTAAGTGAGTCTGAGCATGGATGTATTTGAGTACATTCAATGAACATTTCTTTCTTCTAAAATTTAAAAAATCTGTCACTTGCCTGTTTCTGACAATTAAAACATCAGGAGTGAAAACAGCTTTTTTTAACATACTGTCTTCGGCCAGTGGTAAGAAGGGGAGTCACATCTACCACACTCTCCTGTCTATAGTAAAGTTAATAAAATATTTTTATCAGTGACAATTGGGCATTCAAGCAGATACAAGTCGGTATCTGCTGCAACAATCTGACTCAACATGCTCTTAATAACTGGGCTGATATTGGGGTTGCTAGAACATAGAAATGATGTTGTGATGGGAATGTAAAATCATAGAATCATTGAACATTATAACACAAGGAGGTTATTCAGGACATCATGCTTGTGAATGCTAATTGAAAACTGTTTAGTCGCATACTGCTGCTTCTTTTCCTATAACCCTGAAAACTCATCTTCTTCAAGTATATGTCCAATTGCCTTTTGAAATTCGTATAGAATCTCATTACATCATCCTACCAGATACTGCATTCCAGATCTTAACAACACCATGTGAAAAATGAACTTCTCCTCAATTCTCCTCTAATTCTTCCACCAATTAACTTATTTCTGTACATCTAGTACAGATCAACATGCCAGAGGAAACATCTTTTCACTACTTGCTCTACCAAAACTCCTCATATTTTTGAATACATCTATTATTAGGTCTCTCCTTACCCATAGAATATTCCCAGCTTCTCCAATCTCTCTTCATAATTGAAATCCCTCATCCCTGATACCATCCTGGTAAAACCTTCATTGGCTTGCTCTCAAGGCTTTATCATTCTTCCTAAAATGTGTTGTCCGGAATTGCTTCAGATACTCAAACTGAGGCTTATGGATTTGTAAATATTCAGCATGACTTTCTTGTATTTGTATTTAATAGTCCTGTTAACAAATTCAGATAGCCCATATACTCTATTTATTTGCCCTACCAACTTCATAGATTTGTAAATATGCACCACACTTTCCACCTCCTCAGTATCTCATGCACCCTCTTCAAAGTTGTACTACCTATTTTTATCATATCCAATACCTCTATTCTCTTCTCCTCTAGTGTATCGTTAACCTCATTCTTTTCTTTTGTGAAGACAGATGCAAAGTACCAACATCTTAGTCATGCCTCCTGCCTCCACAAGGAGATTTCTTTTTATGACCCTAAACTATCTACCATTCCTATAACTTTTACATTTTATATGCTTATAGGAGATTTTTGGGTTCCCTTTTGTGTTACCTGCTAATCTTTGCTCATACTCTATATTTGCTCTTCCCATATCATTTTTTCAATTTCTCCTGAATTCAAATTATTCTCGTAGGCCATGGGCATAGAGATGCTGAGGGCGGGAGCTTTTGATTTTCCTGGCACAACTCACTTTGCTTCACCAAGTCTACGCTGTCAGAGTCAAAAATGGGCCACCAGACGCAACTCTTAGCCAGTACCTTTATTTTTGATACTCCAAAATGGCCATTACGTGTTCCTGTTAATATTGGATGTTGTCCAGGGGACGGAACAATTACTCAAGAATCCCAAATAATAGCCTGGTCCTCAATACTAAGTTCGACTTTCTTACTGAGGTCGGGTTTCATTTCTTTGGAGGGTCTTCCTTGGATTACACCGTATAAGATCATGTACCTTATTTTGGATAAGGTTGGATCTTTTCGGGTCCAGGCTTTAATCTGCCTTGCTGACATTAGCAAATTCTCCAAATAGATCAGAGGCATCACAACCTTACCCAATGCTGGTAAAGCAGCCAATCTTGTGGGCAACGGAGGTGACTCAGTGTATCAGCATTAGCTAACCGGGTTCCAGGGCAGTGTTCCAGAAGATATTTTTAGGCCTCCAATAACATTGTATCCGAGCAGAGGTGATGGGGGAAATTGCCTTGTTTTGTTTGAAGAGTTCCTGTAAGAGTTTATGATTGGTAACTATAAAAACCTGCTGACTGTAGGTGTATTGATGGAACTTAAGACAAAATATGACCACCAACCTTTCTGTCTCAATTTGAGAATACCTTTGTTCTCCATCCGAAAGAGTCTTGGAGGCATATGTTTCGGGCTTCTCCGTCCTGTCTTTCCAGCAATGTTACAGCACTGCACCAAATCTGTAGCTGGAAACTTCACAAGTTAATATAAGTTCTTTTTTTGGGAACTTCATTGCAAGCCTACTTGTGACACTAAAATATTTATAGGAACAAGAGGAAAAAATAGGCCAGTAAGTTAGATGACAGTAACTAACGTTAACATTAGAAAAGGCCTCTGCCTGCGGAGCTTCCTTGGACCATCTCTGATATTTTTATTTTGTTGCATGGAAAGAGGTCAGCATGGAAGCCAAATTCAAGATAAATTTTCCATAACAATTGACTAGTCCCATGAAGGATTTTAACTCCATGGTGTTCCTTGGGGGTGGTGCTTTCTTGATGGCCTTATCCTCCGGGATGTAACTCTTGACATCTACTCTGTAGAATAAAAAGGTTACTTCACTTGGAAGTTGCATTTCTCTCCCTTCAAGTGAACTCACGCTCTGGAAAATCTCTGAAAGCCATCTTCTAAGTTGGTCAAGTATTCCTGTTCTGAAATCTCCAAGACCAAGATGTCATCAAAGTATACTGCTACCTTGGGTAGCCCTTGGAGGATGTTCTCCATAACTCTTTGGAGATATGTGCAGACGAGACCCCAAGGCAAATGCATATACTCGTAGAGTCCCTTATGTGTGCCCTATTCTGGCCTTCCAATCTTCCAACCTCAGGAGTTGAATGTCTGATTGGAAGTGCCTATAGGCCTATTCTCCAAAAATAGAAACTGCAGCTGTCATGTCCATTTCCATCTTCAAAGGATGGTCATTCACTAGTAATTCCACCATTGTCAGGACAACTTTTGTTGTAAATAATACAATTCAATTGTAGTGTCTCTGTCTCTGGAAGAGGTGATACCTGCATGGTACACTCAGATAGTGGCCTCAGCTTTCTTCTGAGGCAGCAGGCATTTTGCCTGCTCCTGAAACATTGACAGTGCTTGCAAGAATCTGTCATCTGGCAATTGCATATTTCTAGAGTATGTTCTCTAATATTCTTGTGTTGTCACTGCCTTTCCATTACTGTCTGATCATGACATTAGAATTCCTATTTTGAAAGGTGTCCTTTATACCTGATTTACACAAGCACTATCCACTGATGACTGATTATCCAAGGTCCCTCCCCTGCATTGGAGGATATTGGTGCCTGATACTCCTATTGATGAGCCACATTTTCTGCAATCTCAAGTGATAAGGCTATTTCAATGGTTTTTTTTAAGTCCAAGTAGGGTTCTATCAACAGTTTCTTTTGGGTGCTTATGTCACTTATGCCATATATTAATCTGCTCGCAACAGTTCATTAAGAAGCAGTTGAAACTCACAATATTCAGCTGATTTCTGTAACCTATCATGATACATGGCTAGACTAGAAAAGTTGCAGTTATAGAGTCATAGAGGTTTATATCATGGAAACAGGCCCTTCAGCCCAACTTATCCATGCCACCTTTTTTTAACCACTAAGATAGTCCCAATTGCCTGCGTTTGGTCCTTATCCCTCTTTACACATCTTACCCAAGATTGTGCCCGCCTCTACTACTATCTCTGGCAGCTTGTTCCAGACACTCACCAGCCTCTGTATGAAACAGTTGCCCCTCTGGATCCTTTTGTATCTCTCTCCTCTCATCTTAAACCTAAGCCCTCTAGTTTTAGATTCCCCTACTTTTGGGAAAAGATGTTGACTATCTAGCTGATCTGTGCCCCTCATTACTTTATAGACCTCTATAAGTTCATCCTTAAACCTCCTATGCTCCAGATAAAAAGTCCAGTCTATCCAGCCTCTTCTTATAATTCAAACTATCAAGTCCCGATAGCATCCTAGTAAATCTTTTCTGCATTCTTTCTAGTTTTATAATATCCTTTCTAATAGGGTGATCAGAACTGTACACAGTATTCCAAATGTGGCCTTACTAATGTCTTGTACAACTTCAACAAGATGTCCAATTCAGTGTTCTGACCAATGAAACCAAGCATGCTGAATGCCTTCTTCACCACTATGTCCACCCATGACTCCACTTTCAAGGAGCTATGAACCTGTACACATAAATCTGTTTGTTTTATAACTCTCCCCGGTGCCCTACTATTAACTGAGTAAGTCCTGCCCTGGTTCAATCCACCAAAATATATCACCTCACATTTATCTAAATTAAGCTCCATCTGCCATTCATCAGCCCAGTGGCCCATTTGACCAAGATCCCATTGCAATCCTAGATAATCTTCTTCACTATCCACTATGCTACCAATCTTGGTTCATCTGCAAACTTACTAACCATGCCTCCCAAATTCTCATCCAAATCAATAATACAAATGATAAATAACAGTTGACCTAGCACCAATCCCTGAGGCACACCGCTGATCACAGGCCCTCGGTTTGAAAAACAATCCTCTACAACTACCCTCTGTCTTCTATCATCAAGCTAATTTTGTATTCAACTGGCTACCTCAACCTGGATCCCATGAGATTTAACGTTATGCAACAACCTACCACATTGTACCTTGTCAAAGGCCTTGCTAAAGTCCATGTAGACAACATCAACTGCACTACCCCTTGGTTACCCATTCAAAAAACTAAATCAAATTCGTGAGACATGATTTTCCAGTCACAAAACCATGCAGACTGTCTCAAATCAATCCTTGCCTCTCTAAATGCCTGTTGATCCTGTCTCTCAGAATACTTTCTAACAACTTACCTACTACAGATGTTAGATTCCACGCTTGTAGTTCCCAGGCTTTCCCCTGCAACCCAATGAATCATCAGTTCACCCTCAATAAGTGGCCAACATGGAGACAGAGCAAATGCATCACCGACGAAAATGAGATTCCAATCCATGCATGCAGAGCACAATGGATTAGCAGTCCATAGCCTTAACCACTCGGCCACCTTGTCATTGTTGTTCTCCTTACAGAGAAGAGATTAAGGGGGAATGTGATGTAGATGTGAAATAGATGTGATCAAAATCCTGAATGGAGAAACTGTTTCTAATGTCAGAAAGACCAGTAACCAGAGGACACAGATTTGAGGTAATTGACAAAAAAGAACCAGTGGTGACATAAGGAAAAAGTCCTTATGCCACACATCGTTAGTATCTGAAATTCACCATGTAAGGATGGTGAAAAATTATTCAATAATATCCATGAAGGCATTGGATAAATACTTATCCAAAACATTTGCAGGACTGTGAAAAAAGAGCAGGGGAAAAGAACTAATAAGACACCTCTTTCGAAGGGCCGTCACTGACACAATGAACAAAATAAGTTCCTTCTGTGATATAAAATTTAATATTCTTGTAAATGACATACTCAGAAGCTTCTCAACTTTCCCTGCTTCAACATGTTGAGAAAGAGACACAGGTTATCTGACTTATATTTTATTTGTAACCTCTATTTGAGAGGCTCACCTGGCAGTGATTAGAAACTACATATCAGAGGACTTGTACTGACCACCCTCCTCCTCGCTACTTTGTAGTCAGCAATCAGGGGAACAGTGGATAAAAATCTATAGAACACATCCACTAATACCATGGCTGGGCATCAACCCAACTTGCAAATCACAAAGTAACTTGGAGCATTGTGTAACATTTGTCATTCAGAAGTCTGAACCTGCAGGATGCAATCTGGCAAAAACTGAGCATATATTTGGCAGAAACTTTATGGGTTAAACAAGTTCCATTTGAGAAGTTAACATTCACAATGTCTAGCCAAGATTGAATCATGTTCTTGCAGTTTGAGTACAAAGACTGAGCTCTTTGCCTTGTGCTATTTCAGAACAAGGCATCAGCTGTCCAGGCCTGCATGAAATGGATGGCCTATAGGCAGTTATCCACAAAAACTGGTTTCAGGTGAGCCTACTTTTGGCCTGTGTTCACGGTTGGAATGGGCTACAGTTTCAAACTATATCCTATCCTGGTGTTGACAGATGAATGTAAGATTGTTCTCCTGACAAGACAGGGAAAGAAACAAAACCCTCTTCTCAACTATTAAAAAGAAATAAAGTAATTAATGCTTTACTGTCTGGCCCCTAGTGGATTGAATGCCAAAAGTGTAATCCTCCCCACCCTTTCCACATGACCTATGCTGTTTTTATCACTGAGCTTCATTACACTTTGATTTATTAAGAACCTTCAACAGTTGTAAGAAAATTATATCCATTGGATTTGTATCTGAACAGCTGCTCTTTCACATACCGTAGCTCATAGTTGAGAAGCCAAATTGCCTTTCACACGAGAATGCTATTCAATATTCAATGCTCCAGTTCCACTGCCTTATCAATTTACCCTTTGCCAATTCCCTCCACATATCCTGCACCAGACCCTGCCCTTGCCCATGTCCTCTGAAAGTGCTGATTCATTCTGGTAAACAATTCCATGGCAGTCAACAACTCTCCAGTACCCTGCCCAAGTAGACAATTTTAATTAATTAGCTTGAATGTTGAGTTTCAGTACACTACTTCTCCATGTATCCATTGTTGTAAATGCAGACTTTGTCCTGCATCTCATTATAAAATATTGAAATGTCATATTTTTGTCAGAAATTTCCCAATACATTGTAACATTTTTTAGTTGGAGGTTTGATTGCTTTAACTGGTAATATTTGCTGTTTAAGCTCAAAGCATAAGGTAAAACACATGTAATTTTGGATAGAGCTAGATAAGTATAAGCTCTATTTTACAGGCTCACCTTGCAATTATTAAAAATTAAGCATCCAAGTAGTCCCACTCCACTGCTCCTTTCCCATTGCCCTGAAAATGTTTCCAACATTATGTGTGGAATGGTGTCGTGCCAGAGGTAAACCACTATATGCTTTATATCAGGTCTCAGCCACTACCAAGCAAATCATTGCATTGCAAGAGACTAGTTCCATTTTCTACGATTGGTCTGGGCAGGAGGGGGGGCCATGGATCAGGTGAGGGGGAGCAAATGGTGGTGGGGACCAGTGGGGGGGTGGGGGAGGTGTTGAAGGGCCATAAAGCCACGATAGCTGAGGGAGGCAGTGACAGGTTTCAGTGGTCACTATTGCATAATGTGCTATCAGCTGGCTTTTAGGCGATTTAGCACACCCCCACTCCCCCTGCTGGCAGATTCCAAGTTTTGCCTGTTTTTTTTGACTACGTCAGGTAAGATTCTATTTTTAAGTTGTCCAAAAAAACAGTTCAAATTTCTCCCATTTACACGCTTGTTTGGGACTTAGAATTCTTTTGGAAAGATTGCCCTCTTTGACTTTGATTGAAAAAGTAGAGTGGAACAGGATGAGAGCCATTTGAAAATGATTATGTGATCAACCACGCCAAAGGCTGCAATGAGGCTGAGAAGGATAAAAATGAGTACGCACTATGGTCACGGTAACTTAGGAAGTAATTTGTGATATCAATTTAGGGCCATAATTTCTGTGAGAGGGCCAAAACTTGTTTGGCAAGGTTCAAATGTGCATTGTGGGACAGCTGGGAATGAACCTGGGAGGCGACAACATATTTAAGATGGTTTAGAAATGGAAAGATAGTTGGCAGAGGAATGGAGAATGCATTTTTTGATGGTAACAAATTTGAAAGGGAGGGCAAAGGTACCTGAGATTTACAATCTTAATTAGCAAGGTTTTGCTGGAAAGAGCAATGTAACTAAGACAGTTGAATGGATGCTCTCAATCATAGTCAATGAAGTCCACAAGCTCCTCATACTTGTTGAAGGTAAGGGTGGGGGAGACAAGGGACAGGATATTAAATCAATGGATCATGGAGAAAAGAATTCAGGATGTTCCTGGAGCAGCAAGTAGCTTTAGCAGTGGAGACAAGAGCCCATGGGTACTTAATATGATCCAGCCAGATCTGGTGATGAATAGCTAAACTACTTGTGTGCCATATACATTCAAGTTTGCGCCCCTTGGACTGAATGAAACAAAGATGGGCAGACATCAATTATGATGACCTTTAGGATGGACAAGTGCGTCAAAAGCGAAGGTGATGGTATGATTGAGCAGACTGATAACAACAACTGTTGGGACAAAGAATAGATATTTATTGAGAATTCATTGGATTGGGGTAGTCCCATCAGATTGGTTTCGGAGTGTAAATTGGTTTCAGAGTGGCACTGCCCGAAATGGGTGCGCCGTCAATTTAAATTGGCTTAATGGTCTGGAGGCCCAAGTTTACTGACATTTCCCCCTTTACCACCACGTTCGCCCATCCAGATTCGGCGCAAAACAGACATGGTCTGTAAAGGTCTGTTTTGGGTGCTCTAGCTTCTGAAGAGATAAGTTCAGAGCATCTAACTCAGATTGGTTATGGTGTGGGGGTTTGGGGGGGGTGGGGGGGTGGCGGCAGGGCGCAGTCAGTTCTTCTCTGTTGGTGGGGAGGAAGAGGGAGGCGGATCAGATTGTTCTCTGGTGGGAGGGCAGAGGTGCAGGGGCAGGAGGGTTCGTTGCCACTCTGTGTGTGACTGTGGGAGGGGAAGGGAGGTCCATTGCCACTCTGCTAGCTATTGGTGTGGGGGAAGGGAGCAGGGGGTCTCAATTGGTCTGGGTAGCAGGAGGGATGGGGGGATAGCGGGGACATTTATGTTGTTGGGGTAGGGCAATGTCTGTGGCGGGCAGGGGGGAGCTATTAGCAGAAGTGATGTGGCAAGGAAGCGGTTTTCAAAATTTTTTTACAGCGCATGCGATCAGAGCTGCAGTGTTTTGGTCTCGTTAAGCCCCGCCCACAGGTTGCTGCACTGCGATTCTGAAAATCAATGCGTTTTTTTAGGCAGAGAGCATATGGGGGAGAACAGGTTTACAAGTCAGATCTGGAACACTCCTAGATTGAACACTTAGAATCAAAATGGTAAAATCAGGCCTCGTGTGTTATAGGTACACCTACTGTGCTGTTCAGGAGGGAGTTCCAGGATATTGACGCAGCAACACTGAACGAATGACAATATATTTCCGAGTCAGTATGGTGACTGGCCTGGAGGGAAACTTCCAGGTAGTGGTGTTCTAGTGTGTCTGCTACACTTGTCCTTCTAGATGGTAGCAGTTGTGGGTTTGGAAGGTGCTGCCTAAAGGAGCCTTGGAAGTTGCTGCAGTGAATTTTGTATATGTCACACACTGCTACTATTGTGCATTGGTGTTGGAGTGAGTGAAGGTTGTGGAAGGAGGTGCCAGTCAAGCAGGTTGCTTTGTCTTGAATGGTGTTAAGCTTCTTGAGTGTTGTTGGAGTTGCAGTCATCCAGCCAAGTCACTCCTGACTTGTGCCTTGTAGATGGTGGACAGGCTTTGGAGAGTCAGGAGGTGAGTTACTCTTTGCATGATTCCTAGCCTCTGACCTAATCTTGCAGTGACTATATTTATATGGCTGGTCCAGTTCAGTTTCTGGTTAATGGTGATCCCCCCAGGATTGTGATAGTGGGGGATTCAGCAATTGTAATGCTGTTGAATGTCAAGGGGGAACGGTTGGATTGCCTCGTGTTAGAAATGCTCATTGCCTGGTATTTGTGTAGCATGAATGTTACTTGCCACTTGTCAGCCCAAGCCTGGATGTTTTCCAAGTCTTGCTATATTTGCATATGGATTGCTTCAGCTTATGAGGAGTCATGATTGGTGATGTATATTGTACAATCAGCATCAAACATTCCCACTTCTGACCTTATGATGGAGGATGGTCATTAGTGAAGCAACTAAGAATGGTTGAGCCTCGGACACTACCCCAAGGGACTTTTGCAGTGATGCCCTGGAATTGAGATGATTGATCTCCAACAACCACAACCATCTTCCTTTGCACTAGATATGACTCCAATCAGCAAATGGTTTTCCCCTTGATTCCCATTGATTCCAGTTTTGTGAGGGCTCCTTGAAACCACACTCTGTCAAATATTACCTTGCTAATATTGGTGGTTACTTTCACTCCACCTCTGGAGTTCAACTCTTTGTCCATGTTTGAATCAAGGCTGTAATGAGGTTAGAAGTTGAAGTGCCCTGGTGAACCCAAACTGAGAATCAATGGACAGGTTATTGCTTAGCATCTGCCACTTGATAGCATGGTTGATGACCCCTCCTATTACTTTACTCGATCAAGAGTAAACTGAAGAGGTGGTAATTAATTGGGCTGGGTTGTCTTGCTTTTTGTGTACCACAAATAAAAAGACAACTTTCCACATTGCAGGGTGGATATCAATGTAGTACCTGTATTGGAACAACTTGATTTTGGGTGTGGCAAATTCTAGAGCACAGATCTTCAGTACTGTTTATGCTCCGTCTATTTATTTTGGAGGCCCAGGTGAAGGTGAGATTGACATGCAATGGCGCATTGCATTAGATTGAGGGATGGAGATGGGTGATTGATCCCACCAATCTAGTCTTCACATTTTACTTGTGCAGTTTGGCCCTCCCGGTCCTGTTAACCAAATAGCTAACCACAAGGACAGCTAATATAATCACAGAATACTAGTGTAGAAGAGGCCCTTCAGCCCATTGAGTCCACACTGATGCCTGAAAGGCCCTGACCTGCTCACCTAATCCTGCGTGCCAGCGCTTGGTCCATAGCCTTGAATGCTTCAGTGTGCCAAGTATTCATCCAGGCACTTTTAAAGGATATGAAATATCCCACCTCCACCACCCTTCCAGGCAGTGCGTTCCAGACCGCCACCATCCTCTGGATAAAAAAGGTTTTCCTCAAGTCTCCCCTAAACCTTCCACCCCTCACTTTTAACTTATGTCCCCTCATAACTGACTCTTCAACTAAGGGGAACAGCAGTTCCCTATCCACCCTGTCCATGCCCATCATAACCTTGAACATCTCAATCAGGTTGCCCCTCAGTCTTCTCTGCTCCAGAGAAAACAACCCAAGCCTATCGAACCTGTCTTTATAACTTAAATGTTCCATCCCAGGCAACATCCTGCTGAATGTACTCTGCACCCCTTCCAGTGTGATCACATCCATCCTATAATGTGGTGACCAGAATGCACACAGTACTCCAGTAACTGAAGTTCTATACAACTCCATCATGACCTCTATGTTTTTGTAATCTATACTCCGATTGATAAAGGCAAGTGTACCATATGCCTTTTTCACTACCCTATTAACCTGCCTTTCCGCTATCAGAGATGTATGGACAAAAATGCCAAGGTCCCTTTGTTCTTCAGAACTTCCCAATGTCAAACCTTTCATAGTATACTTCCTTGTCAAATTAGTCCTTCCAAAGTGTATCACCTCACACTTTTCAGGGTTAAATTCCATCTGCCACTTATCTGCCCATTTGACCATCTCGTCTATATCTTCATAGAACTTCACTCACTCCAACAGATATAGAGACGCTCAACCTCACTGTTAATAAAACTGAAAATTGAGTTTCAGGAACACAACAGTAGTTAAGTAAGCTATGAGTAAATTTTGAGACACCTGTCAACACCACAATCGGGAGGCATGTGAAATCCCAATTAATAAAACCTTATCCAGCATCAGAAATTCAAGATGTGAACACAATATCAGGAACAGCATTCACAGCTTTACTAAACAATTTGAAGATCTTGTTATACACCTGTGATTTGTGTGAAATACTATCACAATACTTTAAATGGTTGTGGCTCATAATTTTAAGGACTCCTCTGATAGAAATCATTTCTAAAAGGCATGACAAAATGCAAATACTATCACATTCATATTTTCATTCATATCACATTCATATTTTGTAGGGTATCAACATAAGGACTATCAGACCATTCTTAGATGTCCAGTGTATATGTGCTGCACCTGAGCCAAGTATAAAGTTGAAACAGAACAATGGAAATGTTCAGCAGAATCAGTTTCCAGTGTGAGAAGAGGAAAAACTGCCCTTAAGAGAATGCAATGACTTACCCCATAAAAGGGAAAAATTTTAATGCTCAGTTGTCATTAATATTTCTTTTTTGATGCTACTCAGTAGTATTTGAAAAGTAATAGGCTTACCACATAACATTTCACACAACTGCTGCAACTTTGGTAAGCTCTACCTCTTTATTTTTTGGTGTGCAATTATAGTGCAGCTAATGATAACTAAGACCAGTCGCTGCAATATTAGTTCCATTCAAGTAGGAACTTTCTGAACTTTTGAACTTTGAAGCTTGAACTTTCTGCCTCCTATTGGAATTGCCCCATCCAGGAGAAAGCTTTGCACATGCAGGTTTTTGGCATGAAGATAGCTTTGTTCCAGTCAAAAGATGTTAAAACCTTTGAGAGCACTCTCAAAACTTTCAAGGGAACCTGCGTGTAAAATTAAAATGCCCAAGAGGTCAGCTGAACTCACCAAATCCTTGCGAAAATCATAATGTTCCGATATAACATTGGAAATAGCCTCAAACTTAACATGGTGTGATAGTCACCTTCAGGAGAATCTCAGACTGCCTGCACATGGGTAATGCAGCCAATGGTATAAAGCATTGCAAACATTTACGTATTCTACAAGACAAAATCGATAGGGGATAGAAAAAAGGCAGGGTAATAATCAAATCCTGTCTGAAATAAATCATTGAGTAGAAAGCAGTCGAGTAGATGTAGTAACCTAGGAAAAATCTGACCCTGGGAAACATGATGGAAGGCGTTTAGGTTTTGCAAATACAATTTTATTGCATGTAATATATGAATTCATGACTTGATACATTGTCACGTGTCTTTGCCATGAGGCACTTTGAGTGTAAGCTGCCATTTCTGAGCAGTTCAATAAAGCCCCTCACTGAGACACGACATTAACAAAGATTAATGTCCTTATACATGAAACATGGTGTACAGAAGTAAATAGAGTTTTGAATCTAGGAAAAGGTGTAGAAAAGACACTGAGAACCCAGGCACACAGAAAGTTTCAAATCTGCGAAAGAAAAGTTGCTGAAAAGGACAAATGAAAACAAGACAAAAAAACCGGGGGTGGCTTGGTGGCATAGTAGCACTGCTGCCTCACAGCGTCAGGATCTTAGAACATAGAACATTACAACGCAGTACAGGCCCTTCAGCTCTCCATGTTGCGCCGACCAGTGGAACCAATCTAATGACCTTCTAACCTAAACTATTCCAATGTTATCCATATGCCTATCCAAATCAGCACCCCCCCACCCGGCCTTGGGAGGGGGTCGTCTGTCCTGACTGTCTGCCCCTCTACCGTGGCTATGATCATAGCCAGGTGTCCCTGGAGAGGGAGCATGCTGTGACCGCGGGCACAGTCGACACCTTCCGTGCCCGCTGGGCATCGCAGGGGCTGAGGTGCATTATAGATCCCGACAATCACATTTTGATTTGATGTGTCTTAAGTTTCCTTTGTACTTTTTCTTGGGTTCAGTTTTGGCCTTGAGTAACTGTGTGGAGTTTGCATGTTCTCCCCATGAGTGTGTGGGTTTCCTCCAGGTGCTCCGGTTTCCCCCCACACTCCAAAAATGTGCAGGTTAGGATGATTGGCTATGCTAAATTGCCCCTTATTGTTAGGAGATTAGCAGGGTGAATATGTGGGTTGCGGGTTTAAGACCTGGGTAGGATTGTTGTCTGTGCAGGCTTGATGGGTCAAATGACCTCCTGCAGTGTAGGGATCTTATAATTCTGCAAGTGTAATAACTCAAAAAAAGTACAAGTCTGCAGAAAGTTACCAAAAATACTGTAAGAGTGACATACAAACCTTGTAAACTTTTCAATCCCATTTCCAATCAAACCTAAATCTAACAGACAAGCAAAGTATGATAACCCTTATATCTTGCATGGGGAATCACTAATTGACCCCCCCAGTAGGACTCGTTGAATATGAGCCCTCTTGGGATTGGAATTAACCAACCAGTGGAACCTGTATACCGAACCATGTATAAAGCAGGACCTGAGTGGGCCCATTATCTTTTAGTCCCAGTTGGGATCTGTTCTGTGTTTTTCAAGCAGCTTGTGATTTTTGTTTATTTTAATTTTGTGCAATAAAAGCACTGTTCATCAACAGCCGACACCTGGTGTCATTATACTGGCGACAAGGTAAAAGGAAATCCTGGTAAGCCTTTATCGTTCAATTTTGCAGTGCCATTTTTCAGGAAATTGGAGCCATATGGCGCAAGCATTGAGAACTGGCCACAATATGTTGACAGAATGAGGTACTTCTTTCGCACTCAGAAAATAGAAAGAGGTAATCAGCAAAAGGTCATCCTGTTGACTGTGTGTGGGTCTGTAACATTCAGTAAAATAAAAAATCATGCATATCTGGCAACACTGGAGTCCAAGACCTTTGATGAGTTAATGGAATTGGTGGCAAATCATTATGATCCAAAACCGTCCGTGATCTTGCAATGGTATAAGTTCAATACAACCACCAGATTTACAAGGGAACCAGTTAAGGAATTCCTAACTCAACGAAGAAAACTGGCAGAGCTTGGAGAGTATGGCTCAGCATTACCAGAAATGCTAACAGACTGTTTAGTATGTGGCATACCATCTAGCAACCCAAAGAAGGAATAGGACAAAACCTAGATTTTAAAAAAATGTGAAAAAGGATGCCCAAGAATTGCAAAGGGCTATTGACAATAACATCCTTAGGCAAGTCGCCTACTGCAAACCCAGGTCCCCAGTTGAACATACTCATGACCACCAGCCTTGAGTGCAGAAAAATGAGCAAGCAGAGAAACCAGGAAATGCTGGCGCCGGACAAGAGGGAGTCCTGCAGTTTAGTGAGCAGCCAGCACAACAGCACTGTGCATTCAGCCAGGGAGACCGCCCCAAGCAAAGTTACCAAAACAAGCAGAGTGCTCAGCGTCCATATTGAAGGGCAAAGCCACCCTGAAACAGAACATACCAGGTCAGGCTGAAGAGGAAGAAATAGCACTATAAAACTGTGTCAATACACCAGAGGTGGCTTTGGTACAGATACAGCTCCATTTGAATGGACACCCATTGAATTTGGAGGTGGACACAGGGGCAAGAGTATCTTGTGGGGGAACAAGAATTTGGAAGATTATGGTTGGGTATCTGTACACTCAAGTTGAAGGACACTAGGGCAAAACTGGCAACTTATACAGGAGAATCATTATGAGTGGTAGGGACCGTGGTAACCCCAGTTGCATGTGGGCATCAAACAGTTTGCCTTCCATTGATAATTTACAAGCATCAGGGCCCAGCCTTTTGGGAAGGGACTGATTACAAAAAATCCATTTGGACTGGCAGCAAATTTTCAAAATGGGCACTGGAAACTTAAATGAGGTAATAGGAAAGTATCCCAGAATGACAAAGTGCACAGAAGGGTGTGTTGTCTGCCTGGTGCTCGGGTACAGGATGTCGCAGCTGGGCTGCAGAGGAACCTGGAGTGGGAGGGTGAGAATCCGGTCGTTGTGGTACATGTGGGTGCCGGCGACGTAGGCAAAGTGCGGACTGAGGATCTGGGGAGGGAGTATGAAAAGCTGGGAATGGAATTAAAAAGTAGAACCGACAAGGTGGTCGTCTCTGGGCTACTGCCTGAACTGAATGCAGACGGGCGTAGGGTTGACAGGATAAAGGAAGTGAATGGGTGGCTCAGGGATTGGTGTGGGAGGAATGGGTTCGAATTTATGGGGCATTGGCACCAGTATTGGGGTAGGTGGGACTTGTTCGGGCGGGATGGGGTTGGTCTGAACCGTGCTGGGACCAGAGTGTTGGCGAATCGAGTAAAGAGGACTGTAGACAGGGCTTTAAACTAATTAGGGGGGGGAGGGTGCAAGGGTAGGTGACGCTACGAGGTCTAAAGTTAAGGATAGGGTACAGGTAAGGGAAGAGGCCGAGGATGTCCCAATTGGTGGCGTTACGGCAAATAGGGTCCAGGTGAAGGCTGGGATGAAAGCGCTTTATCTGAATGCACGAAGCATTCGGAATAAAGTGGATGAGCTGGTGGTGCAGATCGACACAAATGGATACGATCTGGTGGCCATTACAGAGACGTGGCTGCAAGGTGACAGGGACTGGGAGATGAATGTACAGGGCTATCAAGTGTTTAGGAAGGATAGGCAGGAGGAAAGAGGGGGTGGCGTAGCTCTGCTGATTAAGGATAGTATCAAGGTGGTAGCAAGGGATGATATCGGAGCCAAAGAGCAGAAAGTGGAATCGTTGTGGGTGGAGATTAGGAACAGCAAAGGGAGGAAGACGCTGGTGGGTGTCGTCTATAGGCCCCCGAATAATGATCTGGAGGTGGGGCGGGCTGTTAACGCGCAAATAAGTGCGGCGTGCAGGAATGGGACGGCAGTAGTTATGGGAGATTTCAATCTGCATATTGATTGGTCGACCCATGTTGGACGAGGTGGGCTCGAGGAGGAGTTCTTGGAATGCTGCCGGGATAATTTCCTTGAACAGTGTGTGTTGGAGCCGACGAGGGAGCGAGCTATCTTGGATCTGGTGCTATGTAATGAGGCGGGTAGAATTAGGGACCTTGTGGTGAAGGATCCTCTTGGAGAGAGTGATCATTGCATGGTGGAGTTTCTGTTGCAGATGGAGGAGGAGAAAGTGGGTTCCCGGACACGCGTCCTTTGTTTGAATAGAGGGGAGTATGGTAGGATGAGAGAAGAATTGGCGAATGTGGACTGGGGGAGCGCGTTGGAAGGTAGGTCTGCTGAGGAGCAGTGGAGGATCTTTAAGGAGATCTTTCTTGGTGCTCAGCAGAAATTTATTCCGATGGTCAAAAAGGACAGTAGGAGGAGAGGTAATAAGCCGTGGATAACTAAGGAGGTGAAGGAAAGTGTTAAATTAAAAGCGGAGGAATTTAGAGTAGCTAAGAGCAGTGGGCGAGAAGAGGATTGGGAAAGGTTTAAATGTCAACAAAGATTGACAAAGAAGTTGATAAAGGAGGGTAGGAGAAGCTATGAAGCTGGGCTAGCACTTAATATAAAAAAGGATAGCAAGAGTTTTTATAAATATATAAAAAGGAAGAGGCTGGCTAGGGTGAACGTTGGTCCTTTAGAGGATGAGAAAGGGGAGCTAGTGGTAGGGGATGGGGAAATGGCTAAGGTCTTGAATAACTTTTTTGTTTCTGTCTTCACGGAGGAGGACGTGAATAATTTGCCGGGTGTTAGCGATGGAAAGGTGGTAGGACTGGAGGGTCTTAATGACATTACTGTTACTAGAGAGGTGGTGCTCGACAGACTGGAGGGGCTGATTGTGGACAAGTCGCCAGGACCGGATGGAATGCATCCGAGGGTTCTGAAAGAAATGGCGGAGGTGATAGTGGATGCCTTGGTGGTTATTTTCCAGACGTCGCTGGATTCCGGGGAAGTGCCGGAAGATTGGAAAACGGCTAATGTTACGCCGTTGTTTAAGAAGGGTGCCAGGCAAAAGGCGGGGAATTATAGGCCAGTTAGTTTAACGTCTGTGGTAGGTAAAATGTTAGAATCCGTCATTAAGGAGGAAATTGCGAGGCATCTTGAAGGGAATTGCTTGATAGGGCAGACGCAACACGGTTTCATTAAAGGGAAGTCGTGTCTGACAAATTTACTGGAGTTCTATGAGGATGTGTCTAGGGCAGTGGATAGAGGAGAGCCGGTGGATGTGGTCTTTCTAGATTTTCAGAAGGCGTTTGACAAGGTACCTCACAAGAGGTTATTGCAGAAGGTCAGGGGACATGGAGTTGGGGGTAGGGTGTTAGCGTGGATAGAGGATTGGTTGTCAAATAGGAGGCAGAGAGTGGGGGTCAATGGGTGCTATTCGGATTGGCGGTTGGTGACTAGTGGGGTGCCCCAGGGGTCGGTGCTGGGGCCTCAGCTATTTACCATTTATATAGATGATCTGGAGGAGGGAACTGAGTGCAGGGTGTCGAAATTTGCTGATGACACCAAGATTGGGGGAAAGGCAAATTGTGCGGAGGGTGTGGAGAGTCTGCAGAAGGATCTAGATAGGCTGGGCGAATGGGCCAGGAAATGGCAAATGGAATTTAATGTTGGCAAGTGTGAGGTGGTCCACTTTGGTAGGAATAATGGTAGGAAGGACTATTACTTACGAGGCGAAAAACTGCAGCAGGCGACGGTGCAGAGGGACCTCGGGGTCCTTGTGCATGAGTCGCAAAAACCCAGCTTGCAGGTGCAGCAGGTGGTCAGGAAGGCGAATGGGATGCTGGCCTTCATAGCGAGGGGGATTGAATATAAAAGTAGGGAGGTCTTGCTGCAGCTGTATAGGGCATTGGTGAGGCCGCAGCTAGAGTACTGTGTGCAGTTTTGGGCGCCGCACCTGCGCAAGGATATTTTGGCCCTGGAGGGAGTGCAGAGGAGGTTTACTAGGCTGATACCGGAGTTGAGGGGATTGAGCTATGAGGAGAGGCTGAATAAACTAGGCTTGTACTCGTTAGAGTTTAGAAGAATGAGGGGAGATCTCATTGAGACGTATAAGATGATGAATGGGATGGATAGGATAGAGGTGGAGAGACTCTTCCCGCTCAAAAAAGACAGTAGGACTAGGGGGCACAGCCTCAAGATAAAGGGGAGGCGGTTTAGAACGGAGTTGAGGAGGAACTTCTTCACTCAAAGGGTGGTGAATCTCTGGAATTCTCTGCCCGTTGAAGTGGTGGAGGCTGCCTCGCTAAATATTTTTAAGAAGCGGGTTGATGGGTTCTTGATAAGAGAGGGGATTAAGGGTTATGGGGAGAGGGCGGGAAAGTGGAACTGAGCCACGACAGATCAGCCATGATCTTATTGAATGGCGGGGCAGGCTCGAAGGGCTAGATGGCCTACTCCTGCTCCTATTTCTTATGTTCTTATGTTCTTAAGTTTTCCAGAGAGACCTTGGAAAAATAAAAGGGGTCAAGGCAAAAATTTACACAGACCCTGATGCTCAACTGAGATTCTTTTAAAGCATGACCAGTTCCATATGTGCTATGGTTCAAAGTGGAGACTGGACAGAAATGTTTAGAAGAGCTGGGGATAATTCAACCTCTGCAATTTTCCGAGTGCGCCACACTTGAAGTCCCAGTGTTAAAGCTGAACAACACAATCTGCCTGTGTAATGATTATAAAATGACAGTGAACAGAGCATCTCACTTGGACAAATATCTGATGCCGCGAATAGACGCTCTCTATGCAAAATTATCCAAAGGCTGGATTTTCACGAAGCTGGATGAGTCATGCATTCCACCAATTAGAGCCAGAAGCGCTTTCAAGAAAATATATGATACTAAGCACGCACAAGGATTTGTACCAATACACTCGTCTACCCTTTGGGGTATCATTGGCATTTGCCATATTCCAAGGACTAATGGAAGGCATATTGAAGGGAATACCTACAGTGGCAGTTTACTTAGATAATGTTCTAATCTCAGGAGCCACTGTCAAAGAACACCATGAAAATTTAGCAGAAGTCTTATGACAGTTTTCCGAAGCTGGGGTTAGACTAGAAAAGAGAAAAATGTGTTTTTCAAGCAGCTGAGGTAACAAAGAACAAAGAAAATTACAGCTCAGGAACAGGTCTTTCGACACTCTAAGCCTGCCCTGACCATGCTGCCTGACATATCTAAAACCTCCTACCCTTCTGGGGACCATATCCCTCTATTCCCATCCAATTCATGTACTTGGCAAGACGCCCCTTAAAAGTTACTACCGTATCCGCTTCCACTACCTCCCCCGGCAACACGTTCCAGGCATCCACTACTCTCTGTGTAAAAAATCTGCCTCGTACATCTGTTTTAAACTTTGCCTCTCGCAGCTTAAACCTGTGCTCCCTAGTAATTGACTCTTCCACCCTGGGAAAAAGCTTCTGACTATCCACTTTGTCCATGCCTCTCATAATATTTTAGACTTCTATCAGGTCTCCCTTCAATCTCCATTGCCCCAATGAGAACAAACCAAGTTTCTCCAATCTCTCCTCATAGCTAATGCCCTCCATACCAGGCAACATCCTGATAAATCTTCTCTGTACCCTCTCCAAAACCTCCACATCCTTCTGGTAGTATGGCAACCAGAATTGAACACTACATTCCAAGTGCAGCCCAACTAAGGTTCTGTAAAGCTGCAACATGACTTGCCAATTTTTAAACTCAATACCCCGGCCGATGAAGGCAAGCATGCCGTATGCTTTCTTGACTATCTTCTCCACCTGCATTGTCACTTTCAGTGACCAATGTACCTGTACATGCAGATCCCTTTGCCTATCAGTACTCTTAAGGGTCCTGCCATTTGCTATACATTTCCTATCTCTATTAGACTTTCCAAAATGCATTATCTCACATTTGTCCAGATTAAACTCCATCTGCCATCTCTCCGTCTAAGTCCCTAACTCATCCATATCCTGCTGTATCCTCTGGTCCTCATCGCTATCTGTAAATCCACCAACCTTTGAGTTGTTCACAAACTTTCTAATCATTCCAGTAATGTACCTCAGATACAGGGTTAACAAAGATGGCCTACACCCAGTTGAGGGAAAGGTAAGAGACTCTAACACCAAGGAATACAATGGAATTAAAATTGTCCCTTGGCCTCGTAAATTATTATGGAAAGTTCATTGCAAACTGAGCAACCTTACATACCTACATACATAGTCATAGAGGTTTACAGCATGGAAACAGGCCCTTCGGCCCAACTTGTCCATGCTGCCCATTTTTTTGAAACCCCTAAGCTAATCCCAATTGCCCGCATTTGGCCCACATCCCTCTATACCCATCGTATCTATGTAATTATCTAAATGCTTTTTTAAAAAACAAAATTGTACCCGCCTGTACTACTACCTCTGGCAGCTTGTTCTAGACACCACCCTCTGTGTGAAAAAATTGACCCTCTGGACACTTTTGTATCTCTCCCCTCATCTTAAACCAATGCATTCTAGCTTTAGACTCCCCTACCTTTGGGAAAATATGTTGACTATCTAGCTGCCCCTCATTATTTTATAAACCTTTATAAGGTCACCCCTCAGCCTCATACGCTCCAGAGAAAAAAGTCCTAGTCTATCCAGCCGTATGCAACAAAATACCTGGAATTAAGCATAGAAAATGGCATTATCCTGTGGGGAGCCTGGGTAGTTATCCCACTTCCTGCCAAAGGCCTATCCTTCAAGAACTTCATAGTTGCCATCCAGACGTATTGAAAATGAAGATGCTGGAAAGAAACTATGTTTGGTAGCCTGGAATAGACAGGGATATAGAAAAGCTGGTAAAAACATGCAGGATGTGCCAAGAAAACCAGAAGGTACCAGCAGTAGCTCCCCTAAACCCCTGGGAGCGGCCAAGAAAGCCATGGGTTAGGATACATGTGGATTTCACTAGACCATTTATGGGCTCCGTGTTTTTGCTACTAATTGATGCCTACTCTAAGTGGATGGAGATGCACTAAACGACGTCCACCACATTGTAGAACACAATAGAGAAAGTAAGGCAATCTTTCGATACTCATGAATTCCGGAAGTTTTTGTGATAGACAATGGAACCCCATTTACCTGTAGGGAATTTGGGTTATTTATGGAAACAAATGAAGTATGACATGTCTGCATAGCTCCTTCCCACCCATCATCAAACGGACTAGCAGAACGAACAGTCCAGGTTTTTAAAAGAGGAATTAAAAAACAGATTAGTGGATCTTGGACACTAAACTGGAATGTTTTCTCTTTAATTATAGAATAATGCCATGTAACAATAGGTGTAGCCCCAGCCAAGTTACTGTTGGGCAGCCGCCTATGGACCAGGCTAAGCCTAACATTCCCAAATCTAAATGGAAGTTTGGAAAAGAAGGAGGAAGTCCAAAAAAGGGGCCATGATGGACTAAAAGCAGATAGAGTTTTTTCACCAGGAGGTATGGTATGAAGTTTTGGAGGCAGCACCCTATGGACATCAGGAACAATTCTTTCTAGAACAGCACCAGTGTCTTGTACGATAAAGGTTGGAGACAAAATAGTTAATGCTTGTCTTCATCAGATGGGGTATTGAGTATAAAACTTGGCAAATTATGTTACAGCTGTATAAAATGTTGGTTAGGCCACATTTGGAATACTGTGTCCAACTCTGGTTGCCACACCACCAGAAGGACGCGGAGGATTTCGAGAGAGTACAGAAAAGATCTACCAGGATGTTGCCTGGAATAGAGGATATTAGCTATGAGGAGTGATTGAATAAACTGGGATTGTTCTCCCTGGAAAGACGGAGGCTGAGGGGCCACCTGACAGAAGTTTATAAATTTGAGGGGTATAGATAGGATGAACAATTGGAAGTTTTTCCCAGGGCAGAAATGATAATTACATGGGGGCACAAGTTCAATATAAGGGAGGAAATGTTCAGTGGAGATGTGCAAGGAAAGTTTTTTTTCACAGAGGGTGGTGGATGTCTGAATTGCACTGCCAAGTGAAGTGGTTGAGGTAGATATGTGAGCGAAATTTAAGACTTGTCTGGTTAGACACATGAACAAATCAGGAATAGAGGGATACAAGCAGTTCATCTGGATAGGACAACATGATCAGCACAGACTTGGAAGGCCAAAGGGCCTGTTCCCGTGCTGTACTGTTCTTTGTTCTAAAGAAACATATATACCACCTAAGCCATTGGGAGCAATCAATGGAAGCTGCCAACTCAGCGAGCATGCCATCAGAGATCCAAAGTACACTGAGGAAGGACAAAGCAACTCAACCAATGGGAAGGTCAAAATCAGCATATGAGATTTCTGACTCATAGATGGAAATATAAACAGCAGAAGCTTAGCCAGAGGCTGTTGTTGTGGAAGATTCACTTCCAGTGATAGCTTAACAATCATCCAGAAGAAGACACTCACTGATGTGCCATACCCCACCTGACCAGGCAAAGTATGAAGTAGAGAAAAGGCCGCTGGCCAAAAGACGAAGAAGGCCCTGGTGCTCAAAGAACAAGGGAGAGCCCTTGGAGGAGGAGGAGGGGTGTGTTAAGTCCTATAACTTGCACGGGGAATCACTAATTGACCTCTCGGTAAGACATTTTGAATACAAGCTCCCTGGGAATTAGTAATTAACCAATCAGGTGAAGTTTGTGTACCAAGCCGTGTATAAACAGGACCCTGAGTGAGTCCATTACATTTTAGTCCTGGCTGGGACCTGTTGAGTTCACTACAGGCTCACAGCTTTTGTTTTATTTTTGTGCAATAAAAGCACTATTCCTTGACAGCTGACTCCTGGAATTATTACACAAAGAGAAAAGATAAAAGAGATTTTTGAATGCATATTTTGAACCCCACTGTTCAATATGAAAGGGATAGTTGGGTTTTGAAATGCAGTCTCACTGGGTGTCCTATATGATCACATGGCTTGCTATAATCATGTGACTAGTGGTGTGCCGCAGGGATCGGTGCTGGAGCCTCAACCGTTTACCATATACATAGACGACCTGGAGGAGGGGACCAAGTGTAGGGTAACAAAGTTTGCAGATGACACAAAGATGAGTGGGAAAGTAAATTGCATGGTGGACATGGAAAGTCTGCGGAGAGATTTGGATAGGCTAAGTGAGTGGGCGAGGATCTGGCAGATGGAGTATAACGTTGGCAATGTAAGGTTATCTACTTTGGAAAGAATAATAGTAAAATGGACTATTATTTAAATGGTGAAAAATTACAACATGCTACTGTGCAGATGGACCTGGGGGTCCTTGTGCATGAATCGCAAAAACTCAGTCTGCAGGTGCAGCAGGTGATCAAGAAGGCAAATGGAATGTTGGCCTTTATTGCAAGAGGGATGGAGTATAAAAGCAGGGAGGTCTTGCTGCAAACGTACAAGATACTGGTGAGGCTGCAACTAGAATACTTTTTGTCCCCTTATTTGTGAAAGGATATATTGGCCTTGGAGGGACTGCAGAGAAGGTTCACTAGGCTGATACCAGAGAAGAGGGGGTTAGCCTATGAGGAGAGACTGAATGGACTGGGTCTGTACTCGTTGGAGTTTAGAAGGCTGAGGGGAGATCTTATACAGACATATAAGATAATGAAGGGGCTAGACAGGATAGAAGCAAAAAGATTATTTCCACTTAGAAAGGAAGTTCCTTTCCTTTCTAGAAGGAGTACAGCCTCAAAATAAGGGGAGTCAATTTAGAACAGAGTTGAGGAGGAACTTCTTCTCCCAGAGGCTAGTGAACCTTTGGAATTCTCCACCCTTTGAAGCAGTGGAGGCTACCTCATTAAATGTGTTTAAGTCACAGGTAGATAGATTTCTGACCAATAAGGGAATTAAGGGTTATGGGGAGCAGGCAGATAAGTGGAACTGAACCACTATCTGTTCAGCCATGATCTTACTGAATGGCGGGGCAGGCTCGAAGGGCTAGATGGCCTACTCCTGCTCCTATTTCTTATGTTCTTATGACTCAGAGTGTCTCTGCTATTTCTGGGCAATTGGATAAAGTCTCTTACTGAGAAATGACACTGACAAAGAAGGCTGTCCTTACAGATAAAACAGAAGGCAAATCTACATATATTTGAACACTAGGAATTTGATTACTGAACTGAAAGTGTTGGTGGCAGTGGGAAACTATAATGTAATGGAAGTATCCTTGTGACTAAATTCAGGGATTGAAAATGAATAACACTTAGTGTCTTTGAGTAGTCAAATTTTGTTACTTTCACTGGCAGCAATAGGGCCATACTTATTTTGAAAGGGGCCTACTATTGTTGAACTAAACTCATTTGACCATATTTGAACCAAAGTTGTAATGAGGTCTAGAACCAAATGGTGCTGGCAGAACCCAAACTGCGTCAGCAGGTAGGTAAATAAAAGCCAAGCACTGTGGATGCTGGAGATCCAGAATCAAAGCAAAAAGTGCTGGGAAACCTCTGCAGACCTGGCAGATTCCATGGAGAGAGAAACAGTGTTAATGTTTTGACTCCAATGTGACTTTTCTTCTGAACTTTGATAAGCAGGCTATTACCAAGTAAATGTTGTCCGATAACACCATTGTTGACACCTTCCATCGCTTTGCCGATGGTTGAGCAGTTTATTGGATTGGATTTGCCTAGCTTTTCTTGGACAGAATATGCCTGGACAATTTTCAATTGTGCTGAGTGGATCCTAGTGTTGTAGCTTGACTGGAGCAGCTTCGCTTCAGACACAACTAATTCTGAAGTACAAGTCTTCAGCACTACTGCTGGGATCAGTGCATTCAGTAATTTTTTGATATCATGAGGAGCGAATTAAATTGTCTGAAGTTTGGTATCTGTGATGGTGGAATCCACATGTGGCATACTAAGATGAACTATTCACATTTGATTGAAGATTGTTTAAAAATGCTTCAGATTTGTATTTTCTGCTGACATGCTGCCTCCATTATCATTCGGAATGGGGATTTTTGTGGAGCCTCCTCCTCCTCTTATTGTTTAATTGTCCACCACCATACATGGTTGGATGTGGCAAGAGTGCATTCCTTTGATCTGATCTATTGGTTGTGAGATCACTTAGATGTCTTTATAGTTTCTGCTCTGCTGCTGAGCATGCATGTAGTTCAGTGTTTCAGCTTCACCAGGTTTATACCTTTTTTTTACTTTCTGGTGCTACTCCTAGCATGTCCTCTTGCATTCCTCATTGAACCAGTGTTGATCTTCTGACTTGATAATGGTAGATGAGCGACAGCACAGATCACTGAGTCAACATAAAGAGGAATAGTTTGCTCTATCACCAACTAAGATGTGTGGAAATGTCAATTCACTCAATAAATTTGGAAAACCCAAGGATTTAATCAGAATTGGTACAAGTATTGGAAGACTCTTTCATGACTCAGTGCAGAAGGGAAATAATGCTGATCTTGATCTGGTATTTGTAAATGACCAAGATAATGTTTAAGAAAAAGCACCCTGGAGGACCACAATTGCACAATGATCTGAAGACCAGGGAGAAATTAAATCTATTTTTATCCTTTTTTTTGATGTAATGAGTTATCCTGCCTCAGTGCCATTTTTTATGGGATGTAAGAAAAAGTCCCAGAGAAACAACATGGATGGAGGTTCTGTCAATCATCCTTAAACGTTAGTGGATAAGCAGGAGAACTTCTGCAAATATTCTACCTAAAGTATTCTCTCTATTTGTAATAAGTTTGTGAATGAGTTGCATTAACACAGTATTAGTATAAATCACATTAAAACTGAAAAAGCTTCCATGATTGAATGATCTTAATACATATGGATGTTAGATTAATTAGATAGCTTAAAACTTTAATTTCTGACTGAAAAGAATATGGAAGACAGATTATTACTTGAATGGGTGTAAATTGAAAGAGATAGATGCTCAACAAGACCTTGGGGTCCTCGTGCATCAGTTGCTGAAAGTAAGTGCGCAGATATAGCAGGCAGCAAAGAAGGCAAATGGTATGTTGGCCTTCATAGCGAGAGGATTTGAGTATGGGAATAGGGATGTTTTGCTGCAATTGTGTAAGTGGTGAGGCCACACCGGAGTACTGTGTGCAGCTCTGGTGTCTTTATCTGAGGAAGGATATCCTTACTATAGAGGGAGTACAGTGAAGATTTATCAGGCTGATTCCTGGGATGGCAGGTCTGTCATATGAGGAGAGATTAAGTCAGTTAGAATTATACTCATTGGAGTTTAGAAGAATGAGAGGGGATCTCATAGAAACTTATAAAATTCTAACAGGGTTAGACAGGGTAGATCCAGAAAGAATGTTCCCAATGGTGGGGGAGTCCAGAACTAGGAGTCATAGTTTGAGTATAAGGGGGTAAACCTTTTAGAACTGAGGTGAGGAGAAATTTCTTCACCCAGAGGGTGGTGAATGTGTGGAATTCACTACCCCCGAATGTGGTTGAAACCAAAACATTGTCTGATTTCAAGAACAAATTAGATATAGCTCTTGGGGCTAAAGCAATCAAGGGATATGGAAGGAAGGGGGGAATCATAGAACATAGAACATTACAGTGCAGTACAGGCCCTTCGGCCCTCGATGTTGCGCCGACCAGTGGAACCAATCTAATGACCCTCTAACCTAAACTATTCCAATGTTATCCATATGCCTATCCGCTGACCATTTGAATGCCCTTAAAGTTGGCGAGTCCACGACTGCTGCAGGCAGGGCATTCAACGCCCTTACTACCCTCTGAGTAAAGAACCTACCTCTGACATCCGTCCTATAATTACCACCCCTTAATTTAAAGCTATGTCCCCTTGGGTTAGCCATCACCATCCGAGGTAAAAGGCTCTCACTGTCCACCCTATCCAATCCTTTGATCATCTTATATGCCTCAATCAGGTCACCTCGTAACCTTCTTCTCTCCAATGAAAATAGCCTCAAGTCTCTCAGCCTTTCATCATTAGACCTTCCCACCATACCAAGCAACATCCTGGTAAACCTCCTCTGCACCCTTTCCAATGCCTCCACATCTTTCTTATAATGCGGTGACCAGAACTGTACACAATACTCCAAGTGCGGCTGCACCAGAGTTTTGTACAGTTGTAACATGACCTCACGGCTCCAAAATTCAATCCCTCTACCAATAAAAGCTAACACACCATATGCCTCCTTAACAACCTTATCAATCTGGGTGCCAACTTTCAGGGAGCTGTGCACATGTACCCCGAGATCTCTCTGCTCATCAACACTACTAAGAGTCCTTCCATTAGTCCTATATTCTGTACTCCTGTTACCCTTACCAAAGTGAATCACCTCACACTTTTCCATGTTAAACTCCATCTGCCACCTCTCGGCCCAGCTCTGCAGCTTATCTATGTCCCTCTGCAAACTGTAACATCCATCCTCACTGTCTACAACTCCTCCAACTTTGGTGTCGTCAGCAAATTTACTAATCCATCCTTCTACACCCTCATCTAGGTCATTTATAAAAATGACAAACAGCAGTGGCCCCAAAACAGATCCTTGAGGTACACCGCTTGTAACTGAACTCCAGGTTGAATATGTCCCATCAACCACCACCCTCTGTCTTCTATCAGCTAGCCAATTCCTGATCCAAACTGCTAATCACCCTCAGTCCCATGCATCTGCACTTTCTGCAATAGCCTACCATGGGGAACCTTATCAAATGCTTTGCTAAAATCCATATACACCACGTCAACTGCCTTACCCTTATCCACCTCTTTGGTCACCTTTTCAAAAAACTCGATAAGGTTTGTGAGGCAAGCCCAGCAGGATCCTTGAATCACTGAAACCATTGCACAGGCCAATCCATTATACTGGGAGGGTCCTGATGGCCCACTTCATTAAGGGAAAGATCTTCAGGTCTGGCAGCACCAAGAAAATGATGGTCTTAGATCTTTCAGTACTCGGGGAAGTAGGATCAATAATAACTGACTTTATCTGTTCCTATTATTACCCCTAATAGGGGTAAGATTAGAAACCCCAAGGTACATTGTGAAGTTAGACGCCACCCCAACTTTTTTTTTGTTTGGCATTAGTATGGAGATAAGTGTCGGGATTTTCTAGCCCCACTCACCCAAAAACTGAAAAATCGTGCCCAAGGTCAGTGGACCTTTCCAAGATCTGCCCCTTGCCCGCTATGATTCCCGTGGTAGGTGTTATGGAAAAATTTGCTCCAATTTGTTTTACCCCAGCTGTGATTCTATTGACACACAAGGAAGTTTTTTATCTAAACAAATTTTATTTTTAAAAATATAGCTTAAATATTACAAATGAGTTAACTTAACTTTTACTAGTTGAAATACTTAAACATGACAAGATACAATTCTTGACTAACCTATCTCTATTAGTTCCAATTTAAGCAGTATTCTTCATCAACTTAAACTCCTCTTCAAAATCAGTTAGCAAACAACACAGGCTTATGTACTGGTATGTGAGCAGCCAGTCCTCAAGCCTTTGAACACTTTTGGAGATAGAGACAGCGAGTTAACTATCTTCTGACACTCAGAAGGGAGAGAGAGCACTACCTCTTCTTTCAGGATTAAGTAGAAAACTGAACTTTTCCCTATAAGCCTAGCTCTACTTATCCACATGACTCTATGTTTTGTCAGTCAGCTTAATTAAACCCTGTGCTGAAACCCCATGGAAAAACCTGGAATAAACAAAAATGCATTAGCTCAGATTAAACCAAACAGCCCATTATCTAGGAATAATTATTCTCCTACATTCACAACACAGAGCTGCCTGGTTTGCAAACAAATCCAGTAAGAAGTTTCACAACACCAGGTTAAAGTCCAACAGGTTTATTTGGTATCAAACGCCTCTGGCTTTCGGGGCTCTGCCCCTTTATCAGGTGAGTGCCCACTCACCTGATAAAGGAGCAGAGCCCCGAAAGCTAGAGGCGTTTGATACCAAATAAACCTGTTGGACTTTAACCTGGTGTTGTGAGACTTCTTACTGTGTTTACCCTAATCCAGCACTGGCATTTCCATATCATTGCAAACAAATCAACATCAGGTAAACCAGAGTTGAATTTTAAACTTACCCCTCACAAGAAACATGATATAAATACATTTTTTTAAACGCGCAGTATCATCATACCCCTGAATGGGTTCTAGTCCATTGCTAGTTGCTAATGTTTTGCATTTCACGCCATATTTATCAAGTGTAGTTGTGATTGATATCAATAAATAGATGCACATCTGAATGTCTACATAACCAGAGTGTCAATACTATAGGTTATATTTCCCCTCTAAGATTCAGCATCTAATTTGACATCACTATTAAAATCCACTTGAATTTCAAAAACCATCATTGTGATGAATTTTATGGGGTGGGGCATATTGCTCACTGGTTGAAAAGCTGTTCTTGAGCTCACTGACTTTAAAAAAAAGCTGAACATTATTACATGAGGGACGACCCTAACAAGGTGAGAGTGTCCCTCCCACCTTAGAGAAAGGAAATCCTGCCCATTGAAAGCTGCTGTCCAATCTGATTGCTTGGCAGCTGATTAGTCCCAGTTGTACCAGAACACAGTAGTGCTGGGAATGAATACAAGGAAGTCCCCAGAAGAAGATCTATGGATGTGGGACTTATCGATAGGACTTATCTCATCAGGAAAGAATCAGGGATCCCAGGGAGGTAGGTGGTGTGTTGAATTTTGGAGTTTGGTGGGGAGGCACAAAGTGGAAAGTATGATTTTGGGTGGGGTTTCCAGTGGGCACAGGGAACCCCAAAGGAAGTATACACCTTCCTTCCTGCCTTTTAACCTGAGTTGCAAAAGTAATGGGCTGGCCTCCTTCATGGTGGAGACAGAATGAGGCTATTTATTGGCCAGTTAAGGGCAATTAGTCAGGCCCCTACCCCCAAACACCCTACTATGACTGGCAGCTTGGGAACACTCGGGAAGGTGGTAGGCTAGCCACTGGTTTTATTTAACGTGCTCGCAGCCCCTGTCTACAAATGCGCTGGTGGATGGCCAAAATATACCACTAACATGGGCAGCACAGTGGTTAGCACTGCTGCCTCACAGCGCCAGGGACTCTAGTTGGATTCCTGGCTTGGGTCACTGTCTGTGTAGAGTCTGCACGTTCTCCCAGTGTCTGCGTGGATTTCCTCTGGATGCTCCGGTTTTCTCCCACTGTCAGAAAAATGTGCTGGTTAGGTGCACTGGTCATGCTAAATTCTCCTTCAGTGTACCCAAACAGGCACCAGAGTATGACGACTAGGGAATTTTCATAGTAACTTCATTGCAGTGGTACTATAAGCCTACTTGTGACAATAATAAGTCAACTTTAGAAACTAACTTAACAGAAAACGAACAGAAAATTGATGTTCAAGTATGCTTAGTGAGTCATTGCAGTACAGCAGACAGTTTGCAATCACAAACAAGTGGCAAAGGTGCCTGGCTAGCAGACATGTCTGTCCTGAATGGTGTTGAGCTTCTTTCTTGTTGTTACAGTTGTATTGATTAGGCATGTGGTTAGTATCACATGAAACGCCTGAGTTAAAGTTTGGAGGTGAACTCCCAAACTTCTCAACTTCTTCCCCCCTCCTTCCTCATCCCACCCCTTCACCCTCCCCTCACTGCATATCTTCTTCCCACTTCCTTCTCCTGATTTTCAAAACATTACATGAACAAGTAAGGAATAAAAGACATTTCAAAGCTTTGATTAAAAGTAGTTTATTTTTTGTACATACACAGCAGACCCCTTCTTTCGAAGGAATGAATAAGTTGGTCCATACTGTCAGTTGCCCACCTCCAGGCAACATACAATGTCATATCACACAAGGACTCAGTCACAAGATTGACATCAAGTCTTCCATTTCCACTATTACATCAATTTCTTTTGCAAATCTGAACATTCATTATCCACTGGGGTTGAGGCAAAGTCTGAGAATAGTCAAACATGGTTACCTGGAAACTCCAACCCTTTCCAGCAGCAGTTATGTCCTTGATACAATATCTTGATCTGTATCTTAACACGGAATGGATAAACATATATAACTTCAGAAACATTTCTTTTTCAACTTAAGTTGGAAATAAACACAGTGTGGATTTTATAAAACAAGATGAATACATGAAAAGATGTGTGCTATTGGCGTATAATACTGTATTATAAGAATAGCACATGCTGTTTTATGGCGTGTTTGCCTTCAGAGGTGACTCATTTAACTGGTAGAATTGATCAAGTACTGGAAATATCTCACCAGTCTTGGACAATAGTATTAGTTATTGATAATCAAGCAATTGCATATATTTTGCTTATGGTGAGAGTTTGCATACAACTGTAAACATATTAGTTCAAATTCTGATGCAATTGCTGTTTTTTCAAATACAATGGCAACCAGCACAATGCGGAACCTTCTGTGGTTAGCATAAAAAAATCAAAAAAACCTGGGTAGAGCCAAATTTCTTTGCTCCTGTACATCCTTCTGAAGATCCCTGTTCCCAAACAGATCTTGAAACATTATAATGGTTACACCTCCAGACTATCAAGCCAGACTCATGAATATCCTGCAGTTTTGTTGTTCAAAATGACTTGATAACTAAATCCAGAATTTTTGCTACAGCAGGAAATAAAAAAATTACATGGTGTTTTATTGTAATTTATCCTTACAGAGACCTGCACTACTTTTTCAATTTTTTTGCTTGCATTTTTATGGTATCTGTACAAATCAATTAAAACTGAAAATCTTCCACAATTGCATGATCTTAGTAAGTATAGATGTTATCTAGTTAGGGGATTAGAAACATTAAGTTTCATTCTGCAATATCCTTGAATTCTATGTTGATTTATTTTTGTTTATGGCCATTTTTAAGTTCCTGTGATTATTATTGAGACAGGGTCAAAATTTGGACCTAAATAGCCATTGATAAAATGACACCAGGTTAAAGTCCAACAGGTTTATTTCGAATCATGAGCTTTTGGAGCACTGTTCCTTCATCGGGTAACTCACTCACCTGATGAAGGAGCAGCATTCCGAAAGCTCGTGATTCCAAATAAACCTGCTAGACTTCAACCTGGTATTGTGAGACTTCTTCCTGTGCCCACCTCAGTCCAATGCCGGCATCTCCACATCACTGGCAAAATATGTGCATGAATTTGGGGTATAACTTCCCAATTATGTCCCAACAAGAAATTCTAACCCCATGTTTTTTGAAACTATTGAAACAATAGGAACACTGCAATTGATTTTGAGGAATTTGGGGCTTGTAGAAATAATGAGCCCATTTTACTATCAAGTTGCACCCGTTATCAGTCGAAAAAATTTGGTAAAATCGGGCATGAGGCAAGTAGGGCAATCCATGCCTGCCTCTGTGTCGGTTCCCTCTTTATCAAGGCCCAAAAATGGCCACAATCAGGACTGCGCCCAAAATGGGTGCACCAGCCATGGGTGCATGAATTTAAATTGACTTAATGGGCTGCACACACAACTTTACCGGCACTTCCTCCTTTACCACCATGTTCGCCCATCCAGAATTGGCACAAAACAGTCATGCTCCACAAAAGTCCAATTTGGGTGCTCCAGTTAGTGAGGAATAAATGCCACGCATCCGACGGCTCTTTGCTTGAGATCAGTGAGGGAGGGGAGGTAGGGTCCATGCCACTCTGTCTGAGATTAGTGAGAGGGAAGTGGGGGATCCTTTGCCACTCTGCTTGAGATCAGTTAGGGGAAAGGAGGGTGTGCTGCAAATCAGCGAGGGGAAGGGAGGGTCTGCTGCCACTCTGTCTAAGATCAGTGAGGGGGAAAGTGTTGGTCCTCTGCCATTCTGCTTGTGATAAGTGAGGGGGAAGGGGGTTCCACTGCCACTCTGCCTGAGATTGGTGGAGTTGAAAGGGGAGGGACCTGTGATTGGTCTCAGTGGCAGAATAGGTCGGGGGATGAGGGGTCATAATATTGTGGGGGCGGGGCAATGTCTTTACCCGGCTGGAGAGCGATGTGGCAGGGGAGCTGCATTCTGTCATTTTTTTTCTGTGCATGCGCCGTTGGAGGCGCTGATCAGAGCACGTTAAGCAGGCTTATGCAGCATGATTCAGAATTGCTGATTTTTTTCAGGCAGAATAAGTATGGAGGTGTCTGAAAGTCAGATCTGAAACACTCCCAGTTTCAAATCCACCCAGCACTTAGAATCAAAATGGTAAAATAGGGCCCAATGAATATTGCTCACCTGTCATCCTCAGCACTACAAGTTATTTCGTTGAACTTATGTGGAATAACTCAGACTGTTTCAGAGCAGTGCAAACTATTAAAAGAAAACAGTCCGTAGCCAACTGTTTGGCTTATTTGACAAGCATTCAAATGCAATTCATACTCAAATAGTTCACTGCATCACAAAAACATATAGCATGTTAATGATAAAATTAATGTGTCATTGCTCAGCTGACTGCACACTTCAGGTATCAAGACTGTATATTTTTGATTGTCTCCCTGGCTTGTTCCATGCTGAAATTTATTTGTTCTAGGTATAAATCTACTTGAAAAATATTAATGCAATGAAGTGAATTTATTTTAAAATGTTTTATTTTAAATATAAATTTGAGAGAAAACATAGATCTTTGGTAAACATGCTGCTTTGCTAGAAGCATTCTAATCATATTGATGCTGGTGTTTAAGGAGCATAAATGAAGTACAGAAAATAATTTTTCCTGTGTTATTCAGTGGTTAACAGCTGTGGCCAGTTGTGATTGCTGCAGGTTACCTTTACATGAATAAAAACCCTAGAACCAGTATTCTGAGATGTAGATGATAACATACACAGTGTTGCGATGAGACAATTGTTTTGTCAGGTAGTAGTCCATTTCCAGCTTTAAGGTGGAAGTGAATGGTCCAACAATTGGTTTCACTATTCGAACAACACCTGGAAGGGGAAGAAAAGGGTAGGTAAGCATGAAGAAACGCTTAGCCATATAGAGTTGTAATTTTTGCCATTAATTAGTTCAGAAGCTTGGCTCAATACCTCTTCTTCATCTACAAGACTCAAGTCAGATATTTCACTCACCTGGATCAGTACAACTATAGCAAAGTGAAGGATGTTCAACACCATCCAGGACCCCTGCCACTGGTTTGTGACTGCAGTTTGTATTATCTGCATGATGCATTGCCTCAATTGGCTTATTTCAATATAATCTTTGTAGTATTAGAATGTTTGGAACAGAAGGGTTAATATGGGTCTGGGAAAACAGATATGTAGAGTCACTCGGGTGTAATAGATTATGATGGTGAGTCTGGTAAAAGTCGGCATGAAGATAGCACCTAGTCATGATTGTATTCTGTATAGATGTATATAGTTATGAGTTAGTTATTAATAAACAATCATTGTTTAATCATACAAGCCTCTAGACCTTTTCATAAAACAATATACAACCGTACAATATGGTGGCAGCAAGTGAAAGACCCCAAAATCCCTATCAGTGAATAAGTAAAGAAATTGCAATTTGACCTGAGCGAAGTGCGCCTATAATGAAGGTCTTGAATATATAGCTGGAGATTGTCTAAGAAGCTTCATTATAGATGTGGAGGCTGAAGGGCAGAAGAAAGATCCCGTATGTAGTGTAAAAGGACTCCACCAGAGGTCTGCTGTGAGACATGATTGAAGGCAGAGTCAAAGAATCTAGCCAAATCACAAAAGAATGAGCAAGCTTCAAGAAAAGGCTGAAATGAGCTTCTCAATGTTGTTTAATAAGCAGACAGCACAGGCAGACCAAAGAACGGCTGCAACCCAGATCCAGAATCAATGTCATAACACGTGACATCTGTGTGCAAATGAAAAAAAAAGAGAAATCAGAACAAAAAATCTGATTCAATTTGAACCCAGGCTCAGGAAAGTAACTAGCTGGTCAAAATGATTAATTGAAAAGATTTTCTGCAGAATTGCTGAGGTATAAAATAACTCCATAATTGTGATGTCGCCAAACCCCAATAGGCACAGGAAGCAAAAAATGATTACCATAATGTCATTTTTTAAAAAGTTATATTTTCTTGTGTTGAATATGCCCATGGATGGTACATCATCGCTGCCAGACCAAATAAGGTAGATGGAAGGGCCAGACCAGTGCAAAATTGGGTGTTAGGGGGAAGAAGATACTTGAGATATATGAAAGCATTAAGCTTGAATAAAGAAATCAGAGGCTGAGCAAGTGAACACAGTATATTCTGATGATCCAATAGCTGATTCCATAATTGTCAGACAAGGAATAAATGAACCGTCTGGTAACTTTGAAGAAATCATGAAGTCGTATGACATGTATTTTAACCTAAGAAACAATAACATTTTGGAGTGAGCAAAATCCAGTAAGGAAGTCCAAAAGATTAGGGAACCTGCAGACTCTTTCATAAATGAGTTTTATAGATTAGCTGAAAGGTGTGAGTGTGGTGACCTTAAGCTGAAGCTCATAAGTAAACCACAGTGTAGTGGGATGACAGATGGTACTCTTTTGGATGTACACCGATCTAAAGAAGATCTGCTTGAAAAAAGTTTTTCAGTTCCTCAGATAATTGTAAGTCTGCTAACAAAGCCGTTCCATTTTGTATGGTGAAATTAAACCGTGGTACAGACTAGCTTAGTAGTTTAGCTCATAAAGCAATGAAAGGGCAAGGGGAATTTAGGGCAAGGAAAGCAATACCCAAGCAAAATATGAGATAGTGGTAGACGTGTGGCCAAATGGCCCATCTAAAATGGCGATTTGTAAAGCGCTCCGGGACAATTGAGCAAGAACTAAAATGACAGACTGCAGTTTAAAGACAGAGACAAACAGGCTGCAACTCTGACAAGTGAATAAACAGGATATGGGTCATCTCCAGGATGAAAGACTTTATGGTCACACTGGGTTGTTTCATTTCCAGGATGAAAGAGACTTTCTGGTCACATTGGGTTGTGTACCAAACATAAGGGCACTGTGACCCCTTATTTAGGAGGGAGTATGTGACCTATGTGCCTCCAGCACCTACAAACATGGCCGTTGAGGACACACCCAGAGATTAGTGTGGCAGCACCTGATTGGACTCTTATCGATCGGGGGATCAAGTTCTGATCAATTGATTGGCAATGGCCAAAAGGGGCATGAAACCAAACAGGGTATGAAGGGTGCTGCGCACCCAGGAATCTTTCTCTCTCTCTGACCCCACGAACAAGCTACAACAATGGGACCATTGCCAGCGACGACCAGCACGAGGACAGCCACCTCACCCAAGAAGGAAGGAAGGAAGACCAGAGCCAGAGTGCCAGACCAGACCAAAAGACCAGACCACGCAGATGACTACCAAGACTAGCGCACAAATAAAGGCCAATGTCTGCTTGGGTACTTGCCAGTCACGCAAAGGTTTCGTATTGGATTTGAACTTTAGTATTTTCCTGTGAGATAACTTATTGTTGGTTGGGTGTGTGATTATTGATTATGTGGGTTTAAATAAATATTCGTTGTACTAATAAGATGTCTACTCTCAATTATTTGTCCACTGTGTAAAGGTTAAAACAGACTGAGCGGCAGACAATAACCGTATCAGTGCTGTGATGCCAAATTACCTCACAGGAGCCAGCAGTGTTCAGGAAACACTGTTCAGCTTTCACTGCAACTACGTGGAGTATTATAGAAAGATGTAAAAGTCCAAAACCTCGAGACATGTGGAGGATTCCAAACAAATCTAGAAGATAGATGAGTGACACCAAGAAGAAATCCAACAATGCTTTTTGGCAGAAATTAAGCATCCCAGATTCATATTTGGAATGCTGGTCATATCACAAATTTTAAAATAGGTAGAGGAGCCTGTCAGATAATGAACCATGGCTAGTAAAACGACGTTTGTAGCTACCAATGGTGCAGTTATATGAACCAGGACACAAGTTCAAGGTCGAAGGTATGTTGCAAGCAATGCCCTAATATAAAAACAAACTAAAATGGGAGATATTATATGTGCTCTGCAATCAAGGTCTGAATTTTATGCATGACGTATGCACATCGGGTGGAACCAGCATTGGCTACATTTTCCAGTACCAAGCGAGTTCATTAAGGAATGCGATATTTTGCTGGCTGACCACTTAAATGGTAGCCAGCATGAAATGCATCCACATAGGGTCAGCTAAGCTGGCGGGCACATAGCAGGTGGCAGTTTGGCACAAAGTTTAAAGACAATGAAGAAGGCAGGGACATTTGCATCTTGGTGGTTGCAGCACCAAGAATACGCAGCAGGTGGGCGGGAACTTCAAGTGGGCAACAAGCCCCCCCCCATTTTTTGGACAAAACCTGTGGAGATGGACAGCCAGGAGGAAATCCTCACGCTGAGGAAGGAAGGAACTGGCCATCACACCTCACCAAGAAGGTCTAAGCAGAGTTGGCAGCCGAGGTCAGCAGGCATGACTTAGTCCAGCAGACATAGATCCAATGCCAGAAATGGTTCAATGATCTTCTGAGTTTGGCAAGGGTGAGTTCTGAGTGGGTATTGTCCAGATGGGGGGACTGAGGAAGGGTGCCTGTCCATAGTTGCCTTTAACGTATGGGAATCAGGATGTTTCAGAACGTATCTACTCATGTGTGGAGAGAAACCTGATGACTTCGGTCCATCAAAGGGTTAGGTATGCAAAGGGTTTGGGAATATCCACATGCCTTGTGGAAGTGAAGATGGGTGGGAGGCAGCATGGTACAGTACTGGAGGTGGAGGGCTTATTATCAATGGAACTTTGCAATTAACTACAGAGGAAATGTAGCCATTACAATTCTGAAAGATCTGCCACAGGTGGTGAGGTGCTTAACGTGGCAATCCTCACCAGCCATGAACTGAGAGCTGGAGGATTTCAAGTGCGAGCAGGGAGGGAAGTCATCAGGTTGCAGAAGGGCTGGGATTGCAGGATGAGGGGGTGTGTTGTTGGGGGAGGCACCCACAAATGTAAGCTTAAGACATGGTAAGCACAGCAATGGGTTTATATTAGAGGCTTAAGTTTTGTTTCATATCATCGGTGTTTAAATCTGTCCCGATTGGATGTTTTTGGTTTGTTCAACATTCATATTGTAAAGTAAAATGACTACAAGCTCATAAGGCCTGAGTGTCCTATGTATTCGAGGGGTGTTTGCCTCATCAGTGCCAGGCAAGAGACATTTGGAACATCAGACTTTATTATGAAGGCATTCTTATGACATTGGGTTGATGACATTGTCATGTATGAGATGTTTGGGGTCAAGGTAGTGCCCATGAATTCAGACAAAATGCAGGCCTTGGCCACCTAGCTAAAGGACCATTGAATGAAGGCCTCCCTGAAAGTTCCTCATTTCAGGCTCTTTGAGCTCGTCATCTGCCTGCCCGATCTCTGCACCTGAGTCTTCATTGGATTCCTTCACTGAAGCTGGTGCACCTGCCTCAGTGTTCTCCTGGTTCAGTTGTTGCCACCCCTTAGAGAGAACAAAATTGTAAAGACCACATCAGACAATGATGATGAGCGATACACACTCTGGCAAATATTGCAGAGCATCCCAGGAGTGGTCCAGACATCAGAGCCTCATTTTCAACAAGCCAATTGTCCTCTCCACTTTGTGGATACAGAGCAGCATTTGTATCTCTCCTCCGCCTGTGTCCTCAGGTGTCACCTGAAAGGTGTCATCAGCTGTCTTTTCAAGGGATACCCCTTGTCACAAAACAAACATCCATTGAGGCAAGCTGGAGTGGCGACCAGTCTTGGCACTTGAGTGGTGCAGTATGAAGGCAACGTAGAAGCTGCAAAGCTACCTTGTAAAGGTCTGTAGAATCTGAACATTCATGAAGTGAAACCTCTATTGACAAAGGCACCCAGCTGGCTAGCAGGCACCTTGAGGGATAGCATCCATGCATGATAGCATGGATGCTATCAATGGTACCTTGGATGTGGAGGAATGCTGAAATTGTAGCAAAACCACTGGCCACTCAGCCTGACTTAATCCAGCCTGACATGGATGAATGTTCTCACCTGCCTGAACAGTGTCAGCCACCAGTTTGACGCAACTGTGTGCAGCTGACTGGGAGACTGCAAAGATCACCCACTGGAAAGATCCAGAGTCATAAAAGCTAAGTGCAACAGTGACATTGAGAGTCGTAGCATTGGATGTCCACCCACATAATTCCTCTGATCCAATCATCTGGCATATGGGCATGATGTCTTCCCTTGAAAGCTGGAGCCTCCTCAATACCAGACCTCAGTCATGTCAAAGTAGTTGGATTGCTGCCTGTATATTCTGGCAGTAAAAAGTCTGACAACACCAGGTTTAAGTCCAACCGATTTATTTGATAGTAAACTCACTAGCTTTCGAGGTTTCCCTCTTCTTCAGGTGAATTCCATTCACCTGAACTCACTAGCTTTTGAGGTTTCCCTCTTCTTCAGGTGAATGGAATTCACCTGAAGAAGAGGGAAACCTCGAAGGCTAGTGAGTTTACTATCAAATAAATCAGTTGGACTTAAACCTGGTGTTGTCAGACATTTTACTGTGTTTATCCCAGTCCAACGCCGGTATATCCACATCATGACTATTCTGGCAGTGCCTTTCTTGCCCTCCACGCTGACACTGAGCACCTTTCTAAGCATGTCATTGATAAGCAAATCAACTTTGTGTCGTTTTTGTTAGCGAGTTACTAGTCCAGGCAGGAGGGTGATGACAGCTCACTATGTGGCACTATGTGATGCTGCCCTGGTGCAATAACAGTCTGATTCCTACCTGTTATCTAATTGCACACTGGCACCCAGACCCATGTCTGAATGAGGGACAGGGGCACCACTGTGTAGCCCAATAACCTGGGGGTGGTGTTGAGGGGGGTCAGTCCCACGGTCCCATGGGTGATGAAGATGTCATCCAGGCTATGTGACACTGTAGACTTAGAGTCCCTGTCGCTGCTACTGCTTGAGATACTGGTGGGAACTGGGGCAGAGGAGCACAGACCATTGAGTCCTGCATCAGTGATGGGGGCCAGAAACCTCGCAACCCTAACGGCGTTTTGAATGGGCACCTGAGTACCTTGGTAGTCAGGGATCTGGCACCGTTATTTGGCACTGGACCCAGATGACTCTAGCAATAGGTACCGTCAGTGGACACTGGGTGGGCCGAAGACCCTCTCTTGCATTGAACAAGGATCTGAACCTTTATGGATATGGTTGGTGTATTGAGTTCCCTGTGGAGGCGAATCACAATCAGAGGAGTCACAGCTGTGGGGTGCAAGAACATTTATTAGCAATTTTTTACAGTGCATATTACCCTTCCCCTAACTACAGTGACTGCCTTCGCCCAAGCCCTCTTGGTGATGCAGCCCCTCAGCAATGGTCTGATATACTGGGCCATGCTTTCTAAACCCGCAGCTATGATCCTCTGTGCCTCTACCATGCTCCCAAGCTCCTCAGCCAAGGTCCTCTGTGATTCAGCCATGCCCTGGACCCTGTCACCCATGGCTATCATTTTCTGCCTCAGGCTTTCTACTGCAGCCACCTTGCGGTGTTGGCATGGGTGCCACACAATGTCAGAACCATCTCCTAAATCTGAAGGTGTAGGACTACTCCAAACAGCCTCACAATTGCAGGAATATTACTGACATCCCCTCCCGTAATCCCCAGATCCTCCTTTGCATCTCCAGCAGCTTTGTGAGAACTGAACCCAGCGGTCTGACATCTGGCTAGGGGTCAGCTGTTTTCTTGACTCCACAGACCTTCACCTGCCCAATACCTCAGATGTTCCCACCTCCACCTGATGTGCATCTACGGCTGTATGGTGCACATCAAAAAGTTTCCCAGAAGCCTCACCACTAACATGTCCCACCGTGGTGACTGTATCTGCATTTTTTATGGTGCTGGTGATACCTGTGTATCCCACTTTTCTCAACATTGTGACTCATAGAAATTTTAGGGGAAAATTCTGTTGCTCATCTGAAAACTCAGCAGGCTTGACACAGACAGATTGTGGAAAAATTCCACCCACCATGTCAATCTAGTCAACAAGGAAGCTTCATATTCCCAGTTTCAAGACAACACAACTGCTGGAAAGCTCCAAAATCTTTTAACAGATATGGCAGGAGCAGATGCGAGATGCAGAGTGCGTCTGCACCCTTCAGTGTTGCACACAGGGATGGCCACTGCAGAACCCAGATGACAATGTTATGAATATTTACCGCAATTGATGATCTGCTGTTGTACAATGTTATTTGTCAGTGTTTCTGCCAGTTTTTCTACAAGAAATCCACCAAGGCCATTTGGGCATCATTTTTTTTCTTTTTTTTCTTTTCAGAAAGTTTATTCTTGTTTTTACCCAGAGTAAAAAAACAAAAAAATGCCAGGCAAGATGTTGGAATGCTCCTCTTGCAGGATATTGGAGATCAGGGACACCTCCAGTATCCCTGATGACAACACCTGCAAAAGATGCATCCAGCTGCAGCTGCTAGCAAAGCGTGTTAGGGAACTGGAGAAGGAGCTTGATGACCTCCATCTAATTTGGGAGAATGAGAAGTATGTAGACCGTAGCTTTAGGGAGGTAGTTACACCTAAGCAGCAGAGCACAGGAAATTGGGTTCTGTAAAGAGAGGAAATGGAAATGTCAGAGGACAGGCAGAGCAGGGTTCCCCTGTGGCCATTCCCCTCCACAACAGGTATAATGAATTGGATACTGTTGTGGGGGATGCTTTACCTGGGACAAGCTGCGACAGCCGGAACTCTGATACTAAGTCTGGTTCTGCGGCACAAAAGGGTGGGAGGAAGAAGAGGAGAGCGGTAGTGATAGGGGATTCAGTGGTCAGAGGTACGGACAGGATGTTCTGTGGTCAGGACACAGACTTCCACATGGTTTGTTGCCAAGGTCAGGGATGTCTCTGATTGTGTGCACAGCGTTCTAAAGCGGGAAGGTGATCAGCCAGATGTCGTGGTACACATCGGTACCAATGACATAGGTAGGAAGAGTGAGGAGGTCCTAAAGAGAGAGTATAGAGATCTTGGAAGGAAGTTAAAAAGCAGGATCCCGTGGGTAGTAATCTCAGGATTGCTAGCTGTACTATGTGCCAGTGAGGGTAAGAGTAGGATGCTTGGGCAGATGAACACGTGACTGAGGAACTGGTGTAGGGGGCAGGGTTTCCGAGTTTTGGATCACTGGGACCTCTTCTGGGGCAGGTCGGACCTACACAAGAGAGACGGGTTACACCTGAACTACAAGGGGGCCAATATACTTGCAGGGAGGTTTGCTAATGTTATTGGGGAACGTTTAAACTAGATTTGGAGGGGGATGGGAACCAGAGTGCCAGAGCAGATAGTGGAGCGGGGATAAAAAGACAGGTTAATTCAAGCAAAATCACAAATGGAAGGGTTGAGTGTGGTGAAAATAATCTTTTGAGGTGTGCCTACTTCAATGACAGGAGTATTGTGGGGAAGGCAGATGAGCTGAAGGCGTGGATTGACACGTGGAAATATGACACTATAGCCATTAGTGAAACTTGGCTACAGGAGGGGCAGGACTGGCAGCTCAATGTTCCAGGGTTCCAATGTTTCAGGCATGATAGAGGCAGAGGGATAAAAGGTTGGGGGGGAGGAGGTGGCATTGTTGGTCGGGAAAAATGTTACAGCGGTACTCAGGCAGGATACATTAGGAAGCTTGTCTACAGAGGCCCTGTGGGTGGAGCTGAGAAACAGGAAAGGTATGACCACATTAATGGGGTTGTATTATACATGACCCAATAGTCAGTGAGAATTGGAGGAGCAAATCAGCAGAGAGATAGCTGACAACTCAAGAAACACAAAGTTGTGATAGTAGGGGATTTTAATTTTCCACATATAGATTGGGACTCGCATACTGTTAAAGGTTTAGACGGGGTAGAGTTTGTAAAATGTGTTCAGGAGAATTTTCTACATCAGTACATAGAGGTGCCAACTAGAGAGGATGTGATACTGGATCTCCTGTTGGGAAATGAGTTAGGGCAGGTGATGAATATGAGTGTGAGGGAATACTTTGGATCCAGTGATCATAATGCCATTAGTTTCAACCTGATCATGGATAAGCATAGATCTGGTTCTCGGGTTGAAGTTCTGAACAGGAAAAAGGCCAAATTTGATGAAACGAGAAGGGATCTGGGAAGTGTGGATTGGCACAGGCTGTTCTCTGATAAGGATGTAAATAGAAAGTGGGAGACCTTCAGAGGAGAAATTTTGAGAGTGCAGAGGTTGTATGTTCCTGTCAGGATTAAAGGCAAAGTAAATAGGAATAAGGAACCTTGGTTCTCGAGGGAGATTGTAACACTGATTAAGGGGAAGAGAGAGTTGTATGAAACATATAGGCAGCAAGGAACTGATCAGATGCTCGAAGAGTATAAAAAGTGCAAGAAGCTACTTAAGAGGGAAATCAGGAGGGCTAAAAGAAGACATGAGGTTGCTTTGGCAGACAGAGTGAAGGAAAATCCAAAGAGCTTCTATAGGTATGTTAGGAGCAAAAGAATAGTGAGGGATAAAATTGGTCCTCTTGAAGACCAGAGTGGTAGACTGTGTATGGAACCAAAAGAGATGGGGGAGATACTAAATGGGTTTTTTGCATCTGTATTTACTGAGGAAATGGGCATGGAGTCTACGGAAATAGGGCAAACAGGTAGGGAGGTCATGGAACCTTTCCAGATTAAAGGGGAGATGCTGGCTGTCTTGAGGCAAATCAGAGTGGATAAAGCCCCAGGACCAGATAGGGTATTCCCATGGACCTTGAGGGAGGCTAGTGTTGAACTTGCAGGGCTCTGGCAGACATATTTAAAATGTCAGTATTCATGGGGGAGGTGCCGGATGATTGGAGGATGGCTCACGTTGTTCCATTGTTTAAAAAAGGTTCGAAAAGAAGACCGGGAAATTATAGGCCAGTAAGTTTGACATCGGTGGTGGGCAAGTTATTGGAAGGTCTGATAAGGGATAGGATCTACAAATATTTGGATAGACAGGGACTTATTAGGGAGAGTCAACATGGCTTTGTGCATAGTAGGTCATGTTTGACCAATCTATTAAGAGTTTTTTGAGGAGGTTACCAGGAAAGTGGATGAAGGGAAGGTAGTGGATGTTGTCTACCTCGATTTCAGTAAAGCCTTTGACAAGATCCCTCGTGGGAGGTTAGTTAGAAAGGTTTAGTCGCTAGGTGTACATGAGGAGGTAGTAAATTGGATTAGACACTTCATAGCGAGGGGGATTGAATATAAAAGTAGGGAGGTCTTGCTGCAGCTGTATAGGGCATTGGTGAGGCCGCAGCTGGAGTACTGTGTGCAGTTTTGGGCACCGCACCTGCGCAAAGATATTTTGGCCTTGGAGGGAGTGCAGAGGAGGTTTACTAAGCTGATACCGGAGTTGAGGGGGTTGAGCTATGAAGAGAGGCTGAATAAACTAGCTTGTACTCGTTAGAGTTTAGAAGAATGAGGGGAGATCTCATTGAGACGTATAAGATGATGAATGGGATGGATAGGATAGAGGTGGAGAGACTCTTCCCGCTCAAAAAAGACAGTAGGACTAGGGGGCACAGCCTCAAGATAAAGGGGGGACGGTTTAGAACGGAGTTGAGGAGGAACTTCTTCACTCAAAGGGTGGTGAATCTCTGGAATTCTCTGCCCGTTGAAGTGGCGGAGGCTGCCTCGCTAAATATTTTTAAGACGCGGGTTGATGGGTTTTTGATAAGAGAGGGGATTAAGGGTTATGGGGAGAGGGTGGGAAAGTGGAACTGAGCCACGACAGATCAGCCATGATCTTATTGAATGGCGGGGCAGGCTCGAAGGGCTAGATGGCCTACTCCTGCTCCTATTTCTTATGTTCTTATGTTCTTATGTTATGTTCAATGGAAGAGGCCAGAGAATGGTTTGGAGGATTGCTCCTCTGAGTGGAGGCCTGTGACTAGTGGTGTGCCGCAGGGATTGCTGTTGGGTCTATTGTTGTTTGTCATTGATATCAATGATCTGGATGATAATGTGGTAAATTGGATCAGCAAATGTGCTGATGATACAAAGATTGGAAGTGTAGTGGACAGTGAGGAAGGTTTTCAGAGCTTGCAGAGGGATTTGGACCAATTAGAAAAATGGGCTGAAAAATGGCAAATAGAATTTAACGCAGACAAGTGTGAGGTATTGCACTGTGGAAGGACAAACCAAAATAGAATGTACAGGGTAAATGGTAGGACTCTGAAGAGTGCAGTTGAACAGAGAACATAAGAACATAAGAAATAGGAGCAGGAGTAGGCCATCTAGCCCTTCGAGCCTGCCCCGCCATTCAATAAGATCATGGCTGATCTGTCGTGGCTCAGTTCCACTTTCCCACCCTCTCCCCATAACCCTTAATCCCCTCTCTTATCAAAAACCCATCAACCCGCGTCTTAAAAATATTTAGCGAGGCAGCCTCCGCCACTTCAACGGGCAGAGAATTCCAGAGATTCACCACCCTTTGAGTGAAGAAGTTCCTCCTCAACTCCGTTCTAAACCGCCCCCCCTTTATCTTGAGGCTGTGCCCCCTAGTCCTACTGTCTTTTTTGAGCGGGAAGAGTCTCTCCACCTCTATCCTATCCATCCCATTCATCATCTTATACGTCTCAATGAGATCTCCCCTCATTCTTCTAAACTCTAACGAGTACAAGCTAGTTTATTCAGCCTCTCTTCATAGCTCAACCCCCTCAACTCCGGTATCAGCCTAGTAAACCTCCTCTGCACTCCCTCCAAGACCAAAATATCTTTGCGCAGGTGCGGCGCCCAAAACTGCACACAGTACTGCAGCTGCGGCCTCACCAATGCCCTATACAGCTGCAGCAAGACCTCCCTACTTTTATATTCAATCCCCCTCGCTATGAAGGCCAGCATCCCATTCGCCTTCCTGACCACATGCTGCACCTGCAAGCTGGGTTTTTGCGACTCATGCACAAGGACCCCGAGGTCCCTCAGCACCGTCGCCTGCTGCAGTTTTTCGCCACGTAAGTAATAGTCCTTCCTACCATTCTTCCTACCAAAGTGGACCACCTCACACTTGCCAACATTAAATTCCATTTGCCATTTCCTGGCCCATTCGCCCAGCCTATCTAGATCCTTCTGCAGACTCTCCACACCCTCCGCACAATTTGCCGTTCCCCCAATCTTGGTGTCATCAGCAAATTTCGACACCCTACACTTGGTTCCCTCCTCCAGATCATCTATATAAATGGTAAAAAGCTGAGGCCCCAGCACCAACCCCTGGGGCACTCAGGGATCTGGGAGTACAGGTACAGAATTCCCTGAAAGTGATGTCACAAGTGGATAGGGTCGTAAAGACCCTATCCACATTGGTACATTGGCCTTTATATATTGGAGTATCGAGTATAAAAGTTGGAGTGTTATGGTAAGGTTGTATAAGGCATTGGTGAGGCCGAATTTAGAGTATTGTGTACAGTTTTGGTCACCTAGTTACAGGAAGGATGTAAATAATATTGGAAGAGTGCAGAAGGTTCACAAGGATGTTGCCGGGACTTGAGAAGCTGAGTTACAGAGAGAGATTGAATAGGTTAGGATTTTATTCCCTGGAGGGTAGAAGAAGGAGGGGACATTTGATAGAGGTGTATAAGATTTTGATGGGTATAGATAGAGTGAATGCAAGCAGGCTTTTTCCACTGAGGCTAGGGGAGAAAAAATCCAGAGGGCATGGGATAAGGATGAAAGGAGAAAAGTTTAAAGGGAATATTGGGGGGGGTGGGGTGGGGGGGAGGTTCTTCACGTAGAGAGTGGTGGGAGTGTGGAATGAGCTGCCGGATAAAGTGGTAAATGCGGGGTCACTTTTAGCATTTAAGAAAATCTTGGACGGCTTCATGGATGAGAGGGGTGTGGAGGGATATGGTCCAAGTGCAGGTCAGTGGGACTAGGCAAAAAATGGATCAGTGCAGACAAGATGGGCCAAAAGGCCTGTTTCTGAGCTGTAATTTTCTATGGTTCTATCACAAAGTGCAGAACATGAGCCCAGTCTGCAGTCTAATGATTGACAACATCAAGAGCAATTGAGATCATTTTAAACTGCCAGGTGTGCACATTGTGCAAATTAGCCAAGAGGGAGCCCTTGTCCCCACACAGGAACTTACCAGTTAGAACATAGAAAACTATAGCACAAACAGGCCCTTTGGCCCACAAGTTGCGCTGATCATATCCCTACCTACTGGGCCTACCTATAACCCTCAATCCCATTAAACCCCATGATAGAACATTGGGAACGTTCAGAAATGACCTATTCATATACAATGCAAGTCCTTCCTCCTCATTGTTGATTAGTTCTCTCAGTGGATCCAAGTGAAGTGATTACAGACAAAAAAAAGTCATTGAAAAAAATCTTAGTGATCCATGGTATCTTCGACGATGTGGTGTCTCCACCAGCCCACAGTTTGATCATGAATACTTCATTCATTTACATAGAAACATAGAAGATACGAGCAGGAGGAGGCCACTTGGTCCTTCGAGCTTGTTCCACCATTCATCATGATCATGGCTGATCATCCAACTCTATAGCCTAATCCTGCTTTCTGCCCATAACCTTTGATCCCATTCATCCCAAGTGCTATATCTAGCTGCCTCTTGAATACATTCAATGTTTTGGCATCAACTACATCCTGTGGTAATGAATTCCACAGGCTCACCGCTCTTTGCTTGAAGAAATATCTCCTCGTCTCTGTCCTAAATTGTTTAGAATCTTCAGACTGTGACCCTTGGTTCTGGACTCCCCCACCATCGGGAACATCCTCCTGCCTCTACCCCATCTAGTCCTGTTAGAATTTTATAAGTCTAGTGAGATCCACGCCCCCCCCACCCCCATTTGTCTGAACTCCAGTAAAAACAATCCTAACCCAGTCAATCTCTCCTCATACATCAGCCTTGCAATTCCCAGAATCAACCTGAGAAACCTTTGGTGCACTCCCCCAAGAATAGCATTCCTCAGGAAAGGAGACAAAACTGTGCACAAATTCCAGGTGTGGCCTTACCAAGGCCCTTCATAACTGCAACAAAATATTCCCTGCTCCTGCCAGGAATTACAGATTTCAACACCTCACCAAACCGCCAAGATATCCACAATTTAGCAATGAGGTAAAAAGAGGTATCTACACTATTGAAGAAAAACGACAACTTTCCAATGGCGCTTCTGACATATATTGCTGCCAACAGTGCTGCTGCTAACATGAGCGGCACAGTGTCACAGTTGTTAGCAATGCTGCGTTGCAGCATTAGGGACCCAGGTTCAATTCCAGTCTTGGGTAACTTTGTGGGAGTTTGCACATTCTCACTGGTGTTTGAGTGGGTTTCCTTTGGATGCTCAGGTTTCCTCCCACAGTCCAAAAATTAGGTGGATTGACTATGCTGAATTGCCCCTTAATCTCCCAAGATGTGTAGGTTGTGGGGATTAGCGAGGTAAATGGGTGAGGTTATGGGTATAGGTGGGGGGATTGGCATGAGTATGACGTTCTGTTGGACAGTTGCTGAAGATTCAGTGGGCTGAATGGCCTCCTTCTGCACCACAGGGATTCTATGATTCTTTGATATATTCCACCCATTGCAATGTGGATTAGCCCTTATCAAGCTGCTGATGAGAAGAAAAATTTGTATTGAACTTCACATGCTGCTGAAAACATTATCCCAGGATTGGCAGTTAGGGAACATCAGAAGGTTCAGGATCGAGAACAGTACTACAGATAGGAACAACTTTCACTTCCAGTGGGAGGTACTATTCTAAAATCTTATCCAGGCTAAACAGAGGTTTTTTGATCATGGACTTTGACAGAGAAGGTGTAATTATTCTGAGGAATGAAGATCAATGATGGTCTTGATGCGTACTCCAGAAGGCACAATCAGCTGGAACATTCTTCGTGGCAAGTTCCAATCAGACTTTTGAGGGAACCAAATGTAGAATCCCAAAACATTGAAACACTAAATAATACAGTTTCAACTCCAGATCAACAAAGTCAATAGGCATGAAGATTGCACTTAATTAGAATTGCATTTTGTATATTGTTATTGTGATTGTTAAGCAAGTTCAGTGGCTTATTAGGAACTCCTAACATGGTTTTGGAAAATGGAGGACCAGTTTCAATAAATGATTGAATAGTTCTATTTACATTGTACACCCGGACTTGCAAAGCTTCTTGAACAAAGTTAATAGAAAATATTTGATTAGAAGTGACTAAAATACAGGTACCATGCTGGAGAGATGACATAATAAACTATTAAACTCTCATATGCACACGGTATCCATTGATGAGTGTATTCAAATGAAGCATGTTCACACGTTTCTTCAGGATTTGTACTGAGACTACTGCTGTTTATCATTTTCATTTATGTTTTAAAAGAAGGCATTTTTTTATTTGTTCCTGTGATTTGAACCTTGCTGGCAAGACCAAAATTTGTTACCCATCCTAATTCCCTTTAAAAAGCAATGGTGAGATATTTTATTGAACTGCTGCAGACCACGTCGTAAATTTACTGGATCTTTTGTAAATGTGTAGATGGCCTACCAATGTGCTTGAAGATAAGTAATTTAGAACAAATTCGTAGGCCACAAACTGATAAATTAGGGCAATGAGCCCATGGAGAAGATGTAGACAAATGCAATATACATTTGGACAGGCAGGTTCATTTCATGCAGGGATATAATTTAAGAGTTACTGATCAAGAAAAAAGTCAATTTGATGCCACTGCATGGGTGGACTAGCAGGATTAAGTCATTCTGAAGTCACTTTTGCATACTGATTAGCTCAACTAAAAGTCTCAAGGATTTAAAGCATATCTTCTTTCTACCCTCTAACAAGAAAAGTGTCCATCTGATAAAGTAATAGTAAAACATGCAGTAATAAATAAATGTGGTAAGAAATAAATTGTCACATTCAATTGAATTTACGTCTTCCTAATCAGAGACTATGGTTAAGCAAGATTAGATCGCAAATCTGGATCAGAATGACCAGAAAACCATATTGAAAAAGAGTTGAACAGAATATACTTTAAAAAGAAATTAATGGAGACACTGAAGTCATTAGAAACTAAAGCATTTTGTGTCATGGAAGATTCAGTAAGCCCATGCAGAAGTGTCTGTATGAGCGCATTCCAATGGATATGAGAAACATAGATCAATCAGAGCCACGCCCTGGTGTGTACAAAGATTGGAAGGCTGCCTACATCGTTTGTGCTGCCTGGTGGGACAAGTTTATTTCTAGCTGTAACTAGTTGTGGTTGCTTTGGGATGATCTGAAGGGACTTTAAAAATGTTTTAAAGTACCCATAAATTAATTCAAAACATCCCACAAAGGCATCAAGCAAATACATACATAATAACAAACATCAGCTTTTATTTTTCAAATTAATGTTGCTGACAGTGTGAGCAATAAATGGGAGATGGTGACATAGCGGTAAAGGCAATCTTATGGAGGTCTCAGCTATAGGCTGGAGAGCCAGTGAGAGTCCTGCATTGCCTACTCCTGAGAAGGCCTGCTGGAATTACATGCCAGTCATACAGTTGAGAAGTTTCACCAGGATTAAGCACTTGGGGGCAGAATTTCTGCTCACTGAGAACTGTTGGCCAATCAGAGGCTGCCAGCTCTTGCTCAGGAGCACAACCAGGGAGGTGATGACTGTTGTATGGTAGACACCAACTGAAGCCTGGATCCTCATTGGATCGTTGGACTCAGATGAATGATGATCAAAGGGATTTTGCATGGTAGGGGGCCATGGAGAGAGTTACATAGTTGGCCAGCAACAAGAGTGGAGGCGTCACTTTTAGCAGTCCCCACGTTCCTAATGCTGGGTCCCTGAATAAGGCATTTAGTAACTTTGAAGGAGGAATCCTCCATGGCTGAACACAAATGACTTGCACAGGTTGTCTGTCATGCTCCTCTTGCAGTAACAGGCCTAACTGCTGCTAATTTAATACCAGCAGCGGCAGTATGAGGCCCTTAAGTGGGAAATTAATGTTGGTTGGCTATCCATGGGCCTTCCCACTATAGCTTAATTTGTGGTGAAGATGGGAAAAGAACCGGATCCCTTCTTCCACTACCCTGCCCAATTCAATGCCCTCCCTGCCTCCAAACTCATCATAGGAGAGAGCATTAAAAACTGCTCAATGTCACTGGACTAGTAATCCTGAGGATCTGGCATATGAATTGATGACTTAATACTGCAGCTGGTGGAATTTAAAATCAATTAATAAATCTGGAATATAAAGCTAGTCTCAGTAATGATAAACATAGCAACTGTCATCGATGATAAGGAAAACCCATGTGATTCACTAACATCCTTTAGGGAAGGAAATCTGCCATCCTTCTCCAGACTGGCTTACTTGTGACTCCAGATCCACATCAATGTGGTTAACATTTAACTACCCTCTGAAATAGTCTAGGAAGCCACATGGACATTTAGGGATGGGCAATAAATGCTGGCCTATCTAGTAATGCCCACATCCCATGAAAGAATTTAAAAAAGGAGAACATGATGGCTCAGTGAATGTATCCAGTCAGTAGGCCATATGTGCAAAATAGGAAAGATTCATGTTTCTTCATTAATCTATTTGTTGTGTTAACTCATCCTAGCAAAGTTAGGAACAGAATTGCTACAAATAGCCTTGGTGCCCTGTTTTAGAGGGTGGGGAATCAGTTATGACAAGGCAAAGAGGATGAATATCTATGAATCTGTAGCCCAGCAGATGATGATAACTTCAGAAGAGAGGGAAAGGAAAACAATCGCCAAAGATGATTGTGAAAAAAAGAAAAAAAACACAGGATTAAAAAAATCCTAACTGTTCCTTAATATTATCAGACTATCATTTATGAATTACAAAAAAGCATGTCACAGCTTGGAGTCCTTCTGTCTTGGTGAAAATCCTGGAAAAAGTTAGGAATTCTAAGTTTGGATTTGAACGCAACTTTTCCTATTTTCATAGAGATGGGAGTGGAGTTGGGCCTGTGTCCATACATGCATGGTTTACGAAGGTACATGGCCACTTAATTATAAACTGCCTCGACTGAAATGTGATTTTGTAGGCCAGAAGTATGAAATCCAAGATGTGCAGTATACATCAGGTAAACAGCTGGTCTGATGTTGGTGGGCTTATTTAGAAAGCCAAGGTATTCTTTCAAAAGGTAAGGTACCCCTTTAGATGTGGGATTGTTAAATGTAAACATGATTGTGTTTAAAATGTGCATAAATCCATTGAACATGTCAAAGTTGTCAAAGAATTGTTACACTGACAAGGAACTGTCAAAACTATCAAAGAACTGGCAGACTAGTCAGAAAAGGGAGATCTCATGGGGAAAGTGGTAGGTTAGATTCAAAATTGACTCAGTGACAGGACACAAAGGGTAGTGTCGATGGGTTGTTTTGTGAATGGAAAATGGTTCCCAGTTTTGTGCTAAAAGGCTTAAAAGTTGGGGCCCTTGCTGTTTGTTGTATACTTTACTGATTTAGACTTAAACGTGGGAAGCATGAATGGGAAATTTGCAGATGAACACAATAATTAGCCATGTAGCTAATAGTGAAGTGGAAAGCTATTGGCCCGAACTTTCCAACTGTTCATGCTTGCAGAATCTTGTTGCCCTGCTGACAGTGTACCCCTGCTGTGGGATTCCTGGCAGTATGGGATGGATTAGTAGGAAATTCATTGACAGTGGTGAGACCAGAAGATCCAGAGAACATCAGGGAGGACAGAAAATCTTATCCACTGATTCCATAATTCTATCAATCCACTGGTTCGGTGGATGGGGAATTGGCAAATAGAATTCAATCTGGAAAAGTGTGAGGTAATGCATTTGGGGAAGGCAAATATAGCAAGGAAACGTTCAATAAGTGAGAAATTAATGAGAACGGTTAAGGAGGTGAGACCTTGGAGTGCATTTCTATTGGTTCCTGAAGTTAGCAGGACAGGTGGAAAACATGGTCAAGAAAGCATATGAAATGCTTTCCTTTATTGGAGGTGGTTTGAATATAAAATCAGGAATGTTGTGACGAAACTGTTCAAAACACTTGTTAGGCCACAGCTGGAATTTTGTGTAAATTTCTGGTCACCACAATCCAGGGAGGGTATAATTGCTTTAGATAGAGTATGGAGGAGATTTACAAGAACCCAACCAGGTTTTTAAAATTGCAAATACGAGGAGAGATTGGTTAGGCTTAGAATTGGGGACATTAATGGGCGACCTAAGTGAGGTGCACAGAATTATGAGGGGCTGAGATAGGGCAGACAGAAAATAGTTGTTTTATCCTAGCTGAAAGAGTCAATTACCAAGAGGCATAAGGTTAAGGTGATTGATAGAAGGGACTTGAAGAAAAACTTTTTCACCCAGAGAATGGAGTGATGGAATTAGCGCGTAGTTATTTTTGCTGACCAGGTCTGGATGCTCAGACTGAAGAAAAAATGGGAGAGTGTCAATTCTGTGCACGCATAAGAAATATACCACCATTGTCTCCTTTACATCCTTGGGAGTGGCCTAAAATGCTGTGGCAATGATTACATGTAGATTTTGCTGGTCCTTTTGAGCATTACATGTTCTTAGTCATAACTGACACACAATCAAAATGATCAGAAGTTATCATGCGATCTACTACGACTGAACAAACCATTGAAAAACTTGGTGAAATTGTTGCAAAATTTGACAAATTGGAACAGATTGTTAGCGATAATGATTCGCAGTTTACTTCACAAAATTTGAGCATTATCTCAAAGTAAATGGTATTCAGTGTATAAAATCCTTATCATCTATCAGCAATTGGAAAAGCTAAAGAATTTGTACAAATCCTTGAAACATTCTTTAAAAGCTTCGAAAGAGCAAAGTTTTTTATCATGCCCTGTGAATAGCCTTTTGGCATCTTATAGAAACGTACTTAACAAAACAAAGAACAAAGATCCTGGACTGGTAGACGGGCGCCGCAACAGCTTGGTGACTAGCACTGCTAGCTGTGCAGATACATGGATTTGGGCCTGTGTCTGTGGGAGTTTGCGCATTCTCCCTGTGGTTGCGTGGGTTTCCTCTGGGCGCTCCGGTTTCCTCCCACACCCCACAGATGTGCTCTTAGGCTGATTGGTTTTACCACATTGATACTATTCTCCCCTGGATCTGGCTAAGTTTGGGGTTCCATTCGTAGACATGCAGGGTAGAAACAGCACGGTAAACAGGCCCTTTGGCCCAACGAGCCCGCGCCGCCGCATCACCCTACACCTATTCTACCCTGCATGTCTACGAATGGAACCCCTAACTTAGCCAGATTCAGGGGAGAATAGTATCAATGTGGTAAAACCAATCAGCCTAAGAGCACATCTGTGGGGTGTGGGAGGAAACCGGAGCGCCCAGAGGAAACCCACGCAACCACAGGGAGAATGCGCAAACTCCCACAGACACAGGCCCAAATCCATGTATCTGCACAGCTAGCAGTGCTAGTCACCAAGCTGTTGCGGCGCCCGTCTACCAGTCCAGGATCAAGCACACACACCGACACGATACTTGTATGACTACCCAAAGTTCAGCTGCATTCCTACTCTTAAGGAGAATGTTGAGAACTATGTTTGATTTATTATTGCTTCCAGAAACCTCAGAGATACTGGAGTATCAACAATAATCTCAAATTGCTAGACAAGACGTGAGGGCACAACAACGCTCATTTCAACAAAGAGATTGAGTGTTAGTGCGTAATATGCTACGAGTGAGAAATAGTTTCTCAGTCATAGTTGTAGCAAAAACTTTTCAATTTTTTCCAAAATTCAGACTGATGGTGAATGATTTTGGTGACATCTTATTGACCAATTGTTGTCATCTTAAAATGATTTGTCGCTGCCATCACCAAAAGTACCAGCTTCTTTAGTTCTGAGTGTTGTTGATACTCCTTTGGAAGATTTAGTTGAATCTGGCCTTTAAAAATGGCTGCAAGCTGGTCAGATTTTCATTCCAGGAGATAGGCTAGATTAGAAGTCAGGCCAGCTGTCCCTGGAACAAGGGCAGACAGCATCAAATTTAGAGACAGACTGGACAGAAAGCCTGTCTCTGTTCTCTGGCATTTTGCTTAAATTATTTAGAAAATGATTAGAACACAAACCAACCCTCCAGCCCTCTCCTGTAATTCCCTACACACTCCCTAAACCCCATCCATGTCATCCTATGCCACCTCATAGCCTCCACCCATCCACCATGGCCTGGCATATCTCTATGCATCCTGTCCTCATGTTTGTCTAGCTCGTATGCCAACTCATGCCAAACCATCCACCCCACCCACCACTTATTTGCCTTTATTCCCTCCATGCCAACTCACCTAGTATCTTTTGACAGTTAGAACCTTAGAAAAGTGTAATGTCCTAACTATGTTAGGGGTATGAGTTTTAACAGAGAGAAAGGGAGCTGGTTTGTGCACATAGATTCAAACAAATACACATCTCTCTAGGAGATACTGTGATGATTGTGTCTTTGCTACAATACCATGTGACAATGATACAGAATTAGTTCAAAAAAAGAAGTGTCGATTGAAGTTCCAAATCATATTTCTAGGGTTACGGACAGCCAAATTCCAGAACGTAGTATACAACCAAAGAGGAATAGACATCCTCCTGATCGACTTTCTTATTGACTGCAAATAATGGTTAAAGATGCATAGTACTGTGTTTAAAGTATCATTATTACAATGTATAACATCATAATAATTTGTTGTCATGGACACAGAAATAAAGGAGAAGGGATGTTATATATTTAAAAGGGTTGCAGGTTGTTTTAAGTGCTAAATATATGGTTTAATGGTGATATCATTTGGGTGTTGGCACAGGCTGCTGTTTTACTTTCAGTTTTAGACTCTGCAGTACAGAGTTGAAAGGCAGAGCATTGCTTAGGCTCTTCCCCTTTTTGTGGTGATGGTGGCTATAGGAATGTGCAGCTATAGGTGAGCAAAGTGTGAAACAGGTGAAGTGATTTTCAAAAGGTTAGCAATTTGCAGTTAAGTACTGAAAGCACTTTCTGAGAAGTGCTGTTAGCAGCAACCTCGCACTTGGCCATGGCTGCAGCTCTTCATTTTCATTGATCAAAGGCATTTCAGCCTGTCAATTTCACTTAAGAAGCACTTCCCACTGTGCACCAACCCGGGGCATTGGTGGCAGTTCAAGAAGTAGGCTAGCTGGCTGCTAAATTCAGGATGCCCAGTTAAAAAGATACTTAATTGCCTGTTTGTATAATCTAATTACTTTCCTGATGGGTCCAAAGGGATTCCTTGCTCACCTTCAAATGCACTAAGGTGAAATGTCAGGATCCCAAAACTACCTCATCTTGCCTGTGAAAATTCCCTTCCATCTCTACGGAGGATGTCACCAAGGATCAGCATCTACATGAAGAAAAGAACAAAGCAAAGGCCTGATCTCTGGAGGACTTCAGAAATACAATAATTCGGGCCAAAATTAATAGTCACATGGGCAAATGTGGGTTAATTAAAGAAAGCCAGAATGGATTTGTTTTGGACAAACCATGTTTCACTAACTTGCTTGAGTTTTTTTTAAAGACGTAACAGAGAAGGTTAATGAGGGTGATGCTGTTGATGTGGTGTACATGGACTTCCAAAAGGCATTATGCAGTGCTGCACCACAGATTTATGAATAAAGTTCTAGCGTATGCAATAAAAAGGACAATAGCAACGTGGATACGAAATCGGCTAAGTGAAAGAACACGGAGAATAGCAGTTAATTGATGTTTTCATGCTAGAGGAAGGTTTGCTGTGGAGTTCCCCAGTGGTCATTTTTGAGGCCCTTGCTGATATATATTCATGACCTAGATATTGGTATTCAAGGTGCAATTTCAAAATTTGTGGATGATACAAAACTTAAAAGCATTGTGGACTGTTAGAAGCATTGCGAACTGTGAGGAGGATAATGTAGAATTCCAGAAGAACAATTTGATGGAATAGGCAGCCAAGTTAACAGATGAAATTCAGAGAAGTGTAAAGTGATTCATTTTGATAGGAGGAACACGGTGAGACAATATAAGATAAAAGGTAGAATCTGAAAGGAGTACAGGAAAAAGTCTAAGTTGCTTCATTCAAAAATCAACTGCAATGTAAAATCCTATTTTGTTTATATTTCTGTTGAATGCAGTCACTTCCACATTACTGAATTAGTTGGTAGTTTATTTCTGTTAATAGATTACACAACGCATTGAAGCAAATTGCATATACAGAGTAATGAACCTTCATATTTGAACAAATACTGGAAATAATTTTAAAGCATCCACTGCATGAAACATTTCCAATACCATTAAGCTCTGTGAGATAGAAAGTTATAGGTCATTTCTCCTGACAGGTGTGAAATGAGGAAGATAGGTGCTTCTTTTGGTGCATGTATCAACATACACAGTCTATAGACTTGTTTGCAGTTTAGGGTGTAGTAGGAGGAATCCATGGTGGATATTAAAAGATTAAAATAAGCTATGTATTTATCATTCATTAGTATCAGTGGCATAACGTGTAAATTCTGATTTTTTAACCCAGTGTTTCTTGTAATGTTAATTTTAATTGCTAAATGATAGCACCATATTCAGATAAGCGAGAAAAGAAAAAGTTAATTTAAAATTAAATTATATAGAAATACTAAACTTTAATTCAGATTGAATTCCTAATTTTTCTACTTACTGCAAGTAAACTTTAACTTTTTAAAGTTAATTTTAACTTCATTGAAATTCATCTTTGACTTTAGTTAAAAATAGAAATTGGGAAATCCATGTGAAAACAGATTTTGTCAATAGCTGCAGTATCCATGTATACCACAGTATGTGATAGGTTGTGGATTAGAGTCAATACTAGATATTGGGAGAGTGGGTACTTCAAAGGGTGTACCCTCGAGCCTGAGACAGTATCCCCTATTGTCTATTCACCTAGACTGAAATTCAAAACTATGACAAAATTCAGAATTTTTTTCAAGAAAAGCATCTCAAGTACTCTGGACAGTTCGTTTTGAATGGCTACAAAATGATGATGCCTGGCCCCAAGGAAAAGACAGCAGCTGTTTCACTGTTAGTATCTTTGGAGTTGAATTTTCATAGGGGTTCTCCCAATGTTTCTAACAAATACAGTTCAGTTCTTTGAGGAAATGAGTTGTGTATGCATATATAGATTTTCAAAGGGCACCTGATAAGGTATCACATAGGACACTTGTGGCAAAAAGAAAGCACATTGGAGGATAATTTTGAATTTGAGTGATAAAATGATATTGAATCAGCCACTTATTGTACACCTGTCCTGATTTTCATCTGCATTGACTTGAATATCACTCACTTTATATAACTGCCTAAAGTCAAATTTATCACCTCCTCCAATGTAATAAAGGGAAAGGAAATTGGTAGCTAATTTAAGAGTAGAAAGATAAGAATTGTGGTTAAATAATGATTGTTAAACAGTAGGAATGCAAAAATGGGCCCAGATCTTCCAGCCTCCAGAAAGATGTTCCTAGACCTCTCAGAAGTCCATTATGAGGCCTGCTTGGGAATTACATGGGAAGTCTGAACTTCTGGGGAGCAATGCCCCTGCTTCCTGGGATCCTTAAAAAAAATGTTTCAAACTCTTGAGTTAGAATTGGAGATGGTTCCAACTTACTCACTGGAGTAATTACCCAGGAATTGTTTGACGGGGATAGACCTGGTCTAACTCCTAGGTAACTATACAACTGAAATCCCCCTTCACACTATGACAACGAGCCCCCCCCACATCCCCCAGAATCCTTGTCTTTTCCCGACCTGATGAGTCCATTCCAACTCAACCTAACTAGCTCCCAATATACATCCCTAATTCTGCCCCAATCCAACTGATATGACTCCACCCCCAACCCACCTGCTACTCACCCACCCACCCACCTGTCACCATACCTAACTCAGGCACCTGCCACACTACTCACCTGCTAGCCACCCATCTCACCTCATACCACCCTACCCACTTACCACTCTACCCACCCCACCCTACTGATCTGCCATCCTACTGTCTACCCATTTAGTTTTACACACTATCCCCTTATCTTATCCACCATACTCATTTACATTACACCTTCACTGTGTAGCTGTTTTGAAAGCAGATTTGGGAAATTTAAACTCTTTACTTTGCAGAATACAGCAACCAATGATATAAAAATGTTTTTTCAACAGATTCTCTGCACTGCTCCTTACCAGGCTCGTTGCATTGAATCTGATGTGAAGCATCCTCCATCAGACGATTGTCTTGAAATATCAGCAGAAGGTAATTGTGCATTTTTTTTTGGCTGTTCAGTGCTGGAAATAGGGTTTCCAATCCTAATCAAAGATTTGGGCCATGCTGGTGTCTGGATCATTAATGACGCATGATTGAAGATGCGTGTCAAAATCCTATGGAAGCTCTGATGCACTGACCTATGTAGAAATTGCCTGGAAAATTTTAACTTCTGATGGACAATTTCTCCGGCTGTAGGCTTGTGTCAGAGACTTCGGACAGTTCCAATGTATTTACCTGAGTACTTATCCAGGAAATTTAAGACAGATTAAGAACTAGTCTAACATCTGGGTAACTGCATAACTGACTGCCCATCATTCACACTAGCCCTGCAACTACCTCCCTGACCACCTGACACATCCATGACTATTCCCCATAAATACTTGGCTATCCTCCTCACCGTCCGACTAACAACCAACCTGACTACTCCTCAACTATCCAAAAAAACCCCTTAACAACCTGACTACCCTCAACCACCTCACAAATCTAACTACCCCACAATCATCCAATTACTCCTGACCACCTCAACCTGACCCAACTCTTGTAATATGCCTTTAAGGAAGGAGGCACACCATCACTTTCAATGAATTGTGTCATGTGATCCAGTTTCAGTTTCATTTTGGCCTAGAACAGGACAGTGTAGACTTAAACCTGTATGTCTGATGTCCTCAATATATCTATATATATATCTGTTCATGTACCTAGAATAAATAAATGAACCCACAATATGTGTTTTTCACAATCCCTTATGAATGATTACTGCCTCTATATTATCATAACATATGACATGTGCAGCAATTGTTCCTTCTAAACAATTTGCTGCTGAGCCGACCAGCAAGATTAAGTATAGATATGACATAGTGAATAATCTTACATCATGCTACAAAGAATGAGAAGATCCATCAAAGTTTTGGTCACACTGCAATGAAGCCACAGCATTGGAGGGTGTTGAAATTAGTTTGGTGATGGCATATAAATGTTTTTAAGACACAGGCCTAAGAACATAAGAAATAGGAGCAGGAGTAGGCCATCTAGCCCTTCAAGCCTACCCCACCATTCAATAAGATCATGGCTGATCTGAAGTGGATCAGTTCCACTTTCCCACTTTCTGCCCATAACCCTTAATTCCTTTGTCTATCAGAAATCTATCTACCCATGACTTAAATATATTCAGCGAGGTAGCCTCCACCACTTCAATGGGCAGAGAATTCCAGAGATTCACCACCCTTTAAGTGAAGAAGTTCCTCCTCAACTCCATTCTAAACTGCTCCCCCGCCCCCCTTATTTTGAGGCTGTGTGCTGTCTAGTTCTGTTTTCCTTTCTAAGCGGAAAGAATCTCTCTACCTCTACCCTATCTAGCCCCTTCATTATCTTGTAAGTCTCTATAAAATCCCCCCTCAGCCTTCTAAACTCTAACGAGTACAGGCCCAGCCTATTCAATCTCTCTTCATAAGCTAACCCCCTCATCTCCGGTATCAGCCTGGTGAACCTTCTCTGTACTCCCTCCAAGGCCAATATATCCTTTCGCAAATAAGGGGACCAAAACTCCACACAGTACTCCAGTTGCAGCCTCACCAGTGCCTTGTACAGTTGCAGCCAGACCTCCCTGCTTTTATATTCTATCCCCCTCGCTATAAAGGCCAACATTCCATTCGCCTTCTTGATCACCTGCTGCACCTGCAGACTGAGTGTTTGCGATTCGTGCACAAGGATCCCCAGGTCCCTCTGCGCAGTAGCATGCTGCAGCTTTTCATCCTTTAAATAATAATCCCTCCTATTATTATTTCTTCCAAAGTGGATAACCTTACATTTGCTAACATTATACTCCATCTGCCAGGTCCTCGCCCACTCACTCAGCGTATCCAGATCTCTCTGCAAACTTTCTGCACCCTCTATGCAATTCGCTTTCCCACCCATATTCGTGTCATCAGCAAATTTTGTTACCCTACACTCAGCCCCCTCCTCCAGATTGTCTATGTAAATGGTAAACAGTTGAGGCCCCAGCACCAATCCCTGCGGCACTCCACTAGTCACCAACTGCCATTCCAACTCTCTGCTTCCTGTTAGATAACCAATCCTGAATCCATGCTAACACTTTACCCCCAAATCTGTGTACCCTAACCTGCAGCAACCTTTTGTGAGGCACCTTATCGAACACATTCTGGAAATCTAAAAACACCACATCCACTGGTTCCCCTCTGTCTACCGCACGAGTCACATCTTCATAGAAATCCAATAAACCCATTAAACACGACTTCCCCTTCACGAATCCGTGCTGCGTCTGCTTGATCAGACTTTTCTAAGTGTCTTGTTATTTCTTCTTTGATGATGGATTCTAGCATTTTTCCAACTACGGACATTAAGCTAACCAGCCTTTAATTCCCTGCCTTTTGTCTGCTACCTTTCTCAAACAGCGGCGTATCATTAGCTGTTTTCCAATCCTCCGGCACTTCCCCAGAGTCCAGCGAATTTTGATAAGTAATTACTAAGGCATCTGCTATTACTTCTGCCATTTCTTTCAGAACCATGGGATGCATTCCATCCAGTCCCGGGTACTTGTCTACCTTCAGTCCCGTTAGTCTACCAAGCACTACCTCTCTAGTGACAGTAATTGTATTAAGGACCTCATCTCCTACCATCCCTCTATCTTTAATATTCGGTAAGCTATTTGTGTCCTCCTCCGTGAAGACCGACACAAAAAACTTATCTAAAGTCTCAGCCATTTCCTTGTTACCCACTGCTAAATCCCCCTTCTTGTCCTCCAAGGGTCCAACATTCGCTCTAACCAGTCTATCTACCTCTACCCATCTAGCCCCTTCATTGTCTTGTAAGTCTCTATAAGATCCCCCCTCGCCTTCTAAACTCTGAGTACAGATTATGCTGCTGTTTAAAAAAGGCAGCGGACAAAAGGCAGAGAATTATAGGCTGAAGAAGAGTGCTTAAATAAAGAGCTAATAAGCAGACAGATCCCTTTTGAACATGTCTATCAAATCTCCTCTTAGCCTTCTTCTCTTCAGGCAGAACGGTCCAATCACTCTATCCTCATAATTGACATTTCTCATCCCTATATCCATTCTTGTAAACCTCATCTGCACTATCTGCAATGTGTTCACATCCTTAATATAGTGTGGCACCCAGAACTATACACTGTATTCCAGCTGCAGTTCAACTTGTGTCTGATATAACCTCCCACAGGCAGCAGAACCTCCTTGCTCTTGTAGAACAATGTATTGAGAGAACCGGCATCTGATTAATTCAGTCTGAAAAAGCAAAAGCAGGATGTGGCTAAGACTGATAGCAAGCAAGGGACAGGCAAACAAGAAAAAGTCCAAGAAGATGGCAAGTATAATGGGCGAAACTTGAGAAAAGCTTGCAAAAGTGGCTAGAGTAGCATTCATCCCAGGTACTGTAGGAGAAGTTCAGAAGAGTATTGTCAGAATGACCATTAAATTCCCCAATTTGAATAGGGAGGCAGCTGACCTACTATCTAAATGTAAAATGTTTAAACAATGTAGAGAGCATGGTTTCTTGATTCAGGTATGTCTGATTCAGGGAAACAAGCCATAAAAATTCAACTATCAATTGGGAATGAAGGTCTACGAAAGCTGAAAATGACAGGATTAATGACAGAAGAGTTAAAGGGTCCCCAACATGGGAATGATTTTCACGGTCTGCTACGCTGCTCGAATAGTGCAGCGAGCTGGGGAAATGTAAGCGGGATCGCAACTTCCTGGCCATTTTTTATGGCTTAATCAGCCTTGAGCCGGGGCGAGGCTGATTACGATATTAAAATCTGGGCTCATTAACGTTTTCCACCCCGCTGGGGGTTGGTTCACACCAGCGGGAATTAAAGCTGGTCCTCACCAACGGGAACCAGGTGTGATGGTCTCACTGGTGGAGAGCAGATGCCATTGATGTCCCCCCAGAAGATAGAGAGGGGCAGGAGTGGTGCCCCTTCAGAAGTGCCAGCCTGCCAGTGCCAGCAAAGCACCCTGGCACTGTGCACAATGCACCCTGGCACTGCCAAGGGGGCAGGGCCTTTAGGGGGGTGGTGCCTTCTGGGGGTGAAAGGCAGGGCCAGACCCAGGAGCGGTTTGATTGATAATGGTGAGGCGGGACCGCTGCGCACGCTGCAGTGTTTGGTGGGAGAGGGGAGATTGGGGCTGATCTGGGCTGGCCTTAGGGATGGGGCGGTTCATGCTGGCCATCAGAGGGGGGTAGGGGGGCGCAATCGGGGCCATGGGGCGAAGGTGGTGGATGTTGTAGCAGAAGCCAGTGATGGGGGGGTGGTCAGTGGAGCTATTGGGAGGCCAGCAACGGGAACCAGCATCAGTGCTTTGGGAACCACTCAGTGCGCTAATGCCAATTTCTAGGGTGCATTTAGGCACACTTCCCCTCCGTACAGGTGTGAATCCCCGGCAGACTTTGTGATGCACAGAGTGACTGAAATTCACCTGCCTAAGTGCAGTAAATTTTCCCTTTTTTAACTGTCGGACATTTAGATTTTTTTGGGAAATTGCCCCCATAGACTATATTGAAATCCGTTTTAGTATCAGAATAAACTTCTGTATTTATCACCGAGAGTTTGTGTCACTTTGACAACAGTCCACAGAATTCATAGACCACTTTGTCAACAGTTGCAGAGAAAAGGGCTCGTATTGTGACCTTTCAAACGTGGAATGAGCAGACAGAATTGTTGAGTTGGTGATCACATACATGCCCATGGAAGGTCTACAAGACAAGCCCAAAAGAAATAGCATCAAAGAGCTACTCAGGAATTAATGTAAGGATGAAACAATTCTTATATGTCAAAGATTACAGGTCATAAGTATGACTCCAATTGTTGATGTACTTATTAGAATACCCAAACCTAACATAACATGTGAAAAGTGAACTAGAGAGCAACATTTGAAAGAGAAGATGACTGAGGTACACAATAAAAATGCTGGCACTGAGTTGCCAGTTTAGTGTTGGAACAACAGGTTCACATCCAAAATCCCAAAGAAGGTACATGGCAACCAGGATTTATTCAGAACCAAGGTTTTATGAAGTCATTACACTCATAATGTAAGGTGCAATGATGAGGTTTAACCAAGGATAGGGAAGACCCATTCAGGCTCTCCAACCACCCAAAGGGGGTGTTGTAATATTCCTTAAGGGATAGCAGCATTCCATCACTTTATGGGAAGTGTGCCATGTGATCTGGCCTCAGTTTCAGTTGGGCCCAAAACAAGACACAGCAGATTCTGTAGATGTGATGTCGTCAAGCTTTCTGCCATGTATATGTGTTCTTATGTACCTAGGATTAATAAATAGACCCACAATATCAATGCACAATCCCTTATGTGTGAATTGTGGCTTTATATCATTATGACACACATGACATTCACTATCTTCTGACCCAATCTGACTAGCCCCTGACCTGTGTCCTGTCATTCTCCCAACTTTACACTGCTTCAACGAGTTGAGGGATTTTTCAAGGGGAGTGGCAATCTGATGATGATTGCCACTTGCAGACGATCCAGGCCCACATCTTTAAAAGTTTCAAATGAGCTGCTAAAGTTGTAAATTAAAGCGTTTAGGATCCTAGGTTTTAAAATGGGAGTAAAATAAATAGGTATTGCTTAACTCATTTGTTACACAGATATGATATATCTAATTTTGTGTACCTTACTTTAGAAAAGATGTCAAGACCGCAGAATGGGTATGGAAGAGATTCAATAAGATGATAGCTGGGATGATAGGCTCTTGTAATCATTATAGTGAAGAAACTGGGGCTCTTTTCACCATAACAAAGTTAACAGAAAGTTTAACTGAAGTGTTCAAAATTATGAGAAGCTTTGATAATGCAAAATGGAGAAACATGCAAAATGTTTCTAATGATCAGTGAACTCATAACAAGAGGTCATAAGTATAAGATGATCACCAAAATGCTATAGGATGAGGTTAGGATTTATTAAAATAGTAAATTGGTCACTGTAATCCATCACAACTTTTCAAAGGAAATTGATTTTTTTTTTAGATTTGGGGAAGGGTATGAGTGCTTGGGAAGAACTGCTCCAGAAAGCCAGATTAGACACAATGGACTGAATAGTCGCCTTCCATACTGTCAGACTAAATGTTTCTGTAGAAAATCACGTACATGTACACAGTTGTTCAAAACTAACCTGCCTGACACCAAGACACATCACTATATGAGCTTATACAAAGAATTGTGTGTCCTTTGCAAATGATTTAAAGATTGAAAATATTGAGATCAAAAGCATTGGAAGTTGAAACCTAAACGGTTTGGCACATTAAAATAAACAGAATACACATCACAAAATGAAAAGACAGTGCCACCTGTTGATATTTCATATGTATCACTACACAAATTCTGCTTTCCCTTTGTTCATTTCTCTTGTTCCAGAATCTATTTCTAACAACACCAATCCAATCAAAGCACATTTGCTGATCTTTGTTACAGGTTTCAAACAATGATGCTTAAAAGCAAGTTAGGCATAAGGTTAGTAACTTGCACAACTCTGTGATAAGGGTGAGTTCCTGATAGTATGTGCTCCATTTGCAATATGTTGTGTGTTCCATTTATAATAGGGGCAGCTTTGTAATTTAGTTCACTAGACATAGAAGTCACTGGTGAGGCCATTTATTGCCCCTTAGTGTCGCGGGATTTGCAGGGTAAATACATGGGGTTACCGGGATAGGGCCTCGGTGGGATTGTTGTTAGTGCAGGCTTATGGGCTGAATGGCCTCCTGCTGCTCTGTCAGAATTTTATGATTCTAACTACACAAAAAATAAAAAATCTGTAGGATATGGGGAATGGGGAATGGGAGGTGGGGGCAGGGTGTGCGGTGGGTTTGCAGTAAGTGTTGGCACTAACTGACTTGCTCTATTAAAGACCAGGTGCATACACAATGGAATGAATGGCCTCCTGTGCTATATGATTCAATGATTCAAATTTCCCTCAATAACCACAGATTCATGTCATCAGAACCACGTGACATTTCTATATTGAGAACTGCCAACCTTTTAAATACATTCTATTTATCTATTTTTATCCTATTCAATATTACTACTCTTTCTGGCTACATTTTCAGCATCCTCTGCTTTAGTGAAGACACGTGCAAAGTAATAATTTGGTCCCTCCATTATGCCCTCTGATGCCATAAAAAAAATTCTTTGGTTCCTAAACAGCCCACCTTCTTTTTACTGATATGTTTCTGGAAGACTTTTTGGATTCTCTTTTATATTTGCTGCTAACCTCTTCACAGGCACTCTTTTCGTCCCTCAATTTTTTCCTCTATGCTTTCTATATTCAGCATAATTTGCGACTCTATTATGAATCTTATAATAGTTGTTCGTTGGTACAGAGGCTGAGTGATGGTAAAAAAGAGGCATTTTGTCAAACCTTTTCATCTTGTACTCATCAGAACAATTTGCATGAATACAATATTAAGTGAAAACAGCTCACAATTATACAGTATGAGAAGAGAGTTCTGATTAGTTGACAAGTGGACTCTGATTATTAGAGGCATTATCATGGAGAATACACCTGTTGATATTATTTGTCAGTTAACCTCCGTGCATTGTTTTAAATTTAGAACAGACAAGAAAGCAAAGTGGATTGAATGATTATTACTATTCCTCGTTTCTGCCCGTGACAGTGATATTTTTAATTTCTAATTTAATTTGTTTTCCTTCGTATCCTTACCCTTGTTGACATCAGCCATGGCATGTTTCGCAAACTCGATTTATGAGGTCCAATGTTAAAAATAACTCCACTGCAAATTCTTTGTGGTAAAACTAAACTAGGATTGATTAACACATTCAAAACCTGAAGGACTGATCACATTCACAATTACAAGTATTCAACGTAAAACTATAGAGAAAGAAAGGGAAAGAAGTTACAAGTTGTGAGTTACTTAAAAAAAATCAAGAAGATATTGGAATTAATTAATGTAGGCAGAGTCCAGTAAGTGAAGGTCCAATAAAGGATTTTCAGGCGGCTTTGTCTGGCTGAGTTCCTGGTCTTTGCTCAGGAAATCGGTTAAGGCAGCTGAAGTTAAGAATTTTTGAATTCTGAGAATTAGTTCACTCTGAAGGCAAAATACAGGATTCCTTTTAGAGGTCCCTGATTTGAGAGAGATGGAGGTCAGAGGCAGATTGCTAGCTTGGAGTCTGGTTTTCTCCTCTGAAGTTTAACCGCAATTGAAAACAGAATCCAAAAGTTGAATTAAAGTAATTTAAAACAGCTCATGTTTCGATTATGAGACAGGGTGGTTTTGAGTCAGGCCATTCAGCTTACGATGTACTTTAAGGACCTTCGTTAAAACCCAGTGCGTTTGGCAGGGAACTGTGGCACAATGTGGAAGTGAGTAGTAGTAACTCTGCTGAATGGGGTAGGTGCCTCATTTACTAGTCTTTCATATTGGCTTGACTGGAACATTCATACAATACAAAGTGGGTGTCACATTCCAGGAGGATGATGAGTTAGACTTTATTCATTGGTATGGCTTAGAATCTTCCAGAACCACCAGCTGTAATCATTTTATCAGCCTAGGGATTGTCATTTTTTTAAAAAATAATTTATAAACAAGAGAATATGGAAGACTACCACATATTTAAGATTTTTTTCTTTGTGCATTCTCAGCATGACATATTGGACACCTGGATACTTGGATCAGGGATATCCACTGAAAGGTGAATCGAGTCATAGAAACCCTACAGTGCAGAAAGCGACCATTGGGCCCATCGAGCCTGCACTGATCACCATATCCCTACATATTTACCAATTAATCCTTCCAACCTACGCATCTCAGGACACTAAGGGGCAACTTTAGCATGGCCAATCAACGTAACCCACACATCTTTGGATTGTGAGAGGAAACCAGAGCATCTGGAGGAAACCCATGCAGACACAAAGAGAATGTACAAAACTCCACACAGACAGTGAGCCAACCCGGGAATCGAACTCAGGTCCCTGAAGCTGTGAAGCAGCAGTGCTAACCATTGTGCTACAGTGCTGCCCCACGATTGCTCTTAACCCAGTAAGGAATGCATGAACAGAGACTGAGAAATGACGTGAAAGCTAGGACCAACATTGAACAGATCATCTATGTATGTAAAATGAGATTCTACTGCTTGTACTGAACACTTGGTTGTCAGCTGTGCTACAGAAAGGCTGCTGACCTTGATGTCCCTTTGTCAGAGGTGACCCTGGTAGGTATCCTCTGATTATGAGCTCTCAGGCATTCTGTGGAAATCCTGCACAGTGGCAGGAGCTTCCCCTGTTGCCGCAGCATCCTGAGGCGTTGGTGCCACTGGTAGAAGAGTGGAGGAACAGCTGTAATGATCAGGAGCATTTTGAGAGGAGCCCCCAGCTCAGAAAGCAGTTGCTCAGCTACCATCCTAAAGTCCCATTGGCACAGCCTCTTTACCTGAGAGACAAGAGGACTTGGCGGAGAATGCAGGTGCTTTGTTTCCCATTTTGTCTTAACACTGCCTGCTCGAGTTCAGTGACAAGGTGAAGAATTGCAGGTCTACTTTCATCTCTGGCAGTCACAGGCTGGTGTGCTGGATCTGCCTTTCCTCTTTGCTCAGAGAAGGAAGACACACATTCAGTCGATAGAAGGGTCACAGCGCTCATAGCCTGGATGGATTCCTCTGCTTGTCTTTGCCAAAGTGTGCAATTGTTTAGAATTTCCATCAGACCTTCATGCACTGCCCACTTGACATCCAGCATCAGCTGCCTTACGGACAAGTCCAAAGCCTAATGTCCTAACTATGTTAAGGGTTGTAGGTTTTAAATGTTTGCACACATGGATTCAAGATAACACACAATGGGTTATTTCAAAGAGATGTTCATTGCACAAAACAGAAAATGACAGAATAGCCCAATGAGCTTGTGAGCAAGTCATGTGATCTGCTCTTAAAGCAACCATGCAATCACTTAAATATTTAACGTCCCTCCCTCTTCTGTGGTCATGACAACAAATTATTGCAATGTTATATCAGACCAATAATACTCTAAATACAGTACAATGAACCATTAGTTATTCTACAAAGTCAATAAGAAAATTGATCAGGAGAATGCCTATTCCTCTGATTGTATACGACATTCTCAACTTTGGCTGTCTGTGACCCTAGAAGTATGATTAGAAACTTAGTAGACATTTGATGTCTTAGAACTAATTCTGCATCATTCTCACATGGTACAGTAGCACAAACATAATCATCAGGCAACTCAGATTCAACTAAGTCTTCTGCAGTAGTATTCACAACACTAGGGATTCAAAATCTTGGTACTCCTAGAGATGATTCTGAGGAATCATTTTGAAATGACAATAATAAGGCAGCATGGCACTACCAAACTACTTCAGCTTTGGTTTGAACAGTGTAAAAAATTGGACCTGTTTTCATAAAACAGCGGCTGGTACCCATTTCTTGCTCGTGGCATAATTATGCGCTAACACTCAACACTTGTTGAAATGACCATTGTTTTGCCCTTACTTCTCTTCTAGCAAATTAAGATTGTTGTTAATGCTCTACTATCTCTGAAATTTCTGGAAGTAATAACAAATCAAACAGTTTCAACTTTCTCTTTGAGAGCACTAATGAAAGTGAACTTTGGATAGTTGCATGAGTACTGTTTCTGTAAGATGCCAAAAAGCTATTCACATGATATGATAACGAACCTTGCTCTCTTGAAGCTTTTAAAGAATGTTTCTAGGACTGTACAAATTTTTCAGTTAATCCATTTGTTGATGGGTGATAAAGTGTGGACTTTATATGCTGAATACTATTTAATTTGAGATAATCCTCAATTTCTTGTGAAATAAACTATTGTCACTAACAATCTGTTCCAATTTATGAAATCTTGCAAAAGTTTCATCAAGTATTTCAATGGTTTATTCAGTTGTAATGGATTTCGTGATACCAGCTTCTGGCCACTTTGAATGTGCATCAATTATGACTAAGAGCATATAACCGTCAAATAGGCAAGCAAAATCTACATGTGGTTATTGCCATGGCATTTTAGGCCATTTTAGGGTGTAAAGGAAACACTGGTAATGTATTTCTTATTTGTGCACAGGATCGACACTGTCCCACTTAGCACATCGAATCTGAGCATCCAGGCCCAGTCATCAAAAATAACTATGCTAAATCCTTCATCCAGGGTATACCAGGATATCCTTCACACAGTTGTTCATGAACTGTTCCATCCAGACTAAGAGGAATGATAACTCAGATTCTCCACAACAGACACCAACTTTGGATGGCTAACTCCTTGACGTATTTTGTTTCAAATCAAGCAATCAGTGAACCATTTAAATATATAACAAGAGGTTCATCATCTGCCTGTGACTCATCATTGTGCTGCACTCCACACTCCTTCAGGTATCAGAGATCTGGATTTTCGCAGCCTCCAAAAGCTGGTCCAGCACACCTTTGGTGCTGAAAACAATTTGTGTCTCCCACTCAGCTAACATGTATAAACCCACTGAAATGCAAGTATCTGTGGAGGTGGATGATGCAGTGCAAGATTGGGCAATACACCCTCTGAGATTCCCTCTTTTTAAAAGCCAATGCTGGTCCTTCAGACATAGTGGCATCTGGGACCAATGACCGATCTGTTGGAGGAAACATTAAGATGAGCAACACTCCATAGTTCAGATTAAGTTAATGAAGAGATTGCCGCATTGCATGGATGTCATTAACCCATAACAGAGAGTGATACCCTCCCAGCCATTCCCTGCTACTACAATTGTGCCCTGGATTCTCATGCCCCCCTTCATGAGGCCAATGAAACTGCAACCTTGCTGACTGGCCAGCTGCAGAATGTTGTTCTTATTGATGTGTTAAATTATGGTTGAGCACACTATCACCGGGCCACTTCCACTCACAGGCATTTTGGCCCTTCTTCAGCGAAGACAATGGAGGAATGATGAATTTCATCTCTGGTGAGGCCATGCCCTCAGGATAAGCCTGTTGCTTAAGTCACTAACTTCACTGTATGGTAATGCTCCTCACATGTGATCCTTCCTTTCTGTCCCAGCCCCAAAAGACATGCAGAGTGCTGAGGTTCCTTGCATTTTAACAAATGCACATTCACTGCTCGATTTCCCACTTCCCGTGAACATCACCACCACATCTTCCTAATTAAGAATTAGGTTTGTCATTCATCCTTGCAGAACAAATAAGGTTGTTCAGCCTCTTGTGACACTACAGGCACATCTTCCAGACAACTCCATGGCTACTGATCTCTGCCGCCTCCATCCAGGCTTGCTTGGTTATTATAGGATGTCTTCTCTTCACATACTGGAGTATCCCATCATTCAGTCACAGCCTGGAAAAGTAGACGCTAGGAGTCATAATCAAACTATGAGTTTATCCAGACTTTGGCCTTCACCATTTCTCCTGGCAGCTGATGCTATGGGAGTCTGTAACTCTGATCCAGTTGAGGAGTGGATACCCTGGTGGAGCAGTTATCATTTCCTCCCCATTAGGGAGTGGTAGCTGCCAAAGGAGTCTGCAAGATAATGCCAGATATTTTGCCTTACAGCTTCAATCTCCTCACCTCTTTGCAAACGTGCAGCCTTTCCTCAGTAATGACGAGCAGCCAAATTCCAAATGTTGCCCAGAGGCTGTCTTCCCCATTGTGGGCATCCATTTAGAAGTTGTGTTGGAACCTCCTTCTGGTTCACAGCCCCAACACACTGCTGAAGGACATCCCATCCTAGGCCACCAGTTTGTTGCAAGTCTCAGTGATCAGGTGCCAACTGACCACCAGCCCTACCAGTATATAGCTAATCAGCTGACTGGCTCTCAATCCCAGTAGAACACTGAGATGGGTAAGAGCACCCGCATTATTTGTGTTCACTTTTGTTGACCTGACCCCTCTGCACACTTTAAAATCCAGTCCTTTATTTTCTTTGCAGCACATCAACTTCCTACTTATATCACACGTTATTTTCATTTATGCATAGACAACATTTTACTTACACCTGTTACCCTCTGCTAAATCCTCAATTTAAGATGTATGTGGTCTTGTGCTGGAAACATACTTGACATTATTAACAGACCATGTAAAGTTCTATTTATTTTGCACACCATAATATTTATAGGGCTCGCAAAATGTTATTTCCAACAGGCGCAATATTCTGTTTATAATAAAAATACTGTTTAATGGACACACATTAAATATTTCAATATTTTATGTTTCATTTGCAGCATAAAACATCGTTGTCATAGCATGAAACAAATGTTCTTCCAATACACCAAACTTCCAATTTTCAATACGGGGTACTTCCAATTTACAGTGAACATGCCTTGCCATTTTATGCAGATACATGATTCACTTCCACATTCTAGTTACAATACACACAACATTCAGTTTAGAAGATTTACAATATTCTATTTACAGTACAAGTATTTTATTTACACAATACCAGTTCTAGAACAGAGGGGTTAAGGAGTAACCAACACATCCACCTGATTGTGGGGGCTCAAACTATTTTCCTGCTACTCTGTGATCAATGGGTTGCTACCCAATGAGTGCCGATGGTGATAGCGGAAAATCCTTCACTAAAAAATTGTGTGTGTATTTAAATTGATCACGCATTCCCAAAATAGAATTTTTCTGTGAATATTGATTGAATCCCTGTTTTATTTACAGCACACATTACATTGTGTATTGTGTGTACCATATTCTATTTTCTGTACATATACATATTTAGGTACTTTCTATAGGGGGCATACAATGTTCTATTCTTGATTAAAGGATATACTACATTCTATTGGCAGTGAACACAATGTTCGCTGCACAGAAAATTCTAGATGCTACATTTGCGTAAAAACAGGAGTAACTCCTGCTGGTTTTTTTCAGCAGATTTTCAAAATGAATCTTTCACACTCTGTGCAGAGCGTCTCAGGGAGATTCAGGCTGAAAATCTGGGGATGAGGCATTTTCCCACTGGAGTGGCTGACAGCATAGCACTGAGCGAGCCATTGCATATGCGCCAATTTGTCGATGCGGAAATCCTCACATGTGCAGCAGCCCCCCATTGCTGACCTCCCGATCTCTGGCCAGCTTGATTGTTGGCCAGCCCCATGACCTGGCAGATCTGGCTGTACGACCCCCACCACCTGATCACTGGTCTCCTGCATGTCTCCCAATGTTCTCCGCCCGCCCCCCCCCCCCCGTCCGATCTCCACCAACCTCTCCCTATAGGCCCTTCCCCTCAATAGGCCCCACCACCTCTGGATTCATCCCTTGTGACTGTGAGCAGTGCCAAGTGCCCCTGGGGTAGTGCCAGCTTGCCCCTTGGGCAGTGCTAGCTTGCCCCTTGGGCAGTGCCAATAGACCAGCCTGGCACTGCCCAGGAGGCACACACTTTACCCCCGACCTCCTGGTGGGGCGTCCATGGCCTCCTTTCACTCCAGAGGGGTTGGGCCACTACTAATAGGGAGCTGTTGTAAACGCTGCTGGAGTGAACTACTCCTTTTGGGGGGGGTTGCTACCGGGCCTGAAAACTTCAGTCTCAGGCCCGCTGATAGGATTTAAATCATTATTTAAATATTTAAATCAGCTCCACACTGATTTCCTGCACGGAGCTGATGACACTAGAAATCCTAGCCCCAGAGACACACGGAGGCTGTGGCACCCAGAGGGAAGCTCGCTAAACAGCCTCCGCTGATGTCTCCTGGCCCATTGTATTGCTAGAGCAGCTGGGAGAATTGCCCCCATAATGTTCTATTTATAGTAAACTCGATATTCTACTCACAGTGCACATCATATTCTATTTACATTGCATACAACATTGTATTCACAATACACAGAGTATTCTATTTACAATCTAATGAAAACCTATATTTACCAAACATATGATACTCTGTTAAGAATACCCTTAATGATTTATTTACAATATACATAACAGTCTATTTATGACACACACAATCTTCTGTTTATACTACAGTCAACATTCCATTTACAAAGACACACTATTTTCTTTTTCCCACATACAGCGCATTCTACTTGCCATGTGCTATAATCTACAAAATGATATCAATGGGTTAATTGAGTGTGCGGTAAAGTGGCAGATGGATTTTAACATATAGAAGGTCCTGGCTTACAAGCAAAAACTGAAGCGGGAGAATCCTTCAAAGAAAGTTGTGCAATGTCGGTCTGAGGGATTGAATGATTGCCAAGGGGCTGCTTGTCAGTGGACTGGTCAGTATTTAAAAACTCTGCGATCAGCCTGAACAAGTACGCCACAACAGTAACTGACTTCATTAGTAAGTATGTAGAAGACTGTGTGCCAAAGAAACAAATCCGTGTGTTCCCCAACTGGAAACCGTGGATGAACAGAGATATCCAATGTTTGCTGAAGTCCAGGTTTGAGACGTTCAATAAGAAATCCAGATACAATCTAAGGAGATCCATCAAAGATGCTCAAAAAACAGACCAAGCTAGAGTCCCAAGCTAGCCATACCCATCCCCACCGACTATGGCAAGGCCTGCAAGACATAACAAGCTACAAGATGAAGGCATGTAAAAATCGCCAGCTCCAATGCATCCCTCCCTGATGAGCTCAATTCATTCTATGCCTGTTTTGAGCAAGAGATCAATGAGAGCATGCCCTCCACCCTGGAAGCCCTGGATGAACCTGCATCTAGGTCACCATTGCAGATGTCAGAGCAGCTTTCTCAAAGGTCAACCAATGGAAAGCAACTGGTCCAGATGGGGTACCTGGACGTACACTCAGATCCTGTGCGTATCAGCTGGCGTGAGTATTCACAGATATCTTCAACCTCTCTTTCCAACAATCTGAGATCCCTATCTACTTCAAGACGACGGCCATCCCAGTACCTAAGAAAAACCAAGTAGCTGCGTAAATGACTATTGGCTGGTGGCTCTGACATCCATCATTATGAAGTGCTTCAAAAAGCTAGTTGTGCCTCGAATTAATTCCAGCCTCCTGGATGCACTACAGTTTGCCAATTGCCACAACTGGTCCACAGAGATGCCACCTCCCTGGGTCCTGCACTCAACCCTGGAACACCTAGATAACAAAGACACCTATGTCATTCTTCTATTTATTGACTACAATTCAGCCTTCAACAGTAAGGCCATGCTTGGAATACTGTGTACAATTCTGGTCACTGTATTATAGAAAGAATGTTATTAAACTCGAAAGAGTGCAGAGAAAGTTTACCAGGATGCAACCAGGACTTGATGGTTCGAGTTATAAGGAGAGGCTGGATAGACTGGGATTTTTTTTCCCCTGGAGCATAAGACGCTTAGGGCTGATCTTACAGAGGTCTATAAAATAATGAAGGGTATAGATAAGGTAAATAGTCAATATCTTCTCCCAAAAGTAGGGGAGTCTAAAACTAGAGGGCATCAGTTTAAGGTGAGAGGGGAGAGATACAAAAGGGTCGAGGGGGCAGTTTTTTTCACACAGAGGATGGTCAGTGTCTGGAACAAGTTGCCGGGGTAGTAGTAGGGGCGGGTACAATTTTGTCTTTTAGGAAGCATTTATACAGTTACATGGGTAAGATGTTAAGTAGACTTTACTTGACAAGTTAAAAAAAAGTTGGCATGGATAGGTTGGGCCAAACGCCTGTTTCCATGCTGTAAACCTCTATGACTCTAGTGTCACAAGTAGGCTTATATTAACACTGCAATGAAGCTACTGTGAAAATCCCCTCCACTCAAATGCTAGCATCTGTTCAGATACACTGAGGGAGAATTTAGCATGGCCAATTCACCTAACCAATACGTCTTCCAGACTGCGGAGGAAACTGGAGCACCCAGAGAAAACCCAAGGAGACATGGGGAGAACACACAGACTCCGCACAGACAGTGATCCAAGCCAGAAATTGAACCTGGGTCCCTGGCACTGTGAGGCAGCAATGCTAACCACTGTGCCACCAGCTATTACGAGGTCGGAGAATCTAGCCCATGATCTTTCTTATTCTGAGCAAAAGAGAGAATCCCTGTTTGTTGTCCCATCCCAGTCCCTTCATTTGCACAACTGCACTGACCACTGTACAAACACCTACCTTTCCACCAACAAACCAAAGTAAAAGATTCAATGAAACACTATATTGTCCCATGCAAAACATTAGGCATTGTTGTTGCAAATTTTTCGGGGCTTCTGGGCCTGGATTTTCATAAAAATTCAATTAAATTCATGAGTCATGATTTTCCAGTCACAAAGCCATGCTACTGCCCCAAATCAGTTCTTTTCTCTCTAAATAACAAAAGAAACCCCACAGCAGGAGAAACCCCACAGAAACACATTCCTCTCACACATTCTTCGACAATGTATACAATCTCCTTTTTATAATATTAATTTTCTACTTTGACCACGCAATATACTCTATTTAGAATGCGTGTGTTCTATTTACTTACTATTATTATGTACTTACTATTTATTATGTATGCGATGTTCTGTGTCACACAGACTATTCTGTTTCGATGACATATCAAGTTCTATTTCTAGCACCACTAACTTTATTTACAATGCTCACTGCAAAGTTAATTAACTGTTTGTGAGATGATACTTTTGATGTGGTTCTCTTAATTGCCTTCTGTAACTGGAAGAAGATTGTCGGACTATCACAGAAACATCGTAAAGGAACATTTTAATCATTTCACCAGGACTTTCACCTACCTTCTGTCAAGTTACCATAAGAGATCAAACAAATTCATGTAGGAAATTCCAGGGAATGATGTTCAATTTAAACTGCAGACAATATTCTAATTACAATTCACCCAGCTTGCTTACAGTGATCACAATATACATTATAATTTACATCAGGCATGTTGCCCAAACTGGGAAATCACATCCATTCACATGTTTGATCTCACCATTGTTTAGCAATGCTACCTTTATTACTGCAGATCTTTTGGCAGCAGTAAGAACAACAGTGTCAAAGGATTTGATTTAGGAGCTTCACCTGCACAACTATTTGAATGCTAGGGTAAATATTCAAATATGTAGCTTGAAATAAATAATTATTTATACAGAAAACAATTTAAATTTAGGAGATCTGCAACTTAATGAACAAATTACTAATTGCTCATGAGCTGCTGACAGTAAATCACTTTTTCCAAAACACCCTCCGTGGCCACAGTGAATCAGGCTGAATTGACAATGCATCTTGAGTGTCATCTTATTGCTGCAGAAAGTAGAATTTAGTTTGCAGGTGGGAAGCCAATATCCTTGGCCACCCTGGAGCCTTCAAGGAAAGCCTCTGTCGACATTAAAGGAAGCATCTCATTCCCTTTCTCACAGCCATCTGCCTTAATTCCCAACAGAGATAGAAGGAGGCAGCTGACCACATCTGACAGGTCAAAGTTGTGGGGCTTGTGGGCATGAACTATCAGCAACAAACTAAAGGGGAAATCTGGTCAATTTTGTAAGCGAGAAGCAGCTGCAATCCAGAGCAATAGCAGTACAGATGTCCTGCAAGGCCTGGAAGAACAGTCCAGTTCCCCCTGATCTCATGAAGAACTTTTTTAGACTCCTAAAAAAATAAGAAGACCTCCTATTCTTTTCCATCGTGCTTTACTAGGCAGTGCATTCTCCATGGGCACCTGGCTCAGCACACCATTAAAATGTCATTTGGTGCTCTGGATGTTATAGGATTCTGATTAGCATATATTAATAAGGTTTCCACTCAAGTCAGGCTATAATATCAGAAAATGTGGAAAAAGGCTTAGTTAAGATGTTGGAGAGGGGGTGTAGGACTGCACACAACATTCTTGCCAGCTGCCTTGCGTTAAGATTGCTCCTTTTGTCTCTGATTGCAACATTACTCTTGCTGATTACATTGCAAACTAAAAGGAAAAAAATTGCAACATTGCTTACCGACTGTAATGCCATTTTCATTTCGTTTGATAATATCGAAGGAGTTTCGTATGTTTCCTTCAGTGATGCGGAACACAATCTCTGGATGGACAGTGGGAAAATTTGGAGGTGATGCTCGAAGGAATATGATCTCTGCAAAACGAGAAGATCAGATCAATTACTCTCCCCTGCAAATATCAGGGTTAGTTTCGTGAGACACAGTCACATGCTTTCTCCCTATATCCTGTTGCCATGTCGCCTCATCAACATGAATGAAATAAAGACAGGCAAAGCCTGAAAGTGTATAAAGTTTGAAGTCATAATATCAAATACCTGAAATTATACTGTATCACCAACAGACTTCATTCCAATGTAAGCAAATTGAGACAAGGATTGTGATTATCCTACCTCATCATGCCTGGCACAATCACACCGATCCCAGAGAATGGGGTCCAGGCCTAAAAATTGGCTTCACACCCAGCGCCAAATAGTTTTCAGTCATCTCAGTCGCTTTCCAATGGTGTGAACCAGATTGTGGCCAGAGAGGGTGTGAGGCCAATTGGCGTATTTAAAATAGCATTTAATATGCATAGCTGCATAGCACATTCGACTCCCAGCACATAAAATCATCCAGCCTTCGAGCACAATGTGAAAACAGCGAGATTCACTACTGGTCTCCACTTGTGGAAACCTGGAGCAACAGCCATGGCAGGGGCCAGAGGCCATTGAAGCACCTGGGTGGTCAGGGGTATGGCTAAGCAATGCCTACCGGATACCCTGGCAATGCCAGGTGGGCACTGGCAGTGTGCCAGGGGCAGCGTCAAGGTGGTGGAGCTTGAATGAAGGCTACGCAGGGGCAATCATGCAGGGATGGAGCATGTCACAGGTTATGATGGAGGAACATATCGGAGGTCAGGCAGGGGGATCCATCAGGAGGGCCCTGATAACCAAGATGCAGGTGATCCATGTCTGGTGAGGGAACATGTTGCCAATGAAGAGGGGGAGGGGTGTCTCCGAATGCACTGTGAGATTGGGGCTCCACTGCAGAACGGCGCCCATGCTGCCTGAAGCTGGACTTACTTTGCCATTAGTTACACATTAAAACAGATTCCAATGCTATCATTGGTTACATCATAACAATTGACAGGCATGCAAACGGAGGTGCTGGCTGCAATTTTATTGGCATGCCCCACCCATCAATGGATGGAGCAAGCTGGTAAAATTGCAGGAGAGCTGAGGAATCAGGATTGTACCCAATTTCTCAGCTCTCACGATCTTACCAGCACTGGATTTCTGGTGTAGTCAGCCTTGTGCCTATTTCTGGCAAGAGACTGAATAATTTATTCAAACATATTTAAACATTCATTTGCATGCGTTTAGTGAGCCTGGCACACAATCGTCTGGGCTCACTTGTCTTTATAGCCTCACTGGGAGAGCTTTTCTCCAGCGAGGAAAACACCGCCTACCCATGCACGGGGATTTGTGTGTTGGCCTGACCGGTTGAACTCAAAGCCATTAAGGCCCCCCCCCCCGGGGAGGGCCAGGGCAGTGTCCTTTGGCACTGCCAGCCTGGCACCTTGACAATGCCCACTGGGCAGGGGCTGGGCCTACGGATATACGGAACCAATGGGAGCCTGGAGGAGGTGGTGTTTGGCCAGGGCACCTCGGTTGGGGGGGAGGCACTGTGCACTTAGCTGCTATGATTTGTGTGGGGAGGAAGGGGGGCCCTGCTGCTGCATGCAGCAGCAATGGGGGGAGTGGGGCTTGCAATCAGCCCAGGTGCCTGCGATTGCTGAGGGCGTTGGTTCAGGCCGGCTGCAACAGCAGAGGCCTGACAACTCTCTCTGTTAGTCCTCTTCTGTGGAATCACGCATGTGCAGACACGGAGGTCGCACATGTGCGATAGCTCCCTCTGCTGCTGGCTGGTGAGTTAAGCCCCGCCCACTGTCTCTCATTGCCAAAAACCATCTAGCCCATTTTTTCATGCACTATGTGCACATGATTGGGAGTAAAAACTCGCCCAAGAAACAGATCTGCAACTCTCCCATTTTCACATTAGCTGGACACTTGGAATTTTTCTTGCAAAATTCCACCCACTGAGTGCATTACAGGCCAGCCAGAAAGCTTCTTGTTTTTGTCAAGCAGCAAATCTGGTTCTAAGTAGGCAGAGAACATTGTTTAGAGCTTGCTCTCTCCACAGCTCTAATGCACCTCCCTGAAATGCTGCACGCATTGAGGTACTGCCACTGCCGTTCCCATACCTGTACCTTTACGTGCACAGGTCACCTAACATTTTGCCCTTCCTGAGGATGCAGCAATATTCCCTGCCAAATACAGGAACGCACAATATCACCTCCAAAAACATTTCAGAGTACTTCCAAACACTTTTCAATAGCAGAAGTTATTTAAAGTTATCTCAACTACAATGTGATCCTTTAAGGAACGGAGCCTGTCTTGCGGCTCAGTACTTGTTTGCAGAGTAATGTATAAATGCATTTCCTAGACCTGGATGCTTCAAATTTGGTATCCTACAGTAGAGTGGATTGTATGACATTGGGATTGTGTCGATTCACAACCTTCCAGTGCATACACAGACATGTGTCCTTTATCACTGTCGGACTTAAATAGGAAGTGACCAGTGGAGCATCACACCTCAGCAACATTTCATAATACCACACAATTAATTTCATGTTCCTCATACTTTAGCTGCCTTAAAAACAGGGCTTGATCTATTCAAAGGTAACTATTAACATTAAATGCTCTCACCAATTGGTTCAATGAATTCTCTGAAGGTCGGCAGAGAAATTACAGTGTAGGACACTGTATTAACAGGGTCCAATATGCAGCTTGTATCAGCTGGGCGGCAGGACTTTATGCATCGAATAGTCTCTGTTCTATCTGCTCTGAACCTATAAAGAAAGAGAAACAGTTAATGGAGAATGATAACAGCTAACCAGAATTCATATGAAAAGGCTTTCATTAATTGAATTCAATTCTGCAGATTCAAGTCTGCAATTCACTGTCAGTAGCTGCTACTCAGATTTCTTCATGAAATATATGAAGAGTTTAAAAATATTGATGCAGGTCGTAATAGAAACCCTTCTAGCATCAACTTATTGTTTTCTGCTTGTGATTTGGCAGAAGGAGTTTCAGTGGGAAAATGTGAATTTCACCACTTCGGCAGGAAGAATGAAAAGTATTATCTGGAATAATGTGTACAATTTTGCTGTCCTTATTTGAAGAATGATATCAGTGCATTAAAAACAGTTCAGAGAACATTCATTGGACTGATTCTTGGGATGAAGGGCATATTATCATGAAGAAAGGATGAACTGGTTGGGCCTATACCCATTGGAGTTGAGGAACATGAGAAGTGATCTTATTGAAACATAGAAGATCCTGAAGGGTCTTGACATTGTGGGTACCAGAAGAATGTTTTCTCTTGTGGGGGAGACTAAAGCTAGAGGACACAGTTTAAAAATAAACGGTGTCCTTTTAAACCTGAGATGAAGAGTACATTTTTCCATCAGAGTTTTGTCAGTCTGTGGAATTCTCTTCCCCAGATAAGTGAAGACATTTTTGAATATTTTTAAAGCTGAGTTGGACAGATTACGATTAACAGGAGATTAAAAGGGTAAAGGGTCAGACCAGAAAGTAAAGTTGAGGCCACAATCAGATTAGTCATGATTTTATTAAATTACAGAACAGCTTTGAGGGGCCGAATGGCCTAACACTGCTCCTAATTCATAAGTTCATATGTAGCACATGCAGCACACAGCTGTCTGAGATTGCTAGATATTATCTCACCATCAAAATTCAAGAAATACGTAACTGGAAGAGCAAACTTATGATGTGTCATCAGCAATTTCAGATTAATCAAGAATTCTCCAGATGCTGCCTGAGACTGAACAACCTACATGTTTACGTAAAGGCTATTAACTATCATAATATGGTTTTGGTGTTAGAACCACAGTTATCTTAATAGAAGGTAAACCAAACAATGTTCTTAACATGAAAATGCACTTTACATTGTATGTTTCCAAATCTATGGAACTGATTTTAAATCTGTACGAATGAATAGGTTTTGAGCGAGTTGAAATCTCACCCTATAACTTTATAAACACACAAATTTGTTCTCTGATCCTGGTTTCTAGGCTGTAAGCTGGTCAGTTCCAGTGCCGTAAACACATGCAAAGTGGTAAACCAACAAGACAAAGGCACACCGATAGAACAGGAACAACCCAAAGGTAATTTCTGGTTGCTGATAGCAATTATTCTCTACTGATCAGCTACCACCATAATGAATAATTTCCATTTTTCACCTACATGGTCCTTAGATGGTCCTTACTACTAATATAATATAACTTTTTTTTATTATCAAGGGAACTAATACAATATAATATCTCTTGTCTACAGATGAATTTCATTTCTTTTATTCTTTCACAGGATGTGGGCATCACTGGCTAGGCTTGCATTTATTGCCATCCCTAAATGCCCTCGAGGAAGTGGAGGTGAGTTGCCTTCTTAAATCGCTGCAGTCCATGTGATGTAGGTAAATCCACAGTACTGTTAGAAGGGGATTTCCAGGACTTGGACCAGCGACGGTGAAGGAATAATGATATAGTTTCAAGTCAGGATGGTGTGTGGTTTGCAGTGGAACTTGCAGCTGATGGTTTTCCCATGCATCTGCTGCCCTGGTGTTTCTAGGTGGTAGAGGGGTGGGCTTGGTAGGTGTTGTTAAAGGAGCTTTGGTAAGTTGTTGCAACAATTCTTATAAATGGCTACTGAACATTGGTGATAGGAGTGGATGTTGAAGGCAGGGATGGGGCGCCAGCGAAGCTAGCTGATTTGTCAGAGACGATGCCGAGTTTCTTGAGTATTGTTGGTGTTGCACTTATCCAGCCAAATGGGGAGTATTGCATCACATTCCTGACTTATGCCTTGTAGATGGTAGACAGGCTTTGGGGAATCATGAAGTGAGTTACACTCTGCAGAATTCCCAGCCTCTGACCTGCTTTTTATTTATGTAGATGGTTCAGTTCTTATTTTGTTTAATGATAACCCCTGGTTGATAGTTGAGGATTCAGAGATTGTAATGCCACTGAATGTCAAGAAAGAGGGTTATATTCTCTCTTGTTGGAGATGGTTATTGCCTGGCACTTGTGTGTGCATTGCTACTTGCCAGTTACCCAAATGTTAATGTTGTCCAGGTCTTGCTCCATATAAGCATGGATTGCTTCTGTATCTAGGAGTCATGAATGATGCTGAACATTGTGCAATCATCACCGAATGTTGGAAGGAAGATCATTGATGAAGTAGCTGAAGATGGTTGGTCTAAGACATTACCCTGAGGAACTCCTGCAGTAACATCCTGGAAGTCAGATGATTGACCTCCAACAATCACAATCATCTTCCTTTGTGTGAGGTATGACTGCAACCAGTTGAGAGTTTCTGCCCTGATCCCCATTGATTCCAGTTTTGCTCGGGTTCCCTAATGCCACACTTGGTCAAATGCTGCCTATCAAGGGCAGTCACTCTCAACTTATCTCTATGAGTTCAGCTTTTCTGTCCATGTTTGGACTAAGGCTGTTATGATGTCAAGAGTTGAGAAGCCCTAGTGGAACTCAAGAATCTGCTGTAATTCAGACAACTAGAGCCTCTATCACATGCAATACAACTGATCAATAAGTAATGATTGTTTTTCAACAGCACCTTTGATTACAATGCACTATATGCTTGATTTATGAAGGACAGTCAAAATTAACATTAATCGGGTGTCTAGTCTTTGGCACTTGAAGTCAAACTAAGTATTAAAACTGCAGTTAGAAGATAAGCAAATGTTATTTTCTTATAATATTGGCTTGAAGACACAAAACAAATATATAACTTATAGAATGAAATATATTTGTTTCCTTTCTTCTTTATTCTCCTACTTGTATTCTTTTCACTTGACTTGTTTTATACCTTGGATTAGTTCTTCCAATTCTAGTCTTTTTTTCCCTTTTCAAAATAATCTTTTCTTTCATTGGTCCTTGTTCTGATGATTGGCCACATTATAAACAACCTCTCTTCACTGATTCCTAATCTCTGCTGCACTCACTGCCTGTCCCAAAGAGGGGCCATCCATGCCACTTTGGGTTTTCCTTGTTTACTTTCCAAACCTCTTTTTCCAAACACTCTCCTCTTGGCCAGAATTTTACTGCTCCACCACCACGGATTGGAGCAGGCAAGGGGCTGGTAATGGAAATGCCTGTCGACCTCAGATGAGATTTTACACTTTTGGGATGAGCGAGTTTGTAAAATCCCACCCCATGTGTTCAAAACGTGGTGGGGCTCAATTTTCCCAGCCCGCTGAGCTGCTTGAGTAGTACCAGGCTCGCAAGTAAGATGTAAATATTAATTTCCGTATTTTAATCAGCCTCATACTGTTTGCTGGCGCGAGACTGATTATGCCATAAAAATTGGTCTGGGAAAGTCACAACCTGCTCCTGTTGCCCTCCCAGTCAGGGCCAACGATCGGAGGGCATGTTGGGAGGCTGGCAATTGTGGAGGTTTGGGGAAGCCATCAGGAGGCAGGAGATCATGAGGCTGGCGCTGGGAGGGGCCACTGTGCGTGTGCCAATCTCTCTACTGGGAGATTGGTGCATGCACAGTGGCCCATTTAGTGTGTGAATGTTGGCCTCTCAGGCAGGATTAGGCCCCACCCCACTTACCAGCGTGAATCCCCTGGCAAACTCTGAAAGAGGACAGAGCACAGGGTGCCAGAAATTCTACTGACTAAGTTCGCCCAAAGAACAGGCAGGAAAATCTCACGTTTTCCCACTCTTTGGGGATTTAATTTTTTTTTGGAAAATTCGCCCCCGTGAATTTCCTCGATGTCACTGTCTCTAACAAGCTCATCTTAACACCAGCTTTCTTGTTTGTCAGCTTGGCCATTCACGACATACATAATATCCATCTGAATCTTTTCATTTCAAATGCTCTTATTCGACCCTCATCATTCTTCTAAATGATGTCCAGCTTTTAGAGCCATATGTCATCACTGGCCACGCAAGGGCTTTCAGCAGGTGAATTTTCATTGAAATCGAGGTGCTGTGGTTCCTCCATACTCGTTTAAGTAAGTGCCATGACCCTTGTTAAGTCCAGCCTGAATTTCTTTGATAGTTTCTGTATTTAAATGATTAGTGTCGCAAGATAACGAAAGGTATCAACCTAGTCAAGATGAACTTCATTATTTAGGTCATCTTTAGGCAGAATTAGTCCAATCCTCTGGCCAATTGCTGGTCTCCCGCGGTACAACATATGTTCAATACATTCTATCCATTCCCAATTTTTCTCCCATCTTAAGTAAATCGGCTTATTGTCCAGGCCCCTGCCCTTCTGGCATGTTTGATGTGTGGCTTGCTGTACTCCGTTCTAGTGGAGAAGGCTCAATTTCAATTTGGCCTTTAAATTCCAATTCACCATCTTCCTTGTGAAGATATTCACAATATTCATGGCCTGCAATTTTTGCATCAAATTTTTTTGCTTCTGTTTTATTCTTGCCAGAAGCTGACTGAATGCAATGCAGATGAGGTTTAAACTTTTGTGTAATTGATCAAACTGTTTGGAAAGGTTTCTGTTTATTGCCTTTCTAATTATCCATTTCTAATTCATCACACATGCCATTTCACCGCTTTATCCACTTGCAGATTTCTTTGAATTTCGGTCTTTCAACCTTTCTAACAATCCACACAATCTTTACTCTTCCCCTCCCTATTGGCTTTAATCGAGGGGAAAGTTCTCATCGGATATTCATCCTTTCTGTCTTTCGGGCTGCACAAATCCCACCATTTCCTTCGTTATACCCAGGAGAATAGTTTTTTGCCAGGTATGCCAAAGCTTTTCTGATGTACATATTCACTCAAGTTAGTCTACCTCCAACACACAATACTTTCAGCCTTTAAAATGCCAAAAAGTTGCTAGGTCAATTTTTGACATGAAAAAAATCAATACAGCTGAACAGTTCTATGTTCACAAAGTTATAAGATAATTAATTCATCCAGAAAGCCTCCCTTTTCCTTCTCCCACAATATAATTTCAAATCAAATTTTGGAATTACTTCTTTCGTTCCCTTAACATTCTTTTAGACTTCTATGAGGTCATCTCTCAGATGCATCCTTCCAGCACTAAAAAAACTCAGAAGCTCTTCCTCATAAATAAATAATGACTCTAGAGATCAATCACTTAGCTCTTCTCTGCAATGCCTGCAGTATCTGAATGCTTTCATTCATTCTGAGCATTTGGAAATAGATGTGATACTCAATGTGTGACTTGACTAAAACATTGTGCAATTTGATATTGACTTTCTAAGATTGAACTTCATAATTTTATCTTGGTAATTCAATGCTCTATTTGTTGATTGCTCTTCCACACTAGACAATCAACTGAGTCATAGGTCTAACAAATTTGATTGAATTTTTCAAGAAGGTGACTAGCTGTATAGCTGAGGGCAGTACAGGTGATGTAGTCTACAATGGACGTCAGTAAGGCTTTTGACAAGGTCCCACATGGGAGACTGGTCAAGAAGGTAAGTGTTCATGGGGTCAAGGGCAATTTGGATCCAAAATTAATCTAGTAGCAGGAGGCAGAACATAGAACAGTACAGCACAGTACAGGCCCTTTGGCCCTCAATGTTGTGCCGAGCTATGTCCAAACCCAAGACGAAGCTATCCCACTCCCCATAATTCTGGTGTGCTCCAAGTGCCTATCCAATAAGCGCTTGAAAGTTCCTAAAGTGTCCGACTCCACTATCACAGCAGGCAGTGTATTCCACACCCCAACCACTCTCTGAGTGAAGAATCTACCTCGGACATCCCTTCTATATCTCCCACCATGAACTTTACAGTTTTGCCCCCTAGTAACAGCGACAACCACCCAAGGAAATAGTCTCTGCACGTCTACTCTATCTATGCCCCTCATCATTTTATAAACCTCTATTAAGTCGCCTGTCATCCTCCTCCACTCCAAAGAGAAAAGCTCCAGCTCCCTCAACCTTTCCTCATAAGATCTACCCTCCAAACCAGGCAGCATCCTGGTACATCTCCTTTGCACTCTCTCCAATGCTTCCACATCCTTCTTATAGTGAGGTGAGCAGAACTGAACACATACTCCAAATGCGGTCTCACCAACGTCCGGTATAGTTGCAGCATAACCCCACAGCTCTTAAACTCAAACCCCCTGTTAATAGGTCTTGCTGCAGCTGTATAGGGCATTGGTGAGGCCGCAGCTGGAGTACTGTGTGCAGTTTTGGGTGCCGCACCTGCGCAAAGATATTTTGGCCTTGGAGGGAGTGCAGAGGAGGTTTACTAGGCTGATACCGGAGTTGAGGGGGTTGAGCTATGAAGAGAGGCTGAATAAACTGGGCTTGTACTCGTTAGAGTTTAGAAGAATGAGGGGAGATTTCATTGAGACGTATAAGATGATGAATGGGATGGATAGGATAGAGGTGGAAAGACTCTTCCCGCTCAAAAAAGACAGTAGGACGAGGGGGCACAGCCTCAAGATAAAAGGGGGGCGGTTTAGAACGGAGTTGAGGAGGAACTTCTTCACTCAAAGGGTGGTGAATCTCTGGAATTCTCTGCCCGTTGAAGTGGTAGAGGCTGCCTCGCTAAATATTTTTAAGACGCGGGTTGGTGGGTTTTTGATAGGAGAGGGGATTAAGGGTTATGGGGAGAGGGCGGGAAAGTGGAACTGAGCAGCGACAGATCAGCCATGATCTTATTGAATGGCGGGGCAGGCTCGAAGGGCTGGATGGCCTACTCCTGCTCCTGTTTCTTATGTTCTTATAAGCGCTAACACACTATAAGCCTTCTTCACGGCTCTATCCACTTGAGTGGCAACCTTTAGAGATCTGTGGATATGAACCCCAAGATCTCTCTGTTCCTCGTCATTCCTCAGAACCCTGCCGTTGACCCTGTATTCCGCACTCAAGCTTGTCCTACCAAAATGAATCATCTCACACTTATCAGGGTTAAACTCCATCTGCCACTTTTCAGCCCAGCCCTGCTACCTATCAATGTCTCTTTGCAGCCTGCAACAGCCCTCCACCTCATCCACTACTTCACCAATCTTGGTGTCATCAGCAAATTTACTAACCCACCCTTCAGCCCTCTCTTCCAAGCCATTGATTAAAATAACAAATAGCAGAGGACCCAGCACTGACCCCTGTGGTACACAGCTGGTAACTGGCCTTCAATCTGAAAATTTTCCTTCCACCATTACCTTCTGTCTTCTATGAGACAGCCAGTTACTTATCCAATCGGCCAAATTTCCTTCTATCCCACACCTCCTTATCTTCTTCATGAGCTAAAAGGTGATGGTCAAAGGTTGTTTTTGTAACTAAAAGCCTGTGTTCAATGGTGTACCACAGGGATCAATGCTGGATAGTTGCTGTTTATTAATGACCTAGATGTGAAAGTAGTAAGTAAATCAGTAAGTTCGCAGGTAACATGAAAATTGGTAAATAGAAGAGAAGGAAAGTCTTAGAGTACAGGATTATATAGAGGGGCTGGTCAGATGGGTAGAACTATGGTAAATGGAATTTAATCCTGAGAAGTGTGTGATGATGCCTTTGTGGGAGACTAAGAAGGCAAGAGAATATACAATGAATGCTAGGAAGCTGTGAGTACAGAAGACCTGAGGGACCTTGGGGTATATGTCCATAGATCCCTGAAGGCAAAAGACAGGTAGATAAGGTGGCTAAGAAGGCATATCGAATACTTGCCTTTAATAGCAGAGGCATAGAATGGGAGATTATGATGGAACTGTATGAAACACTTATTAGGCCACAGCTAGAGTACTGTGTACAGTTCTGGTCGCCACTCTATAGAAAGTGATTGCACTATAGAGGATTGCAGAGGTGATTCACTAGGATGTAACGTAGGCTGGAAGATTTCAACTACGAGGAGAAGTTAGTTAGGCTGAGGTTATTTTCCTTAGAGCAAAGAAGGCTGGGAGGGGACCTGATCAATGTGGATAAAAGTATGAGGGACATACTTAGGGTCAGAAGGAAGAAATTTTTCTCCTTAGTAGAAGGGTCAATAAAGAGGGGACATAGATTTAAGATAAAAGGCAGGAGATTTGGAGGGGATTTCAGAAAAAACTTTTTCACCCAGAGGGAAATTTAGAACTCACTGCCTGAAAGGGTGACTGAGGTGGGAACTCTCATATTTAAGGAGCATTTAGACAAGCACTTGAAAAGTCATAGCATACAAAGCTATGGACCAAGTGCTGGAAAATTGGATTCAAATAGATAGGTGCTTGATGGCGATGCAGACTGGATGGGACAAACAATCTATTTTTGTGCAAAGTTCCATGGGTGGGATTTTTCGGTCGTGCTTGCCCCAAAAAAAAAATCGGAAAATCCCGTCCGACGTCAATGGATCTTTGCATGGTCCACCTCTTGCCCGATATGATTTTCATGACAGGAGGAATGGGAAAATTCGCTCCGTGACTCTGATTCAATTTCATCCTTAGCTATCTCAGCCCTCCTCTGTCATTTCTTTGTTTCCATTTGTGTAATACTTCACAATCACCTGCCCATATCCCTCGAAAGAATAAAGAAATAAAAATTGCATTGCGCTACCGAATTCAAGGGTAGAATCTTGTTGAGGTATTGGGGGTACACCTATTAATTGAAGAGCCAGCAAGAGACATGTGCTGAGAGAAAAGCAAAGTACGGTGGATGCTGGGATCTGAAACAAAAAAGAAAATGCTGGAAAATATCAGCAGATTTGACAGCGTCTGTGGGGAGAGAATAGAGCCAATGTTGAGAGTCTAGATGAACCTTCGCATCTATTGGCTCTATTCTCTCCCTACAGATGATGTCAGATTTGCTGAGATTTTCCAACATTTTCTATTCTTGTTATTTAAGAAGCATGTGCTGATTCTTTTTGGAAAGTTCGCTGAACCACATGCCAATTAGGCAGTGGTAAGGTCAGCAGCGAACCTTCCCCTGGAATCAAGACCCCAGGAGTGGATGTCTCGCTTAGCAAAAGCTGCCAGCCAATTAAAGGCTGGGGAGGCCATTGCTGCTTCAGAGAAAACACTTATTGGAGCCCCAGGATTGCTGATCAGCCCAGGCTACAAGTAACTAATATGTGGGGGAGGGAGAGGTTTCACAGAGTGAGGGGCACAGGGAGAGAGATATATAGGGACCACAGCAAGGGCAGGGGCTGACCCTCAGCGGAACCCACCACCTGATAGCTAGTTCCTTGATCAGGCACTCAGTACCTTTGATTGAAGCATCAACAGGTGGTAAGTTGGCTACATAGTTTTAGCTTCCATACTGCATGGCAACAGGTGATCATTAATTGGCGAGTTACAAACCTCAGTAGACAGTGGGAAGGGAAGTTGACCATGGGCCTTCTTCCCCAGAACTTTATTTGGACAGAGGCAGAAGACAATGGGGTCCAGTGCACCACCATCCCATATAAGTAAATGCCCTTCCCACCTCGAAGCTCGTCTCTGGCAAGGGCATAAGATTCCAGCGCAAGTTATTAATGGAAATTTGCAACATTAATGATGCCAACATCAATCTCTGGGATGCTTCATTCAATGCCTATCCCATTTGCCACCCAACATGCTGGCATATGTTATCTTAGGCCGATATGATCGTGTCTGGATGATAAAACAAGAAACAAGGGAGACTGTTGTGCCAGTGTCTGAAACATTAGGATACAGAGAGCAACAGTGTGTATTAGAACAAACAACATTGTATAAGGGTCCTGTGAGAAAGTTGATTTTCTTTAAATTAATCTATTTGGATGGACACAAGTAAAGATGAAAAATCGCTATGTCCGGAAGAAATGAAATACATTTTAATTAACAAACTGCAATAAAAGGGAAGTATATGAGCTATAGTTTTAAAAAAAATAACCTCCACTACTAAATTTCATATGAATAGTGTCAACTGTATTTGGTTAATCAGAATTAATTAGTAATTAACTTGGTACTGGAATTAGCCTGTGAAAAACATTTCCATGGGATTAGTCACGGAATCATAGAATTCCTACAGTGCAGAAAGAGGCCATTTGGCCCATCGAGTCTGCATCAATCACAATCCCTCCCAGGCCCTATCCCCACTTATTAACCGTGCTAACCCTCTGACACTAAGGGACAATTTAGCATGGCCAATCAACCTAACCTGTACATCTTTGGACTGTGGGAGGAAACCGGAGCACCCGGAGAAACTCACGCAAACACAGGGAGAATGTGCAGACTCCACACAGACAGTCACCCAAGCTGGGGATTGAACCTGAACCCCCAGTGCTGTGAGGCAGCAGGGCTAACCACTGTGCTACCAAATCTTAGAGCTAAGTAGCACATCAACAGGCTTGGTAGAAAAATATGATGTCAGTCCTAGCAGAGTGTTGTCAAACGATTCACAAAAAAATTGCTGACATCCATAAACTGCAAAAAAGACAATGCTTGTTGACTACTATCAATACATTGACCATTTTGGTTAATGTCCCCAGCTTCATATACTGACATCTTATCAGCCAATATCAATCAGCTGCTGTTAAAAATTACTGCAAGATGGCATCCATATATTCAGTGCCTTGTACAATTAAAAACTGCAAAAGGTTAAGAAAAACATTTGTTGTTAATCTGGCATAATTTTGTGTAGAAATCTGTTTTACTAAACACAATCCACCTTTCAAAAACAGAATAATATAAATGTTATTAACCAAATCAATTTGGAAGTATTTATTTAGAAAAATGACAGATGATTCAGTACATAAATTTCAGTAACAGTACCAACTCATTAGAATTTTCAAAATGATAATACTGAAGTAAAAGTATACAAAAACACTTAAAAAGACTGGCATAAAATTACTGAATTTAACAGCAATTCTTCAATAATTCACAGCATTGAGTCATTGGAGCATTCTGCTTGTCAGCATAATTTAGGCTAGGTTGTGATTGGTTTTGCAACTGCAGTGTTAATATAAGCAGAGAGCAAGTACAAAGGCATGTGAAAATGCAAAATAACAGAAAAACTCATGTGTCTCCTTTAAAATTTAATATACGGCAAATAAAGTAGCATTATTGCATTAATACCATTTTCCAGGAGTTTAAGGCTCTTCCTTGCAGAAATTCAGGAGAATCCCTCATTAAGAGTCACTCAAAGTTTTTAATTGATACATGGGAGCAATTCATTGCTCCAAGCATATTGAGTAGAATTCATAAATTGAGCACTTTGACATAGCATAGATATGTTAGAAACATTACAAAAAACTTCTCTACAATGTCAAAATAACTCCTCTGATGATAATCACCTCTTCCCAAAAATCTAAGTATCCCCATTAACTTCCTCAATTACATAAAAATACTTTGTTTTAATCAAGGAAAAAAGCAAAATTGGATTTGGTATTTACATTTCCACTTGTGTAATGATGATTTAATAAAAACCCTAAAGCCAATAATTGATGGGACGGTTTACTCTTTGAATGAAGACTTCCTAATTTATAAGTTGGTTATCACAGAGTAATGTTCACTCATCACAGAGAATGTTCACTTTTCTTAATTACACTCCTTCCTTTTGTATACAAAGAGATAGAATTCATGCAGCAATCTGTCATTAAGCCACTGAGCATGCACAATAAAAAAGGGAAGAGGGTGATGCATCATGAAAGTTACACATCAAGGCCTTCAAAAAACAATTGGAAAACAAGTAAAAGTAGAAACCTGTGCACTGAGTAACTTGGATATGCGCAGAAAATATAAGTAGGACCAGATTTCATTTTCTGTCAGTCAGCATATCATAGAGTCAATTGGGGTAATAATAGTAATTATTGCTTTGACTATTCACAAAGTAACAGGCATCAAACCACAGCAGTGACAACAATGTAGATCTTTGCTATAAATATGTTGGTGATTCCATGACGCGAGAGCTTCATTTCAACGGTAAGAAGGAAATCCCTGGGTTCTGTGATTTGCCGCTGCACAAACACAACTCCTCCATGATTATTCAGTTCTTGTGTGTTAAAGTAGTCGTCCTCATTGCCATGGGTGATGGAAAGGAGAATGTTATCTCCAGGAACAGCATGAGAGGGCCCGAAACGGAAGACATTGGTGGGCACTTGGATGTTGGTGGGGAAAGTGAGGTAATAGTAGGTTATTCTTAAAGGCAGACTTTGGCACTCCTTATTCTCATTGCAAGGCAAGCGCTCACAGCGACTGGAAGAAAGTGAGAGAGGAAAGGGGGTGTTAATGAACATAAGCAAAGCCAGCAAGTCAGTGCAGCAGAAAATAAAAGAATTACCTATACAATGGAAGTAAATTTCCAGAATATTTCTTATACTCATCTGTCCTAACTTCAGTTGAGGAGCTGTGAAAAATCTCAGAAAAATGGCAGACTAGCAAGAAAACCCCAAGAAAGTGTACTCCCAATATTTCCCCTCAGAATTATAGATTTGTTCTCTGACCAATGAAGATTCTCCAAGTTTTTGGAATTTTAGAATCCTACAGTGCAGAAGGAGGCCATTCGAGCCAGCACCAACCACAATCCCACCCAGGCCCTATCCCCATAACTTCATGCATTTAACTCAGCTAGTCCCCCTGACACTAAGAGGCAATTTAGCATGGCCAATCCACCTAACCTATTTTCTTCTTTTGAGAATATACAGAAAGTGATGATATCACAGGATACATTTCCAATGTGATGTCTCCTTGTTTACCTGAGCTGGTGGAAGAATAGGGAGACAGAAGGTCAAGAAAAAACATGTAAAAGCATTGGCCAGAATTAAAGCTCTCACCTCAGGTGGGTTCAGGAGGGGTGGGGTGGCTGTGAAATTGCGTAGTGGAAATTCTCTCTGGGATCCTGACCAAGTAGCAATTTTAAAATGGGCCGTGGCAGTGCCTCTGATGACAATTTTACAACAGGGTTGCAGCAGTGTCTCTGATGGCCTTAATGGCCACTTCAGATTATTTTATCACCCAGCCTCAAGCTTTAGACTGCTAGATGATAGATCAGTGGGAGGAAAGCCATAATTGAACAGAGTTAGATCTCAGGTGGGAAGAAAGGGGCACATACATCCGAAGCCCTTTTTTGACCAGGGGTGCCCTCCCCTTAAGGCTTAGTGATCCCAGGTCTATTTCCTGAGACCATGATACTGCCTTGCAACATCCCGGGTACTCTCTATCCTCCCCGCTTTGGGACCCCCACCACTTACATGTCCTCGAGTTTCCAGCACTTAGTTCCAGGCAAGTCCCTGAGGTGCCTTTGCTGACCACTGCAGTGCTGAGCCTGGAGGGACTGGAGAGCTGTTGGCCAATCTGATTGGCCAGCAGCTCTCTAAGGCAGGACTTCCTACCAAGTGAGGGTAAAAGTTCCACCTTATGCCAAGCAATGTTTGTTAGGGCATGAAATGGCATTAGAGCCACTGTAATAGATTGGGATTCACTCTTTGGAGGCAAGCCCCTGCCATCCTGAAAATTCAGGCCATTATTTTTGCAGGATATCTATGGATCTTCAACTAAAATTGCAGCAAACAAGTAGGAAAGCCTTCAGAGATATTCATCCATCCTCATTTTACCTCTTATATTGAAGGTGGTCTTTCTGAAAACCCTTAATTTCCTTTATAAATTTGTCATAATAGCATACAACAGACATTACGGGTAGCCATCTAATTAACATATGTTTGGATGCTTATGACATTGAATTTTCTGCTCATCACCATATCTTTGGTAGAAAAGGCACAAACCCCAGAAATATAGTCAGAGAAGTGTGAGTAGGGGACGTTGCCAATAAATCCATTCAGAATCTCGCACATGATTATAGCACAGGAAGAAGCTGAGCACATTTAACAATAGCATGAGACAAAATGAAACAATTGGAGGCAATGCAATAGAGACCACAGGGCTATTTCTCAATGTCAATGGGACGACATCCAAGATAAGCTAAGGTTCTTAAGCCTAATGAGATGGATCAGAGGGAACATTGTAGAAGCACACAGTACATAACAGATAAAGTAAATGTCTGTGCAGAGGGACAAAAAGATTTGAGTTTGGAGTTGTGAAGGGAAAGGCTAGGATGAATGTCTTCTAATACCATTTTAAGTAGTCTCACAATACCAGGTTAAAGTCCTACAGCTTTATTTGATAGCACAAGCTTTCGGAGCGCTGCTCCTTCATCAGGCGAGTGGTACTCTGAAAGCTCATGCTATCAAATAAATCTGTTGAACTTTAACCTGGTGTTGTGAAACTACTTACTGTGCCTACTCCACACTGGCAACTCCACATCATGGCTACCACTAATATCATTTTAGACAGAGGGTGATTAAATATTGAAACAGGTTGCCTGGAAAATTGGCTGAGGTCATGGAAGAACTCAGTTAAATATTTACTGCAATGGCAAAATTGAAGGATTAGTTTTCAGGAAGTGAGATATCAAATCAGGCTTCATTATCTGAATCTAAATTCTGATGTTATCATGTGTTAAAGGTTTAAACGTGCTACCATGCAAAAACACAAATATTTGTTACCACTAAATAAATCAAAAGAATCTGTCTTCCAGTTAGATGTTCCAGAGTCAAATCTCAGTGTCACACAGTCATTCAATTTACCTGAACTTTATCATAAAATAAGATACCTAACTAAAGAAGAAACTGGCAGTTCACCCACTCCTGTTAACTAACCACTAGAGTGGTTGTTGTAGAGTTGATAGTGACAGGTTGTCATGACCTCATTCAGTTGTCTGTTTTTCACCCTTCAGAAGATATTTGTTTTGTGACCAGTCTAATAAGTACTAACTCATTCGTAGATAATTAGCATTAAACTTCAGGCAGACATCAAATCAGCTTTCATTACCCGAATCTGAATTCTGATGTTATCATGTGTTAAAGGTAGACTAGATATTTATCCATTCTTAGAGTGAAGGGCAAGGCTGGCAGAAGTCAGGAACCCTGGATGACTTGGGATATTGAGGCCCTGGTCATGAAGAAGAAAGAGGCACAGGACATGCATAGGCAGCTGGGATCAAGTGAATCTCTTGAAAAGTATAGGGTGTGTAGGAGTAGAGTTAAGAGAGAAATCAGGAGGACAAAAAAAAGGGGACATGATTTTTTTCTTGGCAAATAAGGCAAAGTAAATTCCAAGGAGCTTCTACAAATACATAAAGGGCAAAAGAGTAGCAAGGGAGAGAGTAGGGCCTTTTAAGGATCAACAAGGTAATCTATGTGCGGATCCATGAGAGATGGGTGAGATCCTAAATGAATATTTCTCATCAGTATTTACTATTGATAAAAGCATGGATATTAGGGAACTTGGGGAATTAAATATTGATGTCTTGAGTGTACATATTACAGAGATGGAGGTGCTGGAAGTCTTAAAGCGCATCAAGGTAGATAAATCTGCAGAACCTGATGAGGTATATCCCAGGATGTTGTGGGAGACTAGGGAGGAAATTGCGGGTCTCCTAGCCGAGAAATTTGTATCATCGATAATCACAGGTGAGGTGCCTGAAGATTGGAGAGCGGCAAGTGTTGTGCCTTTGTTTAAAAAGGGCTGCAGGGAAAAGCTTGGGAATTACAGGCCAGTGAGCCTCACATCTGTGGTGGATAAATTGTTGGAAGGTATTTTGAGAGACAGGATCTACAGGCATTGAGAGATGCAAGGACTGAATAGGGACAGTCAGCTTTGAGTGAAAAATCATGTCTCACAAATTAGATTGAGTTTTTGAAGGGGTAACCAAGAAAGTAGATGATGAGGGCAGTGCAGTTGATTTTGTCTACATGGACTTTAGCTAGGCCTTTGACAGGTACTGCATGGTAGGTTGTTGCGTAAAGTTAAAACTCGTAGGATCCAGGGTGAGGTTTCTAAATGGATATAAAATTAGCTTCTTGACAGAAGCCAGAGGGTGGTTGTAGAGAGTTGTTTTTCAGTCTGGAGGCCTGTGACCAGTGGTGTGCCTCAGATCAGTGCTGGGCCCACTGTTATTTGTCATTTAAATTAATGATTTGGATGAGAATATAGGAGATATGGTTAGTAAGTTTGCAGATGACACCAAGATTGGTGGCATGGTGGACAATGTAGAAGGAGTGAGAGGGAAGCAGAGTGAGCTATTAGGGCTTAATATCAAAAAGGGCTGGAAGGAAAAAAGGCCAGGTGGAAAGAACAAGGAAAAAAAAAATTTTTTTTTCAAAACTACTACAGCAAAAAACAAGGAAAAATTTTTTCCCACAACAAATTATATTGAATAATGGAGGGACATGTGATGTGCGGTTCCTGTATGATGTGGGAACTGGTGGACCCCAGGGTCCTTCCCAGAGACCATGTCTGCAGTAAGTGCAGGTTGCTGGAGGAGCTCCAGCTCAAGGTGGATGAGCTGGCCTCTGAGCTACAGACACTGAGGCTCATCAGGGGGAGAGAGGGTGTCATTGTCAATGGGGTGCAAGTGACATCCACCCCCTCTAGACTGTCTAAATCTAAGGGTCAGGAACAAAAGGGGGCTGCTGGGAGGAGGAAGGGGGGTGAGGAGCGGAGGCCTCAGCCTCTTAATCTGCATAACAGGTTTGAGGTTCTTGCTTCCACTCTGGAAGAGGACGAGGCAGGTGAGGTTGGTGAGCAAACTGCACACGGTACAGTGATGCAGCAGGACATAGGCAAAGAGAAGGGGAAAAGGAACGTAGTAGTGATTGGGGATAGTGGGGTGAAGGGTATTGACACTGTCCTTTGTCACAATGACAAAGTGCACAGAAGGGTGTGTTGTCTGCCTGGTGCTCGGGTACAGGATGTCGCAGCTGGGCTGCAGAGGAATCTGGAGTGGGAGGGTGAGAACCCAGTTGTGGTGGTACATGTGGGTGCCAGCGACGTAGGCAAAGTGCGGACTGAGGATCTGGGGAGGGAGTATGAGAAGCTGGGAATGGAATTAAAAAGTAGAACCGACAAGGTGGTCTTCTCTGGGCTACTGCCTGAACCGAGTGCAGACGGGCGTAGGGTTGACAGGATAAAGGAAGTGAATGGGTGGCTCAGAGATTGGTGTGGGAGGAATGGGTTCGAATTTATGGGGCATTGGCACCAGTATTGGGGTAGGTGGGACTTGTTCGGGCGGGATGGGGTTGGTCTGAATCGTGCTGGGACCAGAGTGCTGGCGAATCGAGTAAAGAGGACTGTAGACAGGGCTTTAAACTAATTAGGGGGGGGGAGGGTGCGAGGGTAGGTGATGTTAGGAGGTCTACAGTTAAGGATAGGGTACAGGTAAGGGAAGAGGCTGAGGATGTCCCAAGTGGTGGCGTTACGGCAAATAGGGTCCAGAAGAAGGCTGGGATGAAAGCGCTTTATCTGAATGCACGAAGCATTCGGAATAAAGTGGATGAGCTGGTGGCGCAGATCGACACAAATGGATACGATCTGGTGGCCATTACAGAGACGTGGCTGCAGGGTGACAGGGACTGGGAGATGAATGTACAGGGCTATCAAGTGTTTAGGAAGGATAGGCAGGAGGAAAGAGGGGGTGGCGTAGCTCTGCTGATTAAGGACAGCATCAAGGTGGTAGCAAGGGATGATATCGGAGCCAAAGAGCAGAAAGTGGAATCGTTGTGGGTGGAGATTAGGAACAGCAAAGGGAGGAAGACGCTGGTGGGTGTCGTCTATAGGCCCCCGAATAATGATCTGGAGGTGGGGCGGGCTGTTAACGCGCAAATAAGTGCGGCGTGCAGGAATGGGACGGCAGTAGTTATGGGGGATTTCAATCTGCATATTGATTGGTCGACCCATGTTGGACGAGGTGGGCTCGAGGAGGAGTTCTTGGAATGCTGCCGGGATAGTTTCCTGGAACAGTGTGTGTTGGAGCCGACGAGGGAGCGAGCTATCTTGGATCTGGTGCTATGTAATGAGGCGGGTAGAATTAGGGACCTTGAGGTGAAGGATCCTCTTGGAGAGAGTGATCATTGTATGGTGGAGTTTCTGTTGCAGATGGAGGAGGAGAAAGTGGGTTCCCGGACACGCGTCCTTTGTTTGAATAGAGGGGAGTATGGTAGGATGAGAGAAGAATTGGCGAATGTGGACTGGGGGAGCGCGTTGGAAGGTAGGTCTGCTGAGGAGCAGTGGAGGATCTTTAAGGAGATCTTTCTTGGTGCTCAGCAGAAATTTATTCCGATGGTTAAAAAGGACAGTAGGAAGAGAGGTAATAAGCCGTGGATAACGAAGGAGGTGAAGGAAAGTGTTAAATTAAAAGCGGAGGAATTTAGAGTAGCTAAGAGCAGTGGGCGAGAAGAGGATTGGGAGAGGTTTAAATGTCAACAAAGATTGACAAAAAAGTTGATAAAGGAGGGTAGAAGAAGCTATGAAGCTGGGCTAGCGCTTAATATAAAAAAGGATAGCAAGAGTTTTTATAAATATATAAAAAGGAAGAGGCTGGCTAGGGTGAACGTTGGTCCCTTAGCGGATGAGAAAGGGGACCTAGTGGTAGGGGATGGGGATATGGCTAAGGTCTTGAATAACTTTTTTGTTTCTGTCTTCACGGAGGAGGACGTGAATAATTTGCCGGGTGTTAGCGATGGAAAGGTGGTAGGACTGGAGGGTCTTAATGACATTACTGTTACTAGAGAGGTGGTGCGCAACAGACTGGAGGGGCTGATTGTGGACAAGTCCCCAGGACCGGATGGAATGCATCCGAGGGTTCTGAAAGAAATGGCGGAGGTGATAGTGGATGCCTTGGTGGTTATTTTCCAGACGTCGCTGGATTCCGGGGAAGTGCCGGAGGATTGGAAAACGGCTAATGTTACGCCGTTGTTTAAGAAGGGTGCCAGGCAAAAGGCGGGGAATTACAGGCCGGTTAGTTTAACGTCTGTGGTAGGTAAAATGTTAGAATCCGTCATTAAGGAGGAAATTGCGAGGCATCTTGAAGGGAATTGCTTGATAGGGCAGACGCAACACGGTTTCATTAAAGGGAAGTCGTGTCTGACAAATTTACTGGAGTTCTATGAGGATGTGTCTAGGGCGGTGGATAGAGGAGAGCCGGTGGATGTGGTCTTTCTGGATTTTCAGAAGGCGTTTGATAAGGTACCTCACAAGAGGTTACTGCAGAAGGTCAGAGGACATGGAGTTGGGGGTAGGGTGTTAGCGTGGATAGAGGATTGGTTGTCAAATAGGAGGCAGAGAGTGGGGGTCAATGGGTGCTATTCGGATTGGCGGTTGGTGACTAGTGGGGTGCCCCAGGGGTCGGTGCTGGGGCCTCAGCTATTTACCATTTATATAGATGATCTGGAGGAGGGAACCGAGTGTAGGGTGTCGAAATTTGCTGATGACACCAAGATTGGGGAAAGGCAAATTGTGCGGAGGGTGTGGAGAGTCTGCAGAAGGATCTAGATAGGCTGGGCGAATGGGCCAGGAAATGGCAAATGGAATTTAATGTTGGCAAGTGTGAGGTGGTCCACTTTGGTAGGAAGAATGGTAGGAAGGACTATTACTTAAGTGGCGAAAAACTGCAGCAGGCGACGGTGCAGAGGGACCTCGGGGTCCTTGTGCATGAGTCGCAAAAACCCAGCCTGCAGGTGCAGCAGGTGGTCAGGAAGGCGAATGGGATGCTGGCCTTCATAGCGAGGGGGATTGAATATAAAAGTAGGGAGGTCTTGCTGCAGCTGTATAGGGCATTGGTGAGGCCGCAGCTGGAGTACTGTGTGCAGTTTTGGGCGCCGCACCTGCGCAAGGATATTTTGGCCTTGGAGGGAGTGCAGAGGAGGTTTACTAGGCTGATACCGGAGTTGAGGGGGTTGAGCTATGAGGAGAGGCTGAATAAACTAGGCTTGTACTCGTTAGAGTTTAGAAGAATGAGGGGAGATCTCATTGAGACGTATAAGATGATGAATGGGATGGATAGGATAGAGGTGGAAAGACTCTTCCCGCTCAAAAAAGACAGTAGGACTAGGGGGCACAGCCTCAAGATAAAGGGGGGGCGGTTCAGAACGGAGTTGAGGAGGAACTTCTTCACTCAAAGGGTGGTGAATCTCTGGAATTCTCTGCCCGTTGAAGTGGTGGAGGCTGCCTCGCTAAATATTTTTAAGAAGCGGGTTGATGGGTTTTTGATAAGAGAAGGGATTAAGGGTTATGGGGAGAGGGCGGGAAAGTGGAACTGAGCCACGACAGATCAGCCATGATCTTATTGAATGGCGGGGCAGGCTCGAAGGGCCAGATGGCCTACTTCTGCTCCTATTTCTTATGTTCTTATGTTATCTCCAATTGCAGCAGGATCTTGATCAGTTCTGCCAGTGGGCTGACAAAGGGCAGATGGAGTTTAATTTAGACAAGTGTGAGGTAATGCATTTTGTTAGATTGAATTAGGGCAGGACTTAAGGCGTTGGGGAGAGTTACAAAACAAAGAGAGATGTAGGAGTACATGTTCGTAGCTCCTTGAAAGTTGAGTCACAGGTGGACAGAGTGGTGAAGAAGGCATTCAGCATGCTTCGTTTCATCGGTCAGAACATTGAATACAGGAGTTGGGATGTCTTGTTGAAATTATATAAGGCATTGGTGAGGCCACACTTGGAATACTGTGTGCAATTCTGTCACCCTATTATAGAAAGGATATTATTAAACTAGAAAGAATGCAGAAAAGATTTACTAGGATGCTACCAGGACTTGATGGATTGAGTTATAAGGAGAGGCAGAATAAACTGGGACTTTTTTCTCTGGAGCGTAGGAGGCTGAGGGGTGACCTTATAGAGGTCTATAAAATAATGAGGGACATAGACAAGGTAGATAGTCAATATCTTTTCCCCAAAGGTAGGGGAGTCTAAAACTAGAGGGCGTAAGTTTAAGTTGAGAGGGGAGAGATACAAAAGTGTCCAGAGGGGCAGTGTTTTCAGAGGGTAGTGAGTGTCTGGAACAAGCTGCCAGAAGTAATAGTAGAGGCAGGTACAATTTTATCTTTTACAAAGCATTTAAATAGTTACATAGGTACAATGAGTATAGAAGGATATGGGCCAAATATGGCAATTGGGTTTAGTGTAAGGGTTTAAAAAAAAAAGGGCAACATGGACAAGTTGGACCAAAGGGCCTATTTCCATGCTTTAAACCTCTATGACTCTATGATATCAGACTTGAAATAAAGAATGAAAGATGCATGATTAAAAATGTAATAGAAAGGAGAGTTAAGTCGTCTAGGTTTATCATGTGAAACTTGGTGCTTTTTATGCACTTCAGCTACTTGAAATAATACTGATATCAGATGACGACGACGACCACATCTACTGACTCCAAAAGCGAGCATCAGCAATTAAAGGGACAACAAATTCAAAATCCAATTTTAAAAAAGTGTTTCAAGCCTTCCTCGGCCAAGCATATTAACGAATGAAACAAATGGTTATATCCATTGTAGTCAGTTTGAATTGGGAGGTGGGGTGGGGGGTGCTGCGGGACCAGAAAGAGAGAGAAAGAATACAGTTAAAGAGCTAACAAAGTGAAAACAGGTCAAGATTTTGTTTAAGACCCACCACAGTAACAGTAACTTCATTGCAGTGTTAACGTAAGCCAACATGTGACACTAATAAACAAACTTTAAACCAATTATGGTTCAGCTTTTCTAATTGATAAGTCTACAACATTGAACTATTTATATTGCCAATAATCATCAGTTGCCACTGCTATCAAGTAACGCTTAGCAATAACTTGCTCACTGATGCTCACTTTGGGTTCTACCAGGGTCACTCAGCTCCTGACCTCAGCCTTGGTTCAAACATGGCCAAATAAGCTGAACTCAAGGAGGTGGGGTGAGAGTGACTGCCCATGGCATCAAGGGAGCATTTGACCAAGTGTGGCATCAAGAAGCCCTAGCAAAACTGAAGTCAGTGGGAATTGAGAAATCTCTCCACTGGATGGAGTCATACCTAACACAAAAGATGTTTGGTGTTGTTGGAGGTTAATTATCTTAGTTGCAGGACATCACTGTAGGGGTTTCTCAGGATAAATGTCCTGGGCCCAAGCATCTTCAGCTGCTTCATTAATGACCTTCCTTCCAGAAGTGGGAATGCTCGCTGATGATTGCAATGTTCAGCATCATCCACAACTACTCAGATATTGAAGCAGTTCATGGACAATTTCCAGGCTTGGGCAAGTAACATTTGTGTCACACATGTAACAGGCAACGATATCTCCAAGAAGAGGGGATCTAAGTAACATACCTTGACATTCAATATTCTTAACATCACTGAATTCCCACTATCAACATCCTGGGGGTTATCATTTACCAGAAACGAAACTGGACTTGCCATAATAAACAGGTCAGAGCATAGGAATCCTGACTCCCCAAAATCTGCTTACCATCTACAAGATATAAGTTAGGAATGTGATGGAATACTGTCCACTTGCCTTGATAACAAACTTGACACCATCCAGAGCAAAGCAGCCAACATGATTGGAACCTTCCAAACCCACAAACGCTGCAATCTAGAAGGATAAAGGCAGCAGATACATGGAAACACCACCACCTACAAGTTCCCCTCCAAGCCACTCACCATTCTGACTTGGAAATGAATCACCTTTTCTTGACTATCATTGGATCAAAATTCTCATAAAAGTTTATTTATTAAACTTTTAGGTTTGCATTAACACTGCAATGAAATTACTGTGAAAATCCCCTAGTTGCCACACTCTGGCACCTGTTATGGTACACGGAGGAAGAATTCAACATGGTCAATACACCTAACCAGCACATCTTTTGGGCTGTGGGAGGAAACCTGAGCACTCGGAGGAAAACTTGGTCAAATGCTGACTTGATGTCAAGAGAGTTACTCTTGCCTCCCGTCTTGAATGAATTTTTTTAAAAATCATCAGCATGAACATGTTTCACTCTTTCAATGTACTGTTAGTCTGAAACCATCAGAAGCAGATATGTTCAAGATACCTTGGAAGCCCCCAGAACTCCTATGTTGTTAGTCATTCACAGGGTCACAGACCTTTGAAAGCCCTAAGCCCATCTAGAGTCGGCTGCTCAACGACAGACTACTTACAAAAGACATAGCTAATGGTGCCTGTTTTAAAGCCACTAATCCCTTCAGAGATGAGGTACAAAGAACATAAGAAATAGGAGCAGGAGTAGGCCATCTAGCCCTTCGAGCCTGCCCCGCCATTCAATAAGATCATGGCTGATCTGTCGCTGCTCAGTTCCACTTTCCCGCTTTCTCCCCATAACCCTTAATCCCCTCTCTTATCAAAAACCCATCAACCCCCGTCTTAAAAATATTTAGCGAGGCAGCCTCCACCACTTCAACGGGCAGAGAATTCCAGAGACTCACCACCCTTTGAGTGAAGAAGTTCCTCCTCAACTCCGTTCTAAACCACCCCCTTTTATCTTGAGGCTGTGCCCCCTAGTCCTACTGTCTTTTTTGAGCAGTAAGAGTCTCTCCACCTCTATCCTATCCATCCCATTCATCATCTTATACGTCTCAATGAGATCTCCCCTCATTCTTCTAAACTCTAACGAGTACAAGCCCAGTTTATTCAGCCTCTCCTCATAGCTCAACCCCCTCAACTCCGGTATCAGCCTAGTAAACCTCCTCTGCACTCCCTCCAAGGCCAAAATATCTTTGCGCAGGTGCGGCACCCAAAACTGCACACAGTACTCCAGCTGCGGCCTCACCAATGCCCTATACAGCTGCAGCAAGACCTCCCTACTTTTATATTCAATCCCCCTCGCTATGAAGGCCAGCATCCCATTCGCCTTCCTGACCACCTGCTGCACCTGCAAGCTGGGTTTTTGTGACTCATGCACAAGGACCCCGAGGTCCCTCTGCACCGTCGCCTGCTGCAGTTTTTCACCCCGTAAGTAATAGTCCTTCCTACCATTCTTCCTACCAAAGTGGACCACCTCACACTTGCCAACATTAAATTCCATTTGCCATTTGCTGGCCCATTCGCCCAGCCTATCTAGATCCTTCTGTAGACTCTCACCACCCTCCGCACAATTTGCCTTTCCACCAATTTTCGTGTCATCAGCAAATTTCGACACCATACACTTGGTTCCCTCCTCCAGATCATCTACATAAATGGTAAAAAGCTGAGGCCCCAGCACCGACCCCTGGGGCACTCCACTAGTCACTATCCGCCAATCCGAATAGCACCCGTTGACCCCCACTCTCTGCCTCCTATTTGACAGCCAATCCTCTATCCACGCTAACACCCTATCCCCAACTCCGTGTCCCTCGACCTTCTGCAATAACCTCTTGAGGTACTTTGTCAAACGCCTTCTGAAAATCTAGAAAGACCACATCCACCGGCTCTCCTCTATCCACCGCCCTAGACACATCCTCATAGAACTCCAGTAAATTTGTCAGACACGACTTCCCTTTAATGAAACCGTGCTGCGTCTGCTCTATGAAGCAATTCCCTTCAAGATGCCTCGCAATTTCCTCCTTAATGAGGGATTCTAACATTTTACCTACCACAGACGTTAAACTAACCGGCCTATAATTCCCCGCCTTTTGCCTGGCACCCTTCTTAAACAACGGCGTAACATTAGCCGTTTTCCAATCATCCGGCACTTCCCCGGAATCCAGCGACATCTGGAAAATAACCACCAAGGCATCCACTATCACCTCCGCCATTTCTTTCAGAACCCTCGGATGCATTCCATCCGGTCCTGGGGACTTGTCCACAATCAGTCCCTCCAGTCTGTCGAGCACCGCCTCTCTACTAACAGTAATGTCATTAAGACCCTCCAGTCCTACCACCTTTCCATCGCTAACACCCGGCAAATTATTCACGTCCTCCTCCATGAAGACAGAAACAAAAAAAAGTTATTCAATACCTTAGCCATATCCCCATCCCCTACCACTAGGTCCCCTTTCTCATCCTCTAAAGGACCAACATTCACCTTAGCCAGCCTCTTCCTTTTTATATATTTATAAAAACTCTTGCTATCCTTTTTTATATTAAGCGCTAGCCCAGCTTCATAGTTTCTCCTACCCTTCTTTATCAATCTTTGTTGACATTTAAACCTCTCCCAATCCCCTTCTCGCCCACTACTCTTAGCTACTCTAAATTCCTCCGCTTTTAATTTAACACTTTCCTTCACCTCCTTCGTTATCCACGGCTTATTACCTCTCCTCCTACTATCCTTTTTGACCATCGGAATAAATTTCCGCTGAGCACCAAGAAAGATCTCCTTAAAGATCCTCCACTGCTCCTCAACAGACCCTCCCTCCAACGCGCTCCCCCAGTCCACATTCGCCAATTCTTCTCTCATCCTACCGTACTCCCCTCTATTCAAACAGAGGACGCGTGTCCGGGAACCCACTTTCTTCTCCTCCATCTGCACCAGAAACTCCACCATACAATGATCACTCTCCCCAAGAGGATCCTTCACCACAAGGTCCCTAATTCTACCCGCCTCATTACATAGCACCAGATCCAAGATAGCTCGCTCCCTCGTCGGCTCCAACACACTGTTCGAGGAAACTATCCCGGCAGCATTCCAAGAACTCTTCCTCGAGCCCCCCCCGCGTCCAACATGGGTTGACCAATCAATATGCAGATTGAAATCCCCCATAACTACGGCCATCCCATTCCTGCACGCCGCACTTATTTGCGCATTAACAGCCCGCCCCACCTCCAGATCATTATTCAGGGGCCTATAGACGACACCCACCAGCGTCTTCCTCCCTTTGCTGTTCCTAATCTCCACCCACAACGATTCCATGTTCTGCTCCTTGGCTCCAATATCATCCCTTGCTACCACCGTGATGCTATGCTTAATCAGCAGAGCTACGCCCCCCGCTTTTCCCTCCTGCCTATCCTTCCTAAACACTTGATAGCCCTGTACATTCAGCTCCCAGTCCCTGTCACCCTGCAGCCACGTCTCTGTAATGGCCACCAGATCGTATCCATTTGTGTCGATCTGCGCCACCAGCTCATCCACTTTATTCCGAATGCTTCGTGCATTCAGATAAAGCGCTTTCATCCCAGCCTTCACCTGGACCCTATTTGCCGTAACGCCACCAACCATACTCACGCCCCCTACTCCCTCTATTATTGGGACATCCTCGGCCTCTTCCCGTACCTGTACCCTCTCCTTAACTCTAGACCTCGTAACATCACCTACCCTCGCACCCTCCTCCCCCACCACCCTCGCACCCTCCTCCCCCACCACCCCCCCCCACCCCCCCGCCCCCGCCAATTAGTTTAAAGCCCTGTCTACAGTCCTCTTTACTCGATTCGCCAGCACTCTGGTCCCAGCACAGTTCAGACCAACCCCATCCTGCCCGAACAGGTCCCACCTACCCCAATACTGGTGCCAATGCCCCATAAATTCAAACCCATTCCTCCCACACCAATCCCTGAGCCACCCATTCACTTCCTTAATCCTGTCAACCCTACGACCGTCTGCACTCGGTTCAGGCAGTAGCCCAGAGATAACCACCTTGTCGGTTCTACTTTTTAATTCCATTCCCAGCTTTTCATACTCCCTCCCCAGATCCTCAGTTCGCATTTTGCCAACGTCGCCGGCACCCACATGTACTACAACAACCGGATTCTCACCCTCCCACTCCAGGTTCCTCTGCAGCCCAGCTGCGACATCCCGTACCCGAGCACCAGGCAGACAACACACCCTTCTGTGCACTGTCATTGTGACAAAGGACAGTGTCAATAGCCTTCACCCCACTATCCCCAATCACTACTACGTTCCTTTTCCCCCTCTGCCTATGTCCTGCTGCATCACTGTACCGTGTGCAGTTTGCTCACCAACCTCACCTGCCTCGTTCTCGTCCAGCCTGGAAGCAAGAACCTCAAACTTGTTATGCAGATTAAGAGGCTGAGGCCTCCGCTCCTCACCCCCCTTCCTCCTCCCAGCAGCCCTCTCTTGTCCCTGACCCTTTAGAGTTAGCCAGTCTAGGGCGGGGTGGATGTCACTTGCACCCCATTGACAATGGCACCCTCTCTCCCCCTGATGAGCCTCAGTGTCTGTAGCTCAGAGGCCAGCTCATTTACCCTGAGCTGGAGCTCCTCCAGCAACCTGCACTTGCTACAGACATGGTCACTGGGATGGACCCTGGGGTCCACCAGTTCCCACATCATACAGAAACCACACATCACATGCCCCTCCATTATTCACTGTAGTTTTGAAAAAAATTTTTTGTTTTTGTTTCTTTTTCTTGTTTTTCAAACGAACTCACCTGTCCTTTTTTCCCCTCAAGCCCTTTTTGATATTAAGCCCTAAAAGCTCACTCTGCTTCCCACTCACTCTGCTGCCCGCTCAGACGCTGCCCACTGTCTACACCAGGCCTCCTTTTAAACCTGGCGCTGATTTAAAGCTGATGTCCCACAACTGCCTGCTAACCACTCCCTCAGAATTCTTAAAGCAGTAAATACAATAAATAAATGCTTTAAACAGTTCTACAAAGTGCTTTAAACTTATTTTAAACAGGTTTTTAAACAGGTAAAATCTTAGCTCTCTCTCTGCTCCTTCACTCGTCTGCTCCAGCAAACAAAGCTGCCCATTCTGTGGTTTGCTCATTGATTGGGCAGATCATTAGTATATTGAAGATTTCAAGGTGCTTTTTAGGTGTCTGGGCAGGTCAAGAGGCACTCTCCAGTACTCTCCCTAGAGGATTTCCCAAATAATCATAGCTTGTTACACTCTGCACAACTTAGTCCTCCAAAAAGGGGGTGACTTGGCAGGATAAGAACATAAGAAATAGGAGCAGGAGTGGCCATCTAGCCCTTCGAGCCTGCCCCGCCATTCAATAAGATCATGGCTGATCTGTCGTGGCTCAGTTCCACTTTCCCGCCCTCTCCCCATAACCCTTAACCCCCTCTCTTATCAAAAACCCATCAACCCGTGTCTTAAAAATATTTAGCGAGGTGAGAGATGGAGCTACATGTCTATGATAAGGAAGGTGTGGAGAGGGCCGAGCTCAAATGAGGCTCCAGAGGAAGAGGCCATAGCAAAGGGCCAGACGAGACAGGCATGCACGAGAGATGTTTACAGCCACCAAATTCAATGATGATCACTACTCATTTGAGCCTCTTTCACCAGTGCTCTTATGCTGGGTCCACCGTAATACCCTTATTGCAATCGTCATTGTCTCAATGAAAGCCCAAGAAATACCTGAATGAGTATTTACACTCTGCGTCACCGTGTCTTCAACCTTGCAAGGCGAGACAGCCTTTTGAGCATGTTGTCTTTCTATCATGGGATAACAATTCCAAAAGCGTGTTTTGTAAGCAGTGTAGACATAGTGCAGCCTCTTCAAGCATCTTGCTAACATTCAAATGCCAATAGCAACCACAGGACAGGAGCAGTGCTGCAATCCTACTGCAAAGCATTTCAAGGATAACAATCAGCACTCAGTGGTTCTTGCCTTGATGTCTGATGTCTAATTTGAATCCATACTGCAGTGTCTGTGCACAGGTCATGCAAGGCAAGTGTTCAGGCCTCAATATCCCTTCAGAGGAGAGGTAACGGGTGGCACGATGATTAGCACTGCTGCCTCAGCACCAGGGACCTGGGTTCAATTTGCGGCTTGAGTCACTGTCTGAGCGAAGTTTGCATATTCTCCTTGTGTCTGAATGGGTTTCCCCCCCCCCACAGTCCAAAGGTGCATGAGTTAGGTGAATTGGCCTTGCTAAATTGACCCTTGGTGTTAGAGAAATTAGCTAGGGTAAATACATGGGGTTATGGGAACAGAGCCTGGGTGGTTGGTGCAGACTCGATTGGCCGAATGGTCTTGTTCTGCATTGTAGGATTCTATGAACATCATATTTCAGTCCACAGCATGAGGTCAATCTGCAGGATGCAGTCGTCTGTAATTCTCAGGTCTTGGGTATGAGCCTGCACTTCAGCTCACCTTTCAGTGGACTGTGAAAACTTCAGTAGCATCTGATCTCTATCAAGCACTCATGAGCATGCCTTCATTTGAGTCTACCAAGTTCCTGTTCAGCTTAGCTTTGGCGTCAAGGACTTCAAACTAGCAAGGGGGTGGGGGGAAGAGAGAGAGAGAGAGAGAGAGAGAGAAGGGAACAACCACAGGAAATATAATGATTAATAGGAAGCAAAGCAGCAAGTTGGCATGTGAGGAGAAGGTTTCAATTGCATGGAAAATTTTTAAAAGTTAAAAAAGGGAGAAGAACTCAGGAGATGTTATTAATGGAGGTGTTAGGATTCAAAGAGAAAGCATTAAAAACTAGCATAAAGGGCACTTTATCTAAATGCTCGCAGCATTCGAAACAAGGGAATGAGTTGATGGCACAAATCATCGCAATGGAGTATGATTTAGTGGCCATTACAGTAACATGGTTATAGGGTGGTGACAACTGGGCGTTAAATATCCAGGGGTATCAGACTATTCAGAAGGACAGACAGAAAGATAAGGGAGGTGGTGTAGCTCTGATATTTAAGGATGACATCAGGGTGGTAGTGAAAGATGATATAGGTTCTATGGACAAAAGTGCTGAATCTATTTGGGTGGAAATTAGAAACAGGAAGGAGAAAGTCACTGATAGGCATAGTCTATAGGCCACCAAATAATAACTACTGTGGAGCGAGCAATAAACAAGGAAATAACTGCTGCATGTACAAATGGTATGGCAATTATCATGGGGGACTTTAAATCTACATGTCGATTGGTCAAACCAGGTCAGTCAAGGCAGCCTTGAGGGGGAGTTCATAGAATGTATCTGCGATAGTTTCCTTAAACAGTATATAATGGAACCTTTGAGGAAGCAAGCTATCCTAGATCTGGTCCTGTATAATGAGATTGGAATAATTAATGATCTCACAGTTAAGAATCCTCTGCAAGGAGCGATCACAGTATCGTTGAATTCAAAATACAGATGGAGCGTGAGAAGGCAAAATCCAATACTAGTGCCTTCACAAAAGAAGAATACAATGGGATGAGGGAGGAGTTGGCCAAGGTAGACTGGGCACAAAACTTTATGGTGGGACAATTGAGGAACAGTGGAGGATTTTCAAAGTGATGTTTCACAGTGCTCATGTAATAACTCCATGGAGGCAAAAGTCCTGTCACTGAGCTACTTTATTTACACAATAACATCTGTACATAGCCAGCTCTCCAGTTGCTCCCTGCTGAATGCAGGCTGAGAGACTGACACATCTGCTTTAAATAGGAGCACGAGGCTCCCTGATTTAACCATCAGACATCTCTTTTGGATACCAACCAAATAAAAAAGGACTCATCAGGCAATTCATACTCTAGCAAGCCAAACTCATTGGCCTGCCTGAAGTTATCACTTCTTCCCCACACTCCCACCCCGCAAAGTCTGAGGAATGCCCTCAGCTTGCTTCCCTCAGGGGTCTTTTCCACTGCTTGAGCGCTGGGTCAGGATCCTCCAACGTGGCCTGTTATGTCAGCAGTGTGTAATGGTTTGGTGCCTGTCTCTTCCGATGCAAACGCTGGAGGTCTGGTTCCTTGTCCACTTCAGGTGGTAGGGGAAATTGCTGCAGCTTTATCCTGTGACCGTTTTGGACCCTGAAGTCCCCATCAAGGGTGCAAGAGAGAAGGTACTGGCTTGTCGAGGGGGACTGTGCTCATTCCTAGGGCTGCAGGGTGGACTCGCCTCCAGAAGGTGGAGAGCTTGAGGCCGGGACTTGGTCCAGGTGTTCCCTTACCAATACCTCGCCTACGCATACTCACCAGGATACCGATCAGGTCCTGGACTCGACTGTTCTGTTTACCCAGGCAGGTCCATTTGCATCATTTCTGACCCAAACACTCTCTCCCACTTCAAAGTGCATCTCTCGGTAGTGTTGTTATGGCCCCTGCACTGGGCTTCCTGGTGTCCTTTCATCCCAAGTTTGGCAACAGGCTCAGTGGGGCTGTCTGTCCTTCACTAACTCTGCTGGTGCAGTTTCCATGGTGGCGCGTGGAGTGGTTCTATAGTCAAATAAACACCTTAAGAGTTTAGTCTTTAATGAGGCCACTGGCTGTTTTTTTTCAACCTGGTCTTTAATGTCTGGACTGCTCTCTCTGCTAGTCCATTTGACACTGGGTGGCAAGGTGTCATCTTGATGTGCCGGATCCCATTTGATTTCATAAATTTTGTGAACATTAGATTGGCGAACGCTGAACCATTATCAGAAACTCATCTGTGGGATCCTGTGCATTGCAAACGAGTTTCTCAGTGGTTGCCGAGTTTAGTTTATAGACGTCTAACCACTTGGAATGGGCATCTATCATCACCAGAAACATGGACCCCATAAACAGGCCTGCAAAATCGCGACCGTGGTCTGCCTGGCCATTTCCACAGGTATAGGGGGCTGCCAGTGGTGTCTCCTGTTGGCACTTCTGGCACTGTCCTACTAGTTCCACTACGTCTGCATCCAAACCTGGCCACCAGATGTAGCTCCTGGCCAGCATCTTCATTTTTGATACTCCAGCCTGCTCATGGTGTAGTTCGGCCAGTATGGCCCAATGGCCCTGCCTTGGGACGATGACCCGTACTCCCCACAGCAGCATCCCATCTTCCACCATGATCTGCTCCAGTATGGGTGGACGGTGGATGGACCAGTCTTTCCAGCTGCCCTGAGCACCAGGTGCTTTATCTTCGCCAATACAGGGTCTTTGTGTCCACTGGCGTATATTGTGTACATCCACTGGGAGGGTATCCATAAAGTTTAACATCATCGCAGACTCCTCCATTCTGGGTACCAATGGTGGGGTGCCCTGTAATGGTAGCTGGCTTAAGGCATCAGCATTTGTCACTTTAGTTCCTGATCAGTGCTCCAATCGATACTGATGTGCCACCAGCAATAAAGCCCAACGCTGTATCCGGGCTGACTTTTTCAGCTGTTTTGTCTTCCTTCAGTAGCCCCAGCAAGGATTTATGATCTGTTACAATTGTAAATTTTCACCCATATAAATACTGGTGAAATTTTATGACTGCGAAGATTACCACCAGTCCTTCCTTTTCAATCTGGGCATGTCTTCATTCTGCCATTGCCAGGGTCCTGGAAGCATACGCTTTTGGCTGTTCTTGTCTGTTCTGCCACTTGAGCCAGAACTACGCCCACTGCAAATGGGGATGCGTCACAGGTGAGTACCAATTCCTTCTTGGGGGTTAAAATATATCAATACATTTTCAGATGAGAGTTGCTGTCTAATTTTCTTGAAGGCCCTGTCCTGGTGGGTTGACCATTCCCAGGTTTGTCCCATTTTTAGCAACTGGTGGAGGGAATCCATAATGGAGGCCCTATTCTGTATGAATTTCCCATAGTATGGCACATGGGTTGTACCCATCATTTTCAGTGGTTCCCCCATATAGGTCCTTGGCCTTGCCGAAGTTTTGATCAGGGGCTAAAGATTGGAGTCCTAAAAACGACCATAGCTCCTGGATGGTTGTGGGAGCAGGGGCGTCTTTTATTGCTCACACCCGATCCTCCAGAGGATGCAAGCCCAACTTATCCACTTTTTAGGTTACTTGTGGTGCCAAAAAGACATGTTTCTGCCTTTTCAAACAGACACCTGCTGCTGCAAATCTCCTGGGAACTTCCTCCAGGTTCTGCAGATGTTCCCCCTTTTTTGTTTAAACGCATAATGAGGACATCGTCTAGGTAAATGGCAACCTGTGGCAACACCTGAAGGATGCTTTCCATGGTCCTTTGAAATATGGCACAAGCTGATGAAACTCCGAAAGGCAATCTTTTATATTGGAAGAGGCCTTTCAGCATATTTATTGTAGCAAATGTTTGCGAATCCTCGTCCAGGATACCTTGCATAGTTGCAGGTATGTGTGGCTTATGTCCAGTTTTGTGAATAGGAGTCCTCCTGCCAACTTTGCGTACAGGTTCCCAGTCCTGGGAGTTGGGTATTTGTCTAGCTGAGTGTAACAATTTATTGTCTGTTTGAAATCACCGCAAAGGCGCACTGAGTCATCCATCAATAAAATAGGAACCACAGGTGCTGCCCATTTCACAAACTGGACCAGTTTTATTACTCCTTTGTGCTGCAATCTTTCGATTTCCTCATTGACCTTTTCCCTTAATGCAAATGGTACCGGTTGGGCTTTGCAAAACTTTGGGACAGCTTTCAAGTTGACATGCAATTTTGCCTTGATTCCTTTGATTGTCCCTAGGACTTCACAAGAAACCTCCAGATATTTGCTCAGGGCCTCACTCAGACCACCATTTTCCAATGGAAGATATTTGTCCAGTCTAGCTAGATCTCTTTTAGCCAATTTCACCCTAATAGGCTTGGTCCCAAACCTTCCACTGCCATCAACGGGAGCCTAACTAATTGTTTCCCGTAAGCAACTGGCACATGCGTTGTACCCATCACATTCAGAGGTTCCCCTGTATAGTCCTCAGCCTTCCCAAAATTTTGATCAGGCGCTAGGGATTAGAGTCCAGTGCGTATCTTGTTAAACGCCATCTCCCCTATGACCAATAGTGGCTGTGCCTATGTCAACCTCCATTCAGTCTCTCTGAAATTTGATGGGTTCTGATTTTATCATCACTACACACAGTAGTTGTTCCTTGACAGAGGTATGGGAAGCTTCTAGGTTGTGCATTCTCCTGTCCATCAACCTACGTGTTCTTTTCAGCCATGTTGGTTTAGGAAACTTGCTTTTCCTCTGTGCACCCTGACACTAGCAACCATAGCAATGTCCTTTTGGATGAGGCTGTACAGGCACTGCTGTCACTCTGGGCTTAACCTGACCTTGTCTAGGTGTGGTTGTATAGGCGGATTTGGGCTCCCTCATATCCAAATCCTTCCAGAGGGTGCTATGTAGTGGCCTGCCCTGTAGTGGTAGTCCCCTAACCCAGCCACCCTGGTGTTGGCCTCTACCTCCATCGGGATACCTCAGAGCTCACGTGCTCCACTTGCCGCTTTTTCTAATGACTAAGGCCAACTATAATACCTGTATACAGTCCAGCTGGGCATTTCTATTTGGTCATATCATTAATTCCGCACACCAGTCAGTCTCAGAGCATCTCATTTAGTGTGTCCCCAAATTCATAAGCCCCCACCAGACATCTTAGCCTCGTTAGGAAACTGGTGATTGACTCCCCTGCTTCTTGAAATGTGGAATAAAAACAGTACCTCCGCAGGATCAGGGGTGGCTGAAGGTAATAATATTCTTGACTTAAGTTTGACAACTGTTGGAATAACTTTGTGTCCAATGCCTCCGGGAAAGTTAAACTGATAATCACAAAAGCTGCTGGTGCACACGCAGTCAGCAGGATAACCCCTTGCTTCTCATCTGAGGTTATGTCATTTACCATGAAGAAATACTTCATCCTTTCCACATATTGAGCCCAGTCCTCCACTGTGGGGTCAAAAGTGTCCAACTTCCCAAACAGCAGCATGTTTTCTCAACAATGGCTTACCTTCAATATGTGCAGTGGTTCAGCAAGTTCCTTCAGGTCACACCTTTTTCCTTGCTGCCACTGTAATAACTCCACAGTGGTGAAAGTTCCATCACCAAACTACTTTATTTACACAACAACATCAATACATAACCAGCTCTGCAGTTGCTCCCTGCTGAATGCAGGGTGAGAACTGACACACTTGCTTTAAATAGGGAGCATGAGGCCCCCTGATTTAACCATCAATTAGGACTCATCAGGCAGTTCATACTGTAGCAAGCCAATCTCATTCACCTGGCTGAAGTCATCACAGCTTAGCAAAAGTAAATACCAGTGATAAAGAAGGACTGTAGAAAAAGGGATGATCAGCTATGGATATCTAAGAAAATAAAGGAGAGTATCAAATTGAAAGAAAATGCATACAAAGTGGCAAATGTTAGTAGGAAACTAGAGGATTGGGAAATCTAAAGGTCAACAGAAAGCCGTGAAAAAAGGCTATAAAGATAAGTTAGATGGATTATGAGAGTATACTGGCATAGAATAGAAAAACAATCATTCTCGCTTTGGTATCTGAAGCCTAATCTGAATCTGTACTGCAGCATCTCTGCCCAGGTCATGCAAGACAAGTATTCTATTCTAAGCCAGTATACTCTCATAATCCATCTAACTTATCTTTATAGCTTTTTTTCACGGCTTTCTGTTGACCTTTAGATTTCCCAATCCTCTAGTTTCCTACCAACATTTGCCACTTTGTATGCATTTTCTTTCAATTTGATACTCTCTATTTTCAGAAGATAGGTAACTGTGGCACGGTGGCACAGTGGTTAGCACTGCTGGCCTCAAGGCGCCAGGGACCCAGGTTCGATTCCCACCTTGAGTCACTGTCTGAGCAGAGTCTGCACATTCTCCCCGTGTCTGTGTGGGTTTCCTCCAGATGTTCCAGTTTCCTCCCACAGTCCAAAAGACACGCTGGTTAGGTGCATTGGCCACGCTAAATTCTATCTCAGCACACCCAAATAGGTGCTGGAGTGTGACGACTAGGGGAATTGCACAGTTACTTCATTGCAGAGTTAACATAAGCCTACTTGTGGCACTAATAAATAAACAAACATAACTCCCATTGGGAAGACGCAGCATGGGTTCATGAAAGGCAAGTCACGTTTAGTTAATTTAGTGAAATTCTTTGAGGATATTATGAGCACAGTGGACAATGGGGAACCAATGGATGTGGTGTAGCTGAATTTCCAGAAGGCATTTGACAAAATGTTGCACAAAGGCTGCTGCATAAGATAAAGGTGCATGGCTTTACAGATAATGTAATAGCATGTTTAGAGGATTGGTTAACTAACAGAAAGCAAAGAGTGGGGATAAATGGTTTTTTTTCTGGTCGGCTATCAGTGACGAGTGATGTACCTCAGGAATCAGTGTTGGGACCCTAGTTGTTTACAGTTTACACAGATGATTTGATGTTGGGGACCAAATGTAGCATGTCAAAGTTCACAGAGGACACTAAGATGAGTGGTAGAGCAAAGTGTGAAGAGGACACTGAATGTCTACAAAGAGATACAGATAGTTTAAGTGGGTCTGGCAGATGGAGTACAATGGTGGTAAATGTGAGGTCATCCATTTTGGTAGGAATAACAGCAAAATGGGCTTACTATTTAAATGGTAAATTTAAATTTAATTTAAGAATTAAATGGTAAACTAAATTTAAATAGTAAAAAATTGCAGCGTGCTGCTGTGCAGAGACACCCAGCTTTCCTGGTGCATGAATCACAAAAAGTTGGTTTACAGGTGCAGCAGGTAATTAAGAAGGCAAATGGAATTTTGTCCTTCATTGCTGGAGAGATGGAGTTTAAAAACTGAGGTTATGTTGCAGCTGTATAAGGTGCTGGTGAGATCTGGAGTACTGTGTACAGTTTTGGTCTCCTTACTTGAGAAAGGATATACTGGCACTGGAGGGAGTGCAGAGGAGATTCTCTTGGTTGGTTCCAGAGTTGAGAGGATAGGCTTGAGAATTGACTAGTAGACTGGAACTATATTCATTGGAATTTAGGTGAGGGGGATCTTATAGAAACATATATAAAATTATGAAGAGAATAGATAAGATAAAAGCAGTGAGAAGAAAGGAATTAGGAGTTCTAGTACGCAGGCAGGTAAGTGGAGCTGAGTCCACAAAAAGAGCAGTCATGATCTTATTGAATGGCGGCGTAGGCTCGAGGGGTCAAATGGCCTACTCCTACTCCTAGTTCTTATGTTTTCATCTGTGGAGCCAGAAATGCTGACACTCCATTTAGGCACTAAACCCTTTACAACAGAAATCAGGTTGTCTTGGAGCTTTGCTCTGATCCCATCTAAAGCCTCCATATTTTCATTCCACCATATGACATATCCACATGGAAACTAGGTTCAATAATGCCACTGTACTGTGCACATAACCATGTTGACTGACTGTCTGAGAGCTAGCACTGGGTTGATGTCAAGAGACTGTACATTCTCCCATGTCAAAGTCTGGCATTTTCATACGCCTCCAATCTCTTACAGTTTCAGTCCTGTAGCAAAAATTGCAAGGCACAACATATGTCAGTAAGGTTCATAATTCTGCATCATGCAGGTGGAAAAGTGGGTACTATTGAGGTGCTGTTTAGATGTACACGCGGACATGAGATAATGCTGCAGGCTGCCAGGAATGCATGCCAGTCTCAAGTTTGGTGTTATGTACACCACAATTAAGGCAGACAGACATTACATGGAGGTCAATGAAATATGCACTGACTGCAAAGCACATCACATTCAATCCTCTAAGATCCATGCCAAACACTCTTCAGTGCAGAACCATCAGAAAGCTAAACCAATCTGCAGCTTCTAGACTTATGAACCAACTTTATTTCAACTTCTGAAGCAGGTCTCATCTATGCATTGCTCAACCACCAACTTCTTTGAGCCAGAGCCTTTACTCATGTTGCTACAATACAAAGAACATTCAGACACCGCAAGGAGATAGTGCGAGACAGCATGACTGAGGCAGACAATAGGACATTTGTTAAATTTGATTCATCACAGAACATATTATCAGACAGAAGATATATACACAAGCTGAAAAGTTGACAGTAACAAATTCTGTTTACCAACGCGCAGGTTATGAACACCCATGGCACTTTTGTGCTCTTTATATTTTTTAACTTTTTTTAACCTACTGCCATGTCTTGGTGCATCCCCGACATCTACAGGACAAGTGGAGGCAGCCTGCTGTTACAGCTTGTTGCCTCTGTAACCTTGTTAAGCATCCTCTAGTGGGCCCTTGCTTGTTTTGGGCTTCTTACTGTATGGCAGGTGCACCCTCCTCAGTCTGTGGAGCTGGAGCTGATTGGGTCACAGGTGGAGGGGATTGGGAGCAGCTGGACATTCATAGAGACTACCGGAGGAGAGAGGTCTGGCTGATGCTCCTCATCCCTTTGGGTGCCATGGTCCCCTGCCTGATCCTTGAGGGGAAGGGGTACCTGGAGTGAGTCTGAGGTGCCTCGACACTGTCTCGCCTAGCCGCTGATGCATCCCACCTATGGCTAGAGCAATAGAGAACAAGTCCTCACACAGATTGGGCACAAAGTCCTAGACCAAGATCTCCATTGCAGTTGCCATCTTACCAATGTTGACCTTGATGCACTGGCATGTCGGCACAATGACATCAAACTGAATGCAGACAGATTTGTCCATCATTTGTTCTATCTGTGAGATCCCAGTGGACTAGAAGGTATTTGACCCTTCAGCCTCTGACAACCTTGCCTGATATGCCTCTGCCTGTGTTTCCAGCACTAACAATTCTGTAGGGGCCATGTCCACAGGCTTGTTATCTGGCTCGGACTCAGCAAAAAGCTGGCCTCTAAATCATCTGAGTGTCAGTGACTTCAGATGTCCCTTACTCTGCCTGCTGTGATCTAGAACCTGTGCTCACCAGATGGTGACCCTGAGTCTGAAAATTGGTCCTGTTAACCTTTTTTATCTGCACTGGTAAGAGGGTGCAAGTGAAGGCTGTGATGGATCTACATCCAGTGGATCCTATGGATCCTCATCAGAGGTGGCGTGGGGCTGGGACTGAGGGGTGACTGCAAGTAACCCTCTTCCTGTTCCTGCTGGTGCCTCTTAAAGAGAGCAGAGATAATGAGTCATTGGCTGTATGGTGATCAACATTACGAAGCATTCTCCGCTTCCAAGGAGCTGTTGATGAATCCTCACTGGCTTGAGACTTTGATCTTACCCTCGACAGGTTACGTTTTTTGCCAGCTGGTTCTGCCGCCTGCTCTTCAAATGTTGAGAATGGCCTGAGCTCAGACGTCCTAGCTCCTACCTGGGATCGCTCCCTTTTGTTGCAAGTGCTCTTTTCCTGCATAGTCATATGGACAGACTATGAGCAGGACAGATGCCACAGCAGATGATTAGCATGCCTGCCTTCTTGGAGTATTGAGTGAACCTCTTTAAGAGGTGACAATGAGAACTGTACAGGATGCAATAAGAGATGAAGATGTTGTGAGTGAGAGAATCATTAGTGATGTTCCTTGCGTTGACAGAGTGTGAGATCTCTTACATGGTGATGCAGGGAGGCGAGCCCCAAGGGGCTCTCGCTTCTGGTCAGAAGCGCCTTGGGGGGGCCAGGCGCGACCTGCTTCATGGACAGTGGCAGGTTGGGAGTTTGACTGGGGCGGTACACCTGTCACACCGTATTGCAGGAGTCCTAAGGTGAGCTCAGGGAGGACAGAAGCCTCCTGTGGAGCAGAAGGGCAAAAGCTCGCTTGATCTTGATTTTCAGTACAACTACCTGATAGGCTTCTGAAATTGTGAGTTGAGAGTGAGAGAAGGTGAACTTGCCTTGGCAGAGTGGATGAAAAAATTTGTCCTCTTCCTGCAGTGGATGGTGATTCTCCTCTAGGGTGTATTAGCATTGACTCCACTGGTGATGAGATTGGTGGACCTCTGGCTCCCATTACAGAGGAAAAATATGTCCCAATAGTCAGGAAAGAGATAGAGAATCTGGTGAACTGGTGTGATGACAATAATTTCTCCCTCAATGTTAGTACAACAAAGGATAGTCATGGACTTCAGGAAATGTACGGAGGACATATCTCTGTCAACATCAACAGGTATGACGTGGAAATGGTCGAGAGTTTCAAGTTTCTAGGTGTCCATCTTCCCAACAATCTGTCCTAGTCCCTCCCCATCAATGCAATAATTAAGAAAGCCCACCAATGCATCGACTTTCTCAGGATGCTAAGGAGATTTTTGGCATGTCTGCTACAACTTTCACCACTTTTTACCGATGCACCATAGAACGCATCCTTTCTGGTTGTATTATAGCTTGGCATGGCCCCTGCTCTGTCCAAGACTGCAAGAAACTACAAAAGGTCGTGAATGAAGCCCAGTCCATCACACAAACCAGCCCCCATCCATTGACTCTGACTGCAGTTCCAGCTGCCTCGAAAAAGCAGCCGGTCAAGGACCCCACGCACCTTGGACATACTCTCTTCCATCTTCTTCCTTTGGGAAAAAGATACAAAAGACTGAGGTCAAGTACCAACCAACTCAAGAACAGCTTCTTTCCTGCTGCCATCGGACTTTTGAATGGACCTACCTTATATTAAGTTGATCTTTCATTACAGCCTAGCTATAACTAGCTATAACTACATTTTGCACCCTCTCTTTTCCTTCTCTGTGTACAGCATGCTTATTAATGGGCACAAGAAACAATACTTTTCACTGTATACTAATACATGTGACAATAATAAATCAAATCAAAATCCATTGCCTAGAGGAGTTGCTAAACTTCAGAGCAGCATGCTTAGTTCTCTTAGGGATGATTCAACTGGCTGGCACAACAAATCCTTGGCTGCAGAGAGCGATGTATGCATGTGGTTTAAACATGGTACCTGAAGGTTTTGGAATCCCAGCTTGCCCTGCAATGACATACGATGTGCTTCATGTTCATGTGTGTATTATGAGCTGAAGAATGGACAATCTGTGTGGAAGCATGCCACGATGACTGGCAGGTTCCATGCTACCTTTCCTGTCCATCGCTGCACTTAGTCTCCGGAATGGAAAATTCTGTTTTTGGTCTCTTTAATTGTTACTAGGAATGTAGATTATAATTTATTTTAAATACAATCATTATTAATTTCAGCCAACTAGTAGAACCTAGCAGGACAAGTCATGGTGTCTCTATAAGAAAATATTTTGAAAATTCCAATGATACTGAGCTGAAAATTTTCCAAAAGATCCTTTACTTACGCATCTCCAGACTTTCGATAGTTTTCTGGGCATTGAAAGATCAGGCAACGGAAGCTGCCCTGAACATTGAAGCAGGTCTCAGTGCCAGAGCAGTTATGCCTCCCTGTGATACATTCATCGATATCTGTGGGAAAGGCAGCAGGTTTTAGGTTAGGGAATGTAACTTTACAGGATTCTAGGTTCTTGCTGTGTTCACTTGAGCTTGGATGTCCTTAGGAAAAGTCAATGCTGAATCGCAATATACTGAGGGAGTCTCTGTTTTCTCGTAAAATCTAATAAATATTAATATAAAGTAATTTGCTGATACTAAACAAATAAAAAAGTACAAGGTTTTTCCTAATTCTGCTGAAGGTATTCTGTTGAGAAGCAATATATTTGTGCGAAATGTGCTGAATGTTGCACTGAAACCGGGGCACCCTTCCAAAACAGCGCCCAAACACTTTGCAGCCAGGTCCACCAGCATTTTAGGCCCTGCCCCCCAAAGCCGGCTCACAACTCACACTCTCTCAAAAAATGGCCGAGTGTGGGACCAGAGCATGACTGATAACTGAAGTGATCTGCATCGGTCTTTCTCACCGTTGTGACACATAGGGCACGATCTTTCCAGCCAGGCCAAGAAAATAGGACATGAGGCTTTCTCGCCTGACGTGAACTAGTCTTGCATCAAAAGCCATCTTCCCAACCATGTTTTACCATGTAATCTGCTTCCTGCGTGAAAAGAGTGCAAAGCCGATTTAAATATAAATATCATGATTTGCATGTCGTTTCCAGCCTCCCAGACATATTACCCATCATTGATGAGAGGTCTCAGCGACAAGAATGACTCGATGGCCATGTCAGGGGGACTGGAGGCCAAGACAAACTTCAGGTGGTTGGGGGCATGCCCAGACAGTGTCCATGGGACGTTGCCATTTTGGCAGTGCCCACTGGGCACCCTGGCAATGCCCAGTAGACACCATAACTATGCCTGAGCAGTGCCAAGAGACTGCAGCCCAAGTGAGGGTTTGCCAATGATGCGGGGGAAGCAGGGGGAGAGCTCTGTGGGTTGGGAGCTCTGCAAGGGGTGGAGTCAAGGGCCACCTCTGCAGAAGCAGGGAGTTGATTGGCAAGAAGTGGGGACTTTGCAGACTGGGTGTTGATCGGTGGGAGATGCAGAGAAGAACCAGCAAAGGGAGAAATCGCCAAGGGGGTGTGTATATGGGGGTGGGGGTGGGGGGATAATGTCCATGGGGAAGGTGGGAGATCTGGGAGCCTGTGCAATAGTGCCCCAAGCAGTTTGCAAGTGGTTTCACTGGTGAGATTAGACACAACCCCCTACTGGTGAGAAACATTCTTCTGTCCAAAAAAGTGACTGAGGGCCCGATTTTACCGTGGTAAATTCGGGCATCGGGCCTGTAATGCGATCTACACCCGAAACTGAGCAGATCACGCCTTTACTGACACCCGGTTTGGGCGCAGATCCGGCAGGCCCCCCGGCAGATCCCCCCCTCCCCCTGGGAGGCAGGGCTCCCCCTCGGCAGAGCACACCCCTAACCTACCTCGATTTCTGCTGTCCCTCCACCATCCTTCTGACCTGCACTGGAGATGCCAGCATTGGACTGGGGTGAACACAGTAAGAAGTCTCACAACACCAGGTTAAACTCCTGTTGGACTGGTGTTGTGATACTTCTTATTACAATCCTTGGAAATCCTGCAGCATCTTCCTGGCCTTCCACTGGCGTCTGCCGGAAAGGGGGAGCGGGCTCAGATGGATCTCTGGTTGGGGAGGAAGGCGGGCTCAGATGGATCTCTGGTTGAGGGGGAGGTGGTGGAGATTTTCCCCAAGTCCATCCTCCCCTCATCCTCCACCACCCTCCCCCCACAACCAGAGATCCATCTGAGCCCACCCCCCCCTTCCAGCAGACGCCAGCGGAAGGCGAGGAAGGTACTGCAGGATGTCCAACGACTGCAGTAAGAAGTCTCACAACGCCAGTCCAACAGGACTTTAACCTGGTGTTGTGAGACTTTTTACTGTGTTCATCCCAGTTCAACGCCGGCATCTCCACAGCAACGAGTGCAGGTCAGAAGGATGGTGGAGGGAGAGCAGCAATCCAGATAGGTTGGGGGTGTGCTCTGCCGAGGGGGGCCTGTTTCCTGGGGGTGGGTTGGGGGCGGTGGGATCTGATTGGGGGGCGTCTGCCAGAGGGGCCTGCCTCCCGGGGGGTCCATCGCAGCTCATCCTCCCCCCCCGATTTCCTCCCCCGGCTCTCTCTGTTTTCTCTTTCATGCCTGGGTGCGCTGTGTCAGGTTTTTTTCGAACTGCGTAAGCACAGTTCAAAGCTCCGATCATTCTGGCAGCGCTAAGCCCCACCCACAGCGCAGACCGTACCGGAGCCGGCAAAAAGTGTATGGGCGCGCTGGAACGAGGATTCCGTGCTCGGATCCATTTTACGTCCAGATCCGGCACTTAGCCTCCGATTGGTAAAATCTGGCCCTGTGTCATAAGATTACATGTTTTAACTCGCCCAAAAAACACGTTTGAAAGTCTCATTCGGCACTTCAAATTTTTTTGGGAAGATCCAGCCCTTATTTTGTTGAGGGAAATTCACGGCCAAGATCTCTTATGTACTCGGATTTCAGTTTGTCTGATGTTATATGATAGAAGCTGAATTTTCAAAGGGTTCTTAAGCATTTCCAGTTGAAAATTACACTTCAGAAATTTGAGAGTTATTGTAAAGATCACAACAGAGTCAAATTCCAATGCTAGCTTGGATAAGTAAAGAAAGCCAGTCTGTTTATCATTAGATTTTTCAATCTTCCTGGAATGACCTTTTTAACACCAAACAATGGTCACTGAAGGTGAACAGTATGTTAATCAAGATCAGAATTCAAATCTCCAAACTTTCTCATTAAATACTCAGAGTTGTTATTATTAGCGGCATGGCAGCAAGTGGTTAGCATTGCTGCCTCACAGTGCCAGGGACCCAGAACCATTTCCAGCTTGGGTCACTGTGTGGAGTTTGGACATTCTCCTTGTGTCTGCGTGGGTTTCCTCTGGGTGATCCGGTTTCCTCCCACAGACTGAAAATGTGATGGTTAGATACATTGACCGGAACAGGTGCCAGAATGTGGGGACCAGGGGAATTTCACAGTAACTTCATTGCAGTGTTAAGGTAAGCCTTATTTGTGACTAATAAATAATTTTTTTAACTTTATTTATAAATCCTTAATTACTTTATTTCATGCCTTTTCTGCATTGTAGCAAACATACGCCCAAATCATCCAATCAGGATTGAAAACTTTGGCCCACGTCCTCTTATTCTTGGATAGTCAGCATCAGGATGTATCCCGGAGGATGGGCTATGGGGCCCTCAGAAATCTCCCTCAAGGACTCCATGGGAATTGCCCAGAAGTTTGAACTTCTGATGGACAATTTCTTTGCATCCCAGGACCCTCCTGCAGATGGTTCTGATTTACCAGAATAGTTACCAAGGAAATGCTAGACTGGAAAAAAAATCTGGTCTAAAACCTGGGAAGAGTTGTGCGGTGGGGCTAAACATTTGGGTCAGGGGTACTCAGGTGACAGGTGTCCATCAGGTTGGGTTGGGAGCGAGTGTGGTCAGGTTAGGGAGGAGTCAGGGTGGAGGGTGAAGTCAAGTCATATCAGGGAGAATCAGGTGATGGGGTTAGTCAGGTTGGGTCAGGAAGTGTTGGGGGGATCAGAGGGTAGTCAGGGAGTCAAAGGGCGGTCAGGGAGTCAGTGTGAATAATTGGGGGCCAGTTACCCAGGTGTTAGACCAGGTATTTTTCTGTCCAACCTTTCTTGAGTAACATTTCCTGGTAAGTAAGTTAGATACTTTCAAATATCTGACTCAAACTTAGAGTTGGAGACTTTATCGGAGCATCCCATGGAGCAGGAGAATTGCTATCTGAAGTTCAAACTTCCCAGGCAATTCCCAGAGAGTCCTTGCATTCAGACTTCCAAGATATTATGCCAAATGCAGACAAATGGGGTGAGCTTAGATGGGCTTTTTGGTCGGCATGGTCCAGTGTGGGCCAAAGGGCCTGTCTCCATGCCATATATTCTCGAATTTCTAAGTACCACAGCACATCTTCTGTGGTATGTTTGGTTTCCAACTATCCAGAGACCAGAAAATCTGAGCCATAATCTCTAGGCTAGCACTGTGCATAAAGAAATGACAGCCAAGTGGAGGGTGGGAATCACCACACACCCATGGCATTTTGAGCAAAATTACCTTTTAACAATGCAGATTGCATCATCTACCACAGAGTTGAACAAAGGTGAGGTTTGATGAGGATCTTCCCAATAGGACTAATATCCTTAAAATTCTTTATTTTTACAGTTTCCACTTTCATTTTATGTTTTTATTGCCTGAGAATCCACTGAAGACTTCTCCAATTTTGACACTTTCTCATTAAAACAAATGAAGTTTCAAATTGAAGGGGCTGTCTTCATACATTCAAGGCAGGATCAACAATAGGTAATTCTGGTAACTCTTTTGGCTGGTAGGAAAGTTGCCTGTAGCAGAAGACATAGCATCAATAATTCCCCATCTTCAAACACAAGGATTTTCTCAGAACGTACATATTGATTGCTTTTGTTTTAATCTCAAAGCAAATGCAATTAATTGGTAGCCTTTTTCACATGAGCATTTTTAATATTCTTGCCTGAATTTTCCAGATATTTCCTGCTACATTTCCTCAAAGATCAAAGGAGAAAGAAGAAAACAGATTGATGTTGACAATGCCCACCTCTGTTCCATCTCCACAATTTTTAATGTGGGCCTGGCAATGTAAAATTGTCCACCCTTATGTAAATAATATGCAAATTGACATATTCCTCATATTTCTGTTATTTCCAGGCAACCACCATTTAGAATTTAACAGAGGGCATATATAACTGGTTGCAGCAGTGAATGTCTGTGCTCCAGCTGTCTAAGCATGGCCATGCACAGATCCTAGATGAGATACAAAATATGGAGAGAGAGGGTGAAATTTTTTCCTATCTTACTGGCAGTTCCCAGTCTGCGGACACCTCTGTATCATACAAACTTTTGGGAAGTCAGGTGCAACCATCGATCACATTAGCTGTGGCAGGATTCTTAATGGACACTAAAGAACCTGTCTCTAAAATATTAATGACCCAAGTGCCAGAATTCTGGCTGGAGAAAAGGTAGCATTTCCATGGCAGGCAGAAGTCCTGCCCTCGTAGAATTCTGTCCGAAACAGACAATCAAGGTTACAGATCTTCTAAAAATATGCAAATTCAATGGCATCGATTGTTCCACTTGTTCCCATAACTAAATTAACTACTGAAAATGAATGTGCCATGCAACTGAAGCAAATCTAGCAGGTTTACTTCAGAGCTTGACCTTCTATATGCAGAACATACTCTTGTTTGTCAGCAGACTGCTAAGTTTTTACAAGAAATGAAAGGCACCTATATACATCTGACATGCCGTTCTCCATCCTTTCACCAGGATATTTCTGTGTGGGCCCAGAATTCAAGACTTCAAAAAGCTAAGTGCACTGATCTGGAAAACATGGGTCACTGATGTAGGGCACAGACCATGACATCAAGCACACAGCTTATCGGAGTGAATCTAGGTTGTCATCTGCATGATCTCATGGTGCTGAAGTGATGATACCTGCACTGTGTTTCAATGTGTTTCAATCCTCAAACAGCTCAAAAAAGGCTTAGACCTGATTTGTGACAGAGATACTAAATTTTACATGTGTAAAAGACATTTAGGTTACAACTTTGTTTATTATTGCACTGTACTGATAACAGTAAATGTAAGCCATTCAGTACATAGGACACCTGATTTCAGAAACAGGAGATTTAAAGGTTTGAAATAATTGAAATACTTAAAAATGCAATGACATGGAATTTTCTGGACCAGTCAAGTTTCAGGTTTATGCAATTTGGTGAACGTCCAACTTGTGGCCCAGTCCTGAGTATCTTAATTACATACTTGTAAAAAAACTTTCTTTACTGTTATAACTAGCTCTGACATAAAACTACAATGAGCAAAGTAAGAGAGCCAGTACGACAGCAGGTGGCCGTGGCAATGGCCTGTTGGACTCCAGACTTGTTCAAGAATCCAAGATTAACAGTTGAACTTACAATTTTTGGCTGTGATGGCAGCAAATCTGGAAAGCATAAAGCATCTCCCAGCTGATCACACCAGCACAACACAAATAGTCATGGAGCTATCATGCTTTACACTGTGCAGATTTACCAGCTGAAGCTGAAGTGGATTAACAGCAGGAGAGGGCATTGGAGGGAAGAGATATGGGGCAGAATCTTACCCAAAAATTCGAACTGTCGTTAAAGTATGAAAACCATGTGCTCCACACCAGCTTTTTGGGTGAGTTCGGCACTGCAACTTTCCACATTCTGTTAGTTATTCTTGCAGCTGATAGCTTTGCACAGGTGCAGGGGGTGGGAAGCCTAAGTATGCTGGGAAGCTAGCTGCAGAGCACTCGGGCAGCACAATCTGCTACTGCACTGGGAGACCTCCCACCACCCACTCCCCATCATCGGTGGCATTGCCACTGCCCCCCAACCAACATGGGTCACTGGCACCAGGGCATGAGGACCCTTCCAATTTGTCCCCTGCTGGACACCAGAAATGTCCCCTCCTCCTATCACAACCTCTCCACCTCCCACTCCTGCACAACCCCTTCCTTGCATGGAGCCCCTTTTGGATTGTTCCCCTGCATGATCCTCCCCTTTGCGTAGCCCTCCCACTCCCCTGCACAGGCTGCCACATATGCAGTGCTCCCCCCTACATAAGCCGCCTCCCCCCACTTCATAGACCCAACGCATTCAGGCCACACATTCAGTAAGGTTCCAGCCCCACTCCAGCCATACCTCTTTGGTACTACCCCACCACACCTATAGTGCCCAGATGAGCAGTGCCAATTGGACATTACCAGGTTAATACTGCTTGGCTATGCCCCCGACGAACGTAACATCGCGCCAGCAAGGAGGGAAGCATGCAGGAGCGTGCAAGCAGCTGTACTAGACCAGGTAAGTCCTTTTAAATTTATGTTAATAGAATTTGCACTCCTATCTCAGTGCAAAGCCATTCTCACTGGCAAAACAGGGCCAAGAGCATAGCAATTTTCCCCTGGCATGCAATCTTCCTGGCTCGCCACACCAATTGACTGGCATGGTGTGATAGTAAGATCATGTTCATGATGTTGCAATTGGATACAAATAAAATAGAAAACTTTTTGTATTGAAAAAGAATGCATAAAAACTCTTTAACCAGCAAGAAAGTGTCTTATTTATGAAAAGTCACCCAAAAATTATGCAACCTTCAGTTTGAGGAGATATTTTCACATCTATCTAGACATAGAATAGATTTTAAGGCACATGCACCTCTATGGCTGGCACCATAGCACAGTGGTTAGCAGTGCTGCTTCACAGCTCTAGGGACCTGGGTTCGATTCCCTGCTTGGGTCACTGTGTGGAGTTTGCACATTCTCCTCATGTCTGTGTGGGTTTCCTCCGAGTGCTCCCACAGTCCAAAGATGTGTGGGTTAGGTTGATTGGCTATGCTAAAATTGCCCCTTAGTGTCCTGAGTTGCGTAGGTTAGAGGGATTAGTGGGTGAAATATGTAGGGATATGGGGGTAGGGCCTGGGTGGGATTGTGGTCAGTGCAGACTCGATGGGCTGAATGGCCTTTTTCTGCACTGTAGAATTCTATGATTCTATTGTGGTAAAAGGTACAAACAAGTAAGAGCCAAGGAAATGTAGAGTTCTCAGCAAGTTTAGGGCTGGAGAAGATTACAGAGGTTATAAGGGGTGAGGCCAAGGAGATACTTGAATAAGATAAGAATTTTAAATATCTTGCTGGTTGGTGAATGGGAGCCAATAAATGTCAGCAAGTTGGACTCATGGGACTTAGTGTGGGTCAGGACATGAACAGCAGAGTTTATGGAGGATGGGTGATGGGAGGCCATCCAGGACAGCATCTGAATAGCAGAGTTGGAGTTAACAAAAGCATGGCTATGGGTTTTGGCAGGGACAGAAACAGCTGATATTACAGAGTTGGAAAGAAGCAGTGTTGCTTATGGTGAGGACTTGAGCAAGGAAGTTCAATTTGTTGCTAAGATTATCTGCAGCTAATGAGGCATCATGTGACTCAGGGTCATGTAGGTCACCAAGATTGGAACAGACTAATTCAGCCTGAGACAGGGATCAGAGAAGTGAATTAATTGGTTAAGGAATATAATTTGTGTCTGAGTGTGAAGACAACAGCTTTAGGCTTATCAATGTTTAATCAGAGAAATTTCAGCTTATCTGGGACTAGATGTTGGACATGAAGTCTGACAACATTTGTGTCTTTGTCTTGTCTGTACCCTTATCAATAAGTAGTAACCTCAACTGTGGGCAATCATTTAAATAGTACCTCACTCATTGCCAAAAATACTGCACAAACATTCCTGCAAAGGCCAGTCACTCCAGCGCCCTGCTGCACTCTCGGAGGTGCCAACTTTTGGGTGAGGCATTAAAACCAGGATTGATCTGTCCTTTCAAAAGGACATAAATGATCCTGTGTCACTAGAATGAGAAGTTAAAATTATCAAGGTTGATTGAAATTGTTTCTACTTGTACAGGAGACCAAAATTGGTGGCCATAAATACAAGACAGTCACCAAAAAAGATAATAGAGAATTCAGAAAAAAATGTTTTACCCATAACGTGGTTAGAGTGTGGAACTTGGTACCACATGAGTAGCTGAAACCATCAGCCTGGATAATTAAAGTAAAGCTAGATAAACACAGAAGGAAGAAAAGAATAGAAGATTATGCTGATGGGATTATATAAAGAGAAGTGGAAGGAGATTCATAAACAGAATAATTACAAGCATACACTAATATACTGAATAGACTATTTTTGCATTGAACATTCTATGTAATTTTAAAAAAGGAGTGCTGTCCTGAGTATATGGAGTAATATTTATTCCTCAACTGAAATTGATTATCTGCTCTATTGTGTGTGTTTGTGGGACCTTGCTGTGTATGAATTGGCTTTCTCATTTCATACATTACAATAGTGACCAACTTTGAAGTATTTAACAGGATGCAATGTATTCCTTTTGGATGACCAAGGAGAGAGATCCTCACATCTGTCAAGAAACATCATCTGGCAGCTTCATAGGAAAGCTTGGGTTTCTTTCCACACTGACAGGTGAGGAGCTGTCTACTCCAGTATTCTGATGTTTGGTGATAAACTAATAGAGACAGAAACACCTTATAGAAGTGACAGAATGCTCAGATCTCAGACAGAAAAAGAAAAGGACTTTGCTGAAAGAAGATTTCAAATTGAACGCTTTTGTTTTCCTTCCACAAATTTTTCTTTAGAACTTGTAACTTTAAAAAAATCTGTCACATAGATTTGAAAAGGAATAATGCACACATTTAGCATTTATTGTGAAGCCACAGCTGGTACATTTTTCTTTAGCCCCTGATGGCAATATTTCCCATCATAAACAATAAAAATATTCTTGTTGAAAAAAATTGGTCCAACAGTCCATGTGACACAATGTCTTACCAGCTGTAGATCATCTCAGCAACATATAGCAACAATATGGAACAATTTTGTTTTAACTAACACCCTTATGCACCACTTCCTTAAGCCAAGGGCAAAAAGGCTTCTGCCCATTTAAGTATGATGTTCATTTTCTGGCAGGTCATGGGAGGGCAAAGGAAGCTTCCACTTAAAGCAGCCACACTCTTCATTATATTTAATGATATGATTGCCATTCTGATGATTCTAACTAATGCTGGTTTAACACCAAGTGAAATTAATATCAATTATAATTGGATTTCAGAATTGATTGGCATGGATATTACAAGCCAATAGCCATAAAGAAGCCTCTTCTATCAGTTTACAGATAATTCTGGATTGTTTCTCTTTTTTTGTCTTTTGACACTTCATAAACCTTTGTGTCAATTGTTTTAATTTTATTGACTCTGTATGACTGTTGCAGCCATTAACAGATTTAATGGAAGAAATTGCCATCTTAGGTACTGGAAGGAGTGCACCTAAGTGGATGCCAGTCAGATTGAACTGCATAGGAAATACCCTGAATTCATGTCAGTACCTGTACACCAACACCTGCAGACAGAGGGGATCAGACCTTGCTTTAGCACACAATTAGTACACAGGCTGATTTCAACTCTTGATATGTGTGACAGCAGGCCCAGTGCCACAGACCTGATTAATTGTAATGTTCAGTGGTTCTTCAGACGCGCCCCAAATTACAGGATGGCGTGCTTTAATTGGCCAAAGTGATCATCAGGCAGAAAAACCTCATTGACTTCACCTTGCAAGTCACCACGATCTGTGAGATAAATTTTCAACTTCATTTGCTGCACAGTAATGTGATGTAGTGGATACCTGTCCTAACAGAATCCACATGATTTTCATTCCATTGATCCACTTGACCAGATTACCTCTCAGGGTCGAAGATGAAAATTCAGACACCAGCTCAATGGTGAATTCAACAATATAAGAGACCCTGCTAAAATGTTCTCCTACCTTGGCAGTTACGTCCATTGGATGCAAGAGTGTAGCCAGCTACTGGACAAGCGCACTGGAAGCTGCCAGGAACATTGACACAGCGATATGAGCAAATGTTGCCTCCAGCAGGTAAAGCACATTCATCAATGTCTATAAGCAGAAGAAAAGTAATCATAGTTAGATAAGCCAATTGTCATAAGAGATCACATATGCTGCACATGATTGTTTTATCTACTTGGCTAAATTGGAGAGACATAACCATTGGAATAGAAGCATTCATATATGGACAGAACTTAGTTTGTTTTCTTTTTATTCTTTACAATTTTCTCCCCTTTTCTGCATACATATACATTACTAAAATGTGATTGTTTGGACATCATTCTCAAGTATTTTGCTGAGTAATCTAGGCTTTTATATTGGAAGGTGATAGAACAATGGTAGCAATACAACTTGGTTATCAACATAAAATAATGTCAAAGGCAACAAAACCCATTTGGCCCATTGATTTGGTATCCCTCTTAATGGGCAGGATTTTCTGCCTCCCCTCTCCACAGCTTGTTTCTAGGTGGCAGAAGATGGCCCACCATGGCAGGTAGTGGGCTATCCTGGTCCCACTGCTGTCAATGGGATTCCCCCATTGCTGCGAAATCCAAGGTAGGGGTGCGTCATCGGCTAAACTGGAAGACCCCACGACTGTGAACAGTCGGAAGATCTTGGCCAACATTTTTACTCCCCAGTCCAGCATCCAATGACATCTTGAACTCTCCAGAATCTTTTACCACCTGAATCTGAATTTATACCACCACATCTGATAGATTAAATTTCACAGGATGTGAAATCAACATAAACACTACCCCCTTACTTGGAAAATGATTTGAAGTTGTGAAAGGACACATGGGAGAAACCATGTTTTTGTCTGCCTTTAAAATTCAGCGAGAAGTCTCACAACACCAGGTTAAAGTCCAACAGATTTATTTGGTGGCACAAGCAAGCTTTCAAAGCACTGCCTCTTCATCAGGTGAGTGAGAGTTGTGTCCACAAACAGAGCTTATACAGACACAAACTCAATTTACAAGATAATGTGTGGAATATGAGTTTTCACAGGTAATCAAGTCTTAAAGGTATAAACAATGTGAATGGAGAGAGGGTTAAGCACAGGTTAAAGAGGTGTGTATTATCTCCAGCCAGGACAGTTAGTGAGATTTTGCAAGCCCAGGCAGGGTGTGGGCATTACAGATAATGTGACATGAACCCAAGATCCCAGTTGAGGCCGTCTTCATGTGTGCGGAACTTGGCTATCAGTCTCTGCTCAGCAATTCTGCGTTGTCGTGTGTCGTGAAGGCCACCTTGGAGAACACTTACCCAAAGATCAAAGGCTGAATGCCCATGACTGCTGAAATGTTCCCCAACAGGAAGAGTACACTCCTGCCTGGTGATTGTCAAGTGGTGTTCATACATCCGTTGTCGTAGCGTCTGCATGATACCATGCTTCGGGATATCCTTTCCTGCAGTATATCAGGTAGACAACATTGGCCAAGTTGCAAGAGTATGTATAGTGTACCTGGTGGATGGTGTTCTCATGTGAGATGATGGTTTCCATGTCGATGATCTGGCATGTCTTGCAGAGGTTGCTGCGGCAGGGTTGTGTGGTGTTGTGGTCATGTTTTCCTGAAGGTTGGGAGTTTGCTGCAGACAGTGGTCTGCTTGAGGTTGTGCGGTTGTTTGAAGGCAAGAAGTGGAGATGGCCTTGGCGAGATGTTCGTCTTCATCAATGACATGCTGAAGATCTGGTGGCTTCTCCGCTTCGGGGAAGTACTGGATGAGTAGGACACTCTGGCTGTCGTATCCCGTCTTTGTCTCCTGAGGAGGTTGGTGCGGTTTTCGCTGTGGTGCATCGGAACTGTTGATCGATGAGTCGAGTGCCATATCCTGTTCTTATGAGGGCATCTTTCAGCGTCTGTTGCGATTGTCCTTATCTGAGCAGATCCTGGGTATAGGAGGGCTTGTCCATAGGGGGTGGCTTCTTTATTGTGTTTAGGGTGGAAACTGGAGAAGTGGAGCATCGTGAGGTTATCCGTGGGCTTGCAGTACAGTGATGTGCTGAGTTGACCATCCTTGATGGAGATGCATGTGTCCAAGAATGCAACTGATTCTGGAGAGTAGTCCATGATTAGTCTGATGGTGGGATGGAACTTGTTGATGTCATCATATAGCTCTCTACACGTGGGTTGCACAAAGCCCCTGGCCCAGAATCTGTCTCCCCCACCATGAGAGAGGGGACTGGAGGAGTTTGAGAGATCACTGAGGGAAAAAGTGTGATGGATATTGAAAGAGGAATCACAGGCTAAAATCTCAAACTTCACGTCTAGATCTGGCAGAGTCATATTCCTTGGGACCTGAATATCATCGGCCATTGAATCCAGAAGGAGATTTGAAAAGATTTCAAACATCAGTGTGACTGGAAAAGCATCAACACACTGCCAAATTCAAGTGAGTGTGTTCCAGTGCACTGACTGAAGAGCTTTAACCAGTTACACAACCTGAATAAATATCACAGTGGGGAGAGACTGTACACGTGTTGTGTGGGTGGACGAGGCTTCAACTGATTGTCCAACTAAGGGAGAGGTAAGGACACCTACACCATGGAAAAACCATGGAAATGTGGGGACTGTGGAAAGAGATACAGTGCCCCATCTCTGCTTGATGCTCATCGGCACATCCACACTGGAGAGAGACCATTCACTTGCTCTCAGTATGGGAAGGGATTCATTCTGTTCCTCCGCCTGCAGAGACACCAGCGAATTCACACTGGCGAGAGGCCATTCACCTGCTCTCAGTGTGGGAAGGGATTCAACCAGTTATCCAATCTGCGGACACAGCAGCGCATTCAGACTGGAAAGAGACCATTCACCTGCTCTCAGTGTGGAGAGGGATTCACTCAGTTATCCCACTTGCAGATACACCAGCGAGTTCACACTGGGAAGAGGCCTTTCACCTGCTCTCAGTGTGGGAAGGGATTCAACCAGTTATCCAGCCTGCGGACACACCAGCGAGTTCACACTGGGGAGAGGCCATTCACCTGCTCTCAGCGTAGGAAAGGATTCAACCAGTTATCCAACATGCTGACACACCAGCGAGTTCACACTGGAGAGAGACCGTTCGCCTGCTGTCAGTGTGGGAAGGGATTCAACTAGTTATCCAATCTGCGGACACATAAGCGCATTCACACTGGAGAGAGACCATTCACCTCGTCTAGTGTGGAAAGGGATTCACTCGACTGTCCCACCTGCTGAGACATCAGCGTGGTCACACTGGGGAGAAGCCATTCACCAGCTCAGTGTATAGAAAGGGTTCAGAATTTCATCCCAGCTGCTGAGACACCAGCAAGTTCACAAATGATATTCAGGGTTGGATTCTGCTGTTACTGTTTCAGCTCTCAGTTACATCCAGGACTGCATTTTGTTCATTCACACAGCTGGTCAATGGGGAGGGTTTCTTTCTTCTGGACTGGCTGGTCTCACGACTTTGCCTCCAGTGGGCTGATGCTCTTTGAGCTTAGTTGCGATTGCCTGGTTTCAGATTTAGCAAGAATCACAGAGTAACAGGGTGTTAGGAAGGTCGGAGATATTTAGTCAGCATTTCTGTTTGAAACCCCCCCAAATGCCCATCCAATTTCCTTTGTAATTGATTGTTCCCACTTCCTCCACCCTCATAGGGAGCAGGTTCCAAGTCAATACCATTTGCTGCAGCAAAATATTCTTCCTCACATTCCTCCCCCTGCATCTCTGACTCAAAACCTTAAATCTGTGTCCCCCTCGTCCTTGTCCCATCAGTGAATGGGAACAACTTTTCTTTGTCCACTTTATCTAAACCTGTCAGAATCTTGTTCACCTCTATCAAATCTCCCCTCAACTTCCTTTGCTCCAAGGGGAACAACCCCAGTTTGACGTCGACAATAAAGCACAAACTAACAGAATATGTTAATACCTGAAATCAAATGGGAACGTTGAATTTCTGTTTTAAAGATATTGTGAATATATTGTCCTGGACAATAATGAAATTGGGATAACTCACCTTGGATGTGGTTGAATGGAATATATCAAGCTGGTATCCACCTACAGTTAGTCTAAGTCTGGAATCTGTAGCTAGAAATCACTCCCTAATAGCACTGTGAATGTATTTACAGGCATTGTAGCAGTTCAAGAAGGCAGTGTTGGGGTTGTCCGTGGCCGAAGCAGCAACATACAGTCACATATTCTGTTATAATTGAAGGACTGCAGGTTGAATGTGAAGCATTGTGGGACTGGACTATCTTGACAACATTCTTCGGGTGGCACAGTAGCACAAGTGGTTAGCACTGGTGCTTCACAGCTCCAGGGTCCTGGATTCGATTTCCGGCTCAGGTCACTGTCTGTATGGAGTTTGCACATTCTCCGCGTGTCTGCGTAGGTTTCCTCCGGGTACTCTGGTTTCCTCCCATAATCCAAAGATGTGCAGGCTAGGTTGATTGGCCATGCTAAGAAATTGCCCCTTCGTGTCCAGGGATGTGTAGATTTGAGAGATTAGTGGGTATGATATGTGGGGATATGTGGTTAGGGCCTGGATGGGATTGTGTTCAGTGCAGACGATGGGTCGAAGGGCCTCTTTCTGCACTGTAGAGTTCTATGATTCTATGGTTCTATAGTTGTTTCAGTGACCTGAACCCGCATCATGGAAACCAAAATAGAGTCCATATTCTCAACCTGCGCTCAGGACGCAGACCAGCTGCGAAACTCTGCCAAGCAGACAAGACAAAGGAACTATGCCATCTACATGCACACCAAGAACATGAAACTTGAGAAACTCGGCATCACCACCAGCAGCAGCCAAGCCTTCCCCGGTACCACAGTAGAAAACAGTACCACTGCAGGGAAGTCCATTGTCAAGGTGTTGGACTGTATACTTCAATCAGATGAAATTGAAGTTCTCAGCCAAGGGCTCAATTTCTGCCCCACCACCAAAATAGACCCCATCAGTCTCGCAGCAGATACAGAGGAATTCATCAGGCGAATGAGGCTGTGGGAGTTCTTCCACAAACACCAAGAGGCCAACAGCTAACACAGTGAGACAGCCAATGAACTGGAATAGCCGATGGAGGGATCCACAACCAAAGAGGAAAGAGTCGAATTGGACTCCTCCGGAAGGCGGCTGCCCTTGATTCGACATGTATGCCCAAGCCTCAGGTGGTGCGTCAATGCCAGATTTATCAGCTGCACTCACAAAACAGCCCTGAACATCATTCAAGCACAACGCAACGCCATTTGCGCTCTCAAGACCAACTGCAACATTGTCATCAAACCAGCAGACAAAGGAGGGATCACCGTCATACTGAACAGAACGGATTATTGCAGAGTTGTACCGACAACTGAACAACAAGGAACACCACAATTACCCGCAGAGCACTCGGAGAAAACCCATGTAGACACGGAGAGTAACCTGAAGCCAGGTTCCTGTGCTAACCACTGTGCCACCGTGCCGTCCATGAAAATCTCTGAAAAATGTCTTGCAGTCTGTCCCATTGCAATTCTACTTCAAAAGTGTGTGAAATCCAAAGACTAAGACATTCTGCCGTACCATACCATTTTTTTCTATATTTCTATGATATTTATCACTTGAAATTTGTCGGAAGGAGAACCAACCTCCTGCCCCCTGGCACTGATACCTTGGCCTGGTTCCTTGCCTCGAGGGAGCTTGAGGAGATAGGCCCATTGGCCATTTTCCCTCTGTTGCTGCCAGGCTGCAGAACACGGGTCCCTCAAGTATCCTGGGGGTTGGATGGGCTTGGGCTGGGGGCAAGAGGTTGACCTTGCCGCTATGTGCTGGGATGGGGTTGTTTTGGCTGGACTGCCCCCTTCTAGCCCTGGCAGGCCTGAAAATCAGTCCTGGCATGGTGATTTCAGGCAGCCCTGTGATCAATTTTTTCATTCCTGCCAGTTAGCTGTGAAAATTCTGAAGTGGCCAGGTCACTTTAATCTCCATGCACACACCGCCCCCCCCCCCCCCCCCCCCACCGCCCCCCCGCCAGCAGGACTTTAAATAATTGCAGTTCTTCGGCAGCAGAGACTTCCCTGTCTCCCTGTCAGAAGCTGAAGCTGTGAGCAGACCTCACTGAAGTCCTCTGACAAAGAGATGTCAATTTCACAGTGGGGAATGCAGGGCAGTGGGTGGGGGCAGGGGGGTGGGGGGGTGTCCTTTCTGCACAGCTGTGCACTCATCCCCAGTGTATGTACAAAGCTTTAATTTGAGGTTGCTGAGGCTTTTTAGTAAGCTGAAATCATTGAAACCCTCTGTATTCCAATGGAACCCTTTGATTTCTAACAAATTCAACATGCAGTGCCTTGAAAGAGAATCCATTGACAGCTCAATGGATTTCTATCATCCTCCAGCCACCCGTGCTTATTTTTATTTCACTTCACAGTCAAATGCATCTCAAATGCCCTATTGATCCTTACTGTGAAATTGGCAGAGTCTAAGCTTTATTGACATCCTGTGGTTTAATTTCCTCTTTTGGAAATCAAAATCGTTTTGAAGAAATCACAGAATAGAGGGCAGCAATGATTTAAAAGCCTGCCAAGTGACCGGGGGCATGGATATTAAAATAACCTGACCATTTCAGAATTTTCACAGCTGACAGGCAGGAAAGCAGATGCTGACCACTGACTGGGCTGCCTGATATCACCATGCTAGGGGTGATCTTCAGGTCTGCCAGGGCTAGAAGGGCAGTCCAGCTATGAGGGACAGTGGCGAGTTCAACACCTAGCACGAGCCCACCCAACCCTTAGAACCCCTTTGTGACCCTTCCTCTGTAGTTGGACAGAGCAGATGGACAAATGGCCACAAGACATTGCTCCTTGAGCCCCCTGGAGGCCCAGGATGTCAGGCCAGAATGTCAGTGCCAAGATGCCAAGGGACAGTGCAGCATGGGCACTGCCAAGGTGTGTGGCCTGAAGGGGAGCTCAATAGGGTGAGGTGAGGTGGGGGGGGCTGAGTGGGGAATCTGAAGGGGGTCCTGAGTGGAGGATCTGAGGGGGAAAGGGGTATGAAGGGGAATGGGGTCTGAGTGGGGGCTTCTGGGGGTTATTAGGCAGAATGTAGCTGAGTGGGGTTCTGAGGAGGGAAGGGGACCGAGGGGGGGATCGAGTCACCCTAATGCCTGCCTGATGTGGGGCGTGGTGTTACCTATTATTTGTGGGTGGCAAGGAGAATGTCCTCTTTGGTGAGGAGTTGACGCTGCTCCCATGGTCAGTGTGTGGGGGGGCGGGTCGGTGGGGAGCACCATTGAATTTTGTGTGTGGAGGGGAGCCTGGCCTGTCTCTGAGCACGGAGATCAGGTTGCCCTTTAAAAATAGCAGCACAGTCTCAGAACAGCAGGGCTGGTCAGCAGATTGCTCAAATAAGTTTATTAGCATCTTTCAAGTGAGTGATTCCCACCTGAAAGATGCTGCCAATACCAGTGAGAAATGCTACCATTTTCCCGCTGGCGTGGGTACATCATCCCAAAACGGAAGAATCGGATCCTCTTTGTTAGAAGTAAAGACCAAAACGAAGAGCTGTTTCTTTCCCATTCTCAATTTTTTTCCAGTCCTGGTGGTTCCCTGCCCATTGGCCATTCTCCCATCTAAATGTGGAGAGGTAGCTTTTCTAGCTTTTTCAAGCTCTGATAATAAATTTGTTGCCATCATTAACCTCTAGCAATCAATTTAAAGGCTTGAAAATGGAACAAAGTGACCTAAGGAGTGGAGGTATAACATATACCCAGGAGATTATCTGTGCTGCTTCATTACATTCAATGGCATTACCATTGCTGAACCACCCACTATCAATATCCTCTGGACTACCATTGGCCAGAAACAGAACTGGAGTAGCCATATAAACACCGTGGCTACAAAAGCCAGCCAGGGGCTACCACATGACTCCCCACAGCCTGCCCACTATCTACAAGGCACAAATCAGGAGAGTGATAGAATACTCTCCACTTGCCTGGATGAGTGCAGCTCCAATAATGTTCAAGAAGCTTGACACCATCCAGGACAAAGCAGCCCACTTGATTACTACACAATAGAGTGAACATTCAATCACTCTAAAACCAATGAAGAGTAAGAACAATGTACATACCATCAAAAAGATGCACTGCAGGAACTTGCCAAGGCTCTTTAGGCAGCTCAGACCCAAACACACAACCACTACCATCTAGAAAGACAAGGGCAGCAGATACATGGGAACACCACCACATGGAAGTTCCCCGAGTACTTACCATCCTGACTTGGGAAAAATATCACCATTCCTGCACTGTTGCTGTGTCAAAATCCTGGAACTCCCTACCTAACAGCACTGGGTGAATCTGTACAACAAGAACTGCAGCAGTTGAAGAAGTCAGCGCACCATCACCTTTTTCAAGGGCAGTTAAGAATGGGAAATAAATGCTGGCTTAGCCAGCGAAGCCCACATCCCAGAAATGAATTTGAAAATATAGATAGAAACTGAGAAAACAAAAAGAATCAGTATAACTGTACCAGTTTAGTACATTGATCCTGAGACTTAAGGTTGAATACAGCTTAGACTTTCTTTCTATTGATGATAAATGTTTTAAATGCTAATAGCTATGCACCATAATGAATCCTTTTTTGTGGTGCAGCAGGCTGCCACTAAGGTTCAGATAATACTGTCGTCATCTGCCTTACCTTCACATGTTATCCCATCGACATCACTGAGCTGGTAACCACGGCGGCAGTAACACTGGTATGAGCCATAGACGTTAGCACATTCTTGACTGCAGGGATTACCCTCACACTCATTCACATCTAAAAGCACAAAGCAAAAGCTTTTGCTGAAAGGATAAAGCTAATGATAGGCATTAGTTTTATTTCATTGTTCATCAGAAATGTGAAACAGTAATAAATGACTTTCTGTGTGTCCATGTCAAGTGCGAATGGCAGCACCTAAATGCCTTAATCTCATCAGTGATTATGTTTGCCTGTCTACCACTAAAGGGAAAGGCTGAGAGTAAGAGAAAGCCACCCCTTTTTATGAAATGGAAATGTCAAGTTGGACTGGTAATAAGGAAATAGCATTTAGGAATTGAATGGAAAACAGTAGCATAATGGCAATGTTATTGAACTAATAATCCAGATACACAGAGTGATGCTCTGGAGACATTAGTTCAAATCCCAACATAGCAACTGCTAGAATTTAAATTCATCAAATTAATCTGGAATAAAAAAAAGCAATACAGATCAAGGAACTACTGATTGTCATAGCAAACAATCTGGTTCACTAATGTGCTTCAGTGAAGGAACTCTGCTGCCTTTATCCAGCAGGATGACCAGTCATCCTGGATTTTACGGGACTGTCCTATATTTGGGGCAGTGGTCCTGTGGCATAGGTTGATTGTTGCCAGAACGCTGTTTGTCCCGTACTTTTCACGTTTGAGTTTTGCGCATGTGCAGTTTGCACCAGTGACACCTTAAGTATCACCAACACCCCGCTCCGCACACACTCAATTTCTAAACCCGATTCTCATAGTTCAGCAGTAAAACACCCTTCCCCCATATGATCCCTCATGCCAAAGTATCCCTTAATATTTTTTCCCAAGGGTTAGTTACACCCAGTTATGTGATTCCAGACCCAAAGCATCGTGGTTGACTTAACTGCCCTCTGAAATGACCAAGCAAGCCACTCAGCTATATCAAGGTGTCTCAGAAAAAAGCACTGTGAGTGTATCTGCATCACATAGACTGCAGCAATTCTAGAAGGTACCTCACCACCACCTTTTCAAGGGCATTTAGGCTTGGGCATTAAATGCTGACCTTGCCAATGAAGCTCACATCCCATGAATGAATAAAAGAAACCATTATTGTGATTGAAAAGTGGCATTTGGGATTCTAGATTAAAGTTATAATAAGGGAAGAGATCCTCACTTGTTACTACAGTGAAGTGATTTTGAAGTATCTGAAATCTCAGTTTGTGCTGCTAATGATAAGGATCATAGGTTGTTCTGTTGAGTAAGAAAAGATATCTTGTATAATCAGTTAGCAATGTGTTAAACGATGGAGTACCTTCACAGTTTCTCCCATCAACTGAGAGTTTAAATCCTTTACTGCAGCTGCAATAGTAGGAACCTGGAGTGTTCTCACAATTATGGGCACAGAGGCGTCCAGGGTAACGCCTGCATTCATTTTCATCTGAAGTAGAAACAAAAACAAAAACTTAGAAAGTAAAGAAATAGTAAATTCAAGAAACTGCAATAAACAATTTCTTCTTTGTGTCAACACTTTTTATAATCCATGGACGCAAAGCAAAAGACATCTATGCTGAAATTGTTAAAATGCAGAAGGCCATTCATGTGTCTGCACCAGCTCTCCAAATGAACAATTTTCCTAGTGCCATTTTATCCATAATCCTGCACATTCTTCCTTCCCAGGTAATAGTTTAATTCCCTTTTGAATATTTCAATTGAACCTGTCCCGCCATACTCTCAGACAGTGAATTCCAAACCTTAAACACTCATTTCAAATCTGTATCTTCTTGTTCTTGACCATCAATATCTTCAATCCACCAATCTCTCCATTGTGATTGAAAAGTGGCATTTGGGATTCTAGATTAAAGTTATAATAAGGGAAGAGATCCTCACTTGTTACTACAATGAAGTGATTTTGAAGTATCTGAAATCTCAGTTTGTGCTGCTAATGATAAGGATCATAGGTTGTTCTGTTGAGTAAGAAAAGATATCTTGTATAATCAGTTAGCAATGTGTTAAACGATGGAGTACCTTGTGAATAAAAGTGAATAAAAAGGCAAATGGAATATTGCAAGAAGACTCAAATATAAAAGTAGGCAAGTAGGCTATGTCTGTAAAGGATCTCAGTGAGAGCACACCTGGAAACAGCGTACTGTTTTGGGGGCAATTAGCCCATCCCGTGGTGCTGCTTTTGTAGTAAAGCGGACTGGGATACTTGAGTGGAGGCTGTTTCATGGGGTCCCCACCAGGCATCACAGCCTCCACAAGTGTCTGGCAGCTGGATTTCTGGCGACATCCGCTCCGCGCCAATTGGCATAATGTATTTAAATCTTTATTTTATTACAGTTTAAATATCATTAATAGACCCGGAACCTAAATCTCTGAGCCCGCTAGCCTCTCTCCTACCCTGCCAGGAGTGTTTCACTCCACCGGAGTTTAGTATAGCTCCCCACTTGCAGAGAGCTGGCAGCCTAATCCCACTGGAATGAAGAGGGGCCAACGAGGCCCTCTAGAGGGTCAGGCGCCAGGAGTGTGTGCCCCCTGGGTATTACCACCTTGGCAGTGCCAGCCTGGACCCCCAGCACTGCCCAAGGGACAAAGTGGTGATGCCCAAGGGGCACCTTGGCACTGCCCACCAAGCATCAGGCAGTGCCGAGGAGATGGGGGCGGGCTCCCTCCTTCTGGCCCCTAGTCCAGTTGCCACGCTGCATTTGGACTGGGGGCCAGAAGGAGGGAGGCCAGTGATTGGGACTGGCCTGGGGGGCGGGGAGGGGGGTAGTGAATCGAAACAGGCTGAGAGCGGGCCCAGACATGTTTGAGGGGCCAGCAATCAGGCAGTGGGGGGATCACACAACCAGCCATGAGCTTATCTTGGATAATTTGGGCATCTCCAGGTACGGGGCATCTGAGTTCTCATGATAGGAATTCATGCGAGTACACTTTTCAGATTTGGTGCAAACTGAAATAGTTACCATGCAAAGGCTGGTCACCACAAGAATACACAAGTTAGGAGCAGGAATAGATCATTTGGCCTTGGCTGTTCCACCATCAATAGTAGATCTTTAAATTTTAAACTGCATCTCCTAGTTCTAAACTCCCCCACAAAAGGAAACATCTTCTAAGCATCCACCCTGTCAATTCCCTGCATGGTATTAATGTTTCAATAGAATCACCTCTCATTTTTCTAAACTCCATTGGATATAGATCCCATCTGCTCAACCTTTCCTCATAAGTTAATACCTAACTCCAGGAATCAGCTGGATGAATCTTCTCTGAACTGCTTCCAACACAATTACGTCCTTTCTTAAGTATGGAAACCAAGGGGGCGATTCTCCTAAAAAAAATTCCAGGTGTTGAATTTGCACAAAAACTGAAGTAAATCCCGCTGGTTTTTTTCAGCAGGATTTTCAAAATGAATCTTACACACTCTGCACTGCAGAGTGCACCAGCTTGAATTTGATTTGATTTAATTTATTATTGTCACATGTATTAGTATACAGTGAAAAGTATTGTTTCTTGCGTGCCATACAGACAAAGCATATCGTACGTAGAGAAGGAAAGGAGAGGGTGCAGAATGTTGTGTTACAGTCATAGCTAAGTATGGAGAAAGATAAACTTAAAGCGAGGTAGGTCCATTCAAAAGTCTAAGGACAGTAGGGAAGAAGCTGTTTTTGAGTCAGTTTGTATGTGATCTCAGATTTTTGCAACTTTTTCCCGACGGAAGAAGGTGGAAGGGAAAATGAATGGAGCGCACGGGGTCTTTGATAATGCTGTTGCTTTTCCAAAGCATCAGGAAATGCGGACATAGTTAATGGTTGGGGAGTTGGTTGTGATGAGCTAGGCTTCATTCACGACGCTTTGTAGTTTCTTGCGGTCTTGAATAGAGCAGGAGCCATACTGATACTTCTTTCTGATCCAATCAGAAAGAGTGCTTTCTATGGTGCATCTGTAGAAGTTGGCGAGAGTTCTAGCAGACATGCCAAATTTCCTTAGTCTCCTGAGAAAGTAGAGGCTTTGGTGGATTTTCTATTTCCAGGACAGGTTGTTGATGATCTGGACACCTAAAATCTTGAAGGTCTCGACCATTTCTACTTGCCTTCATTGATATAGACAGGGGCATGCCCTCCACTATGCTTCCTGAAGTCGATGACTGTTTCTTTCATTTTGTTGATATTGAAGGAGAGATTAATGTCTTCACACCAGCTCATCAGATTCTTTATCTCTTTCCTGTACTTTGTCTTGTCATTCTTTAAGATCCGACACACAGTAGTGGTATCATCAACAAACTTGAAAATCATACTGAAAATCCAGGGGTGGAGCCTATTCCTGCTGGAGAAACTGGCAGCATAGTGCTCAGCAGGCCACTGGGCTTGCTCCGATCTGTCAGCACTGAGATCAGTGCATGCTCAGTGGCCCCACACTGCCAGCCTCCCGATCGCTGGCTAGTTTGATCACTGAGCAGTGATGCCACACAAAATGGCACCAGAGGGTGAATTTGGACTCCTCTACACACTAACCCATAGACTGAATTTCAATGGTATACCTTCCAACAACTCATACAACTGTTTGCATGATGTTTCCTTCTCATGGCTGGGACTCTGATGTATTTATTCCTGTTATCAACAGCAGAACTGGAAAGCACCACTGCCTAGACTGGTACTGTCACCGTAGCTATTGCTGTCCACTGTACTGGGTGTTTCTCCATGTCCTTTATTTTCCTGAAGGAGTGCCTAATTTTGAGCTGTGCCTGAGAAATGTGGAATGCTTAACCTTTCTGAGGATTTTCTTCCTCTGAGCTCTGTTTTTTGCAGCAGTCTCTTGGTGTTGAGAAAGCCCTAGAATAAACAGTGAGGAAGTACCAACTGCCTGCCATTGCACATGTAACTCCATCAGTCTCAGTAACAGCAGCAAGCAGAAATTATATTGGACAGTGCCAGGAGAGACAGACAGTTAGGGGAAGGATCTTTTACCAGAGTTAAGCCTTTTATGGAACAAGAATAAGGAAGGGGAAAACTGAGAAAGATTTCAAAAATTATTTTAAAACATTGATCACTTTGGACAACATGGGATGTCAAAACAAGGCTGAAGTCTCAGCGTTCAACGTTGGGCAAAATCATCCCAGAAATCAGCAAAGTCTGATTTCAGACAGGATAGGCAGTATTTAACTTGTTGATGGCAATGGTAGCTTTTTCCACTGTATTGTGCAGCACTTATTCAAAAATATTTGCAGGCACAGGCTCCACACCGTATTGTTGGTGGGCAGCCTCTGATTTGCCCACCCTACTATCATCTCAGCGCACTTCAAGTTTGAGGAGGCTGCTGGGAAGTCATAGCTGCCAAAACCAAGAAACATACTGATTCAAAATTCATCAATACCTCTCTCAAGCATTTGCTGAATGCAATGGAGTCCCGCCTGTGATGTACTGTACCCATGCTCTGGGAAAAACCTGTACCCAAGGTGATCAATGCAGCATGAGAGCCAGTGACAGCATTGGTCAGTGCCAGCATCCTGCAGAAGAGGACAGCCAACCAGGGATGAAAGAGAATGAATGATCTCTTTCATTCTGCCAGGAAAAGTCACTCTTCACATCACTCTCAACTCACACACTCAAGCCCATCACATATCTACAGTGATCTCACTCAATGCTAGTTCAAGGGACACCATCACTAACTCTCCCATACATATCGTCTCTGCTGCGGGTTGTGTCTTCATGCTGGTCCATAGCCCCACACATTAACCCCATGTGCAAGGCATCCTTATCATCTGGCATGGCAGGTGTGCTGCTTATACTCTCTCCATCTGTCTTCACGCAAGGCAAGTTAGCACCCAACAAAAGGGAGAGGTCCCAGACTGGTGAAGGAATGGCTGAACATACGGTCATGCAAACATTTTGTCTTAGCTGTGATAATTTTTAAAAGATAGACGAATTCCCTAACATGATTGCCTTCAACACATTCCAACATGCCCATGTGGCCATCCCTCCAGGTGCTATTATTTCCCCTTCTGTTTCTATCTTGCTCTTCAGTCAGGGTTACAGATTCATTCACTGATTAGATCACAGGAATGGTCTCTTTCTTCATCTTCTGAATTCCTATCATGCAACAAAACAGTAAGCCTAAATATAGAATGTCTGACAATTAGACCAAGTAACACTGAAATTTATCCATGTTTTAAATCTCAATTTGTGGTTCTCATCCATACCTGTAAATAGAAGTTGAATTATCAGGCAACCAATATTTCATTTGTAAAGTCTTTGCTGGCTATGCCGTGTACCCCACTTACCAACGCATGTCCTGGAAATGCTGTCGAAGTAGTATCCAGTCCTGCACTTACAGCTAAAACTGCCTGGAAAATTCATGCAGAAATGTCCTTCACCACAAGGATTTTGAGAATCTGCACATTCATCGACGTCTGCAGGAAAACAAAATAGAAAGTATTCTTTCTGGTTGTATTACAGCTTGGTATGGTTCCAGCTCTGCCCAAGACCGCAAGGAACTAAGAAAGATCATGAATGTAGCCCAACCCATCATGCAAACCAGCTTCCCATCCATTGACTCTGCTACACCTCCCGTTGCCTCGGCAAAGCAGCCATCATAATTAAGGACCCCGCGCACCCCGGACATTCTCTCTTCCACCTTCCGTTGGGAAAAAAAACAAAAGTCTAAGGTTGCATACCAACCGACTCAAGACTAGCTTCTTCCCTGCTGCTGTCAGACTTTTGAATGAGTTTACCTTGCATTAAATTGATCTTTCTCTATACCCTAGCTATGACTGTAAGACTACATTCTGCGCTCTTTCGTTTCCTTCTCTATGAATGGTATGTTTTGTTTGTACAGCATGCAAGAAACAATACTTTTCACTGAATGTAAATACATGTGACAATAATAAGTTGAATCAAATCAAAAAATAGGAAAACATAGAAACTAAACAAGGCAAATAAAAAGTTGCCGTTTGTCAAACTTTTTTGACAAGCTACACATAGTAGCAAAATCAGAAGATAGTGAAATGAAGGAGAATTGGAGTGAATTCTTGGGAGCTTTGATACACATTGTGTTTGGTATAGAAGAATTGAAAGAAGACTCAGGAAACTATGATGTAGAGATACCAGCATTGGACTGATGTGATGACTTCAACCAGGCTAATGAGTTGGCTTGTTAGAATAGGAACTGCCAGATGAGTCCTTCGTCCATCCCGACTGTCTGCCCCTCTGCTGCAGCTACATTTGCAGCCAGGTATCCCTGGAGAGGGAGCATGCGGTGTCCATGGGTGCAGTTGATGCCTTCCATGCCCACTGGGCACCACAGGGGCTGGGGTGTATTATAGACCCCAACAACCACATGTTGATTTAATGTTTTAAGTTTCTACTCGACTTTGGTTTTTGTTCCGGCTACTCCCCCTTCCTTTTAGGGAGCTGCCCCTTTTAATTTGTCCCTGAGTTAATTTGAGTTTGTTTATTTGGTTGGTGTGAAAAGACATGCCTGATGAGTCCTAATTGTTGGTTAAATCAGGGAGCCTCATGCTTCATATTTAAAGCAGTTAGGTCAGACTTCCAGCAGGAAGCAATGGTGAGCTGGCTGTGTACAGATGGATGGTATAAATAAAGTAACTTGGTGATGGGACTTTCACCTCCTTGGAATTATTACAGTGGCGATGAGGAAAAAGGAGTGATCTGATGGAACTTGCTGAACCATCATGCATACTGGGGGCAAGCCATTGTTGAGAAAACATGCCTCTGTTTGGGAAGTTGGATTCTTTTGACCCCGCAGTGGAGGACAGGGCCCAACATGTGGAAAGGATGAAAATGTTTCTTCAGGGCAAACGACGTAATCTCAGATGAGAAGCAATGGATTATCCTGCTGACAGCATGTGTGGACCAGCAGTTTTTGTGATTATGCACAATTTTCCTCTCAAGAGTTGTTAAACTTAGTTCCAGAATATTATGACCTAAAGCCACCCCTGATCCTACGAGGGTACCGTTTTTACTCCACATTGAGAGAAGTGAGGGAGTCAATCACCAGTTTTCTAACAAGGCTAAGATGTCTGGTGGAGGCTTGTAAATTCGGGGACACTAAATTGAGATGCTCCGAGACCGATTGGTGTGTGAAATTAATGATTATGACTATACAGAAATGCCTATTGGCGGTAGCCCAGTTGGACTGTAAACAGGCATTACTGCTGGCTTTTTCATTAGGAAAAAGTGGCAAATGGAGCATATGAGCTTCAAGGTATCCCGATGGAGGAAGAAGCCAACACCAGGGAGGTTGGGTTCGAGCAGTACCACTACGGGGCAGGCCACTACATAGCAGCCTTAGGATTCAGATACGAGGGAACCCAAGTCCGTCCATAAACCGCCCCTAGGCAAGGTCAGGTTAAGCCCAGAGTGACAACAGTTCCTGTAGAGCCTCGCCTGACACACCATTGCTATGGTTGCCAGTGTCAGGATACACAGAGGAAAAGCATGTCTCTTAAACCAACATGGCCATAAAGAACACTTAGGCCGAGGGACAGGAGAATGCACAACCTAGAAGCTCCCTCTACCTCTGACGAGGAACAACTATTGTGCATAGCAATGACAAATTCAGAACCCATCAAATTGTCAGTGAAACTGACTGGATATCCAATTTTAATAGAGATCATCACAGATGCAGCCATGTCAGTCATAGGGGAATATGTTTAATAAGATACGCACTAGGCTCCAACCCTTAGCCCTGACCAAAACATCGGAAAGGCTGAGGACCTATTCAGGGGAACCACTGAAAATGATGGGTACAACCCATGTGGCGGTTGCATATGGGAAACAGTTAGGCTCCCATTGATGGTAGTGGAAGATTTGGGACCAAGCCTATTAGGACAAAATTGGCTAAAAGAGATCTAGCTAGATTGGACAAATATCTTCCAACTGCAAAATGGTCACCTGAGTGAGGCCCTGAGCAAATATCCGGAGGTTTTTCGGGAAGGCCTAGGGACAATCAAAGGAGTCAAAGCAAAATTGCACGTTGACCTGGAGGCTGTCCAAAAGCTTTGCAAAGCCTAACTAGAACCATTTGCATTAAGGGAAAAGGTTGGTGCAGAAATCAAAAGATTACACGAAGGAATAATAAAACCGATCCAGTTTGCAGAATGGGCGGCACCTGTAGCTCCTATCTTAAAGTCAGATGGCTCAGTGCGCTTTTGCGGCGATTTCAAACAGATGATAAATCATTACTTCAGCTAGACAAATACCCAATTCCTCGGATGGAGGACCTATATGCAAAGCTGACAGGAGGAGTCCTATTCACAAAACTGGACATGAGTCACGTATACCTGCAAGTATGGCTGGACGAGGATTTGTAAAAATTTGCTACAATAAATACACTGAAAGCCTCTTCCAGTATAAAAGATTGCCTTCGGTGTTTCATCAGCATGTGCCATATCCCAAAGGACCATGGAGAGCATCCTACAGGGGTGACTACAAGTTGCCATTTACCTACACGATGTCCTCATTATGGGTAAAACAAGGGTGGAACATCTGCAGAACTTGAAGGAAGTTCTCAGGAGATTTGCAGTAGTGGGAGTGCATTTGAAAAGGGAGAAATGCATCTTTTTAGCACCACAAGTAACCTATCTCGGGTACAAAGTGGATAAGTTGGGTCTACATCTTCTGGAAGATCAAATAAGAGCAATAAAAACTCTCAACTATCCAGGAACTACAGTTGTTTTTAGGACTGGTAACATACTATGGGAAATTCATACAGAATAGGGCCTCCATTCTAGATCCTCTCCACCACTTGCTAAAAATGGCCTACCAGGACAGGGTCTTCAAGAAAATTAAATAGCAAATCTCCTCCGAAAATGTATTGGTACATTATGACCCCAAGAAGGAATTGGTACTCACCTGTGATGCATCCCATATGGAGTGGGCGCACTCCTGACACACAGGTGGCAGAACGGACAATAATGTATGCCTCCAGGATTCTGGCAATGGCAGGGGAAAGATATGCCCAGATTGAAAAGGAAGGACTGGCGGTAATCTTCGCAGTCAAAAAATTTCACCAGTATTTATATGAGTGAAAATTTATGATCGTAACAGATCATAAACTCTTGTTGAGCCTACTGAAGGAAGACAAAGCAGTGCCGCCGATAGCATCAGCCCGGATCCAGCGTTGGGCAACATTGCTGGCAGCATATCAGTATCAACTGGTGCACCAACAGGGACTAGAGTGACAAATGCCAATGCCTTAAGCTGGCTACATTACAGGACACCCCACTATTGGTACCCAGAATGGAAGAGACAGTGATGACGTTAAACTTTATGGATACCCTCCCATTGGATGCACACAATATACGCCAGTGGACACAGAAAGACCCTGTATTGGCAAAGATAAAGCACTTGGTGCTAACAGGGCAGCTGAAAAGATCAGTCCAACCACCATTCCACCTATACTGAAGCAGAAGGGAGCAGATCATTGGGAAGATGGGATAATGCTATGGGGAGCACGGGTCATCATCCCAAGGCAGGGCTGTTGGGACATATTGACCGAACTACACTATGGGCACCCAAAAATGAAGATGCTCCCCAGGAGCTACATCTGGTGGCCAGGTCTGGACATAGACACAGCAAAACTGGTAGGAGGACACTGCCAGAAGTGCCAACAGGGGCAGAAGACACCACCGGCAGCCCCGCTGCACCTGTGGGAATGGCCAGGCAAACCATGGTCGCAACTCCATGTTGATTTTGCAGGCCCGTTTATGGAGTCCATGTTTCTGGTGATAATAGATGCCATTCCAAGTGGTTAGACGTTTATAAACTAAACTCAGCAAACACAACAGCAACCATTTGAGAAACTGCATGCCTCGTTTTCAATGCTTGGGATCCCAGATGTATTAGTTTCTGATAATGGTTCAGTGTTCACCAGCCTAGAGTTCACAAAATTTATGAAATCCACATCAAGATGGCACCTTATCACCCAGCTTCAAATGGGCGAGCAGAGAGAGCAGTCCAGACATTAAAGGCCGGGTTGAAGTAACAGCCAGCAGCCTCATTAGATACGAAACTCTCAAGGTGGTTATTTGACTATAGGACCACTCCACACACCATCTTGGAAATTGCGCCCGCAAGATTACTGATGGGCAGATGGCCCCGCACCAGACTGAGCTTGCTGTTACCAAACCTGGGATTAAAGGTGGAAAGACACCAGGAAGCCCAATGCAGGGGCCATAACAACACAAACCGAGCAAGGCACTTTGAAGTAGAGGAGAGAGTTTGGGTCAGAAATTATGCAGATGGATTTGCTTGGGTAACTGGAACAGTTGAGTCCAGGACCAGTACCCTACCAAGTATGCGTAGGTGAGGCAATGGTAAGGAAACATCTGGTCCAGGTCCAGGCCTCAAGCTCTTCACCTGTTCCAGAGCCGAGTCCACCCTGCAGCCCTAGGGATGAGCAGAGTCCCCCTCAACAAATCAGTACTGCCTCTCCTACACCCTTGATGGGGACCTTGTGGTCCGAAATGGACATAGGGGACAAAGCTGCAGTGATTCCCCTACCACCTGAAGTGGACAAGGAACCAGACTTCCGGCATTCATGGCAGAAGAGATGGGCATCTAACCATTACACACTGCCAACATCAGAGGCCGAGTTGGAGGATCCTGACCTGGCGCTTAAGCAGAGGAAAAGACCCCTGAGGGAAGCAAACCGAAGGGGTTCCTCAGACTTTGGGAGGGGTGATGACTTCAGCCAGGCTAATGATATTGGCTTGCTACAGCATCAACTACCTGATGAGTCCTAATTGATGGCTGAATCAGGGAGCCTCACGCTCCCTATTTAAAGCAGATGTGTCAGACTCCCAGCCTGCATTTAGCAGGGAGCAACTGGAGAGCTGGCTGTGTACATAAGAACATAAGAAATAGGAGCAGGAGTAGGCCATCTGGCCCTTCGAGCCTGCCCCGCCATTCAATAAGATCATGGCTGATCTGTCGTGGCTCAGTTCCACTTTCCCGCCCTCTCCCCATAACCCTTAATCCCCTCTCTTATCAAAAACCCATCAACCCGCTTCTTAAAAATATTTAGCGAGGCAGCCTCCACCACTTCAACGGGCAGAGAATTCCAGATATTCACCACCCTTTGAGTGAAGAAGTTCCTCCTCAACTCCGTTCTAATCCGCCCCCCCTTTATCTTGAGGCTGTGCCCCCTAGTCCTACTGTCTTTTTTGAGCGGGAAGAGTCTCTCCACCTCTATCCTATCCATCCCATTCATCATCTTATACGTCTCAATGAGATCTCCCCTCATTCTTCTAAACTCTAACGAGTACAAGCCTAGTTTATTCAGCCTCTCCTCATAGCTCAACCCCCTCAACTCCGGTATCAGCCTAGTAAACCTCCTCTGCACTCCCTCCAAGGCCAAAATATCCTTGCGCAGGTGCGGCGCCCAAAACTGCACACAGTACTCCAGCTGCGGCCTCACCAATGCCCTATACAGCTGCAGCAAGACCTCCCTACTTTTATATTCAATCCCCCTCGCTATGAAGGCCAGCATCCCATTAGCCTTCCTGACCACCTGCTGCACCTGCAGGCTGGGTTTTTGCGACTCATGCACAAGGACCCCGAGGTCCCTCTGCACGTCGCCTGCTGCAGTTTTTCGCCTCGTAAGTAATAGTCCTTCCTACCATTCTTCCTACCAAAGTGGACCACCTCACACTTGCCAACATTAAATTCCATTTGCCATTTCCTGGCCCATTCGCCCAGCCTATCTAGATCCTTCTGCAGACTCTCCACACCCTCCGCACAATTTGCCTTTCCCCCAATCTTGGTGTCATCAGCAAATTTCGACACCCTACACTCGGTTCCCTCCTCCAGATCATCTATATAAATGGTAAATAGCTGAGGCCCCAGCACCGACCCCTGGGGCACCCCACTAGTCACCAACCGCCAATCCGAATAGCACCCATTGACCCCCACTCTCTGCCTCCTATTTGACAACCAATCCTCTATCCACGCTAACACCCTACCCCCAACTCCATGTCCTCTGACCTTCTGCAGTAACCTCTTGTGAGGTACCTTATCAAACGCCTTCTGAAAATCCAGAAAGACCACATCCACCGGCTCTCCTCTATCCACCGCCCTAGACACATCCTCATAGAACTCCAGTACAGATATATGGTGTAAATAAAGCAACTTGGTGACAGGACTTTCACCTCTGTTGAGTTATTACAACTGAGATGGGAACAGTAAGAAGTTTCACAACACCAGGTAAAAGGCCAACAGGCTTATTTGGAATCATGAGCTTTTGGAAGGGGTAGCACTCTGAAAGCTCGTGATTCCAAATAAACCTGTTGGACTTTAACATGGTGTTGTGAGACTTCTTACTGTACTCAAGAAACTGTAATGGAAGAAAGAAATTCTCAGATAAAGCTAAAAGTAAAATTGTAAGTGTTCTGTTCTGAATTTTGGGTTTAAATACATACAAAATATAGTATTAAGTTCATAATGCTTGTTCTTTAAATTTTGTCAGTGAAAGGTTTTCCCTATAAAACTTGAAATCTTATTACACTGTCTTTCCAATTAATAACTGGGAATTCAAATTTATTCTTAAAAGTTACAAGTCTCTGATTGTGACAAAATTGAGGACTCAGTGTGATTTTGAATGCACAGACTAAGGCAGGTACTCTGGGATTTGCTGAAGTTTAAGAAACAAGATTTCATAGTGACTTGAATTTTGGTTAACTGTTGCAAGGCATTCAAAGACAATAAATTTAAAAGCAATGTCAGAAACATTGGAAATAGAATTAAAAGTAGACATTATAAAAGCTGAAATAGTTAAGGTATTGGTTCTACATTTGAACCTTAAAGAAGAGAAAGGAAATCCATACGAATGTACATATGAATTAGGAGCAAGAATAGGCCGTTTGGCTCCTTGAACCTGTTCCACTATTTGATAAGATTGTGGCTGATCTGATTATTAACTCATCTTCACATTCCCACCTGCCCCTTATATCCTTTTACCCTCTTGCTTATCAAGAATTTAAAATATTCAAAGACTCCTTTTACCACCTTTTGAGGAAAAGAGTTCCAAAAACTCATGATCCTATGAGAGCTGTTTCTCCTCATCTCTGTTTTAAATAAGCTTATTTTTAAACAAAGAACGCAAGTTCTAGATTATCCCACAAGAAGATACAAAAAGCTTGAACTTGGTAGGGAGGAAAAAGAAGATAGACAAAATGAAGGAGATGAAAAAGAAATGTGAAAGTTTGAATTAGAATTTGCAAGAGAAAGAAGAAGTTTGAGCTGAATAGAGAAAGGTTTCAATTATGGCAACATTGGGTAACAGAGAGTTTTAATGAGGGGTCAGATTTGACCCCTTGTTTTGATTGAGCTAGGAATGTTCATCTAGTATGAATACTTCAGTGAGAAAGGAGATGAAAGGTATTGGTAGTGATTCTTCTATCGGCCAGTAGATTCAAGCGGCTGCCGATGAGCGGGATCCATGCTATGCTTTGCATCCCGATAACATCTCCCAGCACCGGATTTCCAGCAGCTCCAGCTTTGTGCCGGAAATAGGAGTAGAGCTTCGTTAACAGCATCTTTCCCCTTTTGGGGAGCTGGCAGTCTGACCCCGTTAGAGTGTAGGGGTGAGATTGGGGCCCCTGCCCCAGAGAGTTGGGTGCTGGAGGGGTGCCCCCTGGGCATTGGTGCCTTGGCAGTCCCAGCCTGTGCCCTGGCACTGCCCAAGGGGCAAAGTGCCAATGCCCAGCATCACCTTAGCATTGCCCATCAGGCATGGGGCTGTGCCAAGGGGGCAGGGCCTAATGGGAGGAGGGCATCCCACTTCCACTCTGTATTTGGGATCGGTGGGGGAGGGAGGGAAGCCAACAATCTTCGCATGCGCAGTGGCCCACTCAGCACTATGCTGCCAGCTTCTTCAGCAGGAATAGGCCCTGGCCCACTAAATTTCAGCATGATTCACACTGAGGCACTCTGCAGTGCACAAAGCATGGGAGTTTCTTTCTGAGACTGCCATTGAAAAAAAAAGTGTAATGTACTCCAATTTTCATGCAAATTCAACACTTTGAATTTTTGGAGGGAGAATCCTGGCCATTTTGTCTCATTTGAGAAAATTACTTGGCTAGCTTGGCTACAGGAGACATGAAACATTCTTTTATGAAGTGTTTTGGTAGGAAATACAACGGATGCCTATTCAAGCCTTTTAATGAACAGCCTGCAAACTATGAAATGGTTAAGACCAGTGTTTAATGTACATGAGCTGATTCCAAACATTTATAAATTGAAGCTTTGAAATCTGAGGAAAAGAGAAAATCTTTGTAAAATTTGTTGAGGGAAAAGAAGTGTTTTTGAGCATTGGCCTTGTTCACTGAAACTGGAACGAAAATTTGAGAAGGTTTGTGAATGGAGGAATTCAAAATCTGTATTCCAGCAGGAATTAAAACACCCCCAGAAGACCACAAAGTTTCTAAAATAAGGGAAGCTGTTTTTAAGCTGATGGCTATGTTTTATCACACAAACAACTAGGGGGCAGCTAAGTGCAATTTGTAAACCCAAACAGGAGCTGGAGAGATCAGCAAAGAGATATTAAACAGGTTTCTGAGAAGTGGATAGTGGAAATGGGAAAGTAGATTCCCCCAAAGGTAGTAAAAAGGCTAGTGTAGAGAATAGGAACGGAAGACCAAAGTGTTTTCAGTGTCATGGATTCATACATTTGAAAGCAGATTGCTGGATGTTAAAACCAAAATCAATAGCTTTAAAGAGAATAGCTAGTGTTTCTTCAGAGGACTCTGCACTCGGGAGTGAAGCTTGTGAGAAGCTGATACTTTCTAATATATTTACCATGGTTGTAAATAGAGATGTGAAGGATTATGGAGGTTTTCTGTTTGAAGAGGAACTCACTGCATTTTTGTCTAAGGAATGCTCCAAAAAGATTGTTATCCTGAGAGATACCAGTTCAGCTCAAGGGTTGTTAGCAAAAGAAAGTTGTTAGCTAATGAGAATCTTGCTCTGTAATGTGGTCTTAATGCATATTCAGAACTGCTGAAGTTCAATGCAATAAAAAGCATGAACAAGTCACATGGCCATTTTCAATCCTGTTTGTTGAAGAGCTCCTCCTTCAATTAAGAATTAATGTTCTTCCTCAGATTAAACTGCTTAATTTGCAGAGCCTTTGAATTTTACAACTGCTGCTTTCACTCTTTCTGAAATCTGTCAACAGCAGTGCGGTAATCTTGTCGAGGCCAATCTTCCATCACCAACACCCTTTACTTACACAGTGAATAAAGCATCACTGCTGCGGCTACAGTACACAGGTCAAAGCCTACGCGTTGTTTGACTGCTGCTCTGAGTAGATACAGCTAATTTTAAACTCTTGCTGCTTCTTTCCTACTGGGTGAGCCTCTGCTCGCTTAATAGGGGAGCTCGTACATTAAGGCCCATGGGGGGATTTGTTGATGATCTCCATCCCTCCCACTTCAAGTTCATTTCAGCATCCCCATGCTGGAAACCTTTTCTACCACTTAGCGTTCAGCTGGAGTCGATTGAAGGCGAGACCAGATCCGGTGGTGTGAACCGAATTGGAGATCTTCGCTTTAGAAGAAAACGCCATAAAAACAATGATGCCGGTTCTTCTTAGGGCCTGCTTCAGTTGGGATACCAGACTTTTCCACTTCCAACTCGGAATCCGTGCCCTCATTGCTCTCAGGGACAGGCATATTGTTGGCTTCTAGTCGTGCCTCCACTCTGGCAGCAGTCAACTCCATGGCTAGTAACAACAAGGCCTGCATTGGCATGGATTCCCTAATCCTGAGATGGTTCAGATGCTTCCTCATAACTTTGCCCTGCGCTATTTTTAAGACGCAGGCCCCTGTTTTTTCTGTTGTGATCCTTGGGACCCAACTGAGATTATCTCCACAGTTCTTCATGTGAACTTGGTCGCTGGTTTTGAACATCCTCTCTTTCATTGAAGAATCATAATTTTTATTCTAGTTCTCTTGTTGGGACTCTACCCTCCCTGCCAGGTTTGGGAACTATAGGCTTAGTCTTGTCCAAAACCTCTGTCCCATTAAGAAGTCTACTGGGACAATTCCTGTCGTCATATGAGGGGAAGTCCTATACTTGAATAAAAACCATGCTAGTTTGGTCCCTAAGATTGTTTCTTCAAGCCGAGCTTAAAAGTCTGCACCATCTGTTCAGGTAACCCATTCAGTGACAGATTATAGGTGCTGTTCTAATGTTCATGCTTCCATTAGGGAGCATGAAGTTGTGAAAATCAGTGCTAGTAAAGGCAGTGCCAGTCAGAAACCAGACTTCTGGTATTCTGTGTGTGCAGAAATTTTGTTGTACTTTCTCAGTCATGGCATAGGAGATGGTGGGATCTACCGGAATCAAAAGCATAGAATCCATAAAAGGCCCAGAAAAATCCACATGCACACATACCCAGGGCCTACCAGGCCATTCCCTTGGATGTAGGGAGGCTGAGGGAGGAAGTTTTTGATTCTCCTGGCAGGAGTCTAAGTCTATAATGTCGACAGCAAGACCACCATACGTATTTCCGGGCCAGCATTTTCATTTTTGAAATCCCAGGGCGGCCATCATGTAATTCCATAACTATCAGACGATGCCGTAGGTAAGGGATGACTACACGGTACCATCCTCAACACTGATCTCGTCTTTCTTCATCAGGGAGGATTTAATTTCATCTGAAGGCTGTATACCAAATCCGCCACTCAGAATCATACATTGTAATTTAGATACGACTGGATCCTTTTGCGCTCAGACCTCGATTTGCCTTGCAGACACTGGTAAGGTATCCAAAAAATATAGGGTCATAATGACCTTTTCCACAATTGGTAACATCAGCCTGGCTTGTGGGCAACAGCAGACAGCTCAGTGCATTAGAATTAGCTATCTGAGTTCTGGTGTGATGTTCTAGGAAGTATTCATAAGTCACCAGTAACAAGGTCCAAAGCTGTAGTTGGGCAGAGGCAATGGGAGTATTACCTTGTCTTCTTTAAAAGGTCCCAATAAACATTTATAATCAGTTACTACAGTGAAGTATTGACCATAAATATATTGATGGAAATTTTTATGCCAAAGGCAGCTGCAAACCCCTCTTTCTCGATTTGGGAATACTTCCATTCAGCATCCAAAAGGGCCCTAGATGCCTATGAGATAGGCTTCTCTGTTCCATCTTTCCAGCAGTGTGTCAGTACTGCCCCAACTCTGTAGAGGGCCAAAGGGTCAAACTGAGCCAATAAACTCCTGCTGCTCCTTGCTTATTGGGCAAGTCTCTGCTCACTTAATAGGGGAGCTTGTATTCTACAGGGCACAAAGGGAGATCGATTAATGATTCTCCCATGGCCATCATAACATGTGGACATTAACTAAAGTGAATTTTGCCACACAAGCCAAATGGGTAATCCAATGGGCATCCATTTCAGCACAGTCTGGAGGCGGAAGGGTAAGATCAGAGGAGGCATGCAGTATAGCCCATCATGCAGTTTTGCCCTCTTCACTTTAAAGATATATTTGACGCAATTAACAGAAGGTTCACTGTCCCTAATCCCTGGGATGGAGTGGTTGTTTTATGAGGAACATTTGAGCAGGTTGGGCCTAAGCTCATTGGAGTTCAGAAGAATGAGAGGCAATGTTATGGAAACATATAGGATTCTGAGGGGGCTTGATCATGTAGGGGAAACATGTTTCCTCGTGTGGGGGAATCTAAAACTAGGGGACACAGTTTAAAATAAAGGGCCTCCCATTTAAGACGAAATGATGAAGAATTTCTTCTCTGCAGGATTGTTGGTGTTTGGAATTTTCTTCCACAGAGAGCAGTGGAGTGTGAGTCATTGAATATTTACAAGACAGAGTTAGACAGATTTTTTATCATCAAGTGAGTCAAGGATTATGGGGGCGGACAAGAAAGTGGATTTAAGGCCACAGTCAGGTCAACTTTGATCTTATTGAATGGCAAAGTGGGCTAGATGGGCAAAACGGCCTACTCCTGCTCCTGTTTCTAATGATCTTATTAAGAGAGTGGAGGACTTGATGGAAATTATTGTTTTAGACAGAGGATTTTCAGAAAGCTTAAAAAGGAGATGATACAAGTGGAAAATTGGAAGATTTAGTAAGAGAATTTCAGGATACGATGTACCTGAAAAGTTAGGTACATCCAGCAACAATGATCACACTTGGTGCGAAGAGAAGTTTTACAAGACCAATCGTAAATTTCGCTTCTACTGGCTTCATCCCCTATTCCCTTACCACATTCACAAAGTGTAACTTGGAGTCAGTAATATTCTGAAACTTACTTTGTTGTACTACCAATTATCCTATATCTTTACAAGATCATCTCTTCCTTTCAAAGGTGTAAAACTGTAAAACCTACTCATCTCTAGCCTTTCCTTATTTCTCAGTATTCTGGACAGAGTTTTTCTTAAGACTGGATTCTAGCAACACATCAGTGAATGTTTAAATTAGAAATTATGCAACTCACCCACACAACGTGATCCATCCGTAGCAAGATGATAACCTCGGCCACAGTTAACAACATTGCGTTTACAGCTGAATGAACCAATATTGTTGATACAAGTGTAGCCTGGCTGGCAGGGCAGAAGAGCGTTGGTGCACTCATTGATGTCTGGAAATGCAAATAAAACAGTTTAACAGCAATGCAGACAGCAACATCTCACATTCACTGGCATTCACCTTGGTTACACACAGAGGACTGGTGCAATTTTGAAACATCTTCTCCAATTAAAACATTAAAACTTAACAGGTTGTTTCACTTACAGATTTACAAACCAGAGGCTAAAATAATTTCTTGCTTGTAAGTGAGATTTTTTTTTCCAGCAAAGAGAAGTGAATTATGAAGAAAGTAAAGCTGCCAAATGTCGATCTTTGGGAAGATATGATCTACATTTAGTTTGAAAAAGGATATTAGTATTAAAAGCTCAAATGTCAGTCAGGTCACTTGCAGTCATCAGTGATATTCAAAGCCAAATCAGAAAGACAGTATTATGTCAAAATGGTTTAAAGACCAACAATGTGCCAACAAGCTATGAAGCAGCAATGGCAGTACCTGAGTACATGGCTGAGATTGTCCATTGGTTGAGTTGACACTTTAGCTCAAGCCACCAAAATAATGTATTGACTGGAGGTCAAATTCACCGTAATCTGTAATTTTTTTTTGTTCTATTTGTAGATTATTTCATAGCATCTAAATTTCCTTTACCTTTCCTCCCCGCACCCTGAGCAGTGACCAGTTTTTTGATGCTAGTCACTCCAAATAATATCAGATGGAATACTCTGGGTAATTTCCCATTTTGCCTTTGTGATGGTGAATATTTAAAGAGCAAGTCTGAAAGAGGAATTGTGAGAGTTTATAGAGTGAGCCTGAGAATGAGCAGTTGAGATAGCAATGAGAGTTTAAGGAGCAAGTTTGAAACCGCAGAAAGATTTTAAGAGTGAGCCTGGGTGGAGCAGTGAAAGTGCAGCATCAGTTTAATAGAGCAATCTGAGCGTGAACAGTGAGACAGTGGAGGTAGTTTACAGAATGAGTCTGAGAGGAATCAATGAGACAGTGGAAAGAGTTTAAAGAGCTGCTGGTGAGTCTGTGGGTTCAGAGCAGACCATCTGCATTTTAAAGAAAATCAAAGTGTGATGCAACAGAAAAGAAGATGGGGGAAAATTTTCCAGCCTTTCACGCCAGCGAGATTCTCTAGTCCCACTGCAGTGAACAGAGATATGGCTGAACGCCAAATTCCCCATCCTCGTTTGCAATTAATTGTTCCTGAAACATGTAATCAATGATTTTCGCATCTTCAAGTCAAATTAAAGACGTGTGCCTTGTGTCCAACTGTGCACTACCTGTGCTAGTTGGTGCCAATTTAACAGTCTGTGCTGCGGGGGATTGAGGGGATTCATCAATTACAATTGATAGATCATTCCAGGAAGAAACGCTCCATGCTAATGTCCCCTTTCACACAGTTCTTCAGGCAATTCTGACATCTGCAGTAGCTGATGCCTATTGTCAGAAAGTGAAGCTTGGCAAAGGATGCAGGTACCCATCTGATTTTCAACACATTTTTCTGTTACTGAAATGTGTGGCATCTGTTTGGCTATTGGCACTGAATTAATGACTTGAATCAACACTGGCTCAGATGCTGTCTGATAGATTAGCAGTGAGACCCTTTCAGTATGCAACACACTTCCCTTCTGTTGTTGACTCAGCAGTGGCCCTGAATTGTTCTATAACTGGTTCACATAGATGCTAAAAGCATTTTACTTCAGTTTGTTACATTCATTTACTGGATAAGCAGTTTCCTTCCCCACGTCAATCATTCCTTTCATTCCAGGGAGTGGACCACGTGCCAATTTTGTTCACCAGCTGTCCACAGTAAGTTGTACAACATCACAAACATATTAATCATCTGTGCAGGATGAATTTGATCTGTGCAGCTGGTTAATCAGCAGTATCTTGCCTACAGCCCCTGGAGAATTTTCTTGCATCCTGTCCTGCAGTGCCATCTTCTGCTTCAAAAAGACATCACATGAAGTGGATTTTTCATCTGCATCCTGGCCAGCAAGATACATTTGTCCACTTTTGTGTGAATAATTCCCTATATGGTTGTAACATGTACTAATTGCACATATTAGTTTCTCTTCTAGCTCTTCTAGCATCCTCTGCTAGGTTTTTTGGGGCAAGATCTCTTTAAAACTGTACTTCTGTGTATGTTGTATTCCAAATATTTGGATTTCCAACAGGTCGAGTTTTCCACCCACATCAAGCACATATCATGGGGAGGTGATGGCTTAGTGGTATTATCACGAGTCTGTTAATCCAAAAGCTCCACTAATGTTCTGGGTACCTGAGTTCAAATTCTGCCACGGCAGATGGTGGAATTTGAAGTCTATAAAAAAGAAAATATCTGGAATTAAGAATCTACTGATCACCATTGTTGATTTTCAGAAAAACCCATCTGGTTCACTTTAGGGAAGGAAATCTGCCTCCTTACTTGGTATGGCCTACATGCAACTCCAGAGCCACAGCAATGTAGTTGACTCTCAACTACCCTCAGGCAACTAGGGATGGGCAATAAAGGCTGACCAGCCAGCAACACCCATGTCCCATGAATGAATAAAAAAAATCCAGGATCTTGCTCAAGTCCTTCAGTGTCTGTTATCTCAGGCAAGGAAGAAAATTGGTTATTTTTCCTCTTTAGGCTAGACTATTTCAAAGAACAGTTCAGAGTTAACCACGTTGCTGTGGGCTTGTTGTCTCATGTGGGTCAAACTGGGTAAGAAAAGCAGACTTTTTTCCCCCTGAATGACATCAGTGAAGTATATGGGCTTTTATGATAATCCAGTCATTTTGTGATTGTTACTCATGATGTTAAAATTTTAATCAAGATTTATTAATTAATTGAATTAAAGATCCCTAGCTGCCATGGTGGAATTTGAATTCATGTTTCTGGGGCTTCAGTATGGATGGCTGGGATGGTGGTTCAGTAACACTACTAATATACTAATGACCCCACTGCAAAAAGTAAGTGCAGCTTTTCTAGTCATATAGATTTTATATGATTGGTTTGATTCCTCTTTGGTGCAAAATCACCCAAGACTTCTCATACATGTGTTAGAATTATTTGCAATATTTTTTGTAAAACACCATGACCTCCTTCACCACTTAGCATGTTGTACAGCCTGTACATCAGTTTGGAGAAAATCACATCAATCCCATCAATCTCAGGGGCCAGTATCCTTTCATCAGATTCCCTTTTTTACAAACTTACCTCCACTCCTATAACTGCTTCAGGTACAAAGTCAGAATCTGGAGTGTCAATAGACCTGACTCACCTCAATATATATATAGGATAGTCAGAAGCTTTCTCCCAGGGTGGAAGAGTCAATTACTAGAGGACATAAGTTTAAGGTGCAAGGGGCAAGGTTTAAAGGAGATGCAGGAGGCAGGCTTTTTTTACACAGAGGGTGGTGGGTGCCTGGAACTCACTGTGGGGGGAGATAGTGGAAGCAGATATGATAGTGACTTAAGGAGTGTCTTGACAAATACATGAAAAGGATGGGAATGGAGGGATATGGTCCCTGGATGGGTAGGAAGTTTTAGTTAAGTCAGGCAGCGTGGTCGGTGCAGGTTTAGAAGGCCAAAGGGCCTGTTCCTATGCTGTAATTTTATTTGTTCTTTGTTTTTTATATACAGGTGAGACTCCTTGATTAGGTAGGCAATCATTATCTCACTCAGGGAGCTCATACTCCAAGAGGCCAACCTCATGGGCCACATTGAGGTCATTACACCACACCAATGAAGGTGAGAGTATGAAGATGTTATTATTAATACTCCTAGTTAGAACCAAAGAATCCCTACAGTGCAGAAAGAGGCCATTCAGCCCACTGAGTCTACACTGACTCTTCTTGCCTTGACAGCACTTTCTACTTGAACTTCTACAGTTTTTGTGGATGTACATTACATTTTTTAAAAATCAGGTTTACAACACAGAATGTTCTTGGACTTTAGTTTCTTTTAAAAGCGTACTCAAGTGTTTGACAGACTGCCAGTCTTACTTTGATGATTTTCCTCCACCCGAACAACTACATCAAAAGCAGCTCACTATGCTAATCATAACTAACAGATTGCAAAACACGAGAATAAAGTGCAGAACTACAACACAGTCTTGCAGCACAGGCCCAAGAGCAACTTTTTCCCCTGAAAAACTCTGAGTCACTCCAGCTCACCCGCACAGAAGGAATCGACATCTGACTTTGATCAGGTAGCAAGATATGTACCTTGATCTTACAGGGAGTTTTAAATATGGATATAGGAAGGGAAATTTTAAAAACTTTGTCATCTTGTCTTCATTTAAGTGATCCAATAATCAAGGATTATTAAAAAAAGAAAGATTTGCCTTTATATAACAATTTTAATGACAACAGGATTACCCAAAACACTTAACAGGCAATTAAATACTTTTGAAGTGTAATCATTGTTGTAAATAGTGAACTCGGTAACTGCCTGCAGCCTAGAGACTTCATATTCAGTAAGTTGAGTTCCTCAACAATGAACACCTCACCCAGGAACAGAAGAAAATATGGTATCAGAATAGGCCTGGAGCTATCAAAAAACAGGGCCATGTATTATTCCCATGGTTAGGAATTCTTCATCAATGTGATTAAGCTCTGATTTTGTAACCGGGGCAAAATCTATTCTAGGCAGATGTAAAACTGCTGCTGATGTAAAACTACAGAGAAGTGTACAGTGATGACTGCACTGAGTTTCCTGGGGTCAGTTCATTTGAATAATTACCATGAATTCCCTGCACTGCTTTATTCTTGCCCTGACAACTAGTCCACTGGAGATGTGAAATATCTGGCCACACTAGCTAAAATTTAAATGGGAAGCAGAATTTAACATGAAGCTTGGGACCAAACATTGTTTCAGCCCTTTCAGCTATTTGTTGGGTATTGTAAGAAGGTGTAGTGGGGTGGTGGATGGAGATGGTTGATGAATAATAACTATGAATGGAATAAAATTAATAATCATTCTTCTGGTGCAAATTGTCCCTATATTATCCTCTGGAGGAAAGCATTGGAATGTGACAGACTCCTTTGTGAAATTGGTTCAGCTTTCCTCCAGACATGCTGAAATGTTAATTGAACCAATGTATATATATATTATAAGAACATAAGAAATAGGAGCAGGAGTAGGCCATCTGGCCCTTCGAGCCTGCCCCGCCATTCAATAAGATCATGGCTGATCTGTCGTGGCTCAGTTCCACTTTCCCGCCCTCTCCCCATAACCCTTAATCCCCTCTCTAATCAAAAACCCATCAACCCGCTTCTTAAAAATATTTAGCGAGGCAGCCTCCACCACTTCAACGGGCAGAGAATTCCAGAGATTCACCACCCTTTGAGTGAAGAAGTTCCTCCTCAACTCCGTTCTAAACCGCCCCCCCTTTATCTTGAGGCTGTGCCCCCTAGTCCTACTGTCTTTATTGAGCAGGAAGAGTCTCTCCACCTCTATCCTATCCATCCTATCCCGCCAGATACCAGACAGGGTCAAGGGGGTGCAGAGGTTGGGGGGATCTCGCCTGTAAGGGGTGTGCTGAATTTAGGCCAGGGAAATTGATTATATGCAGCAGAGACTATATGACAGGTCTCTCTGCTTCAGAGCAGAAAAACCTGCACATCTGCAGTGGTGTCCTCTGCTGCTATTAGTCACTTTCTGGCAATTTAACTCTGCCCATTACCCCTACAGTCAAAAATCCAATTTCAGAATTTCTTTATGCTGTAAGCGCATTAAATATCAGATTTGGGCTCGCTGAAAAACAGATCCAAAGCGCTCCTGTTTTCACATTTGTTCTGGACTTAGAATGTCTTTATAAGATCACCCCCAGCATGTCTGACTTCCCAGTAAGGATTATGGGTGGGCAAGGTGCCACTTCAGGAGCATGATTTTGTAAAATTCCTTCATTAGCATTGCATTGAGTATTTGGTCATCCACTCATCCTCATTAACATTGAATCAATTAAGCATTTGTACAAATTAATTAATTTGCAGTGTGCATATAATTTATGGGAACAACATTTCATAATATTGATGATTCAGCTGAGAGAGAAAAAAACACTTGTCAAGTAACTTCTCCTAAAATGTATAATAACATGGAATTCCTACCAATGCAATTGCCCAGAGCATCCTGCAAGAATCCGTTCCCACATTGCATTTTTGGCTTGCAACGGAATGACCCTTGTGTGTTCTGACAGATAAAATCAGGTCCACAGTTGTGTGTTTCAATCTTACATTCATCGATATCTATTAGATCCAAAAAAAATCAAAATTATTCTCTTGCTGAAAAAAGCAGTAAAGCAAAGAAGCCAAAGAGTTGATAGAATCAGTGGTGCAGCTGGCTTAATGTTAGTGGAAGACTAAGGATAGAAATAACATTTCTGTAAATGTTTCAAGAGCTCAAAAGCAGAGCTACAATGAGAATTTCCATCTGATTAGAAATAGCCAAGGAAGGGTTAGTAAAATTGTATAGCAAATTGCTCGGTTTGAGTGTAGCATTTACTTATTGTTACATCATACCACTCAGGGAGATAATTGTGGATGTTACAAATGCACTGTATGCAGTGCATCAAAATACCAGCATTTTGTTACATCAAAAATAAAAACATCTATATTGCAGAAAAATCCTAATAGCAAAGTTACCACCATTTGCTACAGGAATAATAGAATCAGGAGAAAGCCACTTGAGTCTGTTCTACCATTCAATGAATTATACCTCAATCTTTTTTACCTTTCTTGGATGCATCTCCATTGATACTCTTGTTTAACAATAATTTATAGATTTCAGTCTTGAAAGTTTCAACTGACCCATCATCTACAGACTCTCTGGAAAGAAAGTTAAGATTTCTGATACCCTATTTGTGAATAATTGTTTCTGAATTTCAACATTGAATACTTTTAAGATTGCTCCTTGTTCTGGATTCCCCTACTAGAAGAGATAATTTCTCTTTATCTACCTTATAGGACTTCTCATTCAGTTTAAATACCTCAATGAGATCACCCAATGAGATCAAGGGAATATAGACAAAGTTTCTGCAACGGACCCTCATAATTTAACTCATTTAGTGACAGTATCATTGTGGTGAATCTGCCTTGCCTCCTCATCCTCAAATAACTTCATTCCGGTTTGGGGGCAGAATTTAATGCCCTCTCCTGTGGAGAGTTTGGTGGAGGGAGGGCATTTAGTCAGGTTGGAGGGTGGCAGGTGGGGGCCCCACAAAATTTCTGACATGAAGGAAAGCCTGTGGGTCTCCTTTCCACTTAACCATCATTAATAAATAGGCAGCGTCTGCGGTCTCACCATGCAAGGAGCATGACAAACAAACCTGTGTGTGGTTGGTTGGTTGGTTGCTTCCAGAAGACACCCCTTATTATAAGGCTCTCAGTGCCTGAACAAGGGGCCCAGCCTCAAGAACAACTCAGCACCCGCGCACCCCCCCCCAGTTGCCATTTCCCCCTGATCTCCACATCACAAAAATCCTTCCGCCATCACTCACCTGTGGCCTGGGTCCATCTGTGATCCTGGGTCTAAGGCAGATGCAGTACCAGCCAGTACATCCCCAATAGTGCTGCCATTCAATGGAGCTGCCAGGCTCTAACTGGCCAGCAGCTCTTGACCATCAGGATTTCCACACCTGGAATCCTTTATTCTAAGAAAGGCTTACTGCTGACAATGTCAAGTGCCGAGTGGCACTTAATTCAGCAAGCTTTCCCTAAAAGAGATGACAAGCAGCTCAGTGAGACCCCTGTCACTTACATTAAATACCACCCAGTGTCTGACCAACCCTTTGTACAGGTGTAAGTTAACTTCCTCCACTTTGTATTCCAGCTTCTTTGAGAGAAAAGGACAATATTGCATCAATGTTTTCCACTATCTTTTCTACCTGTCCATTTTGGAACAATTGTTTAATACATCTTTGGAACATTACACCAAGGAGCAACTGTGAATGACAATGAAAATTAGATTCCAGTAGTAATCAATCAAAAAATATTCAATGCAACCTTTTTTGGAGGTGAATATAATTGGTTGCAAAATAAATTTGTCTGCAGAATACACATTTACTCATTTACTACTTTTTTTGTCATAATATTCCTTTACAATTAGATGAAAATAACTAGAAATAACAAGATCATTTCCCAAATGTTTTTGCTGCTGAATGTATCACGTAGTGTGAAACTGGTTCAGGCACAAAAAAGTCAGCTTAGATTATTACATATGGTTTCATTAAATCTGGCCAAGTGAAGGGGGGAAAAGGTGGGAATTTCTGAGAGGAAAATTCTTATCTCCACTGGTAATCATAAAAATAATGCCTTCGGGTACAGGTAGGACTTGCCTCAAATATGAAAACTTTGTGAACAACCAGTTGACTAATTCTTAATTTTGATTTATATATGAAGATTGACCACTTTGCTGAATATTGGAGGGCGATTAATACCTGCATAATCACGTTTATCAAGAAAATTTGTGAAAAAAAATCAAGAAGTTATAATATTTTTCTGTTGGTAATATTCCAGTCATATTTTTAAACTGTTGGGGTATGTGAGTGATAAATAAAGCAAAGGACAGAGCGACTGTGTGAATCTAAACTGTGGCTTTGGTCTGATAATGAACCTGGCAAAATTTGAAACAGATGTTTACAGAAGGAAATTTAGTAAAGATGATTACAGAGTAGGAATATATTTAAATGGATTGTTGTGATTCAAAGCAAAAGATATGCAAGGTGTGAAAGGAAGGTTTTATTGATAAAGTATGAATAAAGTGAGTTTACTTTTCTTTAAGTTATAAAAGTTCCAGTGAAGAAATAAAGTAAGTCAAGTTTTGGAGAAAGCCATTCTAAAGGGACTGAGATCAAAGGGAAGTAATGTATTTAAGGAGATACTGAAACCTATGAAAAGTGCTGTTTTAGATCTCTGGACAACATGAATAATTGGCCAAACTCTCAGGAAATAGTGAGAATGAAGTCGGATCTGAAAAACCAAATGCTATTAACATCAGAGGGCAACACAAGAGAGAGTTAAAGGCACTGTGTAGTAGAAGTTACTGGACCTTTATAGATCATAACATCTATGAGGCGTTGCTGAACAGTTGTGGAAGGTTAGCTTCGAAGGTAGATTGTTTGGAACTTTTTTCAAGTATTGATACTGTGAGAAGCCATTGTTATATTAAAGTGCAATTCTATTTTATTTGATTGTTCTTTTCCCTATTTCTTAATATTCATATGTTAGTACACACTCACACCTAAACGTTTAATGTACCTCTGTTCATTACCTACCTTTGCACTGGTTATTTTCAGTTAGTTCATAGCCTGTGCCACAGCTTATCTCACGCTGACATCGGTAGGACCCAATAGTATTGATGCAGCGTTGTCCTGTTAAGCACTTGTGTGGCAGTGACAGACACTCATTGATATCTGTATTCAGCAATAAAAAAAAGTCAGCTTTTCTCTCCTGCTCCCCTGTAAATGTTAACACATATTGAGCATGGGTACTAGTAGCTGTCCCTTTACTTTGTGCAAGTTGTTTTACTTAGTCTTGAGCTTTTAATGTCTATGAATTACGAAAGGACCACAGACAAGGCTAACTCTATTTTCACTCGTCTTCCACACACTTTTTAACATCTTGATCTGACCTTCTTGGGAAGAGTGGTGTCCTGCAAAGGTTAATTTAGGCTGAAAAAATATATTATACTTTTTAGCTTCTATTGGAAATGATGGGAGTCAATCTCTCCAGGATTGATTATAATACTTCTGTGAATGTTTTGTTAGGCCTAGGAACTCCCCCAATCTTGGCATGCCTCTTGACTAAAGGAGTTTTTGAAAAATCTGGGCCAGAAATCTTTGTAAAAAGTCTGACAACACCAGGTTCCACACCAGAAATCTTTGACATTGCATACAGCTGGAATTATCTAGTCCCGCTGCTGTGAATGAAAATTTGGCTAAGCACCAAATTTTCAGTTCTAGCTAGCAGCATCAGTGGGGTATCCGAGACTGAGAATTCAGGCCCTATTTATGCTCATCTTAACTGGAATTTAATATTTTGTCCAAATAGGCCAGAAACTTCACCCAAATTCTGTTCTGAGATGGCTACTTCTACCTTGGATTCCAGGTGTGGTACTTGGTTCCTAGACAGACTGTAGATATAATCTAATATCTGCTTAACACTTGTTTATTAGCACAACATCTTAACAGGTTACAGAGTGGACATGTTGCACCTAGGCATGATTTCATCCTCTCTCTCTCTCAAGTCATGCACATGACTGATGTCTGTAGTACATCATCATCTATATCATATATTAACCCCTTTAAAAATGGAAGTGGCCCCAATTGTGGCAATCCTGATCCCATTCCCGGGTGTGGTCTGGTTTTCAAGCATGTCTTCAAAGGGTGCAGCCAAATTTCTGTCAAATGCCTGTACCTGGCACTCCCAACTTGGCCGGTTCCATTGTCATGATAGGCAAGACCCACTCCTTTTTATAGTACAAATTATGTCCCCTCAGGGCTTAACTGTTACTGACAACATCTACTGCCCCAGGAACTTTAGGGTCCATTAAATGAAATGTTGGCTAATACGTGAGAATTTTCTCTCCTCATCGTTGTAACGTGCCATGGGAACTTTCACAATCACCTGAACAAGTGGACTCTCATCTGAAAGGTGGAACCTCTAACAATGCAGCACTCTAACAGTGAAGTATTGGCCTAGATTTTGTACTGAAATTTTCAGACTCAGAGCTAAAAAGATTACAAGCTGTGCCAAGCTGATAATTAGTCACTTTCGATAGGCTTAGATTTTAGCTAATACATTCAGAAGGTTGCAATTAACTTTATGGTTTGTTCCTGCAATATACATTGAATAAGTTGTGAATTTTCACAATTTCTTATATTTACCTCAAATTCAAGAATATTCAAGGACCATGTCAGCTGTCTATGTATGTCAAATTGCTCATGAAAGTGACATTATCATGCATAAAAAATTGAGAACAAGTTATAAGAATGCATCCCTCATATTCAATAAAATGATATCCTAGTTGTGCATTGTTTATTCAATAATTAAAGATAAATAATCAACACTTTATGAAGATTTGACATTTTCTACATTTTTGCTGAGAAACTGCAAAAACATTTTTACAAGTCTGAAGGCCACATGTACACATAGGCATGGAGTCAGGATGACTCAAAACCCTTTTGAAAATGGAAGTGGCCCCAATTGTGGCAATCCTGATCCTATTCCCGGGTGTGGTCTGGTTTTCAAGCATGTCTTCAAAGGGTGCAGCCAAATTTCTGTCAAATGCCTGTACCTGGCACTCCCAACTTGGCCGGTTCCATTGTCATGATAGGCAATACCTACTCCTCCACAATTTTCATAGAGTCAGGCCACATTTTTAAAGAGCTGAGGTCCATGCCACATTAAAGGAGTCATGAACTCAGTCTGCATAAACCCAGAGCTCAAAAGGTCTTCCTCATGCCCACATGCTAATCTCTGCTCCTCCACTCTCTCTGTATGGTCCTTTGTGCCTCTGTTGCCAAGGTCTATTCTTCCACCCACCCCATTCCTAACTTCCCTATGTATTTTAGTACTCGAATGAGTGTCTGGACTCTCAGCCAAGCATACACAATGAGACTAAGCTAAGAGCATGGACATCCATTATACTTGTTGAAACAACTACATCCAAGAGAAAACATTGATTGACAGATCAGGCTTTCTTATCTTTGCTGTCAACTTCACAGTGTCTGTTTACACAAAGTATGGGGTTTCAAGGGCTTGTGGTTTTTTGATATTGATACTTTAAAAGGTCTGGACGATCGATACTATTAGCTTTTTTCAACATAAGAGAAAATTATGAATGATTTTTTTTTATTCAACCCACCATACGCTATAGGATTAATTGGTTCCAGACTAGGTATGATGGGACCATGGGTATAGAAGTACCTTAGCCTGCCACAGAGGGTATAAGAGTCCATGGGGGTGGGTGAAAGAGCAGGGATTGGCATGGGGGCATGAAATGGCATGGATGGAGCATTGGAAATGTTTGGAGGGTGTGAGGAATGAAGGCTAAAGGGTCTGTGTGTTTTTGTTTTAACTGGGGCAAGGTCCCACAACACCAAAGCGGACCTTTTCAACAGCTCTCCTTTGCTCCCAGCAGCTCCTGCGGCTGCTGCAAAACTTCTTCCTGGATCAGCTGGCTTGACCCTAGCCCGCACTCACCCCTGGCAATGAAGATCCCATATTTGTGGGCGCTCCAAACCGTCCCCCACCAAAGGTGAGCAGGCCAAGCCGAGAATTTTCCTAACTCCCACTACCTGTCTCAAGCATGGAAGTCTAAGGCAGAGAAGCCGAAGATATGTTAATTTTCTTAGAGGTTGGGGAGTACAGCTTCCTCCAGAAAACCACTACTTTCAGGTGGGTCCAGAGGCAGAAAAAATAGGGCAGGAACTTACCACCTAAAGTAATTTCCCAATGTCTTTCACCAGCAACAATCTCAAACACCTACTTTTTGACCAGCCCATGGGGATGGGCTTTGAAAACAAGTTAATTCCTAAGCTTTTCAATATCATTTTTATTGACCCATAAACCAGTATGGGATTGGCAGTGAACTAACTTTCTCACTGTGAATTACTTGCCACCCAGAGATTGAGCAGGAGAAGACCAAGTGTTCTAAAACAAAATGGCTACAGGGATAATGGATGCACTGGTTGAGGTCTTCCAAAATTCCCTAGATTCGGAATATTCCCAATGGATTGGAAGGTGGCAAATGTAACAGCATTATTCAAAAAAAGGGAGAGAAAACGGGCATCTGCAGGCTATCTAGCCAGACAATGACTGATGGGAAATGCTGGAATCCATTACTAAGGAAGTACTCCAAGAATCATAATATGATTAGACAAATTCAACAGCTCTAAGGGCAAGCATGTTTGACAAATCTATAGAATTTTTGGGGGATATAACTAGCAGAGTAGATAATGGGGAACCATTCGAGATTTGTGAAGCTTGGTGTTCTTGGCATTGCAGGTGTGGAATATATTAGCATAATAGACTGAAAACAGAGAGTTAGTTTAAATGGGTCATCTTCAGTTTGTAAGTTATTGCTGATGGAATATTGCAAGGCTCACTATTGGGAATTTGGTTATTTCACTGGGCCAGTAAAGAGCCTGCAAAGGGACACAGACAGATACATTGAGAGTGAGCAAGAAAGTGGCAAATGGAATATAATGTGGAGAAATGTGGGGCTAGTGATGTTTGTAGAAAGCATAGATAGATAATTTTTTTTAATACTAAGAAATAAATAAATGTTGATACTGGGAGGGATTTGATTGTCCCTGTACACTAAACACAAGAACATATCGGAGAGGAGCAAGGGTTGACCAACCATCATGCCTGCTCTGCCATTCAGTAAGATCATGGCTAATCTTAGGCTTCAACTCCACTTTCCCACCGACTTCCCATATTCCTTGATTCCTTGACAGACAAAAATCTGTTTATCCCAGCCTCAAATATAATCAGCAATGCAGCATTCACAACCCTCAGGGGTAGAGAATTCCAAGAATTCACAATCCTTTGAGTACAGCAGTTTCTCCTCATCTCAGTCCTAAATGATCTACACTTTAAATTGAAAGTACGTCCCTGTTCTTCCTCAGCCAGCAGAAACAACTTCTCAGTGTCTACCCTGTCAAGCCCCCTCAGGATCTTGCATGTTTCAATGTAATCACCTTTCATTCTTCTAAACTGCAAACAATATAGGGCCAATATAACCCCTTCTCACTATACCCCATGGACCTATCTAGTAAAAGAAAGTTAGCATAAAGGTACAGAAAGCAATTAGTAAGACAAATTGCATATTGGCCTTTATTGCAAGGGATTTGGAGTATAGGAGTAATGAAGTCTTGCTGTAATTGTACAGGACGTTCAAGGTGCGGCATGACCTACTTCTGCCTATGTTCTTGTTATTATAGCTTAACCATCTCTTTCTCAGGTAAAATGGCATGGTAGCCCACGGTTAGCACTGCTGTCTCACAGCACCAGGGACCGGGGTTCAATTCTGGCCTTGGGTGACTCTATGTGTGGAATTTGCATGTTCTCCTCATGTCTGCGTAGGTTTCCTCAGGTGCTCCAATTTCCTCCCACACTCCGGTAAGTTGCGGGTTAAGTTCATTGGCCATGCTAAAATTGTCCGTTAGTGTCAGGGGAATTAGCAGGGTAAATGTGGAGAGGGTCTGGGTGGGACTGTTGTCAGTGCAGGCTTGATGGGCTGATGGCTTCCTTTTCCACTGCAGAGATTCTATGATAATAGATATGCTCAAGGTTCATTCGGGGTCCTTTGTTGAGATGTTTTCAATATCTTCAGAGGGATTCTTCCCCTATCTAAGGGTTTCTTCTCATTTTTCCCACTGCAACATCCACTGGATATTGCTCATTTGCAATGCTGGCTCTCACTATAGAATGCTAATAGTGCTGGGAGCACAATTTACATATATAACTAACCTCAAATGAGTTGCAGTCATGAAGGAATCATCATCGACAGCAGTCAGCAGCAATCTTGCCTCGGGGCTAATTCAGAACTTAGTTTCTTGTCTGAATAAAATTGCTGTTAAAATGTTTTAGAACTTGGATTTGGCTTGGTCAGAGATGGAGATGGTCTTACGTTATTTTATCTTGATTTATTTGTAACTAAAAACATATTTATATCATTAGGAAAAAATAAAAAGTAGAAATACCTGAGACAATAACTCAATGCAAACCAGTGCCTATAGGATTATAAAAACTTAGAGCGTAGAGGTGGTCATTTGATCCATCATGTCTGTACTGGCTCTTTGAAAGACCAATCATCCTTAATCCCATATAAATTATTTATGGAATCAGTTTCCATCACTTTGCAGGTGGACATTCCAGACCAGGAAAAATCTAATGCCAATACCTTCACATGTGACGTTGTCATTCTTCAGCCTGTGGCCAGGATAGCAAGAACAGCGAACACTGACACCTGTGTCGGTGCACTGATGTTGGCAGGGTCCACCTCCTGTGAGGAAGATATTGGAAGCAAAGACGTTATTAAAAATTGAATGATCTCCCCTCTGATATCATAAATGCTTTTATTATATTCATACAGTAAGTCAAAGCATCAGATTCCGCTTCCCTCTCCACATTTTGGCAGCATGACAACACCAAGTTAGAAATTTGTGATGAAGATATTTTGAGACTAAAGTTGTCCATGAAACTAAGTGGTACAGGCTATGAAAATCAGCCCTGTATCAATCAGTTTTCCAGCATTAGGACTGATGGCACAATGGTTACCACTGCTGCCTCACAGCACCAGGAACCTGGGTTTAATTCCTGGCTTGGATCACTGCGGAGTCTGCACGATCTCCCCGTGTCTGTGTAGGTTTCCTCCAGGTGCTCCGGTTTCCTTCCATAGTCTGAAAGAGATGCCAGCTAGGTGCAATGGCCATGCTAAATTCTCCCTCAGTGTGTATGTGTACAGGCACCGGAGTGTGGTGACTAGGAGCTTTTCATAATAACTTCATTGCAGTGTTAATATAAGCCTACTTGTGACACTAATAAATAAACTTAAAACTTAAGCAAGATTGCCTCCAAAATGACATTATCACATAAATCCAGTGCTAACTATTTAGGTGTAAACAGCAGCACAGGAGCATGCACCAGAAGTATGTAGAGTGGACAGATCATAACGTCAATCAGTGTGTGTGTCAGTATTGTTATTCCTGAGCTCAACATTCCAGCTAATGCTGTCTCTTAACTTTCACAGCTGAATGTGGTCAGCAGTGGTAAGGACCCATGTGAAGGCACCATCAATTACTTTCAGGTTAGTTGTTAATTGATTTCTATTGGCCAAAGGTTAAGAGTAGAGTGATAGGATGGTAATTAAGTAGGTAGGATTTGTTTTTTTTTGTGGACAGGACATATCTGGACAATTTTCCATATTGTTGGGTAGATGCCTGTGTTCAGTTGAACTGGAACACCTTTCCGAGAGCTGTGGCTTATTCTGGAGCACAAATCTTCAATACTGTTGCCGGAATGTTGTCTGGGTCTGTGGCCTTTGCAGACTTTAAATAAAGACCGTATGTAATGGCCCATATTGTTTATGCATTATAATTTTTTTTCAAATAATGTTTACCCATCTATAATTACACAGTTGTAATGTACTCTACTTACATAATTCTCAGAGGACTCACAGGTATAACTTAGCTGTACAGATTAGAAGACCTCAGATTTTGTCTTTGTTCTCTGAAGATTGGTTGAAACAAGGTGACATTTGAATTATTGACAAATAAACAGATCAACACTTTCCTAAAATATTCCTCAGCAGTCACCACATAGAACACCACCCCCACCAGAAAATGCATCTCTTAAGAGAGATATTCCTCCCTTTAGCCCTCCTGGCTCACACTGATTCTCTTCTACACAGAGGATACAGCAACAGGAGCTCTGGAAAAATGGAATTACAAAAGATAAATCTTGGCATTTTTGAGACACAAGACACAAAAGCCTCATTAAACATGCGAATTTGACGTAAATTTGATTCTTGCTGCTGGCACTAATTATCTATTTGTTAAACTTATGCTTCTTGACATTTGATTACAAGGAAACTCAATGATTTGTGGGACCCTGTTGTGTACAAATTGGCCATCATATTTCCTGCTTTATACTACTGATTGTGCAGCATCACATGTAATTCATTGGAAAATCCTGATGTTATAAAGCTTGCAAAATAAATAAAAACCTATTATTTCTTCTGAAATGTACACAGCAGTGTATGTACAACTTCATCCTGGTTTTTCATAAACATGAGTGCTAACTTTGGTTTTGAAAATGAGCTTTATTTTAAATTGTATCGCTTTGCTTGCATTTTGTATTGACGCAATCCTTTTGTTGTTTAAACCTGACTTTTTACCCTAATGCATGACTCCTATCTCCTGATGCCAATTTGTACACAGCAAGATCTCACAAACTGCCAGGTTTCTTCCTGTTTAAACAGAGGCCAGTGTGACAGTTTAATATATAGGTAATTAGTTATGATGGCAAGAAATCTGCACTAAAAATAAATGCCAGCCCTCCAGAGCTCTTGTACTTCATACAATGGGCAGGAGAGCACCAACAAGAACTAGGAGTATTGAAGGGGGAAAGAATATCTCTGGGGACAGGGAGTGGATTTTCTGTTCCCAGAAATTATGTGCAGTGGTAGGCGGGAAACTTGTCGTGATTCCCTTTGAGCAGCAGGATGGGTCCTTGCGCCAGATCAGCTACTTTTCAGATCTTTATATATGCATCAGCAAGGAGCTCAATAAAACAGGTAGCAGAGCAGACAGGGATTCATCCACCCTGCCATTATCTCACGGGGTCGAATGTTCTGATGCCATATTTAAATGGCATCCACACATATTCATACATGTCAAGAGTGGGGCTTAATGTCTCAGTTAGTATGCTGTACAAATGCACAAAACTATCTGCACCATGTTTTAGTGACACTTCCCTGGAGAGACTCCTCTAGGTCATCCAGGACTGGCGGGAGGTCCCTTAACTGAGAGATGCGAGTAGGAAGTCAGCTAACATCATCACACAGCCTGGGAGGAGATCGTTAGGGAGGTCAGAACCTGTGGCTCACAAAGGTCTTGCAGTGCACGAAGAGAATGAATGATCTTCATAACAGCAAGTGAAATTTCTCCTCACTCCAAACTCTGATTCTCATAAGACCATCAGGCAGTCAAAATGTTAGAGTCTGCAGGGATGGCAAACACTACCAGTAGAGGGGACATCGGCACCGATTCTCTGACAGACACTAACTTGAGCATTGCACATAATGGTGCTTTCATTCATTAATGGGGGGGGCTGAGCACATTCCGCAGGCATGCATGCTTCTGAAAAGTTTGTTCATCAGTAGTGCACGCAGTCATTCCATCTGTCTTCATGCAGGACAAGATTTCCAACAACAGGGAAAGATCCCAGACCAGAGAGGGGATACTGGAGTTCAGGACACACTCCCTATGGGGAACAGGCAGCAGAGCTGGCTAACAAGGAAAAAGATTATTCCTGCATTGAAACGAGATTGGTGTCTCCCAACGAATCAGTGAGGGGCCATCCATTATAAATTGGCCACACATGCGCATTGATTGTGCATTACCCATAATCTAATCACTAATTATCTCTTTTCTTTATTCCAGCCACCAGCAAGAAAAGGTGGAGGGAGAATGCCAGCCAGTACATCAGTCAAAGCCCCCAGAACGTCTCAGATGAGAATAAGGATCCATCCGAGACCCTTCACTTCATTCACCTGCACCCAACACCAACACAGATACACATATCTCGGTGAGTCCTAGTTCCAGGGTAGTCTCAAAGTCATTATCTCATGAACATCTAACAGACACATGTCCACAGAAGCCAGAGGCAATGGCAGCTGAGATCTCTGACACGCAAGAGAACTGCAGAAGAGCAGGCCCCTGCTGAGTACAAGCCTGGATGACAGGCCTTTGGAATCAGCCCTTAGAGAAATACTAGAGCTGCAAAGATATGATGTGGGTGTGCTGGCGTTGGACTGGGGTAAACACAGTAAAAAGTCTGACAACACCTGGTTTTAGTCCAACCGATTTATTTGATAGTAAACGCACAAGCTTTCGGGTTAGTCCCTTCGTCAGGTGAATGGAGAGTTCTGGCCTCAGACAGAGCATATAAAGCACAGACTGTTTACAGATTACTGATTAGAATGCGAATCTTTACACCTAACCTGCTGTTCAAGTCTTGAAGTGGCCGACAATGTGAGTGGAAGGAGTACTGATCACAGGTTAAAGAGATGTGCATTGTCTCCAGACAGCACAGTGAGTGAGGTTTTGCAAACCCAGGCAAGTGTTGGGGGTTACAGATACTGCGACATGAACCCAAGATCCTTGTTGAGACTGTCCTCGTGTGTGGAACTTGGCTATCAGTCTCTGCTCAGCGACTCTGCGCTGTCGTGTGTCGTGAAGGCCGCCTTGGAGAATGCTTACCCGAAGGTCAGAGGCTGAACGCCCGTGACCGCTGAAGTGTTCGCCAACAGGAAGCCTCTGACCTTCGGGTAAGCATTCTCCAAGGCGGCCTTCACGACACACGACAGCGCAGAGTCGCTGAGCAGAGACTGATAGCCAAGTTCCACACACGAGGACAGTCTCAACAAGGATCTTGGGTTCATGTCGCAGTATCTGTAACCCCCAACACTTGCCTGGGTTTGCAAAACCTCACTCACTGTGCTGCCTGGAGACAATACACATCTCTTTAACCTGTGATCAGTACTCCTTCCACTCACGTTGTCGGCCACTTCAAGACTTGAACAGCAGGTTAGGTGTAAGGATTCGCATTCTAATCAGTAATCTGTAAACAGTCTGTGCTTTATATGCTCTGTCTGAGGCCAGAACTCTCCATTCACCTGACAAAGGGACTAACCTGAAAGCTTGTGCATTTACTATCAAATAAATCGGTTGGACTAAAACCAGGTGTTGTCAGACTTTTTGCTGCAAAGATAAGCAGGGGAACATCAAGCATAGTTGTCAGAGGCTGTCAGCAAATTGGAATGAAGGATAGCGATTCCATCCACATTCTGTCAAATGTTATCACTCCGGCATGCAAGGCCATCTAAAAACAAAGAACAAAGAAAATTACAGCACAGGAACAGGCCCTTCAGTCCTCTAAGCTGTACCGACCATGCTGCTTGACTTAACTAAAACCCCCTACGCTCCTGGGAACCATATCCTCTATTCCCATTTCATTCATGTACTTGTTAAGACGCCCTATAAAAGTCATTACCGTATCTGCTTCCACTACCTCCCCCGGCAACGAGTTCCAGGCACCCACCACTGTGTAAAACATCTGCCTCGTACATCTCTTTTAAAACTTGCTCCTCACACCTTAAACCTATGCCCCCTAGTAATTGACTCTCTACCCTGGGAAAAAGCTTCTGACTATCCATTCTGTCCATGCCTCTCATAATCTTGTAGACTTCTTTCAAGTCTCCCCTCAACCTCCGTCGCTCCAGTGAGAACAAACCAATTTTTTCTGACCTCTCCTCATAGCTAATACCCTCCATACCAGGCAACATCCTAGTAAATCTTTTCTGTACCCTCTCCAAAGCCTCCTCATCCTTCTGGTAGTGTGGCAACCAGAATTGAACACTATATTCCAAGTGCAGCCTCACTAAAATTCTAACGTGACTTGTCAATTTTTAAACTCAATACCCTGGCCGATGAAGGCAAGCATGCCATATGCCTTCTTGACTACCTTCTCCACCTGCATTGCCACTTTCAGTGACCTGTGTACCTGTACACCCAGATCCCTTTGCCTATCAATACTTCTAAGGGTTCTGCCATTTACTGTACATTTCCTGTCTGTATTAGACCTTCCAAAATGCATTACCTACATTTGTCCGGATTAAACTCCATCTGCCATCTCTCCATCCAAGTCTCCAATGACCTATATCCTGATGTATCTTCTGATGGTTCTCATCGCTACCTGCAAATCCACCAACCTTTGTGTCATCCGCAAACTTACTAATCAATCCAGTTACATCTTCTTCCAAATCAAGTCTCCATTATAAGGGTGGCAGCTGCCCTGGAGACCCAGGTTCAGCAGTTTCTGCTGGAATTGTTCTCAGACCTGCACATCATCGCTCTAACCATGGATGGGTTCCAGCAGTGGCTAGGCAAGAGGGGGACAACGCACTTTGACCTCCTCCCAGATTCCCCCCTTTTCAAGAAATTAGGGAAGTGTCCTCAGGTATCCACAAGAAGGGGGAACATTAGGCAGACACCCTGCGGCCATCAGTCTCCAAAGGTGTCTGGACACTCAAAATCTCTCTGCCTGTGAAAGCATCAACTCCAACTGGTCAGACTGAGGACAGTACTCCTGCCCCTGAACAGGAAACCTGAAAAAGGCCAAGGCTCTTCAGGCTCAGGCCTCCGAGGATCAGAGGCTGCCTGACAAAATCATCTCAGACAATAGAGCACAGCAAGCTGCCTCTATGTTGCCTCACTCAATCTCATCTCCATCAGTCACAGTTAGATCCATACAGTCAGCGGGAAATTGATGAGCAAATATGTAAGAAGATTACAGAAAACCACAAGAAAAATACGGTGGTAAAAGAAGGGGATTTTAATTTTCCCAACATTGATGGACAGCTATAGTATTATAGGCTTGGATGAAGAGAAATTTGTTGACTGTATTCAGGAGAAATTTCTCATTCAGTATGTGGATGGCTCGACTAGAGAGGTGGCAAAACTTGACCCTCTCTTGGGAAATAAGGAAGGGCAGATGACAGAATTGTTAGTGAGGGATCACTTTGGGACCAGTGACCATAATTCCATTAGTTTTAAGATGGCTATGGAGAATGATAGATCTAGCTCAAAAGTTAAAATTCTAAATTGGGACAAGGTCAATTTTGATGGTATCAGGCAGGAACTTTCAACAATTAATTGGGGAAGTCTGTGAGAAAGCAAAGGGACATTTGGTAAGTGGGAGACTTTCAAATGTGTGTTAACCAGGGATCAGGCTAAGCACATTCCTCTTAGAGTGAAGGGTAAGGCTGATAGAAGTAGGAAACCCCAGGATGACTCAGGATATTGAGGCCTGAGTCAAGAAGAAGAAGGAGGCACATGACATGTATAGGCAGCTGGGATCAAGTGGATCTCTTGAAAAGTACAGAGGGTGTAGTGGTAGAGTTAAGAGGGAAATCAGGAGGGCAAAAAGGGTACACGAGATTGTTTTGGTAGATAAGTCAAAGGAGAATCCAAAGAGCTTCTACAAATACATAAAGAGCAAGAGAATAACTAGAATCAACAAGGTTATCTATATGTGGATCCGTGAGAGATGGGTGAGATCCTAAATGAATATTTTTCATCAGTATTCACTCTTGAGAAAAGCATGGATGTTTGGGAACTTGAGGAAATAAATAGTGATGACTTGAGGAGTGTACATATTACAGAGGTGGAGGTGCTGGAAGTCTTAAAGCGTGTCAAGGTAGATAAATCTCTGGGACCTGATGAACTGTATCCCAGGACACTGTGGGAGGCTTGGGAGGAAAATGTGGGTCCGCTAGCAGAGATATTTGAATCACCAATAGTCACAGGTACCTGAGAATTGGAGGGTGGCAAATTTTGTGCCTTTATTTAAAAGAGGCTGCAGGGAAAAGTGTGAGAACTACAAGCCAGTGAGCTTCACATCCGTAGTGGGTAAGTTGTTAAAAGGTCTTTTAAGAGACAGGATCTACAGGCATTCAGAGATGCAAGGACTGATTAGAGACAGTCAGCATGGCTTTGTGAGTGGAAAATCATGTCTCACAAATTTGATTTAGTTTTTTGAAGGGGTAGCCAAGAACGTAGATGAGGGCATTGCAGTTGATGTTGCCTACATGGACTTTAACTAGGCCTTTGACAAGGTACCACATGGTAGATTGTTGCACAATATTAAATCTCATGAGATCCAGGGTGAGATAGCTAAATGGATACAAAATTGGCTTGATGACAGAAGACAGAGGGTGGTTGTAGAGGGTTGTTTTTCAAACTGGAAGCCTGTAACCAATAGTGTGCCTCAGGGATTGGTGTTGGGTCCACTGTTATTTGTCATTTATATTAATGATTTGGATGAGAATTTAGTAGGCATGGTTTGTAAGTTTGCAGATGACACCAAGATTAGTCGCACAGTGGACAGTGAAGAAGGTTATCTCGGATTGCAATGGAATCTTGATCAATTGGACCAATGGGCTGACAAATGGCAGATGGAGTTTATTTTAGATAAATGTGATATGATGAATTCTGCTAGATTGAACCAGGGCAGGATTTACTCAGTTAATGATATTGGGGAGAGTTACAAAACAAAGAGATCTAGGAGTACAGGTTCATAGCTCCTTGAAAGTAAAGTCACAGGTGGACAGAGTAGTGAAAAAGTCATTCGGCATGCTTGGTTTCATTGGTCAGAATATTGAATACAGGAGTTGGGATGTCTTGTTGAAGTTGTATAAGACATTGGTAAGGCCACACTTGGAACACTGTGTACGTTCTGGTCACCCTATTATAGAAAGATTATTAAACTAGAAAGAGTGCTGAGAAGAGATTTACTAGGATGCTGCCGGGACTTGATGGTTTGAGTTATAAGGAGAGGCTTGATAGACTGGGACTTTTTTCTCTGGAGCATAGAAGACTGAGGGGTGATCTTATAGAGGTCTATAAAATAATGAGGACCGTAGATCAGCGAGATAGTCAATACCTTTTCCCAAAGGTAGGGGAGTCTAAATCTACAGGGCATAGGTTTAAGGTGAGAGGGGAGAGATATGCCCCCCGCCGAGGGGCAATTTTTTTCACAGAGGGTGGTGAGTGTCTAGAACAAGCTGCCAGAGGTAGTAGTGGAGAAAGGTACAATTCTGTCTTTTAAAAAGTGTTTCAATGGTTATATAGGTAAGATGGCTATAGACGAATATGGGCCCAACGTGGGAAATTGTGACTAGCTTATGGGTTAAAAAAAGGGTTGGCATGGACAAATTGGGCCAAAGGCCTGTTTTCATGCTGTAAACCTCTATGACTCTATAAGTGACATGAAAAAATCTAATTTGTATACTAATGTAATGGTTGGACCACACATATAAGCCCTGCATCAGAGAATCATATAATGTGGCCTGATGAGTGCAGCTCTCAAAAGAGTATTGATCATCCTGATGCAACTGCACTGAAGTCTGTTCTCCAGGTATGTTATAGGTATTTATTATGATCCACGTTGGAGTCATTCCAACTAACTGCATTTTTCAATAGCCTCCATGTAATAACTGTCAGATTTTTGTTACAATTTAATTAATAATTAATTGTGAAGGACTATATTCTTTTGTGCCTGCCTAAAGCTTATGGAATGCTAGCCTTTATAGGAAGGGGTATAGAGTATAAGAGCTGCCGTCTAATGCTTCAGTTGTACAGAACGTTGGTTAGACCGCATTTGGAGAACTGCGTCCAGTTCTGGTCACCTTACTACCGGAAGGACATGGAGACCCTGGAGAGGGTGCAGAGGAGGTTTACCAGGATGTTGCCTGGCATGGAAGGACTGAGTTACGAGGAAAGGTTGGAGAAACTGGGGCTCTTCTCCTTAGAAAGACGGAGATTAAGGGGGGATATGATAGAGGTGTATAAAATAATGAAGGGAATAGATAGAGTCAACAGTGGTAGGCTTTTCCCTAGATTGGGGACAATTACGAGAGGTCACGATCTAAGGGTGAGGGGGGAGAAGTATAATTTGGATACGAGAGGAAGGTTTTTCACGCAGAGGGTCATTGGGGTATGGAACGCGCTACCGAGTAGGGTGGTGGAGGCAGGCACGTTGGAGTTGTTTAAGGTTTACTTAGATAGACACATGAGTGAAACAAGGATGGAGGGTGATAGTAGAGGGTATTAAATAGGGTCAGAGCCTCGGGACGACACTGGAAATGTAGTATTACATGTTAATGTTTTGTCTTTTTATTCCACAGGTGTCGGTCCACCTTGTTGTCAAACGAGGGGCATGCACACAGTGGGTCGTGCATGGGCTGCTCTTGGAGGTTCCGGGAGTGGCCTAGTACTTCGTGTCGTTGTGTATGCTTAATCCTGGACCAGCAGACGGGCACCACAACAGCTCAGTGACTATCACTGCTAGCTGGGCAGATACATGGATTTGGGCCTGTGTCTGTGGGAGTTTGCGCATTTTCCCTGTGGTTGCGTGGGTTTCCTCCGGGCGCTCCGGTTTCCTCCCACACCCAAAGATGTGCTCTTAGGCTGATTGGTGTACCAAATTGACACTATTCTCCCCTGAATCTGGCTACATTAGGGGTTCCACTCACATACACACAGGGCAGGGTAGGTGTGGGAAGATGCGGCGGCGCGGGCTCGTTGGGCCGAAGGGCCTGTTTCCCGTGCTGGGTTGTTCTTGGTTCTTTGTTACTGCAATTACTGCTGAACATTACTCTTATTAGATCCCACTCTCTATATGCAGGATGCTGAGCAATGGAAGTTTTTCTACTTGTTGACTTTTGAAATGTTTGGTAGCCGGTGATGTATCTGAGATATTATAGGTGAGTCCCTAAGCTCATTATGCCAGCTTATTGCATGCGAAGATCTTGACTGAAAATCTCTGTTAGGTCTCAGGAGAATCAACACAAATCCTTCAATGTTACAGTGCAATCAGTATGTGCACTGTGGTAGATTGAGAATGCGGAGCGCTGAACTAGGATGAGAACAATGCTTCTGCACATCTCTTGAGTGCTCTTTAGTATTTACAAGGGTACTAAGTTATTAAATGCTGTATCAATACTGACTAGGCCACGTCTCTCCTACTTGCCAAGGCAATGCTGGACGTTAATCTGATGAAGGCAGTGTAATGAGTGCCTGGATCGTCCTGCTGAAGCACTCTGTGCACACAAAGGTAACTGGATTCATAAACTCATGTCCGGGCTATAGAGTAATAGATCAAAGTACCTTGAAGAATAATGTCATCCTTGGGCTCAATATCAAGAAATTGCATCACTATTAATTATGCATGAGAGATGGCTTTTGGAGAGATGCTGCAATCCAGATTTAGATCTGTCTTATGATGATCAAGCAGTAACCATTAGTCAATAATTTTCCTCCTTGAGCTGCTTTGTCAACCTCCTTTAATTCTGCCATGAATGCTTTGATATTTGCAGTAGCATTTCTGCTTTGTGAAGGCTGCCACAGCCAGTGGAAAAGACAGCACCATGTCTAATTGCTTCAGATTGAGTGCCAGTGAAATACGGTAAGCACGCTGTCACAGTGGTTAGTATTGCTGCCTCACAGCGCCAGGGACACAGGTTCGATTCCCGGCTTGAATAACTGTCTGTGTGGAGTTTGCACATCCTCCCCCTGTCTGCATCGATTTCCTCCCAAAAGACATGTTGGTTAGGTGCATTGGCTGTGCTAAATTCTCCCTTAGTATATCTGAACAAGCGCCAGAGTGTGGGGACTAGAGGATTTTCACGGTAACTTCATTGCAGCATTAATATAAGCCTACTTGTGACACTAATAAATAAACTTTAAACTTATCCCATTACAGCATGCCACATGCTCCCTCTGGTGCTCAGGCTTCCAAGGATGAGAACCAGAGGGAGCATGAATGATTATTCCTTCTGAGTTGGATGACCTTCATAGAAATGCTGAGGATGACAAAGAAGGTATACTATCTAGCCTGCGTCTCAGGGACAGGAGAAATGTGCTCATACCAGCTAGCCTTAACTTTATTTGCCCTGGAACCTTGTCACTCTGAGAGTCCAACAGCATATCTTCGGTGTCATGCCCATGCAATGGCTTCTTCCTATGGCACAGCAGAATCCTCACCCTCTTCAAGTTCATCCTGTTGCATATTTTCCTCATCTGAGGAGATGCGTACCTCCCTCCATGTCTCCATTTGTAACTCATCCTTCCTTTGCAGCACTAGGTTAAGCAGGACATAGCAAACCACAATGACGCAGGAACCCCTCCAGGAAGAGTACTGGAGAGACTTGCCTGATCAATCTAAACATCTGAAATGCATCTTCAACATGCCAATCATCTGCTCTATCAAAGACTTTGTTGCAGAATGTGCCACATTGTATCCCTCCTCAGATGCACTATGTGGATGATGAATGGGTGTTATTCACCATGTCTTTTGGAGGTAACATAGAAACATAGAAGATAGGAACAGGAGGAGGCCATTTGGCCCTTCAAGTCTGCTCCACCATTCATTACGATCATGGCTGATTGTTCAACACAGCCTAATCCTGCTTTCTCCCCATAATCTTTGATCCCATTTGTTCCAAGTGCAATATCTAGCCACCTCTTGAATACATTAATCCGTCACTGAAGAGCCAATCTTGAATGTGCAGATAGATATCAAAGTTTCATGGTATTGGAGTATGACTCAAGATCCCAGAGTATCTTGCACAAACATGCATTATCTGCTTTTGATAATCACAGATCAGCTGCATATTTGGAGGGTGGAAACCTTTTCAATTGATTAATCTTACTGGCTGCTGCCAGGGAGATCACAAGGCTGCATGTGTGCAGTTGATGGTGTCCTGCACTGGTGGAAAGCTAAGGGTTGCTTAAAATGCCACAGCTCTGGCAGCCTAACTTGCTTCAGCCATGGTGAACTGAGCATCATTGTGTGCTTTATTGATTAACATCAGTCATCTTTCATACTTCATGAGTTGACTATTTCAATATACTGCAGAGGACCCACTGGAGCCCTGGAATGATCTGCTGGCAAAAAAGTTGACTGCAAGAGTTACCTTCAGTGTGACTGGTATTGGAAGCTCCCCCACTCTGTTCATACATTTTGCAATTCCCATGGGGAATGTGGCAGATTTAATCCATCACATCCCTCGAGAAACAAAGGCATCTGTGGCATTGTCTGTCAGTCAGCTCCATGTATGAGTGGCAACTTTAGTAGACCCTTCTTTGTGCCAAAACTTTTACTGTTATGGTCCCTTCTCATCAGCATATGGCGACAGGCCCTTCTCTCTTGCATCAAACCTATCAAGAAGGCAGTATTAACCACAGGCTACATTGTATCTGTGCGTGAGTAGAACAGAGGCATGATTGCACCTTACCCTGGAATACTCTCACTCCATTGCCAAGCCATGAAGCCAGTATGGAGCCTTTGGTCTGCCGTCATTCTGATGTGGCATTCCCAGACTACCCCTTACAGTTGAAGCACATCCTAGAGGTTCGCAGGTGCCTGAGCATTCCCCAGTGACATGACTGTGCATTCACAAAGAGGCTTTGATCAGGCTGAATGCAGTCATGTGCTCTTACCCTCAGTCAAACTGTTATCAGCCTGTGCCCTTCAGCCTAGTTGCTAGCTCAAGCACACACCAATTTCATAACTGAAATCATTGTGTCCTGTAAGCCATGACCATTCAAATGATAAAGCGGAGCTTGCTGCTTGTGTGCAACATCTTGGTCCCGTAATTGTTTGATTCTCCCTCACTCTTCACATGCCTCCAGTACAGACATGTGGGCAATCAGATTTTTCCCCAAGTCTTAATGGATTCTCAGATAAATATGCTCCATGACTTAAGGTGGGCAATAGACACACGTTAACAGATCACAGCTGAGACATGATCTGCAAGAACTTGAACTAAAAATTATTGGAGTTTCCCTTCAATCAACCCAAAATTGTTGTTGTTGACTTACCCCACACATCCTCAGATACCAAATCCAGGCATTTTTTTCAGTGTTATTTTTCAACTGTACCATTCATAGCTATTGATTACTGCTTTTTGAGTGGACAACTTCCAACCTCCCCTGTCTTACCCTCCAAGACCTTCCCATCCTCACTGCATCCAAATCCCATTCTTTCAATTACTCTTCTGCCTCCCCATCATCCTGAAGCCAATCTTCTTTTATGTTGATATTCCTGTCCTTTCAATGAACCATCAATGTAGGTGTCCCCATCCCTATTGTTGACCTGGCCCCTCCCATCCTTGAGGCCTCATGCACTGAAAGACTTTCAGGGATAACACTACCCCCCCACCTCCCCCACAACTTAATAATCCCCACTTTACTGGATGCAGATGCCTTCCTTGATCATGGCAATGCTATCCACTGCTCAATATGAAACCTCCAAACCCCAGGACCAACATCTGTTACAGACTGACCGCACCATGCACACCATACTCTACCCAACCATAAATACACAGAGAAGCATTCCCCCTCTCAGGACAAGGACTAAGACATGTGCAACATGCAGAGCTGTCTAGCGTGGCATACATCTCCAGAGCTATCTTCCGAGATGTGGCCTCATATCCAAGGGCTACCTCACACTTTATCTTTGACAACCCCTCCCCCCCCCCACCACTGCAGTCATGCATCTGTCTTCCCCCACTTCCCTTCAGTTTTCCACTCATGCCTGCCGTCCCCAGTCATACATCAGCCTTGGCCCTCTCTGCTGGTGTTGCCTCCTGTGCACCAACCTTGGTGCAACTTCAGAGAAGCACAGCAGTTAAACATAGGTGAAAGAAGCATAACATACTTGAAATCACTATGAAGTGAAGGTTGCCAGGTGCACACCACTTATATATCGTCGTAAAACAGGACATTTAAATTCAGAGGGAAAAAGCTGACCCCACCTTTAGCTAGCTATGAAAGTCAGGAGAACAACGTTTCAAACTATTTTCCCACCAACGGAAGCTGACTTCTCCATCTCTCCAAATTTTGTGATTAAAGTTTGTTTATTAGTGTGACAAGTAGGCTTACATCAACACTACAATGAAATTCTGTGAAAATTCCCTTGCTGCGAGGAATGGAGAAATCCTTTAAGAAAAGTTTGTTTGAAAGAGTATAGTTGTGGAAGTTAAAATGTTCAGATTGAACATTTCATAGCTTGGGAGCTAAACTGTGTGGAAGCGAAGCTGCCCAAATTAAAGTTTCATGCCTTTTCTGTAACAGCTTGTGAAAATATCTATCAGCTTGCAGATGTTCAAAGGAGTCAGTGACTGCTATTTCAGCATGTACAGGCTAATCTTCACCTGCACAGGCTCCACAACATTGTGCTTTTTGACCTTCACCGGAGAGTGAGCAAGACCAGATTTTTCCATAATAAATACGAAAGGCAAGATATGGGTATTTGCCATGCAAATGAAGGATTAACAGAAGTCAATTTTTCATCGAATGAGAAAGGGTGAAAAGCCAGGATTTAATTGGAAAATATGTATGCAAATGAAGGATTAGAAAAAATTGCTTGTTTCTGATTTGCTGCAAGTGACTATAACTGCTAAGTTTTTTGTAATGTCAGAAACACTTGCAAGTCAGCTGCAAGGGAGGTTCTCCTTGTGCACAAGTCATTAAAGGCCATGCTTGATGTCTACCGCTGTTTGTACTCAAGTCGACTAAGAGTGCCTAAAGTTGCTGGTACCCAGGATCTCTGACACAGTATTTCTGTGAACTAAAGAGGTTTGTGTTGTGGCATGGTGTTCTAGGTAATGGGGGAAAGTGTTTCTTGAAGACAATTTTGGATAAATAATGTTTTGATTATTTGTTGAAGATTAATTTCTTGTAACGGATTTCATTTCAGCTATACTTTCACTCAAAGCAACAGAAGTTGACAGTGTGATAATTTCTTTGGGGTCGAGCGCAGGTGGATTCCAATGATGCTTCTAAAGTTGGAAAAGCAATAGTAGTTCTTAAAGGGGCAAAAAAGGCAGCTGTGACTATGCCTCACATATAATCTGCAAATCATACATGCCTTAGGATCTAAATTTACTGGTCCAAATTGTTATACAATGGACCTACCTTAATTAACACCTCACAGTGTGGTTGAAGCTAGTTGATACTGGCAGCTAGCCATTTCCAGCGCACATTTTTCTGGAAGCACTAAATTGGGAGTTAGGTGACAGCACAGCACAAGATGGTATACAGGATGGCATATACAGAAAGTATTGGTAACAGTTATATTGACAAAAGAAAAAGACATTAAAGTCTACGACGAGGAAATGGAGAAGAGGTTGAAAGCTTGGGAGCCTGCCAGACAACCAGTTTTTCTTGCATTCTTTCCATGGAATGTGGGAAATACTTAAAGAAGCTCCCAACATATGGGAAGATGATTCAAATCTTGGACCAACGTAAACTTTATAAAGAATTATCAGTGGAGAAGGAAAATATAAATGTTGACATAAAGTAAGGAACCAAATTTTTGGGAACAACTTAAGCAATGGAGAATATGGGATTAAAAGTAATATTTGGAGGAGATTTTAACTGCAAGTGAATGAATTTTAGTGAGTTAAAATCAGGTCAAATTCGGTTGAAAATATTAATGGATGATAAAGGACAAAGATAAGCAGTTGAATCTTGATTAGATTTGTAAGAAGTGGAATTATATCCAGCCACAGAGCAAGACCATTCCTATAATTGTAAAAGTATTGAGCTTTTCTGCCACTAGATGTCGCTAAATAAAAATGAATTGTTGAGTAAAAAGTGCAAAGATTTTGTTTAATATTATTACTCAGTAAGTATGTATGTGTGTTGTGTGCATGTGTGTGTGTGTAATATGATCTGTGTTATATCAATAATGAAGTACTGCAGCTCTTTTTGTACTAGCAATGGGAATACTGGCTGCAATTCTCATGAAATTACAGAAAAATGAATTTGTTATAAATTCATCAAGGTTAAATTTTGCATGTACTAGCACATGATATGTATCTGTCATAATGTTATGCAAGATAAGAGTTTTCATGAATATAACAAAGAGCTTTATTCCAGGTCTGTCAGCAAAATCTACTTGAACTGTGAAGGAAGCAGAAGCAAATCGAGGGAGGTGAGGCTCTTTTATTTTTTATATACAAACATAAATTTGACTTACTTTGGGTTAGTCCAATTGGATCATGTATTATAAGCCCAATCTTTCCTTGTAAAGAAATAAGGGCTACAACATGTGGGATAAATGCAAGAAATTAATTTTAAAAATATTTTTCTTTAGAAAATGCAACTTGCTGTAGTTTAAGAGAAATGTTGTTCAATCATTTACATGGTCAACTCCGTTCACATCAATATGACATTCCTGATAAAGATTACACAGTATCCTAAGGGTCCTCACAATTACTAAAGTACTATACTAGTTTAGTTAAATAAAACCACAATCTGATGAAAGAACACTAGGTCCCAAGTCTTATTATCTTACTGGACACCATATGTTGATCAAGCAGTTTGACCAACATGACCATTACCCAACGCTACTTTTTACAGAATAAATTGAGAAAAACATTGGTTACAAATGGCCACCTCGCACACCACCTTTTAATTATAGATCAAAAAATTCATTTTAAATATTTCCACAAAAGTTGTATTATCAGGCTTCATTCCAGGAGAGTGTAGTAACAATTGCTGCCATGTGAGATCCATCCTAACTCTAATGAGTCTCATGCTCTTGGGGATCAAAATAAAATTACTTTGACAATTGATGGATATCTGAGTTCTCTTTAAAGTCTAATATTTGTACTAAGTAAAAGTTTACCTTTAGGGCTCTCTCATAGAAATAAGAATTTGTTTTCTTTTTGGAGTATTACATAAGAACATAACATAAGAAATAGGAGCAGGAGTAGGCCATCTAGCCCTTCGAGCCTGCCCCGCCATTCAATAAGATCATGGCTGATCTGTTGTGGCTCAGTTCCACTTTCCCGCCCTCTCCCCATAACCCTTAATCCCCTCTCTTATCAAGAACCCATCAACCCGCTTCTTAAAAATATTTAGCGAGGCAGCCTCCACCACTTCAACGGGCAGAGAATTCCAGAGATTCACCACCATTTGAGTGAAGAAGTTCCTCCTCAACTCCGTTCTAAACCGCCTCCCCTTTATCTTGAGGCTGTGCCCCCTAGTCCTACTGTCTTTTTTGAGCGGGAAGAGTCTCTCCACCTCTATCCTATCCATCCCATTCATCATCTTATACGTCTCAATGAGATCTCCCCTCATTCTTCTAAACTCTAACGAGTACAAGCCTAGTTTATTCAGCCTCTCCTCATAGCTCAATCCCCTCAACTCCGGTATCAGCCTAGTAAACCTCCTCTGCACTCCCTCCAAGGCCAAAATATCCTTGCACAGGTGCGGCGCCCAAAACTGCACACAGTACTCCAGCTGCGGCCTCACCAATGCCCTATACAGCTGCAGCAAGACCTCCCTACTTTTATATTCAATCCCCCTCGCTATGAAGGCCAGCATCCCATTCGCCTTCCTGACCACGTAAGTGTCATGATTTATACACTGAATAACCACGAAATTCATGCTTTTTTATAATATTAAATTTATGTGTTGACTTAAAACTTAAATTGTCTCATCTAATCTTCTGTTTCAAACACTCCATGAATCCAATTCCTATTCCTTTTGGTGCAGGAATAAGTTCTGAGACATTCTCACCTGGACCCAAACAATATCTGGGAAATTACAATCTAGCTAAAAATCAATTGAATTTTAGATTACCTGGAGGAAGGTAACAGTCTTAACTGACTTAGCTCCTTTGGGTGACAGGGGTCTAGTTGAACTTTGTGGGCTCAAATTAGATGTCTTGGAGATTAACTCCCCCTGGCTGAAGTTGAGGGAAATTAGTTTAGAGATGTACCAGGTTCTGCTGACTTCACCGAGCTTAGATTTGTAAAAACACCCCAAACTTAGAATTGATTGCAAAGGTGAGGAACTCCAAGTTCCAACAGTCTTTAGACTACCACACACATGTAGGCTGGGAGCAAAATGCACATACACAGATCTGTATCTTTACATTCTTTGAACCCAGGGCCTGTGCATAAAAAAAAGCATAACAAACCCAAGTCGGGTGAACGGGTGTTTATCGCCATAGTCAACAAGTGTCCGAGACAGGGAGGAGGATAGGCAGAGGTTCCAAACAGGGGAGAGGGGAGAGGGAAAGAGCCAAAAGGGCCAGATTAGAAACAAAGATAGGGGACTGAAACAGGTCTCAGTTAAGAAATAAAAGCACCAGGAAACAGGTTTCAAGTTAGAGAAAAGACTGAGAGAGTAGGCAGAGAGGGTTCAGGAGAAGCCCTGGTAATTGAAGAGGGCAGTTGGGACTAAAAAATCTCTTTTGAGTGATAGCGTTCTGTTCAGCATGGCCAAAATTCTGAGGTTTTGCCTGTATTTTGGTGTTTGGGTGCATACTCGGGAATTCAATTAATGGAATCTTGGGCGATGCATGAAACACGTGCAAACTTCCGCTGTTCAGCTCATTAATTATGCATCAAGAGCTCGCAAGTCTCATAGCAGGGAGGGCAGGAAGTTGACCATCCTGCCTTTACCTCTTGGATCAAAAGATCCTGGCACCATATTTAAATAGAACCCAGACAACCATTCATTGCAGACCAGCAGCTCTGCTTTACATCTCTCTGGAGATATTGTGGCCACAACTCTCACTGGAGAACCTGGGAGATGTTAGCAACTACATCCTGGAACATACAAAGGCATCTCCAGCATTACCTTTTGTTCAACACTAGATAAGATTACAGCCTGCAGTACACTCATGATTAACCCAGTGCTCACTGTTGCAGTATACTCTGTTCGCCAGCATCTTGGACTTCATGTTCAAGGCCTTGCTCCTCCTGGCCCTTGTCAATTTGCGATGGACTTCCTTCTCCTCATATGGACGAGAGCCATTACCAAGGCAAAGTTGCCTGCAACCAGCATCATTGACACCTCAGTGATTATGTGAATGAGCTGAAATGAGCATATCGCCTAGAGATTTTCCTTAATCTCAAGCCAAAGGGCAAGTGTTAAATCTTTCACCTGGCCTCCATCTAGACATGGCATCACCCCCACCTCACCTCTTCCAGATAAAGGACATCCTGGAGGATCAGAGATGGGTGTTCCTACTGTTCATGCATGAATATAAAGACATTGTTCTTTGACCAAGGGAATGAGAGCCAATTGTACTTAGATATTTGCCCACTTGTCTTCACTACCCTTGAAACTATAGAGAGACCACTGCCTTGGCAGCATAGAAAAATGAACTGCATAATCCTTTGTCAGCCAGCACCATTCATCTGGGAGGATGAAGGTTTGGAGTAACAAGTTGGCTGCACTCTATCAGCTATGCCCCTTGAAGGCATACACCTTCCTCCTTCCCTTCATCCCTGCCTCTATCTACAGTTGAATACACAGAATGAACACACATGAATGATTCCACACCTTGCTGGGATCTCAATGTTATGAGACCATGGAGACAGAAACACAAGTGAATGCCATCTAGCTGCCTCATAATTATCCCATTATTTGGACACTTATGCTGACCTTGAATTCCACCAGTTTTGAGGGATCTCAAATGACCAACTCACTGCTGGTCAAGGTCACTCTGGAAAAATGACATACTTCATCTTCCAAACTCGCTCCACTATATTCTATCCTCTCCCTGTCATCTACCAACCTCCTCTACTCACCACAGACCACCTACTATCAATATTTCTCTCCTGTCTGTCACCTTTGAACCTCTCCTGACATCCTGGATTCTATCATAATCCACCTTCACAGGACTTTCAGACATGCAGCGCTACTCCTGATGTTATTATCAAATTCTGAGCGGTGCTGCCCAAAGTCCACACCAATTCCTGCCACTGGAGTTGACCCATAAGAAGTATCATATGATGGAGTTGTGGGGTAGGGAGTAGAATTGTTGAAAATCCTGGAAATACATATGAGGTATGCCATTTTCTGCTGACTAGCCTTCTTAGACATTGTTTAACCTGCTATATCTTTCCAGTGTTTTATACCATTTCCAGATTTCCAGTAGTTTCAGCTTTTAGTTCTTTTTAGTTTTGGGGAGGTTGAATAACAAGCAGCCTTCCATTAATCTGCCTCAACTGACATTTTTAAATCATAAAACAAAATACGAATGAAAAGTGAGAAGCATCAGAAAGTGCACAGATTTCTTTATAACACTTAGGAATTATGGAACAATGTAATTACATGGGCTGAATGCGACAGGTCAAAGGTTCTATTCTGCTTCCTTTAAGACTGCCATTTCACAAAACATAATGGAAATCAATGGTGGCATCTGGCTTTACATGTACAAAATGTAGCTTTGTCCTTTCATTAAATATATTGCTTATTACACAACACAGAAAAGTGAAAGAGTCAAAGCCTCACTGGGTAGATATAATTAGTTTAACAGCAAATCTCGATACCTCTGCATTGATCATTCAGGAATGGATCTTCGAATTCTGATGGTGGCTTTACGGCTTCCATACCACCTGAAAAAGGTTCAAATGGACAACTTTTACTAGGGGGCAGTCCACACGTCAGTAAAACTCAGATTGTAAGCAGAATTTTAGTCATGTTTCTCTATCTTGTAAACTTAATAGCATAAATTATTGAGGAATTAAAAAGCAATACTATACAGCAATAAAAATTAACAGTTTCAAGAAATCACAGATGATTTAATAAACAATATAAATTAGAGACAAACTTGTTCATTAAATATATTTAGCATCCATTTTTGGCTAAAAATGATATAATTCTAGAAAATAATGAAAGCCAAACGTATCATTGGGTGACTTTGACAACTGATACAAAACGGACATGAGGAGGAATATTTTCCTACAAAGGGTCATGAATCTTTCGGATTCTTTACCACAAAGGACTGTAGTGGCTGGATCATTAAGTATGTTCAAGACTGAGATTGACAGATTTTTATTCAATAAGGGAGTTAATAGTTATGGGGTAAGATGGAAAAATGGAATTGAGGATTAGCACGTCAGATCAGTCATGATCTCATTGATTGCTGTAGCAGACTCGATGGATCTAATGGACTACTTCTGCTCCAATGTTTAAAGTTTAATTGAAGAAAATAAATAAATGAACAAGGTTTACATGTTTTCAATTATAGGCATATTTGATTTAATTTGATTTATTATTGTCTTGTATATTAACATACAGTGAAAAGTATTGTTTCTTGCGCACGATACAGACAAAGCATACCATTCATAGAGAAGGAAACAAAACAGTTACAGTCATAGCCAGGGTGTAGAGAAAAATCAACTTAATGCGAATAGGTCGATTCAAAGGTCTGACAGCAGCAGGAAAGAAGCTGTTCTTGAGTCAGATGGTACATGACCACAGACTTTTCTATCTTTGTCCCATGGAAGATGGTGGAAGAGAGAATGTTTAGGGTGCGTGGGGTTCTTAATTATGCTGGCTGCTTTGCCAAGGCAGCTGGAAGTGTAGACAGAATCAATGGATGGGAGGCTGGTTTACATGATGGATTGGGCTACATTTACGACCTTTTGTAGTTCCTTGCAGTCTTGGGCAGAGCAGGAGTGAAATCAAGCTGTGATACAAACAGAAAGAACGCTTTCTATGGTGCATCTGTAAAGGTTGGTGAGAGTCATAGCTGACATGCCAAATTTCTTTAGTCTTCTGAGAAAGTAAAGACGTGATGGACTTCCTTAGCTATAGTGTCGGCATGGGGGGACCAGGACAGGTTGTTGGTGATCTGGACATCTAAAAACTTGAAGCTCTCAACTCTTTCTACTTCGTCCCCATTGATATAGATAGGGGCATGTTGGTCTCTGCACTTTCTGAAGTTGATGTGTTGACACTGAGGGAGAGATTATTGTCACCAGTTCATCAGATTCTCTATCTCATTCCTGTACTCCATCTTGTCACTGTTTGAGATCTGACCCAAAAATTGAACTGGAGGGGAATTTGGCCATATGGTCATAAGTGTATAGTAGGGGGCTGAGAACATTGCCTTGCGGGGCACCAGTGTTGAGGGTGATCATAGAGGAGGTGGTGTTGCCTATCCTTACTGATTGTGGTCTGTGAGTTAGGTAGTTCAGGATCCAGTTGCAAAGGGAGGAGCCGAGGCCCAGGCCACGGGAGTTTGGAGATGGGTTTCATGAAAATAATGATGTTGAAGGCTGAGCTGTAGTCAACAAATAGAAGCCTGATATTGGTGTCCTTGTTGTCTAGGTGTTCCAGGGTTGAGTGCAAAGCCAAGGAGATGGCGTCTGCTGTGGACCTGTTGTCGTGGTAGGCAAACTGTAGTGATCCAGGTAGTCTGAGAGGCTAGAATTGATCTGTGCCAATGCTAATCTTTCGAAGCACTTCCTAATGATCAATGTCAGAGCCACCACCTGATAGTCATTAAGGCACGCTGCTTAGTTTTTCTTAAGTACTGGGATGATGATCATCATCTTGAAGCAGATAGGGACCTCAGATTGTTGTAAACTGAGATTGAAGATGTCTGTGAATACCCCCGCCAGGTGATCTACATAGTGCTCATCCACTTAACACATCTAGGCCAGTTGCTTTCTGTGGGTTGATCTTCGAGAAGGCTGCTCTGACATCTGCAGTGGTGACCCCAGATACAGGTTCATCCAAGGCTTCCAGGGTGGAGGGTATGCTTTTGTTGATCTCTTGCTCAAAATGGGCATAGAATGCATTGAGCTCATCAGGGAGGGGTGCATTGGAGGTGGCAATTTTACATGCTTTCATCTTGTAGCCTGTTATGTTTTGCAGACCTCGCCATAGTCGCTGGGGGTCCGTATGGCTAGCCTGAGATTCTAGCATGATCCGGTACTGTCTTTTGGCAACTTTGATGGATCTCTTTAGTTTGTATCTGGCTTATATTAATAATCCAAAAATTAAAAAATATACAGCACAGATTGTGAGCTAATTGGTTAAAATAGTACAATAAAGGGTCAAGATGATGATTTCTTTCATTTGAAGATGTGGATATTTGCTATCCATTTTTTCCACAGTTTTTCAGAGTTTGTTTAGCCCCACTACTCCACAGGTCACATCATTAGTTTAAAAGTTTAATTCACTCATCAAAATAACTAATTATCTAACTTCGCTACTTTTAGATCCAGAATAAAAGAGAGTTTAACCAGGCTTCTTTTAATAGACTCAGAATTATTGATTTATTATAAAACAAAACTTCTTTTTTCAAATAAGTTGCAAGAATTGATTAACACACAATTGTAGTCTTGACATTACAGTACAAATAGGACAAATAGATAGGAGTGTCTGTAGAGATGAGCAGTTGAAGAATCCTAGCTGCAGGAAAGGTTGGAGAATTCCGGCCTCCATGTCAGGCATTCAGGAGTTTCGCCCAGTTTTCAATTCCTCATTGTACCATGGCTGGAATATACAGCTTAGTGGCACACTGGGCCATTTCAGAGGGCAATTAAAACTCAACAATATTGCTGTTGGTTTGGGCTCACATTTAGACAAGGCAAGGACAGCAGACTTCCTCAGTGAATCAGACAGACTTTTACCACAATCTGGTAACTTCATAATCACCATTATTAAGATTAACACTTTTTTTAATGCCCAGTTTGTTTAATTATTCCATAGTAATAGTCATTGTTATAATGGAGTACATCGGGCAGCAATTTCCAGAGTATGCACATGTACAATGAAACACAGAAATCTGGAAGTTGCTGCCTGAGTTGCCCTGCTCCTCTACAAGTTGTTCTATCCAGTACCTCATCAATAGGCTCAGCATTGAAATCCATGAAAGGACGTGAAATTTCTGTACTTACCCACTGGTGAGCACATGAGAAGAAGTTAGGTTTGGTATACGCAGGTTCATTTTTAACAATGTAATTGGTCAAATTACTGTAAAACAACCTCTCCATCCTGAAAGTTTAATTTTACAAACACAGTCTCAATTCCTGTGTTTAATTGGTGTTGGAAAAAGTTTCTGTCATTTAATTTTATATTTCTTTCCCAATATTTATTTTGTTTTCTGTACATGATTTCAACCCAGTTCATACTTCCTTGTTTAAATCAGCAAATCTGAGAGGACTCTTCAGTCTGATTGTTGGAAGAGCCTCACTGTTTCTTGGACCGCTAACTGACGTCACAGATCTTCAATTAAGATTTTGCAGAAGATCACAGCCTTTTTTAAAACATTTATAGAATGTCATAGTCAAGACCAATATTTATTGCTCATTCCTAATAGCCCTTGGAGAAGTGATGATGAGCTGCCTTCTTGAACCGCTGCTGTATACCCACAGTGTTATTACGTAGGGCTACAGATTTTTGACCCAGCTGACAGTAGGTCTACATTTAAAAGTCCAAAAAACCTGTGCTGGCAGCTGTTAGCAAAGTGAACAGTGAGCACCATTCCTTCATTGCTGACTGCAATTTTAAAAAATTCTTTCATGCCATGTGGGCATTGCTGGCATTTGTGTTCATCCCCATTTGTCATTGAACTGAATGGCTAGTTCACAGGGCTGCTAAGAGTCAATCACATTGCTGCAGGCCAGAATAGGAAAGGATTTCCTTTCCCAGAGGGCATCAGTGAATCAGGTCAGTTTTTTACAACAATCAACGATAGTTTCATGGTCACCATCACTGAGATTTGATTTATATTCCAGGTCTATTAATTGAAGGTTTATTAATTGGTGAGATTTTAAACTCATGTCCCCAGTTACGTTAACCTGGGCCTTCAGATAACTAATCCATGAACATGACTACTTTGACTACTTTGCCATCACCTCCCCCTAAAAACCAGGCCAAACAAAATAGATTGTACTTAAATATGGTGCAAGATTTGGAAAGTGGCTTTTGGAATTTACGCTGCTGTCTGTATATTTGACAGACGTGTGTAGTCTATTTTTCCCACACTTTAAAAACCTACTTCCAAAGATTTTGTCATATACCATTATACATCAGACTTCCCAATGTCACGAAAAGCCCACTGGCAACAATGAAATTATTTTAATATGCACATTTTTTTTTAAGTAATCATCACTTAAAGAGAGTGCACAGACAACAAGACTCCTTCTGTCTGGAAATTTCAATTGGGAGGCTGTGAAATTTAGCTTTGGGCTATTCTCATATATCTACTGCTACTAATTTGAAAAGATGAATTAGGATATGTGCCTGCCGCCTTGGCTTGAGAAGGTAAAAGGAGTCATAAGTCGAAGAGGAGTGAAGAGAGAGCAAATTGAAAAGGAAGATAAATGTTTACCCTTGACCAAAACAAAATAGAATGTCGCCTTTTTTGGTTCTGACATCAAACAGTCCAAATATATACGGGTTAGGTTGTTTGGCCATGCAAAATTACCCTTTAGTGTCATGGAGATTAGCAGGGTGAATATGTGGGGTTACGGGGGTAGGACCTGGATGGGGTTGTTGCCATTGCAGGCTCGATGGGCCGAACAGCCTCCTTGTGCACCATATGGATCTGAGTCTTTCTAAAAGATCAACTCAGAACACACACAGAAATAAATAAGAACAATTTGACAGCCATCCCAGATACATTGCTGCAGGAAGACATGGATCAGGGGCTGAATATCAAAGTATACAGGATAATTTAGAAAGGACAGGAAGCAAGGAAAAGGTGGATGGTGTGGTGCTGTTAGATAATGATGGTTTTAGCACAATACAGAGAGATGACCTAAGTTCAGAAACCAGGATGGGAAAATAGTTTGCACAGTGGTGAGAAATGGTAAAGAATATAGGAACATGACAACTAGGGGTAAGCAATTCAGTCCCTCGAGCCTGCTCAACCATTCAGTATGATCATGACTGATCTTGTCTTGGCTACAACTCCACTTTCCTGCCCATTCTCCAAAATCCTTTACCCCGTTACTAATTAAAAATCTGTCTATCTCCTCCCTAAATCTACTCAATATCCTGGTATCCATCACATTTAAGGTAGCGAATTCCACATCCTCTCTATGTCTCCCTCATCAATCCCCTTTAGTATTTTATATACCCCAATTAAATCTCCCTTCATTCTTATAAATTCTACAGAGTGCATGAGTGAATGGCAACAATTATTTATTCCTGGCGCAAAAGTAAAACTGGAAAGATGGCCAAACCATGACTTAAAAGAGAAATTAAAGATTGTATTAGATCCAAGGGAGAGGCATACAAATTGGCCAAAAAAAACCTTAAGATCGCAGCAGTTTAGAATTCAGCAAATAAGAAACAAGGGACTGATTAAGAAGGGGAAAATAGAGTACAAGAGTAAGCAAAAACTGACAATCAAAGTTTCTATACTTTGGAGGAGAAAAAGATTGATAAAGACAAATGTAGGTCTTTTATGTTTGAAACATGGGAATTTATAATGGGGATTAAAGAAATGTCTGACCAGCTGAATACATACTTTGGTTCTATCTTCACAAAGGGGGACACAAATAACATACCAGAAATGTTGGGGAACACAGGTGAGAGGGAGGAACTGAAGGAGATCAGTATTAGTACAGAAATGGTGTTGGAGAAACTAATGGGACTGAAGATTGGTAAATCCCAAGACCTGAATATTTACATCTCAGAGTACTTAAGGAAGTGGCCCAAGTAATAGTGGATGTATTGGTGATCATCTTCTGCAGACTCTAGAACAATTCCTACAGATTGGAGGACAGCTAATGAAACCCCACTATTTAAAAAAGGAGGTAGAGAGAAAACAGGGAATTATAGACCAGTAAGCCTGACGTTGGTAGTGAGGAAAACTCTAGAATTAATTGTCAAATAGTGAAACACTTGGAAAACAGTGGCAGGATCGGATAGAGTCATTATGGATTTATGAAAGGAAAATTATGCTTAACAAATCTATTGGAATTCTTCACGGATGTAACAAGTAGAATTGTTGAGACATAGATATGGTTTATTTGAACATTCAGAAAGCTTTCGACAAAGTCCCACAGAGATGAGCGCACTGGGGGTTGGCGGTAGAGTATTGAGATTGATTTTAAAAAAACTGGTTGGCAGACAGGAAACAAGGAGTAGGAATAAACAGGTCTTTTTCCAAAAGGCAGGCAGTGACTAGTAGGGTACTGCAGGGATCACTGCTGGGACCACAGCTATTCACAATAGGTGAGGGAACAAAATGTAGTATCTCCAACTTTGCAGATATCACAAAGCTGGCTGGGAGAGTGAGTTGTGAAGAGGATGTAGAGATGCTTCATTGTAATTTGAACAAGTTGAATGAGTGGGCAAATGAATGGCAGATGCAGTATAATTTGGATAAGTTATCCACTTTGGTAGCAAAAGAAGGCAAATTATCTGAATGGCTATAAATTAGGAGAATGGAATGTGCAACGAGACCTGGATGCCTTCGTTCACCAGTGATGATAAGCATACAGGTGCAGCAGATAGTAAAAAAGGCAAATGGGATGTTGGCCTTCGTAGTGATAGGATTTGAGTGTGGGAGCAGGGATGTCTTGCTGAATTATACAGATCCTTGATGAGACCACACCTAGAAAAAAATAGTGTGTGCAGTTTTGGTTTCCTTATCTGAGAAAAGGAGACTACAACAAAGGTATACTAGACTGTTTCCTGGGATGGCAGGACTAACATATGACGAGAGATTGAGTTGGTTAGGATTGTATTCGCTGGAGTTCAGAAGAAGAAAGTGGATCTCTTGGAAACCTATAAAATTCCAACAGGGCCAGACAGGATACATGAAAGGAGGATGTTTTAGTTGGTTGGGGTGTCCAGAATCAGGGGTCACACTATGAGGATACAGAGTAGACCATTTAGGACAAAGATGGGGAGAAATTTGTTCACCCAGAGAGTGGTCAGCCTGTGGAATTCACCACCAAAGAAAGTAGTTGAGACCAAAACATTGCATGTTTTTAAAAAAGCAGTTAATTATAGCTCTTTGGGGAAAGGGCATCAAAGGATATGAGAGAAGTTGAGATCAGGCTATTGAGTTGGATGATCAGCCATGATCATAATGAATAGTGGAGTAGGCTTGAAGGACTGAACGGCCTCCTTCTGCTCCCTGTCTTTTTGTTTCTATGTTTATGTAATCAGGCAGAGTTAACATGTTTTTTTGAAAAAGAAATTGTGTTTAACCAACTTATTGTAATTCTTTGGGGAAGTAATGTGCTGTGGATAAAAGGAAAATGGATTTACTGCATTTAGATTTGCAGAGGACACTTGGAAAGATTATTGTGGAAAATAAAAAGTATGGGGGCAGCATTCTGGCATTTATACAAGATTGGGTGGCTAACAAGAAGCAGGCAGTAGGCATAAATGAGTCTTTTCAGGTCGGCAAGATATAATGAGTGGTGTGCTACAGTTATGGGACCTCAACTGTTAAGTGACTTGGATGAAGGGATTTTAGGGATGGTTACCAAATTTGCTGATATTTAAAGATATGTAGGAAAGTAAGTTGTGAAGAGAACATAAGGAGGATGCAAAGGGATAAAGATAGGTTAAGTGAGTTAAAGATCTGGCAAATGAAGTATAATGTGGGAAAAAGTGAAATTGTCCATTTTAGCAGGAAGAGTACAAAGCATATATTTCAAATGGTGAGAGATTGCAGAACTCTAAGGTGAAGAGGGATCTGGATGTCCATGTATATGAATCACAAAAGATTTATAGGCACATACAGTAATTAATTAGGAAAGCTTCAAGAATGGTATAATTTATTGCAAGGGGAATCTAATACAAAACAAGGGAGGTTATGCTTCAGTTGTACAAGGCATGAGTGAGGTCATATTTGGAGTATGTGTACAGTATTGGTCATCATACTTAAGGATGAAAATGCATTAGAAGCAGTTCAGGAAATGTTTACCAAACCAATCCTGAAATGGGTGGGTTGTCTTCTGATGAATTCACTGGCATTTAGAAGAGCAAGAGGCAGCTTGATTGAAACAAATAAGACCATGAAGACTCTTAACAGGATGGATGTGGAGAGGATATTTCTTCTTGTGAGAGTGTTCAGAACTAGGGTTACTGTTTAAAAATAAGGGATCATCCATTTTAAATGGAGGTGAGACAAAATCTCTTTACTCAGAGGGTAAAGAGGACTCTTCCTGAAAAAGGCGATATAAACAGTCTTTGAATATTTTTGAGACAGAGATGGATAGACTCATGGTGAACAAAAGGGCAATATGTTATCAGGAATAGGCAAAATGCAGATTTGAGATTACTATCACATCAGTTGTTCGCAGAGCAAGCTCAAGGGGTGAATGGCCTACTCCTCCTTGTTCATATGTTTGCATCAAAGTGAGAGAGATAATATCATAGGAACACACAAAATAGATGCAGGAGTAAGCCATTCAGGCCCATGAGCCCGCTCTACTATTCAATAATATCATGAATGATCTGATTGTGGCCCCAACTCCACTTTCCTTCCTACCCGCAATAACATTTGACTCCCTTCTAATTCAGCCTTAAAAATATTCAATGATCTTGCCTCCACTGTTGTCTGGAGAAGAGAATGCCACAGGATCACAATTCTCTGACAGAAAGAAATTCTCTTCATCTCCATCTTAAATGGGAGACGGTTTAGTTTTAAACTGTGTTTCCTAGTTCTAGTCTGTCCCAGAAGGGGAAACATCCCCTCAGCATCCATCTTGTCAAGTCCCCTTAGAATCTTGCATGTTTCAATAAGATCACAGCTGATTTTTCAAAACTTCAATCAATATATTTCCCCATACCAGAACAAAATAACCCCATGTCAGTAGTTCGAAGGCACGCAACCTGCCAATGATTGTATCTCTTGGTAATGAAATGTCAGTATATAGACAGTGTCATGTTCTTATAATGATATAAGTACTGGAGCTTATTTGTTCTGTTGGGGGCAGAGGGGGGGCTGCACTCAGATCAGAAGTGAAACAAGCAGAAGTGATGCACTTCCCTCCTTGTGCTGTCATGTTGATATCCCTTAAACGCATATTACAACACATCACTTTTACCAAATTCTTTGCCCCTTCGAAGTATAACTATTTACAATTCATGTCCATGTTGAGTTACCATGACACAAACATTCAGAATTGATGAACTTGAGTCTCTAAAACATGAAAATAATCTACCCAGATCTTGCAGTAGTAATCTTATCTGGAGGTTTCTTCAATTCTTCACAGTAATCTGTGGGATTGTCTTTCTTTGATGTCATTCCTGGTTGCATTTGGGATCTTGCCCGAGAAGCAGTAGGATCATATGGTGTTTGAGGAGCTGAAATGGATCTGATTTGTCATTGCTGATGCCTCACTACTGTGTCTTTATATGCAACAATGACTTCATGGGACCTTCGTCTAAACAATCATACCTTGGCTGGTTGCCATATATCTTCTATGGGATCAGGGATGTGAACTTGTTGTTCCAATTATAAAATTGGCAAATTTGCACCTCCATTTTTATAGTGCATGGTAGTCATCTCCTCTTGTTGTATTGGAAGTTGCTGTCTTGTTTCTGAGTGAGTAGAATGTGCAGTGGTTTGCCAAACATGAATTATTCCAGTGATTAAATAGTTGCATTTAAATGGTGTCGCTCTTCAATGTAACATTGCAATGTGTAGACCTTGCTTGTCTGTCAGCATTTGAGAATGAGGGATTTCACCATGCAAATCATTTGTTCAGCTATGTCATTAGATTTAATGGGGGAAAGAAATAACGTGAGCGATATTCCACTTCTCACATATATCCCGAAATATCTTACCTTTAAATTACTGTCTTAACAAGGTCATGAGGTCACGGCATGCCGATAGACCCGCAATCACTGGGCCTTTAATTACCACAACGTAGAACATCTGTGACACAAAGGAGGGCTGATTGTACTTAAACTCCTGCAGAGTGGATCCTGCACAAGGAATTAATGAACCGTTGTATGCTGAAAATTTCACAGTGGAAGGTTTCACCATAACCTTACACATCTGTAAATTCATGTCTTTTAGGATTTGCAAGAATAGTATGCTGGTACTTGTGATCCTGCCAACCTTGGCCAATAACAAATAGCTACCGTCTTTCTTAAGGTAGATAATTCAACTCTTGGCAAAAATTTCAGATGGTATGATGCTATCTATGTTTTCCACGAGATTGATGACATAAAACATGTGTTCACCACTCTTCGTCTTGTTGTGCACATTATGTTCTGACGGGATACCAGATGGTCATTCCTCTTACTTGAAGGTATCCATTGTGTACAGTCCGTTTGAATCATTGCAGTTTTTTATAGCTGTATCAGCCTTTGCTCTAGTGCACTTTTGTTGCAAATGGCCCTTTCTGCCACATGCCTTGCTGAGTGGATGAAAAGCAGGGCATTTCCTTGGTGCATGCAGAAGACCACACCTCTCACACATCTTGCTAGGTTTAGGTACTCTAGTAAGTGTGCAAAAATTTGCCTTTGTCTGAAGATGTGCAAGCTTCATCAACCTACGAGAATTGTTTTGTATTTAGGCCCATCCTTGAATAGCTTTTCAGTGCAATACATTTTCGGCTTGTCGAGCATATGGTTCTGGAATGCTTCCTTGGGAATTGATGCAATTACCAACTTAACAATTGTGTCTGCTAGCTCTGCATTTGAAAAATCACAGTATGAATCTTTTCTCTGGATCTGCTGACCAAGTGATCAGTAGGCTATATTTGAAATGATATGGGCTGCAATCAATGAATATTTTAATTTAATCTGATTCTGAACCAGTCTTCCAATTTAGCCCTTTTAAGGATCCTTTAGCTCCTCTTCTGTTCAGCCTGTGTAGACGTTTATTCCCAATTGCTAGGCAAATTTGTATGCCTTGCTTGTCTGGTTTAGACACACCTAAATCAAGAAACTATGGTTCTGTGCATTATTTAAACATTTTAAATTTGAATCGCAATTCAAGCTGGGGAACTTATCCCTTTGATTTCCTTCTTCTGTCGTACCTGGGATGAGTGTCACTGTAGCTGCTTTCATGCACATGAAAGCGACTTGTGGTGGAAATGCACCAGGGAGTAATGGTGTTTTTTCTTTTTGCTCAATTGATTGTTTGTTCAACAACTCCTAAAGCTACCCCGTATAATCACAGGCTTCTCTAACTTCTCTATGAATTTTTTTGTATTTAACTCACTCTTGCGCACTGTCAGTCCAGCCCACACCTTGATCACTCATCTTTCCCAATTGAGCCAACCCAGTTCTCGTCCTCTTGATTTGCTGTCCCAGCAAATGTGCTACGATCTCACCGTGAGGGTTTCATCTGCTTACCAGTTTTTTAACTGAGCACTATCTCAGTCACCTCTGTGTTTTCAACACTCTCCAACTCCACAAATCCATTGCCAAAATGTCAAGGGTCGCGTCAAGCCATGTAGCATGATCTAAGGCTGTTCACCATACCTACATTTAATCTTGCTGCCTCGTGTACGACTACCATTGAGTACCACTGTAACCATTGGGGTTCCACAGGGATCAGTGCTGGGTGTGCAATTGTTTACAAAACATTTTATGAAATGGAAGAAGGAAGCAAATATTTGGTAGCAAAATTTGCAGATGACACAAAATTAGTTGGAAAGGCAAGTTGTGAGAGGGACACAAACAGTTTACAAAGAGATATTGATTGATTAAGTGGGTAAAAAGTTGACAAATGGAGTATAGTGTCAAAAAATGTGAAGGGAGAACAAAAGAACAGCATTATTTAAATGGCGAAAAACTGCGGAAAGCTGCAATATAAAGGGACTTGGGGGCACTTGTGCATGAGACACAGAAAGCTAGCACATGGGTCCAACAGATAATCAGGAAGGCTAATGGAATGCTGGCCCTCATTTGAAGGGGGTCAGAGTTTAAGAGTAGGCAAGTCTTGCTGCAACTGTACAAGGAACTGGTGAGCAGTTTTGGTCCCCTTAATTAAGGAAAGATATTATTTAATTGGAGGCAGTTCAGAGAAGGTTCACTAGGATGATTCCCGGTATGGAAGGATTGTCTTATGAACCAAGGTTAAACAAATTGGGATTCTACTCATTGGAAATTAGAAGAATGCGAGGTGATCTCATTAAAACATTTAGGATTCTTAAGTGGCCTAACAGGGTAAATGCTGAGAGGATGTTTGCTCTCATGGGATAGTCTAGGACCAGAGGGAATAGTCTCAGAATAAAGATGCATCAATTTAAGACTGAGACGAGGAGGAATTTCCTCTCTCAGACAGTTGTGAGCCTTTGGAACTCCTTGCCACGGAGGGCTGTGGGGGCTAAGTCCATGTGTATACATAAGGCTAAGATAGAAAAATTCTTGATCAGTAAGGGAATCAAGGGTTATAGGGAAAGGGCAAGAAAGTGGATGTAAGAAATATTGATCAGCCATGATTGTATTAAATGGCAGTGCAGGCTCAAGGGGCCAAATGGCCAACTCCTGTTCTGATTTTTTATGGTCTTATGTCATGCTCTTATATAATGGTATAGATAAAGCTCAGATCTGATTCTTCAAAACCCCAGTGCATACAGCACCCCCACCAACCAAAACAACCTAACATCAGTAGTTTGAAGGTACACAATCTGCCAGTGATCATATCTCTTTGTAATAAAATGTTAGTACATAGACACGATCATTTTCTTAGGGCACTAAATAAGGGATTAGTAAACATGCTGTGGGATCATTTATTAAGACTAGGCACTTGAGGATTGGTATACACAGAAATAAAGTCTGAAGTTATCAGAGCTGTGTGCGTATGTGCTCTGCTCAAAGCAAAAGTGAAATTAAGACTTAATCACAAGACATATTTCCCTTTTCAACTTTTCATGCTGATATCTCAAAGTCATTTAACAATAGACAGACAGATACAGTGGAGTCTATTATTAGCATTTTATTTATTACACACCTGCCTATCACTTAAAAATTCATGGAAGGTTTATGTTGAGAGGGCATTGACAGAAAGTGATCCACGAATATTTTATTTGGGGAGAAAAGAACCGTTCCTGCTATTAATAAATCTACCTATAATTTCATCACCATAATGCAATGAAGCAACAAAACATTTGATTTAATTCATGTAATTAAACATCCTCCACAAAACATTTCAAATTGTTTCTCAGCATCAATTGTTGCTGCATAAAGAAATGCAGCAGCAATTAGTATAAATGGCAATAAGATGATGAAGCAAATTAGCTTTAGATGGTGTAATTTGAAGGATAAATGTTGCCTTGGACAGAACTCTCGACTGTTCTTCAGTAGGTGCTTGGGAATCTAAACAACACATCTAAACAACACAGATGGACAGACTGAATCTTGATGTTTTACAATGTTTTACAATGTGCACTCTCTCAGCATCATACTAAGTGGCAGTCTGGATTACACGCTCAATTCCTAGACCACAGTTTGAAGCCACAATCTTTAAATAAGAATGCTAACATCTGAACTAAGATGAGGTGGTCAGTAAAACTTCAAAGCCAAAAGACAAATAATGCCTCATGTAGAGAGTAACCCTTCTTATCGTAACATTCATCTTGAGACATGTTAATATTTTTCTCTCAATTTACCTGTACTCTGGTTGTGCGTATTTGGGATTGAATGTTCTTTGATGTTGTTGCCTGTAGTTGGAAGACTAACAACTTCTTGCTGTCCTACACAGCATGCCCTGTAGACCTGTCCACACTGGTATCCTAGTGCTTGATTTGCTTCACAACTGAGTCCACTGACTTTAGCTCCTTTACCAAGAAGACAGCACTGACAGCATTTCTGTAAAAGAAAAGATTTGGAGGGAATGAGAAAAAAGATGGGATCATGAACTCACCCTCTCCATCCATGAGATTGCTGATGGTGCTCAAGATATGGCAAAACCTGGAAATCGCGAATCTTGTCAGTGGGATTGTGATTTCAGATTTTCACCATGCCTCGTGTCAACATAATGAGGTTCACACCCATGATAGCATGAACTTGATTTTAACAGATTACAATAAATTTAAATACAATTAATCCCTCCAGGTCATAACTGTAGGCCCTGGGGAGGAGACATGATCAGGCAGTGCGCTGGCAATGCTCATAGCACCAGCCCTTGGCATTGCCAACCTGACTGTACCAACTTGACAGTGACAACCTATGCCAGGGACAGTGCCAGTGTGTGTGTGTGTGTGTGTGTGTGTGTGTGTGTTGGGGGGGGCGGGGGCCTCACATGCAGGGATTCATTTATTTGTGATGATGGGAGAGTAGACATGCTGATGATGGGAATGCTGGCGAAGGAACTGATGCCAGGGATTATTGGTTGGGTAAAGGGAAGAAAGGGGTTCAATGCCAGTGATGATGGGAGAAGGAGGCCAATGCCAGCGATGATCAAGGGGCATGGATGACCTCAGATACCTGTGTAGTGGAATGAGATTAATTTTTTTTCAGTGAACCCTTGAAAAGAATGCTCTTCCCGATCACAGTGGAGAGCCAGTTCCCGGCTCTAAGACTCCCTGCCTTACCAGACTGATAACACAAACCATGCTTAATCTTTTCTTTGGCAGTTAAAGTGACATGATTTGCCATGCCCCTAGCCCTCCAAAAGGGCAAGCTTTGATGTTGGTAATTACCAGCATGGAAATAGCGTGCTGGACCCTGAGGGCCCAAGGGAGAACCACCAACTCCTCAGAAAATAGGGGCATCCTTTCCCCTGTACTGAAATCCCAGGGCACCCTCCAATACCATGCAGACATGATGGTGACCCAACCTGATCACCTCTCAGACCCACCACTCAGGCCCCCTTCGCCCTCAGACCCACCAATCAGACCATGCTTTAAACCACATATCTTGGCACTGCCACTGAGACCTGGCCTTGTGTCCTGAGGGGAGTCAAGAGCTAGGTCCAGTGGCCATTTGCCTCTCTGCTGCTGCCAGGTTACAGAGAAAGAATCCCTCAAGGGTCCTGGGTGTTGGATGGGCTCAGACTGGGGCCAAGGCGTTGACCTCACCACTCACCCTTGGGATGGGAGTCTCGTGGCTTGTCTGCCCCTTTTAGCCCTGGCAGACCTGAAGGTCACTCTGGCTTGGTCACTTTCAGGCGATCCTGTGATCAACTTCTGCATTCCTGCCTGTCAGCCGAGAAACTTTTGAAGTGGCCAGGTCACTGCAGTCTCCATGCCCCCTAGCCACCTGGCAGCCACTCCATTCTGCAGCAGAAATTTCCCTTTCTCTTTGTCAGAAGGTGCAGGTGTGAGCAGACCCCTTTGAAGCCCTCTGACAGAGATGTCAATTTCACCGGGGGGGGGGGGGGGGGGCGGGGGGGTATTGCATTCTACACAGCTTTGCACTTAGCCACAATGTATTCACACAGCTTTGATTTGAAGTCTTTGAGGCTTCCTTACAAGCTGAAACTTTTGAAACCCTCTCTATTCCATTGGAAATCTTGATCTCTGTCAATTTCAACATGCAATACTTTGAAAGCAACTTCCATTGACAGTTTAATGAGCTTATACTCAGGGCCCAGTTGGCTATGTTTATTTACATTCCCCTACACACTAGAATGCATCTTAAATACCTTCACTGTTTCTCACCTCAAGTGTTTACAAAGATTCTAAGTCTGGTTGACAACAGCAGTTTCTTCAAAATGATTAAGTGGTTTAACTTCTTCTTTTGCAGACCGCTTATTCCTTTTGAAGAAACCACAGCTGTTTTCCCACCAACATGGACACTTAGCCTGAAAACAAGAGAATTCCACCCAGTGTCTCCTCTTGTGAGAGAATATAAAACTAGGAGTCACCGTTTAAAAATAAGGGGTTGCCCATTAAAACAGTGATGAGGTGAAATGTTTTCAATCAGAGGGTTGTAAGTTTTTAGAACTCTCTTTCTGCAAAGATTTTGGAAGCAGAGACTTTGAATATTTTTAAGGCAGAGGGAGATACTCTCTTGGTAAGAAAGTGGGTGATAGAGTGTCAGAGGTAGACAGAGTGCAGATTTGAAGTTACCATCAAATCAGTCATGATCACATTAAATGTTGGAGCAAGCTCAAGGGGCTCTATGGCATACTCCCGCTCCTTGTTTGAATGTAAATTCTGCATCCCCTCAGTCCCTGAGCAATCCTGTAACATGCTGCTGTGTGTCAGCCACAACACTCCACATCTTCGGTGAAAGAACATAGAACATAGAACATTACAGCGCAGAACAGGCCCTTCGGCCCACGATGTTGCGCCGACCAGTTAAAAAAAAACAATGACCCACTAATCTAAACCAATCCCTTTTCGTCCATAAACCTATCCACGGATCTCTTAAACGCGCCCAAACTAGGCGCATTTACAACCGCAGCAGGCAGGGCATTCCAATCCCTCACCACCCTCTGGGTAAAGAACCTACCCCTGACATCCGTCCTATAACTACCCCCCCTTAATTTAAAGCCATGCTCCCTCGTGCTAGCTTTCTCCATCCGAGGAAAAAGGCTATCACTATCCACCCTATCTAAACCTCTAATCATCTTATATGTTTCAATAAGATCCCCTCTTAGCCGCCTTCTTTCTAGCGAAAACAACCCCAAATCCCTCAGTCTCTCCTCATAGGACCTCCCCTCCATACCAGGCAACATCCTGGTAAACCTCCTCTGCACCCTCTCCAAAGCCTCCACATCCTTCCTGTAATGTGGGGACCAGAACTGCACACAGTACTCCAAGTGCGGCCGCACCAGAGTTGTGTACAGTTGCAACAAGAGTTTGCAAGGAGCTGAAATATATTATTCCATTCGAGTGCTAAACTTGCAGCTTTCTGTTTTAATGTTTCTAGCTAAAACCAAATTATGCCAATTAGAAATTAGGATCAAAACTGTATGCTAAATCCAGACTTTCAAACAGGCCAGCCTAATACATTACATTATATCTAATTGGTGCCTCTTTTCATCCTTCAGCCAAAATATCTAACATAATCCTTAACATAGGGACAATGCTTTGTTTTTAATTATGATGTAATCATCACTGAGCTGGCCAAATTATGGGCCATTTTTAAAAATAGATTTTAACTGATAAAGCTGTATAAATCTAGTGGGCATAATTGAGCTTAGAGTCAGCAGACTAGAAATGTGATGGTGCTCTTCCATTTTTCAGGCTCCAAATTAGCACCACAGCACCTAATATGGTGGGCAGGACAGGCGTACTCTTTACACATTAACATTTGGAATATGCCTTCAAGGGATACCATCATGTCATCACTAGAGGGGAAGTATGTCATGTGATCCAGTCTCAGTTTCACTCTGGCCTGAGGACATGGCACACAGCTCTACTGTTTATGCCTTCAAACTTTCAACTTTGTATAACTGTTCTCATGTGTCTAATTTAAATAAATTAATCCACAACATATTTACACATTCCCTTATGAGTGATTGGTATCCTTACAAAAAAAAATTAACCAACCAACCTATAGGCAAAGGCAGAAAAAGAGATTGCAATAGCTCTCGCTCGAAATATGCATTAATCCTTTTGCATACAAATTTGGGCCTCATGCCTATTTGAGCCAGTTTGTAAGGGGCGGGGGGCTGGGGGTGTGATGCTGCTGCCCTGAATGCAACACGCTGGAAAACATTGGATAACTTCCAGTCTTGGGCTGATAAGTGGCTACCGGAGAAGGTCAGACATTGGATACTCTGAATCACCCCGTTAGTCCCATAATCTTACTGTATCAGTATGACACAGAAGTGGAATACTTTTCATTTGCATGGATGGATGCAGCTGCAACAATACTCAAGAATCTAAGATAAAGGAACCCTATTTAATCTGCACTCCATCCACCAAATTAAGTATTCATTGCCACCCTCATTGGTATATTATGACTGCAGTGTGTACTATCTACAGAATGCACTGCAACAAATCTCTAAGGCTTCTTCTTTGGTATCTTTCAAGCCTGCAATTCCTAACACCTAGCTTGACCAGGGAAGCAGGTTCATGAGAACACAATCCCCTTCAAGATCTTCTCCAATACATATACCACTTTGACAGACATATATTTCTATTTCTTCATTATTGGTGGATCAAAATCCTAGATCTCTCAACCTAACAGCTGTGTGGGAGTACCATTTTCACATGGACTGCAGAGGTTCAAAAAGAAGGCTTATCACCATCTTCTCAAGGGCAATAAAAGATGGACAATAAATGGCATTGCCAGTTGTAGTAAATTCAAAGGCGATTAATTGTACCTTCAAGCAACAATTGATTTATAAGGGTCTGGCAGAAATGCTATACACATCCGCTGTCTTCTCCTCCCTGGCACCAACTGAGGTTCCTCCCTGTCCCAGGATGCAAGCTCCTGTGCAGCTTCCCGTGCAAACTCTCCATAGCACTCGGCCTGATACGCGGCTCTCAAAGGAAATTCCCCTTAAGGGGGCCATGTTTACACACCAATGATGCTCATATCTCCCAAATAATTTAAAGATGCATGTGACCTAAGTAGTCCTTCTTTAAAGGGATTATTGGCATATGCCAAAAAACAAGTTTTAAAAGAAACACCTGAATCTTGTGACAGGAAGAGCAGGATTCTCTTCCTGACTCCAGTGCAGAGTTGAAGTTTATTGGTGGACCCTGCTCAGCCCCCTTCCATCTGTCCTCTCCCAGGACCTACGTGTTAATCATACAATAGTCCAAATTGCAATCCTCTAGGGGTGGCATGGTGACACAGTGGCTAGCACTGCTGCCTCACAGTGCCAGGAACCCAGGTTCAATTCCCAGCTTGGTCACTGTCAATTGGAGTCTGCATGTTCCCCCTGTGTTTGCATGTGTTTCCTCCGGGTGCTCTGGTTTCCTCCCACAGTCCAAAAGACGTGCTAGATATGTGCACTGGCCATGCTAAGTTCACCATCAGTGTACCCAAATAGACGCCAGAGTGTGGCGACTAGGGGATTTCAACAGTAACTGTTAATGTAAACCCATTAATAAATAAACTTAAAACTTTAAATGAGCTACCCATTAGACACAGCAGTTCACTGATCCCACCCTATCTGTTCCACGCAGACAGGCACAAACCAACTTTGAGGCCAGTCATTTTACTTGACAGAATAAAGTTCAATATCATTTGTACAGCATTGTGTTTGAGAAGCTTCACAGTACATCAAGGAAGTTGGAAAGAAAATATGTATTACCTTTATGGCGTTGCAGTTGCCTATGACCGTATCATATGCTTCACATGTTTGAGTTTCTCTGGCCATGTTTATACCATTTGTGCAGTGGATCTCCTCCAGCTTTACCCAACAACATTGTTCCTGTGCTATTCTGTAATGAGGTATGTGAGAAATGTTAATCTTCTTACAAAACAGGAAACAGAGGTAAAGTCAGCCAAGTCTTAGAACTATTTTGCAGCTACAATTACATTAATGAGGCATGTTAACAATTGATCGATGCCACATGTTACTTTGTGTAAGAGAAAGGCTACTAAACTAAAATGAAATTTACGCACAGAAGCACTGTACTAAATGTGAACTTACAGAAAGAAAAAAATACAGAAAAGCTAAGAAAATGAAGGAAATTGAACTATATTGATTGGGGAAGAAGCAAACTAATAATGTTAAAAATGTTAACTGTCTATAGTTGCCATTTGACTCTGTCTTTTTCCAATTTCCTGAGTCACCCTGAATGTCAAGCATCCCAATTCCAGCCCTCTGCCAATGCTATTATGTGACTAGTCACTTAGAAGATCAACCAAAGCAGCCCAAAGTTATAAATGCTCCAATATTCTCTCCCACTATATTTGATGGTGGAGAAAATACCGACACACACACCCCCCCACCTATAGACACATACCCAAACCTGTCCCCCCCAACACACACACACACACACACACACACACACACAAAATGTGAAAGTTAATGTACGGACTAAATTTGACATTGTGCATTTGTGTAAAACTACTAATTGCAAAGCAGCAGCTTATTTTATAACTTTTTTTTATTTTCATTTAAATCAATGTAAAATGAGCTACAGATTTACTACCCCCTAATTCAGAGTATTGTACAAAATCAAAATCTGAAATGCAGCAACTTCATATTTTAGAATAAGAGCATTTCCACATCTTTACTCACATTCTCCAGCAAGCAATCCAGTTTAACGTAAAACTGCATTACCAGAGATAACAATAAAATTCATTTCAAAAGGTCAAACTCTGAAAGTATCACTCCAGGGTGCCACTAAAGCCCAAGGGTAAGGACAACCATTTCCTAAAAAGTGTAATGCAAGCTTTACAACACGTGCAATGCATTTTATTTCCTGGTTTTGTCAGTCTTTTTATTTGTACCTCACTGTAACCTTTGTGGTATTTCCTGTATTCCTCAATGATAGCATCCCCTCCTCCCACAACTCTCACTACTTCATCAGCATCATTCACACTCACATCAGACACAGACAGATTATGGGTTTCACCACCAGTGTCAAAAAAGACATCAGTGGGACTTCTATATACTGTACGTAAAGGGTACAACTCGAAAAGAGGACAGAGGGACAAAAGGGATATATGTGCACAAATTGTTGAAAGTGGTAGGGCAGATTGAAAAGGCAGTTAGTAAAGCATTAGACATATAGGCTATATACATTGAGGCATAAAGTACAAAAGAAAGGAAGTTACATTGAATCTTTACAAAACTCTGGCACATTCTCAACTGGAGTATTGGGCCAGATTCTGCGACCTCTTTCACAGCCAGGATTCTCCAGCCCACTGCAGTGAACAGAGAATTGACTGAGCACCAAATTCTCCGTCCTCTTTGGCAGTGGTGGCAGGGCATGCACAGCCAGAGAATCCCAGCTTATGTGTCCAATTCCAGGCACCACACCTTAGGAAAGATGTGAAGGCACTGGAGAAAGTGCAGAAAAAAATCATGAGAATGGATGAGGTGCGTCAGTTAAATAGATAGATTGGTGTAGCAGGGAAGAGAAGGTTGAGAGGAGAACAGAAAGGGTCAAGAACCAAAGAACAGTGATTTAAAGTGATTGGGAAAAGATTCAGAGGTGGCATGAGGAAAGGTTATTTGCACCGCGATTGATGGGGATCAAACTGTGACACTCTTTGAGCTCATCCATTATGGTCCAAAGAGCAGATGCAATGCAAAAGAAACTCAGAACAGTGCAGAAAAGACAGACTATACATTACCACCACTTTCCCAAACAAAAAACAATTCTGTTGAGTCCAGAGTATAATACAGAGATGAAAACAGCTAGCAGCTATTTTGATGGGGATGGAAGAAAAGATCAAACTATATTTGTGCTTTTTCTATGGCAGGATAAACAGCTAGATGGGCCAAATGTTCTAGCTCAAATTAATTGGCAAACTCTCACCTCTGAATCTAAAAGTTTTGAGTTCAAGCCCCAGACAAGGAATTGAGCACATATTGTAGTCTGACAATTTAGTACATTATATTGGAGTTACTGTATTTAAGATGAGGTGTTAATCCAAGGGCCTGTCTGCCAGTTCATTTGGATATACAAGGTTCAAGCCATTATTTAATTCAGGAAGCTAACATCCCTTCATTCAATGAATGCCACTTTTAAAAAACCCTGGGACTAACTTCAGGGAGCGGAGTGTACAGGACCTCCAAGGGACACTCATCTGAGAGTGGAAGCTAAAGGGAGCACAAGGCTCAGGGCCCACACTTACCTTCGGGGAGCAGAGAACACCAGAGCTGCAAAGGGCAGCCAAACAGTGCCTTCAGGTTGAAACATCCAAGAGTGATTCAAATATATGCTGGTTAGGTGCACTGGCCATCTACAACAAATGCTGCAATCTGGAAACCAAGATAGAGTCCATATTCTCAACTTGCGCTCAGGACGCAGAACAGCTGCAAAACTCTGCCAGTCAGATGAGACAACGGAACTACACCATCCGTATGCACAGCAAGAACAGGAAACTTGAGAAACTCGGCATCATCACCAGCAGCAACCAAGCCTTCCCCAGTACCACAGTAGAAAACAGCACCACTGCAGGGAAGTCCATTGTCAACTTGTCAGACTACATACTTCAACCAGACGAAATCAAAATTCTCAGCCGAGGGCTCAATTTCTGCCTCACACCAAAACGGACCCCATCAGTCTCACAGCAGATACAGAAGAATTCATCAAGCGAATGAGGCTGCGGGAGTTCTTTCACAAACACCAAGAGGCCAACAGTGAACACAACGAAACAGCCAATGAACCGGAACAGCCAACAGAGGGATCGGTGGTGCAGAAAGCGAAGAGGAAAGAGTCAAATTGGACTCCTCTAGAAGGCCGTTGCCCTCAAGCCGTGAAGAGGTATGTCAATGCCAGATTCATCAGCCACGCTCACAAGACAGCCCTGAACATCACCCAAACACAATGCAACGCCATCCGCACACTCAAGACCAACCGCAACATTGTCATCAAATCCACAGACAAAGGAGGGGCCACTGTCATACTGGACAGAACAGATTACTGCAAAAAAGTGTACCGACGACTGAACAACGAGTAACACTACAAATCGTTACCTGCAGATCCGATCAAAGAACACACTCTTCAACTCAACAGACTGATCAAGACCTTTGATTTGGATCTTCAGAGCACCCTCCGTGCTCTCATCCCATGTACTGCCTGGGTTGGAGATCTCTCCTGCTGCCCAAAGATACACAAGGCCAACTCACCCGGCTATCCCATCGTATCAGGCAATGGGACCCTGTGTGAGAACTTCTCCGGCTACGTCAAGAACATCCTGAAACCCACTGTACAAAGAACCCCCAGCTTCTGTCACGACACTACAGACTTCCCATTGAAACTCAGCACACATGGAGCAGTTGAACCGGGAGCACTCCATTCACAATGGATGTCTCAGCACTCTACACTAGCGTCCCCCACAACGATGGCATTGCTGCAACTGCCTCAGTACTCAACGCCGACAACTGCCAATCTCCAGATGCAATTCTATAACTTATCCGCTTCATTCTGGTCCACAATGTCTCCACCTTCAACAACCAGTTCTTCATCTAGACACATGGAACAGCCATGGGGCCCAAATTTGCACCTCAATATTCCAACATCTTTATGCACACGTTCGAACAATCCTCTTCACCGCAAGGACCTTCAACCAATGCTATACACTAGATACATCGATGACATTTTCTTCCTTTGGGCAAAAGCATTGTTTCTTGTACGCTATACAAAGCATACCATTCATAGAAAAGGAAACAAGAGAGTGCAGAATGTAGTGTTACAGTTATAGCTAGGGTGTAGAGAAAGATCAACTTAATGCAGGGTGGGTCCATTCAAAAGTCTGATGGCAATAGGGAAAAAACTGTTCTTGGTAGCCGACCTCAGACCTTTGCATCTTTTCCCAACAGAAGAAAATGAAAGAGAGAATGTCCGGGTGCATGGGATCCTTAATTAAGCTGACCACTTTGTCGAGGCTATGGGAAGTGTAGACAGAGTCAATGGATGGGAGGCTGGTTTGCATTATGGATTGGGCTACATTCACAGCCTTTTGTAGTTTCTTGCGACATGCCAAATTTCCTGAGTCCTCTGAGAAAGTAGAGGCATTAGTGGGCTTTCTTAACTATAGAATCAGCATGAGGGGACAGAACAGGTTGTTGGTGATCTGGCCACCTAAAAACTTGAAGTGCCTAGTCTCAAGGGTGTTGTCTATGAAGAGAGGTTGAATAAACCAGGATTGTTTTCATTGGAGAGAAGGAAGGTGAGGGGAGACCTGATAGAGGTCTACAAAATTATGAGAGGCATAGACAGGGTGGATGATCAGAGGCTTTTTCCTAGGGTGGAAATGTCAATTACAAGGGGACGCAGGTTCAAGTGAGAGGGAGAGGTGCAGGGAAAGTTTTTCACGCAGAGTGGAGGGTGCCTGGAGTGCGCTGTCAGAGGTGATAGAAACAGACATATTAACAGCATTTAATATAACAAACTTAATATAAGAACAAATAAAACTACAGCACAGGAACAGGCCCTTCGGCCCTTCAAGTCTGTGCCGATCATGATGCCCTAACTAAACAAAAAAAATCCTTCAGCCTTACTCAGTCTGTATTCCTTTATTCCCTCCCTATTCATGTACCATCTAGATGCCTCGTAAATGTTGTTGATATGCCTGTTTCCACCACCTCTGACAGCGCATTCCAGGCACCCACTACTCTCTGCATGAAAAACTTCCATTCCCCAAGGCGGCCTTCACGACATACAACAGCGCAGAGTCGCTGAGCAGAAACTGATAGCCAAGTTTCGCACACATGAGGATGGCCTCCACCAGGATCTTGGGTTCATGTCATACTATTTGTAACCCCCATGACTTGCCTGGGCTTGCAACATCTCACTTACTGTACTATCTGGAGACAATACACGTCTCTTTAACCTATGCTTAATGCTATCTTCACTCACATTGTCTGTACCTTTAAGAGTTGATTAGCTGTAAAAACTCACATTCCAATCAGTATTCTGTAAACTGAGTGTGTGTCTTTACGTGTTCTGTTTATGATCAGAACTCCCCGCTCACCTGACGAAGGGGCAAAGCCCCGAAATTTAGTGGCTTGTGCTACCAAATAAACCTGTTGGACTTTAACCTGGTGTTGTGAGACTTGTTACAGAACTTGTATCCACAACCTTCTGATTCAGAGGCAAGAATGTTCCTGAGTGAACCACAGCTAGGCTGGTAGAGGCCTTGTGTGGAGCATAAACAACTGCACAAACCAGTTGAATCAAGTGATCTGTTTCAGTGCTGTAAATTCTATGTACTTTTATATAATTCTAAGTCATGAATTAAAACAACAGTTGCAAAGGATGAACAGATGACAAATAATTCATTTAAAGATAAACTTCTGTATGATTGAAAATACACCTGCAAGTTTGTTCATCTCGCGTAAAGGACAAAGAAGCACATTCTGCTTTCTCAGTGGCCCACTTCAATCCTTTGGAGCAGCAGTCGTCAATTAAACTCTGCGTTGTCACTGCAAGAAAGGAAAAAGCAGAAGACAATCAGGATGATATTCTGTCTTGGAAACTGCAGCAGTGGTCACTTTCTTCCTGGTTAGAAGTATGTAAACAAATCTGATTACCTGTTTTTCGTGTCCACATTTTGATAGTGCTGCAACCATTTCAAGGAAAGCACAAAACATAAACAGTGTTTTGTCACTCTCTCAGTCACCTTTCGGATGACGCATGGCATGACACCAGGAGTAAAAAATTGTCCGTGTGTTGTGATCCATCATATATAATACCACATCAGTGCTCTCACCGGTGAACAACAAAATTGCAAGAGGACGTGGATACAGATTTTGTACAGGGTGTGACATTAGAATTATTGGGACTTGACAGGGTAGATGCGAAGAAGTTCTTTCCCTTTGTGGGAGATTCCAGGACCGGATGGCATAATCTCAGAGTAAGAGGTCATAAGAAAATCCTCCCATACCTGGGATAAACCTAGTGAACCTTCTCTGGATTGGCTCAAATGCTAATATATCTTTCCTTAGAAAAGGGGGCACCAAAACTGTTCACAGTATTCCAGGTGTGGTCTCTGCAGAGAGTTGGGATACGAGGGGAATTTTCAGAATGGCAACATGTCACTAGTATAGTGCCACAGGGGTCAGTGCTGGGGTCACAATTATTTACAATATATATTAATGACTTAGATGATGAATGTGAGTGTTCTATTGCCAAGTTTACAGATGACACAAAAATAAGCAGCAAGACAATTGTTGAGTATGACACAAATGCTGAATTTTACCAGGGGTGGGTGAGGCTTGCAGAATGGCATTCTCCACTGGTCTTCGGCGGGATCTTATGAGCCTCAGGTGGGCAAGGCAGTAAAATTCCAGCAAATGAGTTTACAGAGGGATATAGATAGGTTAAATGAATGGGCAATAATTTGGCAGATGGAATATAATGTCAGCAAACGTGAAGTTGTGCACTTTGGTAGGAAGAATAAATGAGCTGAGTATTATTTAAATGGAGAAGGACTGTGGAAAGCTACAACATGGAGTCCTCATACATAAACCACAAAATACTAGCATGCAAGTTCAGCATATAATACAGAAGGCAAATTAAATTTTGGCCTTTATTTCAAAGGGAATGGAATATAGAAATAGAGAAGCTGTGCTAAAGTTATATAAGGCACAAGTTAGACCACACTTGAAGTACAGTGAACAGTTTTGGTCCCCTTAGCAAAGCAAAGATATATTAGCATTTGAGGCAGTCCAGAGAATGTTCCCTAGGTTTATCCCAGGTATGGAAGGATTATTTTATGAGGAGAGATTGAATAGGTTGGGCCTGTACTCTTCAGGTTTTCATGTCATTCCTGCTCATGTAGTAAAACCTTTTCTCTGTACACTTCAAATTTTCCCACTTCCCTTTATCTTTTTTGCTTTAGAATTCAAAAATTTCTCATTTTTCTTTTTCCCTATTTTTTTTTCATTTCTGACTCCAGCTGCAAGTTATTTTTCAGTCATATGCATAAGGTCCTAAAGAGTTGGCATCTTCTTTCTTTCTGTTTTTTGTTTGTTTGCCTAGTGCAATGGATTTTGTCCACTTGCTCAGCAGAGGTTCTACATTCTAAGTCCACATTGAAGTAGATGGACCATGGCAGGTCAGCATTTCAGCAGTCAGGGGCTGCGCCTAACCAGTAGAATATGATAGTACTCCCCAGCATTGGAGACACCCTGTAGCAGCTATTGTCTATGCCAATCAAGTTGAGCCTAACACACGTAGCTGCTGTTTCCTGTGAAACTGGAGTGTCCTCTCCAGGGTGCAAGTTTGAGAAAATTTACGGAGATCCTGGACTGTTTAAATATCAGGGTCCTGTTTTCAACTTCCCTGATGAGGTTCAAAGAAACACAAAGCACTATATTTGGCACCAAGTTGGATGCAGGAATTGCCAGGAAGATTAAATATTTAGATATTAGTGATTCGACCCGACTCCAGATTTTCTGTCAGGATTTACTCACTCAGCTATCCTGATGTGTCCGCAAGGCAGTGAAGCTATTTTCCCATATCTAGGAGTTTGGTTCTTGAGTGCCAGAATGAGTCCTCAAGCCTTCATACTGCAAGGAAGCCAAACCTCCTTTGGGTTTCCTCGAGTGTATTAGCATGGGGTCATGAGACCCTGTTTCCATGTGTCATCACAAGAAGGTGCAGCTGAGGATTTGCCAATGGAGGGGCTGTGTCTTGACAGGGAAAGACTCACACATTTGATTCTCTTTTTCACATTGCTGCTAGCATTGGGCTGTAACTGAGGAGCAAACTAACACATAAAAAATGGAAAGCAAGATAACTCCTTCAGCCACAATCTAGACAAGTCACATTGACCTGTTGGCCACACAAGTAAATTGAGTTAATCTCTGAATACTAACCAGAGAGGTGTTGTCACCAACAAAGCATTTTGCAGGAGATTGAAGAAAAGATAGCTTTTGCTATCAGCATTTCATCTGGCAATTTTACACAGGAAAACAAACCATTAATCTTACTTATTCATCAGAATGTTCAAAAGGACAATTAATCCCATATGAACAAAATAAAATGCCTTTATGATTGTTATTATTGCCTAACCCTAGAGTTAAGGCTGTGTTAATTTTTGAGTACTCTTATTTATTTTAAAACATGATCTATGTTTTCATAGTTGCCATTGTGATCTATTTGAAAACGTTGAATGAATTACTATGAGGTCCAGTACACTGATACTGCATTTGGGGTAAAAATTAGTCCCTGGTTCATTAACAGGAAAAACTATAAAAGCACTGAAAAAGAGAGTTAGTATTTTAAGACTCAACAAAGGAACAAGGAGGGATGGGCTCAACAACATATTTAAAACATTTCAAAGCATACAAATCAAGTTATTGTGACAAAAATGGAGTCTGACAAAATATTTTGTAGAAATGTATTGACAACATAGATTTCAAAAGAAAAGAAGAAATAGGAACTGGATAGACCATGCAGCTCCTTGAATCCACTACCATTCAGTAAGATCATGGCTGATCAAATCTTGCCTTCAATTCCACTTTCCTTTTGAACTCTCGACTCCCTGAAGTTCAAAAATCAGTTATGGCAGGATTGGATCTTCTGGCCTGTCAGTGTCCTTCAATACTGACTCCATTAGAGTTTGGCAGATCATAAGGAGGAAACCTAACTTTTATGTTGTACCTTGCTGAGAAATGGCACATGGCATGTGGGAAGAGGGGGGCAACTTTTGCCACTCTAGGCATACCTCTGATAGCTCTGGTACCCACTTTTCCCATGAGGATAACAAATCAAGTGCTAGTCCACCATATCAGAGGAAGTATGGTAGAAAATTTGTGCCAAGCCCCAAGATTCCATGCTGCCTCAGTGCAAAGGAGGCTCCCGTTTTATATGAAATTTTTCCAGAGATCTCGCAAATCCCACTACGACCCATCTGGAAACATTGCTCAATATTCTGGCCTCCAATCTTATGCCTAATGAGCTGAGGAAGAAGGAACTCTGGCACTGGGATCTGTAACATTATTGATCCAGAATGGGGAAAACAGATGTTTCACCAATAATAAAAGTGTCCAGAAATTCCAGAATGTTTCATCCCAAATGAGATGCCACAGAAATTGACACCATAGACCAGAAGGCTGTGTATCCAGATTAGTTCCCAAGCTTTCTGCCATTCTCCTGTCCAAAATGGCTTGTACCAGAACACTTCCAGATTCCCACAGCCTTTAAGTGAACCTTTCTACTTTGCCGAGGCTATAAAATGAATAATTTGCAATCACTTGTTCATCATAGAACACATTCAGTTTTGCAAAGGGTTTATACTTGGTCAATGAGCATTGCTAATTTGATTGCACTGATGTTATGTTCTCATTGAAGTTGAAAGCTGCACACATATTTCATGGCTCACTTTCACTTTCCACCTCTGTGGCACCGCCAGATTTTGTCTCTGTCATTTAATCTGCTGCTGAAACCCTCATTTCATGTCTTGTTACCGCCTCCAGACTCTATTGTTCCAATGCACTCCTGGCTATTCTCCCACATTCTACTCTGTAAACTCAGCCAAAACTCTATTGCCCTGTCTTAATTCACACTTAGCCCTGTTCCCCTTTCATCCCTGTGCTTGCTGATTTACATTGGCTATCAGTCAAACAATGTCTTGATTTTAAAATTCTCTGTTTGCTTTCAAACCTTCCATAGTCTCATCTCTAACTCCAAAATCCATTGGGATATCTGCACTCCTCTAATTCTAGCCTCTCATGCATCCCCAATTTTACCTGCACCACTTTTGATGGAAGCGACTTCCCAAACTCTGAAATACCCTCCCTACATCTCTGTCTCTCCAGGTCACTTTCCTCCTTTACAACATTCCTTAAAGCCAACTTCTTTGGCCAAATCTTTTGTCATCTAACCGAATATATATAACCTTATATGGATCAGTGTCGTACTCTGTTTTATAATGCCTATGTGAAGCACTTTGGAATGCTTCATTAGGTTAAAGGTACCAAATTTGTTTTTGAAATATACATGCTGATTAACTCCTCGTTCATACTTATTGTAAAACTAAAACATAGGTCTGCTAAAGTAATACATATTTTTAAATTTTCAGTGAAATGAAATAAATCATTTTCACTGAATTAAATTACTATCAACAAAGCCAAATAAACTCCAATTCATTCCAAAAAGCTGTGCAGGTCTAGAAACACTCTGGATTAATAGGTTGAGGATGCTTCAATCAAAATGTGGACATGACCAGATGACAACATGGATTGCAAAATACTAAACCTGCCAAAACTTGTGTGAAACTGCCAGAAAATACACACTAGATAGTCACAACATTCTTCAGTGTCTTCTGACATTTTAATACTGGCAAATACAAGACACTGAGGAGTCATTCCTTGCAATTTCAAGCATGTTTTGTGATAAAATGCTTTCAGCAGACAAGAAAACTAAATGGTTGATGTGTGTTGGATTTCAGACATCCTCAATAGTTTAACGCAGAAAATGCAAAGGACAAATATCACATATACATTGCTGGCAGAGTTTGTCACAATCCCAGTTGGTGTTACAAATGGACTGAAAGGTCCTTGGATTGAGCCCTAGCTCAAAAGACCATAACTTTTACTTTTTTTAGAAAATGTGGAGGAACAGAGTCACAGGACTGAAAATTAGCTTATATCAAAAAAAAATGAGAAGTTTGACTACAATTCTTTCACTCCCAGTTATCTTCACATATGTATACGGAGTCTAAGGATAATACAGGTTACAGCATATATCTTACCCTACAGTGTTTTCAGTAAACACCCAGTCCCTGTAACCTGATAGGCTAACTGTGGTCAGACTGTACTCCACTCTAAAACCGAGTGGCACATGCCACTCAATTGACCTTCTTGTAACTCTCCTTTGTACTCTCTCAGAGCAATTATGTCCTCTCTGTAATGCTGCAACAACTGTACACAAAATTCTAACGGTGGCCTAATCGGCATGTCATACAGTTCCATCATTATATCCCTCCTTTTGTATTCAATACCTCATTCAATAAATGAGAGCGTACCTTATGCTTTCTTTACCACTTATTCACCTGTCCTGTCACCTTCAAGGACCTGTGGACATGCACTCCAAGGTCTCTCACTTTCTCTACCCCTCTCAGTACTCTCCCTTGCTGTGCCTGCCCTCACCAAATACATTACCTCACACTTCTCTGAATTGAACTCTGATTGCCACTTTTCTACCTACTCAGCCAAACTATTAATAGCATTCTGGAGACAACAGCTATCCTCTTCACTATCAACAACACAACCAATTTTTATGTAATTTGCAAATTTCTCAATTATGCCTCCTACATTTATATATTATTTATAAGCAAGGTATCCAACATTGAGCCCCGTGGAGTACCTCTCCTTAGGGCAGATAAAGAAAAGTACTCATTGAGAACTTGCAGCTCTTCTGCATCAACATATAAGTTACCATGTATGTCTCTGATAGGCTGTACTCTGTCCTTACTTATTCTTTTGCTTTCTTCTTCTGGTAAAACATCTTTGACTTTCTTTGATTTTACACCTACCTCTCTTTGCTTTCCTAATTGCCTTTTTTACTTCACCCCTGTACTTTTCTCCACTATGAAACTTTTTGAGACACGTGATAAGCATTATTTCTCTACTTTATCTTACACTATATGTTTCATATGGGGGCGGGGGGGAGGCTTGCAAACTCCACACAGACAGTGACCTGAGGTCTGTTGGTGGGGTAACAATGCTAACCACTGTGCCACATGGAAACAGAATGAGATAATGAATCTTGCAGGTCTTTTTCTTCCTGCAACTCCCTTATCTTTGTTAAGCGATGGTATGCGGAATACGTGATGTAGGTATATATAGTATGTTGGGGTTTGGGATGCAAACTTCACCTTTAAGAGTGTGGGTCAATTAGCTCTTCCCAGTGTTGGACCCTGTTGGGCAGTCTTAGGCCTGACTGTGAAACAGAGCAGACCTTAAATGAAGAGCTCCTAGTGTTCTCAAGCTACCGTGTGATTTTTTTTATATACATCCTTCATCCATAAGGGCATTTTTAACAATGGGCAATGAGGCTGTTTCACAGCCTATGCGTTCTGCTGGTGTTCTGTTCTACTGAAGGGAGAGGAGATTGAGTATTGCCCAGGGACTTCATAGGATGGCACTGGAAAAGAACTATAGTATGGCAACCCGCATGAAGAATGGGTAAGAGTGTTCTTACCTTCATGAGAACATAAGAACTAGGAGCAGGAATAGGCCATTTGGCCCCTCGAGTCTGCTCCACCATTCAATGAGACCATGGCTGATCTTTTCGTGGACTCAGCTCCACTCACCTGCCTGCTCACCATAACCCTTAATTCCTTTACTGTTCAAAAATTTATCTATCCTTGCCTTAAAAACATTCAATGAGGTAGCCTCAACTGTTTCACTGGGCAGGGAATTCCACAGATTCACAACCCTTTGTGTGTGAAGACATTCCTCCTCAACTCAGTCCTAAATCTGTTTCCCTTTATTTTGAGGCCATGCTCCCTAGTTCTAGTTTCACCCGCCAATGGAAACATTGCTTCTATCTTATCTATTCCCTTCATAATCTTATATGTTTCTATATATTCTCCCCTCATTTTTTTGAATTCCAGTGAGTATAGCCCCAATCTACTCAGTCTCTCCTCATAAGCCAACCCTCTCAATTCCAGAATCAACCTAGTGAATCTCCTCTGCACCCCCACTAGTGCCAGTATATCCTTTCTCAAGTAAGGTGACCAAAACTGTACACAGTACTCCAGGTGTGGCCTCACCAGCACCTTATTTATACAGCTGCAACATAACCTTGCTGTTTTTAAACTTCATCCCTCTAGCAATGAAGGACAAAATTCCATTTGCCTTTTTAATTACCGCCAGTGACGGTCTTCACAGATCACACGCATCCTTTAGCGGGGAACACATATCAACAGTCATTCTCTTGCAGACATTTGCACATTGCCACCACCCCAACTGTCATGTTGCTCACACTCAAAGCTCTGGTCCTACTGGTTGGGGCTCACCTTTTTTCATAGCAAAATTGTGAAGGGCCCATGCAAATTGCAGAGAACCCTCCCTGGTGCATGTTGCAGCGAGCCACCTGAGCAGTCCAGACATCTGAATTGCATCTTCATAAGTTCAATGGTCTGCTTTGTGACTGAGTGTGTGGAATGGCGAGTAGTTTTGTACCTCTCCTCAGCATGAATCTGAGGATCTAGTCATTGTTGTGGTGGACATTCCCACCTTCCCCCCGAGCGCATCACCTGCAAGATTCCAGTGAGATGTAAATGCCATTCACGCCATCAGGCAGCAAGAGTACCAACCTATCACTGGGAGAAGTTCAAACTGTTTTTATGCCAGTGGGTTTCCAACTTTTTGGCTCCCACTCGATTCACTGTTTCTGCCTACCACCAAACCCACCTTGGGCAGGATGAGAGAATTCTGCCCAATGTGTTGTAATACCAGAATCAGTCAGGGAGTTGCAGAGGTGATAAATGATTTGGACTTTGTGCAAGTTAGAACATGAATACCAAAGTTTTAAGTGAATTTTAATTTATGGAGGGTGCAAGGTGGGAGGTGAGTCGAGTGTCTTGGAATAGTCATTGATGTTGTTATGAACATTGAATGACTTCATTCACTAGCACTGTGAAGTATACACTAGAGACTGAACAAGCTTTCAAAGTATGACTTGAAATGAACAACAAGCAGAGAACTTTACAGTTTAACTTTGTAAATAAAATATTTTAAAATTTCTCTGCATCTGGCTGACATGCTGAGCAGTAAAAAGTCTGACAACACCAGGTTTAAGTCCAACCGATTTATTTGATAGTACGCTCACTAGCTTTCGGGGTTACATAAGAACATAAGAAATAGGAGCAGGAGTAGGCCATCTAGCCCTTCGAGCCTGCCCCGCCATTCAATAAGATCATGGCTGATCTGTCGTGGCTCAGTTCCACATTCCCGCCCTCTCCCCATAACCCTTAATCCCCTCGCTTATCAAAAACCCATCAACCCGCGTCTTTAAAATATTTAGCGAGGCAGCCTCCACCACCTCAACTGGCAGAGAATTCCAGAGATTCACCACCCTTTGAGTGAAGAAGTTCCTCCTCAACTCCGTTCTAAACCGTCCCCCCTTTATCTTGAGGCTGTGCCCCCTAGTCCTACTGTCCTTCCTGAGCGGGAAGAGTCTCTCCACCTCTATCCTATCCATCCCATTCATCATCTTATATGTCTCAATGAGATCTCCCCTCATTCTTCTAAACTCTAATGAGTACAAGCCTAGTTTATTCAGCCTCTCCTCATAGCTCAAGCCCCTCAACTCCGGTATCAGCCTAGTAAACCTCCTCTGCACTCCCTCCAAGGCCAAAATATCCTTGCGTAAGTACGGCGACCAAAATTAGTCCCTTCGTCAGGTGAATGGAGAGTTCTGGCCTCAGACAGAGCATATAAAGCACAGACATTCGCATTCTAATCAGTAATCTGTAAGCTGTCTGTGCTTTATATGCTCTGTCTGAGGCCAGAACTCTCCATTCACCTGATGAAGGGACTAACCCCAAAAGCTAGTGAGCGTACTATCAAATAAATCGGTTGGACTTAAACCTGGTGTTGTCAGACTTTTTACTGTGTTTACCCCAATCCAACGCCGGCATATCCACATCATGCTGAGCAGTGCCATGAATATGACGATTACCCCATTCGTAGCCAACTGTGGTTTGGCATCTCACTCCAAAGCCAATCATTTCCAGATCCTTAATCAATCTCTGCATTGTCATCAAGAAGGATTATGATTTATGTCTGTGTTGTGATTAAAGCACTTCTCAATTCATCAAAACAGAAGATTAATCATCAACAATCTAAAATTCCTGATTTTTTTTGGGTTAACTCTTGTCTTTGGAATTCAATCTGTAAACAATCATTGAAAACTTCTCCCTTCCTGTTATAATTGTAAAACCGTGAAAAAGAACCATAAACTTATAAAACGTTGCACTGCTGTAATAAATTGCTATAACGAAGAGCTCTTGTTACAGTTCATATGATTATCATCAGATTATGCTGTACAATTGGCAACACAAGGACTGTAACTGGAGAAGACAGTCTGAACCAAAATTGCATTGCACAATCATATGCATCTGGCTTTAATTATTAGAAAACAGACTTAAAAGGATTTCAACAATGTGTACACATATTTTAATTGTCACAAAACTGGAATAGTTACTCCTATAAGAAATATATAAATCAATACTTCAATGAACTTGCTGAAGTTTCTTTTTTTAATTTCCTATTTCTTTTCAACATTGATAATAAAGCTCTGTGACATTCCAGCAAATCCCTGTCATAAGTCTGATGAATCAAGTCAAAGGGCCATCAATTAGTTCTGGATCTGGAAAAATATACTCTGGTATTCTCTACATCCTGCCATGGTGCCTTGTGAGTATATAGTCTTTGCTCAACTCCAACAAAGATACCAGCACAACAAGGGGTGTCACCATCAGAGGGGAGTCTCAGGCCACGAGTTTCCTCACCCCTGGCCCAACAGGAAAAAAGCACCCTGGGTGGAGCAGACTTAACAGCTGCTGAATACTGAAAGTGGAGACAGCTGAGGGTCATTGTGTCGAGTGTAAATGTTTCACTCCTTCAATACAAAAAAGCCAATGGGGCTCTGCTAGTTCCTTACTAGCCCTGCAAATGCCTCTCCACCAGATACTGAGCACTAAACCACAATATTTTAGACAGGATTGGTAGGAGGTTTCCCAAGGTGAGATCTTGGTGATGGGTGCCAAGCCAAATTATGCTAGGAGGGTGACTTCCACTAATCACACAAACTTCAGCAAAGATCAAGTCACCTTCAGATGCATCTCAACACATATCAACAAGTGGGTACCATGTGCGAATGCAAAAGCAGGCATTTTTTCCACTCCTAACCAGTTCTATGGCACTAGAGATCTAATATCCATTTAAAAAAGATAGTCATCGCATTTTATTGACCCACTCACCTGCAAACCTGGAGCATAAAATTCTGCCTAATGTTTAACTTTCTTTAGATATAGGTCTTTTGATTTGTATTTCTTAATTTGGTGGAAGTTTATAAGCACTTTTTAAAATGTTTGCAAAACAATTGCACTCTCATTTCCTACTGGTAGGATAAGCATTCATCCAGTATTTTTTTTGTTTTTATTCCAATTAAATCAAATCCGATTCAGAGTCTCAACAAGTTGAGACATTCCCGATTCAAGCTGACAAGACAGGGCTCTCACCTCCTGTCTTGATCTACGTGATCCAAGCTCATTGGAGTAGGCTAGCTCCTCCTCCAAGGCTTGATCTCATTTGCACCTTAGCCAAAAGGCCGAGATGCCGCTTTTAAAAATTGCTTCAAATGAAGCTAAACTGTAACCTAATAACTTCAACAAAGCACACCATGTTGATACAACTCTTGACCTTAGCCAAACCCAAGGTTCAGAAAAAGTTGGGACAGAATAATCAGTGCATCTGACCGCACCTGGGGCTGGTTACAGAAACTTGCTATTCCCCCAGTGTATGAAGTTAGACATTTTATTAATGCCACATGGGGTTAACAGATGACTATAGGAACTGTGTAGGTTATTCACTCCCTCATACTTGTCATTTTCCTCATTCCATATTGACATTATGCCAGATATCTATCAACTCCAAAATTCCATATTCCTCAGTTCCCTGATCTAATAATAACCTATCAACTGATTATTCTTGAAAATCAATAGATCAAACATTCATAGCATTTTGAAGAAATTCTAAATTTCCTTTACCCTGTGAAAAAAAGTTTCCCAATTTGATTTCAACTGAACAAACTCCAAATATAAAATCATATTCCCATTTATTGTATTTCTCATCAGAGGGAATAATTTCTCAGCATTTTGCCTATTGATTCATTTTATCATCTGAAACACTTCAGTAACATTGCCCTTTAACTTTCAACAATCAAGAAAATAAAAACTAAAGGCTGAAGACAACGGACCTTTGAACAGCTCATTGCATTTTACCGCCCCACTTCTGCCCCGACAGGGTTACTATATCTTTCTTGATCCCCACAAGTCAGCACAATGCTCAAGGATCTGATCACAGCTTTGTACAGTTGAAGCATGATTTACTCATTTTTGTATTCTTTGCTGTGTAATCCAAGGGAAACATTAGCTTTTCCATTACACACTGACAGCATTAACACTTTTGACAGTGTGTTGCTTTACAGGCTTGATAGAGCTGTAGAGGCAAAGAGCTTTATAGGTAATGCAGCTTTCCAGGTATTATAGTTACAAGGGGCAAAAGGCTTTACAAATAAATTAAGTATAAAGGCAAATGGCTTGTACGCATTATGGCTATAGGGGGCAAACAGTTTGCACAACAATATAACTATGGGGTTCAAACAGCTTTCCGGGCAATAAAGCTACAGGGGACAAAAACAGCTTTACGGGCTATGAGGCAAACAGATTACAGGCAATATAAATACAGGGACAAACAGCTCTCCTGGCGATATAGCTACAGGATAGGGGGGAGGGTGGGAACAGTCTTACAGGCAACACAGAAAAGGCAAACCACTTTACAACTCAATATATACAGCCACAGGGAGAAAATAAACAAAACAAGAAATACTGGTTCAGCTCGTAAATAGCTTTATACAGATTTACAACAGGCCTGGCCTTGCAGCCTTTGTTTTACAGTTGTTAAATGGGTTACAGCATTATCACGTAGAGCTCTGCAAGTAGACAGAATTCTTAGAAAGCGTGACAAATCTTGTACAACACAGCTTATCATTTCAACATATCATAAGGCAACCAATAGATTTTTTATATTCTACAAAGCATGGTTTTTACATCTTTAAAAAGATACTCATGGTATTTGCAAAACATACAGGTTATTTTACAGGCATATTTACTTTTTGTTAAATTAGATCCCAACCTAAGGCACATGGCAACGTTCTGAGGGAAGTTTATTGAGTTTTCAAAAATTTTAAGAAGCAGTACCCAGATAAGCAAACTTTAATGATGCATTAACCAACTGATATGTAAAAGCTCATGCAGAGTGTACTTATATAGGGGTTCCAATAAACCTGACTTGTATCCTGAAATCAGCTCAAAAGCTGAAGAAATAGTCACAAATTATCACCTGTAGAAAATCCTAAAGTTTAAATAGGTTGAGTTCATTGCCTAGTCAGAAAAAAGTATAATTTTAAATTAATTAATGCTTAGAAGTATCAAAACACTCCTTGATATATTTTCTCCAGAAGAATTTGATTATCTATGTCCTTTTTAAATAGGTAACAAAGGAGCTCTGTTTTTTTTAACGGCTTGTAGCCAGCAAGCATAGTTCCAGACAGCAGAGTCATGATCGTACATGTTGCAATACATTCTATCTTACCTTGTAGACTGAACAGCAACAGACTGAGCAACATTATTGAGATTCGTGCTGGGAGATCCATCAGCCAGGAAACCTAGAAAAAAGCTTCCTGTTACAGTCTTCAACAAAAGCACTGAATTCTGTTCTCTTACTCAAAAGCCTTTTCTCTACTTAGTTTCCTCTGTCCCTTCGTTCCTTCGCTTTCTCCTGCCGTCCTGACTGAAGCTGCCTTTGACCACAACTCTTTTATAAAACAAACCACAGGGTTTACTTTGAAGGTCTGGGTCTTTCCAAAAGAGATTCCTTAGCAATTATCCTGACTTAAGATTTCTGGCCAAACACCCTGAGGGGATCTCTGCCAGGGAGGTGGGAGTTGTAGGCCTTCACTGCAGCACTGCTCCTGCTGTACTTAATTCACCAACAAGTTTCTTAACTCGCGTCTTTAACCCTGAGAGTAACAGTTTATGTGGATGTCAAATTTCAAAATAATCAGCCAGGAAAACCTACAATAAAAAAGCTTTCCTTTAATTTTGTCAAATTATAGAGGCAAAGCTGTATAATTTAAAGATCTGTTGGTAAACAACTGATATGAAATTCTACATTATGTGCAGGCGCAGTGACAGATGTCATGAAGAGCTATTACTGATTACTGTTTCAACTCTACTGATAATTTGGCTAACAAAATTAATCATCCCAAATGTGTCACTGAGCCACAAAAGTGTCCTAACTTTAGTGACTGAGTTAGCTGAGCTCAGTCATGGAAGCAGTAGAATTGACACAATAGATTTTATCACCTCTGCCAAAGAAGAAATAAAAACATTAAGAAGTCTCACAACACCAGGTTTAACAAACCTGGTGAAATAAACAAAGGAGAAATAAAGTCAATCTGTGCTTTCACTCACTACTATCCAGTGACTTCAGTAAATGTACAGATCTCAGACCCAGGTCAGACTATGGTAAATCTTGTCCATCTTCACAAACAAAAACTGACCACTGGAGTGTGATCATAGAATCATACAGTAAGAGGCCATGCAGTCCATCATGTCTTTGCCAGCCCTTTGAAAGAGTTAGCTACTCTCTTGCCCTGCAAACGGACCGGATGGAATGCATCCAAGGGTTCTGAAAGAAATGACGGAGGTGATAGTGGATGCCTTGGTGGTTATTTTCCAAACGTCACTGGATTCCGGGGAAGTGCCGGAAGATTGGAAAGCGGCTAATGTTACGCCGTTGTTTAAGAAGGGTGCCAGGCAAAAGGCGGGGAATTATAGGCCGGTTAGTTTAACGTCTGTTGTAGGTAAAATGTTAGAATCCATCATCAAGGAGGAAATAGCGAGGCATCTTGAGGGGAATTGCTTGATACAGCAGACGCAGCACGGTTTCGTTAAGGGGAAGTCATGTCTGACAAATTTATTGGAGTTCTATGAGGATGTGTCCAGGGCGGTGGATAGAGGAGAGCCGGTGGATGTGGTCTTTCTTGATTTTCAGAAGGCATTTGACAAGGTACCTCACAAGAGGTTATTGCAGAAGGTAAGGGGGCATGGAGTTGGGGATAGGGTGTTAGCGTGGATAGAGGATTGGTTGTCAAATAGGAGGCAGAGAGTGGGGGTCAATGGGTGCTATTCGGATTGGCGGATGGTGACTATTGGAGTGCCCCAGGGGTCGGTGCTGGGGCCTCAGCTATTTACCATTTATATAGATGATCTGGAGGAGGGAACCGAGTGTATGGTGTCGAAATTTGCTGATGACACCAAGATTGGTGGAACGGCAAATTGCACGGAGGGTGTGGAGAGTCTGCAGAAGGATCTAGATAGGCTGGGCGAATGGGCCAGGAACTGGCAAATGGAATTTAATGTTGGCAAGTGCGAGGTGGTCCACTTTGGTAGGAATAATGGTAGGAAGGACTATTACTTACGTGGCAAAAAACTGCAGCAGGCGATGGTGCAGAGGGACCTCGGGGTCCTTGTGCATGAGTCGCAAAAACCCAGCCTGCAGGTGCAGCAGGTGGTCAGGAAGGCTAATGGGATGCTGGCCTTCATAGCGAGGGGGATTGAATATAAAAGTAGGGAGGTCTTGCTGCGGCTGTATAGGGCATTGGCGAGGCCGCAGCTGGAGTATTGTGTGCAGTTTTGGTCGCCGTACTTACGCAAGGATATTTTGGCCTTGGAGGGAGTGCAGAGGAGGTTTACTAGGCTGATACCGGAGTTGAGGGGGTTGAGCTATGAGGAGAGGCTGAATAAACTAGGCTTGTACTCATTAGAGTTTAGAAGAATGAGGGGAGATCTCATTGACACATATAAGATGATGAATGGGATGGATAGGATAGAGGTGGAGAGACTCTTCCTGCTCAGAAAGGACAGTAGGACTAGGGGGCACAGCCTCAAGATAAAGGGGGGGCGGATTAGAACGGAGTTGAGGAGGAACTTCTTCACTCAAAGGGTGGTGAATCTCTGGAATTCTCTGTCCGTTGAGGTGGTGGAGGCTGCCTCGCTAAATATTTTTAAGACGCGGGTTGATGGGTTTTTGATAAGTGAGGGGATTAAGGTTTATGGGGAGAGGGCGGGAATGTGGAACTGAGCCACGACAGATCAGCCATGATCTTATTGAATGGTGGGGCAGGCTCGAGGGGCTAGATGGCCTACTCCTGCTCCTATTTCTTAAGTTCTTATGTTCAAACCTTTTCTTTTTAATTATATATCCAGCCCCCTTTTAAGTGACCACTGAACCTGGATCCCCAACCCTTTCAAGCAATGCATTCTAGATCTCGTAACAATTATTGAGTAAAATTAACTCTCTTCAACCCCCACCAGATTCTTTTGAAATTATCTTAAATCTGTGCCCCTTGGTTAGTAAATGTCCTGATGTGGAGATGCCAGCGTTGGACTGGGGTAAGCACAGTAATAAGTCTCACAACACCAGGTTAAGTCTTTACACCTGGTGTTGTGAGACTTCTTACTGTACTAAATGTCCTGCCTTTGGAAACAGTTTCTCCCAATTTTTTTTTTCTTTTTGCTCATGGAACATGGTTGCTGCTGACTGGACCAGTATTTATTTCCATCCCTTATTGTCCTTGAGGGGACAGTTAAGAGTCAACCACATTTCTGTGGATGTGTGCTTCAACCCTCACATCATTTACATTCCCATCCATGTGGAAAATCCATGTCCACAGTCTTTGCCTATGGGGACACAAAGATGATAAGAGTGAGAGGGTGCCTGGCCAGGATGGGGGCTGATAGCTTGTGGCATGTGTGGGCATAGGGCCTGGCCAATCAGGTGTGTAATGTGGAATTCTGGGGGATGTGGGGGGGCTGTTCTGAGGAGGATTTTGTTTGAGAATGTTGAAAAGTGATGCTAAGGGATTGAGGGGGCTTAAGGTGAGATGGCAGAAGTTAGGGACAAGAGTGATGCCAGGGGCAGGGAAGCAGGCACTCACCCTTCAAAGCAGGTTGTTCATTTTCTCGTGGCATTGCATGCCCAGCTTCCTGGTAAAACTCCTCATGCTATTTCCTCAGCCACCACTTCCCATGCCTCCGCTACCTCAGCTGATTGCAACCTCATGCCAATTCTCAAGAAGAAAGTTTTTCTCCTTTCCTCCACAGCTTCCAGCAATCTCTCCAGTTGTGACTTGAGAAATTTGGGTGCTGATCTTCTCCCTGTCGTATTACTGGCTGAAGTGAGAGTGCTGCTGAAGGGAGTGCTGGAATACTGCTCCCTCTTGTAGAAGGCTAACAGCTGAATCTCGACTGCTGTGAATTAGGCACCAGGCATCAGGAAGTCAGCGTGAAAGACATTCGGAGAGAACTGAATTGCAAGTACTGATCGCTGGTAGCACCAGCAGTAAACATTTCTGCTTTCCTTTTGGTGTGGGCACTTAGGGGAATTTGAATTATAAGTGTGTGAGGGTATGGGAACGGGCTCAGGTGAGATGCTCTTTTGGAGAGTCAGTGCAGATTTGAAGGGCAGAATGGTCATCTTCTGTATTATAAGGATTCTATGGTATTAAGTAAGGATGGTATTTCCATACTGCATGCCATTTTCTACACATACTAGTATTGAGAAACCACAATAACAGTCTCTATGTCACACGTACTACATTATGGAGATGTGCACAGACATACAACCATTGTGGCTTCTTTTGGTACCGGCTAATTCTTCATCCTTCTCCATTCTAGTTTCACATTAAATTGATAAGTGAATAGCAGAAGCAGCAAGAGCAGTGATCGTTATCCATCTGGCATCAAATTTGTATTTTTGATATGTCTTTATTTTCAAACCCTCAATCCATCCTCAACACAAGTGCCCTGCAAGGCTGTGTCCTCAGTCCCTTTCTATGCTCCTTATACACTTACAACTGCGAGGTCAAATCCCCCTCCAACTTGATTTTCAAGTTTGCTGAGGACATCACCGTACTGAGTCGGATGATCAAACAATGATGAGATACAGTACAGAAAAGAGATAAAGAATCTGGTGAACTGGTACGATGACAATAATCTCTCCCTCAATATCAGTAAAACGTAGGAGATAGTCATCTAGATAAGGGGGGGGGGGGCGCAGTTTAGATCGGAGTTGAGGAGGAACTTGTTTACTCAAAGGGTGGTGAATCTCTGGAATTCTCTGCCCGTTGAAGTGGTGGAGGCTACCTCGCTAAATATATTTAAGACACGGGTAGATAGGTTTTTGATAGACAAGGGAATTAAGGGTTATGGGGAGAAAGCGGGAAAGTGGAACTGATCCACTTCAGATCAGCCATGATCTTATTGAATGGCGGGACAGGCTCGAAGGGCTGGATGGCCTACTCCTGCTCCTATTTCTTATGTTCTTATCTACTTCAAGAAGTGTAGTGGAGGATATGCCCCTGTCAATGTCAATGGAGGTGAAGTAGAAATGGTCAAAAGCTTCAAGTTTTTAGGTACCCAGATCACCAACAACCTGTCCTGGTCCCTCCACACTGATGCCATAGTTAAGAAATCTCGCCAACGCCTCCACTTTCGCAGGAGACTAAGGAAATTCGGCATGTCCACTACAATTCTACCAATTTTTACAGGTGTACCACAGAAAGCATACTTTCTGGTTATATCACAGCTTGGTATGGTTCCTGCTCCAACCAAGACCACAAGAAACTACAAAGCGTTGTGAATGTAGCCCAGTTGATCACACAAACCAGCCTCCCATCCATTGACTCCGCCTACACTTCCCACCTGCCTCGGAAAAGTAGCTAGCATAATCAAGGACCTACGCACCCCGAACATACTCTTTTCCACCTTCTTCTGTCAGGAAAAAGGTACAAAAGTGAGATCACGTACCAACCAACTCAAAACAGCTTCTTTCCTGCTGCCATCAGACTTCTGAATGGACCTATCTCATATCAAGCTGATCTTTCTCTATACCCTAGCTATCACGGTAACTCTACTTTATGCACCCTCTCCTTTCCTTCCCCTCATGTACTCTATAAACGGTATCCTTTGTCTGTATAGCATGCAAGAAACAATATTTTTCACTATATACCAATACACATGACAATGATAAATCAAATCCTAAAATTAGCTCCATGGCTATTTTGGGGATTACACTTGCCCTTATTTTTTCTACTTTACCTGAGGATTTCCAAAGCATAACCTTTTTAATATATTGAACTTGTTCTCTACACAAAAGATAACGCTCAGTGATTTTTTTTGTTTTAGTATTAAATAATGATACTTTCATTTCAAGTTATGGGATGTTAGTTAGAATCCCTACAGTGCAGAAGGAGGCCATTCAGCCCATCAAGTCTGTACCAACAACAATCCCACCCAGGCCTTATCCACCTCACACATTTATCATGCTAATCCCCCTGACACAGGGGAGAATATGTAAACTCCACATAGATAGTCACCCAAGGCCAGAATTGAACCCGGGTCCTGACGCTGTGAGGCAGCAGTGCTAACCACTGTGCCACCGTACCGCCCAAAGTTCTCAGAGTTGAAACATTTTCATGCACTTAACTGGGAACATTATCTTCAAATTTCTTATGCAATCGATAATGCCAGTACAAAAATTAAATTCGTTTTTCACATGAGCATTTATCTCGTGCCTGAATCTAGCTCTTCCATTTCAATGACCACTAGTAACAGTATCCCAGGATAGTTCACTGACTTCAGGAGAAATTTAAAAATAGGGGAAATTGCCAACCTTTCCACAATGATCTGTCACTCAAATTCACATGCATTAGGAGCACCATTCAGCTCTTAGCTGTGTGATCTCAAGCTGGCAGAAAAAGCTTATGAAGGCCAGTGCAATGTCACTTAATTACACTCAAATCAAATGCCTTCCCATCATAGTGGTGATCACAGCAAAAGCGGCTACCTATGGTGTCTCACCCACCATTGTCCTTCCAGAAAAATGCACGAGGTGAAATCAAAAATGAAATTAACCTTATCAAGCGCGGTGGGCTCGAGGAGGAGTTCTTGGAATGCTGCCGGGATAGTTTCCTTGAACATTGTGTGTTGGAGCCGATGAGGGAGCGAGCTACCTTGGATCTGGTGTTATGTAATGAGGCGGGTAGAATTAGGGACCTTGCGGTGAAGGATCCTCTTGGGGTGAGTGATCATTGTATGGTGGAGTTTCTGGTGCAGATGGAGGAGGAGGAAGTGGGTTCCTGGACACGCATCCTTTGTTTGAACAGAGGGGAGTACGGTAGGATGAGAGAAGAATTAGCGAATGTGGACTGGGGGAGCACGTTGGAAGGTAGGTCTGCTGAGGAGCAGTGGAGGATCTTTAAGGAGATCTTTCTTGGTGTTCAGCAGAAATTTATTCCGATGGTCAAAAAGGACAGTAGGAGGAGAGGTAATAAGCCGTGGATAACGAAGGAGGTGAAGGAAAGTGTTAAATTAAAAGCGGAGGCGTTTAGAGTAGCTAACAGTAGTGGGCGAGAAGAGGGTTGGGAGAGGCTTAAATGTCAACAAAGATTGACAAAGAAGTTGATAAAGAAGGGTAGGAGAAACTATGAAGCTGGGCTAGTGCTTAATATAAAAAAGGATAGCAAGAGTTTTTATAAATATATAAAAAGGAAGAGGCTGGCTAGGGTGAACGTTGGTCCCTTAGAGGATGAGAAGGGGGACTTAGTGGTAGGGGATGGGGATATGGCTGAGGTCTTGAATAACTTTTTTGTTTCTGTCTTCACGGAGGAGGACGTGAATAATTTGCCGGGTGTTAGAGATGGAAAGGTGGTAGGACTGGAGGGTCTTAATGACATTACTGTTACAAGAGAGGCGGTGCTCGACAGACTGGAGTGGCTGATTGTAGACAAGTCGCCAGGACCGGATGGAATGCATCCGAGGGTTCTGAAAGAAATGGCGGAGGTGATAATGGATGCCTTGGTGGTTATTTTCCAGACGTCGCTGGATTCCGGGGAAGTGCCGGAAGATTGGAAAACGGCTAATGTTACGCCGTTGTTTAAGAAGGGTGGCAGGCAAAAGGCGGGGAATTATAGGCCGGTTAGTTTAACATCTGTTGTAGGTAAAATGTTAGAATCCGTCATCAAGGAGGAAATAGCGAGGCATCTTGAGGGGAATTGCTTGATAGAGCAGACGCAGCACGGTTTCGTTAAAGGGAAGTCGTGTCTGACAAATTTACTGGAGTTCTATGAGGATGTGCCTAGGGCGGTGGATAGAGGAGAGCCGGTGGATGTGGTCTTTCTTGATTTTCAGAAGGCGTTTGACAAGGTACCTCACAAGAGGTTATTGCAGAAGGTCAGGGGACATGGAGTTGGGGGTAGGGTGTTATCATGGATAGAGGATTGGTTGTCAAATAGGAGGCAGAGAGTGGGGGTCAATGGGTGCTATTCGGATTGGCGGATGGTGACTAGTGGAGTACCCCAGGGGTCGGTGCTGGGGCCTCAGCTATTTACCATTTATATAGATGATCTGGAGGAGGGAACCGAGTGTATGGTGTCGAAATTTGCTGATGACACCAAGATTGGTGGAACGGCAAATTGTGCGAAGGGTGTGGAGAGTCTACAGAAGGATCTAGATGGGCTGGGCGAATGGGCCAGGAACTGGCAAATGGAATTTAATGTTGGCAAGTGCGAGGTGGTCCACTTTGGTAGGAATAATGGTAGGAAGGATTATTACTTACTTGGAGAAAAACTGCAGCAGGCGACGGTGCAGAGGGACATCGGGGTCCTTGTGCATGAGTCGCAAAAACCCAGCTTGCAGGTGCAGCAGGTGGTCAGGAAGGCGAATGGGATGCTGGCCTTCATAGCGAGAGGGATTGAATATTAAAGTAGGGAGGTCTTGCTGCGGCTGTATAGGGCATTGGTGAGGCCGCAGCTGGAGTACTGTGTGCAGTTTTGGGTGCTGTACTTACGCAAGGATATTTTGGCCTTGGAGGGAGTGCAGAGGAGGTTTACTAGGCTGATGCCGGAGTTGAGGGGGTTGAGCTATGAGGAGAGGCTGAATAAACTAGGCTTGTACTCGTTAGAGTTTAGAAGAATGAGGGGAGATCTCATTGAGACGTATAAGATGATGAATGGGATGGATAGGATGGAGGTGGAGAGACTCTTCCCTCTCAGAAAGGATAGTAGGACTAGGGGGCACAGCCTCAAGATAAAGAGGGGGCGGTTTAGAACGGAGTTGAGGAGGAACTTCTTCACTCAAAGGGTGGTGAATCTCTGGAATTCTCTGCCCGTTGAAGTGGTGGAGGCTACCTTGCTAAATATTTTTAAGATGCGGGTTGATGGGTTTTTGATAAGAGAGGGGATTAAGGTTTATGGGGAGAGGGCGGGAATGTGGAACTGAGCCACGACAGATCAGCCATGATCTTATTGAATGGCGGGGCAGGCTCGAAGGGCTAGATGGCCTACTCCTGCTCCTATTTCTTATGTTCTTAAGATCTTAACCAGCAACTAAAATATTGCATTTATCAAACATATCTTTAGCCTTCATTTTATAAACATTGTGCGCTTCCTATAAATGCCAGTGTATTTCACATCAGAAACTGCAACAAAGTTTCATCACAAAGTTATCATTCTGTCAGATGATACAAGCTACTATTTTATCACATTGTTCTTCCAGACTTTCTTTTTCCTATGTGGCCTATTCCATAGCAAAACAGTGACTTTTTCCTGGATTTTCAATCTTGGAGCTTTACAGCCAACCTTCACACCACCCCTCAACCCTCCTTTATTTCAGGGGTCACAAGTTTGCAATCAGAAGCAATCCTGCTTAATGTTTTCCACTCTAGTCCAAGATAACTGACATTCCTTGTAGCATAGCTACTTTCACCTGGATGAGAACAGCCATGGGACAGCACAGACTTCAGTCTAATATTAACTCTAGGTGGGAATCAGGGTGAGAGCAATGGCAGGTGGCAAACCTTCCTGAACTCAGCAGCATGAGCTTAGGGAATTTTAATTTCAAGGCCTCATTAGTTTCCCATGCAAAGGAAGAGACAGATAATTCCAATTAATCATGAAGTTTTATGAGGGCCTAAAATCAGGATATTGTGGCAGAGATAGTGTGAGGCCTTTGATCCAGAAACAGCAAGAAAATTTGTAATTTCTTCAAAATATTTGGGAAATCTGTAAAAATGTTTGAAAACGGTGGTTAAGGGTTTATATTACTTGTAAAGGGATGACTTATAATTTTGGATAGAATGAAAAACTGGTCCATGTGGCTTAGAGACCCCTGAACTGGAAGAAATACTACCTACAGGAAGAAAGTTAAAACACAGAAGCTGTGCAATACACAATCAAGAAGAAAAGGAGGAGTTGAAGAGTGAAGCAAAACATGTTTAGAATTGCTGCTTCTTTCATTTCCATCTGATTGAATGCCCATGACTGACGATAATGTGCAAAAGTAAAGGTGTTACAGTACATCTATTCTGTACCGTGACTGATGGAAGTTGAGAGTTTAGAAGATTCAAAGAAAAAGTGCACCAGAGAGGGGAGGTTGCATGAGTGAAGCTTGTTTACCTTCAGTAACTCAGCTCCTGACTACCCAAAGCCTTTCAACCAACGATAAGGCAAAAGTCAGGAGTGTAATGGAGTACTTTTCACTTGCCTGGATAAGTGCAGCTCTAATAGCACAAGAAGCTTGACACCATCCAGGACAAAGCAGCCTGCTTGATTGCCATACCTTCCACAAGCATTCAATCCCTCCACCATTGATAAACAGCGGTAGCTGTTTGTACCATCTAGAAGATGCACTGCAGGAATTCACCAACACTCCTTACATAGTTCAAAACCCTACCTAAGTTTTTCCAAACCCTACAACCCCTACCATCTAGAAGAACAAGAACAGCAGATACTGGAAAACACCACCATCTGGAAGTTCCCTTCCAAGTCACTCACTATCCTGACTTGGAAGTATATTGCCATTCCTTCACTGTCACTCGGTCAAAAACCTAGAATTCCCTCCTTAACAGCACTATGGGTGTACCTGCATCTCAGGGATGGCTGTGGTTCAAGAAGGCAGTTCAGCATCTGTTATGTAGTAGCACTCAAGGCATCATCAAGACACTTAAAACTTCATTAGGGAAATAAAGGTATTTATTGAATCAGGGAAACTATATACAGGGGTTTGCAGTCCTAGGCTACCTTGAGCAGCAGTCCCCAGTTGCTCCAGTCTTTACATGTATACTACATTGTTTCAAGACATATTCTGCCTGAGTGGACTCCACCCTCTGTGGTGATCACTCACTCTCAGTTCCCATTAGTCCCTCAAGCCAGGTGACCCTCTTCTGCTGTGCTGTCTTAAAGAGATAGATGCCTCCATCACTACAGTACCACCTTCTGAAGGGCCAATAGGAATGGGCAATAAATGCTGACCTAGCCAGCAACTCATCCTGTAAATGAATAACAAAAAACATGGAAGCTGCTCCCTGCAGAAGATCAACTAAGTCGTAGGAAAGGGACTGGAATTTTGTTTGGAAGAACTGTGTGGCTAAAACTAAGACCATACAGATAGAGCGGACTGCCCCTAACTCTGGGAGATAGTCTTCGTTGTATCTGCTATGCCATGTATAATTTATAGTTTGTACTAACTGTGATTTTCCTGTTAATTTATGTTTAACACAAGTCACAGTCAAGTTACAAAAAATGAAATTTTGTCTAATAATTTCTTCAGTTGAAAGTTCGATAATATTGGCTATTTTTGCTTATAAATCCCCATCTGCACTTGTAACAACAGTTCAAACTTTCCTTTCTTATACATTCCTGGCTTCAGGAGGAAAGTAAGAAAAAAGACTTTCTTTTAGCTTTCTTCTACATTCAACTCCTCTTCCTACAACTATTTTCTCACCAAAACCACAGTTAAAATAGAAGTCATACCCTAATTATCATCATTGGAATCAGATCTGCATGTTTAAAGAACAACCCTGCTGGTTCCCAGTGGGAGATCTTCCTGTCTAATCAAAAGAGCAAGTTAAAACAGTTGGCTATGGGATCAATGCCGGAATGTGTGGATGCGCCCCATTGACAATTTTACCTGCCCACTTATTCTAGTTTAGCCAGATGGGCTTGATTTAAACCACCCTTTTGGAGTCAAGCTAGGACAAGCTGTATGACTCAATTTGGTAAAATGTCTGACAACACCAGGTTTTAGTCCAACCGATTTATTTGATAGTAAACGCACAAGCTTTCAGGTTAGTCCCTTCGTCAGGTGAATGGAGAGTTCTCCATTCACCTGACGAAGGGACTAACCCGAAAGCTTGTGCGTTTACTATCAAATAAATCGGTTGGACTAAAACCTGGTGTTGTCAGACATTTTACTGTGTTTACCCCAGTCCAACGCCGGCACATCCACATCATGACTCAATTTGGGCAGTGCTCCAACAGCTAGTGGCTTGTGCTACCAAATAAACCTGTTGGACTTTAATCTGGTATTGTGAGACTTCTTACTATATTTACCCCAGTCCAATGCCGGCATCTTCACATCATGACTCAATTATGTACACCCTTGACTAAATAACTCATCAGGGAATGCATTGTAGATTTTGAATATGTAGGATACAGGATTTTAAAAACAGTTGGGGCAATGGTAATGCTGGAAGGATTTGTTTTTTTTTGTTTTTATCATGTTTCAACTGTAGGTTCTTAGTAGGTGACATCCTTAAATCAATTATCTCCTTCAAATTAGTTTGGAAAAAGTTTTTTTTAATCTTTTATATAATGCAGCGGGTTTTGGAGATGTTGCAAAGGAGATATACTATAATGGTACCAGGGAAGAGGAACTTCAGTTGTATAGAGAGATTAGAGAAGTTAAAGTTGTTCTTCTTTTGGCAGAGAAAGTTCAAATGAGATTTAATACATGCTTTCAAAATTATGAAAGATTTTTATAGAGTAAGTAAGGAAAAAATGCTTTAACTGATGGGAGAGTTGGCAACCAGAATAAATAAATTCAAGATAATTTCCAGAAGAGTTAAAGGGGGTATGAGGAGATTTTCAGTTAGGAACTGAAAAGCACCATCTGAAAGGCTGGTGGAAACAGATTTAATAATTCCCTCAAAAGGGAATTGAATGCCCATTAAATTTTTTAAGAAGTTTTTAAAGTTTATTTATTTGTGTCACAAGTAGGCTTACATTCATACTGCAATGAGGTTATTGTGAAAATCCCCTAGTTGCCACACTCTGGCACCTGTTCGGGTACACTGACGGAGAGTTTAGCATTGCCAATACATCTAACCAGCATATCTTTAGATTGCGGGAGGAAACCGGAACACCTGGAGAAAACCCACGACGATACAGGGAGAACATGCAAATTCCACACACCCAATGTGGGAATTGAACACGGATACCTGGTGCTGTGAGGCAGCAGTGTTAACCACTGCCACCCTTGAAAAGAAATGATTACATGACTATGGAAGAAGAGTGGAGTAATGGGACTAATTGGAGCTGTCAAAGAGCTGGCACAGACACAATGGGCTGAATGGCCTCCTCCTAAGGAGTAAGATTCTAATAGACCAAAAGTCATGAATAAATTGAATGATCATGAAGAAGAGGTGAGCTATTTTCAGGCTCTATTGTTTCTTGGTTAAATGCCAAGAAATTCTACCAGTTTTTCTATTACATGCTATCTGGCCATTCACTTCAATGTGCTCCAAGCAGAACTACTCAGGCTTATGTTGATTCGCTGAAGCAGTGAATCATGGGCAGCTACTTGTGTGACCTGCATGACATTCTTCAATGGGATCAATGTAGAATACTGCATGGGCCACATAGGTGGCATCCCGGCCTGTAGCATTGCTGCTCCCAGGGAATGAATATAAATCTGGGTAATACCGGAATGAATTTCTCCCCATTATCTCCTGAAGCAATAATTTATTGTATTGGCTGAAAGAGAGAGTCTCTATGCTGAAAATGAACTGGTTTCTCAGTATGAGGATATTGAGACCTTGAGAGTTTATACCAGTGGTACACATCTTATGCAGCTATCTTGCCCACAGCTGACAACAAACAGATTTATAACTCTGATCGCCCTCCTGATTTCTAGAATAACTCATTAGAATTTCCTTGCAGATTCTCCATAATCTGGCAGATTCGCCATAACTCCATATGGCAGATTCGCTATACGTGTATTCAGAGTTTCCACTGATATAAGTTTCTGTTCAACCTTGATGTGTGATCAGTCAAACCCCCAAAGACTCCAACCTCATTAAATATTTTCCATAATGATTTATTCTTACCTCCTGCTCTGAAGATTTTCCAGAAATTAATCAGTCACATTCTTAAACGACTTTAAAGAAATTACTTTCACTACCTCCTATGAAGTCCTATTCCACAGGTCAAAAATCTGCTGGGAAAGTTAAACATCTCCAAACATCAAACAAATATAACCCTTTGTGTCTCCAGTTTGTGTGGATGGATCCTACTTTTACCTGACCTCATTAAAATAAACATGCTATCTACTTGCATCATGTTTGTGCTTTTAATAAGTTTAAGTAATGGAAAAGACTCCCTCTAAGTTTCCATTTCAAACCAATGCATCAAATCTGGTCTCGAATTTCAACTGTTTCAGATTAAGAATCATTTATATTGCCCTTCTCTGCATCTTTTCCAGAGTCATGCTTCTTCTTCATGATAGAGGACTAAAACAGGACACAATACACTGATCACCCTATCATGGCCACAACACACTGATCACTCTATCAAGGAGAGGCTGGATAGATTGGGACCTTCTTCTTTGAAGCATAGAAAGCTGAGGGGTTGATCTTATAAAGGTCTATAAAATAATGAGGGGCATAGTTCAGCTTGATAGTCAATATATTTTCCCATAGAAGAGTCTAAAATTAGAGGGCATAGGTTGAAGGTGAGAGGGGAGAGATACAAAAGGGTCCAGAGGGACAATTTTTTCACACAGAGAGTGGTGAGTGTCTGGAACAAGCTACCAGAGCTACGAGTAGAGGAGGGTACAATTTTGTCTTTTAAAAAGTATTTAGACAGTTACATGGGCAAAATGGATATAGAGGGATTAGCTTTGGGGTTTAAAAAAAGGGTACATTAGACAGTTGGGCTGAAGGGCTGGATTCCACGCTGTAAATCTCAATGCCTCTATAATCCTGCTTTTGTAACAAATCCTTTGAATAATACAAAACGGAGTCATGTTTTCTTTGGCTGTCGCAGACTGACACTGTGTATGAACCTAGAGGAAGTAGTCAGTAATCATTCCCAAAACTTTTCCCCTCCCGCTTGCCTTTAACCTATAACCCATTTAACCCTTTTATTCCAGGGCATTATCATATGTAACTATATGCATAACTTTGTACTAACCTGCAATGAATTACAAATATACTTTATTCATAAAATTTGCAAAGATATGTTACAATACAATTCAAGTTTGGGAGTATATTACAGATTAATTAGTTAAATACGGGACATGGCACATCAGGCTGCCTCACTCCACTCATAATGCAGATTACGTTTACATTCTCATTGTAGTTAAACATTCTCTGATCCCTTAATGTATTTTGACAGAAGGATCCTAAACTGTGATTTTTTTTCCCAATTTGGGCCTTTGCTCAGACTTCATTAAGCTTCAGTACATTCCTTAGTTCTGGAACTTGGAATGTCCAACACTTTGTCAATTGTGCAGCTGTTAGTAGTGGAATATCAATAAGTTTCACCTAGGCCAAACACTGTCTTTCACTGAACTGATGGTCTTCTAGTAATTGACCTTTATCTTGGTGAGTAAGCCTGGAAACAATCTGTAGAAAATAAAGTTCTGTGTTATGGAGCTGCTCAGGATGAACCTTGACAGAATCACTGCATCTTTTTAAAGTCACCCTTTGTAAACACATATTCCAGATGAAGTAATGAAGGAAAAATCACACTTTTTATTCCACTGGCGCCAAACATTAAATGCATAAAAATGGTAACCTTAAGGAGATGAATTTGTTATAAAGGCTTAATGTCACTTGACAACTTAAAAGAGAAATTGGAACAGTTGAGAGTTCAGCTTCCAAAACAAATTAAATTGTTGAGAGCTCAGCATAACAAAACCAACTAAACTGTTGAGAGCTGGCCTACCATCCTTCCCATGCCCATGGTATGAAGCTCCACCACCTTCCTGAGCCCACTAAAAGCCATCAAAAAAATGGTCAAAGAGCTCCAGGCACAAAAGCCCTTACCCTCCACTGCCAGCTGCACTGCACTGGACTCAGCTGACAGCACAGCAACTATGGGGCTAAGTGCTGAAGCTGATCTCTGCAACCCCACCCTCTGGAACGCCCTGCAGAATACAGACTGAAGTCATTGAGTGGGCTGGGGAGGGTTAAAGTTTCCACTGCACTGCTACAAGAAGACGGGTGACAGAAAGATATATTTTTCCCACTGCAGCCACTTCAAGTACCGTATGCTAAGGCACTGTGCATTCATGAAGGATCTGATGGGAAGGGCTCTTCGCACCACTGCATTTTGATACTTGTTTGAAAGTTCTGATGTGGAGGCATTCTACTAAGTGACCAATAGTCTAATATAAAAGCAAAATAGTGCAGGTGCTGGTGATCTGAAATACAAATAGGAAGTCCTGGAAAAACCCAGCAGATCTGGCAGCATCTGTAGAAAGAGAAATAAAGTTAAACTTTTGAATCCAATACAGTTTTTCTTCAGAACAAACTCCGACTGTTCAGGGAACCATCTGATAGGATTTGCTATCTTCTTTTTCTGCAGGGCCTCAAGGATGTTACTTACAGACTGTTGTCTTAACAAATTATGGTCGAAGGGGCTTTTCTGCGCAAAGCTTTCCATAGGGGACAACTAATATGATATGCTCCAACCGAATAGAGCAGTCACAGCAACATGGCAGTGCCACAGTTGTATTATTGTTGGACTAGTTGTTATCTAGAGAAACAGAACAAGATCTGGAGACCCAGCTTTAAATCCTGCCACAGCAGATAGTGAAATTTGAATTCAATGAAAATATGGAGTTAGAAGTCTAATAATGACCATGAAACTTGTCCTAAAAAACCCATCTGGTTCACTAATGTCCTTTAGAGAAGGAAATCTGCCATCCTTACCTGGTCTTTCACACCTGTGACTCCAGACCCACAGCAATGTGTTTGACTCTTAAAACATCCATTGAAAGAGCCTAACAAGTGCTTGGTAAACATTGCAGTTAGAAAAGAGGAACTGAAACCTCATGGCTAGTGGGTAAGTGATCCAACCTGTCAATCAAAGGCAGAATGTTTATAAACTTCGCAGTTAAGAATAAAGGTAACACTTAAGATGCATTCAACTGAGAAGGTAAAGAAAAACAAAGCTCCTGGTGAGTAAATTTCAACAGCTGGAATTTTATAGTCCCACCCACTATGGGACTCGGAGTGGGTGAGGGGCGAACCATGGAAACGTCCATTGACCTTGGGTGGGATTTTACGGTTTCAGGATGAGCAAGGCCATAAAATCACACCCAACCTGTCAATCAAAGCACTTCAAAGGAGCTAGACCCCTGATGTGACTCTTACAATGATAAAAAGGGAAGTCCCCACTGAAACTCAATCCCTTCTGTCAATCAAAGCACTTCAAAGACTTAGCCTTATGCGAGAAAGCAACTGGATCTCCCTGTTAAAACTGACTTGTCTTTCTATAAGAGCACTTGAAGGAGGTCATTTAACACCTGAACCTCATGATATTAATCAGGGCCAATCCCTAATGTGGAACGAGTGCTGCAGGCATGTTGAAGACACCCAGGTGTCCATAGGGCATGGATATCAAAGTGTCCAAGGTATTTCAAAGAATTTAAAGGACAGAAACAATAATGAATATCTTTACCAGAATGGTGTCTGAATTCACCATCCTGTGAGTGAACGCCACTCTTTCCAGGACAACAAGGATGTGCAGCCACTGGACCACCATTCCAAGGGAGAATCTCAAGGTCAATCCCTTCCTTCCCCCCCCCACCCCAAGCCCATTCAAATCCCAGGTCCCTTAGGGACCCTCACTCTGCAGCCTGACAGCAAAGAGGGGCACATGGGCACAGCACTCACTTCCCTTTCCCCTCAGAGTTCAAGTCACCAGGTCAGAGTGTCAGTGCAAGATTGATACTGCCAAAGGGTGGGGCCTAAAAGGGAGGGAGGTGCTGAGGGGGGCGGGATCTGATCCGACCCCATCTCGATGTCTCTTTAGTAGTGGGGGGAGGTAGTTGAGGCCACTGGCTGGGGTGAGGGTTAGGCCACCCTCATGCCCGTATGGTATTGAGGGAGTGATCCATTCTCCCCGTAAGGGGGATGGGGAAGGGGGGGATGCAGTTCTGTGCCAAGGGGTTGGGCTGCTCCCCTTGTCAGTGGGGGTCATCATGCTCGTTGTAGGGGATGGCTTGTTTCTCAGCGCTGACATTGGGGCGCCCTGATCTCTGTAAAGCCAAGCTGGCTGGAATGTTTTGCAATATTCATATTTTTAAATACTAAAAGGTAGGAGAACACATCTGACAGGCGCGGCTAACACTCTGGTTTTCCCGCTGGCAAGAGAATTTAAGAGTGCAGTCACGTGAATTGCGAACTTTATTTTAACCAAAAAGCTGAGAAGCGAACAATGATCTGTGGCAAATCTAAATCCAACTGCAAGTCACTTCCATTTCTAAAGTCAGGACGGCTTGAACGGTTGCAGAACAGAGTGCATCACAAACAGTATGCAACAGTTGCAAAATTGGTGTAAATGGGAGTTTGGGGCAAAAGTTAAAGAAACCACTGGATGTAGTGTACTTTAATTTTCAAAAAACATTCAACGAAGTGCTGCACAAGAGGTTACTTCGCAGGATTTAAAAAAAAACACAAAAGAAAACATTCTGCTACTCACCAAAACAATCGGATCCACACCTGGAACTTAACCCCCAACCAACCTCTACAGAGGGAAGCACCTCCCCCACCCACCCAGAAGCCAACATAACCAACCCAGGGATACAAACTCCTCCCCTCCAGCAACCCCAAAGAACAATTCCCCAAATCCACAGGTAATCCTCCCACCCTATATATATAAAAAACAACCAACCCTCTACCCACCCTCAACACCCTTGTCCCCGCCTAAAAAATGTTTTCCCCCAACCTAGCCTCCCCCACTAACTACCTACTACCCCTCAGAAAAAAAAACAATCTGGAGACCTACTCAGCAACAGGCACACGAAACCTCCCCAGCCAGAAAACCTAAGAAACAAGGGAGCCCTTTTCACAGAACACACATCCCACCTTGTCATCCATCCCAATCTCTTAGAACGCAACAAAAGTCCCAACCTCAGAGCCTTCTTCACCTAACATACGTCAGCTTAACAACCATCCCTTCCCAACCATCTAAAAAAAGGCAGAACCCACCCATCTGCTACCCTCTTCCCCCAGATGTACCCCACCGACACCCCTTTCTTCCCCTTTTTTTCTCACCCACTTGTCCACTATCCCTCCCACATGTCCACTAAAAAATCCTATGTACCTGACAAACAAAAGAACCCCCATTTCCCCCCCACACAATTACCTACCTGCCCTTCACACCCTATGAAAAAGACTGACATGAATAAAAATCTAATCACATCCTAAGGGGCCCAACAACAGAAAAACAGAAAGGATGAATGGGTACTATGCAAAAAGAATGGAGGCAGGCCTCTCCCCCCTTGGTCTGCTGCAAAAACCAACCATAACTCCACTCCTAAGCCACCAGCTCCTGCCCTAACCTAACAGTCCCCTTCCAATATAGACATACTCCGTTAGCAAGTGTGAGGTTATCCACTTTGGTAGAAATAATAGGAGGGATTATTATTTAAAGGGCAAAAAGTTGCAGCATGCTACAGTGCAGAGGAACCTGGGGGTCCTTGTGCACGAATCGCAAAAACTCAGTCTGCAGGTGCAGCAGGTGATCAAGAAGGCGAATGGGATGCTGGCCTTTATAGCGAGGGGGATAGAACATAAAAGCAAGGAAGTCTTGCTGCAACTGTACAGGGCACTGGTGAGGCCGCAACTGGAGTACTGTGTGCAGTTTTGGTTGCCGCATTTGCGAAAGGATATATCGGCCTTGGAGGGAGTGCAGAGAAGGTTCACTCGGCTGATACCGGAGATGAGGGGGGGTTAGCCTATGAGGAGAGATTGAATAGACTCGGTCTGTACTCGTTGGAATTTAGAAGGCTGAGGGGGGACCTTATAGAGACTTACAAGATAATGAAGGGGATAGATATGGTAGAGGTAGAGAGATTCTTTCCGCTTAGAAAGGATAGCAGAACTAGAGGGCACAGCCTCAAAATATGTGGGGGGGGGACAGTTTAGATTGGAGTTGAGAAGGAACTTCTTCACTCAAAGGGTAGTGAGTCTCTGGAATTCTCTGCTCATTGAAGTGGTGGAAGTTACCTCACTGAATATATTTAAGTCACGGGTAGACAGGTTTCTGATAGACAAGGGAATTAAGGGTTATGGGGAGAAAGCGGGAAAGTGGAACTGATCCACTTCAGATCAGCCATGATCTTATTGAATGGTGGGGCAGGCTCGAAGGGCTAAATGGCCTGCTCCTGCTCCCATTTCTTATGTTCTTATTCCCCTACATAAAGTTGTTTTTCTGCCAGGCCACACATCCCGAATCCCAACCCGCATCCTCCTCTTGCTCTCTCCCACACACAAAGGGCCCTATTTTACCATTTTAATTCTGAGTGCTGGGCAGACTTGAAACTGGGAGCGTTTCAGATCCAATTTTTAGACCTGTTCTCAGGCACCCCCATATGCACACTGCCTAAAAAAAAGCAGCAATTCTGAATCACACTGCAGAAGCCTGTGGGCAGGGCTTTTCGCACCTGAAACACTGCAGCTCCAATTGATGCCTTCAACTGTGCATGTGCAGTTTAAAAAAGAGATACACTCCCCTGCCACATCGCTCCCAGGCCGGATAATGTCTCCCCTCTGGCCCCCACAGACATTGCGCTATTGTCAAAACATTGTTGACCCCCTTATCCTCCCACCCCTTTGTTACCCAGTCCAATCGCAGTCCTCTGCCCCTCTTCCCCCCCACCGATCGAATGGCGTGGCAGTGGATCGCCCCTGCCCCTGCCCTCCCAACAGAGAGCCATCTGACCTACCTCCCTTCCCCCGCCAACCAAACAGTGATTTGACCTTCCCTCCCACCCACCACCGATCTGTGTCAGAGAGCCACCGGAAGCTCTGAACTTACTTCCTCAGAAGCCCGAATCAGACCTTTGTGGACCATATCTGTTTTGCGCCAAATCTGAACAGGTGAACATGGTGGTAAAGGGTGAAGTGCCAGTAAGTTTGGGCGTTCAGTCCATTAAGTCAATTTAAATGTGTGCAAATGAATTTAAATTGACTTAATTGACGAAACGGGCACAACTTGATGATGAAATTGGGCCCAAACTTTAACATTGCAACACAAAGACAATCTCCCCCACCTGCTCCCAAGAAGACTCTGAAAAAACAAAGGACAGAGGGAAGTAAATGAAACCAATAGAAAATATGACAGTCACTACATTGAAGGGAACACACTACAAAGGACTAAAGGAAGGGCCAAAAAGAAAAGGAGCAGAAGGAAAGTTGAACATACCCCTCCACTACTCAACACTATTTTGGGGCCACACCACACCCACCCTCAATGATCCAAAGCCAACAGAAAAAGGGAGAAAAAGGGAGAAAAAGGGAAGAAGGGCAAGAAGCCAAAGGAAAACAATGAAGAGAATATCCTGCTACTCATTAAAACAAATGGCTCCACATCTGGAATGCAACCCTCATCCAAACTCGACAGATGAAGGGACCTCACCCCACCTTCTTCTCACCAAGAACACCACAGCGACCCGATACAACTCCCCAAACCCACGGAAAAGCCTCCCACCCTATTAAAAAGAAACCCTCCTACTCACCCATCAACACCCCTATCGGGGAACACCCAGATACTCTCACCTCCACCTAGCCTTCGCCCCATCAACGCACCTATTACCCCCCCCAGAAAAAGTACGCCCCCCCAATCTGGAGACTTGCTCAGAAACATGCACACAAAACCTCTCCAACCAGGAAACCGCAAAAAAAGGAACCCTTTTCCACAAAACCATTCTCCAGCACACATTGCCCCTTGACATTCACCCCAACCCTTAGAAACACATTAAAGTCCCCAACCTAACAGCCCCCTCCCCTCAACAAGCACCCCATCCCAACCACCTAAAATGCAGCAGGACTCACGCACTCACTACCTTCTTTCCCTATGGGCCCCCTAACCCCCTTTCTTCTCTTCCTGACCCACCATCTCTCCCACATGTACACCAAAAACCACCTCCCCTACATACCTGACAAACAAAAGAAATACCCTTTCCTTTCTCCCTCCACACAAATTTCGCCTCCCACCCCCGCCCCCAACATCACACATGAAAAAACTAATGTGAATATAAAAAAAGGAAAAGCTCCAGGGGACAAGAAGACAATAAGCCAAAAATAAAGGCAAGGCACCACAAGGGTTGGATGTGAACTGAATGAAAAGTGACAGGGCAAGAAGAAAAGTGGACATGTCCTCTCTCTGACTCCAAAAACCTCATGTCCTTGGTCACTGGTCAAATCCATTCTAAGGCTGTTCAACACATTTTATTTGTACTTAATTTTACTGCCACTTGTCTCATAACCACTAATCACCATGTCATATTATTATAATGATATAATGCTTGAGTTTATTTACTGTACAGGACCCAAGGTGCCAAACACACGCAAGAGATTTGGTATACACTTTGTGGGTTAACTTATTAAGTCCAGATACATGAGAACATTTGTACATAGGTGTGAAGCTGGGAGACATTAGAGGTCGATTTCTCCGATCTTGTCTGTCCATACCTGCCCCACTGCCAGTGAAAATGGAGAATTTGGCACTTAGCCAAAACTCACTGCAGCAGCACTGGAGGATCCCAGCCACAGACAAGGTTGGAGTTTTCTGGCATAGGTCTGTGCTCTGCTCAAAGCAAAAGTGAAACTAAAATAGGATCACGTGACATAATTCACTTTTGGTGAAAGCATGTTGATATCATTTAAAGGCATATTACAACTCACCAATTATTTACTGTTCATCCGTAATCTCTGTCATTGCTGATATACATGGTAATCTGACCTAGCAACACCTAAATTTCAAAATTCTTATATATAAAAGCAAAATACTGCAGATACTGAAAATCTGAAATAAAAGAGAGAAAATGCTGCAAAGGCTCAGCAGCAGATCTGATTGCATCTGTGCAGAGAGAAAATATTGAGGTTTCAAGAGCATTAAACTTGTGAGACAAAGTCATATGGACTCAAAATGTTAACTCTGTTTCTGTCTCCGCAGATGCTGTTGGACATGTTGAGTTTTCTCAAAAGGATAAAATTAGAGTGCTAGAGACAGAGGATATCCTGGAGTGGTCTGGATAGAGCTAATGAACAAAAAAGCTGTAATCAAATTGCTTAGTGTGGTCTATAGGCCACCAAACAATACAAAGGATGTAGTAAAACTATTTGAGAAGGAAATTACAGAGAGGTGCAAGAATTAAAATGGGGGATATTAACCTAATGTACACTGGAATTATCATTATAGCATAAAGGGCAGCACGGAGGAAAGGTTCTGAAGAGTCTATTTAGGAAAATGTTTTATACAATATGTTTCCAGTCCAATGAGAAAGGGAGCACTGTTAAACTCAGTTCTTGGTGATGAAGCAGACCAAGTGGATCAAATATCAGTAAGAGAAAGTTAAGGAGACAATGACCATAGTATCATTAGGTTTAGGTTGGTTATGGAAAAGAATAAAGAACAACCTAGAGTAAAAGTAATTAACTGGGGGAAAGCTACCTTCAATAGCATAAGAACGGATCTGGGCAAAATAAATTAGAATCAATGATTGGCAGGAACAGCAAAAGCTGAACAGTGTGCTAACATCAATGATGAGATGGTTCAGGTAAAGTGAAGATGTATTCCCTCAAAAGGGAAAAGTAGGGTAAACAAATCCAGAGCCTTCCATATGACAAATATACAGGGATTAAGATGAAGGAGAAAACTATGCATATGACAGCTGTCAGGTGGACAAGACAATAGAGAACCAAATTGAATATAAAAGATTCAGGGGTAAGCGAAATAGCAAATAAGAGAAGCAAAGGAGTAAACAGAGATTAGCAGCTAACATGAAAAGGATCCCCAAAGTCTTCTACAGGCGTTAAATAATAAAAGGATGGTAAAAGGAGTAGGGCCAATCAGGGATCAAAAAAGGAATTTATGGATGGAAGCTCGAGGCACAGCTAAGGTATTAAATAAACATTTTTTATTTGTCTGTTCCAGAGAAGATGATGCTACACAGGACACATTGAAATAATAGATTATTAAGTACTCTGAGCAGCTCTTAAATGCTACATGTTTTCTCATGCTCCGGGGAAAAATCCCCCTTTAACCAACACGTGAGAGAGTCCAGCAAAGGTTCACCAGACTGTTTCTCAAAATGGCAGGACTGACATATGAAGAAAGACTGACTGGGCTTGTACTCACTGGAATTTAGAACAATCAGAGGATATCTCATAGAAACATATAAAATTCTGATGGAACTGGACAGGCTAGATTTGGGAAGAATGTTCCCGATTTTGGGCAAGTCCAGAACTAGAAGTCATAGCCTAAGAATGAGTAAATCATTCAGGACTGAGATGAGGAAGAACTTCTTCACTCAGAGATTTGTGAACCTGTCAAATTCTCTTCCAGAGAAAGCCAATGGGGTCAGTTTGTTAGATATGTTCAAGAGAGAGCTGGACATTGGCCTTGTGGCTAAAGAGATGAAGGAGTATGGAGAGAAAGCAGAAGTGGGATCCTGAAAGTGCATGATCAGCCATGATCATATTGAATATTGGTGCAGGCTCGAAGGGCCGAAAAGCTGACTCCTGCACCTAACTCCTATGACCCCTTATGTAGCTGTGTCATCACAGCATCCACATGACTTCCAGGTCTACAGGTAATAGAAAATGGTTAAAGACTGTGTGGTTTTATAAGCAAATAAACTATGCATTTAAAGGTCTGTTAACATGTTAAATTATTGCACCACACATTTATTTCAAGTCTTTATTGTCCCATCATCTCCATTGTTGCCTCTCATCTGGGCATCAGCCTTTGTGATATGACAACTTTACAGGATGAATAGTCGGTGTTAGTGAAATAGAAAGACTATTGACTGTGGGAGTGCTTTGTGTTAGGAAGTGGAGGTAGTGGGATTGGCAGCAGTGAGCCACGAGTGCACAGCTTCTGGCTAGCTCAAGATTCTACGAGCCTTCCATAGCCAAAGAAACTTATTTCAATATTTGGAATCATAGATTTATTAAATGCCTGCAGCACAAAAGGGGGCCATTTGGCCTGTCATATCTGCACTAGATCACAGAAGAAGCAATTTACTGAGTGTCATTCTTTGTCTTTTCCCTACGATCCTGCAATTTTTTTTTCTTTTCAGATAATGATCATTTGACAGCCTCAACTGTCCCTGCCTCCACCACACCCTCAGGCAGTGCATTCTAATGTCCTCTGCACAAAAAAAGCTTTTTCTCATGTTGCAGTCAATTTTTCTGCCAATTACCTTAAATCAGTGCTGTCTGGTTCCCCATCCTTCCAACAAAGGAAACAGTTGCTTCCTATCTACCCTGTTCTGACTCCTGTGATTTTGAATACTGCAATGGGCAGCATGATGGCACACTGATTAGCATTGTTGCCTCATAGAGCCAGGGACCCAAGTTTAATTCTGGCCTCGGGTAACTGTATGTGTGGAGTTTGCATGTCCTCCTCATGTCTGGGTGGGTTTCCTCTGGGTGCTCCAGTCCAAGGATGTGCAGGTTAGGTGAATTGGCTATGCTAAATTGTCCTTTGGTGTCATGGGGATTAGTAGGTCAAATACATAGGGTAGGGCCAGGGAAAGGGGAATGTTGTTAGTGCAGACTTGATAGGCTGAACAACCTCCTTCTGCACTGTAGGGATTCAATGAAATATAAAGGCATTCCAACGTGTCAATTTCACAATTGTATTCTTTCCTTGTTGACCCTGGTGAGTTTCAGACATCCAGGGAAACCATATGCTGGCAGTTAAAGCTAAAATGTAGGGTTAAATCTCAAGAGAAATAGAATTGTCTTCTGGCATATTTAAACTGCAGGCTCACTTGTGTTATGGTGATGCACTGGTTTAATGCAGAAGTTGGTGAGTTCATCAGGTTACTGATACACCAGCAATCTGGCCTTGACAGAGATACCCACATCTCCTTTTATCTTCCCAGCTAGCCTACACCTGACACCAGCCCCCATAGTAAGAAGTCTCACAACACCAGGTTTAAGTCCAATCAGTTTATTTGATAGTAATCCCACAAGCTTTCGGAAACTGTGTTCCTTCGTCAGGTGTGTGAAAGGTTCTGATCCGAGGAAGGCATATAAAGACACACACAGTTTACAGAATACTGATTAGAATGCAAGTCTTTGCAGCTAACCTGCTATTCAAGTCTTAAAGATGCAGACAATGTGAGTGGAGATAGCATTAGCATAGATTAAAGAGATGTGTATTGTCTCCAGACAGGACAGTAATTGAGATTTTACAAGCCCAGGCAAGTCATGGGGGTTACAGATACTGCGACATGAACCCCAGATCCTGGTTGAGGCCGTCCTCATGTGTGCGGAACTTGGCTATCAGTCTCTGCTCAGCGACTCTGCGCTGTCGTGTGTCGTGAAGGCCGCCTTGGCCTTCACTTACCCGGAGATCAGAGACCGAATGTCGGTGACCGCTGAAGTGTTCGCCAACAGGGAGGGAACAGTCTTGTCTGGTGATTGTTGAGCGATGTTCATTCATCCGTTGTCGTAGCGTCTGCATGCTTTCCCCAATGTACCATGCTTCAGGACATCCTTTCCTGCAGCGTGTTAGGTAGACAACGTTGGCCGAGTTGCAAGAGTATGTGCCGTGTACCTGGTGGATGGTGTTCTCATGTGAGGTGATGTCAACCATGTTGATGATCTGGCATGTTTTGCAGAGGTTGCTGTGGCAGGGTTGTGTGCTGTTGTGGTCACCGTTCTCCTGAAGGCTGGCTAGTTTGCTGTGAACAATGGTCTGTTTGAGGTTGTGTGGTTGTCTGAAAGCAAGAAGTGGGGTGTGGGGATGGCCCTGGCGAGATGTTCGTCTTCATCAATGATATGTTGAAGGCTCCGGAGAAGATGTCGTAGCTTCTCCACTCCAGGGAAGTACTGGACGATGAAGGGTGCTCTGTCCATCGTGTCCTGTGTTTGTCTTCTGAGGAGGTTGGTGCAGTTTTTTGCTGTGGCGCATCGGAACTGTCAATCGATGAGTTGAGCACCATATCAAGTTCTTATGAGGGCATCTTTCAGCATCTGGAGGTGTCTGTCGCGATCCTCCTCATCTGAGCAGCTCCTGTGTATACGCAGGGCTTGTCCATAGGGGATAGCTTCTTTAACGTGTTTAGGGTGGAAGTTGGAGAAGTGGAGCATCGTGAGGTTATCTGTGGGCTTGCGGTACAGTGAGGTGCTGAGGTGACCGTCCTTGATGGAAACGCGTGTGTCCAAGAATGCCGTCGATTCTGGAGAATAGTCCATGGTGAGTCTGATGGTGGGATGGAACTTGTTGATGTCATCATATAGTTGTTTCAGTGTTCACCATGAGTCCAAAGGAAGAAAACATCATCAATGTATCTAGTGTGTAGCATCGGTTGAAGATCCTGTGTGGTGAAGAAGTCTTGTTTGAGCCTGTGCGTGAAGATGTTGGTATATTGAGGTGCAAGTTTGGTCCCCATGGCTGTTCCGTGTGTCTGGATGAAGAACTGGTTATTGAAGGTGAAGACATTGTGGTCCAGGATGAAGCGGATGAAAGGTCTTGATCAGAGTGTTGAGTTGACGGGTGTGTTCTTTGGTCGGATCTGTGGGTAATTGTCTGTAGTGTTCCTCATTGTTTAGTTGTTGGTATACTTCTTTGCAGTAATCCGTTCTGTTCAGGATGACGATGGCCCCTCCTTTGTCTGCTGGTTTGATGACAATGTTGCAGTTGGTCTTGAGAGCATGGATGGCATTGCGTTGTGCTTGGGTGATGTTCGGCGCTGTCTTGTGAGTGCGGTTGATGAATCTGGTGTTGACACACCTCCTGATGGCTTGGGCATACATGTCCAGTCGAGGGCAGCGGCCTTCTGGAGGAGTCCAATTGGACTCTTTCCTCTTCGGTTGCTGCACTGCGGATCTCTCTGTTGGCTGTTCCGGTTCATTGGCTGTCTCATTGTATTCGCTGTTGGCCTCTTGGGGTTTGTGGAAGAACTCCTGCAGCCTCATTCGCCTGATGAATTCCTCGGTGTCCACTGCGAGACTGATGGGGTCCATTTTGGTGGTGGGGCAGAAATTGAGCCCTTGCTGAGAACACTCTGATCAAGACCGTTGATCCAGACCTTCAGAGCACCTTCTGTGCTCTCATTCCATGTACTCCCCGCATTGGAGATCTCTACTGCCTCCCAAAGATACACAAGGCAAACACACCTGGCTGTCCCATTGTATCTGGCAATGGGACCCTGTGCGAGAACCTCTCCGGTTATATCGAGGGCATCCTGAAACCCATTGTACCAAGAATCCCCAGCTTTTGTCGCAACACTACAGTCTTCCTACGGAAACTCAGCACACATGAAGTAGTTGAACCAGGGACACTCCTTGTCACAATGGATGTCCCGGCGCTCTACACCAACATCCCCCACGACGATGGCATCGCTGAACTGCCTCAGTACTCAACGCTGACAACTGCCAGTTGCCTGGGCTTGTAAAATCTCACTTACTGTCCTGTCTGGAGACAATACACATCCCTTTAACCTATGCTAATGCTATCTCCACTCACATTGTCTGCATCGTTTAGACTTGAATAGCAGGTTAGCTGCAAAGACTTGCATTCTAATCAGTATTCTGTAAACTGTGTGTGTCTTTATATGCTTTTCTCGGATCAGAACCTTCCACACATCTGACGAAGGAACACCGTTTCCAAAAGCTTGTGGGATTACTATCAAATAAACCATTGGACTTAAAGCTGGTATTGTGAGACTTTTTACTGTGTTTATCCCAGTCCAACGCTGGCATCTCTACATCATGACTACCATCCCCCATCCCATCCTGCAAGAGGAGGGAAGACATAACAATGTTTGGAATGTTAAAAAGTGTTTAGATCAAAGCAGATCAGTTTAAGACGACTGTGGAGGAGCTTGGGCTGAGCTAAGAAGACACTCAGAGCAAAAGCAAAGAACGCAAAAGAATGTGAAATCCCAGCATGATTAAGGGCTCCCATAAATCACAGGATGAAGAAATGGAAACAAGCAGCTGAAAATGACTAATGCAGATGCAATCCTACAGTAGACAAAAAACAAGCTGAAGGTGCACTTTAAAGACAACAGCTGGACATAACATTCTTAGTTTAAAGTTATTGCCCTGAGCATCTGCTAATGCTCTTAGTTTCAACTTCAACCTTGTGTAGTTCTTTGTAGTCACAGAATGTTGTTGGCTTATACAAAACTGCACCTACATTATTTCTGATGCTGTTCACAAGACAGGATGAAGGAGCAGATGAAGCAAATGGTGATACTCCTGACTAAGGAAGGTGTAAAATGGTTATAAGAACAGTTGTAGATTAATGCAGCCCTTTATCTTTCGCCCACCATTCAATTAAATCATGGCTGATCTGCAATCTTACTCAAGTATTCTTCTCAGTCCCTGATCCCTTAGGTGAGCATAAGTTAATCAATTGCAATTTTAAAATCAACAATTGATTCAGCATCAATTGCTACTTGCAAAAAGTTCAAAACTTCTACCATCCTTTCATTGAAGAAACGTTTCCCAATTTCATGTCAAAAAGGTCCGGCTCTAATTTTTTGATTACACCTTAGTCGTAGGCTTCCCAACTAGTACAAATTGTTTCTCCGAATTTATCCTACTTGTTCCTCTCAATACCTTGAAAATCCCTCTTTAATGTTCTAAATTAAATCAGATTCACCTGACTCACTCTTTACAAATCCAAACTGGCTCTCTCTGGCCAGCTGAAAATGTTCAAGATATTCAGCCTACTGATCCTTAATTATAAACTCTACTGATTTCCCAACAATACATATTACACTATGAGGACAAAAATGCCACTAACAGGTACTTAATTCAAATCTCATGGGTAAAAACAGACAGGAAGCTGCTAAGTCTCTGCTTTATTTGCAACATCGTAAATTGTTTGAAAAAATACTGGTGAGGAAATCGAAGATTGAATTTTGTGTGTCAGAAGGTGTTTGTTTGCATTCATAAGAATCAGTTATTTTTCTTGCAGTTTGGTGGATAAACATTGCATTATTATGCAATGAGATCTAAGTAAATGTTCATACGTGTATTATCTTAAAAGCACAATTAAAAGAAAATTTTCTGAATTTTTAATATAGTATTCAACAACTGAGTACATTACAGGTGGTCACTCTATTAGTCAGAAGTGCATGCATGTTACTTATGCTTGTTATGTTCCTGACTTGTGGGACTCCTAAGATTTTCCACAGTGCACCAATACAGAATTTCAGTTTATGCCAAGCCCTCAATGGAAAACATGCAGACCGGCTGCATGCCAAGGATTTTATTACTCCTATGTTTATTCCAAAATTCCTTGGTTTATTGCTATTCTACAAGACTGATCACATTTGTTAAGAAATTCCTTCTTTTAATTCATCACAAAAATAGTGTGATAAGAAAAATAAAAGATGTTACGGTGTATCTCCTGGATTCATGTTATAGTTTCATGCTTCAGTATACATCAGCAATCTCAGAAACTAGTTAAAGCATTTTGATCTTTACCTGATGACTGCAGATCTTATTGTGAAGCAGTGTGGTCGAGATAGCTGTTTATCATCATCCAATCACTATGGTGAAATCACTGCCAATTTACAGACCAGATCAGCATTCTTTTTTCGGGAGTTTTGTTCTGCCGAAACTTATATGATGGAAAGTTTGATTATCAAAGAGGTAAATGAATAGATGTATTTTTATTTTGCAATTAGGAATTTATTTTCAGACATTTTGACATGGACAAGGGAAGGGAGTAAAAGAAAAATAATACAGTATCCTTTCAAAAACCTGTTGCTGCCTTGGTTTAAAATGACAAATGACCAAATAATTGTAAAATAATTACAAATCTAAAGTGATAATAAACTGATATGATTGTAGAAAACCAAGTGAATTTTCTTACAATGGCTCTTTCAACAGAAATGCATAATTCTTAATGAGGAAAAATCTAAATATTTTCTTTCAACACATTGGGATGTAGTAAAAGATGATCTTGCACTCCATTTCAACGGCTGGTTGTGTTGAACTGATCAAAATATTTGTCAGTTGGAACATTCACGTAGACTTCCTTTTCCAGAAATCTCTCACTGTAAAAAAATGCAGTAATCATTTCTTTTTGCCTTTGTGAGTTACTTATCTACTACACATACACCCCCTCTTGACTGTAAAGTTAATGATTTGGGCCAAGTCTGGGATGAAAGATGCACTGTGATTGGTTGGCAACAGGGATTATTATTATGTGGCAAAACAGACAGTTATTTCTTTCTTTTCTCTCCATATCCAGATATGGCAGTCACAACCAGTTCACAGTTTGAGGGGGGACCAATTGATTTACAATGGGGAAACTTATGTCAGGTTCTATCTTGTTTACTTACCTTCCTAATAGCTTCTAAAAGTTATTTAATTTCCTCTTTCCCCATCCTTGCAACAAAATCTCTCCAATAAAGCAGAAATCTACACTCAAAAAAGTGTGCAGATGCACCCAGTTACTCAACAATAAAATGTTTTCCTCCTTGTGGGAAAACCCTTGGCCTCCAAATGGAACTTGCTCAGGGCAGTATATGTTAATAACAGAAATCACTTTGGTAAACCCTTTATTCTCACTACTTTAAGTAGTTTACTGGATTGTTGCCTCTGCTCATGTCCCTATAAATGTCAAATGTAAATTAAATCAAAATGTTTGGAGCAGACCTAATGCACTCACCGTGCTTTATGATCCCCACACAACAGCATGTTCTGACAGTCCATTTCCTTTCTGAGTTGCCGTGTTATTCGCCGTTGCTGTCGTTCAAAAAGCACAGCTGCTCGAGCATCGTTGGCTCTCAGCCTTTCCCATTCTGAATTACGCTGACGCTCTTCCTCCTCTAATCTCTGGATATAAACAGGATAACTTTTTTTTATTGCTCTAATTCATTGTTCCATTCAAAACAGTTGTTTGAACACCATCACAGTTTCTGACATGGATCATCAACAGAGTTAATCAAAATGAAAGACAGTCATTGTTTTTAATTTATTTATTAATGTCACAAATAGACTTACATTAACACTGCAATGAAGTTACTGCGCAAATCCCCTAGTTGCCACACTCTGGCACCTCTTTGAGTACACCGAGGGAGAATTTAGCATAGCCAATGCACCTAACCAGCACGTCTTTTGGACTGCAGGAGGAAACCGGAGCACCTGCAGGACATGCAGACACGGGGAGAAAGTGCAGACTCTGCACAGACAGTTAACCAAGCTGGAAATTGAACCTGGCACTGTGAGGCAGCAGTGCTAACCAGGTATTTCCTCAGTTGGTCTGCATCTTGTATTTTTAACAGTAAGCAGACTCCGTTTAATTTAGCTAAAATAGGTTGCAAATTATTCTGCAGACACCAAACAAGATTAGAACCTTAAATGGATAAACATATACAAGACCCCTTTTCAAGATGGAGCCTCACAGTTACTGTTCTAAACTTCCAGATGAGTCATAGAGGTTTACAGCATGGAAATAGGTCCTTTGGCCCAACTTGTCCATGCCACGCTTTTTTTTAACCACTAAGCTGGTCCCAATTGCCTGTGTTTGGCCCATATCTCCCTATACCCATCTTACCCATGTAACTGTCTAAATGCTTTTTAAAAGATAAAATTGTACCTACCTCTACTACTACCTCTTGCAGCTTGTTCCAGACATTTACCACCCTCTCTGTGAAAAAAGTGCCCCTCTGGAAATCATTTTGAAATGCTCTCTAGTTTTAGACATCCCTACTTTTGGGAAAAGATGTTGACTATCTTGCTGATTTGTGCAGCTTATTATTTTATAGATCTCTGTAAGATCACCCCCAAGTCTCCTATGCTCCAGGGTAAAAAAAGTCGCAGTCTATCCAGCCTCTCCTTATAACTCAAACCATCAAGTCCTGGTGGCATCCTAATAAATCTTTTCTGCACTCTTTCTAGTTTAGTAATATCCTTTCTATATGGTGACCAGAACTCTGTGCAGTATTCCAACTGTGGCCTTACCAATGTCTCATACAACTTCAACAAGACATCCCAACTCCTGTATTCAGTGTTCTGACCCAGGGGTCACAGTCTGAGAATTCAGGGTAGACCATTTAGGACAGAGGTGAGGAGACACTCTTCACCCAAAGAGTGGTGACCCTGTGGAATTCATTACCACAGGAAGTAGTTGGTGCCAAAACATTGAATGCATTCAAGAGGTGGCTGGATATAACACTTGGGGCAAAAGGGATCAAAGGTTATGGGGAAAAGCTGAATTAGGCTATTGAGTTGGACAATCAGCCATGATCTGAATGAATGGTAGAGTAGGCTCCAAAGAGCCAAATAATCTCCTTTGGCTCTTTTGTTTCTATGACCAATGAAACCAAGCATGCTGAATGCCCTCTTCACCAGTCTGTCCACCTGTGTCCACTTTCAAGGAGCTATGAACTGTACCCCTAGATCTCTTTGTACTGTAACTCTCCCCAGTGCCGTACCATTTACTGAGTAAGTCCTGCCCTGGTTCAATCTACCAAAATGCATCACCTCCCATTTATGTAAATTAAAATCTATCTGCCATTCATCAAGAGATGGTTTTCTCTTTCTGTTTAAACTACAGTTACTGTTGTCATCAACAATCTGGACAATGCCTCTGAAAAGTTGAACATACAAAACTTACTGAATTTAACATACTGTATTTAACATACAAACACATGGAAATGAAGTAAATGTAACAATGGGTTCAACAACTCTGTCCCATTCATGACCAGCATTGTTCTGTCCACAAAGGTGGCTACAGTATTTGATTTGAGTTCAACAAGGACCATTCTGCTCATGACCTTATTGCAGGCTTGGTCCAAACATGGACTGAAGAGCTAAACCAATGGAAGAGGTGATGTGAGAGTGACTGCCCTTGACATCGAGGCAACATTTGACCAAATGTGGCATCAAGGAACTTAAGCAAAACTGAAGTCAATGGGAATTGGGGAAATATCTCCACTGATTGGAGTCATACATAGCACAAAGGAAGATGGTTGTCGTTGTTGGAAATCAATCTTGCAGTCCCAAAATGTCACTGCAGTAGTTCCTTAGGATAGTAGTTCATCGGCTAAACCATCTTCAGCTACTTTACCAATGACATTCCCTCCATTATAAGGTCTGATGTGGGGATGTTCAGAGTTTGTACAAGAGCAGCAGAATGTGGAAATGCCTATAAATTCTCCTCAAAGTCGAACAGCATCTTGATTTGGAAATATATTGGAATTCCTTCACTGCTGCTGGGTCAAAATCCTGGAACACTCTTCCTAACAGAACTGTGGGTGTGTACCTACACCACGTGGGTTGCAGTAATGCAAGTAGAAAGCTCACCGCCACCTTCAATAGGGCAATTAGCAATGTGCCAGTATTTATTGCTCAATCAACAACACCCATATCCTATGAATGAATATGTTTTTAAAAAGTTGCAACCGGACAATATGCTGCCAATTTTTCTTACCTGCAGGCGTGTGTGCATTCTCTTGGGAGAGGAAAGAAAAATTTTAAAAAGGACAATACAGGGGAAAATGAATTATCAGAAATTATTCTATGACCCCACCCCCCAAAGACAATCAAAATAATTCCCTGGGCAAAATAAGGATCTTGAAGTACATCATTCAAGATCCACCATGTCCCATACACAATGAGATCAAGTTCCTACATTAAGCTGTGCAGGTCTCTTTTAAATAGTTACTAGCAAACAAATTGGCAACCTCATCCCAAACTCAGGGGTATAGAAAAACATCCTGATGGATATCCAAGTCCTATGCTCATCTAGTTTGTACACGTTTCCTCATTCTCCCTAGATTACTAAATTCAAACCTTCCAAATATACAGTCATAACATTGTCGTGAAAATGTGTTTGGTGCTAAACAATGATTTTTAATCCACCAGCTGAAAACTTGAATTTAACCTTTTGAAAAGCAGACTTTTTAAAAACATTAAAAGTGACATGAACTCATAGTCAGGATGGCCATTTAATTTGCATTACTGTACATTCCAACACCCACTGAGATGGAGACAGGATGTCTGCAGAAACATCTGTCTCACTAACAAGACATAATGGCAATCACTTGAGGTATTCAACTTTTGGAAACAGACTGTTAAAAGCTAATTGCTTGGACATTGGGACTCTGGTTTAAGACAACTTTCCAGACATGAAGCAATCAAGTTACAATTGGAATATCATGGCCCTAACTTCCAAGTTCCAGGTCATTGTAACTGGAGAGTTTCCCAAAGCTGGAGAGTATCCCAGAGATGTCCTGGTGACCCCTGAGGTACCCAGGTAAGGATTATATGGCAATTGCCCAGGCAGTTTAAACATCCAATGAGCAATTGTCCTGCAATGGTAGCTGCCTGAAAGACATAAATTGCAAATTTTGGATGATTCCAATTGTCTTTCAACCGGAAAAGTTTAGAACCAAGATTGGTGGAACGGCAAATTGCGCGGAGGGTGTGGAGAGTCTGCAGAAGGATCTAGATAGGCTGGGCGAATGGGCCAGGAACTGGCAAATGGAATTTAATGTTGGCAAGTGCGAGGTGGTCCACTTTGGTAGGAATAATGGTAGGAAGGACTATTACTTACGTGGCAAAAAACTGCAGCAGGCGACGGTGCAGAGGGACCTCGGGGTCCTTGTGCATGAGTCGCAAAAACCCAGCCTGCAGGTGCAGCAGGTGGTCAGGAAGGCTAATGGGATGCTGGCCTTCATAGCGAGGGGGATTGAATATAAAAGTAGGGAGGTCTTGCTGCAGCTGTATAGGGCATTGGTGAGGCCGCAGCTGGAGTACTGTGTGCAGTTTTGGTCGCTGCACTTACGCAAGGATATTTTGGCCTTGGAGGGAGTGCAGAGGAGGTTTACTAGGTTGATACCGGAGTTGAGGGGGTTTAGCTATGAGGAGAGGCTGAATAAACTAGGCTTGTACTCGTTAGAGTTTAGAAGAATGAGGGGAGATCTCATTGAGACATATAAGATGATGAATGGGATGGATAGGATAGAGGTGAAGAGACTCTTCCCGCTCAGAAAGGACAGTAGGACTAGGGGGCACAGCCTCAAGATAAAGGGGGGGCGGTTTAGAAGGGAGTTGAGGAGGAACTCCTTCACTCAAAGGGTGGTGAATCTCTGGAATTCTCTGCCCGTTGAAGTGGGGGAGGCTACCTCGCTAAATATTTTTAAGACGCGAGTTGATGGGTTTTTGATAAGCGAGGGGATTAAGGGTTATGGGGAGAGGGCGGAAATGTGGAACTGAGCCACGACAGATCAGCCATGATCTTATTGAATGGCGGGGCAGGCTCGAAGGGCTAGATGGCCTACTCCTGCTCCTATTTCTCATGTTCTTATGCAAGAATATAACTAACCTCCCTGAACTCCAAAAAGATTCCCCCCAATGCCCCCCTCACCTCCCACAGGACTCCCTGACTCCAACATCCTCACGGGACCTTCCCAACTACTTCCTACCCGCCTCATGGGACTCTACTATTTACACCCTGACTCCTACAGGGTTCCTTCACTCCCCACCAGAGCCATTGACTACCCCTATAACATTTTGATAATACTGCTCATTTTTAGGGTTCTACATTGCCCTGATTCTATCTTATCGCCTTTTTAAACAGTTTACAGTGGGATGCCTTAAGATTGGGGACAGAATAGCAGGTGTTTGAGAGGAATTGGTATTAATGGATTTTATTACTTTAAAGGTAGCTTTGGTCTGGGTTCAAGCAGTTGTATGTTGTTTTTGTTGTATTATGTGCAATTAAGAACCTTTTTGTTAGCTTTATTATTCAAGATCCACAGTAGCAAAGTGGTTAGCACTGCTACTTCACAGCTCCAGGAACCTGGGTTCGAATCCTGGCTTGGGTCACTGACTGTGTGGAGTTTGCACATTCTCCCTGTGTCTGCGTGGGTTTCCTCTGGGCACTCCGGTTTCCTCCCACAGTCCAAAGATGTGTGGGCTAGGTTGATTGGCCATTCTTAGTGTCCTGGGATGTGGGGCCCAGGTGAGATTGTGGTTGGTGCGGACTTGATGGCTGAATGGCCTCTTTCTGCACTGTAGATTTCTATGATTTAACAAAATAGCCAAATGTAAGCCAATCTTAGGATGATGCCTTATCTTCAAGCAAAACCAGGTGATGGTTTAGTTTGATTTGATTTATTATTGTCAGACTTTTGTATCTTTTTCCCAGTGGAAGAGGGTGGAAGGGAATGGGGTCCCTGACTATGCTGGCAGCAGGAAGTGTAGACAGCGTCAGTGGATGGGAGGCTGATTTGCATGATGAACTGGTCATTCATGACCCTTTATAGTTTCATCCAGTCTTGGACAGAGCAGGAGCCATACCAAGCTGTGATACAACTAGAAAGAATGCTTCCTATGGTGCACCTTTAGAAGTTAGTGAGAGTTGGAATGGACATGCCACATTTCCTTATCTCCTGTGAAAGGTGTTGTTGGGCTTTCTTAACTATAGCATCCATATGGAGAGATCAGGATAGGTTGTTGGTGATCTGGACACCTAAAAACTTGAAGCTCTCAACCATTTCTACTTCATCCCTATTGATATAGACAGGGGCATGCCCTTCACTATGCTTCCTGAAGTTGATAATTATTTCCTTCATTTTGTTGACATTGAGGGAGAGATTATTGTCATTGTACCAGTTCACCTGATTCTCTATCTCTTTTCTGTATTGTCTCTCATCATTGTTTGAGATCTGACCCATAATGGTGATGTTATCAGCAAACCTGAAAATCAAGATGGAGAGAAATTTAGCCATACAGTCAAAGGTGTATAAGGAGTCTAATAAGAGACTGAGAACACAGCCTTGTGAAGCACCGGTGTTGAGGATGTTTGTGGAGAGGTGTTGTTGCCTATCCTTACTGACTGCGGGTTAAGAAGTTTAGGATCCAGTTGCAGTGGGAGGAGCCAATCCCCAGGTCTTGAAATTTGAAGATGAGTCTCATAGGAATAATGGTGTTAAAGGCTGAGCTGTAGCCTATGAATAGGAGTCTAATATAAGTGTCTTTGTTATTTAGGTGTTCCGGCGTTGAGTGTAGGATCAAGGGAGATGGTGTTTGCTGTGGACCTGTTGCGGCGATAGGCGTCCTGTAGTGGATCCAAGCAGTCTGGTAAGCAGGAATTGATTGTTGCCATGACTAATCTTTTGAAGCAATTCATAATGATGGATGTTAGAACCGCCAGACAATAGTCATTAAGGCACACTGTCTGGCTTTTCTTTGGTACCGGAATGATGGTCATCTTTTTGAAGCAGGTAGGGAACTCAGATTGGTGTAAAGAGAGGTTGAAGATGTCTGTGAATACCCTTCCAGCTGGTCTGCACTGGACCTGAGTGCTCATCCAAGTACCCTATCCGGGCCAGTTGCTCTCCGTGTTGACTTCTGAAAAATCAGCAATGGTAACCTCAGATACAGGCTCGTCCAAGGCTTCTGGAATGGAGGGCATGCTCTTGATGACCTCTTGCTCAAGCTGGGCGTAGAAAGCATTGAGCTCATTGGGGAGGAGTGCATTGGAGCCAGTGATTTTACCTGCCTTCATCTTGTTGCCTGTTAGTTGGTTAACCATATCTGTAAGGCAGAACACCTTTCTTCTTGACATTATGGTAGGAAGTTTTAATAATTCAGCTGAACGCCAGTTTCTCCTTTCACCAAGTGCCCTTTATTGTGTGGCAAGAAAAAGACCACTCCTGTGGCTTATAGCTTTCTTACTGAGGTAGGCTTTCATTTCTTCTGAGGGCTGTCATTGGAATCCCCTGTGTAGGATCATCTAATTTTAGATATGGTTGGATATTTTTGGATCCCGCTTTAAACTACCTTGCTGACACTGGCAAAGTCTTCAAAAAATTCGGGGTCATCACAAACTCTTCCAATGCCGGTAAAGGAACCAGGCTTGTGGGCAACAGGAAGCAACTTAGTGCATCAGATTAGCCATGTGGGTTCCAGGGCAGTGTTCTAGTAGATATTCATAGGCTGCCAATAACAAGGCCTAACGCGAGATCCGAGCAGAAGGAATGGCGGGGGAGGGCTACTTAACTGCCTTATTCTCTTTAAAAAGGCCTATTAAGGGTTTATGGTTGGTAATTATAAAAGAAGCATCTACCATAGATGCATTGATGGAATTTTTTCACACCAAATATGACTACCAATCCTTCTAAATCAATCTGCGAATATCACTGCTCTGTGTTCAAAGGGATCCTGGAGGCATATGCGTTGGTTTTTCTGTCCTGTCTTTGCAGTGAGGTGACAGCATCACTCCAAACCTAGTATGGAGAAGCAACACAAGTCAACATAAATTCCCTCTTGGGGTCAAAATGGGCAATAGGTTAGTTGACAGCTGCTGATGTTTAACTTTAGAAAAAGCCTTTGCTTGCAGAGCTCCCCAGGACTATCTCTGGTATTTTTGTAGTATGGCATGCAAGGGGACCAGCATGGAAGCCAGTTTTGGGAAAAATTTTCCATAATAGGGATTTCAACTCTGTGGTGTCTCTGGGGGTTGATGCTTCTTTGATGGCCTTCACCTTATTCCCTACTGGATTTAACCCCTTTTCATCCACTTGGTAGCCTAAATAGGTTATTTCCACTGCTTAAAAAATGTATTTCTTCCTCCTTAATGAACTCCCGCTCAGAAAAATATCTGCAAGATTTCTTTTAAGTTGGCTGGGTGTTATTGTTCTGAAGACCCTATGATCAAGACATCATCTAAGTGTACTGCAACCTTGGGTATCCATTGGTGGATGTACTCTTGAGTTTGTCCTTCACTTTCTCTAATTCAGAGTAAGGGACGGGTCTTGCTCTGTAATATTTGAGAATGGCATTAGGGTTAACATAAATTTTGGCTTGAGCCACTCTTATCTTCCCGAGTCCTTCCTGAAAAAACTTCACGATATCTGCTAATGACTTCATACAGTCCTTCCTTGCTTAGCAGGAAGATCTCCAACCAATTTAACCTGATTTTCTGGAGCCAATCTCTTCCCATTAGGCTCAGTCCTTGTTGATCACATTGACAAGTGGAAATTGAGCTGATTGCTGTCCGTAGATCAATGGGGTCATTGTAGTGCCCTTTATCCTTAATAGTTCACCTGTATAGGTGGTTAGTCTGGCCCTAGTGTTCTCTTATTTTAAAAATTGAATACCGGTTTGAAGGTAGTTATACGCCTACTCCACAATAACAGAAACTGTGGCTCCTGTGTCTAACTCCATTTTCAATGGATGTCTACTCACCAGCAGTTCTATCCAATTATGGCAACCTTGGTCGTGACAAAGTGATTTAGTTGCATTGCTTCTTGTTCTGGCAGCATATGTACCTCCATGGCATAGGCTGGTACTAGCCTTCATCTCCTTCCAAAGCAACACGCATTTTGTCCACTCCTGCAACCATGCTTTGGCTGAATTGCCTGGCTGTATCTATAACAGCCCGACTGTTGGTCCTTGCAACCTTCCAAAAGAGAACCTCGTCCATGTGAGGGTATATCATTGCATTTCCTCAACTGCCAAGTGACGTAAGCTGGGCCTTGATTTGGTAGTGGGAATCTTGACATCTTAGTTGCGCAGGCACTCTCAGTGGAGGGATGGTTATTATCATTCATGGTTTTTCTCCCTACCCGGAAAACATCGCTTTTGGGCAACCTTTTGTAGCTCAAGTCCCTTTTTCTGCACTTTGTAGTGATAAGACTATTTCAATAGTCTTGCAAAGATGCAATAATAGATTGCAAAGATGATCCTGGATAGGAGCAAAAGTAACAGGGTAGTTGTTATGGGGGACTTTAACTTTACAAATATTGATTGGAAAAGCTATAGTTCAAGCACGTTAGAGGGGTCAGTTTTTGTCCAATGTGTGCAGGAAGGTTTCCTGACACAGTATGTAGATAGGCCAACACGAGGTGAGGCTACATTGGATTTGGTACTGGGTAATGAACCAGACCAGGTGTTAGACTTGGAGGTAGGTGAGCACTTTGGTTTTAGTGACCACAATTCGGTTACGTTTACCTTAGTGATGGAAAAAGATAGGTATATACCGAAGGGCAGAAGTTATAGCTGGGGGAAACGTAATTATGAGACTATTAGGCAAGATTTAGGACATAGGTTGGACTAGGAAACTGCAGGGGTTGGGAAGAACTGAAATGTGGAGCTTGTCAAGGAGCAGCTACTACGAGTCCTTGATAAATATGTACTTGTCAGGCAGGGAGGAAGTGGTCGAGTGAGGGAACCGTGGTGTATTAAGGACGTTGAATCTCTGGTGAAGAGGAAGAAGGAAGCTTATGTAAAGATGAGATGTGAAGACTCAGTTACGGCACTGGAGAGTTACAAATTAGCCAGGAAGGAACTAAAGAGAGAGTTAAGAAGAGCTAGAAGAGGACATGAGAAGACTTTGGCGGTTAGGATCAAGGAGGACCCTAAAGCTTTCTATAGGTATGTCAAGAATAAAAGATTGGTTAGGGCAAGATTAGGGGCAGTCAGGGACAGTAGTGGGAAGTTGTGCGTGGAGCCTGAAGAGATAGGAGAGGCACTAAATGAATATTCTTCATCAGTATTCAAGCAGGAAAAAGTCAATGTAGTCGAGGAGAATACTGAGATACAGGCTTTTAGACTAGACGGGATTGAGGCACATAAGGAGGAGGTGTTACCAATTCTTGTGAGTATGAAAATAGATAAGTATCCTGGGCCGGATGGGATTTACCCTTGGAATCTCTGGGAGGCTAGGGAGGAGATTGCAGAGCCTTTGGCTTTGATCTTCATGTCATCATTGGCTACAGGTATAGTGCCGGAAGACCGGAGGATAGCAAATGTTGTCCCCTTGTTCAAGAAGGGGAGTAGAGACCATCCTGGGAATTATAGACCGGTGAGCCTTACTTCTGTTGTGGGCAAAGTTTTGGAAAGAATTTTAAGAGATAGGATTTATAATCATCTAGAGAGAAATAAATTGATTAAGGATAGTCAACATGGTTTTGTGAAGGGTAGGTCGTGCCTCACAAACCTTATTGAGTTCTTTGAAAAGGTGACCAAAGGGGTGGATAAGGGTAAGGCAATTGACGTGGTGTATATGGATTTTAGCAAAGCGTTTGATAAGGTTCCCCATGGTAGGCTACTGCAGAAAATGCAGATGCATGGGATTGAGGGTGATTTAGCAGTTTGGATCAGGAATTGGCTAGCTGATAGAAGACAGAGGGTGGTGGTTGATGGGAAATATTCAACTTGGAGTTCAGTTACAAGTGGTGTGCCTCAGGGATCTGTTTTGGGGCCACTGCTGTTTGTCATTTTTATAAATGACCTAGATGAGGGTGTAGAAGGATGGGTTAGTAAATTTGCTGACGACACCAAAGTCGGAGGAGTTGTAGACAGTGAGGATGGATGTTACAGTTTGCAGAGGGACATAGATAAGCTGCAGAGCTGGGCTGAGAGGTGGCAAATGGAGTTTAATGCAGAAAAGTGTGAGGTGATTCGCTTTGGCAAGAGTAACAAGAGTACAGAATATAGGGCTAATGGAAGGACTCTTGGTAGTGTTGACAAGCAGCAAGATCTTGGTGTACATGTGCATAGATCCCTGAAAGTTGGCACCCAGGTTGATAAGGTTGTTAAGAAGGCGTACGGTGTGTTAGCTTTTATTGGTAGAGGGATTGAATTTCTGAGCTGTGAGATCATCTTGCAACTGTACAAAACTCTGGTGCGGCCGCACGAAGTATTGCGTACAGTTCTGGTCGCCGCATTATAAGAAAGATGTGGAAGCATTGGAAAGGGTGCAGAGGAGGTTTACCAGGATGTTGCCTGGTATGGTGGAAGGTCTTATGAGGAAAGGCTGAGGGACTTGAGGTTATTTTCGTTAGAGAGAAGGTTAAGAGCTGACCTAATTGAGGCATACAAGATGATCAGAGGGTTAGATGGGGTGGACAGTGAGAACATTTTTCCTCAGATGGTGATGGATAACACAAGGGGACATAGCTTTAAATTGAGGGGTGGTAATTATTAGATGAATGTCAGAGGTAAGTTCTTTACTCAGAGGGTAGTAAGGGCGTGGAATGCCCTCCCTGCAGCAGTTGTGGACTTGCCAACTTTAAGGGCATTCAAATGGCAAGTGGATAGGCATATGGATAATATTGGAATACTTTAGGTTAGAGGGTCATTGGATTCGTTCCACTGGTTGGCGCAACATCGAGGGCCAAAGGGCCTGTACTGCGCTGTAATGTTCTATGTTCAATAGCTCTCTAAATCCAGATCAGATTCTGCCAATAATTCTTTTTGGATTATTGGGTTGTTCATTCCAGACACCAATGTCTCTCAACATTTCATTTAGAGATTATCCAAATTAACAATGTTTGGCTAGTTTCCACAACCTGGCCAAAAATCCTGTAATGGGCTCCCCAAGAGTTATCTCTGTTGTATTAAAATGATGGCAGAGATCTTCCACTCGTTCCCCTTGTAACCGCTGCCAATGAGAATAGAAAACCTGGTTCTCAGCCAAAACTCCGTTCATTGTAGCAGGACAGAAAATCCTAGCCGTGGGTGAGGTCAGAGAATTCTGGCCAATATCTCTGGAATATGACAGAAGACTTGGGTTCCTGGTGGTTTTTAACCAAATCTGAAAGTTCATTAAAAGTCTTCAAATCAGGGATACCTGGATAAATCAGGCCTTTGATAAAGCTGAATGTCAAGGCTCCACAAGCTGTGAATAAGATTACTTTATGCCTTTCATCTCGCTCAATATTGTTTGCTCAATAGAAGTAGCGCATGCGCTCTATATATACATATAAATAGAGTCCAGCTTTCTCCATTCACAACATAAGGTTCAAGTTTATTGAGGAAAGACTTTTTTTCCTTATCAGGGAAGAAACAGTTTCCTGCTCAATGATAGGTTACCAGGAGCAATAAAAAATCTTGTTTACCTTCGTCATCAATGTAATAACATTGCCGAGGCCAATCCTCCAGACAATAATAGTGCTTGTTGAATAGGGGAACTTGCATTCCATGATGCCCGTGGGGAGATCCATTAACGATGCCTGTGTCCTTCATGGCCACTTTAACAAGTGACTTGAACTCATGGCCATAGTGGCCATCTAATTTGCATTACTGTACATTCTTCATTCTAACAGCAATTGAGATGGAGACAGCATGTCTGCAGAAACTCACCAAAGACAGTGATTCCCTAGGGAATGTAGAGGCTTTGCATCTCATTAACAAGGTATCTATGAAAATCAGCTGAACAATTCAACTGCTGGGGATGGACCATTAGAGACTAATTGCTTGAACAATGGACCCTAGTTTAAAATTGCTTTGCAGGGAATATAAAAAGATAACATCCAGACATGAGCTAATCATGTTACAATTGGAATGTAAATAATTGTTTTTGAATTACTGGCAATTGGGCTGACAAGCCATCCCATTTGTATGTTTTAAGTCTATGCTTTCTCTGCAAATAACACAAGCAGCTGAGAAATTCAGAGAGAAGAACCATGAAGTTGATTTCCATTTTTAGTTAGTGTGATCCTAAAGGATCCCAATTTGCATGTATTAATGAGGGTTAATATTTGGTTAATTTTGCTGCATTCTCCAAAGATAGTTCCAGCTTATTTATTAGTGTCACATTAGCATTGCAATGAAGTTACTGTGAAAATTCCCTAGTTGCTACACTCCGACGCCTATTCGGGTAAACTGGGAGGCAATTTAGCATGGCCAATGGACTTAACCAGCATGTCTTTCAGACGTTGGGAGGAAACCGCAGTATCAGGAGGACCCACGCAGATACAAGGAAATCATGCAGACGCTGCACAGATACTGACCCAAGCCGTGAATTGAACCCAGGTCCCTAATGCTTTGAGACAGCAGTGCTAACCACTGTGCCACCCTTGAAGCACACTCTGCACTAAACAAAGTGTTGCATAATGACTATAATACTTTCTATTGGATTGTCTTAGTTCTTTATCCTAATACTTACTGTAAAACAAAATAGTGTGGATACTGGAAATTTGTAGTCAAAGCAGAAATTAACATAAATACTTGGCAGTGATGTTCCCTCTAAGCTGCATATCCATGTGGCCAGGTGACAATCCAACCATTTCCAAGTAGACCACACACCAGTTCACCCCTTTACATCACTGACTCCAACGCACCCCTCCCTGATGAGCTCAGTGCATTCTACACCTGTTTTGAGCAAGAGGTAGCGAAAGCATGCCCTCCATCCCGGAAGTCTTGGATGAACCTGCATCTGAGGTCATCATCGCGAATGTCAGAGCAGTTTTTGCAAAGAACATAAGAACATAAGAAATAGGAGCAGGAGTAGGCCATCTAGCCCTTCGAGCCTGCCCCGCCATTCAATAAGATCATGGCTGATCTGTTGTGGCTCAGTTCCACTTTCCCGCCCTCTCCCCATAACCCTTAATCCCCTCTCTTATCAAGAGCCCATCAACCCGCTTCTTAAAAATATTTAGCGAGGCAGCCTCCACCACTTCAACGGGCAGAGAATTCCAGAGATTCACCACCCTTTGAGTGAAGAAGTTCCTCCTCAACTCCGTTCTAAACCGCCTCCCCTTTATCTTGAGGCTGTGCCCCCTAGTCCTACTGTCTTTTTTGAGCGGGAAGAGTCTCTCCACCTCTATCCTATCCATCCCATTCATCATCTTATACGTCTCAATGAGATCTCCCCTCATTCTTCTAAACTCTAACGAGTACAAGCCTAGTTTATTCAGCCTCTCCTCATAGCTCAATCCCCTCAACTCCGGTATCAGCCTAGTAAACCTCCTCTGCACTCCCTCCAGGGCCAAAATATCCTTGCGCAGGTGCGGCGCCCAAAACTGCACACAGTACTCCAGCTGCGGCCTCACCAATGCCCTATACAGCTGCAGCAAGACCTCCCTACTTTTATATTCAATCCCCCTCGCTATGAAGGCCAGCATCCCATTAGCCTTCCTGACCACCTGCTGCACCTGCAGGCTGGGTTTTTGCGACTCATGCACAAGGACCCCGAGGTCCCTCTGCACCGTCGCCTGCTGCAGTTTTTCGCCACGTAAGTAATAGTCCTTCCTACCATTCTTCCTACCAAAGTGGACCACCTCACACTTGCCAACATTAAATTCCATTTGCCATTTCCTGGCCCATTCGCCCAGCCTATCTAGATCCTTCTGCAGACTCTCCACACCCTCCGCACAATTTGCCTTTCCCCCAATCTTGGTGTCATCAGCAAATTTTGACACCCTGCACTCGGTTCCCTCCTCCAGATCATCTATATAAATGGTAAATAGCTGAGGCCCCAGCACCGACCCCTGGGGCACCCCACTAGTCACCAACCGCCAATCCGAATAGCACCCATTGACCCCCACTCTCTGCCTCCTATTTGACAACCAATCCTCTATCCACGCTAACACCCTACCCCCAACTCCATGTCCCCTGACCTTCTGCAATAACCTCTTGTGAGGTACCTTGTCAAACGCCTTCTGAAAATCCAGAAAGACCACATCCACCGGCTCTCCTCTATCCACTGCCCTAGACACATCCTCATAGAACTCCAGTAAATTTGTCAGACACGACTTCCCTTTAATGAAACTGTGTTGCGTCCGCCCTATCAAGCAATTCCCTTCAAGATGCCTCGCAATTTCCTCCTTAATGATCAACCCACGGAAAGCAACTGGCCCACATGGGGTACCTGGACGAGCATTCAGATCCTACGCAGGTCAGCTGGCAGGGGTGTTACAACAATCTGAGGTCCCTCTCTACCTCAAGACAACCATCATTCCGGTACCAAAGAAAAGCCTAGCAGTGTGCCTTAATGACGATCGTCCAGTGACTCCTACTATACCCCTTATATACCCATGACTGTGTGGCCAAATTCCCCACCAATTCAATTTTCAAGTTTGCTGACAACACCACCATAGTGGATCAGATATCAAATACTGACAAGATAGAGTACAGGAATGAGATAGAGAATCTGGTGAACTGGTGCAGCAACAATAATCTCTCCCTCAGTGTCAACACATCGACTCAAAAGTGGAGAGACCAACATGCCCCTGTCTACATCAATGGGGACGAAGTAGAAAGGGTTGACAGCTTCAAGTTTTTAGGTGTCCAGATCACCAACAACCTATCCTGGTCCCCCCATGCTGACACTAAAGTGAAGAAAGCCCATCAATGCCTCTACTTTCTCAGAAGGCAAAAGAAATTTGTAATGTCAGCTACAACTCTCTCCAACTTTTACAGATGCACTATAGAAAGCATTCTTTATGGTTGTACCACAGCTTGGTATGGGTCCTGCTCTGCCCAAGACCACAAGAAAGGTTGTAAATGTAGCCAATCCATCATGCAAACCAGCGGGTCTGACAGTATTATGGGCATTAAATGTTTCAGGTTATTGACCTTTTGTCGCAAATCAATAGTGCATAAAATCACTACAGTACAGAAGGAGGCCATTCAGCCCATCGAGTCTGTATCGACCACAATCCCACCCACGCCCTATTCCCATAATGCCACGCATTTACCCTGCTAATCTCCCTGACGCTAGGCTCAATTTAACATGGCCAGTCAAACTAACCCACACATCTTTGGACTGTAGGAGGAAACCAGAGCACTCAGAGAAAACCCACGCAGACATGGGGAGAATGTAGAAACTCCGCACAGACAGTGACCCAAGCCGGAAATCAAACCTGGATCCCTGGCACTGAAGCAGCAGTGCTTGCCACTGTGCTGCCCTAATGTTTTGACAAGAAATCATTAACCTGAGATGTTAACTGTTTTTCTTTTCACAGATGCTGCCAGTTCAATGTCAAATTGACCCAGCTAACTGCTGCTTTGTATTTTCTGGGCTGAATCTACAAAGTCAACAAGGTTGCTCAGTTTCAATGTCATTCATAGACTTATTGCCCAATTTGTTTTCCTGTGTCACATTTCCATTCATTTCAAACAGTACTTTTCATATTTTATTCCACCGAGTTAAAGTTAACTCCTATCTCTTTTAGTTCCACAAAATTTGATCAAACTCAGGTTATATATTAAATTCAAAGGTGGTTCTAGTATTGACGCCAGAGGCATCCCGCTCAGTTCTTCTGATAGATAATGAACAAAACTGGACATGAAAAGGGACAATTAACATATTCTTTAATAATGTATTGTTTAGTCCTCTTAATCTTTCTAAATATGGCGAAAGTCCATTCTTAAGTTCAAATTTTATCAAGGTTACATTTAATGTAAAGCATTATATGCCGACACTCTTGTTAAGAAAGCCCCCAACACCTCTACTTTCTCAGAAGGCTAATGCACCATAGAAAGCATTCTCTCTGGTTGTATCACAGCTTGGTATGGCTCCTGCTCTGCCCAAAACCATAAGAAACTACAAAGGTTGTGAATGTAGCCCATTACATCACACAAACCAGCCTCCCAACCATTGACTCTGTCTACACCTTCCGCCACTTCAGAAACATAGCTAGCATAATTAAGGACCCCACACATCTGGACAAACTCTCTTCTACTTTATTCCGTCGGGAAAAAGACATAAAAAATCTGACTTCACGTACCAATTGACTCAAGAACAGTTTCTTTCCTGCTGCCATCAGATACTAAGTTGATCTTTCTCTACATCCTGGCTATGACTGTAAAACTATATTCTGCAATCTCTCCTTTCCTTCTCCATGAATGGTACGCTTTGTTTGTATAGCACACAAGAAGCAACACTTTTTACTATATCCTAATATACGTGACAATAATAAATCAAAATATATTGTGGTAATCATTTTACCGGACTTTGAAGATTTAACATCAGAGCACGTTCAATTCAAAATTCTTGTTCCCTTTCTCATACTATAGTAAGTTGATAATCAAATCACTGTGTGCATAAGATTCTTGTTAGATGTCAACTGTTTTCTCCCTAAAACTTCTACCTTCAGTTTTTCCTCCCTCTTTATTTTAAGTTCTTCCTCTCCCCATATCAAAAATACATATACTGATTTAATTCAAATTATTGTGGTCAGACAAAAAGTACAGAACTAAATCATAAATGTTTGTGGACACAATGTTGGTGAAAGGCTTTAAAATGCAAATTGAGGGCAGCACGGTAGTGCTGCTGCTTCACAGCAGCAGGGACCCAGGTTCAATTCCTGGTTTGGGTCACTGTCTGTGTGGAATTTGCACACTCTCCCCGTGTCTGTGTGAGTTTCCTCCAGGTGCTCTGGTTTCCTCTCACATTCTAAGACATGCTGGTTAGGTGCATTGACCCGAACAAGCGCCACACTGTGGCAAGTAGGAGAATTTCACAGTAACTTTATTGCAGTATTAATGTAAGCTTTACTTGTGACTAATAAATGAACTTTAACGATGTTTGTAAAAGGTCAAAGAAAACTAAAATGATTCTTCATATTAAATAGTTTTACTAGTTTAACCCAGCCATCACTTCAAATATACTTTGTCTTTCTTCTGTTCCTGTGGATTTCTGGAAATGCTTTCAAGACGCAAATCCATGCAGCTGATACTGATCAATAGCAATTATTTCTGTGTTGTCAATCGCTTTTATATCAGTTTATGGCCTTTGACATTGTTCCATGAGGCACTCATCCAGTTTAGTTCTGCACTGAAAATGTATCGGTTGCTTCTCTAATTTTAAGGACTCCTGTATTTTTAACTCCATTTTGATTGACAGCCTAATATAATTGCACAGAAGGTCTTTTCATCTTCATTTGCATCAAAAGGAAACAACTCTTGTTTTGGAGGGAGCTGTGGATCAGTGGAAGGAAATATCCATTACGAGGGAGGAAGTGCTAAGGTTTTTAGGTAGCATAAAAACGGATAAAGCTCCGGGGCCTGATGGTATTTATCCCAGGCTGCTTAGGGAGGTGAAAGATGAAATTGCTGGGCCTCTGACGCAAATCTTTGTCTCTTCTTTGGACACAGGTGAGGTCCCAGAAGACTGGAGGTAGCTAATGTGGTACCGCTGTTTAAAAAGGGTAGTAGGGATAACCCTGGTAATTATAGACCAGTGAGTTTGACATCGGTGGTAGGAAAATTATTGGAAAAAATTCTTAGGGATGGGATGTATGAGCATTTGGAGCGTTGCGATCTGATTAGGGATATGCAACATGGCTTTGTTCGGGGGAGGCCTTGCCTTACGAATCTGGTGGAATTCTTCGAGGAGGTGACAAAAACAGTTGACGATGGGTGAGCCGTTGATGTCATCTATATGGATTTCAGTAAGGCGTTTGACAAAGTCCCTCACGGTAGGCTGGTAGAAAAGGTTAAGGCACATGGGATACAAGGACAGGTAGCTAGGTGGGTCGAAAACTGGCTGGGAAATAGGAGACAGAGAGTAGTTGTCGAGGGGACCTTTTCTGGCTGGAGGCCAGTCACCAGTGGTGTGCCGCAGGGCTCAGTACTGGGACCTCTCCTCTTTGTAGTATATATAAACGACTTGGAAGAGGGTGTACGTGGTGTGATCAGCAAATTTGCGGATGACACCAAGATGGTAGGATTGGCAGATACTGAGGAGGACTGTCAGGTGACACAGCAGGATATAGATAGGTTGGTATATTGGGCAGATAGATGGCAGATGGAATTTAATCCTGACAAATGCGAGGTAATGCATTTCGGAAGGAATAATGCAGGGAGGAGTTATGTGATAAAAGGCAGACCGATTAAGAGTATAGAGATACAGAGGGACCTGGGAGTGCAGGTGCACAACTCTCTGAAGGTGTCGACACAGGTAGAGAAGGTTGTGAAGAAAGCTTATGGAATGCTAGCCTTTATAGGAAGGGGTATAGAGTATAAGAGCTGCCGTCTAATGCTTCAGTTGTACAGAACGTTGGTTAGACCGCATTTGGAGTACTGCGTCCAGTTCTGGTCACCTTACTACCGGAAGGACGTGGAGACCCTGGAGAGGGTGCAGAGGAGGTTTACCAGGATGTTGCCTGGCATGGAAGGACTGAGTTACGAGGAAAGGTTGGAGAAACTGGGGCTCTTCTCCTTAGAAAGACAGAGATTAAGGGGGGATATGATAGAGGTATATAAAATACTGAAGGGAATAGATAAACAGTGGTAGGCTTTTCCCTAGATTGGGGACAATTATGAGAGGTCACGATCTAAGGGTGAGGGGGGAGAAGTATAATTTGGATATGGGAGGAAGGCTTTTCACGCAGAGGGTCATGGGGGTATGGAACGCACTACCGAGTAGGGTGGTGGAGGCAGGCACGTTGGACTTGTTTAAGGTTTACTTAGACAGACGCATGAGCGAAGCAAGGATGGAGGGTTATAGTAGAGGGTATTTAATAGGGTCAGAGCCTCAGGACAACACCGGAAATGTAGTTTTATATGTTAACGTATTGTCTTTTTATTCCACACTGTTGGTCCACCTTGTTGTCAAACAAGGGGCATGCACACGGTGGGTCGTGCGTGGGCTGCTCTTGGAGGTTCCAGGAGTGGCCTAGTACTTCGTGTCGTTGTGTGTGCTTAATCCTGGACCAGCAGATGGGCACCGCAACAGCTCAGTGACTATCACTGCTAGCTCTGCAGATACATGGATTTGGGCCTGTGTCTGTGGGAGTTTGCGCATTCTCCCTGTGGTTGCGTGGGTTTCCTCCGGGCGCTCCGGTTTCCTCCCACACCCCAAAGATGTGCTCTTAGGCTGATTGGTGTACCAAATTGACACTATTCTCCCCTGAATGGCTACATTAGGGGTTCCACTCACATACACACAGGGCAGGGTAGGTGTGGGAAGATGCGGCGGCGCGGGCTCGTTGGGCCGAAGGGCCTGTTTCCCGTGCTGGGATGTTCTTCGTTCTTTGTAACTCGATAGGTCAGAAAGGTAGAACTTATTCTTTAGTTTTTAGTGAGATTTTGCAAGCCCAGGCAAGTCGTGGGGGTTACAGATAGTGTGACATGAACCCAAGGTCCTGGTTGAGGTCGTCCTCATGTGTGCGGAACTTGGCTATCTGTCTTTGTTCTGTGACTCTGCATTCTCATGTGTCGTGAAAGCCGCCTTAGAGAATGCTTACCCGAAGACCAGAGACCAAATGCCTGTGACTGCTGAAGTGTTCCCCAACAGAAAGAGAACACTCTTGCCTGGGTGATTGTCAAGCGGTGTTCGTTCATCTGTTGTAGTGTCTGGATGGTCTCCCCAATGTACCATGCCTCGGGACATCCTTTCCTGCAGCGTATCAGGGAGACAACGTTGGCCGAGTTGCAAGTGTATGTCCTATGTACCTGGTGGATGGTGTTCTTGTGTGAGATGATGGCATCCGTGTCGATGATCTGGCACATCTTGCAGAGGTTGCTGTGGCAGGATTGTGTGGTGTCGTCACTGTTCTCCTGAAAACTGGGTAGTTTGCTGCAGACAATGGTCTGTTTGAGGTTGTGCAGTTGTTTTGAAGGCAAGAAGTGAGGGTGTGGGAATGGCCTTGGCGAGATGTTCATCTTCATCAATGACATGTTGAAGGTTCTGGAGAACATGTCGTAGCTTCTCCGCTCTGGGGAAGTACTGGATGACAAAGGGTACTCTGTCCACCGTGTTCTGTATTTGTCTTCTGATGAGGTTGGTGCGGTTTTTCGATATGGTGCGTCGGAACTGTCGATTGATAAGTTGAGCGCCATATCCTATTCTCATGAGGGCATCTTTCACCATCTGGAGGTGTCTGTTGGAATCCTCATCATTTGAGCAGATCCTGTGTATATGGAGGGCTTGTCCGTGGGGATGGCTTCTTTAATGTGTTTAGGGTGGAAGTTGGAGAAATGGAGTATCGGGCAGTTATCTGTGGGCTTGAGGTACAGTGAAGTGCTAAGGTGACCATCCTTGGTGGAGATGTGTGCGTCCAAGAATGCAACAGATTCCGGAGTGTAGTTCATGATGAGTCTCATGGTGGGATGGAACTTGTTGATGTCATCACATAGTTGTTTTAGTGATTGTTCGTCATGAGTCCAAAGGAAGAAAATGTCATCGATGTATCTAGTGTATAGCATCAGTTAAAAGTCCTGTGAGGTGAAAAAGTCTTGTTTGAACCATATACACAGGATATTGTCAGAAAACAAACACGGGACACGGCAGACAGAGTACCCTTTGTTGTCCAGTACTTCCCCGGAGTGGAGATGCTACGACATCTTCTCTGGAAAAATCACTGACAAGAGTATTCTTTTCCTGTTGAGGAACACTTCAGTGGTCACAGGCATTTGGCCTCTGATCTTCGGGTAAGTGTTCTCCAAGGCGGCCTTCACGACACATGACAACGCAGAGTCGCTGAGCAGAGACTGGTAGCCAAGTTCCACATGCACGAGGATGGTATCAACCGGGATCTTGTGTTCATGTCACACTATCTGTAACCCTCATGACTTGCCTGGGCTTGCAAAATCTCACTAACTGTCCTGGCCAGAGATGATACACATCTCTTTAACCTGTGCTTAACGCTCTCTCCACTCATATTCTCTGTACCTTTAAGACTTGATTACCTATAAAGACTCACATTTCAACCATTATTTTGTAAATTGAGTTTATGTCTTTATATGCCCTCTTTGTGAACAGAACTCCCACTTACCTGATGAAGGGGCAGCACTCTGAAAGCTAGTGGCTTGTGCTAACCAAATAAACCTGTTGGACTTTAATCTGGTGTGTGAGACTTCTTACAATGTATTTCTTGCCAATTTTAGAGGGATCAGAAATGTACTGTGATGTTTCAGTCTATATACACATAAGTAGAATTGTTTTTCACCATAAGATTATGGATTTTGTCATATTTTGTAGAGTCAGGGTTTGTTTACTGAAGCACGCTTAACTTTTGAGTATGAACAGTGAGCTCAAATCATAACAATATTTTCTTATAGTATTTTACATCGCAAAAGTTCTAATTGCTCAATGGGTGAATATCATGTCATACATCAGTAATTATGCATGTCAGAATGGATACTGATCCACAACCTGTTTTAACTTAGCTGATGTCAGCCAGGGCAAAAGCATAAACATGGGGGAGGGGAATTTTCCCATCCCGCAACTCCCCACTTTTGATCACCATCTGGCATCCATTGCTGTAAAAGTATGTTTGTATTTCAGTCAGGCAAAATTGGCTCCATAATCAATGTCTATTGCCAACCATTGACACACATGAAGGTTCCAACACATGAAGGCAATGGAAGATTTCAATGTTAGCAGAAGTATACAAAATATAAATACGGCATGTAGCACAAAACTGGAGGCAGCTGACACAGTACCTTTCTCTCTTGGATCTGTTGCTTCAGTTTGCGAGTGTTTTCATCTGCTTTATCTGGGGTCATTCCTTTCCAGCGATGTACAATTACTCTGTTTGGCCCAAAAGCACTCAGTGCCTGATTTGGATTTTCTGTTAGGAAGTCACTGTGACGCTGATTTTCAATTTCAATTAAATTATCTTCTTGCTCCTGCTGCTTTTCAAGCTTGCGTCTTGTAGCTGATTCAATTGCCTAAAAGTTAAAAAAAACCCCAGCATTATTCTCTTTGTGTTACGTGATAGAATAAAAGGAACTGTCTATTAATTTACTGCCCCATTGTACATACTGGAGGTACTTTTAAATTTTGATGATGTGAGCCGTAATTAATCAACCATAATACACCATGGATGGAATTTTCTGAAGTGTCATGAAAATCTGAAAACCGTAATGTTTAACTCTTCTTTTTCTGTGAGCTACCCCAAGCCATTTCTTTTACGTTCTGTCAATTTTTTTGGCTCCCTGTGGAAGTCAGCTGCAGGCTGCTAGGCATGCATCCACTGTCAACCCACTCCCCATCCCCCACCACATTGCCATCCCCTCCCCACAGACACCCCCCAATCGTCCAAGGAGAATTGCACTCCCCTGCCCCCAACCAACTGGTGGAGGTCTCAATGGCCTCTGGTCCCATTGGCAAAGCCATCACATCAGGATCCCCCCCTGTTGGTGGGGACATCTGTGAACTTTGCTGGTCAGGATCTCCAATGGTGAGGTCGGACAGCTATGTGAGCCTAGACTATTGCATCCTGGGCTCACTAAACAGATTTAAATCAGCACATAAATATTTAAATCGGCAAGGGTGCAAGGCTGATTACATCAGCAAAAAAGGCCGGGGAGGAGCATCACCAGCCTGACACTGGGCTTAGTTTTCATTTTTAGCCTCCTGCTAAAATGTCCTGACCCAATATGCTACTTGATCAGTGCAGCAGGCGGAAAGATCACACTCAATACCTTTCATTGAAATCAATGGAAGGGAACATTAGACTGGGTGTAAATTAGGTGGCCAATTTGATCTCATCTTACCAAAGTTCAAATCACAACCTCTGTTCGGATGTTCTCCTGTAAAGCAGATTTCCTCTAGCATGATCTTCAAGTCACCACCTCAAAACATGCTAAGAAATAAATCACTTTTTTAAAATGCAAAAAAAAACTCTGCTTTGAATATTCATGTGAATCATGTTCAAAACCTTTGACAGATTCTAGTACTATGTACTTGTCAACAAAATATAATTGTATGACTTCTAACCAAAGTTAGATTCATATCCATGACCTTGGTTTTTCAAAGAAAATAGAACTGAACTGGTGACTTCATAAAAATTATAAGCACTGAAATGCTGTTGCAGCCACCTTTACCCACCCTGCCTGCATTTTATGCAAGTGAGGCCTTTTTATGAACAGGGAAGAGCACTGATACCTGAATTATGCAAAGCAGAAGAGATGCCTAGAGTTGATCTAGTCTCTAACCAAAATCAAATAGGGTAGTAGGAAAAGTGAAACCTGTGCCCGATTAAAATCTTTTGTTGCTACAGTAACAGCCCTCCTCATGTCATCTTCCATTTGCTGCACTGTACAAGCTCTTTGATCCTGAGATATTCTATTTGCATCATACAATTTATCTGAAAAACAGAACAGCACAAAAATCATAAAAAGTTACCTTTTTACTTCAAGTTTTATTATTCTTTTTCTCTTCAATGGACAGGTTATTAAATAATAAATGGCACATTTTTCTAAAGTGCTAGCAAATCAAGTGCATTACAGGCCACAGACTGAAAAAAGCTCTTTGTTGTTCAAACAATGTATTTATATAAATCACAAAATATGTATTGATACCATGATGTAACAATTTTTTACTTATTGTATTGCATTCCAGTTCCATTCTTTGGAATGCAAATTCTCCTTGCTCAGGCAGGTGTTCAAACAGGGTCAATTTTGGAATGCACACAGTCAACAGGAATCCATGCTTACTGACCATCCAGACATTGGGAAATGAGAAGCACATTTCTCAGATGTTTCAACCCATTGAAAGAAATTAAATAAAATCCTACGATGCTCATCCATAATTCTCAATTTGCATAGCCAGCAAGAAAGAGGGGTGCGCATTCAGAAAATCAATTCTATGTGAAGAGGTCTAGAAGTTATAAAGTAAAGTTGTAAAGCTAAGATATATTTGTATTGGAGGTGGTACTGTGAAAGTTTACCAGAATGGTTGTTGGAGTGAGGTGTTTGTCCTGTGATGTGAGATTGAGTAAATTGGGCCTATATTCTCCGGAGTTTAGAAGAATGAGAGATGATCTAATTGAAACATTCTGAAGGGGCTTTACACAATAGCTAGATAGGTTGTTTCCCCACACTGGGGAATCTAGAACCTGGAGACTTGAATAAGGGAGTCAATCATTTAGGACTGAGATAAGGAGAAAATTATTCAATCAGAATGTTGTGAATATTTTTGGAATTTTATATCCGGAGGATTGTGAATGCTCTAGGGCTGAGTATATTTAAGTTTGAGATAGATGGTCTCTCAGGGAATCAAGGGATTTCAGCAATGGACACTAAAATGGAGTTGAAGCAGAAAATCAAGCATGATCATATTAAATGGCAGAGCAGATTCGGGAGGCTGTATGAGTTACTACTTTTCCTGTTTCTTATGTTCTTAAGTTCCACCCATGTTCTAGTTAGCATCTCTCCTTCAACCATCAACAAAAGCATGTTAATGTGTAATTCATCTCTTGCTTCTTGTAGAACACTGTATGTACAATTACCTAAGAGCAGTGACTACAATTCAAGATAATCCATTCTGTGAAATTATTTGGGACATCTTGGGGGATTTGGGGTGTGCTACAAAAGGCAATTCTCTCAGTAATCTCTGAATGAGACTACCATATCAATGTCAATATGTACTAGGTTATGGGAAGAACATAACATAAGAAATAGGAGGAGGAGTAGGCCATCTAGCCCCTCACGTCTGCACTGTCATTCAATAAGATCATGGCTGATCTGATAGTGGGTTCAGTTCCACTTATCCATCCGCTCGCCATAACCCTTAATTCCCTTATTGGTTAAAAATCTATCTATCTGTGACTTAAACACATTTAATGAGGTAGCCTCTACTACTTCATTGGGCAGAGAATTCCAATGATTCTTTCTCCTCAACTCTTCTAAATTGACTCCCCCTTATTTTCAGGCTATGCCCCCTATTCTTGTTTCCATTCTAAGTGGAAATAACCTCGCTGCTTCTATCCTGTCTAGCCCCTTCATTATCTTATATGTCTCTATAAAATCTCCCCTCAACCTTCTAAACTCCAATGAGTACAGGCCCAGTCTACTCAATCTCTCCTCATAAACTAACCCCCTCATCTCCGGAATCAACCTAGTGAACCTTCTCTGTACCCCCTCCAAAGCTAGTATATCCTTTCTCAAATAAGGGGACCAAAATTGTACAGTACTTTAGGTGCGGTCTCACTAGTACCTTGTAGTGCAGCACAACCTCCCTGCTTTTATACTCCATCCCTCTTGCGATAAAGGCCAACATTCCATTTGCCTTCTTGATTATCTGCTGCACCTACAAACTGAGTTTTTGTGATTCAGGCACAAGGACCCCCCAGGTCCCTCTGCACAGTAGCATGTTATAATTTTTCACCGTTTAAATAATAATCCATTTTACTATTATTCCTTCCAAAGTGGATAACCTCACTCTTACCAACGTTATACTCCATCTGCCAGATCCTTACCCACTCACTTAGCCTATGCAAATCCCTCTGCAGACTTTCTGTTTCCTCCATGCAATTTGCCTTCCCACTCATCTTTGTGTCATCCGCAAACTTTGTTACCCTACACTCAGTCCCCTCCTCCAGACCGTCTATGTATATGGTAAACAGTTGAGGCCCCAGCATCGATCCCTGTGGCATGCCACTAGTCACTGATTGGCAAGCGGAAAAGCACCCATTTATTCTGACTCTCTGCTTTCTGTTTGATAGCCAATCCTCAATCCACGCTAACACTTTACCCCCAACTCTGTGTACCATTGTCTTATGCAGCAATCCTTTGTGAGGCACCTTATCGAATACCTTCTGGAAATCTAAATACACCACATCCACCGGTTCCCCTCTGTCAACCACACTTGTTATACCCTCATAAAATTCCAGTAAATTAGTCAAACTTGACTTTCCCTTTGTGAATCCATGCTGCATCTGCTTGACTGGACCATTCTTTTCCAGGTGTCCTGCTATTTCTTCCTTAATGATAGATTCCGGCATTTTCCCAACTACAGATGTTAAGCTAACTGGCCTGTACTTACCTGCCTTTTGTCTACCTCCTTTTTTAAACAGTGGCGTTACATTAGCTGTTTCTCAATCAGCTGGCACTTCCCCAGAGTCCAGCGAATTTTGATAAATTACAACTAATGCATTTGCTATTACTTCTGCCATTTCTTTTAGTACCCTGGGATGCATTCCATTGGGACCAGGGGACTTGTCTACCTTTAGAACATAGAACATTATAGTGCAGTACAGGCCCTTCGACCCTTGATGTTGCGCCGACCAGTGGAACCAATCTAATGACCCTCTAACCTAAACTATTCCAATATTATCCATATGCCTATCCAATGACCATTTGAGTGCCCTTAAAGTTGGCGAGTCCACAACTGTTGCAGGCAGGGCATTCCACACCCTTACTACCCTCTGAGTAAAGAAAGCCCCATTTTAGTCCCATTAGCCTACCCAGCACTACCTCTTTAGTAATAGTGACCGTTTTCAGGTCCTCACCCCCTACAGTCCCATGACCGTCAATTATTGGTATGCTATTTGTGTCCTCCACTGTGAAGACCGACAAAAAACTTGTTTAAGGCCTTGGCCATTTCCCTATTTCCCATTATTAAATCCCCCTTCTCATCTTCTAACGGACCAAAATTTACTTTAGCCATTCTTTTCCGTTTTATATATTTGTAAAAACTTTTACTATCAGTTTTTATATTTTGTGCTAGTTTACTTTCATAATTTATCTTTCCTTTCTTTATTGCTTTCTTAGTAGTCCTTTGTTGTTTTTAAAAGCTTTCCCAATCTTCTAGTTCCCCACTAATTTTGGCCACTCTGTATGCATTGGTTTTTAATTTGATACTCTCCTTTATTTCCTTAGTTATCCACGGCTGGTTATCTCTTTTCTTACATTCTTTCTTTTTCACTGGAATATATTTTTGCTGAGTAGAGAAAAATCTCCTTAAAAATCCTTCACTGTTGCTCAACTGTCCCACCAATTAGTCTGTGTTCCCAATCTACATTAGCCAACTCCACCCTCATCCTATTGTAATCCCCCTTGTTCAAGCGGAGGACACTGGTTTGGGACCCTACTTTCTCACTCTCCTTCTGTATTAGAAATTCAACCATATTGTGATCACTCATTCCAAGAGGATCCCTCACAAGGAGATCATTAATGTTATCTGTCTCATTACACGGGACCAGATCCAAGATAGCTTGCTCCCTTGTAGGTTCTGCAACAAACTGTTCGAGGAAACTATCTCGACAGCATTCTAAGAACTCTTTCTCAAGTCCACCGCATCCGACTTGAGTTGACCAATCCATATGGAGGTTAAAATCCCCCATGATTATTGCTGTTCCATTTTTACATGCATCTGTTATTTAGAACATAGAACATTACAGCGCAGAACAGGCCCTTCGGCCCACGATGTTGCGCCGACCAGTTAAAAAGCAATGACCCTCTAACCTAAACCATTCCCTTTCCATCCATAAACCTATCCACGGAACAGTTGTTAGTTATTTGTTAGTTTATAGCCTGCCCCACCTTGAAATTATTATTTGGGGGCCTATAGACTATGCCCACCAGTGACTTTTTCCCCTTACTATTCCTTATCTCCACCCACACTGATTCCACATTTTGCTCCTTACAGCCTATATCGTCTCTCACTACCACCCTGATGTTATCCTTAATTAACAGAGCTACCCCACCTCCTTTTCCTTCCTGTCTATCCTTCCGAATTGTCTGATACCCCTGGATATTTAGTTCCCAGTCCTGGTCACCGTGCAATCACGTTTCTGTAATGGCCACTAGATCATTTGTACTGATTTGTGCCGTCAACTCATTCACTTTGTTTTGAATGCTACGTGCATTCAGGTAAAATGTCTTTATGTTAGTCTTTCTTTCCTGGACCCGATTTGTTAGTGCATTCCTTTGTTTGCAAGCTTTGTCCCTTCCTGTCACAGACTGGTTATTCTTCCCCAGACCATCTCCCTGCACTGCGTTGACCACCACCCTTCTCATGCTTGTCACCTTTTTTACTCTGCCTGAGGTTAGATTCCTGCCACCTTCTATACTCTCTGTTCTATTACATGGTCTGAAAACTTTACTAACCTCTCCTGAGCCCTCGGCTCCTTTAACTAGTGGAAAGTCCTCATCATTAACCTGCACTCCGACCCTCTCCTTTACCTTTGATTTTGTAATTCTCCATACAACTGAACCCTCCCCCCAACTATTTAGTTTAAAGCCCTAATACAGTCCTAGTTATATGAGTCGCCAGGACTCTGGTCCCAGCATGACTCAGATGAAGACTATCCCATCAGAACAGGTTTTGTACAACAGAATTATAATCACATGTGCCAAATCTACAATTCAATATAGGATCCTCCAAATAAGTGGAAGGAAGAGACTTTCTTTTCATCAATTTGGACTGGATTTGAAACCAGGTCTGAGTGGTACACAAATTGGTGCTAATCTACCTAATATACAAGCAATAGCAAGTTGCTCAGCAGGTCAGGCAGCATCTGTGGAGAAAGAAACATAATTAATGTTTCAAGTCTGTGACCCCTCATCAGAAGGATGATTGAAAAAGCAGAGTTGATCAACATCTGAAATCAATGATCTGGGAATTATTCTCTGTCTGCTTTTAACTGAGGAATTGTGTACAGTGTGGCAATGGGGACCTAATAAACTGAATATGTAGGAGGGAAAATTGTTTTGTTTTAATAAAAGGGTAGCAAGTACATAATTAAATAAAACGTGATACAGTGGTGCTGCAGTAACTTTGAGTCTATTATTATGTCTGAGGGAAAACAGGCAAGAGATGTTTCTCCACAGGTAGTGACTGAGTAACCTCTTGAAGAATTGGTTATTCAATAATGTTAGTCATATCTATTCTGAAATTGTGTGTTATTTTGTTCTTCTACTAACTTGCAAACTTCTGGTCTTCCAAAGCATTCTTCAACTCTTTCTGTTGTGCAAGTGACCATTCCCTGATTTGCTCCTGCTGACGTTTAATCCGTTCTTGATGTTGCAAATCTTCCCCAGAAAACTTTTGCATAGAAGATATAGTGCAGCGAGGGTCGGTGTCTGAAATTCGAGCAGGTACATCCTTTCTTAAGGCCTGTGGATCATTCAGATCAAACTCACGACGTGTATCAGGTTTCTGGTAGCATAGACGAAATTCAGCAATAGCCTTGTTTAAGTTCTTCACGTCACGTTTGTGCCGTTCATCGAGGAGGCACATTGTTTTATCATGGCGAATCAAATCATTAGCTGCAGCAAAACATGAGAGAAGTAATGTTACATCACATATACTTTTGTTTGCTGTCTGTGGCAGGGGAAAGAGAAGGCGCGTAAAACACCTTTTACTGATATATTTTAAAAAATCATTATTCTACAGTTACAAAAAATAAAGTTCTGTGATTTGATGTCATACCATTTAAACAATCCATTTATTTTTAAGCCAATGAGGCAAGGTAAATTGGTAATCTCATAGTAAACAATGCACTGGGAAAAAGTAATCATAATATAATGAATTCCATGTTAAGTTTGAAAGCAGCATACTCCAGTCCAAATTGGAATCTTAAACTTCTACCTATGCAGATGGTTTTGTTTGACAGGAGAGCTAGCTAAGGTTGATTGAGAAAATAGACTAAATAGTATGGTGATAAACACAATAGAAAGAAACAATTCAAAAATACAATTCCTTAAAAAAGAAAAACTCAGGAACAATGATCCATCCATGGCTTAGTAAGGACAGTATCAGATTAAGAGAAAAGTTTTATCATGTTGCAAGAATAGTAATTACTCTTGAGGACTGACGGTGCTTTGAAAACAGAAGATTTGCTTATAAGTTGATAAAAAAGAGGGAACATAGATTATGATTATAAATTGGCTAGGAAAACAAAAAAAAAATTGCAAGAGCTTTTATGAATACATAAAAAGAAAGAAAGTAGCTAAAGAGGATGACTTTTTGGCTCTTCCTGCTAATGGGGTCTTTTGGCCTTGCTGACAGCAAATCCCCGCCACCTGTTTCCCAGCAGCGGAGGGGTGGAACCAATGGGAAACCCCAATGATAGCGACATGACCAGATGATCCCATCACTGGCCAGCGGTGGGCCTTTGCCCACAACCGAAAAACACGCTGCAGGGAATGTGGAAAATCCCCCACAAAATAAATGTTGTTCCTTTGGCAGCAGAGACAGGAGAAATTAGAATGTGTGGATGCATTTTGGCTTATTAACATGCAAGCTTTAGAATGTACTTTAAAGAGTTTCAATAATCAGCTTGTGGATATTCAGCAGCTCTGTTCTATTTATGTTTAGTAAGAAGTCTCACAACACCAGGTTAAAGTCCAACAGGTTTATTTGATAGCAAAAGCCACTAGATTTCGGAGCTATGCCCCTTCGTCAGGTGAGTGGGACATCTATTCACAAACAGGGCATATAAAGATACAAACTCAATTTACAAAATAATAATTGTCCTGTCTGGAGATGATACACATCTCTTTAACTTTGCTTAATGCTCTCTCCACTCACATTGTCTGTACCTTTAAGATTTGATTACCTGTAAAGACTTGCATTCCAATCATTACTTTGTAAATTGAGTTTGTGTCTTTATATGCCCTGCTTGTTAATAGAATTCCCACTCACCCGATGAAGGGGCAGTGCTCTGAAAGCTAGTGGCTTTTGCTACCAAATAAACCTGTTGGACTTTAACCTGGTGTTGTGAGACTTCTTACTGTGTTTACCCCAGTCCAATGCTGGCATCTGCACATCATGACTATTTGACATCATGTTTGGCAGCATCTTCCCTTCTCACATTCCTCTCCTTAAATGTCATATTGATCACCTTAAATGAGAGACTCATGCAATCTAATGTTGAAGCATGCCATATATCAGTGGTTCCAAATCTACATCCTCAATAAATTGTTCATGAGTTTTTTCAGGTGAGACTGCATCTTTATATTGAGAATCTGAAAAGTATGAGGCTGCCCCATGCAAGGGCCTCTAAGTCCAGCTGTAGGATCCTCCCACACCTACTCAGTACCACCCACGGAGAATGTTTTCCAGTTTTGATTTTAAACTGCGTCATTCCTTTGGCATCTCAAGATGGTGGTGCTGTACTTCAACATCAGCTTTGACCGTCCTCTGTTACAACTTACATCCTCCCAATCATCAAGGAATCCTATGATGAGCAGGGAGACCTTGGGGCTGTGTGCATGGTGATATATTGAGGTAACCCACTTCCTTACCAGCTTTTTCCCATTTACAGGCTCTATATGCCTTCCCTGACCATCTGCAGGCCAGTACTGAGACACTAAGTGCACACCCAACACACCAAGCTGACCCCCACTGAACACACAGGCTTTACCCCTCAATGGAACATGACACGTGTGTCATGAATAGCCCTGTAACATGTCTAACAAAGCCCCAGGGCTGTCTTTAATCTCTCATTTCAACTGTGCTCCATATTCCCAACAGACATACCTACCAGTCTAGTATAACACTGCAGCTTTGGCATCACTGATGACCTGGAGCAGTACTGTTGCAGGTAGGCTTTGAATGTTGCAACCACTTCAAAGTCATGAGTGAAGTGAGCAGCAAGCCACATATATCCAGTAATGATTAAGACCAGTCTAATTTCCTGCTTCACGGAGAGATGTGGCAACTTGCATTTCTAATGGGCATGATTTTCAGTGCCTCTCCCCATGACATTTTCCTGGTGGCAGAGGTGGCTTGCCACTGACGAGCAGTAGGATCATCTGGTCCTGCCAATGTTCGCAGGGTTTTATCAGCCCTGTACTGCCTGATGCTGTGGAGCACACTGCAAGGGGTTTCCAATGGCAGGACCAGTAGATCCTGCTAGCAGGAAGGGCTGGAAACTTTTGACCAGTGAGTAGTCATGACATGCTAATGCATGCAGGTGGGGTTCCCAAAATGGATCAGTGGCAAATCCAACCCACTAGTATCCCACTGTCAAAGTGCTGAGAGGAAAATTTCAACATGCTTTCCTGCCAGCGAAAATCTGACTTTTGGCCTCTCTCCGAATTTTCTGATCCTGCTTGGCATTGGCAGGAAAGGAAAATTCCACCACATGAAGTTCTACTTTCTTGTCCATGACATATTCTGTCTGTGTGGAGTTTGCATGTTCTCCCTATGTCTGCATGGGTTTCCTCCCACAATCCAAAGATGTGTGGGTTAGGTAGATGGGCCATGCTAAATTGTCCCTTAGTGTCCAAAGGTTTGGTTGAATTAGCCATGGTAAATGGGCAGGGTTATAGGGATACGGCAAGGGTTTGGGCCTAAGTAAGATGTGTTCAGAGAGTTGGTGCAAACTCAATAGGCTGAATGGCATCCTTCTGCATTGTAGGGATCCTGTGAGCTTCCTCACACAGAGTAACAGTTTTGAGGGGCTGTGGGACAGTTACCAGTTGCTGTCCTTCCTTATCTCATTGACTGCTTATCCTTAAAAAAAGTACAAGTATGAAAACCTTCAGTTGCCATGAGATATAATAAAACCCTGATGTCAATCCATAATGTATTTGTTATTGATGCATACACCAAATACTTTTATTCTATGTGAGGATAAAGAATGTGAGATTGAATAAACAAAATTGTTATCATCTCAATGGCTTTTCTTATTATTTTTCTTAATTTGAAGGAGTAAGCAGGAAATGCAGGTGCCTGCATAGTTTGAAGTATAGGATTTATTCCTTTATTCTTTCATAGAATGTTGGCATAGGTGAGAAGACTAGCATTTATTGCCCATCCCTAACTGTTCTTCAAATGTGTGGCTTGCCACACCATTTTAGAGGGCAGGCAGTTAAGAGTCATATGCATTGTTGTGGGTCTGATGTTATATGTAGGCCAGAACAGGATGCAAATCAGATTGTTTTTTATGATAATCGATTCATGGTCACCATTACTGAGACCATTCTTTCCAGATTTTTAATTGAATTTAAATCCCACTGGCCCTACATCCCACCAGTGGGAATTGAACCCTTGTCTCCAGCCTGGGCTCCTGGATTATTAATCCAGCAATGCTACATCTCCCTTAAATCAAGTAGTAATAATTTGGTGTTAATGTCTATAAGAGAAATTAGTGAAGCAAAAAGTTCCATAGTTTTCAAACGAAAGTGAGTACATTGAAACATTTGTATTAGAATAGGAAACAGTGAGGAGAATATTGATTTCAACAGAATGGAAATGCAGGATGGTTTGTTGAGCATGTAGGATTGCACATGTGGCATTTAGAAGAAGCAAGGAAGAAAATATACTAGAGTATTGATAAACTAAGACAACAAAAATGTTTGTGAAATGCAAAGAAGTAGGATGGAGGAGAGAAATCGGAGGCTAAAATTGAAAGAATATTTTTCGCTGATCTAAAAAACTGATGCCAATCATACTTTGGATATTGTAGCTATACTCATCTGCTTTAAGAATTGTATTTTAAAGTTGATTTTTTTGGGGGGGCTGCCATCAAAGAGAATACAATTTCTGTATCTTCACTAGTAATCAGACATTTGCACGTGTCTGAATGGACAGTTGACAAGAGAAGGAAGAGAAAGTATTTTTGTGATCTAATCATCAATTTACTCATTGCCTTAAATCATTTTCCCATATATCAGAAGTCAACAGAACTTACCAAAGGCTAAATCTTTTTTAGCTTCTGTCTCTTCCTGAATTTTCCTATCATTGATTTGGCCATCCAATGCCTGTTTATCAATCTTATAAAAAACAGCAGTATACATTTAAAATATTTAGTTGCATAAATTCCTTTCTGTCTGCATATCTACTGCTATAGATTGCATCCATTGTACTAACTGGAATAATGCTCATTGCAAAGTAATACTTAATAATGTGTCATCAAATACACTGTCTCCATTTATAATTTGAACTCCCTTTCTTACAGCACTGAGGATGTACACACATAGACTGGAGCACTTCAAGAATGAGGCTACAAACCACTGTGTCAAGGGCAATTAGGGCTTAGCCATAAATTGATGCCCATTCCATTAATTAAGAAAACATAATAATTTACCAGCAGTACATTAAAAAATCAAAATAAATAATCCAAAGAGAGATGTTTGTTATATGATTTCTTTCAGTAGAATTAATTAATTTTTTGCCAGTTAATTTAGCCTTTCAAATCTAAAACGTGATATTAGTCAAATCAATCTTACAATGTCCCTTCTACTTTCAGAATGCTTAATGCACAATTACAAAATTGATTTTAATGATTACATTGCACTTGCACCAGGGTAAGTACATGGGTTATGGGGATGGGGCCTGGGAGGGATTGTTGTCCTGCAGGCTTGATGGGTCGAATGACCTCCTTTTGTACTGTTGGGATTCTATGATTGCACTTGCACCAAATTTGTGCAAATATGCTGAGGATAAACAATTTTTCAAATAGTGTGAAACAAAAGCACATCTTATACATTAAAATATTAATTGATACTGATCTTGGAACATAGTGCACAGAAGCAGGACAAGGCCATTTGGTCCTTTCTGCCTTCCCCACCATTCAATAAACCATAATTGCGGGACGAGGGGGGGTAGAATTGAGACCTCATTCAGATGAGCTATGATTTAATTATAGCTTATCTGAATGAGGTCTCAATTCTACCCCCTCACCCCGCAATTATGATTTATTGAATTCTCAATTCACCCCCCCCCATCTTGCAATTACTCTTGACAAAATAAATCTTATAAATCAAAATAAAACAATCTTCATGTCACCATCGGCAATGAAATTATTTTTGCCTTATTTTCTGATTTCACACATAGGATATAAATGATAAAAGTATATGACATTAAGGGAAACTGCCACACCTTACACACCTACCCCAATTGTTCTGAGTCTGGCATTAAAAACCCTGTTCTGCCTCTGTAATTCCAAGTCCCTTCGCCCCGCTATGATAGCAGCCTCTTTCAAATCAATCGCACCGTCCAGTTTGTGCATCTTTCCAAACCTGTTTCGTTCCTTCTCACAACCTTAAAGTCAACCAACAGTAATTTAATTCGATGTGAAACGAGAAGAAAATGCTTTGAAAAACAAACAAAACGGTGACGGTCAATCTAATGTCTGTAACAGTGTGCGTTGAGGAAACATCTGTTCTTTTCGCTCCTGCGGTGCGTTTTCCAGCCGCGAGTGAGGGATAAATAAAACGGTCGCTAGGCGACCAGGCAACTGGCACGAAATCCCGTAGGTTCACGCAGCGCGTCTCCAGATCTCACGATATCATCTCCGGCGGGAAGAGTCACGCGGGAGTCGGTTGGCGGAGCAGCGCGTTGGAGAAGATTCGACTATTTTTCTTGACAGGGAGCTGTAATCGCGGACGTTATCACAGCGACAATCACTTCCCAAGCATTAACTAGGCTTTTGAGAAATGGGAACCCTGCAGTTGATTGAAGTGGAAAATTTCAAGTCATGGCGGGGTCAGCAGTTGATCGGGCCCTTCATGCGGTTTAACTGTATCATTGGGCCGAATGGATCAGGTCAGAGAAACCGACCCTAGCTGTCGGGGGGAGAAGCGTCCGCACACCCGATTTCACTAATTCACCCTTTACCAGTGAGGCTCCCTCCTCCCTCTGTTATTTCCCTCGCCTGACAATATGAGCCCGTCAATCGCCAAAATCTCGAGGCGATGAAGGCTCAAACCTCCAGGTTTCTGTCCATTCCATTAGTCTCCTGAATGTGTCTGCGCACTAGTTTTTTTGTGACTGGTACTAGAACACCCAGATCCCTCTGCACCTTGGAATTTTGCAGTCCTTCTTCCTTTATGTAATACTCTGCCTTTATTCTTCCTGCCGAAGTAAGCAACTTCAACGCAACTTGTCAAATTTTTGCCCAATCACTCAGCCTATGTATGTGTTTGCAACCTCATGTCCCACTTCACAGCACACCTTCCTACTTGTTTTCGTGATGTTCAAATTTAGCTACCATTGCTTTTGCCGCCCTTATCTAAATCATTGATATGAACTGTAACAAGAGGACCCAGCAGAGATCCTTGTGAGACTCCACAAGTAATATCTTGGTATTCAAAAAAAGACCTAATTAAGCTGTTCTCTGTTCTGTTAGTCCATGCTAAGATGAAGCTTATACTTTGTGCAATGACTTTTGATGTGGCATCTTAACAATTGCCTTCTGGAAATCCAAATACAGTACATTTACTGGCTCCCCTTTATCCACAGTACATGCCACCTTTTCAAACAACTCAAACGAATTTGTAAAACATTCATTTGCCTTGAGCATAATCATATTGACTGTGCCTGATTGCGTTGAGATTTTGAAGTACTCAGCTATAAACTCCTAATGATTAATTTTTCCACACAATCGATGTCAAAGAATAGTAAAGCATGGGAACAGGCCCTTTGGCCCGTCAAGCCTCTGCTGATCACATTGTCCTATCTAGACCAACTGCATGTATCCCTCTGTTCTCCACCTTTTCATGTGTCTATCCAGATGAGTCTTAAATGTCTCTAATGTGTCTGCCTCAACCATGTCACTTGGCAATGCATTCCAGGCTACCACTACCCTCTGTGGGAAAAAACCACTCCCCTGCACTGCTCTATTGAATTTCTTCCCCCATACCTTGAACTTGTGCCCCCTTGTAATTGTCATTTCTGCTACAGGAAAAAGCTTTCAACTGTTCACCCTGTCTTTGTCCTTGATAATTTTATAAACTTCTATCAGGTCACCCCTCAGCCTTTGTCTCTCCAAGAAGAGCAATCCCAGTTTATTCAATCTCTCCATATAGCTAATATCCTCCATACCAGGCACATCCTAGTAAACCTTTTCTGTACTCTCTCCAAAGCCTCCGCATCTTTCTGGTAGTATGGTAACCAGAATTGGACACAGTATTTCAAATGTGGCTGAACCAACATTTTATATAACTAACATAATTTGCCAGCTTTTGTAGCCAATGCCCTGTCTGATGAAGGCAAGCATGCTATATGCTTTCTTCACCACCTTTTCTACCTGTGCTGCCACTTTTAAGGATCTGTGAACCTGCACACTCAAATCTCTGTGTCTCTGCTCTTGAGATTCTGCCATTTGTTTTATAGCTCCCACCTGAATTGGATCTACTAAAATGCATCAAATGTTGAGCTAACAGTACTATAATTTCTTGTTTTTTGCTGCCTCTCATCTTAAATAAAGGGTTATATTTGCAACTTTCCAGTATGATGGAACCGTTCCAGAATCTAGGGAATTTTACAAAAATTAAAACCAACTTGTCTACTGGCTTTTAAGAACTTAGGGTGAAGTCTAACTTGACCTGGAGACTTGTCATCTCCCAGCTCCATCAGTTTGCTCCATACTGCTTCCCTAGTGATAGTAATTTCACCATGTTCCCGTCTCTCTTCCATCTTCTGATTTACAGTTATAACTGGAAAGTTTTCTATTTCTTCTATGATGAAGACAGTGGTAGAATATTTGTTCATTTCATTTGCCATTTCCTACTTTTTCCCCTTTTAAATACCTGCAGAAGCTTCTGTTATCTGTCTAGTCTTCCTTTCATACTCTAATTTCTTTCTTTTGATTAATCTTAGTCATTCTCTACCGTTCTTTATATTATGACCAATTATTTGATTTGCTATTCATATTTGCAGTTATGTGCTTTTTCCTCCAGTTTTTTGCTTTACTTCTTTAGTTAATCATAGATAGTGGGTCCTCCCCTTAATTTTTTTTCAATATACTTACTCTGAGTGCCCTGAAATATCCCTTTAATCTCTGTCACTGCTTCTCTATTGATTTCATTCCTAGCCTAGTACACCAGTTCATTTCAGCTAGCTCAGCTTTCATGCCCGCATGATGTCTGCATTTAAGCTTAGACTCACTCTGCTCCCTTTCAAATTGGATGTAAAATTCAATTCATATTGTAGTCATTGCTTCCTATGGGTATCTTTACTCTGAAGTCATTAATTAATCCTGTAGCTTTATATAATACCAAATCTAATATAACCTAATGTCTAGTTCCAGAACGTGTTATTCTGAGAAACTATCCGATAAGCATTCTGTCCAGGCTACTATTGCTAAATGTGATTTTTCCCATTTGAGTACATTAAAATCATCCATAGTTATTGCCATCCCTTTATCCCAAGCATCCGATATTTTATCTTGCATACTTTGTCCTACATTATGGTTAATATTAGGGAGGGCTGTCAACCATTCCCACTTTCAATTTCTTTCCCCTTCTGTTACTCATCTACACCCAGACTTATTCCACATCCTGATCTCGAGTGTCATCTCTAACTGTTGTTCGTCCGTCATCGTCGATGAGGACCTCAACACCTTTAGTCACTTCGAGGCTGGTTGCAATATGTCCGAAGATGACTGATCAGGCCAGTTCGGGCACGGAATGTCCTGGCATATATTGGACAGACTTACGTAGACACTGTAGTTGTTGCGCTGGTGGCTCTGGACTTGCGAAGCTTGTGCTTAAGTTGTGCTTCAGCAGTACACCTTGCTTTGTAAGCTTGACAGCCTTGGTGGATGAGGCAGCGCCAGGTAAGCCAGCGTTTCCTAGGTGGTCGTGTCTATGTCAGGCGACTTCAGGGAGGCGTTGAGCGTGTCTTTGAAATGTTTCTTCTGCCCTTCATGTGAGCGTCTTCCAGTAGAGAGTTCCCCAAAAAGGAGCTGCTTAGGTATGCGCTCGTTTGACATATGGATGACATGACCTGCCCACTGGGTCTGCACTCTCATAAGCAGTGTGTGGACTGATGGTAGACTTGATTGAGAGAGAACTTCAGTGTCTGGTACTTTGTCTTGCCATCTGATGCATAATATTCTGCGAAGACAAGTCATGTGGAAATGATTGAGCTGTCTTGCATGCCTTCGATACACAGTCCACGTTTCACAGGCATACAAGAAGGTAGTGAGTACCGCGGCGCTATAGACCTTCAGTTTTGTTGCTGGGCGTTTCCATACAGTGGACCACAGTTTACCGAAAGCAGAACTAGCCTTTGCTGTTCTGCAGTTAACTTCTGTATCAATAGTCACTGCTTGGGAGAGGATGCTGCCAAAATAAGTGAACTGATCCTCTGCCTTTAGTTTCTGTCCTTTGTGATTATGGGTTCTGTGTACGATGCATGAGGAGCAGGCTAGTACATGCTTTGTTCTTTTTAATGTTGACGATGAGTCCAAAGCTGTCACAAGCCATGGAAAATCTGTCCATACTGACTTACATGTCTGGCTTTGAGCCAGTATGCAGTTATCCGCAAACAGGAGGTCTCTCAGAACAGCCTCCTTCATTTTGGTAATAGCTTGAAGTCTCCTCAGGTTGAAGAGCTTCCCATCCACTCTGTACTTGAGGCTGAATCCAGCAACACTGTCCTGGAAGGCATCATTCAGCATGGCAGTAAACATCATGCTGAGCAGTGTGGGTGCGAGCACACAGCCCTGTTTGACGCCATTGGTGACTGAGAATGCCTCAGAGGATTCTCCGCCATCCAGTACTCTGGCCACCATGCCATCATGGAACTGGCGTACCATCTGAATGAATTTGACGGAACTTTGACATGATCCTCTACAGGCCTTGTTGGCTTACAGTGTGAAGGCTTTTGCGAGGTCAGCAAAGGTTGTGTAGAGCTCATGATTCTGCTCCTGACACTTCGGAAGTTGGCGTGCAGCAAAAATCATGTCAATAGTCCCGCGACCTTTGCGGAAGCCACACTGTGATTCTGGAAGCAGGCCCAGCTCCAGATGAATGACCAGACGCTTTAGCAGGATTCTTGTGAGGGTTTTTCCTGTGATGGAGAGCAGCAGGGTTCCTCAGTGGTTGTCGCATACTTGCCGATTGCTCTTCTTCTTGTAGAGGTGTACGATGGAAGCATTTTTAAGTTCCTGAAGAGTGAATCCTTGCTTCCAAAAGGACTGGAACAACTCGGTGAGCTTCTCCATAAGTACAGGACCAATAGCTTTATAGATCTCTGCGGGTATGGCATCTGCATCTGGGGCTTTGCCACTGGATAGCTGGCTGACAACTTTTGTGACTTTGGCTATTACCGGTGGGTCATCCATGGTGCTGTTGATATCAACCTGGGGAATCCTGTCTATTGCTTCATTGTTATCAGATGACAGTCAGTTGAGAAAGACTTCAAAGTGTTCAGCCCATCGCTGCAGGATCTGAGCCCTCTCTGTAACGAGAGTTGTACCATCTGTACTCAGGAGGGGGGAACTCCTGAGAGATTGAGTCTGTAGAAAGTGTTAAGGACCTTCATAGAACCGTTTCAAGTTGTTTCTGTCAGCGTATCCCTGTATTTCATCTGCCTTGGTGCTCAGCCAGGCATCCTGCATTTTACGCAGTTTGTTCTGGACTGTCCTGCGAGCACTGGTAAAAGCATTTTTCTTGACAGCTGAAAATGGGTTGTTCTGACAGGCCTGATGAAGTACAAGTACAGCCTGTATCTCCTCATCATTCTTATCAAACCAGTCATGCTGCTTGCGGGTAGAGGGCCCGAGCAGCTTCAGTGCAGATGTATGGACAGCATCTCTGAAGTGTTCCCAGTCGTCCTCAGTGCTGCCTGTGAGGTGTAGGTCAGGAAGCTTGATTTCTAAGTCTTCAGCCAGTGCTGAAGCTATGCTGGGGTTCTTTAGCTTGGCCGCATTGATTCTTTTTGTAACCTTGCTTCCTTGTGGTCGCCTCTTGGGTCTGGTGCAGAGCCTCATTTTGGAGATAGTGAGCCTGTGATCTGTCCAGCAGTCAGCACCACGCATAGCTTTGGTCACTCTGACATCCTGCCTGTCTTTTCTCCTGACAATGACATACTTTGTCCTACATTATGGTTAGGGAGGGCTGTCAACCATTCCCACTTTCAATTTCTTTCCCCTACTGTTACTCATCTACATCCAAACTGATTCCACATCCTGATCTCGAGTGTCATCTCTAACTATTTCACTCATATCATTCATACCACCTTTGGTTAACAGTGCTACCCCTTCACTTTTACCTAGGTTCCTATTCTTTTTGAATGTCAACACCCCCCCCCCCTAAAATTTCAAGATTCAGTTCTTGGGGTCCTGCAGCCACTTCTTCATAAGGGCAATCATGTTTATTTACCTTAATATTTGCTATCAATTTATTTACTTTGTTATGAATGCTATGCACCTTCAGACACACAGCTTTTAGCTTTGTAATTTGTTATCTTTATACTATATCATCTTGATTGCTGATGTACTCTTAGTTTTTTTTATCCCTCTGTCCTTTCTGTTAAGAAATAGATATAAATTTTAACAATTTATAGTTGTATTTGTGTTCTGCTTTATGTTACGAATGGGAAGAACCTCAGTTTTAGTTCCACTTTAAAATATACCTGCATTTTAATGTGTGTTTTACAACTCTGAAGCAAAGATGGTATAAAAACATGGGCTTTTGCTTAGGAATCAGGGGCTCAACGTGACAGCAACAGCTTCAGTTCAGTTGGAAGGTGACCTAAAAGGAAACACCAATCTAGAGAAACTGCTGAAATAGGCAATCATGAAGGGAGACTTTAGGGAACAGGCCCTAAACTAAAAAAAACAGACCCTCAAACCAGGGAGAGGGACAGAAGTAGGTTCCAAGAAGAGTTTCCAGAAATATGGAATAAAATTTCTGTTTCATGAAGCAAGGAGATAATACAAAAATATAAAGATGCAGATGGTAGATAGAATGCAAAGTGGGCTTGCAAAAAGCTAGAAATCCAAGGTGACCAGAAGGTTGGTGACTCCTAACTATGGACTTGTAAAGCAGTGTTGTTCTGTTGGCACTGTTGTGCATCCAAAAAATTGTGTGAAAGGTGAACTTGAATGTACAAAACAATCCAGGGCACAGGAATACCAGAAGAAGAGATTGAAATCCTGGAGTTGGATCCTTGGTGAAGACATCTGAGGGCAAATGTTATTTTGGGGAAGATTCAAAAACATATTCTCAGAGAGTGGAGATTGGACATCTTTGTGTAGAAGACAGAGTTTCAATGAAACCATTTGGCTCACAGTGTGACAAGCATCTGAGGGAAGAATTGATGAGAAATCTGCAGAAGTTGTTTTGGATGGCATCTGTCACTTGGTTTCAGAGTGTGTGTGTGTCTGACCACATTTGGCCTATTTTACATGGGCTGAGAACATTAGAGTACACAATAGGTTTTGTAACTTGTGTTATCTTTAGAAATCTATGTATCTGTAAAGGTATAGCTGGGATGTAAGTATACTGTAATTTAGCTCATGTTTTCCTGTTTAATAAATGCTTTTATTTTGTTAAAAGTTGATCAACTTACTTCATTGATCAACTGATTTCTGTCACTCTATTCTGAGACTATCTTCCACTTTTTTAAACAAAAAATAAAAATTAGGATCTATCAAGCTGGGTTCCACTCTGTGATCTGATTTGTCCAGTAGTAACATCAGCTATGATCATTAAACCTTCTGCCACTCTCTGACTTTCATTTCCCATATTATCATTTTGCTCTCCTGCATTGATTTCTATCCCTTGATCTGCTACTTCAACCAAAGCTCAATCTCTCACTCCTATGCTTAGTTAATAGCAGTGATTAGCAATTAGTGAGTGGGCCACATGAGTGGCCCTCCTTCATCTCCATGGGCTGCAAGATTGAAATCAGGCTTGTTCACTAACCATGACCGTTGAATAAGATTGAATGCATTTAACATATGCCAAATTTCATAACTAGTTAAAGAAAATGCTTGATCATTTATATATTGGGAAAGGCAATGGCCTTGTGGTTCTATCGCTAGACTATAAATCCAGAACCTCAGCTAATGTTCTGCGGACTTGGGTTCGAATCCCACCACGAGAGATGGTGGAATTTAAATTCAATTAAAAAAAATTTGGAATTAAGAATCTACTGATGACTGCAACACCATTGTGGATTGTCAGAAAATCACATCTGGTTCAATAATATTCTTTAGGGAAGGAAACTTCCGTACTTACCTGGTCTGGCCTACATGTGACTCCAGAGCCACAGCAATGAGATTGATTCTCAACTACTGTTGGACTAGGGATGGGTAAAAAATGCTAGCAAGCCAGTGACGCCGTGTCCCATGAATAAATAAAAAAATATGAATATAATTATCATTAATTTCAAATAGCAAAAGCAAAATAAATATTTATGCTTTGATTGGACAATTCAGAAGTAGCACATGGCTCTTGCAGTCAATGCCGTATGCAATCAGCACAAACCTCACTTGCCCTTGCTTTACATGCTTAACACTTCATACCAGCAGATGGAAGCCAGCGGAATGTGGCAACCCTGCAAGTGGGCAGTGATCAACAAAATGTCTTGTGAGCCACACTCTGAATCCTGATGTGCCACATCTGGCCCCCAGTCTGCAAGTTATTCACTGTTTAAAGCCCTGTATTTCCTTAGTTATACAGTTTGCTGAAATACTAGTCCCAGCAAGGTTCAGGTGCATACCATCCCAATGGTATACCCCTCACCTAGTCCTGATGCCAGTGTCCCACAAATCAAAACCCACTTCTCCCACTTAAGCGTTAGAACCACATATTCATTTCATAAATCTTATATACTTTCTGACCATGACAGGTTTTAGTTCTCCTGGGGTTCTGCTCTTTAATTTGGTACCTAACTCCTCAAAACAGTCTAAGCTGAACCTTGTTCCAAGTCCTGCCTAAGATGTTGGTCCCTACATGGGCCATGGCAACTGAATCTTCATCTTCCCACTCGAACTTCCTGTCCAGTTCTGAGCAGATGTCCAGAACCTGGTAGGCAACACAGCTGTGGCTGCGCAGAATGGTATCTATCCTCCTGACTAAATACCTTATCTTTGATTAGCCAATTTACAGCCTTTTGGGCTTAATATTGAGTTTAACAACTTTAGACCACAAATTTTCTTCTCCATTTTGATTCCCCCCCACCCACATTCTGCCAATTTACCTTTATGTCATTATTAGTACCTTCTTTAGTCTTTAACACTACCATTAACACTTGCTTTGTCTTGTGTCCATGACATCTTTCTCAATCTCTTCTGTACCTTCTGCCCCCCAAATATATAGTTCATCACATTTCTGCCCCACTTCAGGAACATGAAAGACTCACACCAGAGAAGGGGTGGCACTTGTGAAGAACCAAAACCATAGGGACAAGAGCCGAGGAGCCTGAAAATATATGAAGAATGTTTCTCGGGCTGCATTACGCTCTTGAGAGGTCAAAAGGGTTCCTTGGTTGGAAATGTTTGGCAAAGGCAGCTGTAATAAATGTCTCCTATTGTTCCTGACAATTTGGAACATCTTGAGATCATGAAAGGCCGTATCAATACAATTATTTCTGTCAGATGTGTAGTATTTATGCTTTTAAACAGGAAAAGATAATTGAGTATTGTGTGTTTTCACATATATTACCATGCTTTTCTGATATAGTGTGAATGTTTCTATGATTTACAAGATAGTTTTTTTGCTTTCATATACAGGGAAATCCAATATAATGGATGCTATAAGTTTTGTGATGGGTGAGAGAACTGCTAATCTGAGAGTGAAGCACATCAAGGATTTGATTCATGGTGCTCATATAGGGCGTCCTGTGTCATCTACAGCAAAGGTCACCATGCTGTATGAAACAGAAAATGGAGAGGAGTTATCATTTTCCAGAGCCATTATTGGTAATGTGTGGTAGAGGATTGGTTGGTGGGGGGAGGGGGTTGGTGATTTGATGTTGTACAATTTTATCCAAACTGCTTGTTATGGCTTTCTGATTCCGTTTCATCGTGTTAAATTGTTGAAATTTGAGATGAATTTTGATATTTTGACCTTGGATTAGAAGATGGGTTTTCTTACTTATTCATTTATGTTACTTAATTTTCTTTGGTGTTTGGGATGGGAACTGAAGGTAGAACTGGTTCCAGATCCTTACCTGGGGATAACATGTTGTTTGCTTTGTGGTTGGATTTACGGCCAATTAGTAGCTGCGGGAGCAAGAACATAGGCTGACCAAATGAAGTTTGGGCCTGAATTACACCCCCTTGCAGTTATCCTTGTGGTTGTCATGTGAGTGTTGAAAGAACAAGCAGCAGATTGTCGTTGAACCTCAGGCTGGATTACAGTATCCCATGGTGGCACTGGAAAGCTGTAGGCCTGGCACATGGGGGAGCGACAGTCTCTCAGTTCTTAGACCTTGGCTTCTGATATCACTTCTAGGTCATAAGTGAGGGGAGTAAGGTCCTCTTCCTGGGGGTGGCAGGAGGAGGACACCCGTACTGATAGAGCAGGCCTGGGTTGAGATGAGAATCACTTGTTAGTGGCAGAAGTATCTTTGGAAGATTCTAGATTCAGTGCTGCAAAAGGGGGAGTGACCTCAAAAGCTCTGTAAAGCTGAATGCTACCCCCAACCCTCAGGACAGGTCTCTGGGCATGAACCTTTCCAGCAGCTACAGCAGCTGAGGAACCCAAAGCTGCATGCTACTTCTTGAACATGAGAGGGTTGTGTGCCCAAGACACTTAATCACCCCTCAGAATGGCTTATAGCCAAGGTGCTGTTGAGGACCTGTAACCCCTGAAGCATGCAGGCGCCCTTTATATGGAGACAAGTCATCTGAGTTGGGAAATTTCTTGGCTTGATCTTCCTGCCTTACTAGTGAAAAGCTGGGCCAACCGTTTTGACATTATAAAGTTCCTTATCGTCTAAAGATAGCCTTTGGTTGATAAAGTTTTTAATTCCAACAGATTCAACTGAGCGCATATCATAGGTAAAGCTAAAATACAATACAAAGAGATTTAATGCTAATTTAGTTAACCCTTTTACAACAGGGCATTATCCTTTTTGTTCTGTTGGTTGATTTTTCACTAAAATGCATACATTCTCAGCTCAGGTAAAGTGGAACCAAATGTATTAGCATTCCCATGCTGTGGAGTGTAGAAGTTGTCCTTGGTTCCTGCTTCCAGTTACTGTAGTTTATTATTAAACCTGCACTAGAAATGCTTGTAGAAAACAGGATCAAGTTCAGATACAATGTCCCAATGGTAAAATAATCTATTGACATGCAACTTCCTTTGTACACGAAGAATGTGGTACCTTGCAACCAGTTTGGAAACATGTGTCAAAGTCGTAGTTGCCAATTTCAGTAAAGCAAATGGAAAAACTCTTCAGGTATCTTTGTGAAACAGGTAGATAAGCAAAATGTATTTATAAAAAGTAACTGCATGATTCAATTTTTCCAATATTGTTTTCATCAGGGAATTCTTCAGAGTTCCGATTAAATGATCGAACTATCAGTCGTGTGGAATACACAAATGAACTTGAGAAAATTGGCATTCTAATGAAAGGCAGAAACTGTCTAGTGTTTCAGGTACTAAGGGAAAAAGTCTGTTTTCTTTCATTGTTATGTTTCCTCGTCGGATTCCAATCAGTTGTCAATATTTATCAGTTAGATTACTGGAGACAGGAGACAGTCAAGTTTGGAATTTAATCTTGTTTGCAATGACATGGTAGCCACTCTGGGCTGCCTGCCTTACAGAGGCAGATGTGCAAATACTTCGAATTCCTTCATTAGCAATCAAGAATTTTGGTAATTAACCCAAAGGAATAATTCATAATCGCTAGAGGATGGGATCATTGTTTATTTTAAACAGTAGTGGTGGCTAGCTTAATGTCATAATTCCAAAAAAAATTTCTGATGTTCCATTCTTGCAAAACAAAAAGCCTCCACTTAAAGATACAAAAAAGTATCGAGTTGCTCATGTTTCGGCTTGATTCTAATGCTAAGTAGATGGATCTTGGATGAGTTAAAATCTCTACAGTGCCTGAGTTAAGAGTGGAGTGTTTGGTAGAATATAGTGAAGAAGATGTTTTGAGATGTTTATAACTTTTTTGTGATCAAGGATTTTAGAGAATATAAGAACATAACATAAGAAATAGGAGCAGGAGTAGGCCATCTAGCCCTTCGAGCATGCCCCGCCATTCAGTAAGATCATGGCTGATCTGAAGTGGCTCAGTTCCACTTCCCCGCTTTATCCCCATAACCCTTAATTCCCTTGCCTACCAAAAACCTATCTACCCGTGTCTTAAATATATTTAGCGAGGTAGCCTCCACCACTTCAACGGGCAGAGATTCACCACCCTTTGAGTGAAGAAGTTCCTCCTCAACTCCGTTCTAAACTGCTCCCCCCTTATCTTGAGGCTGTGCCCTCTAGTCCTGCTGTCCTTTCTGAGCGGGAAGAATCTCTCTACCTCTACCCTATCTATCCCCTTCATTATCTTATACGTCTCTATAAGATCCCCCCTCATCCTTCTAAACTCCAACGAGTACAGACCCAGTCTATTCAGCCTCTCTTCATAGTCCAATCCCCTCATCTCCGGTATCAGCTTAGTGAAATAATCATAAGACATAGAGGGGATCTAGCACAAATTAACTGGATAAAAAAAACCAAACAGGTCAATGGGGCAGCAGTGGAAAATCTTCGAACTGGGACAAAAAGAAAAATAATGGTTTTTGTCATGAATGGCAAAGCAAGAATGCAGTGGAAATTTCCCCTATTTTGGCAACAGTTAATATCTTGATATTCAGCAGCAGTGATGTCAACATGCATGTTGAAATATTAATACACTGCAAGGTAGGAAATTAAGAAGATTTAATCCTTCATTTATTTAAATTTTCAGATAGCAAAATAAATGTTATAACTCATAAGTTTTTCTTTTATGGGACATGGTCGTCACTGGCTGGCCTGCATTTATTGCCCATCTCTAGTTGCCGTTAATGACCCAATCTCCACAATGCTTTGCAGGAAAGAATTCTATAAATTCGCTACCCTCAGAGAGAAGAAATTCCTCCTCATTAAATGAATGACCTGTTACTCAGATTATGCTTGGTGATTGAGTAGGAAGCCATTGTATCTTTTAAGATAAATTTGGATAAGTATTCGAAGCAGAGACAGATGCAGGGCAGGAAGCAGCATAGTGTAATTAATTTTGGATTGCTGTAACAAAGACTTGGCAAGGATATATTTGGATCGCATAGCCTTGTACTGTTTTGTGGGTAAAAGCCTTTTTATAGTTGTAGCTCAATACTCTCTAACTTATGGGAAGAATGTACTATAAATGAAATAGGGAGCTAAAGCAAAGCCAAGTTGGGTAAGTATGCAACAGCAAAATATTCCATTAAAAATAGCAGTTGAAAGAATTTGTTTTACTGGTATTTTGTTGGATAATTATTTTAAATACTAATTATCCACAATCAAATTTAACATTGCTTTTACATTTTAGGGTGCTGTGGAGAACATAGCAATGAAAAAACCGAAAGAGAGAACACAACTGTTTGAAGAAGTTAGCAATTCGGGGGAGTTATCTAATGAATATGACAAGAAAAAGAAAGAATTAATGAATGCAGAAGAAGAAGCTCGATTCAACTACAACAAAAAGAAAAATGTGGCAGTTGAGCGAAAACATGCAAAGCATGAGAAAGAAGAGGTAATTGAAATTTACCTGACTGTTTTTCTGTTCCAAAATGAACAGTTTCTATAGAAACAGTCAGAAATGGAATAAATAACCTCACATAGTTCATAAGTTAATTGCAAATCAGGAAGGTCCATGTTCAATTAATTCAACTTAGCTGATTTTTATGAAGGTGATAGTAAAGGCAGTACAGTTGACTGAGGCCCATATGTAAGAGAAGACTAGCTAGAAAGTACGCTAGACCTAATAGGTGATAAAGTGATCTTCCTCAGAGATTTCACTGCCAAAGTCGAGAAGGATCCTAATCTCTGGAAGGGTGTGATTGGCAAGGAAGATATAGAGAAAGCAATCTCCAACGGAGTTGGAGGAAGATTTGTAGTGGAGTTCGTAGAGTTCTGTGTTAAGCGCCTTGCTCTTCCTGATATGTATTAATGATCTAGACTGGTGTGCAGGGCATGATTTCAACATTGATGATGTGAAGAAAGCATCGTCAATTGACGAGGAACTTGAACTTCAAAAGGACATACACATATTGGTGGATTGGGTGAACGAATGGCAGATGAAATTCAATGCAGCGAAGTATGTGGTGATTTATTTTGACAGGAGGAATGTGGAGAGATAGTATAAAATTAAGGGAACCTAAAGGAGGTGCAAGAGCAAAGGGACCTTGGTCTATATGTCAATGAATGGGACCAGGCATGTTGCAAGAGCAACAAATAAAATATCGTATACGTTATAACATACATATAGTATCCTAGGTTTTATTAATAGAGGCATTGAGTGCAAGAGTAAAGAGGCCATGTTGAACTTGTATATAACACTAGTTAGGCCTCATCTGAGTATTGTGTCCAGTTCTGGGTGCCATACTGGAAGACTTGAAGGCCTTGAAGAGAGTACAGAAGAGATTCACAAGAATGATTCCAGGGATAAATAACTGTAGCAGTGAGGATAGATTAGTGGGATTGTGTCTGCTTTCTTTGGGAAAAAAAGAAGGCTGAGAGGAGACTCAGTTGCAGTATTCAAGATCCTGATGGGTATGGGCAGATAAATAGTAAGAAACTGTTCCTTTTGTCAGGAAACAGAGGTAGTTCTGAAGTCATACATGTTTGTGTTTGTAGGTGTTAGAAACAAGGTATGGCTTTAAGGAAGTTTAATTTTCTGTACAGGAAAGACAGAAAATTTAGTTAGCTCATGTTAAACAAGTTTTCTGCATGTATGTAGATTTTGGTTTCATTTCGAACTGTGCTTGCATTACAATTAAAGGGTTTACAACATGAAAACACAATTTAAAGAAATACTTTACAATTGCACAGCAACTAGTGGCCAGCTAGGTTAGAAAGAACATTTTATTTTTAAGCTGGACCGGAGAATGGAGCTGCTGGAAAAAGCCAACTTTCCTAGAGAAAAAGAGAAAATCCAGACAATCAGGGACTTGGGACAGAAAGAATGTCTCAAGAAGAATGAAGTTAAAGTAACAAAGAACAAGAAGTTGTACAAGGTCCTGTTCAGGAGAATTCAAGTAAAAGGCAGAGAAAGTGCTGCGTTAAAGAGATTGCCTCAGTAAAGAGATTTAAAATGGGAAACCAGATGTCAGAGGTAAATCAAAAATTGATGGCATCTTATATAACCAGTGAAGAATGGTGTTCTGTTGGCAAGGTTGAATATCTGAGAGCGTGTGCAAAAGCTTGAATGCATGCAGCAATCCAAGGCAGAGGAATATGTAAAGGAGGGATTGAAATCAGATGTAAAGGTATCTGAGAGAAAGCGTTGTTTGGGCGAACATTCTAAAGTGTGATTTTCGAGAGGGGAGTTTGGAAATACTCGTGTGGGAATCGGAGTTCCAGTGAGATGAGTTTGCTCAAGTGTGATAAGCATCTGGGGGATTTGATGAAAAATCCACAGAAGTTGTTTTGGATGACATCTTCCACTTGGTTTCAATGTGGGTGTGTCTGACCACAGTTGGTTTGTTGGTTTACAGGAATTATATACTTACTGAGAATATTATCAGATTCAATACGTTTTGTAACTTACGTTATCTTTAAAGTTTGTATATATCTGTGAAGGTATAGATGGGATGAAAGATTGTGTTATAGTCAATCTTTTCATGTTTTAAAAAATGTTCTATTATTTTGTTGGAAGTTAATTGGCAGTCATATGACTTCATTCAATTCTGTAAACAAACAAAAAGTTACAGTCCATAGAAATCAGGAAGAGTATGTCAAATGGAGGAGAGAGGCTGAAGCTGGAATAAGGAAGGCTAAGTGAATAGGGTAAGGAAAGGATGATAGGCTGCGCAAAAACAAATAGTAAAATGTCCTTCAAACATATTAATGGTAAAAGATTAGTGAAGGATAGAGTGGGGGCCCATAAGAGACAAACTGGATAAACCACTCACTGAAGCAGTATGGCAGAACTACTAAATGAATACTTTGCTTTTGCCTTTACTAAATTAGAAGCTGGTGACAATGGCCCAGTTGAAAATGTGGGTGTTGAGCAATTGAGCAGCATAATAATAGGTAAAGAAGAGATGCTAAATAGGCTGGCAGCACTTCATGTCAAGAAGTTGCTCGGCAGCACTTCATAGAACATAACAGTGCAGAACAGGCCCTTCGGCCCACGATGTTGCGCCGACCAATTAAAAAGCAATGACCCTCTAACCTAAACCAATCCCTTTCCATCCATAAACCTATCCACGGATCTCTTAAATGCCCCCAAACTAGGCGCATTTACAACTGCAGCAGGCAGGGCATTCCAATCCCTCACCACCCTCTGGGTAAAGAACCTCATGTCAAGAAGTTGCTCGGCCCAGATGGGATGCATCCTAGGTTGCTGAGAAAGGTAAAGGAGCAAATTGCAGAGCCAGTGATAGAAATTTTCCAGGCCTGTCTGGACACAGGATTAGTGCCAGGGGACTGGAGGATTGCAAATATGACATTGTTGTTTAAGAAAGAGGCAGAGGATCACCCAGGAAACTACAGATCTATCAACTTGACATCAATAGTGGAAAAACGGATGGAGGTCATAATACAGGATAAGATAAATATACACTTAGAGAAAAATAAGTTAATATTAGACAGTCAACATGGCTTTGACAAGGGCAGGTCATGTCGGACAAATTAATTAAGTTTTTTGATGAGTTGGCACAGGCAGGGTAGTGCTGTGGATTTGGTATATTTAGACTTTCAGAAAGCATTTGATATGGTGCCACATGGCAGATTGGTTAGCCAATTAGCAATGATTGGGATGGATAGGTCCTTGACAGCATGGATTAGAGGTTGGCTAAGAGATCGGAAACAGAGGGTAGGTATAGATGGGCGTTTCTCAGATGAGAGATGAGTTGAAAATGGTGTTCCCCAAGATCAGTGCTGGAACCCTTGATTTTTATGATATATGAACGATATAGAGATGAGTTTTGAAGCAAAATCTCTAAATTTGCAGATGATACTAGGCTAGGGAGAATAATGAGTTGTGAGGATGACACTGAGCAACTTCAGAGGGACTTTGACCAGTTGGCCAAATGGGCAGACATCTGACAGATGAATTTCAATGCAGTGAAATGTGAGGTAATGTATTTTGGTAAAAGAAACATGGGGAGACAACATAGGCTCAATGGTACAACTTTGAAGGAAATACAGGAGCAGAGAGATCTCGGGGTTCAAGTGCATAATTCTTTGAAGTTGACCAGGCAAGTTGAAACAGTTGTTAAGGCTTATGGGATCCTTGGCATAAATAGAGGCATAGAGTATAAAAGCAAGGAAGTGAACTGTACCCCAACAAAACATTGGTCAGCTCACATTTGGAGTTCAGTGTTGTGTTCAAAGGAGATTTGCCGAATGATACCAAGAATTAAGAATTTTAAATAAGATTCCAGGCTTATTCTCCTTGGAGCAGAAAAGATTAAGAGAGGACCTTATTGAGATGTTCAAAATTATGAACAATTTTGACAGGGTAAAGAATATTCTGTTTTCACTAGTTGGCATGTCAGTGACTAAGGATCACCATTTCAAGATGGTCAGCAAATTTAAAGATTATTTATTTATTCACAAGTAACACTGCAATAAAGTTACTGTGAAAATCTTCTAGTTGCCACACTCCAGTGCCTGTTCGGGCACACCTTTCAAACTTATGGGAGTAAACCAGAGCACCCAGAGAAAACACACGCAGACATGGGAAAAATGAGCAGATTCTGCACAGACAGTGATCCAAGCTGGGTATCGAACCCAGGGTTCCTGACACTCTGAGGCAGCAGTGCTAACATCTGTATCACCAAGCCGCCCATAGAGCGCTGGGAGTGAGATGAGGAGAGAATTCTTTACTTAGAATTGTTGGGATTCGGAATACGTTGCCTGGGAGAGTGGTGAAGGCAGACTGCATGGGAGGTTTCAAAAGAAAGCTGGATATATATTTAAAAGTGCTGAATTTGGAGGGCTTTTAAGAAAGGGCTGGAGAATGGGACTAGCTGGATAGCATTCTTAAGAGCTGGTGCAGACATGATGGGCCAAATGGCCTTTTGTGCTGTAAAATTCTATGATTCTGTTGAGCCAGGGTTCCATTCTAGGGCCTTCCTGTCCAGTACTAACGCTGGGAGCATAACAGCTCTGAAGAATACATGAAGAACGCAAGGGGACATAGCTTTAAATTAAGGGGTGGTAATTATAGTACGGATGTCAGAGGTAGGCTCTTTACTCAGAGGGTAGTAAGGGCATGGAATGCCCTGCCTGCAGCAGTTGTGGACTCACCAACTTTAAGGGCATTCAAATGGTTAGTGGATAGGCATATGGATAACATTGGAATAGTTTAGGTTAGAGGGTCATTAGATTGGTTCCACTAGTTGGCGCAACATTGAGGGCCGAAGGGCCTGTACTGCGCTGTTATGTTCTATGTTCTAACTAGGGGGCACAAATTCAAAAAATGGGCTCAAAGAGTTGAAGTGATATGAGGAAAAGAATTTTCTCTTAAAGGGTGGTTGGAGTCTGAAACAAAATTCTTTAGAGGGTGGTGGAGCCAGGTTCAATTGAGGTATCCAAAAGGGAATTGGATTCTATCTTAAAAAAAAGGGAAAGATTCCTGGGATGAGGCAGGAAATTGGGGTCCGATAGGCTGCTTTTTCAGAGAGCCTGTGCAGTGGGCTGAATTGACTCCTTCCGCATTGTAAACATTTTGTGATTCAGAGCCATCCTGCTGATGAAATGTCTTGAACATGACATTGTCATAATTAACATACTGTTCTGTCAGCAAGATGAACACAAGACCTCATGGCAACACCCATAGACCTCACATTTGTACTTGCCTGATTATGTCATCGTTCAAGCAAGGAATCTCATAAATATTCCTATCACCCAGACACTGACAACTGCTACATTACCTTATCCAATCTACCATCTCAATCTGCCTGACCCCCAGACAACAGAAGCAATATCGCAAAAAAATTAACACCTCAGAGATCCCACCAAAGCAACTCTTCTCAGTAAACACCTCAGCTACCAATCACCAGGAGTTAGTGTTCATTGTACCTGGTTGAGCCTGAAGTCCATCCTAACAAGCACCTGGTCTCCCAAGCCAAAAATATTATGACTGGTTTGACAACATGTTATGTTTTGACCAAGAAATATATGACCTAATTAAATGTAAGTGCAGAGCTTTCATTGACTGGAAATTTCACCGCAACTCAAGAGAAAAGCAGCAGGGCTGCAGGTTGCTGAAGGCAGTGGTCCAGGTTAAATCCTGTGGCATAAAGAGCAAATGATGAGTGGAAAGAGTGTGGGAGACTGAAAAACTCACAGACACCAATGACGTGTGGTTTCCTCAGCACTGCAGAAATGATCTGTGGTCAAGAACTTGAGGGTTTACCCTGCTGAGAATCAAGCAGGATAGGAAACTCACCAAGATCATGGAGAAAGTCAGTGCTGAGTGGAGATAATACTTTGAAACCCAAATGAGACTCTGGCTGCGATTCTCCTGAATTGGGACTAAGTGTCCATGCCAGCCAAAAAATCTGGCACTAGCAGCGATCTGCACGCCCTGTTCAGCCTGTGCTAATGGGCCAGCTCTCCCCGCAGATGTTTCACATTCCTGACTCGCCTGGCACCTGATTCACTGCAGTCAGGAATTAGCTATTAGCCTTTAGAAGCGGGAGCAGTCTTTAAGTGCTTCCAACAACTGCATTGTCACTTCAGCCAGCAAAATGGTAGGGAGAAAGTTGGTTCCTAGGTTGCTGGATGCAGAGGTGGAGAGATTACTGGAAGCTGTGGAGGAGCCCCCTCACTCTGTCATTTTTATGTCCCCATAGGCAAAGATTGCCATCAACAAGAAGGAGTGGACAAAGACAGGCATGGGCACCCCTGATATTCAAGTCCTCACCACCTTTGAGGAGAGGGCCCTGGAAATAGCAGATGAGACCCACTATCACTGACCGTGAAGTCAGCAGATGATGAGCAAGTAAGATCTGTGATCCAGATGACCTGTCTGAAGTGAGTTTATCGTCCCCCACACCCTCAATATTTCAATCAGTGGACCCCCATGTCCTCTGTCTTGTTGGATCTCTGTCAAATGAGAACCTGGCCATCCAGGATTGCATCCCGCCATCCAACCCCTCAGAGCATCTCTGACACTGAAATCTCATCAACGCATTTGCAGGCACTAGTGCAGAGACACTCATCTCGATGGGAAACGTCCACAATTACACATTGGGTGGAAGCTGGATCATCCAGTGGAGCATCCAGTCAGAGGCCTCATGGCTGCCTGAAAACTGCTGGCCCTAAGCTAGGTGTCAGGCCTCTGATGATGTTCATTCCAACAATGATGAACGTGCAAAAGCAAAGCCAGCTTTTACAGCTAGGGTGTCAGTGACCTTCAAGCAAATACCAGCACAACTGGAGGAGTCCGGGAGCCTTGCCTCGCGGAAGATGGTGCCGGCATTGAGTGGCACCTAGGACTACACGGCAAGGGTGGCATCTACTGAGGAAAGCCTGTGCCAAGATGTCCGTAAGAAGTCTCACAACACTAGGTTAAAGTCCAACAGGCTTATTTGGTAGCAAAAGCCACTAGCTTTCGGAGGGCTGCTCCTTCATCAGTTAAGTGGGAGTTCTGTTCACAAGCAGGGCATATAAAGACACATACTCAATTTACAAAATAATGGTTGGAATGTGAGTCTTTACAGGTAATCAAGTCTTAAAGGTACAGACAGTGTGAGTGGAGAGAGCGTGAAGCACAAGCGTTAAGATGTCTGTACCATGACTAATGACTTCTGAGGCGTGGACACTCAGTGATATCCATGGCTGATGCTCCAGGCACCAGGATCCACTCTCACACCGGCATGTCTCTGGCGTTGAGGGATATTGCTGATGTGGATCAGAACTTAGCCCAGTCTCACAGGACAATAGCTGAAGGCATCCATAGCATTGTTCAATTGCTGAGGGCCATGGCTGAGAACATTGGAATCATAGTGCTGACAATGGTGGGCCTCCAGGACTGGCAGTACCAGGCGATGGAGAGGTTTTTGGAACTCAGCCCAGCTGCCCCTCCATCCCAAAGAGTGACCTGGGAACCAACTTGCACCCTGAGGGAGGAGGAAGTTCTGGAGCCCACTTCTGGGTTTCAAACCAGGAAGAGGCTGTCACTACACTTCTGAATCCCCCTACCTGACACTGGGTTTTTCCTGGTTGGTGGCAGAACAGGGTGACATGTTGTAAGCTAGGCCTGTTCAGGTCTCGGCCCTCCAGAGGACATCTGCCAGTGGCATCACAGACCAGCAGGTGGTTGTCAGCGGACTGCCTCTACCTCTGATGTGCCATCTGTGGATATGTGTAGAACGAATGGGAGGGAACGGCAGAAGAGAAAGGTAGCAGACCACTATGTTGGTAAAGGTGAAGTTTCACAGCTGTATTTGAGGGAAGGGGACACCAATTATAGATACTTATAAATGCATATCAATTCTATACCAACTGGCCTATCAGTGTGACATCTGTTTCTTAAGGGGGAGTGAATTAGTGTGTGGTATTATGTCAGCTGCTTGGGCCTCTGATCTTCCCACAGGACCTTATTCCTATCTGAGTGTCTCTGAGAGCAACAGTATTAGACATCTGCCTTTGACAGCATCACCAGGCAATGACCCTGAAAATCTGACCCTTGAGTCTCTCCATCCCCAACCCCAACCCCTTGGGTGGAGAGAGGTGGTGGGTGTATAAAAAGATGTAGAACAGAAGGGGCTGGCAAGAATTGGGGGGATGGGGTGGGAAACAGAACAGAATGATGGGAACTCGGGGGGGAAACAAGAAACTGGACAAGGTAGGGTATAAGGATTAGGGGGCTGCTGGGGATTGATCTGCTGAACAATGAAATTATTACGCCTCAAGTCTGGAGGCAATGAGAGATAAGTCTCTAAGGCAGCTTCCTGACATTTGGGGCTGGCTGTTGGGTCAGGCGTCAGTAACCCTAAAACTCCTGCCAACACCTAACTCCCTACCATAAAAGCCAGCTGGCCTGGCTGAAAGCCACAATTTATCTTTTCTTTGTAGGGAGAATGGAGAAGAGGAGAGAGAGACAGAAATAGAGAGAGACAATCAGCATGGTCATCCATGTTGTTGCACTCATGTTCTCCCTTATCTCTGAAAAATGTTGTGTTTGAAGACTGATGAACCCTCACCGTTGTAGCTGATCCACGCAGCATGCAAGAGCTGCTTCCTCCAAGAGTGAGATGGCAGGGTCACGGAGACAGTGGCCCCTGCATCTTGGGAGGCTTTTGAATTGGCCTCTATCCAAAGAGGCCGATGGATAAAGAGGCCATTTGTGTATTTATCACGTTCCCACCTGCTGTGGCCAGGAACCTAACCAGGACCGGCATGGCAGATCGAGAGCATCGCTACAGGTTTGGCGACTGACACAGAACCCATTTTTCTGCCAACGCCCAATTCTCCAGACCAATGCAATTCCCACCGGGAGATAGTGGACCCAGAGAAAGCAGTCTCTGTGTTGATTTCACTCAAAGGGTGGTGAATCTCTGGAATTCTCTGCCCGTTGAAGTGGTGGAGGCTGCCTCGCTAAATATTTTTAAGAAGCGGGTTGATGGGTTCTTGATAAGAGAGGGGATTAAGGGTTATGGGGAGAGGGCGGGAAAGTGGAACTGAGCCACAACAGATCAGCCATGATCTTATTGAATGGCGGGGCAGGCTCGAAGGGCTAGATGGCCTACTCCTGCTCCTATTTCTTATGTTCTTATGTTCTTATGATTTGAAAGTCTTTAACTCCATTCCTCAGTGCCCCATACCTCAGTCTTGGTACTATCCTGGTCCAGAATTAAGTTAAAACAACAAAGCCCTTGGAGCAGATGAAATTCCTTCTGAAATTCAATCATTTTTAGTCAGCGGAGTTCCAGAAGAGGAAGATATCCCAGAGGGGAAACCCTGTGGAAGAGAGAGAACTGGGGAAGGAGCTACAAGGAGAAGACAACTATCTGAAAGCACTATTGGGGAGAGGTGGTGATAAAGAGGCTCCAAGTAGTAAAAGTCCTGTGGTTGTCAGGCTTCCAATACAAAGAGCTCAGGAGAAGCTCTAGGGGTTAAAAAGACAGCGGAAAATGAATGACTGTGCTATGTGGTGCTGGGGCAAATGTAACCCTTTGAAGCAGTAGAGTTCTGAATGGCATGGCTGAAGAACTACAGTTGTGCCTGTGAGTTGGTGCTTGAGTGAAGACTTGGGAATCCAGGGTAATGGAGTCCCAGGAAACGAGATTGAAACCCTGCAGGTTGAGGCAGTCAGAGTCGGAGCAATTTTTGGATGGTGTTCTGAGGCTAGATTTTCAAAAGGGAGGAATAAAGATTTTAAAATCTCTTAAGGGAGACCAGAGTTTCATTGAAACTAATTGACTCAATGTTACTGATAGCTGGGTGGATCACTGAGAAATCTGTGGGATGTGATAAGTTTTTCAAGGAAGTAACGAAGATGATTGATGTTGTCTACATGGACTTCAGTAAGGCCTTTGACAAGGTCCCTCATGGCAGACTAGTGCAGAAGGTGAAATTGCATGGGATCAGCAGTGAGCTGGCAAGGTGGATACAAAACTGGCTCAGTCAAAGAAGACAGAGGGTAGCAGTGGAAGGCTGTGTCTCTGAATGGAGGGCTGTGACAAGTGGCGTTCCTCAGGGATCAGTGCTGGGACCTTTGCTGTTTGTAATGTATATAAATGATTTGGAGGAAAATGTAACTGGATTGATTAGTAAGTTTGCAGACGACACAAAGGTTGGTGGATTTGCAGATAGCATTGAGGATACAGTAGGATATAGATCAATTGGATATTTGGGCGGTGAGATGGCAGGTGGAGTTTAATCCGGACAAGTGTGAGGTAATGCATTTTGGAAAGTTTAATACAAATAGAAAATATACAGTGAATGGCAGAACCCTTAAGAGTATTGATAGGGAAAGGGATATGGGTGTACATGTACACAGGTTGCTGAAAGGGACAATACAGGTGGAGAAGATAGTCAAGAAGGCATATTTGCCTTCATCGGCTGGGCATTGAGTTTAAAAATTGGCAAGTCATATTGCAGCTTTATAGAATCTTAGGCCACACTCAGAATATAGTGTTCAATTCTGGTTGCCACACTACCAAAAGGATGTGGAGGCTTTAGAGAGGGTACAGAAAAGATTTATTAAGATGTTGCCTGGTATGGAGGGCATCAGCTATGAAGAGAGGTTGGAGAAACTTGGTTTGTACTCAACTGGAATGACGGAGGTTGAGAGGTAACGTGATAGAAGTCTACAAGATTATGAGAGGCATGGACAGAGTGGATTGTTAGAAGCTTTTTCCCAGAGCGGAAGAGTCAGTTATTAGGGGGCACAGGTATAAGGTACAAGAGGCAAGGTTTAAAAGAGATGTACGAGGCAGATTTTTTACACAGACAATGGTGGGTGCTTGGAACGCATTGCCAGGGAGGTAGTGGAAGCAGATATGCGATAGTGACTTTTAAGAGGCACCTTGACAAATACATGAATAGGTTGGGAATCAAGGGATATGGTCCCTGGAAGGGTACGGGGTTTTAGTTAAGTCAGGTAGCATGGTTGGTGCAGACTTGGAGGGCTGAAGGGCCTGTTCTTGCACTGTAATTTTCTTTGTTTTTTGTGTCTTGGTCATGCCTGGCATTTATCGTGCAGTGCAGAATGTTCATACGCAATTCAGTCTGCTAATTCACATGCACCTCATGTTAATTCTGAACGTAGGAGTATAAGATTGATACTGTAAATTGTTTTACTTTTCTGACTGTAAAATGAAGTTTATTTTGTTTGTTCAGAAACCATGGCATCTTAGCTTTATTTGCATAGTAAGTGCTTTGGATCTCAAACTTGTTCCACTTCAAACAAAATGTTACAGGTTCCTAACCAGATTGTATCAAAGACTGGTCGAAGATCGTAGCAAGACTTTTTTTGACATCACAAAGGCTTTGGTTGAAGGTGCATGGGTATATCCTTCTCAAATTTGGCTGCTCTCAAAAATTTATCAATTTGCTCTGCCTCCTCCACAATGAAATGCATGATGTGACCATCACCAAAAGAACCAGTATAACCCCTATCCCTGTTAAATCTGGAGTCAGACAAATCTGTGTTATTGCATCAACCCTCTTCATTTTCCTCATTGAAATACAGCACCTCAACTCCACCACATTACCCACAGGCTGTTCAACCTATGCCACCTTCAATCCAAATCCATTCCAACATCATACATAGAATCTCAGTATGTCGATAATGCCACTGTGCTTGCTCACTCAGAAACTGTGCTTCTTGTCATTGTTGCTTCTTTGCATCATTTGAGGAAAAATCTGTCAGCTCATCCTTTAGTAGACTAATGAACTTTGCATTTGAGGAAAAGGATCGCAAACTTGAAATTAAAATCATAATTTCATAGGCAGTAGTGATTACTGCACCAGAGACTTCAATGATCTACAACAGACCCCTCAACCATTGGATAAGTAGCACCCGCAGTGCCTTTGCAAAAACCTCCAAGTCTGGTCCAACAGCAGCATCCTCTCCCAAGTCAATATGCTTAGCATTGAGGTGCTACTCACTCAAAACCAGTTCTGCTTGGTTGGGACATGTTGTTTGTATGCCTGACAGCACACTTCCAAAGCAGTTACTCTTTTCAGAACTTGATCGCAGGAAGCTGCAAGAAAGATAGAAGAAACATATTAAAGATGTCCTCAAAGCATCTCTGAAAAGAACAAACAAACCCGCCCACTCATGGGAGACCCTGGCTTTTGACTGATCAAAATAGGGGAGGCTTATCCAGAAAGACATCAAATGGCACAGTGGCAGAGTAGTTAGCACTGCTGCATCACATCACCAGGGACCTGCATTCACTTCTGGCCTCGGGTGACAGTGTGGAGTTTGCACATTTTCATCATGTTTGTGTGGGTTTCCTCCCACCCTCCAAAAGATGTGTGGGTTGGGTTGATTGGCTATGCTAAGTTGTCTGTTAGTGTCGGGGAATCAGCAAGGTAAATATGTGAGGTTACAGGAATAGAGCCTGAGTTAGATTGCTGTCGATTCAGGTGACCTCCTTCTGCACTGTAAGATTCTATGACTGTACATTGAGACACTTTGTCGGGAATGTACAGTGACAAAGTCAAAGCTTCGGAGGAGTGTACAAACCTGCCAAAAACCTATCTACCCAATTCTTATAATATTGCCTGTCCAGTAAGGTCTACAGATTGCATATTGGACTTGGAACCATTTCAGAACCCATCAACTCACCCTTGATCCTGATGGACTGCTGAAGAAAAAGGAGAAGAAAATGCGCTCATGTACATTCTTGATTAAAAGTAACAGTTTGCCCTGGGAGAAAGGGCGAAAAGCTGCAGCATGCTACGGTGCGGAGGGACCTGGGGGTCCTTGTGCATGAGTCGTAAAAACCCAGTCTGCAGGTGCAGCAGGTGATCAAGAAGGTGAATGGGATGCTGGTCTTTATAGCGAGGGGGATAGAATATAAAAGCAGGGAGGTCTTGCTGCAACTGTACACGGCACTGGTGAGGCCGCAGCTGGAGTATTGTGTGCAGTTTTGGTTGCCGCACTTGCGTAAGGATATTTTGGCCTTGGAGGGAGTGCAGAGGAGGTTCACTAGGTTGATACCGGAGATGAGGGGGTTAGACTATGAAGAGAGACTGAATAGACTGGGTCTGTACTCGTTGGAGTTTAGAAGGATGAGGGGGGATCTTATAGAGACATATAAGATAATGAAAGGGATGGATAGGGTAGAGGTGGAGAGATTCTTCCTGCTCAGAAAGGACAGCAGGACTAGAGGGCACAGCCTCAAGATAAGGTGGGGGGGGGAGCAGTTTAGAACGGAGTTGAGGAGGAACTTCTTCACTCAAAGGGTGGTGAATCTCTGGAATTATCTGCCCGTTGAAGTGGTGGAGGCTACCTCGCTAAATATATTTAAGTCACGGGAATTGACAGACCAGGGAATTAAGGGTTATGGGGAGAAAGCAGGAAAGTGGAACTGATCCACTTCAGATCAGCCATGATCTTATTGAATGGCGGGGCAGGCTCGAAGGGCTAGATGGCCTACTCCTGCTCCTATTTCTTATGTTCTTAGAAGGTACAAGCACAGAGAATTAGAAATAATTGTTTTGGATTGCTTGTTGGAAAGTAAAACCAGAATTTAAAAGACTCACTTTAATTATATTAAAATATCTCTGCTAATATCGAACAATGTCATCAAGGTCCAAGGTGTAATTGCTTTTTTAAACTACCTATTGGGCCAAGTTGCTGTGGGCATTTCACTCAAAAAATGTGTTGTAGAGGAGGTTTGAGAAAGTAAATTATTTTTATTGGACCAGGTGTATTCCTCAGTCTCCAGATGAGTACAGTAAGAAGTCTCACAACAACAGGTTAAAGTCCAACAGGTTTGTTTGGAAGAGTAATGTGAGTTCTTGCCACCATAGGTTCCTCCTACTCCAAAATTGCAAATGCTCCATCCCCAATCCCAGACCAACCTTAGGGTCATTGTGTTCACTCAGAATTGAAATGCTTGTTTGGTGCTTACTGCTGCATAAGTTAATGAGACCCAGCTCTCAGATGGCTTCCTGTTATCACTATTGGGTTGCTGGCTGACAATTACTAAATTGTTAAAATCTTTCTTCTCCAATGTTTGATCCCAAAGTAAGTACATGATACTCATTACGTAAAAATGTCTTTCTTGATATTGGTAGATGTTTCACCACTTTGAAAACCCATTTAGAGTGGAATGATAAATCTGATGGTCGTTGCATTTAATTTTTGGTATTTCAATCAGTTCTTAGCATCACATTAAATAATGTATTTTTCTTATCATTTGAATACTTAGGCAGTTCGTTACCAAATGTTGATAGAAGAGCTGAAAGCAAGCAGGACTCAGTTACATCTCTTCCTTTTATATTATAATGAGAAGTTCATTGAAAATGTTAGCAATGAACTACAAGCAAACAATAAAGCTATAAATAGTCAGAAAGCAAGACAAGCTACAGCAGAGGAAGAAATGAGAGTGAAGAAAAAAGAGTTTGGTAAACTTAACCGAGAACTACAGCAAATAGAGAATGAGATAAAGTAAGTCGCTGTTGTACCTGAATACAATCAGAATATACTTTTGAATATTGAGTTGCTAATCATAGTTGCTGCTTGGATTTAACGGAGAAAATGCTTCTGAGTTATCAGATCTGTTTTTCATATTTTTAACCATGTGCTATTGGATCATGTGACATCTGCAATGTTATTGCACTTATCTTATATGTGTTAGATCCCCTGTAGGTGACATTCTTCATGAATTCTTTATGAATAAAAAGAGCTCCATTCCAAAACCAAATTTTTCACCCAGTGTCACAGTGTGCCTATCTGTGTGTCAATTGTTTTAAATTGCCAATACATTAGTGCATTGATAGCTGTTTGTAATTAGCATGTGTCCATGGTTTTAGGTTGCAGCTTACATTTAATACAGTGTAAATTGTTTGGAACTGTTAATAAATGTCCATTTTTGGGATATATGTTTCTTCGGGTTTCACTGTAGCCCCCATGTCAATGCTGCACTGATTGGAGGTTGTTCTTTGCAGTGTATGGAAATTAGAAAAATTTCAAAACAGAAATGTTACTATTTACATTTTCATGATATTAAAGTTTTAGCATTCTTAGACACATAGCACTGCTTGTGATGAGTTTCCAGCCCTTTTCTTTTTTCCAGTCCTCCTTTTGTCATTCTTCACATTGTGGATATGCCGGCGTTGGACTGGGGTAAACACAGTAAAAAGTCTGACAACACCAGGTTTAAGTCCAACCGATTTTATTTGATAGTAAACTCACTAGCTTTCGAGGTTTTCCTCTTCTTCAGGTGAATGGAGAGTTCTGGCCTCAGACAGAGCATATAAAACACAGGCAGTTTACAGATTACTGATTAGAATGCGAATCTTTACACCTAACCTGCTGTTGAAGTCCTAAAGTGGCCGACAATGTGAGTGGAAGGAGCACTGATCACAGGTTAAAGAGATGTGTATTGTCTCCAGACAGTACAGTAAGTGAGGTTTTGCAAACCCAGGCAAGTCATGGGGGTTACAGACAGTGCGACATGAACCCAAGATCCCTGTTGAGACTGTCCTCGTGTGCGGAACTTGGCTATCAGTCTCTGCTCAGCGACTCTGCGCTGTCATGTGTCGTGAAGGCTGCCTTGGAGAATGCTTACCCGAAGGTCAGAGGCTGAATGCCCGTGACCACTGAAGTGTTCGCCAACAGGAAGTTTTGGCGAACACTTCAGTGGTCATGGGCATTGCCTGGTGATTGTCGAGCGATGTTCATTCATCCGTTGGTCACCATGCAGACGCTACGACAACGGAGGTTTAGCACGCCACCACATATCTGATTCATTTCCCTGGTGTAATGGGCCCTCTTCTGCTAGATAAGTAGAGGAAGATTTTATGAGTCAGTGAGTCCTCCCTCACCCTTCCAGAATTATATTCTTATAGGTTGTGCTCCCCAGTGATGCCCCCTGCGTTATTCTGCCCATATATTAGGGTTGCTGATGTTTTAGTCATGAAGTTGGTCTCTTGATCTGACAAATTTAAGAAAAACTATGGACATTTGGTCTGCTCAGCTCAAGTGCATGCATGTGTGTTCATAGTTAAAGATTTGTCATTTAGGTTTCATATGCCACTCATCTTTCAAAGACTTTATCAAGTCATTGAATCTCTTTCTTCACTGGACTTGTATCCTTCTGATCACTCCAATTTTTAGGCCCGCATGTTACTCGCTGCACCAGGCTCAGCGAGGTCAGAGAATAACCCACCCCCCCCACCCCCAATGTTTTGAACACTGCTACTTCCAAATGAATAGTAAAATGAATTGCCCACCTGTTTTTGACAAGCCTGTCATATGTCACTGCCAACCCCTGTATACTATACAATGTAAAAAGTCTGACAACACCAGGTTTAAGTCCAACCGATTTATTTGATAGTAAACTCACTAGCTTTTGAGGGGTTTCCCTCTTCTTCCCCTCGAAAGCTAGTGAGTTTACTATCAAATAAATCGGTTGGCCTTAAACCTGGTGTTGTCAGACTTTTTACTGTGTTTACCCAAGTCCAACGCCGGCATATCCACATCATTACTATACAATGCACAGTGGAACTCATCATTTCCATTCCTACCACCAGATTTATGATGCTAAAATGGACTGCTAATGGCAGAAAATGTAAGACTACATCTCTTATTCGACCAGATGTTAATTTATATTTTTTGTATTTCTTTTGGCTTTTCGCTCTATTGCTCTATTTCATGATTTGACATTCTTACTTGAGGCTATATTTTTGTTCTCCCATCCTGTGGTGATTAAAATCCATTGTTTATAAATAGCATGTGGCAATCCTGATTTTTAACTTTGCAGTTGTGGAATAGACTTAGGACAGGCTGCTTCTGCATAAATCCAGTCATTCTGTTGAACACCGCCAGTAGCTGTTGCTGATGAGTGGCAATGGAATTTCAGATATGAGCAGCCCTTCATAAGAAATCTCAGAGGAACTTCTCCTATCAGTCAGCCGAATGGTTAAGAAGGGTTTCATGGTTAAGATTGGTGGGGGGATAGATGGGACATAGGAAACCTAAGGTTTATGGAGTCCAGAAATGCAGTTCCACAAAGAAAGTCTTTTTTTAAAGAAAAATGAATTTTCTTTTTTGGGTCTCTTCTGCATCAACACCTCTTTGCCAACAGATTAGCCAAAAGGGCAAGTCACATTGCCTTCTCCTTGCAGACCTCCAGTTAGATTGTAGTTGGACCTTGATGATGCCCTTGGGTTTGATCCGCATATTCGAAGAAGGATTCTGGTGCGTTTTGGTGTTTGTCCCACCTATTCAGAAAAGCAAGACTGCGACCCACAGGAGGGCTGCAGGATCAGTCTGAGTAAGCCACATGCATCAATTTCCACTAGTGAGGGAAATTGGCCCTAATGTCATACATTGCACTATATGAAAATTTTTCAATGAGAATTCATAATTTTTGGCATCTTCTGTGCCTGGCTAAAGTTTAATTTGCTGTGTGGATTCCACTTTATCATGATCAGGTAGGTTTGTTTTCAAGCCTCCCATTACATATGGCCAGGTAAATTTGGTATTTGGCCATGGAATTAATGGATTTTATTTCATTTTATCACATTACCAGAGTTCATGACTCTAAACTGAATGAGAAGCGACCCAACTACATCAAAGCCAAGGAGAACACAAGGCACCATATGAAGAAGGTGGAAGCAGCTAGGAAATTTCTTAAGAGCAGTGAGAAACAATACAGCGTTCACCAGCAGGCAGTGAAGGAACTGGAGTTAGAGCTTGAAGATGTGAATAAAATGTGGAAAGACCTTGAGGAAAAGGCACTAGCAGAACTCAGCAGCAGAGGTCGTAGCATGGAACTCGAGGAGAGCCAGGTAAGTAAAAATTGTCACTTGCCTGACACTTTCTATTCTTACTTACATTTTATGTTATCTGTACCATTATTTTAACTTCTGCCATGAGACAGAATGACTCTGGCATTCTAGAGACTTACAGTACTGGTAGTTTTGTCGGAGTTACCTCCCTATTGAGTCTGGCAAACTATCTGATGTTAAGGGAGGCAGGAGCAGTTCCAACAGAAATGCATCTTGGGCACCTATATGCTCCAGCATGTTGGAAAATCTAGTGACTACTGCAGTATCCTAGGGCAACAAAAACAGAAAATGCTGGAAAGATCTTAGCAGGCCTGTCAGCATCTGTGGGGAGAGAATAGAGCCAATGTTTCAAGTCTAGATGATCCTTTGTCAGAGCTCTATCCTCTCCCCATAGACACTGTCAGACCTGCTGAGATTTTCCAGCATTTTCTGTTTAAGTTTCAGATTCCAGCATCCTCAGTATTTTGCTGTATCCTAGGGGGTTGCTTGAAATAAACATTGATACATATTTATAGCACTCTTTGTGAAAAGATTGTACTTAACACAAAAAGTACTTTGCAGATGTCCAGGTCACAATTCTTTCCTGGATTTCCAGGTACTGTACCCAAGTTGTATTTAGCAGACACACCAACCCTGTAGCTGCAACATAAGAGGTTTAGAAGTGGAAACTCAGAAGATTAGAGGTTTCTAGCTTTGATGTTGCTGACTTTGTGAGGGGAAATGGATTCTACAAATCAGAAGTATGATGGAATACTCTCTCCTTGCCTTGAACAGTACAACTCCGACAATACTCAAGAAGCTAGGTACCATCTACGACAAAGCAGTTCGCTTGACCAGCATTTCATCCACCCCTTAACTATTTGCTCTCTCAACTGCCGTCACACAGTAGTACAAATGCGTAGTGTCTATGAGACGCACTACAGCAATTTGCCAATCCTCCTTCAACAACATCATCCAAACTTGTGGTCCCTACCCTATAGAAGGCCAAGAGCAGCAGGCACATGGGAACACTACCTTCAGGTTCTTGTTCAAATCACATGGCATTCTGCTTCAAATCTATTTCACCATTCCTCCACTTCTATGGATCAAAAACCTGGAACTTCAAAGAACAGTATAGCACACGAACTGGTCCTTTGACCCACCAAGCCTGCGCCAATCATGTTGTCCTATCTGGGTCAACCATCTGTACTCCTCTATTCCCCACCTGCTCATGTGTCTATTCAGATAAGTCTTAAATGTCGCTAACATGTCTGCCTCAACTACCTCACTTGGCTCCCACCACCCTCTAAAAAAAACACTTCCTCTGCACATCTTTACTGAACCTTTCCCCCTTTACCTTGAACTTGCGACCCTGTAATTGTCATTTCTGCCTTGAAAGAAAGTTTACAACTGTTCACCTTATCTATGCTCTTCGTAAATTTATAAACTTTTATCAGGTCGCCCTTCAGCCTCCGTTTCTCCAGGGAGAGCAATCCCAGTTTATTCAATCTCTCCTCATAGCTACTACACTCCATACCAGACAACACCCTAGCAAACCTTTTCTGTACTCCCACCAGAGCCCCCACATCCTTTTGAAATTGTGGCAATCACAATTGGCCAGAAATGTGACCTAACCAATGTTTTATATAACTCTAACAATTTACCAACTTTTATACTCGATGCCGCGGCCAACGAAGGCAAGCATGGCATACGCTTTCTTTACCACCTTTTCCTCCAGCTGTGCTAAGGATCTATGGAACTGTACTCTCAGATGTCTCTGGATCTATGCTCCTGATGGTTTTACCATTTATTTTGTAGCTCCTACCTGAATTGGATCTACCAAAATGCACCACCATGTATTTGTCCAGATTAAATTCTTTCTGCCATTTATTTCTCCGCCCAATTTTCCAGCCTATTTATATCCTGCTGAATTCTCTACAATCTTCATCACTATCTGTAATTCCAGCAATCTTAGTATCATCCGCAAACTTGCTAATCAGATAGCTACGTTTTCTTCCAAGTCATTTATAGATATTACAAACAACAGAAGTCTCAGTACTGATCCTTGCGGAACACCTTTCATTACAAACCTCCACTCAGAAAAAAAACCCTTCCACCGCTATTCTGTTTTCTATGACCAAGCCAGTTCTGAATCCATCTTAAGATTAACAGCTACAAGTTTCTTACCTTTTAAAAAATATTCTACTTTTCTATTCTTACAACCAATGAATAGCCTCAAACTGGCTCACATTATACTCCATTTGCCCACTTACTGAACCCAGTCCAATCTCTTTGCAGTCTCTTAGTATCCTCAAAACCTATATTCCTACCTGGCTTTATATTATCAATAAGCTTAGGTACGTTACTCACGGTCTCTTCAACTAAATCATTAATATAAATTGTAAATAGCTGACACTCTAGCACCAATCTTTGCGCCACTTCACTAGTTGCAGCCTGCCAACTTGAAAATGCCCTATTCACCCCAATCTCTGCATCCTGTCTGTTAACTAATCCTCCATCCATGCTAATATATTGCCACCATAGCTATGAGCCCTCATCTTGTGCATTAACATCTTTTTAATCCAAAAAAGCTACATCTGCAGGCTCTCCTTTATCTATCCTATTAGTTTCATCCTTAAGAAAACAGTAAATTTGTCATACACAGTTTTCCTTTTGTAAAACTTTGTTGACTTTGATCATATGATTTTGTGAGTGTTAAAACTTCCATCATGAGAAAATACAGCAATTCCTGACAACTGATGTCAGGCTAATTGATCAGTAATTCCCTGTTTTCTCTCCTTCCTTTCTTGAATGGGAATGTTACAGTTTCTAACTTCCTGTTTGGTGGGGCCATTCTAGAATCTAGGGAATTCTGGAAACTTATAACAATGCATCCATTATCTCTACAGCTATCTCTTTTAGAATGCTAGGATCTAGATTATTAGGTCCTGGGAATTTGTCAGATTTTATTCCCTTTTTCCAATACATTTTCTTTGCTGATATGAGATCAATTACTTTAAGTTTCTCACTCATTTTAGTCCCTTTGTGTTTTGTACTGTGAAGATAGATAAAAGATATTTGTTGAATATTTGCCATTTCTTCATTCCCATGATACCTTCTCATGTTTCTCCCTCTAAGGGATCTTAGTTACTCTTGTTTTTATATACTTGTGGAAGTTCTTCAACTCTCATATTGTGTGTTCCCCCTTTCCATTAAACTTTTGATGGCCCGTTGCTACTTTCAAAAGCATTCCCAATCCTCAGGTATGCTGCTGTCATATAAGCTTTTCTTTTGAATCTAAAACTTTTTAGCATGCTGATTGGTTACAGCAGGACTGGGACTGGAAGTTGAATGTCCAACGGTATTCAGTTTTCTGGAAGGATAGACAGGTTGGAACAGGAGGTGGAGTTGCTTTATTGGTCAAAGATGACAGTATGAATGTAATTTCTTACTACGTGTTGAATTGATCTGGGTAGAAACAAAAAAAAGGAAAAAACATCATGGTAGGAGTAATTTACAAGCCCCCAAGAAATACTTCTAAAGTGGGAGATAATATGAGCCAAGAAATAATGAGGGTTTGTGAGAAGGGCACAGTGATAATCATGGATGATGTTAACATGCATATTGACTGGATTAATCAAATTGGCAAAGATAGCCTTGAGGGAAATTTCATAGATTGTATGAGGGATTGTTTCATGGAGCAATACATTATGGAACCAAACAGGGAGCAGGCTTTTTTGGATTTAGTATTATGTAATGAAGGTTGGTTGATAGTCTTGTTAAATATTCTCTTGGAAAGAGTGATCAAACATGCTAGAATTTCAGATTAAGCAAGAAGACAGAATACCATACTAGTGTTTTAGCATTGGGCAGAGGTAATTATACACGCCTGAGGAAAGAGATGGCCCAGATAAACTTGGCACAAATAATTGAGGACAGGACAGTTGAGGAAATTGATGGATAATCAGAGAGATATTGATTATTTCTCAGTTACATTGAATCCCTCAGAAGAAAAAGATTCCATGGCTAGACAAGGAAATCAAAGAGAACATAAAGCTAGTGGTAAGCTGGAGGATTGGGAGAACTATTGGGAGAAGCTTCAGCAAAGGCTACTAAAAATAGAATCAAGAGCGAAGGTGAACTACGAAAGGAAACTAGGAGAAAACATAAACACAGATATCAAAGGCTTCTTTAAGTATATAAAGAGGAAGAGAATAGCTAAAGTGAATGTTGGCCTTTTAGAGGACAAGACTGATGAGTTATTAATGGGGAACATAGTGATGGTGGACGCACTGAACCAACATCTTAATTAATTATGATGAAGATTTTCCAAAAGCTGTTGTTAGTGCAGAGGAATGTGGTGCAATAACCATCACTAGGCAGAAGGTATTGAATAAACTCATGGGATTAAAGGCAGATAAGTCTCTGGGACCCAATGACCTGCACCCCAGGGTATTAAAGGATGTGGCAGCAGAGATATTGGATGCATTGGTTGTGATGTTTTAAAATTTTTTGGATTCTGGTAAGATCCCGGTGGATTGGAAACATGTTAACATGATGCTCTTATTCAAAAAGGGAGAAAGGCAAAAAGTAGGAAATGCTAGGGCAGTGAGCTTGACCTTTGTAGTGGAGAAGTTGCTGGAATCAATCATTGGAAAGACAAAGCTCAATCCACCAATGTCAGCACAGTTTTACAAAGGGTGAGTCATGCTTGATGACATAACCATCAAGGTGGATAATGGGGAACCTGTGGACATGGTATATCTGGACTTCCAGAAGCCATTTAATAAAGTGCCGCATAAAAGACTGATCCAGAAGGTGAGAGTGCAGGAGATTTGGGGTAGAATACTGGATTGGATTGCAGATTGGCTGACAGAAAGCAAAGGATCGGGATAAATGGGTCCTTCCGTGGTTGGCAGAATGTAACTAGTGAGATGTGCAAGCAGTGACTAAGTGTAACGTAGCAAAATTTGCAGAGGATATTAAAATTAGTGGCAAAGCAGGCAGTGAAGAGGATATTACAGTGAAGGATTTTACAGATGGAAATAGGCCAGGAGAGTGGGCCAAAATTTTGCAGATGGAGTTTAATGTGGATAAGTGTGAGGATGTCTGTTTTGGCAGAAAAATGTAGAAAGGCAAATTGTTACCTAAATGGAAACCAGATTCAAAATGCTTCCGAGCAGAGGACCTGGGTGTCTATGTTCATGAATTGCAGAGTTGGTATGCAGCATATAATAAAAAAGGCAAATGAGATGTTGGCATTTATTGCAAAGGGACTGGAGTATGCAAGTAGAAAAGTGTTGTTGTAATTGTATAGGGTATTGGTGAAACTGAAATCTGGAGTACCGTGTCCAGTTTTGGTGTCCTTATTTGAGGAAGGATGTGGTGTGGTAGTGAGATGACACCTGGAGTACTGTGTACAGTTTTGGTCTCCTTATTTGAGAAAGGACATACTGGCACTGAAGGGGGTGCAGAGGAGATTCACTAGGATGATTCCGGAGTTGAGAAGGTTAGCTTATGAGGAGAGACTGAGTAGACTGGGGCTATACTCATTGGAATTCAGAAGAATGAGGGGAGATCCTATAGAAACGTATAAGATTATGAAGGGAATAGGTAAGATAGAAACAGGGAGGTTGTTTCCACTGGCAGGTGAAACTAGAACTAGGGGGCATAGCCTCAAAATAAGGAGGAGCAGATTTAGGACTGAATTGAGGAGGAACTTCTTCACACAAAGGGTTGTGAATCTGTGGAATTTCCTGCCCAGTGAAGCAGTTGAGGCTACCTCATTGAATGTTTTTAAGGCAAGGATGGACAAATGTTTGAACAGTAAAGGAATTAAAGGTTATGGTGAGGGAGTGGATAAGTGGAGTTGAGTCCATGGAAAGATCAGCCATGATCTTATTGAATGGTGGAGCAGGCTTAGGGGCCAGATGACCTACTCCTGCTCCTAGTTCTTATTAAGGAGTTGAAGTCAAAGCATTTTATGTTCTCAAGAAGCAGTTAAATACGGGAAGGCAGAATCCGGCTATTGAGTTGGATGATCAGCAGTGATAATGAATGGAGGAGCAGGCACAAAGAGCTGAATGGCCTCCTACTGTTCCTACTTTCTATGTTTATTATTGATGCTACAGCTCCTTTTCCAATCTGACTTTATTTTCAAAATGTGATGTCTCCTGGAATATTTATTCCCAACTTTTTTCATCTTGTAACAATGTCTCTGTAAAGGGGATTAGATCTATGCCACCAGTTCATCTGTCTTGTTCCAAGTGCTTCAACTATTTATATGAAGAGGTTACTTTTGTCTTTCCACTGTTATTTGCAAGGATCTGATTAATAAATATTGTTAATCACTGCCTGTTCAGTTCCACCCTGCTTACCTGTTTGCTGTGCTGTTCTGTTGCCTCGTTTTTTCTTTCTAGATTTCTAAATCTCATAGAATCCTACAGTGTAGAAGGAGCCCATTCGGCCCATCGAGTCTACACTGACCACAATTTCATGCATTTCCCCTAGCTAGTCTCCCTGACACCAAGGGGCGATTTAGCATGGCCAACCAACCTAACCTGCACATCTTTGGACTGTGGGAGGGAACCAGAGCACTTGGAGGAAACACATGCTGAAATGGGGAAAATATGCAGACTCCACACAGAAAGTGTCCCAAGCTGGGAATTGAACCCAGGTCCCTGGCGCTGTGAAGCAAAAGTGCTAACCACTGTGCTACTGTTCCTTTCTCCTGGACAGTGCCACCACTTTTTAGTCTAAGCACAGCCCTAGTTATATGATTTGCCAGGACACGGCCCCAGCCTGATTTAACTGGAGCACATCCCACTGGAAAACTCCCACTTTTACCAGCACTGCTGCCTGTGTCCCATGAACAAAACCCTTTCTTTTCACACTATTCTTAGACTCACCTGACTAATTCTCTAATCTGCTTGACTCTATGTCAGTTAGCCCAAGGCTCAGGTAACAATCTGGAGTGCTGCATTTTAATTTGGAACCTAACTCCTTAAACTCTCTCGGTTAAATATTTTTCCTAGTTCAACCTATGTTGTTGGTTCCAATGTGGACCATGACAACTGGTTTCATAGTGGGTGGGATTGAAGAATCCAGCAGGAGCCAAAAGCTCAGAGTCCCATTGGTTAGAAACTGGTTTGCAGTTCTCCCAGTGGGTTAATGGTGAGTCAGATATTCCACTGACTAATGACAAGGCTGGCATTTGCATTCATTGCCTTCTCATGAATGCTCATCAGATCTGCTGCTCACCAGAAACACATGCCACTTCCCAATCTTGTCATGTCAGTGGCAAATTATGCCAGTCTGATTCATGTTTGAAAAACAGTGGTGTGTGGTGGTTGGATCTCATTTCGCTTATGACTTTGAGATGAGTGCTACATTCACTGTGCTAGCTTTTGTGATGCCAGTGGAATGTCACACTGCTGGAAGTGTAGGGTTGGTCTGCCCCAAGCGCCATAGTCCAGAAGGACAGCACTGTGCAGTGGTGCTGAAGCAGGGCTGAACATTCAGTCAGAGACCAGCATTTCAGCTTGGCTTGGGTGAAGGCTAACAGGCACACGGTGGACAAAGAGGCAGGAAGGCATTGAAAAAGGTTGATGGGAAGGAGGAGTGATGGAAGGCAGAAGGGCAGGAAGGCTTCCCAGGGGGCTAGAAGAGGAAGGGGAGTAATGGCACACAGAGAAAGATGAAGGTGGTCAGCTGGAATCCAACAAGGGAAATTGAGATGCTGATAGACAGCACGTGGATATGATGCTACAAGTATGAATGGGAGGGAATACATGTAGACTCCGGAGTAGATAAGGAGAGTTGGGAAGGTTGTTAATATGGCACATGAGGATTGAGTCACACTGAGGTTCGTGAAAAAAAGGGGGCGTTGCATGGGAAATGGATCATTGTATTGTTCAATCATGAGGGCAGTGGTTGTCTGATTAAAAGTCAATGTCCTTACTTTGCAGCCAGCAGGTTGAGACCCTCCTTGGGGTCACAGTCAGGGATCAGACTAAAGACAGTCTAGGGGTGCAACAGCCCATGCTGCAGAGCTATGTACACACATTGTACTCTCATTCCAGGGAGGGGCAAGAGAAGTGTGCTTATATGGGACAATGCACAGCTTGGTATTCAGATCCAGCCTGGTCCATTTGCTCATCTGGCTCTGTACTGGTCGCAAATGGGATGCTAATGGTTATGGGAGGCATGTGCAACCTGCGTATGGGGAAAACATAGTTTTGGGGAGGCTGGGGGAATCTCCTCTGTAGATGACCTCTCACTTGGTCCACATGGGCATGAACAAGTCAACGTTGATGGGCTGAGGGGTCACATGTTCTAAACGCGGAAGCAGCTGCACTTTTGAGAGCTTTGTCATCTTTTAAATTTTTTTTATTCTATAATTATTTGATGCTGATGTGTGTAATCTATACAATGTTCCTGGCTAAATTTTGGCGGTGATGTGCCAGGTTAAGTCAAGAAAACTCATGTTTGATTAAGGCGTCAGAGACAACCAGGTTGTGGACCAATTCACAGTGGCAGTTTCACTGTTGAGAGGGCCTACACTTTAGCAATGTTGTGAGTCTAGTTGTGAATGACTGTTTCGGCTCCCCAGAATAGATTATTGGTGTTCAAAGTGATGAACTGCAAAGATATCCTAAAGAAAATAAATTAAGCTGAGAAGAGAATCCTGTCTGTTGAAAGAGCATTTTCCTTGGTGAGAGCTCGGCTTCAGTCCTTGGAAATAGTGCTTTATGATATGTTGAACATCCTGGGCGGTTCGGGGAGATGGGCTGGGGAAGGAATATCTTTTTGCCCAATCTATCAGGGGGAACTGGGGAAGAATTTCTGGATGAATCTGATAATTGGCCGTCATGCTTTCACAGTCTCAGTTTGAAGGCTGGGTGTTTTGAGTTGGGTGGAGCATGTTGTATCTGGTTGTTGAGGCCTGGAGGTCAGTCAAAAACTCTGACTACTGGTCTTGCGTTGTCTTGTCCTCGGTGTTTGTTGAGAAGGGCTAGAAACAGCCGGATGCGACGGATCTTCACTGCCTGTTGGGGCCTAGGTTTCGCTTTGTCAGGATTTTGGGATGATAACATCGTGGAGAGACAAAGACTTCAGTGAAACTCTGATGGATCCTGGATGTTGCTCAACAATCTGTCATGGCTTTGTCCTCTTCAAGCTCCATGGATGGTTATATTGTCCTGAAATTCATCATTAATCCTGGACTTTGTTCCCTTGACATTATATTCCTGATTTTGTGATTTTGTCTTTTATCCTGACAAGAGTGTATCATATATGAGCACAGCGACATTTGTTGCCTGTCATAGTGCAAAAAATATTTCTGTTCGATATTCCTCCACTGACATGCTCCCAACTGTTGGATGAGGGAAGTCTTAATTTAATGTGCATTACTGTTTGCATTCAATCTTGGTTTTGATGTATCAGACTCTAATTCTTGGGTTTCAGTGTTTGAACCATTTTGTGGAATAATGATCATTCTGTATTGTACTAGATTTTGGGGATTGTGGTAAAATAAAAAACCTTCAATAAAAACAGTCATAAAAAAAACACTGATGGGCTTAGGGGGAGGTTGGGAATGTTAACAACAAGAACATGGGATCCAGTATTTCTGGGGAGGCTGGAGAATGATAGGAGAGGGCTAAGCCTTCAAATTGAGGTTCCAGATAAATTCTAGGAATTAGACAGTGAGAATGGGAGGATCAAAACTGCTCTCAAAGTATTTGTGAAGAACCACTATCTTCCATTCTCAAAGCAATGGTGCAATTACAGATCGAAAGTACAAGTGAAGCTGCATTGAAGGGGTCTGAGGCCGTGTGGGAGGAATATACAGCTGCAGTAAGGGATCCTTTTTTGGGGCACACTGAAACTTGTTGCCACAACATTTAAATGAAGGCCGGCTAAGAGAAAGAGGTGTTCCTCCTTGAAAAGTTAGCTGTTGGAATCAATGCCTTTTGCTGCACTTAACGTCACAGATGCTGCATTTCAACATTAACACAAAGGAACGTGAAATTTGGGAATGCAGAGAAGTGCTAAGTAAGCACAGGTGCTGCTTTTATGGTATCCCATCAATGAAAGTATTCTCTGTAATTTCCAGAATTGACATTCATAACAGCCTAAAGGGCATCCAGCCATCGATCATAAGCAACTTATTGTTAATGACTGTGGAAAATCTAAGATTGGAGCACTGAACCAAGTCAGGTTGTAAACTCATTCAAACTTCTCCAACTTTTGGAATTTGGATGTTACATCTCAGAGATGACATCTTGATCATGTGATGTGTACGTTAGCACTTCAGTCAGGATGCATCATCAACAAGTTTAGTAGAACAGAAGCCAATTATAGTTGTTTTTGGTTCAAGATTGTGTTCACCATTTTCAAATGTTATGTGTTAATACATTTCATCTCATTTCAGAGAGAAAGACAAAACTAGAATGCTGCCTTTTTGAGGGTCCTAGTGCAGTGGAGATGGAGAACAGGGGAAAGTGATACCGAGCGCAGCTTCAGTAGGAGCCCCTGCCTGAGGATGCAGGGGAGCCACCTCGAGAACATGAGGATTGGGAGGATAGGCCCAGACCAAGAAGGCAGCTCACTAGACCAAGGGTATACAAAAGAAGATTCAATTCGCAGATGAGTGCACATCTGCGCTAGTTCCAAGCTCCGATGGATCACATCTGTCATGTTCTTTGGGAGGCTACAATACTCTTTGGAGTCAAAAGCTAGCCCCTGCCAATGGCCTTGAATGTGATTGCTGTGCTCAATTTTTTTGCCTGTGGATTGTTCTAGTGATTCACAGGGACCTTGAATCATAGAATCCCTACAGTTTATGAGGCCCATCAAGCCTGCACCAATGACAATCCACTCTGTCCCCGTAACCCACATATTTACCCTGCTAATCCCCCCCAAAACTAGGGTCAGTTTAGTATGGCCAATAAACCTGACCCGCACGCCTTTGGACTGTGGGAGGAAATCGGAGAAAACCCATGTAGACACGGGGAGAATGTGCAAACTCCATACAGACAGTGACCAAGCTGGGAATTGAACCCGGGTACTTGGCACTGAGGCACAGTGCCTCCTTGCCTGTGCAGCATTCCACAGTCTGCCACAGATAGATGCATTGAAGAGGTCATAGACACCCTCTGCAGCAAGGCACATCACTGTGTGTAAGGTTTGCATTCGAGGAAGATACCCAGGCTGCGAGATTCAATGGCTTTTTAACAATCTCAGGCTTCCCAAGTATGCAGGGTGTAATAGATTTGGCTTTAAGGGCTCCATGGCAGCAGCCCCTAATACTTATCAACCATAAAGGCTATCATTTTGTCAATGAACGTAAGAACATAAGAAATAGGAGCAGGAGTAGGCCAACTAGCCCTTCGAGCCTGCCCCGCCATTCAATAAGATCATGGCTGATCTGTCTTGGCTCAGTTCCACATTCCCGCCCTCTCCCCATAACCCTTAATCCTCTCTCTTATCAAAAACCCATCAACCCGTGTCTTAAAAATATTTAGCGAGGTAGCCTCCACCACTTCAACGGGCAGAGAATTCCAGAGATTCACCACCCTTTGAGTGAAGAACTTCCTCCACAACTCCGTTCTAAACCGCCCCCCCTTTATTTGAGGCTGTGCCCCCTAGTCCTACTATCCTTTCTGAGCGGGAAGAGTCTCTCCACCTCTATCCTATCCATCCCATTCATCATCTTATACGTCTCAATGAGATCTCCCCTCATTCTTCTAAACTCTAACGAGTACAAGCCTAATTTATTCAGCCTCTCCTCATAGCTCAACCCCCTCAACTCCGGCATCAGCCTAGTAAACCTCCTCTGCACTCCCTCCAACGCCAAAATATCCTTGCGTAAGTACAGCGCCCAAAACTGCACACAGTACTCCAGCTGTGGCCTCACCAATGCCCGAGACAGCCGCAGCAAGACCTCCCTACTTTTATATTCAATCCCCCTCGCTATGAAGGCCAGCATCCCATTCGCCTTCCTGACCACCTGCTGCACCTGCAGGCTGGGTTTTTGCAACTCATGCACAAGGACCCCAAGGTCCCTCTGCACCGTCGCCTGCTGCAGTTTTTCTCCACGTAAGTAATAATTCTTCCTACCATTATTCCTACCAAAGTGGACCACCTCGCACTTGCCAACATTAAATTCCATTTGCCATTTCCTGGCCCATTCGCCCAGCCTATCTAGATCCTTCTGTAGACTCTCACCACCCTCCGCACAATTTGCCTTTCCACCAATTTTGGTGTCATCAGCAAATTTTGACACCCTACACTCGGTTCCCTCCTCCAGATCATCTATATAAATGGTAAATAGCTGAGGCCCCAGCACCGCCCCCTGGGGCACTCCACTAGTCACCATCCGCCAATCCGAATAGCACCCATTGACCCCCACTCTCTGCCTCCTATTTGACAACCAGTCCTCTATCCGCGCTAACACCCTACCCCCAACTCCATGCCCCCTTACCTTCTGCAATAACCTCTTGTGAGGTACCTTGTCAAACGCCTTCTGAAAATCCAGAAAGACCATATCCACCGCCCTAGACACATCCTCATAGAACTCCAGTAAATTTGTCAGACACGACTTCCCTTTAACGAAACCGTGCTGCGTCTGCTCTATCAAGCAATTCCCCTCAAGATGCCTCGCTATTTCCTCCTTGATGACAGATTCTAACATTTTACCTACAACAGACGTTAAACTAACAGGCCTATAATTCCCTGCCTTTTGCCTGGCACCCTTCTTAAACAACGGCGTAACATTAGCCGTTTTCCAATCTTCCGGCACTTCCCCGGAATCCAGCGACGTCTGGAAAATAACCACCAAGGCATCCACTATCACCTCCGCCATTTCTTTCAGGACCCTCGGATGCATTCCATCCGGTCCTGGGGACTTGTCCACAATCAGCCCCTCCAGTCTGTCGAGCACCACCTCTCTAGTAACAGTAATGTCATCGAGACCCTCCAGTCCTACCACCTTTCCATCTCTAACATCCGGCAAATTATTCACGTCCTCCTCCGTGAAGACAGAAACAAAAAAGTTATTCAAGACCTCAGCCATTTCCCAATCCCCTACCACTAAGTCCCCCTTCTCATCCTCTAAGGGACCAATGTTCACCCTAGCCAGCCTCTTCCTTTTTATATATTTATAAAAACTCTTGCTATCCTTTTTCATATTAAGCGCTAGCCCAGCTTCATAGTTTCTCCTACCCTTCTTTATCAACTTCTTTGTCAATCTTTGTTGACATTTAAACCTCTCCCAATCCTCTTCTCGCCCACTACTCTTAGCTACTCTAAACGCCTCTGCTTTTAATTTAACACTTTCCTTCACCTCCTTCGTTATCCACGGCTTATTACCTCTCCTCTTACGGTCCTTTTTGACCATTGGAGTAAATTTCTGCTGAGCACCAAGAATGATCTGCTTAAAGATCCTCCACTGCTCCTCAGCAGACCTACCTTCCAACACGCTCCCCCAGTCCACATTCGCCAATTCTTCTCTCATCCTACCGTACTCCCCTCTGTTCAAACAAAGGACGCGTGTCCGGGAACCCACTTTGTCCTCCTCCATCTGCACCAGAAACTCCACCATACAATGATCACTCTCCCCAAGAGGATCCTTCACCGCAAGTTCCCTAATTCTACCCGCCTCATTGCATAGCACCAGATCCAAGATAGCTTGCTCCCTCGTCGGTTCCAACACACAGTGTTCCAGGAAACTATCCCGGCAGCATTCCAAGAACTCCTCCTCGAGCCCACCACGTCCAACATGGGTCGACCAATCAATATGCAGATTGAAATCCCCCATAACTACGGCCGTCCCATTCCTGCACGCCGCACTTATTTGCGTGTTAACAGCCCGCCCCACCTCCAGATCATTATTCGGGAGCCTATAGACGACACCCACCAGCGTCTTCCTCCCTTTGCTGTTCCTAATCTCTACCCACAACGATTCCACGTTCTGCTCCTTGGCTCCAATATCATCCCTTGCTACCACCCTGATGCTATCCTTAATCACCAGAGCTATGCCCCCCCCCTTTTCCCTCCCGCCTATCCTTCCTAAACACTTGATACCCCTGGACATTCAGCTCCCAGTCCCTGTCACCTTGCAGCCACGTCTCTGTAATGGCCACCAGATCATATCCATTTGTGTCGATCTGCGCCACCAACTCATCCATTTTATTCCTAATGCTTCACGCATTCAGATAAAGCGCCTTCATCCCAGCCTTCACCTGGACCTTATTTGCCGGAACGCCACCAACCATACTCACGCCCCTTACTCCCCCTATTATTGGGACATCCTCGGCCTCTATCCTTACCTGTACTGTCTCCTTAACTTTAGACCCCGTAATGTCACCTACCCTCACACCCTCCCCCCCTCTTAATTAATTTAAAGCCCTGTCTACAGTCCTCTTTATACGATTCGCCAGTACTCTGGTCCCAGCACGGTTCAGACCAACCCCATCCCACCCGAACAGGTCCCACCTACCCCAATACTGGTGCCAATGCCCCATAAATTCAAACCTATTCCTCCCACACCAATCCCTGAGCCACCCATTCACTTCCTTAATCCTATCAACCCTATGCCCATCTGCACTCGGTTCAGGCAGTAGCCCAGAGATGACCACCTTGTCGGTTCTACTTTTTAATTCCATTCCCAGCTTTTCATACTCCCTCCCCAGATCTTCAGTTCGCATTTTGCATGCAACTAGTCTGCAGTCAATGGAAACACGTAATGCACATTTGTGATAAGTACTCTGGGAGTTGACTCATATATTCTGAATCCCTCTAAAGTGCCCTAGATATTCAAAGGGTCTGAACGTCTACATGGATGGCTGCTTGAGGATAAGGGGCGCCCGCTGAAACCCTGGCTCATATCACTTGTGCATCAATCTCAGAATGCTTCAGAGGAGAGTTACAACATAGCTCACATCTTCACTTGGTTCCTATTTGAGCAGACCATTGGCGTTCTGAAAATGCATTTCCGCTGTTTGGACTGTGCCAGTGGGGTATTTCATATACTCTAGGTAGGGGTGCATCCTTCACAACATGCTGCTGCAAAGGGGTGATCCTTTGCTACCGAGGATGAAATGGAAGCGATGAGAGCTCATCGGAGAATGAAGACCAGGAATCTGAAAATGCTTCAGGATGAGGGTAAGCTTCCGCAGGACAATGCCATTGAGGAACAATGATGTGGAAGGTGTGCTTATTCCATTTTATTAGTTACCAGATTCCAGGAAGAGTAAAGTGAAGGCTGTGGGAAATGGCCGTAATTGTCCTGTCCCTTAATATCATTCCATTGTATTCAAAGGGCTGCCCAAATAGTCACATGTACAGCAAGTTCAGCATTCAGACCTGGGCCTTCCAGCCTCATGATTCACCAGGTTATGGTCTTTAAGAGGATCAGCAGTTCACCCTGTATAGGCATGACCTGGGAATGAAAGCCAAAACAACAGCAAGAATTCTCAGACTACTTACTTGATGCACGAATTACCACATTAATGAGAAAATTACAGGGGTCAATGAGATGAGGGCGTGGTTGAGAATATTTATCACCTATCCAGATCTTGTTCTTTGGTACTGTCACTGAAAAGAGACAACTGCAGCTAATTTCCCTCACACAGTGATGTGTCAGGGTTACACGTGCATAAACCATATGCTACTCATTAAAATAACGCAGCTCCATGACATCATCCACAGATGATAGTTTGAGAAACTGTCTTTAGTGAGGTTGACATTACATGAATGTGAGTCTCACAAAGAGAGACTATTACTTTGGTTGATGGCTAAACCTTGAAATAAGAGATATGCAGACAATTATAATACCTTTATTTCACCAAGTTATTCATAGAAACATTAAATGTGTTATCAAAAATAATTTCATATTGGCTAATTTTCCTAACTCTATGCCGGGATATAGAACCAGCATCAGCAGCACAGCCAGAGGCAGCCTGCTGACTGCTATGTCCTGATGTCTGTGAGGATCTTGATGCATGTCATTTAGTTGCCTGAGCCTGGAGGGCCGTGGCCTGATAAGGGTCTCCTGCTTAGGGACACATGCACAAGCAGATTTGGTCACAGCCAGAGGGGTTTCTGAGCAACTGGACACGGTTGGAATGTCTTAACTGGAGACTCATGGGTGAGGAACAAAGTGCTTGAGAAGGCAGAGAATGAGGAGGTTGGGATGAAATTCACATCATAATTTAAGTGTGTAGATACCATTGTTACCATCTTTCCTGTCTCACTTAGGTTATTGAACTGCTTCGCCATATTGTATCCATAAGCATGACACTACACTGCTGCTGACCTCTTGTGCTCCCTCCAGCTATACCTTCTTGGTGTCTTAATCCTGTTACTAGGGAACAATATGGGTTATACTTGCCACTTGTCAGGCCAAGCCTGGATATATTCAGGTTTGCTTTTGGACATAGACTGCATCAGTATCTAAGGAGTCGTGAAAGGCGCTGAACATTGTGCAATCATCAGTGAATTTTCCCACTTCTGACCTTATGATAAAAAGGAAGTCATTGATGAAGCAGCTGCAGATGGTTGGGTCTTTGGCACTACCCCCATGAGGAACTCCTGCAGTGATGTCCTGGAGCTGAGATGACCTGCAACAGCCACAACCATCTTGCTTTGAGTTCAGTATAACTCCAACCTGTTGAGAGTTTCCCCCTGATTCCTCTTAGTTAGTCTTGCTTGGACTCCTTGATGCCACACTTGGTCAAATGTTGCCTGAATTTCAAGGGCAGTCAGTCTCACCTCACCTCTATAATTCAGCTTTTTTGTTCGTGTTTGAATCAAGGCTGTAATGAGGTCAGGAGCTGAGTGGCCCTGGTGAACCCAAATTGAGTGTCAACAGGTTATTGCTAACCAACTGCCACTTGATAGCATTGTTGATGACCTCTTCCTTTACTTTACTGACAATTGAGAATAGACTGATGGGGTGGTTATTGACTGGGTTGTCCTTTTTATATGTAGGGGATACTTGGGCAATTTTCCACAATGCTGGGCAGATGCTAATGTTGTAGCTGTACTAGAATAGCTTGACTAGGGGTGTGGCAAGTTCTGGAGTACACTGTCTTCAGTTTGCTGTTGTCAGGACCCATAGCCTTTGCAGTATCCAGTGCCGTTACCTGTTTCTTGGTATGCAGTCAGTTGGATTGGCTGAAAACTGGCTTTTATGATGCTGGGAACTTAGCAGGAGGCTGAGATAGATTATCCACTCGGCACTTCTGGCTGAAGATTATAGGAAGTACTTCAGCCTTATAATTTGTACTGGTGCACTGAATACTCCTTCACAAATATGCTGCACTGCACTGACTTCTGGTTTCCTGTGAAATTGGAGCTTCCAGGATGTCACAAACATAAAATTTAACCTCGTGTTTCTTGATAAATGTATATACTTTTTGCTAGTGATTAGAAAATGTTATTTTCAGGCCAATGAACTAAGTCACAGTCATCAGTCGTTTGTTGGGTTTTACTTGTCTTGTAGCATGGTTGTATTTCATGTGAAAAAAATCTTGTAAGCATATTGAATCCAAAATACTTTTTAGAATCTTTCTGGAAGTGTTTAGTGGTAGAAAACAGATTACTCATCTATTACTGTAAATATATTTTGTTTTACTGATTGAATTGGATTTTTTTTGGCTTTACAGATTCAGCAATATAAAGAACTGAAGGAACTAGTGAGGAAACAAGTGTCCTCAGTGGCTCATATGCTGGAGAAGCTGCGATGGGAACAAAAAACTGATTGGGATAAGCTGGAACTGGATAAAAGAAACTTTAAAGATTTGGAAGTAATCATAAAATTTTATGCATCATCTTATTTTGCCACTTGAATGCAGCAAGTGGTCAATGCTGCAAACTAATCACAAAACAATAGTTCAGGCACATAATAATATTAGTGCAAATTTGTCAAAAACTTTCTGTTATCTTTTAAAAACTTCTATGACTAAATCTTTAAGTTAGTTCATTATTTCTAAATTGTCTCAACTTCCTGCTTATTTTAAGAAAGAATTACACCAATTCAAACTTAGTGTTTAAACAAATCTTACCTTCTGTTGTAATTTTTGTAGTGATTTTGTGACTTCCACACTTAACAATTCCTGTGCCACTTTAATAATGGAAAAGCTCAATGGAAGATAGTTTCCAGCCATTGAATGGCTCCATATTATTTTTACCTTAAATTGCATGAAAAATTTGAAAAACTTAAATTTGTCAATTCAAAAATTATTACTAAATCTTGGTCCTTCCCATGACTCGAAACCTGCCTGTAAACAACCCCATTTTCCGTATACAAATGTAAACTTAAGTTTAAGTTAAGCTTAAACTTATTTGAGTCACAAGTAGGCTTACATTAACACAGTGATGAAGTTACTGTGCAAATTCCCTACATGCTATGGTGCCTCTTTGGGTATGCTGAGGGAGAATTTAGCGTGGCCATTGCATCTAACCAGCCTGCCCTTCAGACTATGAGAGGAGACCAGAACTCCCAGTTGAAACGAATGCACAAGGAGAACATGCAGACTCCACGTAGACAGTGACCCAAGCCGAGAATTGAACCTGGGTCCCTGGAGCTATGAGGCAGCAGTGGTAACCACAGTGCTTGGTTTCATAAGTAAAAATTCCCTGCAAGTGGTGGGAGATGTAGTCAATTTTTTAGTTTTCTACCACAGGGAAACTCCAAAGCATCATCCAGTTGAACTTGTCTGCTTTCCAAGTGCCCTTAGTGTTGTAAATAACACAAAGTCAAGTAATTGTATAGCTGTCTTTTTCTTTTTGGTCATTACATTACATAGCTGTCTTTTTTTTTGTCAGTTAATCCCTGAACTTGCTTCACAAAGATTGAATTACTAAATCTCTCAAAATGTCCAAGTCTTCCAGAACAGGGTACTGATCTCCCAGGTGTTGTTGCTCACAATTTAAATATTCTGTCTGACTTTGTTATGTCACTGCTGAGAATGGAAACTGGCTAGTCTATAAGGAGCAATCTGGGTCAGAACTTGGGGAATGTATGAATCAAGGTGAGCTCACAAATCATTTAGGGTGGGGAATCTTGGAAATTGGGGCCAAGCTCAGAAGGAAAGGATATCACAAAATGGGAATCAGGGAAAGAAAAGATTTGGGGACTATGGGAGATTGGAACTCGTGTGGGAGGTAGAGAGGGAAAGTGGGGAATGGGTTAAATGTTGGATCAATATTCTCTCAGAGGTGAGAACAACATAAACTTGGTATTTGAAAGTGATATCGAAACAGGGGTGGCAAATAAAGAGATGAGTAAACCTGAAGACCATGCTGTGGATAAGTGGTATGTGGAATTGAAGCACCCTTCAGGAAAAAGCAAGGTAGAGGGAAGGCCCTTGTACTCTGGACTGTCAGACCAGGTGATGTTTTAGTGTCTTGAGACAAATTAAACTGTCAATTAAAAGGGAATAGGGTAAATATTTAAGTTGAAAAATAAATGGATCTGGGGAAATGGAGTTACACAAGAGAGTGCCAGTACCATTTTGATCACTGGCCTCCTGTAATGTTACTTGTATCATACTATAAAAAAAATTTTTTTCTTCTTTATTCATTGGATTTGGGAATCACTGCCTGGGCTAGCATTTATTTATTGCCCACCCCTAAATGTCTTACTAGGCCATTTTTAAGAGTCAGCCATATTGCTGAAGACCTAGAGGCAAGACCAGGCAAAGATGGCAGATTTCCTTCTCTAAAGGACATTATTGGACCATGAGGGTTTTGATTCTGAATCAAGGGAGTAGTTGAAGACTTTGTCCTATATGCAGCTCAGCACCAATGTGCCTTGTGAGAAATGCTCCAAAGACTGAGACCACTGTTTTTTGTGCCATTTCTCGGTTTCAAACATGGCAGTCTGTTCTGGCCTGTGTTGAAATGAACAATTTGACTGGCTCAAACTTGTCACTTTCACTTAAAACTCAAGTTCATGTAAATATGAGAGAGATAGGTTTTATTAAAAGTAGCATCAATAGCGAGTTTTACTGAACATTTGTGCAAGGAGATTCTGACTGTTGTTTCTGACTGACTATCTGTGGATTATACAATTACTAACATTTGGAAGTAGGATCTTGGGGCATTATACTTATTAACACTATTTATATATAGACTATCAGAAAATTATTGTTAGCTGAAGGGTATCCAGTATTATCATTGCATATCTGTACAATTTCAGTTAGTTACTATTATATATTAGAAACAGAATTCCTCCCATCTCTGTTTTCCTTCTTATGAATCACTCCCACCTTCCCAGTTCTGATCCCCTTCTGCTCATGATCTATCAGTTGTTGAAAATGCTCACAAAATAAACACTAGCATGAGGAAAGATACTACTACAATAAGGTAAAAACATTAACATTTGCAAAATGAGGTGACCTAATACCATATGGTCAGATGTCATGAATAAACAAATAGGATTTCCTCCAATAAGAGTTGACAAATATACCTGAAGATTGCACCTAGTCTTGACTCCCATGTGCAATACCAAAATTTAAAGTTATCAGTAGTGGAGGGGAATGAAAAGGCGAACAGAATTTTTTATGTTGATTGTGGGGAGCATGGAATTTTCTGACTAAAGAGAAAGGTTGAGGCATATAGCATCTTTTATGAAAAAATGGATAAATGCCTAAAGCAAAGCTTTGGCAAGGTAGAACTATTGCTCTAACAAATAGCTAACTCAGACATGTTCTGCCAAATAGCCTCCTCTCCTGCAAAGTTACTTGGCTGTGCATTACAGAATCAAACATGATTCAGTGGTGGTACTTTTATCAGAAGAATATGAGTTCAAGCCCAGCTCAGACTTGAGCACACAAATCCAAGTTGACACTTCAGTGCAGAATTGAAGGAGTTGTGTATAGCCAAAGGTAGAGTAATTCAGTGCAGGCCTCATATTTTTCAGGTGAATATAAAATTACTAATGACACTAGGGAAGATCTTGAAAACAGTGTCAGTGCTCTGGACACCAGTACCTGGAACAGATATCCAAAAATATATTTCAGGACCTTGTGGGACCTTGCTGTGTGCAATTTAGTTATCATGTTTCTTATATTACAACAATAATACTTAATTAGCTGTAAAGCAAAGTTGAATTTGCAAACAACACTAAAAATGAAAGTTCTTTCTTAATAATGCATTCATTTGTATGTATAAGACGAATCATAAGAACATAAGAAATAGGAGCAGGAGTAGGCCTTCGAGCCTGCCCCGCCATTCAATAAGATCATGGCTGATCTGTCGCTGCTCAGTTCCACTTTCCCGCCCTCTCCCCATAACCCTTAATCCCCTCTCTTATCAAAAACCCATCAACCCGCGTCTTAAAAATATTTAGCGAGGCAGCCTCCACCACTTCAACGGGCAGAGAATTCCAGAGATTCACCACCCTTTGAGTGAAGAAGTTCCTCCTCAACTCCGTTCTAAACCACCCCCCTTTTATCTTGAGGCTGTGCCCCCTAGTCCTACTGTCTTTTTTGAGCGGGAAGAGTCTCTCCACCTCTATCCTATTCATCCCATTCATTATCTTATACGTCTCAATGAGATCTCCCCTCATTCTTCTAAACTCTAACGAGTACAAGCCCAGTTTATTCAGCCTCTCCTCATAGCTCAACCCCCTCAACTCCGGTATCAGCCTAGTAAACCTCCTCTGCACTCCCTCCAAGGCCAAAATATCTTTGCGCAGGTGCAGTGCCCAAAACTGCACACAGTACTCCAGCTGCGGCCTCACCAATGCCCTATACAGCTGCAGCAAGACCTCCCTACTTTTATATTCAATCCCCCTCGCTATGAAGGCCAGCATCCCATTCGCCTTCCTGACCACCTGCTGCACCTGCAAGCTGGGTTTTTGCGACTCATGCACAAGGACCCCGAGGTCCCTCTGCACCGTCGCCTGCTGCAGTTTTTCGCCCCGTAAGTAATAGTCCTTCCTACCATTCTTCCTACCAAAGTGGACCACCTCACACTTGCCAACATTAAATTCCATTTGCCATTTCCTGGCCCATTCGCCCAGCCTATCTAGATCCTTCTGCAGACTCTCCATACCCTCCGCACAATTTGCTGTTCCCCCAATCTTGGTGTCATCAGCAAATTTCGACACCCTACACTCGGTTCCCTCCTCCAGATCATCTATATAAATGGTAAAAAGCTGAGGCCCCAGCACCGACCCCTGGGACACTCCACTAGTCACCATCCGCCAATCCGAATAGCACCCGTTGACCCCCACTCTCTGCCTCCTATTTGACAACCAATCCTCTATCCACGCTAACACCCTACCCCCAACTCCATGTCCCTTGACCTTCTGCAATAACCTCTTGTGAGGTACTTTGTCAAACGCCTTCTGAAAATCTAGAAAGACCACATCCACCGGCTCTCCTCTATCCACCGCCCTAGACACATCCTCATAGAACTCCAGTAAATTTGTCAGACACGACTTCCCTTTAATGAACCCGTGCTGCGTGTGCTCTATCAAGCAATTCCCTTCAAGATGCCTCGCAATTTCCTCCTTAATGACAGATTCTAACATTTTACCTACCACAGACGTTAAACTAACCGGCCTATAATTCCCCGCCTTTTGCCTGGCACCCTTCTTAAACAACGGCGTAACATTAGCCGTTTTCCAATCATCCGGCACTTCCCCGGAATCCAGTGACGTCTGGAAAATAACCACCAAAGCATCCACTATCACCTCCGCCATTTCTTTCAGAACCCTCGGATGCATTCCATCTGGCCCTGGGGACTTGTCCACAATCAGCCCCTCCAGTCTGTCGAGCACCGCCTCTCTAGTAACAGTAATGTCATTAAGACCCTCCAGCCCTACCACCTTTCCATCGCTAACACCCGGCAAATTATTCACGTCCTCCTCCGTGAAGACAGAAACAAAAAAGTTATTCAATACCTTAGCCATATCCCCATCCCCTACCACTAGATCCCCTTTCTCATCCTCTAAAGGACCAACATTCACCCTAGCCAGCCTCTTCCTTTTTATATATTTATAAAAACTCTTGCTATCCTTTTTTATATTAAGTGCTAGCCCAGCTTCATAGTTTCTCCTACCCTTCTTTATCAACTTCTTTGTCAATCTTTGTTGACATTTAAACCTCTCCCAATCCTCTTCTCGCCCACTACTCTTAGCTACTCTAAATTCCTCCGCTTTTAATTTAACACTTTCCTTCACCTCCTTCGTTATCCATGGCTTATTACCTCTCCTCCTACTATCATTTTTGACCATCGGAATAAATTTCTGCTGAGCACCAAGAAAGATCTCCTTAAAGATCCTCCGCTGCTCCTCAACAGACCCTCCCTCCAACGCGCTCCCCCAGTCCACATTCGCCAATTCTTCTCTCATCCTACCGTACTCCCCTCTATTCAAACAAAGGACGCGTGTCCGGGAACCCACTTTCTCCTCCTCCATCTGCACCAGAAACTCCACCATACAATGATCACTCTCCCCAAGAGGATCCTTCACCACAAGGTCCCTAATTCTACCCGCCTCATTACATAGCACCAGATCCAAGATAGCTCGCTCCCTCGTCGGCTCCAACACACACTGTTCCAGGAAACTATCCTGGCAGCATTCCAAGATCTCTTCCTCGAGTCCCCCGCGTCCAACATGGGTCGACCAATCAATATGCAGATTGAAATCCCCCTAACTACGGCCGCCCCATTCCTGCATGATTCCTTCAGAATCATAATTTATAATTTTCACAGAAGATAAACAGTCGTGAATTGTCTTCAAAAACACAAGATCATTACACAATTGTGTCAGCCCTGTTAGAGATTAGTGCTGGAGAGACCTAAGATTTTAATCTGAAAATTAAAATGTAGAATTGAGAAATATGATAACATTCAGAACCAGCCTCTGAAACTTAATTTATTTTCTATAATTAATTTCATTTTATCTAACCATTTTCAGCAAAATAAATGTAGCATCAACAGTGAAAATATTAATGCGTAGTCACTTTTCAGATTCGAATTAAGCACACAGAACTGGAAATAGAAGACTGTATGAAAAGAATAGAAAAGCTGGAAGAATATATTAATACCTGCAAGTAAGTCTTCAGCCAGAAGGAACACAACTCTTATTTTTCTTGAGCAGTTGATCTTTTATAAAAGATTTTCATTTATCAAGTTAGCTCAAAGACTTATGTAAATTATAAAACAGATCGAGTTATGTTTGCCTGAATCTCCCAAGACACGGAAATCAACATAAGATTGCCACTCCAACATGTTAGGTTGGTGGTGGAAGGTAGGTATGTGACAGGTGGGTGGAGTGGCAATGGGTTATGTGGCAGATAGGTGAGGTGAAAGTTGGGTCAGGGATATCCGTTTTGTAGTTAACCTAGAATTACACCAGTTTTTATCTATCTTAACATTTCATAGGTAGCTATTTATGTAAGTACATTGGAACTGTCCCAAGTCTCCACCTTAAGAGTCAGCGACATTAGCGTAGGATTTCAGGTCACAGATGAAGTGCCCATTGGTAGTTGAAACTTTCATGGCAATTTCCATATTGATCAGTGCGGCAAGACTTCCAAGGCATCCCAGTGAGCCTGTCATTCATTTATTCAGTGTCTGATAATCCAGAGACTTGAAGATATCACAGCATCATTTTTCTTCAGTAAAAAATGTAGGTATCCAATCAATTAAATTAAGTAACATGAAGGCATAATAGAAATCTGACTACAAGGAAATCCTGAATTATCAAATAATTTGAATTGAAAGGAATAGATTGTGTATAAAAGCAAGACAGCTTAAATAATACTTCCAAATGCATCTCATAACAATCTAAGTGAGAGGTAAAATTAATTTATGTTGACCTCCATACCAGATTGAACCTTTACTTACTGTCTGTGGAGAAGTATAAATCAAATTAATAGTGCAAATAAAGTACAAGTCTTCATGAAACTTGATTACTTACTTTCATCAATTTTGGCCCTGCAGTATTATTTTGTAATGATTTGTTCCTCTTTTTAAAATGTAATATTTAGTACCTCTTTGCAACCCTCTGAATAACTTAATTTCCCATTTGAGTAATTGGACTGAAGATCATTTTCTAGTCTTCTATCAGGCTGTTCTTTTTAATGAAGCACTATGATCACTAATGCATATCCAAAGATTTTCCAGTATTACAATTTTGAGCACCAAGACAATGCTGTAAGATGGCTTTCCAGTGAGATCTTGGAGGTCATGAAACACATTCCACTTGAGAATACCATCAGGAAGCGTTCAGATATTTAAACCCTCCATACGATTGTGCACTAAATAAATTAAAAACCTGATTTTCATTAAGGTAAGAAAAGGTGCCTCTAAAAAGCAGTTGGAGTGGCTAAATCTTACTTTAAAGTTCTAATATAAATGTTTGGCAAATGGTTCCTTTAGTTAGACCCTTGCTTTGAAAGATTATGCTACAGTTCTTATTGCGGTAGTGTGTTACTCACTGTTGGATAAATAAAGTTTGGGAAATTTCTTAAAGCATGTACCTTCTGAACATGTCCATCCAACAAAAAGTGTTTGCATGCTAATTTATAAGGAGCTTTGGTCATCTCTCTGTTTTTGAATTAGAGTAGGAAGAAAATCAGCAGGTGATGTTTGTGCTCCATTATGGGATCAACTATCTACCTGTTTTCAAAACTAGGACTTCACTGACTGAGCAGAAACAACGTGAAGAAGAACTAGCTAATGAAGTAGAAAGTGCTAAGCTACGCATAGTTGAAGTCAGTGAAAAGCTGAATGAGGTAGCTGGTGAGTTGCAGAATGCAGGGATTGATCATCGTGAAGGGCATCGGCAGCAGAAGAAAGCTGAAGTCCTTGAGAGTCTTAAGCGCCTATATCCAGACTCTGTAGTAAGTAGAAATTTAGATATAGATAATATGTTATTACACTTTAATATGCAATAGTTAGATGATTTCATGTGTTAAACATTGTGTTTTTCCTTGTTCTAGTAAACAAAATTGGTTAAATTTGTTTCATCTCTGGATACGCTTGTGAGAATGCTTTTTCTGTTCGTAATTTGAATTTCACATTCTGTTACTTCCATTCTGTGTTTCAAGCTTAGATTGTCTATGTATTTATAAAATATTTTTGGATTTTCCTTAATTTTCCTTTTTCATTCCCTCTCCATTTTCCTAATTTCCCTTTTAATTTCATCCAGTATGTTTTATATTCCTTTAGGCTCTTGAGACATTTTGCATCAAAACATCAGAAATGAATTGTTTTGGCCTTGTAAGCTTAGAATCTTTTCAGGTGTATGAGTTGCACGATAAGTCATTAAAGTTACAAGAGTAGACTTCCAATGGTAGTTCAGGAATTCTCCTTCATTTGTACATGGGGAAAAACAGAAGAACTACCTACAGTTGTTCCATGAAAGGTGCCTAGACCAAAGAAGAATATGAATAGGAATCAGGAATGCAGATGCAACCCCAGTTCTGTCTAATTTTAGTTTTTTGATTTGAGATTCATCCCAATTGTGCCTTGGCCTAATTTGGCATTTGAAAAACCGTTTGAATAGTCAATGGATTAAATGAATTTGAAAATAACTTCCTAACTAAAATGGAAAGAAAGAGATGTTTAACAGCTCTTTCAGCACTGTATCTACCATTGTAAAAGTGACACCTGAACAATCACAATCCAGTCCTTTTGACTGAGTTGAAAAGGTTTCTAGAAATAACTGGAAAGGGTTTTTTTTTTCAAATCTGAACCGTGCGTTGCAACTTTGTGTACCAGGAAAGCATGTTGTAAATTTAGACTTGAGAAAGCAATGGACATCAAAGGATTTGGTCATCAACGTGCTTGCCTCTGTGCCCAGAATACTACTATGCAGTCCCAGTTATCACCAGCCACACAAATTTGTAAAATCTACATTTGAGTTGTCCCAAGAACCACCTTATTAGAATGGATTTCAACTGATCTGCAAAGAAAACAAAAAGGGGAAATGTGCTGCAACGGTAACATCCTGTTAAAAAACACGGGCAAATTGAATTGATGATTCAAACAAATTTGATGTTCACTTAACAAGAATCATGTCCTATTTTGGGTCAGCTGATTTTGGCTTTATCTGGGCAGTTTCCATTCAGATCTTTGTTGCCAATGATTGTTATTGCTTATTTTACAGTTACACTTGTGAAAGCTTGCTGCATGTTATTTAAAAATACTTGCCTACCAATTGAGGGAAGCTTTGGAACATTGGAAGCATGGAAGTTAAACTTAAAGATAGCCATCAAATTTCAGAAAGCATGTGAAACATTTCTAAAATTCAAAAAGATTCAGAGAACTAGGATAGGACTTCAGAAGTTTTTTCTGAAATATAATCCGATGAGAGACATCAATAATAGGCTTTAGGCATAAAACCAACTAAAACCTCTCTGGTTGAATTATTTAAATGTATGAAATTAGTACATTTATAAACTCAACAGATCAGTTCTGCCTGTGATTTCATTTTCTATTTTGTGTATTGCTCATGAGAAATTAGCAATGACCTACCCTTGATTCTGTCTTCATTCCATAGTATGGAAGACTTGTGGATCTCTGCCATCCTATCCACAAGAAGTACCAGCTGGCAGTCACCAAAGTCTTTGGCAGATACATCAATGCCATTGTGGTTGCTACTGAGAAAACAGCTCGTGATTGTATTCGATACCTGAAAGAAGAACGAGCTGAGCCAGAAACCTTCTTGGCTCTAGATTATCTTGATGTAAGTTTAAAAATTTCATGTGTTGCAGTAACATAGTGCCTGATTTTATTTGCAGTGTTGTTCTTCAATGGGTTTGGGGCACTATTGAGAACTAAATGTCAGAAATAGACTTATAGAGTTATACAGCCTGAGGCCTGGCCACTGCTTTGATTTAGCTAGACTCACAATCTGACCATCATGTTATAAATTGAGTTTATAACTGCCCTGACTTTAACTGCCCTGTTTGTGAATTGAAATCCCACTCACCCAGTGAAGGACAGCACTCTGAAAGCTAGTGGCTTGTGCTACCAAATAAACCTGTTGGACTTTATACTGGTGTTGTGAGACTTCTTACTGTGTTTACCCCAGTCCAACGCTGCCATCTCCACATCTTGATTTTGCTAGTCATCTTTCTCACTGGTAGTGAGAAGGACAGTAAGAAGAATCACAACACCAGGTTAAAGTCCAACAGTTTTACCAGTGGCTTTTGCTACCAAATAAATCTGTTGGACTTTAACCTGGTATTGTGAGACTTCTTACTGTGTTTATACCAGTCCAACGCCGGCATCTCCACATCATGAGAAGGAGCCTGAGTTTCAATGTAGAATTGCAAATATGTTATTGGGACCAATGCCGTCTTGTACCAGTGTGCTAAATCTATCCATTCCAGTTGATTGACCCCTCCCTCCTGCAGAATCCCCCCTTCCCTCCATCCCCATCAGACTCCATCCACCTGCAGGCATGACACCCTCCGGTCCTGATGCCTCAGGCCCCTCCCCCTTGCCACTGCCAAGCTGCCAGAATGGTACTGTCCCATGGACACTGCCTGGCCCTGCCTCCAACCATCCAGAGGGTTTCAGTGCTCTCCGGTCCCACTGGTGAGGCCATCACATCTGGTCCCCATTGGTGGGAACCATCTGTGATTCTCGCCGCTGAGGACCTTGAGCAACGAGGGGGCTACAGCGAGTCCAGACAATGGCATCCGGGGCTCTTTAATTAAATGTCAATTATGTCATTAATATTGAAATCAGCCTTGCGCCCATTTCGCTGGCAAAACAGGGCCAACAAGATCGCAAGAAGTGACAAACCAAGCATGAACCTGATCTTTTGCATATTGCCTTATCTTACTAGCTTGCCACACCAATTAACTGACTTGGTGAGCCTGTAAGATCATGCCGTATGGCTTCCTTCTGCACTGTAGTGATTCTATGATTCTGTATGTTCTCACCCTACAAACTGCAGACTGCTGATCAGCACTCAGAGCATGAAACCAAATCATCAAAGTACTTCTGGCTCACTGGTGCCATCACGTGGAAGTTGTAAGGACTCTATCCATCACCTGAACAACGTACACTGAGGACGGAAATCTCTTGCATTCTGTAGTTCATGCCATGATGATTTTGCTGTGGTTGGAAAAATTAGATAACGTTGCAAATAAATTTTGATGTAGACAGGCTTAAAGGAATTTAATGATGCAGTATAACATTTAAAAAATATGATTTCAGATAAAACCAATCAATGAACAGTTACGAGAAGTTAAAGGAGCCAAAATGATGATTGACGTTGTTCGATGTGTATCTCCTCAACTGAAGAAAGTAGTACAGTTTGTTTGTGGTAATGGATTAGTATGTGAGAACCTGAAAGAAGCCAGGCAGCTCGCCTATGAAGGACCAGAAAGGCTTAAAGTGAGCACATTGTCTTTTTTTAAATTATAAATGCTGTGATTCACTGAACATAACTAGCTATTGCATAGCCTGTAAGAGGCCAGGCAAGTAAAATAGCAAGAGCGCTGTTAAGTACATTGTGAGTTGGATCCACATATTTTTTGTTTCTGGGAGTGCTGAGTAAATTAGACTTCCTTCTGTCAACATTAATGAATTATTTATGCAGATGTAAGAAATTTTTAAAATAGACAACGTGTTTGTGTTAAAAACCTCTTTTGAAAGTATATTATGGATTTATGTAGAGTGATTTTATAATATGTGAAGAAATTCTACCAAGGTATGAAGTAGAGCTGGCTACACAGTTTCAGTGTGTGGAATGGTTAGTCACAGGCAGGAATTAATTAGATTCAGACATAAGTGGGTTCAACTGACATTTCATGGTAAATATGTAATTATTTTTATGCAATATAGACCGTGGCATTGGATGGAACACTCTTCTTAAAATCTGGTGTTATCTCCGGAGGTTCCAGTGATCTGAAGTTTAAAGCCAGGTGCTGGGATGAGAAAGAGATCAGTCAGATGAAAGAAGTCAAGGAGAAACTCAGGAATGAACTCCGAGTGAGACAAACTGGCGTTTTTTTTTATCAGAGTCCTGCACATTGTTCTTACAACTGCTGTAATTGTATTTATATTTGATGCATGTTGATGTTCAAGCTGTTTTTAAATTTATGTTTTTTTGATGCATTTTTATAGTCAAGACAGAGCTACTGTGAATTGATGAAGTAATGATTGTAACCTTAACTCACAGGAATTAATTAAAGTGAATAGGAAAGAAGCTGAATTAAGGCAGTTGCAGGTTCAAGCCAAAGGCACAGAGACCAGAATGAGATATTCCTTGAGTGATCTGGAGCAAACTAAGAAAAAACATCTAGCAAATTGCCATATGGTGAGGATGGATTAAAAGATTAAAGAATAATTCTGGATGAGGATGGTTATTCACCCCACTTTTATCCTGAAAGATCTCAAAGCTCTTCCTGCTGTCAGTTAGCTTTAAAATGATTCCAAGTTTTCTCGCTCCACTATGCAGTTGCCTCATGTAGCGCTGTTCCACTTCAACTTTGCAATACAATAGGGAGAATAAACGCATTTAGCATTATGACTTGTTTTAACATTTTGCAACAGGACCAACTGAGCTTACATGATTTGATCAACTGCATTTTGGAGTGGCCTCTCTCATTCACGGAGATTCTGTCCCAGAGGCCATATAACTGTCATTTCCCACGCCCTGAGATTCTCTCTAGAACCAAGACTTATTCTCCGGGATTCTCCCGTCCACCAACTCTGTCTTGCTGATGCTCGCTGACTCCCACTTGACTGTCCCACTCGCTACCTCACCCGCCTGACTCTCCCACTCGCTGCCTTCCCCACCTGACTCTCCCGCTTCTCCCCGCCTCCCCGCCCGGCTCTCCCGCTGGCCGCCTCCCCGCCCGGCTCTCCCGCTGGCCGCCTCCCCGCCCGGCTCTCCCGCTGGCCGCCTCCCCGCCCGGCTCTCCCGCTGGCCGCCTCCCCGCCCGGCTCTCCCGCTGGCCGCCTCCCCGCCCGGCTCTCCCGCTGGCCGCCTCCCCGCCCGGCTCTCCCGCTGGCCGCCTCCCTGCCCGGCTCTCCCGCGCGACTGTCCCACTCTCTGCCCGGCTCTTCCGCTTGCCCCACCCCGCCCTGCTCTTCCGCTTGCCCCACCCCGCCCTGCTCTTCCGCTTGCCCCACCCCGCCCTGCTCTTCCGCTTGCCCCACCCCGCCCTGCTCTTCCGCTGGCACCCTCCCCGCCCTGCTCTTCCGCTGGCACCCTCCCCGACTGGTTCTCCTGCTTGCCCCCCCACCTGCGCCGCCAATGCTGCCCAGCTCTCCTGCTCGTCCCCCCACCTGCGCCGCCACCGCCACCCAACTCTCCCGCTCACCCCCCCCCCACCTGCGCTGCCACCGCTGCCCAACTCCCGCTCACCGCCCCCCACCTGCGCCGCCACCACCGCCCAGCTTTCCCGCTCGCCCCCCCACCTGCGCTGCCACCGCCGCCCAGCTCTCCCGCTCGCCCCCCACCTGCGCCGCCACCACCGCCCAGCTCTCCCTTCATCCCTCTTGCTGCCTTTCTCCTGAGCCCTTGCTCACATGAGTGCTTGGGAGATGCAGCGGTGAGTGGGAGAGCCGGGTATGGACTTGGTGAGCAGGAAAGTTGGGAAGGGTAAGAGCAAATGGGAGAGTTGGGAAGGGAAGTTGCAAGTAGAAGATAATTGATTAGAAAGAGAGAGAGACAAGTCAACTGGCAGGAGGGACTTGGCATGCCAAGGGGGTTGGTAAACAGAGTTCGCATTTTTCTTCAGTATTTTTATATTCGTTATATTTTAAAATTTTATTTCATTTCTGAACATAGGAATTTAGGAATGTATGGCATTTCAACTTACAGGGTATAACGTTTTATTTATATTCCTGTAGGAAAGGTCCTATAGTATGTAACTGCAGCTTTTACATTGGTTGTAATAAGGAAAACTGATTTACTTAAAAATTGTTTGGCTTATACTTTCACTTTTCGGGAATGTAGCAACAACTTTAAGATTGGACTTAACGTATTTAGGTCATCCTATACATTGATCATTCTTCCTCTGAAGAAGCATTTTCTGATATTGAACCTAAAATATGTTTATTACTAGTTTGAGTCCCTATCCCTAAGAATTAGTCTCTCAATTTAATTGAATGCAACATTCCATTTTTAATGAATGTCATTGTCACTGGCACAAACCATTATTGAAGTGGTGGCCTCAAACAAGTATTTATCTTCTTATCTGCCAATGGACCATCATATCTGTTTTGAGAACGGGTGGGGTACACCATATGAGTAGGCTTTTTCACATATATAAAACATAGTTGAATTTAAAGGCCAAAATATCCTCTTCATTTAATGCAATGTGATGAAAATGTTTACATTGCTACGATCACAAATATCCTAATGTGTGCGATTTTTAGGAAAGGTCAAAACTGGAAAGTGGGCTGGCTAATTTGCAGTCCCAAATGGCTGTGGTGAGTTTACATATCGAGGACAGGGAGGTGAAAATGCAGGAGATGCGAAATCAAATGAACGAAGTAAGTATATTAATTATCATATTAGATAATCCAATTTATTTTAGAATGTATTTTATGCAAGGGGCAAATACAGGGAATTCCAAAATGCAGACCAGTAAGTAAATACATGCACTGCAATATATTAACAAAAGCATCAGTAGTTATGTTCAAGGAATTGTAGGAAACCAAGTGCTGGACTCAGCAGATTTCCCCGAAGCTCTCAATCTCTCTTACTTGGTGTTTCCCAAAGGTTTCCAAGACCATTCTGACCCAACCTAGCAAAAATAGTGTGGAACATGAAATATAAATTTGCCCTAGGCCTGTCAATGGTGACCACAGCATCACAAGCCATGTGTGCAGCCTGAATCCAGTTGTTACGAACAATTTATAATTTTGAGTTGAATTTATATTTATCTGTCTGTTAAGAAAATTAAATTGTTTCAGCTTAATTTATTTATTTGTTTATGAAAATGGCACCTGGGTGTATGGATAGACTTGTCACTGAAACATTTTTGGTCTTTTGGGATTGTTGGTTATATACGTGTTTTTAATGAGGTTTTATAACCTGTGAAGTTGAAGAGATGGGGATTAAAATGGATTGAGAGGACAGTGTTTGTGGAAACAAAACACAGTAAAAAAGCTGTACTGTTGACTGGTGACAGAGTCAGGACTCGACAGGAAAGATGAGTTGAGAGAAAATTCAATGGCTAGTATTCGTTTATGCTGGCAGTATTCTCTGGTTCCACCGGTGGCACACCCCCTCCCGGTTTCTCAGCGGCATGCGGTGGCTTCAGTGAGAATTCCTATTGACAGCAGTGGGAGTAGGAGATCCTGTTTTCTGGGAATGGCCTGCCACCGAGAAAAGTGCTGAGGGAAGCCAGAGAATCTCGCCATGTGTGTGTCAAAGAGAAAAAACAGGAATTTGAAGCTAAAATTCATTTGCAAGTAAAGCAGCTTGAGCTAGAAAGAGATGGGGAAAAGCAGAAGGTTGAACTTGGAAAAAGTGAGAAAACTTGTATTAGAAAAAGAGGTAAAAGGAAAAAAGAGAGCAAAAGAAACGGAAATGAAAAGGATCGAATTATAAAACAAAATAGAAATGTGAAAGCTTGAACTCGAACTTCAAAGTGAGAAAGAACTCAGATAACATGAGATAACTAAAGTTTTTCCATATGATTAGCGGCAAGTTGTAAACCCCACTGTTGGAAACCACTCTGGTGGGGAAGGGGGGGACAGAAGAGAATACTGTCCTGGGTCCACGAATCATATGGAAAAACTTAGGTGAAAGAGAACAAGAAGAGATAGTAGCTCAGAGGATGAATCTGATTCCACTGGGGACTATGATTAAACTATAAATATTTAGTGCCTAAATTTAAGAGGATGGAGTTGAAAGATAGTTCACCTCATTTGAAAAGGTAGTTATTGAAGTTGAACTGGCCAAAGAATGCTTGCACCTTAATGGTACAAGGTGTCCTGACAGGTACAGCTGTGAATTTGGAAAATGGTCTATGAAGTGATTAAAAGGGCAATAGTCATTGCTTATGAATATGTTCCTGAAGCTTATTGATTTAACTTTAGGACCATATAGAGAAAGCCTAATTAGATATTTGTTGAATTTGCGAAAGAATAAGAAATGTGGGATCAATGGTTTTGCTCATTCAGATTGGAACAGACTTTCATTGATGTGAAGGAAATTATGATTGTGGAAGAATTCCGAAACAAGATTCCGTGAACCATTATGATGTATTTAGCTAAGCATCAAGTATCAAAGTTTGGATAACACCCCTGATATCTCTCTATGTGCCCCTTGGACAGTGCCAGGATGCCTGATTGGCACTGCCAGTTGCCCCCCCCAACCCCCTCCTGCCGTCGACCTCCCAAAAGGGTCTCAGTAGCCTCTGTCCCCAGTTGTGGGATGAGTATGCCTGTTCCCCTTAAGTGGGGAGGGGGGAGAAGAATACCATCTTGGGCTTGCTAATATATGGAAAAACAAAATTTTATGAGTGTCTCATTAAAATCCAATGGTAGGTCATTAAGATACAGAAGGCCTTGAGGCCAGTTGCATTTTGGATATCAGATTATTTTAATTTTTGGAAACTGCATACAAACTTACATTACAAAAGCTAGGCCAGCTATGATCTTTAAAAAAGCAAAATTGCTAGATAAGTAAGTTGTATCACTAAATAACACCATTAATAAACCAATGAGATTCAGCCCTTTTGGGCTGATACATGGACATCAGGTAAGAGGACCATTTAAATTAATTGAAGAAAAATTTATAACCAAAACTCAGAGTCTGGCCGGTATTTTACGACCTCCCTCAGGCAAGGCTTGTAAAATCCTGCTGGAAGCTAACAGAATTCTGTTCTGTGAGCCTCACCCACCCCGATTCTAGGGCGGGCGTGCTGGTAAAATTCTGGTTTTGACTTCTGACCTATGCATCAAATTTCTGGGTGAATAAAGAACAAAGAAAATTACAGCAGAGGAAGAGGCCCTTCGGCCCTCCAAGCCTGCACCGACCACACCGCCTGACTTAACTAAAACCCCCTACCCTTCTGAGGACCACATCCCTCTATTCCCATCTCATTCATGTACTTGTCAAGATGCCCCTTAAAAGTCATTACCGTATTCGCGTCCACTACCTTCCCTGGCAACGAGTTCCAGATGCTCGCCACTCTATGCTCGCCACTCTCTACTTAAAAAATCTGCCTTGTACATCTCTTTTAAACCTTGCCCCTCGCACCTTAAACCTATGCCCCCTAGTAATTGACTCTTCCACCCTGGGAAAATGCTTCTGATTATCCACTCTGTCCATGCCTCTCCTAATCTTGTAGACCTCAATCTCCACTGCTCCAGTGAGAACAAGCCAAGTTTCTCCAACCTGTCCTCATAGCTAATGCCTTCCATACCAGGCAACATCCTGGTACATCTTTTCTGTACCCTCTCCAAAGCCTCCACATCTTTCTGGTAGTGTGGCGACCAGAATCGAACACTATATTCCATGTGTGGCCTAATTAAGGTTCTATAAAGCTGCAACATGACTTGCCAATTTTTAAACTCAATACCCTGGCCGATGAAGGCAAGCATGCCGTATGCCTTCTTGACTACCTTCTCCATCTGCATTGCTACTTTCAGTGACCATTGTACCTGTACACCCAGATCCCTTTGTCTATCAATACTGTTAAGGGTTCTGCCATTTACTGTATATCTCCTACCTGTATTAGACCTTCCAAAGTGCGTTACCTCGCATTTGTCCGGATTAAACCTCATCTGCTATCCGCCCAAATCTCCAACTGATCTATATCCTGATGTATCCTCTGATGGTCTTCATTGCTATCCACAAATCCACCAACATTTGTGTCGTCTGCAAACTTACTAATCTATCCAGTTACATTTTCCCAATATCGAAGGTCTCAGCACTGATCCCTGAGGAGCACTTGTCACAGCCCTCCATTCAGAAATGCACCCTTCCACTGCTACCCTCTGTCTTCTTTGACTGAGCCAGTTTTGTATCCGCCTTGCCAGAGCTCACCTCTGATCCCGTGCGACTTCACCTTCTGCACTAGTCTGCCATGAGGGACCTTATCAAAGGCCTTACTGAAGTCCATGTAGACAACATCCATTGCCCTAACCTCATCAGTCATCTTTGTCACTTCCTGGAAAAACTCACTCAAGTCCATGAGACATGATCTCCTGTTCATAAAACCATGTTGCCTCTCACTAATACATCCACTTATTTCCAAGTGGGAATGAATCCTCTCCAATAATTTCTCTACCACTGATGTAAGCTCATTGGCCTGTAATTACCTGGATTATTCTTGCTACCCTTCTTAAACAATGGAACAACATTGGCTCTTCTCCAATTCTCTGGGACTTCCCCTGTAGCCAGTGAGGATACAAAGATTTCTCTCAAGGCCCCAGCAATTTTTTTCCTTGCTTCTCTCAGTATTCTGGAGTATCTCCCTGGAGACTTGTTTACCTTAATGTTTCTCAAGAACTACAGTGCCTCCTCCTTTTTGATCTCAACATGACTCAAATTATCTACACATCCGTTTCCATCATCCACCAAGTCCTTCTCTTTGGTGAATACTGACGCAAAGTACTCATTTAATACCTCACCCATTTCCTTTGGCACCACACATAGATTCCCTCCCTTGTCCTTGAGTGGGCCAACCCTCTCCCTGACTACCATCTTGCACTTTATATATGTATAAAAAGCCTTGGGATTTTTCTTAATCCTGCTGGCCAGTGCTTTTTCATGACCCCTTTTAGCCCTTCTTACTCCTTGCATAAGTTTCTTCCTACTTTCCTTGTATTCCACACTTGCTTTGTGTGTTCCCAGCCTCCTAGCTTTGACAAATGCTTCCCTTTTCTCTTTGACTAGGCTCACATTTTGAGTGAGAGCAACCAAAGCATTGGCCAAAGGGCGTTTGAAAATCATTCAACAAACAATGAAAGTTAGAGCAGATAAGAAAGCCAGGGATCAACGTTTTGTCACTGAGAGTTATTTGTACTGTTGTGCACAAGATTTACAGATTAAAAGAATGATGGTGGAAGAGAATAGTATCTTCAGAATAACTAGTTAATATTCTGTTTAAACAGGTTGAAGATAGAGTGTTTGAAGACTTTTGTACCAAGATTGGTGTAGCAAATATTCGTGAATACGAGGATGAGCATGTGAAGCAGCTAGAAGAAATAGATAAGAAAAGGTTATTCATTATCTGAGTAACATAAATCTATAATTGATTAATCTAGAAAGGGATAACTGAACTGTAAGCATTTAATGTAATTATATGTGAAAATTTTTACCATGTCCTGAAGTATTTTAAAATTTAATTTGCTGAACTGTGCATCCTGCAGATCACATTTTTGCAAATAATTAAATCTGATTATAGGATATAAAATGAAGAATTACACTGAGAAGTCTATAATGTTAGTTGTGTTCCTGTCCATGACTGCTTATGGTAAATGTTCCTGAAACCAGACTTGTCTGACTGTCTCATGTGGACGGTCACATTTTAATTTTTTTCTCACGCAAGGGGCTGATGAGCCAATTTTTGAAAGATAGGGTTTAGCACAGCATTAGAAAAGAATTTAAAAAAATAAGCTGAGGTATGAAAAGAAACAATTCATTGAGCAATAAAAAAGTCAAAGTAGTAAATTGATAATTTTTTTAAAAAAGGAATAATAAAGATGACCATTAAAGTGCAAGAGAGTTAATGTGCATGTTTCTATTTCATTGCCAGTCTGAGGTTATTCATTCACTCACAGAATCATAGAATCTTACAGGGCAGAACAAGGCCATTCGGCCCATCAAATCTGCACCGACCACAATCCCACCCAGGCCCTATCCCCATAACCCCGTACGTTTACCCTAGTAGTCTCCCTGATATTGAGGGGCAATTTAGCATGGCCAATCCACCTAATTTATACATCTTTGGACTGTGGGAGGAAACCGGAGCATCTGGGGGAAACCCATGCAGACACGGGGAGAATGTACAAGCTCCACACAGATAGTAACCCAAACTGGGAATCGAACCTGAGCCCTTGGTACTATGCAGCAACGGCACTTGCCACTGTGTCACCGTAGATGATAATGTGTAGTACTGTGGGTGACACACTCTCATATTCTCTCTCTCTCTCTCTCACACACACACACTCTCCTCTCTCTCTCTCACATATACGCATGCATTCTCCTCTCTCTGATGCACACATGCTCCTCACACACATTCTGTCCGTCACACTCTTCTTCCCTGTCTCTGTGTTATACATATTCCTCTCTCCCTCACATGCACTCCCCTCTTTCTTACGTGCATTCTCCCCTTTCTCTCTCTCATAAATTTTTGCCCCTCACTCACACATGTTCACAGGCATACTCCTACATATTTTCATTTTGGTGGGCCCTGCTGTCACCCTGGTCCCCCATATTCAGGCTGCAATCTGGAAGAGACGGCCTGTTGTCTATTGTCAAATATGTTGAATATTCATTCCACTAGAATTAACTGAAAACTGGGAATTTTCTAGAATGACTGAGTGATCTGCTCCACCAGATTATTGACCTGTTAGTAAGTAGAGCAGTTTGCCCAATGTAATATGTTCCTGTTAGCATTTTCTTATGTATTAGAGTACTGGTGATTGGTCACTGGACTTCTCGAAGTCCTACGTAAAACAGATTCTTATGAGGATTGAGGTTTTACCATTTTGATAGCATTTTCTCTCTACATTGTAGATCGGAGTTTGAGAATCAAAAAACAAGGTTGACAATCCAGCTGGAATATTCATATAGCCAAATTGAAGAAGATGCCAAAAAAATCCAGAAGTGGAAGGAAGTGATTAAAAAAGATGAAGAGGAAATAGTCAAGTTAAAAAAGGTATGAATATGCATCTTTTTTTTAAAGTGGTGAGTTTCGTGAATGCATTAATGTTTGAGTTTATTAATATTGCAGAAAAATTTAACTTATCACAGTTAAGAAAGTAATATTCTCAAAATATTTTTTCGATACAAGTTGAAATTTAGATTTTTTTTCCAGTTATTGATGCTTCTGTTTTGAACACACGATGAATGTAAAGTAACTGAGTGAGGAGTGGGATTGTTGGCACCCAATATGCACAGAGATTAGTCTAAATTTGTGGGGACTATTTTTAGAGATGACTACCAAAGGGGAATTTGGACTTCTTAAATGTGTGAATGAAGCTCCGAACTAGCTATTGTTGAAGGACTCGCGTATAAAATCTTTAGCTTCCCTGATGGTTACCAACTAAAGCAGAAGTATTTATTAAAACTTTTGACAGAAAAATTACTCTTTGGAGGTGGGAGAAGCAAGAATGCGTCCCTTAATTCCATAATACTGGCAATCCAACCCATTTCTTGGGTTGCTGCTGCTAGTGGCCTGAACTTGATTTTTCTCTTTGGGCAAGCTACCTGTGGACAGGTGTCAGGGTCTCAATCAAAACATGTAGATGAGGTCAGATTTTGGAATGGTCTTTGGCCTTCACTGTTCAAGTGCGCACTGTTCGCCCATTGCCTTATCTTAAGTTCTGTATCATTATGTTCCATTTTTGTTTCCATTCAAACACCTTATATTCATCTGTATTACATTTTATTTACTGTAACTGCCCACTTATATTTTCTGTCCAGGTAAATCCTTTAGTAATTCCTGAAAGCTAGAAGAGGGCAAAAGCAGAGTAAGCAAGATAGAGGCTGTTTTGGAAGTTAGAACATAGAGATTGTGGAGGGAGAGAAGATAGAAATTAAAACCAAGGGGAAGCTTAGATTAGAAACTGGGAGAGGGGCATGTTGTCTCAAGGTTTGTGAGGCTGAGGATAAGGTGGTGTAAGAGAAGATTCTAGGAGAGGCGTGTAGTGAATAATAAGTGGGTGTTATATAGTTAAGTGATTGCTTTAAGAGCTCTTCACATAATTTGATGATATAATTAAGTCTTTACACAGGCTGCTGCTTTTGGTTTCAGTTTATACTTTGTGCAGACCTCATAGAATAAATCTGTTGAATCTAAATGTACAAACTGTGTATTTTGTTTTTATGTAAAACCCATAACCCTGAACATAATTAGGACATTACAGTGGAAAGAAATAGGTTGTGGGTCTTTGGGGGTGGTTGAGGGGAACGTGGTGGGAAACACACATTAAAACCTTTAAAGGATTTCAGAGCAGGTTTGAAGCATAGAGGAGTTTGCTATATTGCTGTTACCAGAATGGTATGGGGAAAGAGGACAAGAGATAGAGATGGAGGGTGGAGAGTAGAAAAGGGCAGGAGTGCAAGAATAAAAAAGGAAAGAGAGCGAAAAGAAATGGAAGACGAGGGAGGGAAATCAGGGATACACAACTACTTTAAACAGGGAATTCATCCTTTTTCTATATCTTTGTTTGAAGAACACTGGAAAAGATTGTGACAATACAGATTATCCCAGTTTTGAGGTCTTCCTGGAGATCCTAGTAGTGGAAAAGATATGGGAGTGGGTGGGGCAAGTCTCCCATCAGCGCAGTTGGCAGGGAGATTCCAGCGGCACCCAATCTGTGCTGGGCATTCTGCCCCGATAGCATCTCCCAGCGTCAGATTTCTGGCAATGTCAGCTTTGCGCCAGAGATCAGCAGGGAGCTGCATAAATTATTTAAATACAATTAGGAGGCTGGAGACTGAAGCCTCTGGACTTGAAGCATCTCCAGCGTGCCCCCCCCAATGGGTATTGGCATCTTGGCAGTGCCAGCCTGGCACTGTCCACAGGCCAAAACGTCAATGCCCGGGGGCATCTTGGCACCAGGCATCGGGTGGGGCCTAACAGAGGGCAATCTGAGGAGATGGGAGGTCTTGCTGCTACTGTGCACTTTGGGGTCGAGCAGAGGGAAGGACGACAGCAATTGGGGCTAAACATCATGGTGGGAGTGTGTGGAGGGCAGCCTGCTGGGAGGTCAGGACTGCAAGTGGGGGTGGGGGGGGAGTGTGTGGGAATTGGGGGCCAGCAGTTGGGCTGTGGGGGTGGGGAGGTGGCGGGCGGAGATCCTTGGAGCTGGGCAATGATTGAGCTGACCAGCAATTGGGAGGCTGGTAGACCAGGTGTGTCTCTGTGCTTTCAGATCGGCGTATGTGCAGTGGCCTGCTCAGCGCTATGCTGCCAGCTTCTCCATCGGGAATAGGCCTTGCCCACTGGTTTCCGAAATGAATCACGCTAGTATACTCTGAAATGAATCGTGCTAGTGCACAGTGTGTGGGAGATTCATTTTGAAACTCTCAGTGAAAAAGCCAGTTTGATTTACTCCAGTTTTCATGTGAATTTGACACTTAGAATATTTTTTGGGAGAATCGCCCCATGTTCTTTTATAGCACTTTACTATAGAGCAGGTCTGGACAGAGATGGCCAATCGGATTGATGGCAACAGCTGGTTCAGGAAAGTGGATTAATGACCTCACAAGAGCAGCAAGGATGAGTATATCTCTTCATTTTTCCCTTTTCCTTATCCAGGTCTCACGATACTCCTTGCACATCTCCAAAGCCCCTTTCAACTGTTACCTCCATTGCATTATTTCCTTCCACATGCAATCTCAACGGCACATTAAAATACTTACTTTTCATTCCAAACACATTCACAGCTTAATGTTCCTGTCTTCACATTGCGTATCATCTCCATTTTCTTGTCACACCCTGCCACAAGCCTCTGCTACTGCCAGCGCACTTACTCACTTCACATCACACACAGTTTCCTTTATATTCATCACCTCCCCTTTTTTTATCCCAATTTGTTTCTTATACACTACGTTCACATCCATATGCACAAGCCCCAAACTTCTCCAGTTAGCCTCTTAACACACACTCACTAATCCTGAGAACAAAGACAGGTGGAAACTACAGCACCATCACCCTCACACATACCAAGCAAGGAAGTCTAAAGCAGTGCTGTGGCGCAGTGGCACGGCACGGTGACACAGTGATTAGCACTGCTGCCTCACAGCACCAGGGATCCGGGTCCCATTCCTGGCTTGGGTCACTGTCTGTGTGGAGTTTGCATGTTCTCCCCGTGTCTGCATGGGTTTCCTCCGGGTGCTCCGATTTTCTCTCTCAGCCTGAAAGACGTGCTGGTTAGGTGCATTGACCTGAATAGGAGCCGGACTGTGGCAACTTGGGGAATTTCACAGTATCTTCATTGCAGTTTAATGTAAGCCTTACTTGTGACTAATAAATTAACTTTACTTTCCTTTAACTGATTTAGGTAATAGTGTCATGAGCATTAGAAAGGGAAGAGTGTCTGATGGTTGTGAAAATAGGATATTAGTATCCCTTATATTCCTTCTTTCAAATTAATACAGCTAGTGCAAGCTTAGCAACTTCAGTCTGGATTTTCAAGACTGCCACTTTCAGTTTTTCTCTCCTACTTAACTTAGTATCTTTCTTATTAATCTAGGGCTTTCTCAACACTGACAGACTCCTGCAAAAGAACAGACCTCAACGGAGCACAATTCTGTGAATGCACAGCTAAGCACTCCACCCCTTCCCAAGCACAACTCAAACACTGGCATTCCTTTTAGGCATAATAATGAAATAAAGGACACAGTAAAACATCCAGCACCAGTGGACAGAAAAAGTTACTGATGCACTGTCAATCCACAGACAGCCCTCTTCCAGTTCTGCTTTTGAGGGGTCCTAGCATTGAGAAGAACACCTCACTCAAACAGCTGTATGAGTTGTTGGAAGGTGTGCCAAAGAGATTCAGCACTATGGATTAATGTGTGGATGAGTCCATTTTCATCTTCTGGTGCCATCTTGTATGGCCTCACTGCTCTGAAGTTTATCTTGAATAATTTGGGCATCTCAGGGGATACGGCATCAGAGTTCTGATGACAGGAATTCGTGCAAACACCCTTTTCAGATTTGGCGCAAACTGAAACAGCTACCTTACACAGATGGGCACCACATGAACAGACAAATTAAGAGTAGGCCATTCCACATCTCAAGTTCTTGTGCCATTCAGTAATATTATTGTTGATTCCCCTCCGCATAACCCTTGACTCCTTTCAGCCTTCAATTTCAATTTATTCAATGACCCAGCCTCCACTGCTCTCGGGGGAATAGAATTCCACAACTAATGATTCTCTGAGAGAAAAATAATCTTGTGTTAAATGGGAGACCCTTCATTTTAAAACTGTATCCCCTAGTTTTGGAAAAGGGGAAACATTTTGTCTGCATCCACTTGGTCAAGTTCCTTCAGGATCTTATGTTTCAATAAAATCACTTCTCATTTTTTTAAAACTCTAGTGGGTATAGGTCCAGTCTGCTGAACCTTCCCTTCTCTGCAGAAATTGTGAACCTTTTCTGAACTAATTCCAGTGCAGTTATACCCTTTCTTAAGTAAGGAGACCAGAACTGCACATGGTGCTCCACATGTGCTGTCACTAAGATCCTATCTAGCCATAGCAACACTCGCCAACTTTTATACTTGATTCTCCTAGCAATAGACATCAACATTCTATTGGTCTTACCTGCAGTACAACAATGGAGAGATTGGTGGATTGAATGATTTTGGATTTTGAAGATATTGAGAATGCAAGAGCATAGATTTAAAATAATTGGCAAAAATGATATGAGAAAGTTTTTTCCACATGAAGTGAGCAGAATGGACTGCCTGAGAGTGTGGTGGGGGGGGGGGAGGGCAGGTTCAGTTGAACCATTCAAAAAGGAATTCAGCTATAAATTAATCTGGAAAGGAAGATGGAACAAAGAAAGGCTTGTTTGTAGCTGGAGAAGTCCTTGGCAATAACATTTCACTCCATAGGACTTATAGTTCTGGTGCAGTATGTGCCGGTTTTGTATTGAATATTTTTGCTGACTTATGGCTGGTTGTTCAAATGCCATCTTGACAATTGATAAAGTTTGCAGGGAGTAGTACTGGACATGTGCAAGATGTTGCCTGTGATTGCAACGGCTCTGGACAAATGACTTGCTCCCAGTCAGGTGGCCTTGAAAGAGATATGGTTCTTAAGTTCTTCACGATTAGATCCTTCCAAGCTGGAACTGACGTCATAGCTAACATTTCCCACTTTGCCGTCCCTTGCTGCATCAGAAAGGTGACAGAAGCTTGGTATGCAAGAGAGAAGAATTAATGGCCTTCAGGGGGAGCATGCACATGGCTCTGCTTGGTTAGTTGGCTCCTGATGGTGCCAAGTGCCATCGACTATACATATGGCCTTGTAAGAGAGTGATTGTTGTATGATTAGGGTTATCAACTCCGCATCTGGTTGATAACTCCACTGTGCAAACTAACTACACATGGCCAGCATTTATATAATGAGAGGCCTATTACCATGAGGAACATCAATGAGCAGATTATTGGGGTGCTGAAGCATCAGATCTGTTGCCTCAGTTGCCCTGGAATAGCCCTAATGCATTCACTGGAATGGGTGTTCTAACTTATAATAGTTTGTTGCATTCTCCATAACCTGGCCACTATGTAGGCACAATCTTTGTCACACCGGTTGAGTTAGGACCTCCTGAGGAGGTGGAAGGGAGGAGCATGTTAAAGTTTCAGATAGGCTGTCCTTGAGAGTATTGCTTGACCACAGTTCTCCATTGTTCAATAGCTTCACACGGTACCATCACTTAAATTCTCTTGGCTACAATCTTGAATTAAAAACCTCCACAAAACAAATACTCCATACCAACTTTATCCAAAACATCAAGAATTTCAAACAATACTCAACTAATCAAAATTTGTATTCCTGGAGTGCCTAATTTATAGGTGCCCTTGTCAGTTGGTTGCAGCATGTCTGGTGGAAAGCTTCTTACATTCAGTGGGAGCACAGATTTTGTCATTCTGAGAGAAAATGATGTTTGTGCATCACAATACCATGGTCAGTCCCTCAGGGAATTTCCTGAGCTTTCTGGGTAATCTGTTGGATTGCTGGACTCCTCTTAGACCTTGAAAGTCTGTTTGAAACTGTTACCCTCAGACACGATGGCAACTGCCTATGCCTATGTGGCAGCAACTGAGCTTGCAGAACAATAGCAGAAATTTCATGATGATCTCATCCTGAGCTTCCATTGCAGCATTCATAAATTGTATGGCTTGAACTGCATTGAAACTTAGACTTTGACTATTGAATGCTGCACGTTGGTTAGGTATGCACATGTTCTGGTGGAGTTAATCACCACTTTAAGGCTGAAAAGAATGAACTCAAAGCTCTACACCAGGTTAACGAACTGTTTCATGTTCTTTAATCATGCTCTTTGGCGTTCTGACAGGTCTGCATTGCAACAGACATTTTTGTGTGCATGCTGATCAGTCTTTTTCTGAACATCACCTCATCATCTGAGATCTCAAGAGAAGTGGCACCCATATTGTCCTTTCCCAAGGGCCCGATTGCAACCCATTTGTGTCTGGTGATGTCCCAACGCCTGCAAATCCTACCTCTACTACGCTATAAAGTTTGCACAATGCAACAATCTGAGCTTGTAGCTTTGATTATCAGATTGAGTGATGGTGTACCGTCTTCTTCAGTCTCTTGTTCATTTAAGCCTTCAGCCTCCCATCTCACTCCCTGGCCAAATCACTATTCTTGGCCATCTGAAAGCTTAAAGCCACAAGGCTGGGATGAAGGAAAGAAGAGAAGGCAATAGGTAAATGATTACAGATTGCAGAATAAAGATGAAGTGAGACTTAAGAATGAACATGAGGCAGGAACATATCGTTCCTAGCCTCAGCAACAGCTGCTTCACTGATGACCTAGCACCATCTCCAACATGCAGCCATGCCTTTTCCCTGGTGATTAACTATTGCTGCCTGTTATAGGCCATGTTTTTCTGAAAAAGGTGTGTGAGTAAAATGTGTTTGTCTGATATGCCTGCCATGGTTGGACAGTTGGCTGTCTACAAGGATAAGAAATTTCAATCATTTGGCAGAATTCCAACTTTCAGATGATGTATTTTCTTTCTGCCCTCTGCCTAGCCAACAAGAGTCTCTGTCTCATCTGCTATCAATATGATTCACTTTCTGTGACTGGAAGATTCTGAGTTCATTTTGCCAATAGCTGTTGCTTCCATGCGCAATCTACAGAACGCTCTTGTGGGCTGTGCCATTTTCCTGCTATTGCCTCTGCTGTAGAAGTTGCTGCCACTGACACAGGAGTTACATCCAAGCTCTCAATCTGAGGTCCTGTTATTGACGCAGTGCTACTGCACCAACCCAGTCACAGCCCACCGCCACTTAACTTCAAGTTCTGACTCTGGTCTTGGAAGGAGGAGAGATTTTAGCCAGACATAGTCTCAACCGCTTGGCAGCAGTCACCACTTTGCACCAACTTTAGTTAAGCTATTTAGGATTGTGTGTTACCCACTGCCCAGGGCATGAGTTCGTGTCCCTCTGGAATCAGTTCTTCCCTGGGCATGCAGATCCAAGTGAAGAACTGCAGGTGTACTGTCTTCCACCTTCTTCCAGCAGGAAAAATATACAAAAGTCTGAGATCATGTACCAACCAATTCAAAAACAGTTTCTTCCTTGTTGCCTTCAGACTTTTGAATCAACCTGTTATGTATTAAGCTGATCTTTCTCTACAACCTAGCTGAGACTGTAACACTATATTCTCCTTTCTGTCTCCTCTATGTACACAATGAATGGTCTGCTTTGTACAGCATGCAAGAAATTATTCCAATACATGTAACAATAAATTAAATCAAAAGAAATTGGAGCTTCAGTAGGCCATTCGGGCTTTCACACCCACTCTGTCATTAACTAAGATCATGGTTTATCATGTAGCTTTATTTCACCTTCCCACACCATCCCAGTATCCCTTAATTCCCTTCGTTCCCAAAAACCTATTGATCACTGTTTCGAATACACTCAATGTTAGAGAAAACTTCTCAGATTCAAAGCCTCAAAAATGAGCACTTCAGTAAAAAATATTCTCTTCATCTTAGTCCTAAATGGCCAACCCCTTATTCTGAGATTGTGATACCTTCTGACTTCTCAATCAAGGGAAGCATCTTCCCAGTAACTAAATAGTCATACCTTTAAGAATTAAATAAGTTTAAATTTGATCACCTCTCGTCCTTCTAAGTTCTAGGAAATATGGATCTAATCTACTTTGCGTTTCTTCATATAATAATTTTCTCATTCCTGGAGTCAGCATGTTGCACTCTGTGACTAAGGCAACTATTCTTTTAGGTAAGGAAATCAAAATTGTATGCAGTTTTCCAGTTGTTGCACTATCATAAAGTTGTATAAAACTGCTTCATCTTTATTGCCTAATGCCTTTGTAATAAAGATTAACATACAATTTGCTTTCCTAATTGCCTGCAGTACCTTCATGTTAACATCCTGAGCTTCTGCAAAAGGACATCCAGGTCCCTTTGAATATCAACATTTCCCAGTTTCACAGCATTTCAAAAGTATTGTGTTTCTCGATATTTCCTATCAAATTGGACAACTTCAGATTTCTTCACATCATATTCCAACTGCCAAGTTTTTGTCCATTCATTCAACCTGTTTATACCCCTTTAAACTTTCCCACTAACATTTGTATTATCACCAAACTTGGATACATTACATTTAATTCCCACATCAATGTCATCAGTATTAATTGCACATGTGCCCAAACACTGATCCTTGTGGCACCCTTTTGATTACAGTCTGTGAACCTGAAAACAACTTGATTATTCTCATTCTATTGATTTCTGTCAGTTACTCAATCCTGTATCCAAGGTAATAACACAACCCATCTGTACCATATATTAATCTGATCTTTCTGTACATTCTAGCTATGATTAACACTATAGTCTGCACCCTCTCCTTTCTCCCCTATGTACTCTATGAATAGTATGTTTGTATAGCGTGCAAGAAACAATACTTTTCACTGTATCCCAATACATATGACAACAATAAATCAAACAATAACAAAGAACAGTGGCTGGGAGTATGTGCTGTTCAGGGGAAGGTGATTTTGGAGCAGTTGCATTTCCACCAGTGTGGGGGGGAACGTGGTTGAAGCCTGAAATCCGAACAGTGGTGAGGAGCAAAGATGGGGACTGGAGTTTGGGCCCTGACAGCTGCTGTTCTCCCACCTCATATCTTTTCATCCATCATCATTATCACTGCTTTTTCCAATCCAGCGAATCTGCAGTTTGGGCAGGTGAGAAGGAAGAGGGATGACTGAGTGGAGTAAAAACAGAAAATGCTAGAAAATCTGAGCAAGTCTAACAGCATCTAAGGGGCGAGAATAGAGATAATGGGCCCAATTTTACCAACAATTTGCACCCGTTTTCGGGTGTGAAATCATGGTAAAATCAGTTGTGAAGCCTTTATTGCGATCTGCAGCTGACTCCAAGCAGATTGCGACTTTACTGAGACCCGTGAATGGCACAGATCTGTTCCACACCCAAATCAGGCGCAATGATGATTTAAATGCATTTGAATACACTTAAATTGAATTAATGAACTGCCCACCCAACTCGATCAGCATTTCCCTTTTACTGTCGTGTTCGTCGATCCAGGACCACGCCGTTACAGACCTGCTAAATAAAACTCTGAGTTGGGTACTCCAGCCTCTGAAAGGGCGTTTATTGTTTCCAACGGCTTTCTGACTCAGATCAGTGGTGGGGGTGGAGATGGGTCAGATCATTCTCTGGTTGGAGGGGGGAGGAGGGGTGTGAGGTCAGATCACTGTTTGGTTGGGGATGGGGAGAAGGGGAGTGAGGTCAGATCACTGTCTGGTTGAGGATGGGGAGGAGGGGAGTGAGGTCAGATGGCTATCTGGTTCAGGTGGGGAAGGAGAGGAGTGAGGTCAGATCACTGGTTGGGGGTGGGGAGGAGGGCAGTGAGGTCAGATCGCTGTCTGGTGGAAGGAAGAGGGGAGTGAGGTCAGATCGCTATCTGGTTGGGAGGGGAAAGAGGGGAGTGAGGTCAGATCGCTGTCTGGTGGAGGGGGGAAGAAGGGAGTGAGGTAAGATCGCAGTCTAGTTGGGGGCTGAGGAGGGAGTGAGGTCAGATTGCTGTCTGGTTGGGGGGGAGTGAGGTCAGATGAATCTCTGGTGTGGGGGAAGGGAGAGGCAGATCAAATGGATCTCTGATGGGAGGAGGGTGGCGGGTCAGATGGATCTCTGGAGGGGGGGTGGGGGCAGGGGCATCCGCTGCCACTCCACGAGCAATTGTTGGGGGGGGGGGGTCGACGGTGGCAGGGATGGCGATCGGTCTGGGTACTGGGGGTGTGGATAAGGGGGGCAGTGATGTGTTTCCCCCCCCCCACAACTACCCACACACATCACTGCCCCTCTTATCCACCCCCCAGTATCCAGACCAGTCACCATCCCTGCCCCCCCTCCCCCCTTACCGATCACTGCAGAGTGGCAGTGGACCCCCCCCTTACACCCACCTTTCTCCGCTTTCTGCGGCTCGGGAGCAATGTGACACAGGTGCGTTTTTTCAAATTTTTTTTCTAACTGCACATGCGTTTATGCTTCTGATCTGCAACCTTTCATGAGAACTGGGAAAAGTTAGGTGTGATGAAGGGGTGGCATGGTAGCGCAGTGGTCAGTACTGCTGCTTCACAGCTCCAGGGACCTGTGTTCAATTCTAGGCTTTGGTCACTGTCTGTGTGGAGTTTGCACATTCTCCTTGTGTCTGTGTGGGATTCTTCCGGGTGCTCCAGTTTCTCCCTCAGTCCAAAGATTGCAGGTTAGGTCGATTTCTTCCCACAGCCCCAGCCCCAGCCCCAGCCCCAGAGCTCTGATTGTTCCAGCAGCGTTGAGCCCCACCCACAGTGTGAATTGGACTGGAGATGGCTGAGAGCATATGGGCGTGCATGAAAGCGGATTTCTGAGTTGGTCCTGTACCAAGCCCAGACTCGGCACTTAGAATCAAAATGGTAAAATCGGGCCCAATGTTTCAAGTCTAGATGACTCTTTGTCAGAACTAGAATTTCAGAACTTTTTGAAATGGAATATTGTCATGCTCTTATTATTTTTAATATAAAATAAATGGTCAATGTCATTCAGTAGTGTTTTTAAATTTAAACAAGTAGGTTAGGAAGGAAGCTAATTTGCTTTCTTATTCTTTTTGCACTTTGCTCCTCCAGCTCTTGCTCATAAATATCTGCTGCCAACTACAATAACTACTCTGAAGCTAATTACAGGGAGGCTTATAACAGTGGCTTGGTAAGAGGCCTTTGTGAGACCTTCCTCTCTGCAGAGGTACCTGGTGTTCATGTAACACCTTATCCCACGTCAGGTTAAATGAAATTAAGAATTTGTAGTTGTTTAGCTTCATTAAATACTTTTGCTTTCGTGATGCATTTTGTAGTCTATATCACTGCTTACATTTATCTCTTGATATCTCCATTCATGAATAAAAGCTTCTCTCAGTTGATATAAACTACAGTTTTCTATTGGAAATCACAGGAGGAGACGCAGTTAATGCGAACTGTAGATGAAGCCATGGTGATACAGCACAATCTCAGTAACAAGCTGTTAATCAAAAGGACGCAAGTCAAGGATGCACAAAAGGAACTTGATGAAGTTAGAAAGAAATTGTTAAACATTACCAGGTATGTTTGTGTGAGTTGTCAAAGCAGCATCCAACATTTTATTGTGAATAACCAAACAAAAGTGCTGGACAAATAATTTACAGTTAAAGCACAACCAATCATCTCGTTTTTCTCATTTTGATAATGCTTCAACTTTATTTTTTAAATGTTGAAAGCCATTTGATACAACCATAAACGTAGCATGTATTGTCAGAATGCATGCTGCTGAAAAAAAAAGACATTATTGAAGCTTTTTGCCTTGCACTCATCAGGACAAAATCAAGACTACCAATTGTAAATGGAACTATTGAAACTGCTTGAGAAAGGAGTGCTGATTGGTAGATGCATTGCCCTGGTTGTGAGACTTCTTACTTCAATTAATTGCCACAGGAATCAGTCTTCAAGTAAATTTTATGATGAATTTTAATATTGAAGTGTAGATCGATATAATGCAGAATTGGGCAGTTCGCTCTGAGGGCCAGCTAATTAACCTCTCTATCCTGCTCTTTCTCCATAATCCTGCCTTTTTTTTTCACTAAAACGAAAGACTTGTATTTATATAGCATTTTTCATGACCACCTGAAGTCTCAAAGTGCTTTACAGCCAATGTTGTAGTGCAGAAAATGTAGCAACTAATTTGCGCTACACAAACTCTCAGGCAGCATCAAGATCATCATTAAATCATTTATTTTTTATGAAGGGCAGCTAAGGATGGGCAACAAATGCTGGTCTAGCTAGCGACACGCACATGTTGTAAATGAATTTTTAATTTGCTTTAATTGTTGATTGAGTGATTGACCAGTATCCATGTTTGTACCTTTAGCACAGTCCAGTAACTTAAATGCCAACATGGACTGTGGAATTTCCATATAGTGTTTTTGCAACCTTATATATAGCCTATTAAATTCCATCACATATTCTTCAGTAGGAATATCCTCTGATTTCTGAAAACTATTGAAATCTGAGCAGATTTCATGCGCACTTAATAAGTCATCCTTTTGATGAATGTTATCCATAAATATTAATAAATTATCCAGACCTTCCTCCACGTCCAAATGTTCCAACTCCAATTCGGAAAATACTTTGTGTCTGATTTTACTTCTATATGGTGAAGAAAGAGCCAAGGCCATTCCTTGTTTTCTTTTTCTCAAACTGGATACCTTAGTCCACATGATGACTTCGCTTCTCCATTGGTCACAAGGTTCAGTGTCTAAGAATAATGGTGGACAGTCATATCCTAATACTTTTACTCTGGGTTCAGTCATTTTGTTGTCTCTCATTTACTCCGTCATTGATTGGAAATGCTGAGTGAAGTCTTCTCTTTTTTTGAAAAAGTCGTAACTTGCAGCCCTCTACTTGGAACCAGTAACCATTTTCTGCTACCAATGTTTGAGCCTCTCAGTTGCAGTTCAGTAAAGGAAACATAATTCCTTTTCTTCGTGAACTCCCTTTATTTTCTGATTCAACTCCTCACACACCTCTCTGACACCCATCTGTAACCTTTTCATATATCCTAGTGGACTTTTTGGCTAACCAGGGCAGCACGGTGGCACAGTAGTTGGCACAGTAGTTAGCACTGCTGCCTCAGCGCCAGGGACCCTGTTTGATTTGCTACTTGGATTACTGCCTGTGTGGAGTTTGCACATTCTCCCTGCGTCTGTGTGGGTTTCTTCCCACAGTCCAAAGATGTGTGGATTAGGTGGATTGGCTGTGTTAAATTGCCCCTTAGTGTCAGGTGGACTAGCTAAGGTAAATGCATGGGGTTATGGGAATAGAGCCTGGGTGGGATTGTGGTCATTGCAGACTCGATGGGCTGAATGGCCTTCTGCACTGTAGGTATTTATGATTTTATAACTAAACTAAATCAAGTCAACTGAAGGACAAATTTAAAGGGACAGCCTTCAAAAGGAAGGGAACCGCCTGAAAAAAAAGCAAAGTTGAAAGGAAACTTAAAATTCGAAATGTAATTAAAAGGGTCAGTAATGCAGTCCAACAAGCACAGAAGGCTTTGACAGTGACCTCGGGCACTGCATGCTATCTCTCCAGGGAAACCTGGTCACGAATGTAGCTGCAGTAGAGGGGCAGACAATTGGGCCGGTTGCCTGCTGCCTGGACCTGTTTTATGGCAAGTTTAGTCAGGTCCAGGAGCAGGATCAAGAGGAGGTCCCTCACCACCACCACCACCACCACCAAACCTCACCGCACTGGTTGTAGATTAGGAAGGGGGTGCTGAATGGGATTTTTGTCAACTTTGGTTCGATGGGCCGAATGACCTCCTTCTGCACTGTAGGGATTCTATGATTATCATTTATCCTGCTACTTTCGCACTGATCTTTTTTTTTGTCGGTGGCAAAATTAGTTGTTGCTACTAATAGTACTGTTGTTTTCCCAATGCATAGTTCACAATGACATTTACTTTATGAGAATAAGCATTTGGAAAAAGTGGTATCAAACCTGATGTCCTTCCTTTGTTAGTCTCTACTCTCCCATGCATTGTGCTTAATGGGAGAAGTAAGGGTAATCTGGGAAAATTTCAGATCTTTGCAAGAGAGGTTTGACTCTGTGTGATCATCTTGATGAAGTCACCTCATTGCCTGTGAGAATCTTGCTTTTCTCCTGATCAGCTGCTTAGCAGTGCTTCTCATTATCTTGTACATAATACAAAGATAATGCAGGACAGAGACTTGGCAAGCTTGTAACAAATGTGTGCTCCTGTGTGAAAAGAAACAATCAAGCCATTGTCATGGTGAAGAAATCTTTGTAAGGACAATGCAGACACACCTTGCAACTTTGAATGCATGATGTAGAGTTGCAGGTCATTATGTCCAGGTATGTGAGGGCAGTATTGAGGCAGTCAGTAACTAGATTGTGCCTCTCCTTATGCATCCATTAGAGCTGGAAGTCTGACAACACCAGGTTTAAGTCCAACTGATTTATTTGATAGTAAACTCACAGTCTTTCGAGGTTTACCTCTTCGTCAGGTGAATTAAGAGTTCTGGCCTCAGACAGAGCATATAAAGCACAGACAGTTTACAGATTACTGATTGGAATGCAAATCTTTACACCTAACCTGCTATTCAAGTCTTAAAGTGGCTGACAATGTGAGTGGAAGGAGCGCTGAGCACAGGTTAAAGAGATGTGTATTGTCTCCAGACAGTACAGTAAGTGAGGTTTTGCAAACCCAGGCAAGTCACAGGGGTTACAGATAGTGCGACATGAACCCAAGATCCTTGTTGAGACCGTCCTCATGTGTGTGGAACTTGGCTATCAGTCTCTGCTCAGCAATTCTGCGCAGTCGTGTGTCATGAAGGCCGCCTTGGAGAATGCTTACCCGAAGGTCAGAGGCCAAATGCCCGTGACCACTGAAGTGTGTTCGCCAACAGGAACAAGAAGTGAGGTTTGCAAAACCTCACTTACTGTGCTGTTTGGAGACAATACACATCTCTTTAACCTGTGCTCAGTGCTCCTTCCACTCACATTGTCGGCCACTTTAAGACTTGAATAGCAGGTTAGGTGTAAAGATTTGCATTCTAATCAGTAATCTGTGAACTGTCTGTGCTTTATATGCTCTGTCTGAGGCCAGAACTCTTAATTCACCTGACGAAGAGGTAAACCTCGAAAGCTTGTGAGTTTACTATCAAATAAATCGATTGGACTTAAACCTGGTGCTATCAGACTTCTTACTGTGTTTACCCCAGTCCAGTGCTGGCATCTCCACATCATGTCCATTAGAGCTGGCAGTGGGAGACATGGAGATCTCCGGATGCTGCTCTCTGTTAAGAGGTCGAAGTGCAAACTACTTAAGATTGTCTTTTTGATAGAGCTGCGTAACTAACCAGGTGTCATACTGATATGAGCACATCCATGTTTGGTTGGCTTTGTGACTGCTGGAAAGTTGCCATGCCCGTTAACTTGGTGATGCTATGCTTGAAATGACTGAACTATGTGGAGCTGCTTGAGGACGTGCACAGATTGAGTGCAATCCACAGTAGCCATTTGTTGCCAAGATTGCTGTGGATTCCAGGAACAACCCAATTGTTAGGGCAGAAAGGGACCAAAGCTGTTTCTGTGATCACTGTGAGATTTCTGTCTTCTGTTCATGCTCGGAATGATGTTGTAGCCTTCCCTGTATCAAAGACTGAAAAGTGTGTTGATTATGAAAACTAGTCAAGTCCTTATCTTTTCTAGAACACTGTCATGGACACGACTTCCATGTCATTCTTGTGCATTGACATCCATGTGGCTTGCCTGAATCTCTGCCCTCTTCAGAGTCACCCCCTTCCACAATCTCCTCATCTGAGGAGACATCTCACCCCACAAGGTCTCCCTTATGAAAATCATCCCCTCTTTGTAGTGCAAGATTGTGCAGCATGCAGCAAACAATAGTGATGCGGAAAACTCTCTTAAGGTGAGTATTGGAGAGCCCATCCTGAACAGTCCAAACATCAGAAGTGCATCTTCAGGAGGTCAATGGTTTGCTCGATCATGACCGTGCAGTGGAATATGTTGTATTATACCTCTCCTCAGATTCTTTAAAAATCCATGGATGCAATCTATTTGGACCAGGGGGCCTTTTCCTCTTTCTGCTTGTTTAATTTATTTAATACATCCACCTTATTTTATTTTAAATGCTCTTACTATTGCTCTATTCATTCAATTTCATGTCTATCAAACCCCCAATACTGTAGCAAAATAGTTATTTTATATTTCTGCCATTTCTTTATCATTACCTGGTATAGCATCTCTTAATGGTCCGAGTCCAAGTCCAGACTATTTTTGTAAAATATTTTATTATGTTTAATGTTTGTTGATAATTAAATGTCATAGTTCATCTTTACCTTCCCAACTTTTTTTTACTTCTTTCCTAATTTCTTCATCCTTCTCTCTTATTCTACACTGCTCTGCTGTCTATGTGCTTAAATGTAAGCCTATTTCCTAACTCTCAAATGGTCCTTTATGTTGGCATTTATCCATGGAGTTCCACTGTTTTTTCTTTTAGCGAATACATTTTCCTACACTTTTGCTGAACACCATTTTAAATGTTTCCCATTATTCATCTACATTGTTTGTCAATATAGTTCTTCATTTTATTTTACCAAGTTCTTCTCTCAGTCTCTCAAGATTAATTTCTCCAATTTATTAACTGTTTTTATCATATTTATATCCTTTCCTATCATCATCATCTTAAATTGTTTAATATTATGTCACCTTTTTTAACCACTTATCTGCCCTAATTGATTCCCTATTACTGGTTCCAGTTGTGAACCTTCCCTTGTTAGTCTTTTTACATAAGGTGTTGGAAAGGAGTCTTGGGTACTGTAGAAACTTCATTCTCTATATCCTTTACCTACCTGAACTATCCAATTAATAGCAGAGTATTTGAAATCCCCCATGATTATTATTCTGTTTTTCACTTAATGGCCTAATTTGTCTCCACCTCTCTTCCATGTTAGTGGCCCATACATGATATTAGTGTAATGGATGCTTTCTTATCTTTTACCTCTATCCATATGGATTCTATTTTTGTCGTATTGATAGTTATAAAAACAAAATTCCTTGATATATTTAAGATTGGTGGCTGCAATTAGATTAATACAATTGAAAATGTGTTTACTTAAGAAAAAAACATTTTTATGGAAATTCAATCCGCCGCCTATGAATATCTCATGTAAACATGACTGAAAAAGACTTAAAATTTTACTCCTAGGTATGTTGAGGTTTGTCAATCAGTTTCTTAGCAAATGTAAAAATATATATTCAAAAGTTTTCGGAATGTTCCTATTACTGTCCTAGCACTCAAAAAAAGCAGTTAACTTTTTAGATGATTCTCAAAGGCAGCAAGTGAACACAATTAGCAGAAACTTCCAATAGAAATTAATTCACCCTGAGGTGTGTGGCTAGGTTGGTGGGTGCAGCTCACTTCTAACATAATATTTTTAAAGTTAGGATGAAGCATGGCAAGAACTGGTGCTGCACTTAAAAACTGCAATCGTTTGCATTGATTTCAGGATTGTTGAACTGCGAAAATAAACAGTACCAAACAGAATCTCTGGGATGTAGCATTTGTGTTATAACTCACTATTTTTTGGTCAGAGAGCTTTGTTGTTAGTTTTTGGGATGGGGGCCAGACAAGCACTGAAAAGAGCCTGCGCCCCTTTCATCACCAAAATTATATCTTTCTTTACTCTTGCGTCGTTCTGAGCAAAGGCAGCATTTGTTGCCCATGCCTAATTAATATTGGGAAGATGATAGTGAGAGAAACTGATTTTGACGACAAAGACGTGCATGCAGCAACTTCCAACAAGACAGTTTTCATATTTTACCCAGAAATAACTAATAATGGAGATTTCTTCCTCACTGATTCTGTCGTTTTGTAAATACTCCACTAAATTACAGAAAATTGCTTGGGATGGTGTTGAATGTTTGAAACATTAACAAAGCCATCTTGTAACTTTCTTCTTCTATCCCTTCTATAAATGGAAAGTTTTCTGATATTCTGAACTGTACATTTTGTTTTGCTTTTGTTAACAAATAGTTTGAATTATTTACAGCAAGTTTATTTAAGTCACTAAATTTCCAGCAACTTATCTTTTTGGATTTCATGTAGCCTGTATTTTAGGAAGTTTAGTTCACCAATTAATAGCACTTTCTTTAAAGCAGAAGGCTCTAAATTACCTTACACCAGGGCAGTTGCAAGTTACTTCTCTGTCAATGATATAAGAGTAGCCTAGGTTCAATTTTTTAAAATTGCAGTATGTTGTTTTGGAATATGCTTGAACAAAATGTACTCCCCACTTCAGATTTAGCCTCTTGGAATCATACAGTGCAAAACAGGTCTTTCGGCCCATTAAGTCTGCACCGACAGGTGAGAAATACCTGACCTTCCATCTAATCCCATTTACCTGCACTTGGTCCATAGCGTTGAACGTTATGACCTACCAAGTGCTCTTTCAGGTACTTCTTAAAGGATGTGAGTCAACTTACCTCTACCACCCTCTCAGGCAGTGTATTCCAGACCATCATCATCCTCTGGGTTTTTCCTCACGTCTCTCCTAAACCTCCTGCCCTTCACTGTGAACCTATGTCCCCTAGTGACTGACCCTACAGTTCAACAGGTTGTCCCTCAGTCTTCCCTGCTCCAACAAAAACCCAAGCCTCTGTTCATAAGTTAGATGTTCCATCCCAGGGAGCATCCAGGTGAATCTCCTCTGCATCCCCTCCAGTGGAATCACATTCTTCCCATAATGTGGTAACCAGAATTGCACACAGTGCTGTAGTTCTATAGAAATCCAATGTGACTTCCCTGCTTTTGTAATCTATGCTTCGATTGATGAAAGCAAGTGGCCCATGTACCTTTTTCAACACCTTTCTAACATGCCCTTCTACCATCAGTAATCTACGAACAAACACACCAAGGTCCCTTTGTACCCCAGAATTTCCTAGTGCCATGTTGTTCGTTGGGTATGTCCTTTTCAAATTACTCCTTCCAAAGTGTGTCACCGTTTTCAGGGTTAAATTACATCTGCCACTTACCTGCCTGTTTAACCATTTCACCTATATTTTCTTGTAGCCCAGCACATTCTGGCCCACTGTTAACCACCCATCCAATTTTTGTGTCATCTGCAAACTTTAACTTACCCCCAACTTAGATGACAATGTTATTTATATAAATGATGAATTATAGGGGACAAAGCACAGATCCCTGAGATACACTGCGGGACATGGCTTCAATTCACTGTCATCACTCTCTGTCTCCTACAGCTGAGTCAATTTTGAATCCACTTCATCAAATTACCCTGTATCCCATGTGCATTTGCTTTCTTTATAAGTCTCCCATGTCAAAAACTTTGAAATCCAAAACAAAACTAATCAACTGCACAACTCTCATCTACACACCTGGTCACCTCAAAAAATTCAGTCAGATTTGTTAGGCATGTCTTCCCCCTAACCAAGCCATGCTGACTATCTCTGATTGAGCCTTGGCTCTCCGATCGGCGCCTCCAACTGTGCATGTGCAGAAAAAAAAATGATGGAGTGCTGGTTCCCTGCCGCATCCCTCCCAGACCGCTAAAATGCTCCATCGGAGGCCTCCCCCCTCCCAAACTGGATAATGCCTCCCCTTGGCATTGTGAGGCAGCAGTGCTAACCACTGTGCCATGCTGTCCAGCACAGCTCCTTCCCTTTTTGGACCCTCTACATATTTGCCTGAAAGATTCTTTATACATTTCAAGAAATCCACTCCATCCAAGCCTTTAAAACTCTGTCCACCCTAGTTAATATTAGGAAAGTTGAAATTGTCCCCCCCAGTTAATATTGGAAAAGTTGAAATCACCTAATTCAGTTACCCTACTATTGTTTGCTTCAAGAAGTCCAACACAAGAACAGATACAGCACATGGTCTCCGAAATAAACATGAACACCTCTGTTTGGCCAATAACTCTTGAGTAGTAAATTACCTTTTTTTTGACAAAATTGTAAAATCAACACTAAGCCAAAATGTAAACAAAAAGTGTCATTGTGTTGTTTGTGTCCAGGGAGCTAGCAAAACTTCAGAAAGAATATGTATCTATAGAAACCGCAATAGAACAGAAAAGGTTGGAGCGACACAATCTTCTACTCGCCTGCAAAGTCCAAAATGTACAGATAGAACTTCTCCAAGGCAAGCTGGAAGAAATTGGTGAGGTAAACGTTATAAGATTTTTTCCTATAGCAGATAGCAGCTGGGAGATAGAAGGCTGGCCTGTACCTTTCAATGAGTACCTTGCATGGAGAGTAAAACTCATAATTAACATGTCTTTTGCGAAAGCTTATCATGTACAGAACTTTATTAAGTAGTTAATGAGTATAAATGTGCTTTGTTGTATAATAGTGGCAAATATATCACAAGTTGTAACGTGTAGCTGTGTAGGAAAATTAAAACCACTGCATCTACTATTACAGTAGCCACTTCCTTTAAATCCCTAGGATGAAGTCCATCAAGATCTGGGGACTTGCCGGCTTTCAGTTTTAGATTTAATATCCTCTCCTGGTGATTGTAATTGTTTTAAGTTTCTATCTGCTTTTCACCTCTTCATTTATAATTATTTCTGTGGTGTTATTTGTATCCTGCACAGTGAAGACAGATACAGAATATCTGTTCAATACATCAATTTCTTATCTTCCATTATTAATTCCCCAACTCACTCTCTAGAGGATCAACGTTCATTTTACACTTTTCTTTTTAAATACCTGTAGAAACTCTTACCATCTGCTTTCATATTTCTAGCAAACTTTCCTCTTCTAATTTCTCTTTCTCTTCTTTTAGTCTTTGCTGTTTTTTATATTCTGCCTGATCTTCTGATCCCACCACTAATCTTAATGAAATTGTATCCTTTTTCTTTCAATTTGATACTTTCTTTAACTTCATTAGTTAGCCACAGATGCCATATTTTATCCCAAAGTCTTCCTTTCTCACTGGAATATATCTTTGCTAAGTGTTGTGAAATATCTGCTTAAATGTCTGCCACTGCACCTGCACTGACTATTAACTTAATTTCCCAGTTTACTTCAGCCAGCTTTTCATATCCTCATAATTGTTTGGATTTAAAGCTAGTCTGAGACCCACTTCACTCTCCTTTCTTTATTGCTCTAGGAAAGTGATAGTAGGCACACTTTTTAAAGCATTTTAATATTGATTCAGTTGCTAGGTCACTTCAACCATGTCCACCCTGAAATAAACCCTTTCCCTATTCACTTACAAAATTCCAGCTGTCTAATCTTTTGCCCTTATCCACAATCTGCTCAGTGGTGCTTTACCTCTTCTAAATTGTTTGGGTGATTGACATTTCTATTACCGTGCAGTGAAATGGCTTTTTAAGAAAAGTGGGAAGTAATGAATGAATAATTTTTAAAGATTTTTTTGAAGCCATCCTGCAATCACTATAGCATTCATTAGTCTACATAGTGTATAGTGGGTGAATGGGCATGGAAGTTCCATAGCATGACAGGGGGCCATATGGTAGGCGAAGGAGCATAGAAGACAAGAGGACTCATGGGGGTGAGGTGTCTTACCTTGGCGTAGGGGCCATGAGGAGGATGTTTTAAACTCACCTTTTAAAAGATCTCCTCATATAAACTATATTTCACCTCCTTTGAAGAGTCGTGAACCACAATTCTTTGAAAACCTTGCCCGACCCCATGAAAATTGACTAGGAGTAGGGCAAGCTTATCCCTCCAATGGAGCCGACTAATTCGGGAATGTTGGATCGAAGTTTTTGATAGAAACCCACACGCACCCTTAAAAGATATTCTAAAAATCAGACAGCCTGGGAATGGAGCCAGAAATCCCAGAACCGGAACTCGTCTACCATTCAGCCTCATGTTTCTAACTTTCAAGATGTAAACTTCAGTCAGTGTGGACTTTTCAAAATGGGCTTTAAAAAGTGATCAAATGCTGCTTAAGGTGGCTTTAGAGTATCGGGTGATCTTTTTGTGATTTTCAGACAAAAGATAAACTCATGTCTGAACGTGCTTCTGGAAAATATTTGATTTATTATTATCACATTATTAGTATACAGTGAAAAGTATTGTTTCTTGTGTGCTTTACAGACATATAGAAGGAAAGGAGAGGGTGCAGAATGCAATGTTACAGTCAGAGCTAGAGTGAAAAATCTAACTTAATATGAGGTAGGACCATTCAAAAGTCTGATGGCAGCAGGGAAGAAGCTGTTCTTGAATTGGTTGGTACGTGACCTCAGACTTTTGTATCTTTTTCCTAACGGAAAATAGAGCATGTCCGGGCTGTATGGGGCCCTTGATTATGCTGGCTGCTTTTCCGAAGCAACGGAAAGTTTAAAAACAAAATTACTGTTGGAGGAATGTCCTTCCATGATACGCAATGCAAAACCAATTGTGAATTTGCATCACCTATTGACTGGGTATTTACCTACAACTCAACTCCACTTCACGTCTCAAAGTTCAAAGCTTAACAAAGAGAGTTATCCGGAAATCAGTTCGTCATAAGTAGGTATGAACAGCAATCATGAAAATCAAATTGTGTAACTTCGAATCAGTTACATGAACAATGCAGGTATTGATCTTTGGGGGTGGGGGGGGGGGGGTCACATGACAAAAGCTGTCTTCAAGTAATGAACCTTAACTATTCCAAACACAAGCATGAAACTAGATCAGTCTGAAAACTATCAGGACAAGAGGAACCATTCCTCCAGCTGTGAGAACAGAACTTTAACTAACAAGCAGCTAGCTCAGGCAGTGTGAGGGACATGTGTAGATATTCACCTGTACAGAAACATGGACATAATCTCATCTAGAAGTCCAGAGAGTTCCAACTTCCATTCATTTCCAAAAATCCAGAATAGATAGCCCGTCTAATGGGCACACCTTGAAGGACCATTTCACCACATGATTTGCTTCTTGTATTCTGTTGCTAATCTAGCTGCATGTTTTGTTATTAATAGAATCTGTTCTTACTTCTGTATGTATCTGTGTGTATAAGGGAGCTTGTGTATTTCACTGTGGTTAAATTTAGGGATGTTGTGTGAATAAGCCTGGGGTGGAATTTTCTGGCCTTCTCGCCAGCTGGATCTTCTAGCTCTATTGATGGAGAATCTCTGCTATGGGTTCTGCGAGGCAAGTGTTACTCATTGGAGCAGTGCCCTGACTGAACCACTGGCATATAATGTAGTATGATACAGCCGTGAAGAAAAGAAGTGAAGAATCTCTGATTCAGATGTCCTAAACTACAGGATCTTGAGGAGAAAAGTGATGTTCGTACACGGATTGGACAGTGACAGCTACTTTGTTGGTTTTTATGGACTGGTGATGGCTCTTGCCCGGTTCCAGAATGCCTAAATCGCAGGGAGAAGCTCTCAAACGCTCCATTGTTACCAAACCAATTGAGGAACCATCTGAATAGAAGACACAAGTCACTCCGCAGCAAGGATATGTAGTACTTAAAGTGCCTGAGAAACCAAAATGTTTAGCAAAATCAGCATAAGATGGATAATGCAGAAGAGGCAAGTTACCTGGTGGCAGAGCTTACAGTGGAATCAAAGAAGTCACTCAACATTGCTGAAACTCTAACACTGCCTGAAAGTAATATTGGGAGCTTATGCTACCGAAGAAAATTGGCAAAGTTCCTCTTTTTCTGATGCTACAATCAAAAAGCATGTTAACAAAATGTCAGTTGATATGGAATAGGTGTTTCAACAGAAATTAGGAGTTAGTAGAAAATTTGCCTTGCTGGTTGATGATTCCACAGGTATTAGCGACACTACCAGTTGTTTGCCAATGTCAGGTATGTTGATGGAGATTCTATCAAAGAGAATTTCTTCTTTAGCAAAGAATTTCCAGTCATCCGACTGGAGAGAAAATCTTTTGTGTCACAACTGTTTATCTGGAGGAAAACAATCTTAACTATACTAAGTACAATAGCATTTGCCTTGTCAGAGCAGATTCCATGACAGGAAAGGTCAAAGGATCCGTGAGTAAGGTAAAAGAACAGAATTCTGATATACAAGTTAGCCACTGCAAACTGCACCATGAAACCTTGTTGCAAAAAAATGCCATCCAACTGCAGTATGAGACCAAGCAGTGAAAACTGTGAATTATGTAAAACCATGCCTTCTAACATCACTAGGTTGACTGTGTGAAGACATGGGAGCTGAGTACCAGGGTTTTCTCATGTCTACAGAAGTGCAATGTCTATCTCAAGGAAAGATCCTGTCTCGTGTTTGTGAACTCTATAATGCACAGAGTTTTCTGCTCTGCATGAATTGCCAAACAAAGATTTAATATGATGATTCTCATGTGCAGAGCTTGTATATCATTCAGATATATTGAGTCAAGCATCTGAATGAGCTGGATGTTAAAAAGCAGGGAAAAATAAGAACATTCAGATAAACTTCAAGGCTTCAGGTCAAAATGTAAGAAAATGTGACAAGTGGGTTGATTGAAATGTTCAGGTTGCCATTTGAATCCTACTGGAAAATCTACACTCAACTTCATTTTCACTCACTTTAAAACTCTACAGGAGAATTTTGAATGCAGCCTTGTCTCTGATTGGATACATGATTCATTTAATTCACTTTCTTTTGAATTGTCAAAAAACGATGTCATTAAAAGAACAAGAGGGATCCAGGGAGCTCAGGATGGATTATAGTGAGGCTTAATTTGCAGCGATGCCTCTGGAGCTATGTTGGTTGCTTGCAGACAAAAATGTCCGCCTATTTAGATCAGCAGTATCGAGTACTCTTACCATTTCCCACAACTTGCGTGTGTGAGTTCATGTTAACAAAACTGGTTTATGTTTAAAAAAAAGGAGACAGTGCCTGGCAGTGAATCAAAACCTGTGAGTTTCCTGTATCAGTTCCTCCCCAAATCAAGAGATTCTGCTCACTCTGGTAGGCCCAAGTATGGTGCTAACATTGTTGCTAAGATGCCACTCACAGTATTATCTTCATTTGCATTTTTCTTTGACTCACATACTTTTAATTTCAATACATTTTTTTAATATAGAAAAAGCAAATTTTTTATTGTGTTACAAATATGAGCTTTCACATTGAGAAATACATATTTTTGAACTACAGTTGTTCAGTTAAAACAACTGAAAACAATTGAAATTGTTAATGCAAAACATTTCTAAATTTAAACATTTTCAATAAAAAGTACTGGGGGTGATTTTACCTTTTCAGCCTGCCGGCTGATGATGGGGCAGGCCAGCAAGTACATCCCTGTAAAAATGAAGAAGAAAGATGGCAAGATTCGGGAACCCTGGATAACGCGAGACTTTAAGCTTAAGAAAGAAGAAGGCATACTTAAATTTCAGGAACCAAAAACAAAGGTTCTTCAGGAATACAAAGAGAGTAAGAGAGAGCTTATACAGGGATTTAGGAGGGAAAAAGGGGCCATGAAATGTCCTTGGCAGGCAGGATTAGGGAGAATTCCAAGGTTTTTGATGCATATATAAGGAGGAAAGGGTGAGTCCACTCAAGGACAATGGAGGGAATTTGTGTTTGGAGCCGATGAGGTCTTTAATGAGTACTTGACATCACTATTCATAAAGGAGCAGGATGTGGTGGATGGGAAGTGTAGAAAAGAGGATGTTGACATCCTAGGACATGTTGAGATAAAAAAGGAGGAGGCATTGGAGGTTTTGAAAAACACTAAGGGGGAGTAGTCCCCAGGCCCAGAAATAGTCTATCTCAGGCGAGGGAAGAAATTGCTGAGGCCAAAATCTTTGCATCCTCTTTAGCCACAGGCGAGGTACCAGAGGATTGGAGAGTAGCTAACCTTGTTCCTTTGTTTAAAAAGAACAGAAGAGACAATCCAGGAAACTACAGACCTGTGAGCCTTACATCAGTGGTGGAGAAATTATTGGAGAAGATTCTTACAATTATTGGAGAAGATTTCCTGATGTGCACTCACATCAGGAAAAAAATAGGTTTATTAGTGATAGGCAACATGTTTTTGTGAAGGGGAGGTTATGTCTCACAAATTTGATTGTGTTCTTTGAGGAAGTAACAAGAAAAATTGACCAGGGCAAGACAGTGGATGTTGTATACATTTAGTAAAACCTTTACAGAAGATGAAGTCATATGGAATCTGAGATGAGCTGGTAAAATGGATACAGAACTGGTTTGGGCATACCCACATCTTGGGCATACAAAGCAGAGAGTAGTAGTGGAAGGGTACTTTTCTAACTGGAGGTCTGTGACAAATGACGTTTTACAAGGATCAATGCTGAGGCCTTTGTTGTTTATAACACATATAAGTGATTTGGAGGAAAATATAGCTGGTCTGATTAGTAAATTTGCAGATGATACAAAAATTGGGGGAGTATCGGATAATGAGGAGGATTATCAGAGGATACAGCAGGATATAAATTGGCTGGGGACCTGGGCTCAAAAGATGACAGATGAAATTTAAACCTGACAAATGTGAGAACATGCAGTTTGGAAGGTCCACTGCAGAAGGAAAGCATTGAGTATAGGCATTGGAAAATCATGTTGCAGCTATATAAGACTTTGGTTAGGCTGCATTTGGAGCATTGTGTACAATTCTGGTCACCACACTACCAGAAGGATGTTGATGCATTGGTAAGGGTGCCGAAGAAACTTGCCTGGTTTGGAGTAAGGTTGAACAAACTTGGATTGTTTTCACTGGAGTGCCTGGGGATGAGGGGTGGACCTGCTAGAGGTATAAAAGATTATGACAGGCTTGGATAGAATAGATTGTCAAGAATCTTTTTCTCCCAGAGTTGAAGGTTCAATTACTTGGGGACATAGGTTGAAAGTGAGATGGGAAAGAGATATAAAGGGTAAGTTTTTCACACAGAGGATGATGAATGCGTGGAACACACAGTCGGAGGAGGTGGCGGAACCAGATTATAGCAACGTTCAAAAGGCATCTGGACAGAGACATGAATAGGCAGGGAATAGAGGGATATGGACCATGTAGAGACAAGAAAATCTGTGTGGGCATAGACTTGGTGGGCTGAGGGGCGTGTTCCTGTACTGTACAAGTCTTTGCTTTCTTTGTAAGATTGTCAGAGAGCTGAGAAATCTGGTTCACAGCTGATTTCTCACCTCTTGTGATCTTACCAACAGCAGATTTCCAGTGAGATAGCTTCATGTCTGAAAAGGGCATGAGACTGATTGTGATATTTAAATCTATTTAAATATTACAAATGAGCCCGGGATACTGTTGTTCAGCCTCACTTGCCTCTGCGGCCTCGCCGGTGAAGATCTTTCTGGTGAGGATCACATATGGTCCTCATGAATGGGGATCTGTCGTGATGGCCTTGCCAGTAGGACCAGAGGCCATTGAGAATTACATGCAATATTTTTTAAGTGTGGCCTAACCAAAGTTTGATACAGATTTAGCATAACTTCACTATTTTTTAATTCTGTCCTAGAAATAAAACCTCGTACTTGGTTTGCTTTTTTTATGGTCTTGCAAACATGTGACATAATTTTTAGTGGTTGATGTATTTATATTTCAAGATCCCATTGTTCCTTTACCCCACCTAGGTGTGTGCTTTCCATGTAATTAATGACCTCTCTATCCTTCCTACCAAACTGTACCACGTCACATTTATTGATGTTGAAATTCATTTGCCAGTTATTTACCCTTTCTGCAAGTTTATTAATGTCCTCCTGTAATTTGTTGCAGTCCTCCTCAGTGTTAGCCATTCCATTCTTCAATCTATTTAATATCATCCACAAATGTAGAATTTGCAGTAATGATTCCAGAGTCCAAATCATGAATGTAAATTGTGAACAGCGTGGTTTTAAGCACTGATCCTTCTAGAACACCACTTTCTACATCTTCTACACTCAATCACATATTCCCATTATCTGCTTTGTGTCTTGAAGCTAATTAGCAAACCATTTTGCCACTTGTCCCCCAACTCCACATTCACTGGCCTTAACTCATTGTTCCAATATGGGGCACTTTATCAAAACCATTTTGAAAATGCAGATAAAGTATATCTTCTGTATTATCATTGTCCACTTTCATTGTTACCTCCTCAAAAGATAGTGAAACAAGATTTTCCCTTTTGACTATTCGTTATTATGTTTTGCATTTCTAAATGCTCTTCTATTCTCTGCTTCCTAAGGATGCCAGTATTTTTCTTATGACTGATGTTAAGCTGATTGGCCTGAAATTCCCTAGACATGTTCTGTCCCCATTCTTGAATGTAGGAGTGCAATAGCTGTCCATCTGTCACTACATCTACACTACATCTTAGAACAAATCACTAAATATCTAAGAACATAAGAAATAGGAGCAGGAGTAGGCCATCAAGCCCTTCGAGCCTGCCCCGCCATTCAACAAGATCATGGCTGATCTGAAGTGGATCAGTTCCACTTTCCCGCTTTCTCCCCATAACCCTTAATTCCCTTATCTGTACTAATACCTCTGCTATCTCTAGCCTAGAATTGTTTTAAAATACATGATGCAATCCATCCTCATCAGGAGCTTTTTCCTCTTTGGATTTCTTTAGTTTATTCAATACACCTCTTTTATTTTAAATGCACATATTGTATTGCTGATCATACCATTCAGTGTAATTTCTACCTGTTCTATTTCCCGAGTAAATACTCAAGTAAGATAATTATTTAATGTTTCAGCCATCTGTTTATGTAGTTTATAAAGTATCTTACTCTTTTGTTTATGTTCCTTGATAATTTAGTATCATAGTTCTTCTTCACCATCCTTTTTTATCTGTTCGCCTAATCATTTCATCTTTTCTGTTAATAAGCACCCATATTCTATCAATATATTTAATATATATACAAATGTGATGCCACTGTTTTAAAAAGGAGATAGACTAAAGGTGGGTAACTATAGGCTGGTTAGCTTAACTTCTGTACTAGGGAAAATGCTTGAATCTATCATCAAGAAATAGCGAGACATCTGGATATAAATTGTCTCATTGGCAAGACACAGCATGGGTTATGAAGGGAAGGCCATGTTTGACAAATTTGGTGGAATTCTTTGAGAACATTACATGTGCAGTGAACAACAGGGAACCTATGGATGTGGTGTATCTGGATTTCCAGAAGGTATTTGACAAGGTGCCGCACCAAAGAGTGCTACATAAGATAAAGATGCATGGTGTTTCAGGTAATATATTAGAATGGATAGAGGATTGTTAACTAACAGAAAGCAAAAAGCAAATGGATGTTTTTCTGGCTGGCGATCAGTGACTAGTGGTGTGCCTCAAGGATCAGTGTTGAGACGGCAATTGTTTATGATTTACATAGATGATTTGGAGTTGGGGACCAAGTGTAACGTGTCAAAATTCGCAGATGACACTAAGATGGGTGGAAGAGCAAAGTGTGCTGAGGACGCTGAAAATCTGCAAAGGGATATAGATAGTCTATGCGAGTGGAAGAAGGCCTGGCAGATGGAGTACAATGTTGGTAAATGTGAGGTCATCCATTTTGGTAGGAATAACAGCAAAATGAACTATTATTTAAATGGTAAAAAATTGCAGCATGCTGCTGTGCATTGAGACCTGGGTGTCCTCATGCAGGACTCTCAAGGAGTTGGTTTGCAGCTGCAGCAGGTAATTAAGAAGGCACATGGAATTTTGTCCTTCATTGCTAGAGAGATGGAGTTTAAAAAAAACAGCGAGGTTATGTTGTAGTTGTATAAGTTGCTGATGAGGCCATACCTGAAGTACTTTGTACAGTTTTGGTCTCCTTATTTGAAAAAGGATATACTGGCACTGAAGGGGGTGCAGAGGAGATTCAGTAGGTTGATTCCGGAATTGAGAAGGTCGGCTTATGAGGAGAGACTGAGTGGACTGGGGCTATACTCATTAGAATTCGTAAGAATAAGGGGAGATCTTATAGAAACATATAAGATTATTAAGGAATAGATGAGATAGAAGCAGAGAAGTTGTTTCCACCGGTGGGTGAAACTAGAACTAGGGGGCATAACCTCAAAACAAGGGGAAGTGGATTTAGGACTGAGTTGAGGTGGAACTTCTTCACACAACAGGTTGTGAATCTGTGGAATTCCCTGCCCAGTGAAGCAGTTGAGGCTACCTGATTGAATGTTTTTAAGGCAAGGATAGATAAATTTTTGGACAGTAAAGGAATTAAGGGTTATGGTGAGCGGGCGGGTAAGTGGAGCCGAGTGCACAAAAAGATCACCCATGATCTTATTGAATGGCGGAGCAGGCTCAAGGGCCAGATGGTTTACTCCTGTTCCTAGTTCTTCAATTATTTTCTTATTAATGCATGTTTGTTTCCTAATCCTCAGTTGTTCCTGTTATATATGTATTAGAGATGAATAGTGCAAGAAGAATCACAAAGTAGGCCTCGTAACCTTAAACAGTGGGAAACTACTGTGTGGCAGTGCACTCTGCCACAGTCAAATCCCAGACTCCTTAACCTGGATTCACACTGGGAGGAGCTAAATCCCCCAGGGGTCACGCAACCCCACTCTAAAAGGGGCTGTATGCACCTCGAACCTCCAACATACGTACATCACATCCCTCACCCTTTAATTCAAAACTCCCACAGTGGAAATATATATACATACAATGGAGAATATCTGTATTTAGCTAAGTATTGTGTAAAAAGAACCACAACGTTGGCCTTGTAAACTTAAACACTGGAAAACTCGTTTAATACCGGTGTGCAGTGTGCCACAGCCAAATCCTAGACTGCTTAACCAGGTTCCACACTGGGAGGAGGTTCCCCACACCACCACCCCAGGTCACATGACCTGCACTCTTAAAATGGCTGTACATACCCCAAACCCCCAACATACATACATCACAATTCTTTCATGACTTTATCCATTGCTGAATTTTCACTAGTCTTTAGTTTTTTTTCTTTGAGTGGCATATATTTTTCCTGCACTCTGTTGAACACCTTTTCAAATGTTTCCCATTGTTGTTCCACATCATTATTGCCAGTAATGTTTTCCTTTCTATTTTCATCTCAAAGTCTGCTTTTCTCAATTTATTAAGTTGTTTTTGTCATATTTATGTGATTTTCTATCATCATCTTAAAACATATATTATGGTCACTTAGTGCTTGAATGTTGCCCTACTACCACTCTTACCTGTTCTGGTTGATTCCCTATAGATCCATAGCGTCTCTTTCCTTGTTAAGTTATATTGGGTTAGAGTGGAGCCCTAAGAACATTGTAGGAACTCAATTCCCTAATTTCTTTTCTCTACCTGTTCTGCACAATTATATTTGAGTAGTTGGAATCCTCCCTTGATTATTATTCTATGTTATTCACGCAGTTTATCTGCATAATTCCTTCTGCCCCTCTAATTTGTATGTGTCAACTTTACCCTTAGTGTAATGAATCCTTTTTTTTATCTCTATCCATGTGGATTTAATTTTGCCTTGCTGAAAGCTGCATCTTTTTCTACTAGCATTATCTTATCTCAGAAAAATATTTTATCTCCCCATTTTACTCCCTATATTTTCTAAATATTTTATATGCTACAGTGTTAATTCCTAGCACTGATTTTTTTTGTAATAAGGTCTCAGTAATCCGTGTCTACTTTCTCCCAACACAGGATTGCCTGCACATTCTTTGGTTTATTACAGATACTGTATGCATTGCTGTTCATTTTCATTCATTTTGCTAGGATTTGCTCTCACTATATGCTTCAAACACTTTAAACTCCCATTCTATAACTTTACTTATTTCCTTGCCAGAAATTTTCCCTCTCCTGCTCCTATTTCTTATGTTCTTATGTTCATATAGACGCCTGTTTTGCTTCTATTTAGGCTGCTTGCAATTCTTGAGAATCGCCCCACCACACCTGTGATTAATACCTCCTCAGTATGGCCCATCCTATCCCAGAAGAGATGCCAGTGTCCCATGACATGTTCCATGTCCCATTTCTTTCAGGCCAGCCTTTTAACCGCATTAATTATTATGATTTTTCTGTTCCTATGCTAATTTGATATGGTTTGGGCAATACTCCAAAGATTGTTACCTTCAAGATATTAATTTTTAATTTAGAGTCTAACTACTGTTACTCTTTCAGCAGGACGTCCTTTGTTCCAGAATGAACCACGAAAACTAGATTTATCCTCTTTATTTCCAAGTTTCTCTACAGCCGCTGTAAGATGTAGAGCATTATAGCGCAGTGCAGGCCCTTTGGCCCTAGATGTTGCACTGACCTGTGAAGCCAATCTAAAGCCCACCTACTCCAATATCATCCATATGTTTAGCCAATGACCATTTAAATGCTCTAAATATTGGCGAGTCCACTACTGTTGCAGGCAGGGCATTCCATGCCCTTACCACTATCTGAGTAAAGAACCTACCCCTGACATCTATCCTATATCTATCATCCCTCAATTTAAAGCTATGTCCCCTCGTGTTAGCCATCTCCATCCAAGGAAAAAGGCTCTCACTGTCCACCCTGTCTAATCCTCTGATCATCTCGTATGCCTCTATTAAGTCAGCTCTTAACCACCTTCTCTCTAACGAAAACAGCCTCAAGTCCCTCAGCTTTTCCTCATAAGACCTTCCCATCATACCAGGCAACATCCTGGTAAATCTCCTCTGCACCCTTTCCAATGCTTCCACATCCTTCCTATAATGTGGCGACCAGAACTGTATGCAATACTCCAAGTGCGGCCGCACCAGAGTTTTGTACAGCTGCAACATGACCACATGGCACAGAAACTCTATCAATAAAAGCTAACACACTGTATGCCTTCTTAACAACCGTATCAACGTGGGTGCCAACTTTCAGGGATGTATGCACATGGACACCGAGATCTCTCTGCTCCACACTACCAAGTAACTTACCATTAGCCCAGTACTCTGTATTCCTGTTACTCCTTCCAAAGTGAATCACTTCACACTTCTCTGCATTAAACTCCATTTGCCACCTCTCAGCCCAGCTCTGCAGCTTATCTATGTCCCTCTGTAATCTGCAACATCCTTCCGCACTGTCCACAACTCCACCGACTTTAGTGTGATCCACAAATTTACTAACCCGTCCTTCTACGCTCTCATCCAGGTCATTTATAAAAATAACAAACAGCAGTGGCCCCAAAACAGATCCTTGCAGTTCACCAGTAGTAATTGAACTCCAGGATGAACATTTCCCAACAACCACCACCCTCTGTCTTCTTACAGCTAACCAATTTCTGATCCAGACTGCTAAATCACCCTCAATCCCATGCCTCTGTGTTTTCTGCAGTAGCTTGCTATGGGGAATCTCATCAAATGCTTTACTGAAATCCATATCCACCACATCAACTACTTTACCCTCACCCACCTCTTTGGTCACCATCTCACCTTCTCAAAGAACTCAATGTTTGTGAGGCACAACCTACCCTTCACAAAACTGTGTTGACTATCCCTAATCAAGTTATTCCTTTCTAGATGATTATAAATCCTATCTCTTATAACCCTTTCCAAAACTTTGCCCACAACAGAAGTAAGGCTCACTGGTCTATTTTAACACATTCAGTGAGTGCCTTATTCGAGTCTTTACATCGCTCGTCAACGTTCTTGTCTACCTCTAGTGGAACCACAGTCAAGGTCCCAATGATCTAAATTGAGAAACGTGATTTGAGGTCTCAGCTAAAGATAGTAAAACTAGTTATCTATAAGTCATCCCGGATCTAAACAGGCCTAATGAGCCAGGTTGTCAGTACCAATTGCACGACACATTCCACAATAAAGGGGGTGGAAATTTAGGGAATTACGTAGAAGCCAGATTAAGGGAGATCTGATTAAGGAACAATTTATTGCTGCCAATCTGCCTAAAAAGCACATTTTTGGGATGTGGGAGGAAACCAGAGTACCCGGAGAAAACCCACGCAAACATGGGGAGATTGTGTAAACTCCCACAAATATTGACCCAAGCCGGGGATCCGACCTGGATCCCTGTAACTGTACAGCAAACAGTGCTAGTCACTGTGCTGACCTGTTGCCCGTAAGTCGGTCCAGAGTTAGCATACACTACCGGATGTGAAGCACTGGGCAACACTCGAAGCAACATCCAAGAGCGACCCAAGCACGACCCACAGTGTGCACGCCTCTTGTTGGCCAACAAGGTGGACCAAAGCACCTGTGGATATTAAAGGTGACATCAATAAACATAAATAGACATACAACAGGCTTTACAGACAATGATGGAGTCCTCCATATAAGTTCATGTGGCCTCCTGGCAGGCTGTGAACCCTGTGGTCTGACAAGTGACAAGCTTGTCTTGCGGTATTAGTAGTCTCACATTGGAGCTATTGGGGATCTTCAACGACAGGTGAGAGACTACTAATACTGCAAGACAAGCTTGTCGTTGAAGATCCCCAATAGCTCCAATGTAAGTGACAGGGTGAGCCTTGAAATTTGTTGGGCGAATGATTGGAATCTATTAATTCCCAGGAACGTCATGAGGCTGTTGTTCTTCTCCAGCCATTTGCCCCTGGCCGACAACAAATCCAAAGAAACGGGGTTCCAGGCAACAAGTCAACTGTTTCGGGTCCGAGATGTTGGTATTTCTTGCATTTTTCCTCCCACGCCTTTTCCAGCCTGCCGCAATTGTCTTCAAAATGTACTGTCACATTGACCATTGCAACACGTTGATCTTTCTCCCTCTTGAAGACAATATCTGGCTTCCAGAGGGTACCATCATTGGCAGTAAGTCGTGGTTTGAGGTAAGATGTCCAGTCGTATTTTCCAACATAATTGCGCAGCTGTTCGAAGATCTTATTATGGCGCTTGATCCTGCAGTTCTTGACAAATGGGCGGAAGCCAGAAATGTGACCAAGAGTCTGTGTACCTGCTTCGCATTTTCGGCAGGTTTTTGTGGCAAAGGGCTTCCCTCTTGACGGGGTTACCCTCATGGGATATAGATTGCATCTCAATAACAAGTTATAAATGAAACAATGGGATTTAAGCTGGTGTGCAGCCTTCATCCAACTGTTTGACATTTTGTCATCTTTGTAATAATGTACTCCAACACCTTGACAGTTAGCCGCCTCCATTTGCAGAATTCCCATTCCCTCCACCCTGCATATTTGTTTAATGGCTTCTTGGGATCTGCCTCCTCCGCACCAAGCATCGGTATTGCGGCCCTGATCATATTCATTGACTCCACTTCCTCCTTGTTGCTCTCCTCGGGAGTTGGCATGAAGTCCTCGATTTCCCTCAATGCATTGAGAGATCTCAGTTCTTCGATGTTTTCACCAATGTTCTGCTCACAGAACTGGAAGGAGGTGCGAATGACTCAGTCATTGGAAGCAGACAGTGATTCCCATTTTCGAATTACAGCAGATGGGATTTGGATTTCGACCTTGGGAATTCCCAGTCCTCCATTACAAACACGTGAACAGAGGCTGCCATCGGTTGTGTGGAGTAGAAGATGCAGGAATTGCTTGACGGCATTGCTATGAGTTGGTCTAGTTTGATAAGTGTATTCTGAGACGCTTCAGATAGGATCAGGTGGAAATAGAGTCTCGGGATGACATAGACTGTCAGCAACTCCACGCATTGTCTTGGCCGGAGAGCTGCTGCCTGTAAGCTGGAAATCCAGGTCTTCAGTCTCTCCTCCCATGCCCCTTCTTGTACGCCTGCCCAAGGATCTATCCCAGCTCTCAGGTATTTCTCAGTCTCTCCTGGAGGGATGTATGCAATCTCCTCCTTCCGAATCTGCCAGCTCTTATATTGATTGAACAGGAAGGTCTTCCTCTTACATGTAAGGTGGAAGCCTTTAGTCTTGTTAATGTTAATAGACAAGCCTGTCAAATCGCAAAAAGACTGCAGAATCTTCAGGTTTCAGGTCATCCAGACGTACGAATTGCTAAGGAGGGCAATGTCATCCGCAAGAGCTGAGCAGTTTATTCTTGCTCCGTCTAGCATCATGCTGACACTATGTGTAGCATCTTCGAGACTGCAGATCAGCAGATCCATTGCTATGTTAAATGAGAGTGGGTCTCCTTGTTTGACACCCCTCTCAATGTTTATTGGGGTGGTCTTAGACTTATTGCCTTCGACCACTGTGGTGTTATCAGTGCAGAGGTCCTGAATAAGCTCTACAAAGGCTTTTGGGAGTTTTACTCACTGTAGTGATTCAATTAACAATTTGTGACCAACGCAGTGGAACGCTTTTGCCAAATCAACAAAGACAACCGCGAGGTCCTTACGATTTTTCTTTGCTCCCTTCATGATATTTTGCAACACAGCGATGTTTTTGTTGCATCTGGGAGTAGCTGCTAAAAACCCTTTCTGGCATGGGTTTATATTGGCTGTCTCACTCAGTCTCTTCGCCATGATGTTAGTAAAAAGGCGCAGCAGCATTGGACCAATTGTGATTGGACGCCAGTTGTCAATGTTCTTAAGGCGTTCCTTATCCTCACATTTTGGGATTAAGATCGTTCGGCTCTGCTTCGTACAGTTTGGGATTGTTTTTGAAGACAGCCACAGGGTGAAGAGGCGAGGTATGCGGCATTCGTACGCCCCATGGATATCTCGGATGTCCTCTAACTTCTGACCATCCAGTCCGGGCGCACTAGCCTCTTTAATTCCCTTGATTGCCTAGGTAACCTCTCCTGCAGTGATTGGCTTCATCAACTCCCCTTTGTCAGTTTTCCCATTGTATGGTGCAAATTTGCTGATGTTTGATTTGTTATTCTTACTGGAGAGTTTCTTTCGAAAGCTAGCCTCCAGTTCCGCTGTGGATAGCGGGCATCTGATTTGTGAGGGCTCTCCCATGATCTGGCGAGCAAGTTGGCGCCTATTGTTGTAGAGCAGTTGGGTTGCTGTAAAAACGGATTTCTGCTTCACCCATCTTTTCCTCGCTCCGCTGTTAACCTCATTTTTGGGTGTTCAATTATCCTTCTTAAGTGCACTTACCGTCGGACCTTCCTCCTTTTGCCTGTTCTTTGCACTGCCCATCAGAAGATCAGTGATGCTCTCCACTATACCCACTCCTAAGGCACATTTATCAGGGTCATTCCTCGCATTAAGAAGTTCCTCAGCCTGGATCAGGTGTTCATTCACTTCCCTATGCCTAGGGACTCGGGCCGGCGGTCGACTAGCGATACTTACATGCGGGATTGGGTCCCCAACATCTGCCTCTTCCGGTTCCTGGTCTTGCTGGGAGTCTGGGTGTTCTTCTGCAACAGCTGCCAGTGCTACAGCATGTGCCGCTTTGCGTGCCTTTGCAAGTAACCTGCGTTTATCCGAGATTTGCTTGCATGTTTTAGATGTTAATACCCTTTCGATGTCTTTATTAATGCACCTGGATCCAGCAAATCTAACTTCAAGCTCTTCAAGAGTGATTCCTCCTCCTCGGACCATACACTTTTATTTCTACCCCACTTGGTTGAGGTTTTGGGCAGTGCTTTCTTCGTGCATTTCTCATTGCGAAGTACAGGGTTACCAGGATTGTCTCTACTCCCCTTCTTGAACAAGGGGACAACATTTGCTATCCTCCAGTCTTCTGGCACGATTCCTGTAGACAGCGATGACCTAAAGATCAAAGCCAAAGGCTCTGGAATCTCCTCCCTAGCCTTCCAGAGAATCCTAGGATAAATCCCATCCAGCCCAGGGAAGTTATCTATTTTCAGACTTTCCAGAATTGCTAACACCTCCTCCTTATGAACCTCAATCCCATCTAGTCTAATAGCCTGTATCTCAGTGTTCTCCTTGACAACATTGTCTTTTTCCTGTGTGAATACTGATGAAAAATATTCATTTAGCTCCTCTCCTATCTCTTCGAACTCCACACACAACTTTCCACTACTGTCCTTGACTGGCCCTAATCTTACCCTAGTCATTCTTTTATTCCTGACATACCTATAGAAAGCTTTAGGGTTTTCCTTGCTCCTACCTGCCAAAGACTTATCATGTCCCCTCCTGGTTCTTCTTAGCTCTCTCTTCAGGTCCTTCCAGGCTAACTTTTAACTCTCAAGAGCCCTAACTGAGCCTTCATATGTCATCTTGACATAAGTTTCCTTCTTCCTCTTCACAAGAGATTCAACTTCTTTAGTAAACCACGGTTCCCTCGCTCGACCACTTCCTCCCTGCCTGACAGGTACATACTTATCAAGGACACACAATAGCTGTTCCTTGAACAAGCTCCACATTTCAATTGTGCCCATCCCCTGTTGTTTCCATCCGCATCCTATGCATCCTAAATGTCGCCTAATCACATCATAATTTTCTTTTCCCCAGCTATAACTCTTGTCCTGCAGTATACACCTATCCCTTTCCATCGCTAATGTAAACGTAACCGAATTGTGGTCACCATCATCAAAGTGTTCACCTACCTCCAAATCTAACACCTGGCCTGGTTCATTACCCAGTACCAAATCCAATGTAGCCTCGCCTCTTGTTGACCTATCTATGTACTGTGTCAGGAAACCCTCCTGCACACTTTGGACAAAAACTGACCCATCTAAAGTACTCGAACTATAGCTTTTCCAGTCGATATTTGTAAAGTTAAAGTCCCCCATAACAACTATCCTGTTACTTTCACTCCTATCCAGAATCATCTCTGCAATCCTCTCCTCTACATCTCTGGAACTTTTCTGAGGCCTATAGAAAACTCCCAGTAGGGTGACCTCTCCTTTCTTGTTTCTAACCTCAGCCCATACTACCTCAGTAGACGAGTCTTCATCAAACATCCTTTCTGCCACCGTAATACTGTCCCTGACTAACAATGCCACACCTCCCCCTCTTTTACCACCTTCCCTTATCTTACTGAAACATCTAAACCCCGGAACCTGCAAGAACCATTCCTGTCCTTGCTCTATCCATGTCTCTGAAATGACCACAACATCGAAGTCCCAGATACCAACCCATGCTGCAAGTTCACCCACCAGATTCCAGATGCTCCTAGTGTTGAAGTAGACACACTTCAAACCACCTTCCTGCCTGCCAGTACACTCCTGCGACCTTGAAACCTTATTCATGACGTCACTACTCTCAATCTCCTGTACACTGGAGCTACAATTCAGGTTCCCATCACCCTGCTGAATTAGATTAAACCCTCCTGAAGAGCATAGAGATATCCCTTACTATGGCACTGGCTAGGCAATACAACCTTCAGGATTCTTGTTCTTTGCTACAGAAGATGGCAACTATCACCCTAATTATGGATCCTTTAGTACTATTATATTTCTATTCTCTCCACCACCCCTTGCTCTCCCCACCCTTGGACATCCTTCTGAGCCAATGTGCTTTGGTCTGCATTGTGAGTATTCTCTCTGCATTCTTTCTATTTGTCCTCATGGTTAGAGAGTATATTGTACTTGTTGGACAGGACCAGTGTCTGTAGGACCTCATTCTAACCTCTACTAAATCAGCATTACCCAGCTCCCTAGCAGTCACAGCCTTCCTTTCCTGAAACTGAACTTTCCTCCGAGTGTGACTATATTCTGGACAAAACTTTTCAGAAATTCTTTCCCCTCCCTTATGTGTCAAAGTCTCTTCAATTTGCAGTCCATTCAATGGCTGCATGTGTGAGAAATTCAAGGTGGTGACATCTGCAGACATGATTGCTCAGAATGGTTTCACCAAACACAAACTCCCATATTCCACAGTCCAGATACAAAGCATGTTCTGTCAAATCTTTGACTTGTACTATCTTATTTATTATTGCAGTTAAAGTCTTTATTCACTGATTATTTGTGGTCATATCATGTAGGTTAACCAGATAATCTATAGATTTAATACAGTGCTATATTTTCCCGGTCCTAGTTTAAACTATTGCCCAAGTTTAGAGAAAATAAAATCTTAAAGTTCATCAATCTCTCATCTCATTGTCACCCAATCCCTCTTTTGGACTATTTCTTGTTTTATAAGAGAGCAGAACCACACCTCTTCTTTCACTTCATCAAATACCTTCACTCACCAAGTACTCCATAAATATACTGTTGAAGCAGGATTCTAATGAACTAGCCTTTACACTACCAGTTTTTCTGCTTTAAGGTGCTCCAAAAACTTTTGGTCCTATGGCTGATATGGTGCAGTGTCAAATTATGTTTAATAATGCTCCTATGAAACACCTTGGAATGTTTTATTACGTCAAAGGTGCTATATAAATACAGGTTGTTGCTGGATGGTATCACATGTTTTACAGTTATTCAGTGAATTCATTTTCGTGATGGTAGTTGAATGAAAGGCCTCTAACATAGCCAACTGATAAAACATCCATGTTAATGATCTAATGACAAACTTGTAACAATCCTTCTTGTAAGGTTGTGTGATGTCACCAGGGGCTGTGTGCTGGAAGGGTGGTATTTCTCTCATAATATCTTCTAGTTTCTGGAAAAGAGCTTTCCCTAAAAAGGTGGTCACAGGAAATCACATAGCACCGATTGCTCATCAGTGTGCTATGAAGATCAGCTGTGCAACCTTATCAGACTATCTAAGCAGAGTACTGAGCCCTGATAAGGGAGAAGCTGAATTGTGAATGAGAGAAGGCTGCCCTGGAGAGGGAAGGACTTACCGTGTGCAAAGCTAGGCTTAACGAAGAGCTTGGTATTTATTTCCTTTTTGTTTTGTGATTGTCTGAAGACTTGTAAATAATCATTCACCTTTATATTGTATCTGACAATGCAAGTTATTGAACTGAGAGAACTCCACCCCACCTATAGCAATGCCCAACCCTGGTGACCTCACAGGTTAAAGAGGAAATTGGGAATTCTTCAGAGTTAACATGGTCCCAAGATGATGTTCCTGACTGTGCAATCTTGGAACCAAAGCTTAAAATCACAATCTTGGGTTAAAGTCCATTGTCCTCTGTTCTAGCAATGGGGTATGTTCTGTCACTAGCATCTTATCAGGCAGTGATTTCACAATAGTTTTTTTAGTAAATCCTTTTCCTAAGTTGGGTGTGGGCTCTAAGAAAACTTCTTTTCTTCTAAAAATTAATGAGGTCATCCCAGTACCCCTCCAGGGGTCGCAGTTGGTTCAGCCAAGAGCAGTGTTGGTGCTGCAGGGGCCCAAGTGGATGGTGGGTTAGATGTGCATGAGGGTATTGGTGACAATGAGTGTGAGAGGATGGATGAGGATGGCTGTGGGTGAAGGAGTCTGTGTGAATGTGTTCTCCCATTAAAAAAAGTACAGTGTAAGTCTTGGAAGTGTGTGTTGAATAACAGAACTTTTTCATTACAATGAATTTATAAATATAAGACTAGAAACATCTTTCAAGTTTGCACAATAATCATTTTTTGTGGTTTAATTTTTTAATACAATAAGAATGTTCCTCAGGGGTTCCCTCGGTAATCTTGGAAGGTCAAAATGGTTCAGTGACTGGAAAAGTTTGGGAAACCCTGAATTAGATGAAATAAGACAATTGATCCTCTTATCGCAGTTCATTTCGACCTGTGAGATCTCACAAGCTGGCCTATGCAACCTTCATAAAGATAAAGAACTTATATTTAAAGACAAATTCTGTGGTTGCATAAGGGATTCCAAGATGGTAGTTTGCCTGCCTGGTGCCAAGGTTCTGGATGTGTCTGAGCAGGCACAAAACATCCTAAAATAGGAGCGACATCTAATAGATGTCATTGTCCACACTGGTACAAATTATATATGTAGAAAGAATAATAAGGTCCTGCAACGACAATTTAGGGAGTTAGGGAGAAGATTAAAGCGAAAGACCTCTATGATGATAATCTCAAGATGACTCCCCATGCCAAATGCTAGTGAGGCTAAGAACAGGCAGGTAGTGCGACTGAACATGTGACTAAAGAATTGATGCAGGAGGGAGGGCTTCAGATTCGTGGATCATTGGATGCCTTCCATGGAAGTTGGGACCTGTACAAGAAAGATGGGTCACACTTGAACTGGAAGGCAATCAATATCGTGGCTGGGAGGTTTGCTAGTGTGGTTCGGGTGGATTTAAATTAGTGTGGCAGAGGGATGGGAATCGGAACAATAGGTCAACAAGTGGAGAGACTGGGGATGAGCATGGGACCAAGGCCAGGCTAGCTAAGAGGAAGAGCAGGCTGGGGGAGGTAGAACTCAGTGGGCCTGAAGGTCTGGAGTGCATCTGCTTCAATGCAAGGACTATGACAGGGAAGATGGATGAACTTAGAACCTTGATTCATTTACACAACATGGATGTGAGTGCGGTAATGGAGACTTGGTTAAAAGAGGACAGGACTGGCTGCGAAATGTTTTGGGATATAGATTTTTTAGGCGATACAGAGGGGAAGGCAAAAGAGATGAGGGAGTTGCAGTACTGGTTAAGGAACATATTACAGCTATATAGAGGGAGGACACCTTGAAAGAATCATGTAACAAGACACTGTGGGTAGAGCTCAGAAACAGGAATGGGGCAGTCTCTGTGATGGGGGTGTTCTACAGGCTTCCCGATCAGTCATGGGAAGTTGAGGAATAGATGTGCGAGCAGATTCTGGACAGATCTGGAAAAAATAATAGGGTTGTTGTAGTGGGTAATTTTAATTTTTTTTATATTAACTGGAAATCCCTTGGGCATAGGAATCTGAATGGTGAGGAATTTGTTAAATGTGTCCAGGAAGGTTTTTGGAACAATATGTAGATAGTCTGACTAAAGAGGGGACTATACTGGACTTGGTACTAGGGAATGAGCCCAGCCTGATCATCAAAGTTGAGTGGGGGAGCATGTGGTGATGAACAATGACTACAATTCAGTAAGTTTTTGGATACTCATGGAGAAGGACAAGTGTTGTCCTAGGGTTAAGGTGCTAAATTGGGGGAAGACTAACTATAACTATAGGCTGGATTTGGAGGTTGTTGTTTGGAAGAGGCTGTTTGAGGGTAAATCCACATCTTTTAAGGAGCACTTGGTCAGAGTACAGGACAGACATGTGCCTATGAAAAGGAAGGACAGGATAGGCAGGATTCAGAAACCATGAATGATCAGGGAAATTACAGGTCTAGTCAAAAAGAAAAAGGATGCATACATGAGGTCTAGGTGACTAAAAAGAGATGAAGCACTTGAATAATACAGGGAAAGTACAGCGGAGTTAGGAGGGCAAGAAGAGATCACAAAATGTCCTTGGCAGGCAGAATTAAGGAGAATCCCAAGGCATTTTATACATATATTAGGAACAAGAGGGTTGCTAGAGAAAGAGTTGGTCCACTCAAGGACAAAGGAGGAAAATTATGCGTAAAACAAAGGAAGTGGGTGAGATCCTTTAATGAGTAGTTTGCACCAGTATTCCCAAAGGACAAGGACATATTGATTGCTGGTGTTTAGGGGGGTATGGAAGCCTCATTAAGAGGGATGAAGTGTTAGGTGTATTAAAAAGTATTAAGGTTCACAAATCCCCAAGACCAGGCACCTATCCCAAATCACTGAGGGAGACAAAAGAAGAAATTGCTGGGCCTCTAACAGAAATCTTTGTTTCCTCATTGACCACAGGTGAGATCGCAGAGAATTGGAGAATAGTCAGTGTTGTCCTGTTGTTTAAGAAGGGTAATGAGGATAACCCAGGTAATTTGAGGCCAGTAAGCTTGACATCAGTGATAGTGAAATTGCTGGAGAAGATTCTTAGGAATACACATTTGGAACTCAATAGTCTTATGAGCGAAAGACGGTATGGTTTTGTATGAAGGAGGTCATGTCTCACTAATTTGATTGAAATTTTTTGAGAAGGTGATAGAAGTGATTGACAAGGGAAGGGCTGTGGATGTTGTCTACGTGGACTTGAGTAAATCATTTGACAAGGTCCCTCATGGCAGGCTGGTGCAAAAGATTAAATCACAAGTGATCAAGAGTGAAGTAGCTAGATGGATTCAGAATTGGGTTGGCCATAGAAAACAGGACAGTGGTGGAAGGGTGTTTTTCTGAATGGACATCTCCACAAGGATCAGCGCTGGGACCTCTTTTGTAATACCTGTAAATGACTCGGAAGAAAATGTAGCAAGCCTGATTAGCAAGTTTGTGGATGATACTAAGATTCTGGAGTTGCGGATAGTGATGAAGATTGTCAGAGATACAGCAGGATATGGATTGGAAAACTGCTTGGAGAAATGGCAGATGGAGTTTAATCTGGACAAATGAAAGGTGATGCATTTTGGTAGATACAATTCAGGTGGAAGCCATAAAAAAAGGCAGAACATCAGGAGCATAGATACACACAGATCTGGGAGTACAGGTCCACAGATCCTTGTAAGTGGCAGCACAGATAAAAAGTGGTGAAGAAAGCATATGGCAAGCTTGCCTTCATTGGCTAGGAGTTTGAGTATAAAGTTGGCAAATTGTTATAGTTGTATAAAATGTTGGTTGGGCCACATTTGGAATACCGTGTCCAATTCTGATCACCACATTACCAGAAGGACGTAGAGACTTTGAAGGGAATACAGAAAAGGTTTACTAGGATGTTGCCTGGAATGGAGAGTATTAGTTATGAAGAGAGATTGAATAAACTGGATTGTTCTCCCTGGAAAGACGGAAGCTGAGGGGCAACCTGATAGAAATTTACACAATTGAGGGGCATAGATAAGGTGAATAGTTGGAAGCTTTTTCCCAGGGCAGAAATGACAATAACAAGGGTGTGCAAGTTCAAGGTGAGGGGGGAAGGGTTCAGTTGAGATGCGAAGGGGAGGTTTTTTTTACACAGAGGGTAGTGGGCACCTTGAATTCACTGCCAAGTGAAGTGGTTGAGGCAGACACATTTGTGACATTTAAGACTTACCTGGATAGACACATGAACAGGTGGGGGAATAGCGGGAGACAGGCAGTTGGTCTAGATAGAACAATGTGATCAGTGCAGGGTGGGTTGAAGGGCCTGTTCCAGTTCTGTTCTTTGTAAATATCACATTCTGAAACCTTTGGGAACCCCAAAGCACAATGTCTGCTGGCTGTTTTAATAAAGAAAAGAATTTGCTTCATTTGAATCCATCTCAAAATCCTTTCTCTGAACGAACAAGTGGGGGACAAACAACCTTCTTGTGCCACTAGTGGATAGGTAGGGCAAGCCAGTAAAATTTCGAGAGAGGCAACAAATCAGGTTCACGTCCAATTTCTCACCTATCGCAGATCTTGCCGGGCTCAGATATCTGGCGAGATCAACCTTGTGCTCGAAAAGAGCGCAAGGCTAATTTTGATATTTAAAGCTATCTTAAATGGAAGTTAAATATTATTAGTGAGTCCAGACGCAACAAATGGGCTCACTTGCCTCAGCAGCATTGCCAGTGAAGGTCCTCACCAGAGAGGAGGACCTGTCATGATGGCCCCTGGTATGTCAGAACTGGAGTGGGGTGGGGTGGTGGGGGGGAGGCAGGCAGTGCCCAAGGGGCACTGACTGCCTGGCACACTGGTAGTGCCCACCAGGCATTGGGCAGTGCTGGGGGGGAGGAAGGGTGTACTGCGCACTTTGCAGCCGGCGTTCGACCTGGGTGGGGGTGGGGGTGTGTGTTGTGCCACCGGCATATCAGAACACAGATTTCTGCACATGTGCAATTGCGCCTTCTACTGTCAACTGCCAGCTTTCCTATAAGACTCTCCCTCTAGTGGTGGGAAACAGATCTAGGTTTTGTTTTGAACAGAATGACATCAGATTGGAGCTATGGCCTCTCTGAAGAAACAAATCTGAAACTCTCCCATTTTTATGCTTATTCAGGACTTCTATTTTTTTTGGTATGATTGCCCGATATCAAAACCTTTCTAAAGTTGTACCTTCTACAATAGTTGGTTTTATTTGGAAGATGTTCATCACACCCATCATTGGCCTAATAAGGGAAATTTACAGAAAGTGTTATATTAATATGTTAAGCAGTTTGTATTAGAAGCTATGATCAAAATGTGCTGTTGTAGGTTAACTTGAAACCAAAGAGTACTGCCATGGTTTAGTAAAAATTACAACAAGATAAGAAAGATAGGGAACATTTCTTTTCAATGATATTAATGTTAAGTAAAATGAAGTCCTATTACAGGTTTTAACAGAAGAGGAAAGTACCCAAACCACAACAGATGTGTTTGAACTGGAAGCTGCTTTTGAAATAGACTACAGCAGTTTACCAACAGATCTCAAAGTAAGGCATTTCAATATTCAACTGTTTTGGTCCTTAATTTGGAAGCATCCTACAGTAATGTATAACTTTCACTTTGATCAGACAAAAGACAAAAAATATATTCACAAGTGAAGTTGACTAGATAACTTATAAGAGCCAAAGTTATGACCAACTTTCACAAACACGAGTGGATAGGATGTTATATCACAGCTGATCTGCATAATTGTACTTTATTTATGCTGTGTTTTATATTTAATTATAGATGAATCCTGCTTATGTTTCAAAATAAAAGGTCTTTTTAAGATAAAGTTGAAGGGAAATGTCTTCTCTCACTGGATCTTTATTGTTTGGAATTCTGTTCCACAGAAAGCAGCGAAGGCTTGGTCATTGAGTATATTTAAGGCTCAGTTGGACAGATCTTTAGATTGACACAGGAATCGAGGGTTTTATGGGCAGGCTGGAAATTGGAGTAAGATCAGCCGTGAGCTTATTGGATGATGGAACAGGCACAAGGATTTGAATGGCTTACTTGTGCGACAATTTATTATGTTCTCTGAACTGATTCCAATGGAAGTGTATCCCTCTTTAAGTAACGAGGCAAAAAATATACACTGTGGGCAAAATCTTCTGGCTGTTCATGCCAGTGGGATCTTCTAGACTCACTGATGGCACATTCCCACCGTGGGTTTCCTAATGGCATGGGGCAGATTCAGTGGAAAATCCCACTGACAGTGACAGGACCAGAAAATTTCTCTGCTGTGAAACATGCCGCGAAGAGGCCAGAGAATCTTGCCTTACATATGCCAGGACTTAGTACCCAGGCAGTGTCAGGGGCAATACTGTGCATGACTCTTTCTCACCTGAACACCTCTGGCGGTTCTACTTGTCAGAGGCACACTTTGGGAAACCTGTCTTGATTCACACACTGATGTAAATGGGGAGCCTGACAGTTACATTTAAAATGTATTCGTTGGCAGAAGGTAGGGATATTCAGAACGCAAAATCCCACCAGCGCAAACCACATTTTGGGACTCCGATGGGATATCCTGCTCCAGTTAGACAATCTATTGCGGGTTGGTATTAATTTATATTATTTCAATAGTAACAACGTAAATGTTGTGTCATAGTCAACATCTACACTTCTGCAGAAAAGCTAAATGCTGGAAATCATAAAATAAAAACAGAAAATGTTGGAAATATTCATCAGGCCTGGCAGCATTTGTGGAGAGAAACCAAGTTAATTTTAACTCTGTTTTCCTCCACGATTGCTGCCAGATCTGCTGAGTAGCTTTTCCAATTACTGACCATGTACACCCTTTCTAAGAAACATAAATACACTCAAAGTTGAGAGCATTGTTAAGCATTTGAACTGACACTTATTTCATGATAAATAATATAGTAATCAAAGATATTCCAACACTTTTAATTGGTATATGGTTTTTGTATTTGGATGTCAACCATGTTGCATTAATTATACTGTTGAGCAATGCTACATAACTTGCAATTTTTTCTAGGAGCTGTCATCCCTTAAGGAGATCGAGATACAGGAAAATAGATTGAATAAGTTATTGGAAGAAAAGGAGACAATTTTACATAGAACCGCTGCACCAAATTTGAGAGCTGTTGAAAAACTGCAGAACGTGTGGGATAAGTTCCAAGAGTCAATGCATGGTGAGTTCAGAGCTTGGTGTGTTGCTGAATCTTATTTTCAACATGAGTGGAATTTTGCGTATTCATAATTCGTCACTGGTAACTTGAAAGGCACATTTTATAACAGTGCCTTTGATGTATAGTGATTGCGTAAATAAAATTACATTTTTCATGGGATTTTTTTCCGTTTTTTAGTATTCTGAATCTATGACCAGGGTGGTATCTGGTGTTTAATTGTGATGCTTTGGTCTAGCAGATCTGGAAATTATTGCATAATAGTCCTGGGATGTCAGACCAATGAATGAGGGTGCTAGGGTGGGAGATCAGTGTGATTTTTTTTTTAATTCTGCAATATTGTAATGATGAATAATGTTGAGATGGAATTCTGAAGTCTGAAAACATTGGGGTGTTGAAGTGAAAATTTTTTTTGCTTCTTGACTGTGATAGAGAGACTCAACAAAATTCATTCTGACCAAATAATTAGTCTTTATTTACGAAAGACTGCATGCAGTAACTTGAGTTCAGAGAGCCACCGTTACAACTTGCTAATTCTTTCTCAAGTCCGTGCTTACATAAAGAGTCAATTCAGTATTTATACATAATCATTATCAGTTTGCATGACCAGAGCTTATTCAGGAATTTGATCAATAGTAACATAATAAGAACATAAGAACATAAGAAATAGGAGCAGGAGTAGGCCATCTAGCCCTTCGAGCCTGTCCCGCCATTCAATAAGATCATGGCTGATCTGTCGTGGCTCAGTTCCACTTTCCCGCCCTCTCCCCATAACCCTTAATCCCCTCTCTTATCAAAAACCCATCAACCCGCGTCTTAAAAATATTTAGCGAGGCAGCCTCCACCACTTCAACGGGCAGAGAATTCCAGAGATTCACCACCCTTTGAGTGAAGAAGTTCCTCCTCAACTCCGTTCTAAACCGCCCCCCCTTTATCTTGAGGCTGTGCCCCCTAGTCCTACTGTCCTTTCTGAGCGGGAAGAGTCTCTCCACCTCTATCCTATCCATCCCATTCATCATCTTATACGTCTCAATGAGATCTCCCCTCATTCTTCTAAACTCTAACGAGTACAAGCCTAGTTTATTCAGCCTCTCCTCATAGCTCAACCCCCTCAACTCCGGTATCAGCCTAGTAAACCTCCTCTGCACTCCCTCCAAGGCCAAAATATCTTTGCGCAGGTGCGGCGCCCAAAACTGCACACAGTACTCCAGCTGCGGCCTCACCAATGCCCTTTACAGCTGCAGCAAGACCTCCCTACTTTTATATTCAATCCTCCTTGCTATGAAGGCCAGCATCCCATTTGCCTTCCTGACCACCTGCTGCACCTGCAAGCTGGGTTTTTGCGACTCATGCACAAGGACCCCTAGGTCCCTCTGCACCGTCGCCTGCTGCGGTTTTTCGCCACGTAAGTAATAATACTTCCTACCATTATTCCTACCAAAGTGGACCACCTCGCACTTGCCAACATTAAATTCCATTTGCCATTTCCTGGCCCATTCGCCCAGCCTATCTAGATCCTTCTGCAGACTCTCCACACCCTCCGCACAATTTGCCGTTCCCCCAATCTTGGTGTCATCAGCAAATTTCGACACCCTGCACTCGGTTCCCTCCTCCAGATCATCTATATAAATGGTAAAAAGCTGAGGCCCCAGCACCGACCCCTGGGGCACTCCACTAGTCACCATCTGCCAATCCGAATAGCACCCGTTGACCCCCACTCTCTGCCTCCTATTTGACAACCAATCCTCTATCCACGCTAACACCCTACCCCCAACTCCATGTCCCTCGACCTTCTGCAATAACCTCTTGTGAGGTACTTTGTCAAATGCCTTCTGAAAATCAAGACAGACCACATCCACCGGCTCTCCTCTATCCACTGCCCTAGACACATCCTCATAGAACTCCAGTAAATTTGTCAGACACGACTTCCCTTTAATGAAACCGTGCTGCGTCTGCTCTATCAAGCAATTCCCTTCAAGATGCCTCGCAATTTCCTCCTTAATGACAGATTCTAACATTTTACCTACCACAGACGTTAAACTAACCGGCCTATAATTCCCCGCCTTTTGCCTGGCACCCTTCTTAAACAACGGCGTAACATTAGCCGTTTTCCAATCATCCGGCACTTCCCTGGAATCCAGCGACGTCTGGAAAATAACCACCAAGGCATCCACTATCACCTCCGCCATTTCTTTCAGAACCCTCGGATGCATTCCATCTGGTCCTGGGGACTTGTCCACAATCAGCCCCTCCAGTCTGTCGAGCACCGCCTCTCTAGTAACAGTAATGTCATTAAGACCCTCCAGCCCTACCACCTTTCCATCGCTAACACCCGGCAAATTATTCACGTCCTCCTCCGTGAAGACAGAAACAAAAAAGTTATTCAATACCTTAGCCATATCCCCATCCCCTACCACTAGGTCCCCTTTCTCATCCTCTAAAGGACCAACGTTCACCCTAGCCAGCCTCTTCCTTTCTATATACTTATAAAAACTCTTGCGATGTCATAAACAATGGTACAACTTGCTGACCTCCTAAAACTCTTGCTGACCTAGAACTCTTTGTCTCGTCATTCATACCTTTATCTTGCCCTTTTGATAGAACAAAAGAAGGCCGATGACTTTGTCATCTGACCTTATCTTGTCACTCATACAGCCCTAGATCATGTAGAGTCAGCCTTATCAGCTCTTAGAGGTTAGGCATAGCTTGACCTTCTCTGGTCTTATTCATGTCTTAGGTTGTGTGGAATCAATTTTCCTTATTTTGTACCAAATAGTTGACCAGTTTTCCCATCATGCCATTACTTCATTCGTACAACTTCACAGGGGAGTTTTGCGGGAAGGACACAAACTGAAACATACTGCAGACCCCCAAACAAGTCGTCTTTAAGGTAACTTGAACACTAGATTTCATAGGGCTAGCAATATTTGATCTGCAGCAAAATCATTTATCAACATGCAAAGCCAGTATGGCAAAGTAGCTCTTTAGAGCCTTGAAATAGCTGCGAATAACCATAATAGAAATGAGACACTGTAGTCTGATTCTTTTTTTTCTATTTACAACATCTGTTTTCTTTCCAGCATTTGAATCAAGCAGAAAGAAAGCTAGGATATGCAGGCAGGACTTTGAATATGTCAAAAGAAGAAGATATGATTTGTTTAACCAGTGCTTTGAACATGTCTCAGTGAAAATTGATCAGATCTACAAGATGATGTGTCAAAATACCAGTGCTCAGGTAAACAATCCTTTTCCCAAATTAATCAAACTCATCCAGAAATGTTAACCTTTTGTTTCATTTCAGTTAATTTGTTCTTTTTAATGTGTAAACTGTTCATGCTGATTAATTTTTCCTTGGAGTGAGAGGTTAATTGGGTTCCCAAATTATTTGTAAACACTCCACTGTTTAGGTGGCCCACTGAAGTGACTGAAAAATCCATTCTCATAAAATTGGTTTGCCAAAAATATGTACACTATTTCCATATATGAACATTGCATTTTTACCCAATCTTTGATTAAAGCAGACTGAGGGAGGATTTGGAGACCCAATGGTCTAATCAGAAGTACATTTGGAGTTTAACCAGCTAAAATGATATCTTGGTTAACATGCTACTTTTTTTACTGCTTCAGATTGCCCCATCTTTTTAGGCGTTGGCTTTGGGATTATTTAAAATTATCATGCGTTTGAGATGCTTATGATTGCAGTTTCCATTAACCAGTTGGCTGAATCAGATTTTTTTTTAGTGGGGGGTGAGATTTGGAATCTGTTGAATTTACCATGAAAGCTTGATTTGGTTCTGAATGTTTATTGTATTATGATGCTGTTAGAGACTGTCAATATAACAAAATCCAAGAATGTAGCAATTAACTAATAGAACTGCAGAAAAAGATTACGGGCAAAATTTTACAAGAAAAATTCTGCAACCAGCTAGCATGAAAATGGGAGAGTTGCAGATCTGTTTTTTTGCACGAGCCTTTACTCCCAATCTTATGCACTTAGTGCATGAAGAAAATGGGCTATATTGTTTCTAGCTACTAGAGGCAGTGTGTGAGGCTTAATTCGCCAGCCAGCATGATCAGGCAGCAGAGGGAGCTATTGCACACGTGCAGACCTTTGTGGCTGCACATGCACAATTCCAACAGCAGAGACCTGACAGAGGGAGCTGTCAGGCCGCTGCTGTTGGAGCCAGCCTCAATACAGCTTGATTGGCTCAAATCTTGGGGGCCCATGCTCAGTCGCAAGCTGCACACTGCTTGAAAATATAGCTCCCGTTGTCCACCTACTACCCAAACTGATCTCACCCCCACCACAACCCCCTCCCCTGAGCGCAGGCAGAGCAGCAGTAGCAGTCCCCCCCGCCACCACCGATTCCCAGCAGAGTCTGCAGTGGCCTGTCTTACCCCGCTCTCCACTTCAGGGCCCACCTGGCACTGCCTGGTAGGTATTGTCAAGGTGCCAGGCTGGCGCTGCCCAGGTGTCAAGATGAACATACTTAAAAACATCAAACTCTGACCAATTGTTATTAGCAGATGGGAAATGATTAGATGTGTTTGACTTGAGTATTAGTATCCATTTGCACTAAGCTCACATAAATGACAGTTGTATTCAGTTTCACAAAAAATTATAGTTCATGCTCATGTTAGAAAGAAACTCAGCTTCATCGAAAGCTTTGCTAAATACTGAGGTATCAGCCACTTCTGTGGGAATTTTCCAGTCTGAAATTCTGCAATTGAAGTGGTTAGGGAACACAAGAAAAAGTTATTCAGCCTATCAGGCCCATTCAACTAGGTTTCTTGTAAACTCCATTCTTTGGCTTAGTCACCAAACAGAAGACAATGCAGTTTTTTTCCTAACCAAATGGTAATTGTAAAATGTCCAGAATATTCTACAAACTACATTGTTCATATTAGCCTTCTGCAGTGTCTCAGAAAAGAATCACAAATGTAACAATTGCTTTATTTGATTTTGTTGAACTTCGTGCCGGTGGAATAGAATAAAAAAAAGCATTTAAAGTCAGAGTAATTTACAGAACAGAAGGAGCCCATCCAATCAGTAAGCTCTCCATAGAAATTCCAGTAAGTCTCCCTTCCTATCCTGTGCCTGGTAGGCCTGCAAGTTTATTTCCTTCATAATAGTGCCCATACAATTTCCTTTTAAATTCATTCATCGCCACTGCTTTCACCAGCTGTGTGGGGTAGCAAATTGCAGGACATTCCCACTTTTTATATAAAAAAGGTTCTTCTTCACTTTGCAGAAAGGAACAGCTTTTCTTTCTACCAAAGCCTGTCATAATCTTGTACGCCCCTCCAAATCTCTCCTCAATCTGCTTTGCTCCCGGGAGAACAGCCCCAGTTCTCCAATATCAAATCTCCCATCCTGGAACCACTATACTAAATTTCCTCTACAATCGCAAGGATGTTCACATCTTTCCTGAAGTGTGGTGCCCAGAACTGGATGTAGTACTCAAGTTGGGGCCTAGCCAGAACTTTGTGTAGGTTCAACATAACTTGTCTGCCTGTGAAGCCTGAGATTTTATAGTTTTTCATTCAGGCTCATGAATCCTTGGAATTCTCTAGCCCAGAGGACTGTGGAAGCTTGATCATTGAGAATGCTCAAGACAGAGATAGATATGAGTGACATAAAGGTATTTGAGGATAGCAAGGAAAATGGCATTAAGGCAGGTAATCAGCCATGATCTAGTTCAGGGGTCTCCAAATTCCGATCCGGATGTGGCCTGCAGGTCATATTTTGGAGACCCCTGATTTAGCTGAAAGGTGAAGTAGGTTCAAGGGGCTGAATGGCCTGTTCTTGCTGCTATATTCCTACATGTGATTCACAAAGTTTGTTTTCAGTACCACACAGGGCACTTCAATAACAATCATTTATCAACAGTTTTGGATTATTTTTACTTTTAATCAGAATTTTCCATTAAGCATTTAATTGAAAATAAATTATTTTACTTACTAGGCATTCCTTAGTCCAGAGAATTCAGAAGAGCCTTACTTGGATGGCATTGGTTACAACTGCGTGGCTCCGGGGAAACGTTTTATGCCAATGGATAACTTGTCAGGAGGGGAGAAGTCAGTGGCAGCATTGGCATTGCTTTTTGCTATTCACAGGTGGAGTGATAATTCTCTACTGTATTTGTAATTTAAAGTATGACCTAGTAGTTTTCAAGTATGATTTGTAGTTAGGACAATAAATTTACAAATTATTTGCAGCACAAGGCAAACTATTTGAACCAAAGGTCTCTAGTGACGTTTTGCTACACGTATCCCTTTTCATCTAACCTCATGAACATTTCTATTTCTCTATCTCTCAACTAACTTCACTTTAAATGCATCAGTGCTATTCATTCAATTCATAGAATCCCTACAGTGCAGAAAAAGGCCGTTCAGCCCATTGGGTCTGCATTGACCACAATCTCATCCTGGCCCTACCCACATATCCCTACATAGTTTACCCACTAATCCCTCTAACCTACGCATCTCAGGACACTAAGGGGCACTTTTAGCATAGCAATCAACCTAACCTGCACATCATTGGACTATGGGAGGAAACTAGAGCACCCGGAGGAAACCCACGCAGACACGAGGAGAATGTGCAAACTCCACACAGACAGTGACCCAAGTTGGGAATCGAATCCATGTCCCTGGAGCTGTGAAGCAGCAGTGTTAACCACTGTGCCGCCCAATTATTTCTTTTATTAGCAAGTTCCACGTTCTGAGTAATGAAATTCTCCTGAATTGGATTTATTGATATTTATGACCCTGAATTCTGGACTTATCCACAAGAAGAAATATGGGATGGAATTTCCTGTGAGCTCTGGTGGTGAATTTGGAACCAAGTATTTAATTAGGTGGAGCAATGACATACCTGAAAATCACTCCCTTTCCATCTCTGCCAGAATTAAATTCCTAGCAAAAAGGCCTGTGGTTGATCTTCTGCCAAACACCAAGGCCCTTACATGGCCAATTAATAACAACTAAAGGGCTTCATTCTGCTGCCACTGGTATTAACACAGTTGCTGTCACCATGCTGATGTGCATGGCTTGAACCATGTGCCCAGTTTGTCACCTCTGAGGATTCTTCGGTCAAAGGCACCGCTGTACTTAATTAAGGGATTGGATGTTGCAAAGGGGCATGCTGAAAGCCAACCTCCCCCTGCCCAGTCAGTTAACCATGGCCTAGGTCACTCCAAGATCCTGGAACTCCAGTACCTGTTTTCCCAGTAGCCAAGGCTTTCCTGCGATGTTGCTGAGCACAAGAACTGCTGGCCTGTGATTGGCCAGCAGCTCCCGGTAGACAAAAACTGCCCGTGTCTTAATTTCAGGGGAGCTGATGCCACTGGCCTTGTTGCCGCTCAATTGATTTGAAGTTTGGCAGGCCTTCAGCAAAGAGGCAGGGCAAGCCTCGTGCCGGCCTACCAGCCAACATGAAACATTCCTTGACATTGCTCACTGGGCATCAGGCAGGGCCCATGTGGGTGTGATCAGTGTGGATGCACTTGGACATTTGCCACTCTGCACTTGGGATCGTTGGTAGAGGGAGGGAGGGAATGGACTGATCGGGGCTGCTCATTGTGGTGCAGGAGGGGTGTTGCCTGGGGTGGGGTCAAGGAATCGAGGCTGACCCAGCAACGTCTATGAGGCCAGCAATGGGTAGGGGGAGGAGGTTGCTATACTGGCCAGTGAAGAGGAGGCTGGCAGTATGGGGCTATTGTGCATATGCCGAGAGCTGCTATGACTGAACAAATACGGAGATACCGGCGTTGGACTGGGGTAAACACAGTAAGAAGTCTCACAACACCAGGTTAAAGTCCAACAAGTTTATTTGATAGTAAACCCACAAGCTTTTGGAATGCTGTTCAACGCCGGCATCTCCACATCATGACTATCATCGACATTGCAAACTGCCGGCTCCAAGTGGAGAGGATTTCCAAGAAGATCGCGCATATCGACACACACGTCAAGTTTTTACAATGATACAAGAAAGCAGACAAGATACCAAAAGGACTACAGATCACAAACACTCTCAGGTCAACCTACAACACAGACTACGCTGAGAGACTTTGCCATCACACCTCTCTCACACTCCTCACACACCAGCTCTATAGCAAACGCCGCATCCTGGAAACCAAAATAGAATTCATATTCTTAACTTGCGCTCAGGACGCAGACCAGCTGTGAAACTCTGCCAAACAGATGCTACAAAGGAACTACACCATCTACATGCACACCAAGAACAGGAAACTTGAGAAACTTGGCATCACCACCAGCAACAACCAAGCCTCCGCCAGCACCACAGTAGAAAACAGTACCACTGCAGGGAAGTCTATTAATCCGGACCTTCACAGCACCCTCTGTGCTCTCATCCCACATACTTCCAGCGTTGGAGATCTCTACTACCTCCCAAAGATAGACAAGGCAAACAGCCATCCCATCATATCGAGCAATGGGACCCTGTGCGGGAACCTCTCTGGCTACATCGAGGGCATCCTGAAACCCATTGTACAAAGAACCACCAGCTTTTGTCGCGACACTACAGACTTCCTACAGAAACTTGGCACACGTGGAGCAGATAAACCAGGGGCACTCCTCGTCACAATGGATGTCTCGGCTCTCTACACCAGCATCCCCCATGACAGTGGCATTGCTGCAACTGCCTCAGTACTCAAGGCTGACAACTGCCAGTTTTGCAATTTTACAACTCGTCCACTTCATCCTGGACCACAATGACTTCACCTTCAACCAGTTCTTCATCCAGTCACACAGAACAGCCATGGGGACCAAATTCACACCTCAATATGCCAACATCTTCATGCTCAGGCTCAAACAAGACTTCTTCACCACACAGGACCTTCAATCATGCTATACACTAGATACATCGATGGCATTTTCTTCCTTTGGACTCATGGTGAACAATCACTGAAACAACTATATGATGACATCAACAAGTTCTATCCCACCATCTGACTCACCGTGGACTATTCTCCGGAATCGGTTGCATTCTTGGACACGCACATCTCCATCAAGGACAGTCATCTCACTGTACTGCAAGCCCACAGATAACCTCACAACGCTCCACTTTCCAGCTTCCACCCTAAACATGTCAGAGAAGCCATCCCCTACAGACAAGTCCTCCCTATACACAGGATCTGCTCAGATGAGGATGATCACAACAGACACCTCCAGAGTACCCTTCGGTGTCCAGTACTTCCCCGGAGCGGAGAAGCTACAACATCTTCTGTGGAGTCTTCAACATGTCGTTGATGAAGACGAACATCTCACCAGGGCCATCCCCACACCCCCACTTCTTGCCTTCAAACAACCGCAGAACCTCAAACAGACCGTTGTTCGCAGCAAACTACCCAGCCTGCAGGAGAACAGTGACCACAACACCACACAACCCTGCCACAGCAAACTCTGCAAGATGCTGGATCATCGACATGGATGACATCATCTCACGTGAGAACACCATCCACCAGGTATATGGCACATACTCTTGCAACTTGGCCAACGTTGTCTTTCTAATACGCTGCAGGAAAGGATGTCCCGAAGCATGGTACATTGGGGAGAGCATGCAGATGCTACGACGACGGATGAATGAACACCGCTCGACAATCACCAGACAAGACTGTTCCTTTCCTGTTGGCGAACACTCAGCGGTTACGGGCATTCAGCCTCTGATCTTCGGGCAAGTGTTCTCCAAGGTGGCCTTCACGACACACAACACCGCAGAGTCGCTGAGCAGAGACTGATAGCCAAGTTCTGCACACGTGAGGATGGCCTCAACCAGGATCTTGGATTCATGTCACATTATCTGTAACCCTCATGACTTGCCTGAACTTGCAACATCTCACTTACTGTCCTGTCTGGAGACAATAGACATCACTTTAACCAATGCTTAATGCTATCTCCACTCACATTGTCTGCATCTTTAAGACTTGAATAGCAGATTAGCTGTAAAGACTCACATTCTAATCAATATTCTATAAACTGTGTGTGCCTTTACATGCCCTGTTTCTGATCAGAACCTTCCACTCACCTAACGAAGGAACAGCGTTCCGAAAGCTTGTGGGTTACTATCACATAAACTTGTTGGACTTTAACCTGGTGTTGTGAGACTTCTTAGTGACAGAACAGCACATGTGCAGTGGCCCATTCAGCACAATGCTGCTGGCCTCTCAGGCCAGACAAGGTCCCATCCCCAGATTTTCAGCATGAATCTCCTTAAGGCACTCTGCAGTGCAGAGTGTCGGAGATTCATTTTGAAAATCCCACTGAAGAAACTAGTGGGAGTTAATTCCAGTCCTTACGTGAATTAGCCACTTAGAATTTTTTTGGGAGTATCCTTGCTGACCTTCCTCACACAAAACCATGTCGCCTCTCACTAATAAGGACAGTTACTTCCAAATGTGAAAAAAACTGCATTAAATAAGAACATTTACAGTTCACATACACTGTTCAACGTCTCTATCCACAATTCTATCCTCAACTATCAAAAATGACCGCTGTCTTGCCAGATTGACTTTAATACATTTAAACAGATCGCTGTGCAGAAGAAAACGTTGCACTTTATACCTCAATTATTTCCATGAAATAATTTTTTTATAATGAAGTTTCATCCTTCTACTTGGCCTCACTCCATTCTGAAAAGTTAGTGTAGGCATTTCACTTAATTTCACGACTCCATTCTGATAGTGAACCTCTCAATTGCTTCTAATATGACAACAGAAATACATTTCATGTTTATCAAAGAAGTCATTTTTAAAATTTGAAAAAAATGTTTGTTTGTTTCAGCTACCGGCCTGCCCCATTCTTTGTACTAGATGAAGTTGATGCTGCTTTGGATAACACAAATATTGGAAAAGTAAGCATTGTGTGCTGTCAGTCTACATGCCCCATCAATTACTGATATCAATTTGCCAAAGAATGCCAAACTTTCCAATTAGATAAAGTTTATTTTGAGAGAGATAGATTTGGAAAGTTGTTCCAAATCTTTGTGTGAAAGGGTGCAAACAGGTAAATGTGAAGAGTCTCATTCTCTTTTTCTCCTGAAAATAAGTTAAAGGATGGCTTAGTAGAGGTTTTTTAAAACAATGAGAGGATTTGATTGAGTTCACATTGTGTGTATTTCCACAGAAGAGTAGAATTAGGGGCCAGTAATATAGAACAGTACAGCACAGTACAGGCCCTTCGGCCCTCCGTGTTGTGCTGAGCTATGTCCAAACCCAAGATCAAGCTATCCCACTCCCTATCATTCTGGTGTGTTTCATGTGCCTATCCAGTAACCACTTGAAAGTTCCTAAAGTGACCGATACCACTATCACAGCAGGCAGCGCATTCCACACACCAAGCACTTTCTGAATAATGTTACGCTCCCTAGTAACATCTACGTCCACCCAAGGAAACAGTCTCCGCACATCGACTCTATCTATCCCCCTCATGTTATAAACCTCTTAAGTCCCTCTCATCCTCCTCTGCTCTGAAGAGAAAAGTCCCAGCTCCATCAACCTTTCCTCATAAGACCTACCCTCCAAACCAGGTAGCATCCTGGTAAATCTCCTCTGCATTTCTCTCCAATGCTTCCACATCCTTCTTATAGTGAGCTGACCAGAACTGCACATAGTATTCCAAATGTGGTCTCACCAAGCTCTTGTATAGTTGCAGCATAACTCCATGACTCTTAAACTCAAACCCCCGTTAATAAATGCTAACACGCTATAAGTCTTCATAGCTCTATCCACTTGAGTGGCAACCTTCGGAGATCTGTGGATATGAACCCCAAGATCTCTCTGTTCTTTCACATTCCTCAGAACCCTGCTGTTAACCCTGTGATTACATCCAAGTTTGTCCTACCAAAATGAATCACCTTGCACTTATCAGGGTTAAACTCCATCTGCCACTCTTTGGCCCAGCTCTGCATCCCATCTCTTTGTAGTTTACAAGAGCCTTCCACCTCATCCATTACTCCACCAATCTTGGTGTCATCAGCAAATTTACTAACCCACCCTTCAGCCCCCTCTTCCAAGTCATTCTTAAAAATCACAAATAGCAGAGGACCCAGCACTGATCCCTGTGGTATACCTCTAGTAACTGGCCTCCAGTCTGAAAATTTTCTCTCCACCACCATCCTCTGTCGTCTAGTTTTCCTTCTATCCCACACCTCCTTACTTTCTTCATGAGCCTACCATGCGGAACCTTATCAAATGCCTGACTAAAATCCATATATACAACATCAACTGCTCTACCTTCGTCTACACACATAGTTACCTCTTCAAAGAATTCAGTCAGTTTGTGAGGCAGGACTTACCCCTTATGAAACTGTGCTGACTATCCCAGATTAAGCTGCATCTTTCCAAATGGTCATAAATTTTATCCCTCAGGACCCTTTCCATTAACTTATCAACCACCGAAGTAAGACTAACTGGCCTATAATTACCAGGGTCATTCCTATTTCCTTTCTTGAAGAGAGGAACAACATTTGCCACTCTCCAGTCCTCTGCATAATCCCCGTGGACAATGAGGACCCAAAAATCAAAGCTAAAGCCTCTGCAATCTCATCCCTGGTCTCCCAAAGTATCCTAGGATGTATCCCATCTGGCCCAGGGGACTTGCTGACCCTCAGGTTTTTTTAAGTTGCTAATAAAGCTTCCCTCAGAACATCTACCTCCTCCATCTGATCAGCCTGTGTCACACTCTCATCCTCAAAAACATGGCCCCTCTCCTTAGTGAACACTGAAGTATTCATTCAGCGCCTCACCTATCTCTTCTGACTCCATGCACAAGTTCCCACTACTATCCTTGACTGGCCCTAACCTCACCCTGGTCATTCTTTTATTTCTTGCATAAGAGTAAAAAAGCCTTGGGGTTTTCCTTTAACCCCAAAGACTTCTCATACCCCCTCCTAGCTCTCCTAAGTCCTTTTTTTAACTCATTCCTAGCTACCTTGTAACCCTCAAGTGACCCAACTGAACCTTGTTTTTTCATCCTTACATATGCTTCCTTTTCCCTCTTAACATGACATTCAATCTTCCTTGTGAACCATGGTTCCCTCACTCGGCCATTTCCTCCCTGCCTGACAGAGACATACCTACCAAGGACACGCAGTATTTGTTCCTTGAACAAGCTCCACTTTTCGTTTGTGCCCATACCTGACAGTTTCTGTTCCCATCTTATGCTCCCTAATTCTTGTCTAATCGCATCATAATTACCCCTGCCCCAATTATAAACCTTGCCCTGCCATGTGACCCTATCCCTCTCCATTGCTACAATGAAGGACACCAAATTGTGGTCACTATCTCCAAAGTGCTGTCCCACCAACAAATCTAATACTTGGCCCGGTTCATTACTCAGTACCAAGTCCAATGTGGCCCCGCCTCTTGTCAGCTTATCCACATATTGTGTAAGGAAACCCTCCTGCACACACTGGTCAAAACATGTCCCATCCGAACTATTCGACCTAAAAAGGTTCTAATCAATATTTGTAAAATTAAAGTCACCCATGATAACTGTCCTATGACCTCCACACTTATCCATAATCTGCTTTGCCATTTCCTCCTCCACATCTCTATTACTATTTGGGGTCCTATAGAAAACTTCTAACAACGTGACTGATCCTTTTCTGTTTCTAACTTCAGCCCATATTATCTCAGTCGACAGATCCCGCTCGAAATGCCTTTCAGCAGCCATTAAACTATCCTTGATTAACAATGCTACTCATCCACCTCTTTTACTGCCTTCCCTACTCTTACTGAAACATCTATACCCCGGAACTTCCAGCAACCATTCCTGTCCCTGTTCTAACCATGTCTCCATAATGGCCACAACATCATAGTCCCAAGTACCAATTCATGTACACGTTCACCTACCTTATTCTGTACGCTCCTTGCATTGAAGTAGATACACTTCAGCCCACCATCCTGTCTGCGTGCACACTCCCGTGCCCTTGATACCTTCGTCAGTACCTCATGACCCTCAACACTGGCTTTTGGAGTACAGTTCATTTTCCCAAACCCCTGACAAATTAGTTTAAACGCCCCCAAAGAGCCATAGCAAATTTCCCTCCCAGGATATTGGTGCCCCTCTGGTTCAGGTACAAACCGTCCTGTTTGTACAGGTCCCACCTTTGCCAGAATGTGCTTGAATTATCCATGTAAATGAAACCTTCTGTCCTACACCATCCCTGCAGCCACATATTAATCTGCACTCTGTCCCTGTTCCTCAACTCACTAGCACGTGGCACCAGCAACAAACCAGAGATGACAACATGTTTTGTCCTGGCTCTCAGCTTCCATCCTAGCTCTCTAAATTCCTGTTTTAAATCCTCATCCCTTCTCCTACCTATGTCATTAGTACCGATGTGCGCAACGACCTGCAACTGATCCCCCTTCCCCTTAAGGATCCTGAAGACATGGCCTGAGACATCACAGATCCTTGCGCCCGGGAGCCAACATACCATCCATGAGTCTCTTTTGCTGCTGCAGAACCTCCTATCTGTCCCTCTAACCATTGCGTCCCCAATTACTATTGTGCTCCTGCTCTCCTCCCTTCCCTTCTGAGGCACAAGGACAGACTCAGTGCTGGAGATCCGGTCACCCTGGCTTACCACTGGTAGGTCATCCCCCTCAACAGTATCCAACGCGGTGTACCTGTTGCTGAGGGGAACGACCACAGGGGATCCCTGCACTGGCTGCTTCCTCCCAGCACCTGTCACCGTCACCCATCTTCATTCTTTGGAGTATCTAAATCCCTGAAGCTTCTTTCTGTGATCACCTCTGCATTCCGAATGATCCGAAGTTCATCTAGCTCCAGCTGCAGTTCCCTAACGCAGTTTTTGAGGAGCTGGAGATGGGTGCACTTCCCACAGGTGAAATCAGCAGGGACACTGACGGCATTCCTCACCTCAAACATTCTGCAGTCGTCTGGAGTTTAATGCCGACAAGTGTGTGGTGTTGCACTTTGGAAGGACAAACCAAGGTAAAACATACAAGGTAAATGGTAGGACACTGAAGAGTGCAGTAGAACAGAGGCATCTGGGAATACAGATACAAAATTCCCTAAAAATGGCGTCACAGGTAGATAGGGTCATAAAGACTGCTTTTGGTACATTGGCTTTTAAGAGTTGGAATGTTATGGTGAGGTTGTATAAGACATTGGTGAGGCCGAATTTAGAGTATTGTGTACAGTTTTGGTCACCTAATTACAGGAAGGATATTAATAAGGTTAAAAGAGTGCAGAGAAGGTTTACAAGGATGTTGCCAGTACTTGAGAAACTGAGTTACTGAGAAAGGTTGAATAGGTTAGGACTTTAATCCCTGGAGAGTAGAAGAATGAGGGGAGATTTGATGGAGGTGTATAAAATTACGATGCGTATAGATAGAGTGAATGCAAGCTGGCTTTTTCCACTGAGGCTAGGGGAGAAAAAACCAGAGGACATGGCTTAAGAGTGAAGGGGGAAAAGTTTAAAGGGAATATTGGGGGGGGCTTCTTCACACAGAGTGGGAGTTCTTTTGTGAAAGCACACCACAAGATGTTCTTTTGCAAAAGCATAAACTTCAGATACAAACATCATATCTCCTCTCCCTTTAGCTAGGAGCAGATCGGTTGGGTGGTTTGCAAATTCACAGTGAAAGGCCCATTGGATCTGCCTTATGAACACTGTCCAATGCATAACAAAATTATGCCCAAATTGACAATGAAGCTCTTGAACCTATGTAATTAAGAGGTTCCATCAGTATTTCTGTGGACATATATTCACATTAATTACATATGCATCCAGATTAAACTCAAGATGGTTTCCTTGATAAGTAACCCTTTTAATGATCAAGTTATTTTAAACCAGTCTTTCCTTTCAAAACTGGACACATCAAATCCATCTGGTTTGCAGTTGTCTTCTAAACATTAACCCAGCAGGAGATATGCCTGTTGTTGAATGTGAAGTGTATTGATATATCAAAAAGTACTTCAACTTCAACTTCCAATCTGTTTGCATCCTTCCCTTTAACCTACCTGTTTTGAATGTCAAACAAAGCTCTCTGCTTCACCATTAAAAGATGGGGATGGGGGTGGGGGTAGAAGGGGTGTGTAAGAAAAGATAAGGAAAGCTTGATTCAATTGCTTTTCACAAACGTTTGAAATTCACATGATGCGAAGACTGTGCCCTTGTCAGACACAATCTGCTCCTACAGTCCAAAAGTAGTGGTTGACTTCATGGGAATAACAAAGCCGCTTTGTGTGAGCATCCACCACAATCAAGAACCTATGTCTGAGAATAGTCTGGCAAATCCATATGAAGTCTTGGTGGTCAGGCTAAGCCCATGGATGCAGTGGAGCAAGTGAAGGAGAGGACTTCATTTCTTGGCTTGGAAGTAATCACTGATCATACCTTTGTTATCTCTATCCAAGCGTGGTCACCATACATGCAGACGGACCTAAGCCTTTACTTTGACGATTCACATGTAACTGAGGTGAGGTTCTTCGAACGTCTGTGTTTACAATTTTGGAGGATCAACAGCTCTGTAAGATGGTAGTTACGGGGAAATCAGAGGCAGCTCAAACCTACTCGTAGTAAAGTCTAAGCTTCACAGTCATTTCTTGGGGATAAATTTTGGAAAAACAGCTTTTCAAGTCAAAACAGATTGACATATTTACTTCAGGTTGTGGTATAACAGAAGTCTAGGATCATGCTAAGCATACAAGATCAGTGCCTACTTCTGTAGGTGTGCAGCAGCAAGTGTTGAGCTTTGTGACTTCAGGCTAAGCAACCAGGTCAAAGATGTGTGATCTGTAATTAACATGAATTTATACCCATACGAATACTGGTAGAACACAACAGATCAGTTCAAGAGCTTCCTCCTTAATTGGGCAGAATTTTGTTCTGTCTTGGACAATGTGCATGAGGTGTATCCAGTGAGTCTTTCACTGTGGTCAAGAAGGGTTAGGGACATGACAGTATTAGCACCATAGGTGGAATTTTCTCTAAAAACTTCTAAGTGTAAGGAAGTTTCTTGCCTGTTTTTTTCCAGCAACATAGGTGATCTTAATTTATGGCACTCTGTGGAATACCAAGGCCATAATGTGAATCTTGCCAATGGGGGGAGCGGGAGTGAAGTCTCAGAACACCAGTGAGGTCAGCTGATGAGATCTGTCACCACTACTGATTGCACCCCCTGGCTCTGGCTGATCACCAATCCTCCTTCTGGGCACTGCCCCTGACGACCCATGGGGCTTCAGTAGCCTTTGCTTCCAACAGCAAGGCCATTACATTTGGTCCCAGTTGGTGGGGACTATCTGTAATCCTCATCAGTGAGAACTTCAACTGGCGAGGAGACTAAGGTAAATGAACTTCTGCGTCCCAGGCACAAGGCTGATTTCACCATCAGAATAGGGCCAGAAAGACACGAAGCAAGAATGTCACTCCGATCGACTTGCTTGATGAGCCACTAAGATCCAACCCCCTATCCAGCTATATGGCAAGCCAGGCTGACAGGCAACATTTTATTGTAATGTGCTGGAACTTCAGCAGAAGTGATTTCTAGCTTGAGTTCCTTGAATCTTTTCTGGCAGGCTTGTGACCAATCCTATTTTACATTCTGCATCAGCAGATTAATCAGTGATGCTATGGAAATGAACTTTCTATTCTAATTCACATGTCCCAAAAATGAACAAAGCTGTAATATTTTTGGACTGCGGTGCATTCATTTCAATTAATAAGAAATGCAGAGACCCATTGTTCCACTTCAGTCTCATTGCCAATGAAAGCTGTTCCAGAATCTCAACATAATCTACAAAGTCCTTTGAAGCTGAATCAAATAAATAAATGATTATTCCACTCTATTGCCATTTGAAGTGTTTAAACCCTTCCAAACTATTAATAAAGCAAACACATGCATCTACTCAGAACAGATCTTCCGATGAGAAACCCAATGTCTCTTTAGTTCTTTTCCCTCCAGAAAAGGATACGTCTGAGACTTTGGTTTTAGCACACCCCAACTGGCTGATTTTAATAGAGCACTTATGTAATTAAAATGTTCTTTTACAAAAGCATAGAACTCAGACACAAAGCACAGATAGAGATTTGGCTGTTCAGCAGTTAAGTTCCAAAGGGGAGTAAGGGACTTTTACAATTTACAAAGATATAGTAATAAACAGTGGAAGGTTATTAAATTTTATGTGACTGAAAGAGAGACAATAGGAAAACATGCAAGAATTTTTGTTTTTTTGAAAAAATTGAGTTCAGGGTGCTATGGACAATGGAATTAGAGATTAAAATGAGAAGGATGTTTAAGATATAAAACTTGAGTTGCTGACTGGCCAGCGTTTATTGCCCATCCTTAATTGCTGTTGTTTAGAGGGCAGTTGAGAGTCAACCACATTGTTGTGGCTTTGGAGTTTTACATGTAAGCCAGACCAGGTAAGAACAGCATATTTCCTTCCCTAAAGGACATTAGTGAATCAGATGGGTTTTTTTGACAACAATGGTTTCATGGTCATATTGAATTCAAATTCCACTATCTGCCATGGTGGGATTCGAATCCAGATGTCCAGAACATTAGCTGAGTTTTTGGATTAATAGTCTAGCAATAATACCACCAGACCATTGCTTCCCTGCACTGTGCTGAGAGGTGTGAAATCTGAAGCAGCCATTTGAATTGTTTCTTAATTTTCTTTGATTTCCACAAGAGTGTAAGAGAGTGAAAAATCATATAGTATACCTCACTAAAGTGACAGTGGTTTTGCCTTGGATAGGTAATATTACTGGATTTCAGAGTTAAAAATCTATAAAGAAGTGTTGCCAAAATCTGGTGTTCTGACCAAGTGGTTCTTTTGGGGAGGTTTTGTAATACCATTTTAACTAAATAATTTTAATCTTATGTACTTGTGCTTCATTTTCTTCATATTATTGTTTAATTCTTAAAATCTCAACCGTTACTGGAATTTTATGCAACTGAGACCAGAAGTATTCTTCTCATTTTCAAAGTACCAGAAACAGTTATGAATATTAAGCCACTTTCCCCTTTTGGGATTCGTTTGCAGAGGAGGTTCACTAGGCTGATACTGGAGTTGAGGGGGTTGAGCTATGAGGAGAGGCTGAATAGACTGGGCTTGTACTCGTTAAAGTTTAGAAGGATGAGGGGGGGATCTCATTGAGATGTATATGATGATGACAGGGATGGATAGGGTAGAGGTGGAGAGGTTCTTCCTGCTCAGAAAGGACAGCAGGACTAGAGGGCACAGCCTCAAGATAAGGGGAGGGGGGGGTGCAGTTTAGAACAGAGTTGAGGAGGAACTTCTTCACTCAAAGGGTGGTGAATCTCTGGAATTCTCTGCCCGTTGAAGTGGTGGAGGCTACCTCGCTGAATATATTTAAGACGCGGGTAGATAGGTTTTTGGTAGGCAAGGGAATTAAGGGTTATGGGGAGAAAGCAGGAAAGTGGAACTGAGCCACTTCAGATCAGCCATGATCTTATTGAATGGCGGATGCTAAGCTTCAGGTAGCTGGATCTATGAAAAGATTATCTCAGGAAAAGGAGATAAAGAGAATGAGGTTGAGGTATTTAATTCCTGGAAATTAATGGAGTTATAGCAGCAGGATCCAGACTTAAAGCAGTTACACCAGACAGCTTATTTTGAAAGAGAAGCAGCATACATGCCAGAATGTTAATATTTTAAAAACAATATGTTAACATGGAGATTGCCTTATGTCCTGGCAAATGAAATGTGGGCGGTAGTGTACAAGTAATAATACCATCTGGATCCAGAATAAAATTTTGAGGGTGGCTCACGAAATCCCAATGACTGGACAATTAGTAAAACTTAAGCTAAAAACATTGCTTTTGGGCTGGATTACATGTATGGTTAAATTCTGTCAAACATGCCACACATATCAAGCGATAGGAAAACCTGCAGCTAGAATAAAACCTGCACCTTCAATTCTAATTTCAACATTTGAAGAACCTTTAACAGGTAAGACTCTTCCCAATGACTAAAAGTGGAAGTCAGTATTTACTGACAATCATGGTGTCCACAAGGTTTCCAGAAGCAATATTTTAAGGAAAAGTTACAGCAAAACTGATTCTAAAAGAGTTGACCAAATTCTTTACAAGATATGATTGCCAAAAGAAACAGTTGGATCAGAATTCAAATTTCATGTCACAGCTGTTTAAAGAAGTAATGAACAACCTAGGAATAAAGCAATCTAGGTTGGCAGCCTGAATCACAGGTTTGTTAGAAAGGTGGTATTAAACATTTAAGACTATGATTAGAATATACACTCAAGACTGCCTAGATGATTGGGTTTGAGGAACTCCATTCTTTTTGTTTGCTATTAGGTATACCCCTAATCAGCCAGCATGACTCAATTCTTTTAGTTAGTTTATAGTCATGAAGGGGACCACTCAAAACTGATCCAGGGGAAATGAATAATGCAGAAAATTAGAGTATGAAGGAAAGCTAGCTAGCAATATAAAGACAGACAGTAGGAGTTTCTGTAGATATTTAGAAGTTGACAAAGGGAAAATTGTTTCTATGGTGAGTGAATGTAGGGAATTAATAATGGAAAGTAAGGAGATAACATGAATTGAACAGCTATTTTGCTTGGTCTTCACTACAAAGAATAACATCCTAGATCAGAAGAGCAGAGAATGAAAAATTTCCATCTTTTGGCAGAATTCTGTTACCAAGTATGGAGAGCTTGGCTGAAACATTTTTACAATGAATTTTAAAAAGATTTTCATGTGTGATATATATGTTGATCTAGAATGCACATGCAATACTTTAATGATTTCTAAACTCTACTTTCTAAATAGTGAATTTTTAAAGAGTGGCAGAAACCCTCATTGCATTAAAATGCTGTCAGAGCCATGGACCAAGAGCTGGAAGATGTGATTAGATCAAAAAACTGACTAGCATGGATAAATGGCCTCTGTGCCATAAATCTGTGTACCAGATTTGGTTATGACTACAGGCTTGCCTACAAAATACACAACCAGTGACAGATTACATGGAAAGTTACCTTGTTGAGTTGTCACCCCTAGGGCAGGTTTCTTTGGATGTGGTAAGTTCCTAAGGAAAACGGGCACATCGTAGTTGCCGTATTGATGCTTGTTTGATTCTCTTGTGGAGTCCAGAAAAATTTCCAATAAGTTCCCTCGCAAATGCTCACTGGTCTTTCTTGTAGTTGGGAGGGGATTTCAGCAAATTGCAGTCTCATAGGTTGATAATTTTTGGACTCACTTGGCTTTTTCCTAAAATAAAGTTTATATATTTCTTTTGCTCAGGTTACAAATTACATCAGAGATCAATCCAGAAAAAACTTCCAAGTGATTGTAATCTCACTGAAAGAGGAATTCTATTCAAAAGCCGATGCACTGATTGGAGTTTATCCAGAGGTATTGTTCCAACCAGTTACATTTCAGTTTTGACTTCCCAAATATAAATTTGCATTGTATTTTTTGTGTTCTAATTTAAAGCTGCCAATTTTGAACTTAAAGATTTCACTGCTTGTAGTACTGCATAGATTTTCATGAGTTTCACTGGGCAAATCTAGAGCAGCTGTGCCACAAAAATCATGTGGGCAAAGACTTAGTCATACAATCTAGTCAATGCTATTTTTAAAGTGAGTCTGCTGCTGGAAGGCCTGTTACAGATAGTGATAAGCCATTTTTGTATACAAATAAGGATCCTACTGCCATTTTAGGACATATCTGGCCATAGGACAGGACCCTCTAAGATAACAATGTACCCATGCAGTCCAATATATTACTTCTATTTAGCATCCTCGGGCTGCTAACGTAATCTACCTTCACCATGTTTGGGTAAGGAAGATTTTTGATTGTGGTTATGCAAGACTTCTTTTCAACTTGCATTATACAATCCGAATCTAGCTCTCTTGCATGGATTTGTAAAGTTACATAATTTTAACAGACATTAAATGGTAATAATGTTTTTAAAATTGGGGGAGCAATTTTAAGACTGCCTGGACAAGAGATAGCAAGATAGAGGTACAGTAGAAAACCACGCAAAAAAAAACATTAAGTCATGGCAAAGCTGGGGAGAATATATTCAAACTTGAAACAAAAATTACCACAGAAACAAAGAATCAGAGATCCACATGCATCTACTTAATGGAAGAAGCTTGAATGATAGCAGTCATATCTGACTGAAAATCTGATGGCTAATTTTACAACTACAGATCTGCTTGTCAATTTCTCAAAAATCCATTCTTAACAGGATAGGCTGCCCACAGGAATGTGATTTCCTATCAGCCCACAAATGTTTAACTTGAATTTCCCATTCTGCAAAGTGGGCCAAAAGTGAAAGAAAGACAATGTGCTGCCACACATTAGATAAGAAGACATCTTCACTCGCAAAAGAGGGACAGAAGCAGAGGAAAGAGACACAAGAAAAGGAGAGAAAGCAAGAGAACAAGAGGACATGAAAAAAAATGAGATAAGGAGGCTTAATGAAAAGAGAGAACAAAAGAATAAAACAGGATCAGTGGAAATAATGAAAAAGGAGAGCAAACAAACCAAGTTTCAGGAATGGGGATCTGACAGTCTCCCTTTTTAAAAAATGAAACGTGTATTTTGTGGATCAGTCACATCTTTGCAAGATTATGAATTGGAGATAAATTTCCATCCTCTACTTAGGAAAGGTGCCTGACAATTTGGGCCTAAAGAAATTTGATTCCTTTCATTTGGCCCAGAGTGCTTGTAGGGTAAAGGATGGAACGTAAGTCAGAATGACTGGATTGCTTTGAAAATGTATCTTACTAGCATTGCATCTGACTTGATTTAAATTAATAGAAAAGGAGTCCTTGCATGGCTTGTATCATGTTCACTGACGTTTCCTTAAATATCAGATTTCTCACCTCCAAACTGAATTGTTCCAACTTTACCTGCCTGATTTCAGAGGAAATGCATATTGTTATTTGTGCCATAAAATTGGTAGAAAGTAAGTTTAATCTGCAATTAGACAAATAATGTTTGCATTTATGCCCCATGAACATTCTGGCAGAGAAATTAACAACCCTTCATCTGCTTAAAATTTCGTACTAAGGTTGCCAAATCACAGAAAACATGAAGTGGTTCATGGAAAATAGTCCAATGGAAACTGCTATCCACATCAATGATTTAAACACAATAGTATTCTTAGCTTGAATGTAAATGTTTAGAAGTTTAAGTTAGACTTTCTTCAGTAGCAGTCTTTTCTCATGTTGCAAAGCAGTGAAGATAAAACAAAATAAATGTTCATAAATAGCAGATGGAATTTAATCCAGATAAATGTGAAGTGGTGCATTTTTGTAGGACTAATGCAAGGGGGAAGAACTATACAATAAATGGCAGAGCCATCAAAAGTATAGATGCACAGAGGCACCTGGGTGTGCAAGTCCACAGATCCTTGAAGGTGGCAGCGCAGGTGGAGAAGGTGGTGAAGAAGGCATATGGCATGCTTGCCTTTATAGGACGGGGTATGGAGTCTAAAAATTGACATCTGATGTTACAGCTGTATAGAACATTGGTTAGGCCACATTTGGAGTACTGTGTCCAGTTCTGGTCGCCGCACTACCAGAAGGACGTGGAGGCTTTGGAGAGAGTGCAGAGAAGGTTTACCAGGATGTTGCCTGGTATGGTGGGTCTTAGCTATGAGGAGAGATTGGGTAAACTGGGGTTGACATGCTGGGATCATTTAAGACTTATCTGGATAGTCACATGAGCAGACTGGGAATGGAGGGATACAGAAGAATGGTCTAGTTGGACCAATGAGTGGTGCAGGCTTGGAGGGCTGAAGGGCCTGTTTCCTGTGCTGTATTGTTCTTTGTTCTTTGTCAACATTTTCAACTTTCATATTTGGTTAACTATTTTAGTTTTTGTTACAGCAAGGAGAATGCATGTCCAGTCAACTGTTGACCTTCGATCTTACTAGTTACCCAGAAAACACCATACAGAAAGAGACAGTGCAGCCTCAGCAGGAAGACTGAAATAGTTTGGTTCAGTGTTAACATTTCAGGTCACAGATGTTATCTGAATGGCTAAACAGTTATGTTTTCCCTATTATCGAGAACTGTAGTTGTCTCTTTGTTAGCAAGTCTGTTAACATGTAAAGTTGCTTCTATTTTGTTGAATGGAAAATTAATTGTACTTTGCTTCATAAAGTCACATTATGTTTTGATTGGTTAAACAAATTTTAAATAAGAATACAAGAAACAAGATGCCATTTATCATTCACACCTTGTCATCAAGCCCTCAAAGCTGCTTATTAAGGCTCCTTTTCCCCACTGTTTTTAGTATGTAAAAGCATAAAACTAGAAAAACTGCAAATGGTCAGCCACTTTCAGAACTGACTGTTATTCAAGTCTGAATCAGATGCATCTTGTCAGGAGTAATTTACATAAAATGGCAGGATTTGCAATTGCTTTGAGAACAATTTTTTTTACACTGCTGGTTGATGCAGTCACGCTATGACTTTGCATAGGTATAAAAGTATGCATCCTAATTGGTTGCTCAGCAATCACATTTGTCTTTGAAAATATAAGTTGTCTAATTGAATGTAGTGGAATTAAAACCATACTGAGGACCATACATAAATCAAGATCTATAAACTTAAAACAACAAAAAGGATGAGAATAAAAGATGCTTAAAAGGACTGATTTATTTAAGTGTAAAAACACACAATCCTACCTAATTTTGTTGTGGATTTCCATTTGTGTATTCGCCATACACTAGGAGACTGCTTAGTGACTATGGTATTAGCTCTTAGAAATCTATACATCAGTATTCAGATGCAATACCTGCCAAGTATTTTTCAATATTAGACATCCACACTGAACAGCGAGTCCAAAGGTACTGGAGTTAATGGAACAATGCCTTGGTACAAAAATGGACACAAATTGACAAGATCAACAAATCTTGAATACATATATCATCTGTGACATTGCATACTTTTGCAGATGAGGTTGAACTAAAAGAAAGCCACTTCTGTTGTTTTTCTTGAGTCCTTCCGAGTCTTTTTTTTCTTTATTAATTAACTCAATGTCTGCATTTTAAATACTTGCAAAGTGTTAATTGTTTGCCCAACTGTTGATCATTTTATCGTTACAGGCTATTTACTTGTTAAAGCTAATTGATTCTTTTGTTTTTGTTAATTTCTTTGAAATAATGGTAAAATAAAACTGACTGAAAAGTGCAGGCTTCATTTTGTTTATCACAAGGGAAAGAGTAGCCAAGAACATAGATAAAGCATAGACCAGAGACTGGGTGGAAATCAGTACAGGATGTAACAGATTGAAGATGTTAGAAGAAAGCATGAGAAAGGAAACAGTAGAGTTTCCAGAAGAGTGAAAAGGTGGCAAGTATTTGGATAGATCAGCAGCAGAGAAATGGACAATGGAAAGACAGCTAGAGGCATTAAAAAATAAATGGGTTTTGGAGGTTGTAGAAACTGGCAAAGAAAATTAATATTGGTAAAATAGTTATCAGAATACTAAAGGTTTGATGGAGGAGAGCAAGTGAAGTGGGTTGTTGATGTAAAACAGTGACCAGGCAGAGAATGGAATATATTTCTGCTGAGCACCGGAAAAGATCTCCTTAAAAATCCTCCACTGTTCCTCAGCCATCCCACCAACCAGTCTGCGCCCCCAATCTACATTCGCCAATTCCGCCCTCATCTTATCATACTCCCCTCTGTTCAAACAGAGGACACAGGTTCGGGACCCTACTTTCTCATCCTCCATCTGCATCAGAAATTCAACCATACTATGATCACTCATCCCAAGAAGATCCCTAATTCTACCTGCCTCGTTACACAGTCATGATGTGGATGTATCGGTTGGACTAAAACCTGATGTTGTCAGACTTTTTACTGTCATTACACAGTACCAGATCTAAGATAGCTCACTCCCTTGTAGGTTTGGTTACATGCAGTTCAAGGAAACTATCCCGACAGCATTCCAAGAACTCTTCCTCAAGCCCACCACGTCTGACTTGGGTCATCCAATCAATATGCAGATTAAAATCCCCCATAATTATCGCCGTTCCGTTTCTGCACGCATCAGTTATTTGTTTGTTTATAGCCTGCCTCACCTCAAAGTTACTATTTGGGTCTTTCTCCACCAGTGTCTTTCTCCCCTTACTATTCCTCATCTCTGCCCACAACGATTCCACGTTTTGGTCTTTGGAGCCTATATCATCTCTTACTACTGCCCTGATATTATCCTTTACTAACAGAGCTACCCCACCTCCTTTTTCCTCCTGTCTATCCTTCCTAAATGCCTGATAACCCTGGATATTCAATTCCCAGTCCCTGTCACCCTGCAACCACGTTTCCGTAATGCCCACTAGATCATACTTATTTGTGCTGATTTGCACCATCAGCTCATTCACTTTGTTCCAAATGCTTCGTGCATTCAGGCAAAGTGCCTTTAGCTGGACCTTATTTGCAGAAATGCTACTACCCTTTCTTGTGCCCCCTACTCCTTTAATTAGTGAAACATCCTCAACATTTACCTGCACACGTACCCTCTACTTTAGATTTTGTAATTTTCCCCACCCCCCAATTAGTTTAAAGCCCTATCTACAGTCCTAGTTATATGACTCACCAGGACTGTGGTCCCAGCATGATTCAGACGAAGACCATCCCATCTGAATAGGTCCCATCTGTGCCAATACTGGTGCCAATGCCCCATAAATTCGAACCCATTCCTCCCACACCAATCCTTGAACCACACGTTCATCTCCTTAATCCTGTTTACCCTGCGCTAATTTGTGCGTGGTTCAGGTAGTAATCCAGAGATAACCACCTTGTCAGTTCTGCTTTTTAATTTGGTTCCCAGATTATCATATTCCCTCTGCAAATCCTTAGTTCATATTTTGCCTATGTCATTGGCACCGACAGGAACCACGACGACCGGATTCTCATCCTCCCACTCTGGGTTCCTCTGCAGCCCAGATGAGACACCCTGGACCTGAGCACCAGGCAGGCAACACACCTTTCGGTATTCTTTATCCTTGTCACAAAGGACAGTGTCTATGCCCCTAACTACCCTATCACCAATTACCACATTTCTCTTCTTCTGCTTTGACCTCAGTACTGTGGGCAGTTTGCTCATCCACCTTGCAGTCCTTGTTCTTGTCCACACTGGAAGCAAGAATGTCAAACCTGTTGTGCAGATTCAGGGGCTGAGGCTTTTGGGTCTCTCCCTCCTCCCCTCCTCTCTCCCTCCTCCTCCCCTCCCCTCCCCTCCTCCCCTCCCTCTCCTGCTCCCCGCCTCTCCCCTCCCCGCCTCTCCCTGCCTGCCCCCCTCCTCCCCGCCTCTCCCCCTGCCCCCCCCCCCCTCCCCGCCCTCCCCCTGCCCGCCTCCGCCCTCCTTTCCTTCCCCCTCCCCCCCTCTCCTTCCCCCTCCCCCTCCCTCTCCTTCCCCCTCCCCCCTCCCTCTCCTTCCCCCTCCCCCTCCCTCTCCTTCCCCTTCCCCCCTTCCCCTCCCCACCCTCCCCCCTTCCCCTCCCCACCCTCCCCCTCTCCTCCCCCCTTCCCCTCCCCACCCTCCCCCCCTTCCCCTCCCCGCCTCCCCCCTCCTTTCCTTCCCCCTCCCCCCTCTCCTTCCCCCCCCTCCTCCCCCTCCCTCTCCTTCCCCCCTCCCCCTCCCTCTCCTTCCCCTCCCCCTCCCCACCCTCCCCCCTTCCCCTCCCCGCCTCCCCCCTCCTTTCCTTCCCCCTCCCCCCTCCCTTCCCCCCCCCTCCCTCTCCTTCCCCCTCCCCCCTCTCCTTCCCCCCCCTCCCTCTCCTTCCCCCTCCCCACTCCCTCTCCTTCCCCCTCCCCCCTCCCTCTCCTTCCCCCTCCCCCCTCCCTCTCCTTCCCCCTCCCCCCTCCCTCTCCTTCCCCCTCCCCCCTCCCTCTCCTTCCCCCTCCCCCCTCCCTCTCCTTCCCCCTCCCCCCTCCCTCTCCTTCCCCTCCCCCTCCCTCTCCTTCCCCCTCCCCCCTCCCTCTCCTTCCCCCCCCTCTCCTTCCCCCCTCCCCTCTCCCCCCTCCTCCTTCCCCTCCCCCCTCCTCCCCCCTCCCCCTCCCCCCTTTCCCCCGCCTCCCCCTCCCCCCTTCCCTCCCCGCCTCCCCCTCCTTTCCTTCCCCCTCCCCCACCGTTCCCCACCCTTCCCCCTCCCCCACCCTCCACTCCCTTCCCTCCCCTCACCCTCCACTCCCTTCCCTCCCCTCACCCTCCACTCCCTTCCCTCCCCTCACCCTCCACTCCCTTCCCTCCCCTCACCCTCCCCCCACCAACCTCCCCCTTCCCCTCCCCCACCCTTCCCCTCCTCCTCTCTCTCCTCCTTCCCCCCTCCCCCACCCTTCTCACTACCCTCCCCCCTCCCTCCACCCTCCCCTCACCAACTCTCCCCCACCCTCCCCTCCCTCCCTCCGCTCACCAACTCTCCCCCACCCTCCCCTCCCTCCCTCCCTCCCTCCCCCTCCCCCATTCCTCCCTCCCTCCCCTCCCCCATTCCTCCCTCCCCCTCCCCCTCCCCCATTCCTCCCCTCCCCCCCTCCCTCCCCCTCCTTCCACCTCCCCCCATTCCTTCCCCCCCATTCCTCCCCCCATCCCTCCTCCTCCCCCCATTCCTTCCCCCCCATTCCTCCCCCCATCCCTCCTCCTCCCCCCATTCCTTCCCCCCCCATTCCTCCCCATCCCTCCTCCCCCGATTCCGCCTCCCCCATCCCCCCTCCCCTTCCCCCCTCCCCCATTCCTTCCCCCCCATTCCTCCCCCTCCTTCCACCTCCCTCCTCTCCCCATTCCTCCCCCTCCTTCCACCCTCCCCCCATTCCTTCCCATCCCTCCTCCTCCTTCCACCCTCCCCCCATTCCTTCCCATCCCTCCTCCCCCCATTCCTTCTCCCCCCATTCCTTCTCCCCCCATTCCTTCTCCCCCCATTCCTCCTCCCCGTTCTTCCCCCATTCTTCCCCCCATTCCTCCCCATCCCTCCTCCCCCCTCCCTCCCTCCTTCCCCCCTCCCTCCCTCCTTCCCCCCTCCCTCCCCCTTCCCCCCTCCCTCCCTCCCCCTTCCCCCTTCCCCCCTCCCTCCCCCTTCCTCCCTCCCTCCCCCTTCCTCCTTCCCCCTCCCTCCTTCCCCCCTCCCTCCCTCCCCCTCCTTCCCCCTCCCTCCCTCCCCCTTCCTCCTTCCCCCCTCCCTCCCTCCCCCTTCCTCCTTCCCCCCTCCCTCCCTCCCCCCCCTTCCTCCTTCCCCCTCCCTCCCTCCCCCCCCTTCCTCCTTCCCCCTCCCTCCCTCCCCCCTTCCTCCTTCCCCCTCCCTCCCTCCCCCCTTCCTCCTTCCCCCCTCCCTCCCTCCCCCTTCCTCCTTCCCCCCTCCCTCCCTCCCTCCCCCTTCCTCCTTCCCCCTCCCTCCCTCCCTCCCTCCCTCCCCCTTCCTCCTTCCCCCCTCCCCCCCTCCCTCCCTCCTTCCCCCTCCCTCCCTCCCCCTTCCTCCTTCTCCCCTCCCTCCCTCCCTCCCTCCCCCTCCCTCCTTCCCCCCTCCCTCCCTCCCCCCTCCCTCCCTCCCCCCTCCCTCCTTCCCCCTCCCTCCCTCCCTCCTTCCCCCCTCCCTCCTTCCCCCCTCCCTCCCTCCCCTCCTCCCCCTCCCTCCCCCACTCCTCCCCCCTCCTCCCCCACTCCCTCCCCCCCATTCCTCCTCCCCCCCATTCCTCCTCCCCCCTCCTCCCCACTCCCTCCCCCCCATTCCTCCTCCCCCCATTCCTCCTCCCCCACTCCTCCCTCCCTTCCCCACTCCTCCCTGCTCCCCCACTCCCCCTCCCCGCTCCCCCTCCCCACTCCTCCACCCCCTCCCCCTCCTCCACCTCCACCCCTCCCCACTCCTCCACCCGCTCCCCCACCCCGCTCCCCCACACCCTCCTCCCCTACCCCCTTCCCCCTCCCCTTCCCCCCACCCCATCCACCCTCCTGCCCTCCACCCTCCTCCCCCACCCCCTCCTTCCTCTCCCCCTTCCCCCTTCCCTTCCCCCCACCCCATCCACCCTCCTCCCCTCCACCCTCCTCCCCCACCCCCTCCTTCCTCTCCCCCTCTCCCTCTCCTCCCCCTCTCCCCTCCCCGTCTCCCTCTCCTCCTCTTCCTCTCCTCCCGCCGCTTCCCCCTCTCTCTCCTTCCTCTCCCTCTCCTCCTCCTTCCTTTCCCTCTCCCCCCTCTCCCTCTCCCCCCTCTCCCCTCTCCCCCCTCCCTCTCCCCCTCCCCCCTCTCCTCCCTCTCCCCCTCCCTCTCCCCCTCCCTCTCCCTCTCTCTTCTCCCCCTCTCTCTCCTCCCCTCTCTCTCCTCCCCCTCTCCCCCCCCTCTCTCCCCCCCTCTCCCCCCTCTCTCTCCTCCCCCTCTCCCCCTCTCTCCTCCTCCCCCTCTCCCCCTCTCTCTCCTCCCCCTCTCCCCTCTCTCTCCTCCCCCTCCCCCCCCCCTCTCTCTCCTCCCCCTCTCCCCCCCCCTCTCTCCTCCCCCTCTCCCCCCTCTCTCTCCTCCCCCCTCCCCCTCTCTCCTCCCCCTCTGTCTCCTCCCCCTCTCTCTCCTCCCCCTCTCCCCCTCTCTCTCCTCCCCCCTCCCCCTCTGTCTCCTCCCCCTGTCTCCTCCCCCTCTCCCTCTTCCCCCTCTCTCTCCTCCCCCTCTCCACCCCCTCTCCCCCCTCCCCGCTTCCCCCCTCCCTCCGCTTCCCCCTCTCCCTCTCCTCCTCCCCCCGCTTCCCCCTCTCCCTCTCCCCCTCCCTCTCCCTCCTCCCCTCTCCTCCCCTCTCCCCCCCTCCCCCTCTCCCCCCCCTCCCTCCTCCCCCTCTCCCTCTCCCCCTCCCTCTCCCTCCCTCCCTCCCCTCTCCCTCCCTCCCTCCCCTCTCCTCCCCCCTCTCCCCCCTCCCCTCTCCCTTTCCTCCCCCTCCTCCCCCTCCCTCTCCTCTCCCCCTCCTCCTCCCCCTCCCTCTCCTCTCCCCTCCCTCTCCTCTCCCTCTCCTCTCCCCTCCCTCTCCTCTCCCTCTCCTCCTCCTCCCCCTCCCTCTCCACCTCCAACCTCCTCCTACTCCCCCCTCCTCCCCCTCCCTCTCCACCTCCAACCCCCTCCTACTCCCCCCCTTCTCCCCTCCTCCTACTCCCCCCTCCTCCTCTCTCTCCCCTCCCTCCCCATCTCCCCTCCTCCTCCCCCCCTCCCCTCCCCTCTCCTCCCCCATCTCCTCTCCCCTCCCCTCCCCCCTACTCCTCCCCCCCTCCCTCTCCCCCCTACTCCTCCCCCCTCCCTCTCCCCCCTCCCTCTCCCCCCTCCTCCTCCCCCTCCCCTCCTCCCCCTCTCCTCTCCCCTCCCTCCTCCCCCTCTCCTCTCCCCTCCCTCCTCCCCCTCCCCTCTCCCCCCTCCCCTCTCCCCCTCTCCCCCTCCCCATCTCCCCCTCCCCATCTCCCCCCTCCTCCCTCTCCTCCCCATCTCCTCCCTCTCCCCTCCCTCTTCCCCCCCTCTCCTCTCCCCCCTCCTCTCCCCCCTCCATCTCCTCTCCCCTCCCCCCTCCCCTCTCCCCCCCCCCCCCCTCTCCCCTCTCCTCTCCCTCCCCCCCTCCCCTCTCCCCCCTCCTCTCCCTCCCCCCCTCCCCTCTCCCCTCTCCTCTCCCCCTCCCCTCTCCTCTCCACCCCTCTCCTCTCCCCCCCTCCTCTCCTCTCCCCCCCTCTCCTCAGCCCCCTCCCCTCCCCTCCCCTCCCCCCCTCCCCTCCCCTCCCCCCTCCTCTCCTCTCCCTCCCCTCCTCTCCCCTCTCCCCCCTCCTCTCCTCTCCCCTCCCCCCCTCCTCTCCTCTCCCCCCTCCCCTCTCCTCCCCTCCCCCCCCTCCCCTCTCCTCCCTCTCCCCCCCTCCCCTCTCCTCCCTCTCCCCCTCCCCTCTCCTCCCTCCCCTCTCCCCCCTCCCCTCTCCTCCCTCTCCCCCTCCTCTCCCCTCCCCCATCTCCTCTCCCCTCCCCCATCTCCCCTCCTCCCTCTCCTCCCCCATCTCCCCCTCCCCCATCTCCCCCCTCTCCTCTCCCCTCCCCCCTCCTCCTCCTCCCCCCTCCCCCTCCCTCTCCCCCTCCCTCTCCCTCTCCCCCCTCCCTCTCCCCCTCCTCCCTCTCTCCCCCTCCTCATCTTCCCCCCTCCCCCCTCCTCCCTCTCCCCTCCCCATCTCCCCCTCCTCCCTCTCCCCCCCCATCTCCCCCCTCTCCTCTCCCCTCCCCCATCTCCCCCCTCCTCCCTCTCCCCCCCCATCTCCCCCCTCCTCCCTCTCCCCCCCCCATCTCCCCCCTCTCCTCTCCCCTCCCCCCCCCATCTCCCCCCTCTCCTCTCCCCCCTCTCCTCTCCCCTCCCCTATCTCCCCTCTCTCCTCCTCCCCCCCCCATCTCCCTCCTCTCCCCCCTCTCCTCTCCCCCTCTCCCTCTCCCCTCCCCTCTCCCCTCCCCATCTCCCCCTCTCCTCTCCCCCCCCTCTCCCTCCCCTCCCTCTCCCCCCTCTCCCTCCCCTCCCTCTCCCCCCTCCCCCTCCCCTCCCTCTCCCCCATCTCCCCCCTCTCCTCTCCCCCCTCTCCCCTCCCCCATCTCCCCCCTCTCCTCTCCCCCCTCCCATCTCCCCCCTCTCCTCTCCCCCCTCTCCCTCCCCCATCCCCCTCTCCTCTCCCCCATCTCCCCCTCTCTCCTCTCCCCCCCCATCTCCCCCCTCTCTCCTCTCCCCCCCCATCTCCCCCCTCTCTCCTCTCCCCCCCCATCTCCCCCCTCTCTCCTCTCCCCCCTCTCTCCCCTCCCCCATCTCCCCCCTCTCCTCTCCCCCCTCCCCCATCTCCCCCCTCTCCTCTCCCCCTCTCTCCCCTCCCTATCTCCCCCCTCTCCTCTCCCCCCTCTCCCCTCCCCCATCTCCCCCCTCTCTTCCCCTCCCCCATCTCCCCCCTCTCTCCCCTCCCCCATCTCCCCCCTCTCTCCCCTCCCCCATCTCCCCCCCATCTCCCCCCTCTCCTCTCCCCCTCTCTCCCTCCCCCATCTCCCCCCCTCTCCTCTCCCCCTCTCCCCTCCCCCTCTCTCCCCTCCCCCATCTCCCCCTCTCTCCCCTCCCCCATCTCCCCCCCTCTCCCCTCCCCCTCTCCCCCTCCCCCTCTCTCCCCTCCCCCATCTCCCCCTCTCTCCCCTCCCCCTCCCCCCCTCTCCTCTCCCCTCCCCCATTCCCCCCTCTCCTCTCCCCTCCCCCATTTCCCCCCTCTCCTCCTCCCCCCTCCCCCATTTCCCCCTCTCCTCTCCTCTCCCCCATTCCCCCCTCTCCTCCCCCTCCCCCCTCCTCCTCCCCTCCCCCTCCCCATTTCCCCCCTCTCCTCTCCCCTCCCCCCTCCTCCTCCCCTCCCCCCTCCTCCCTCCCCTCCCCCATTTCCCCCTCTCCTCTCCCCCCATCTCCCCCTCTCCTCCCCCCCCCGCTCCCCTCCCTCTCCCCCTCTCCCTCTCCCCCTCCCTCTCCCTCTCCCCCCTCCCTCTCCTCCTCCCCCCTCCCTCTCCCCTCCCTCTCCTCCTCCCTCTCCCATCTCCCCCCTCTCCTCCCCCCCGCTTCCCCCTCTCCCTCTCCCATCTCCCCCTCTCCTCCTCCCCGCTTCCCCCTCTCCCTCTCCTCCCTCTCCCCCCTCCCTCTCCTCCTCCCCTCTCCCTCTCCTCCCCTCCCCTCCCTCTCCCCTCCCCATCTACCCCCTCTCCTCCCCTCCCCCCTCTCCTCTCCCCCTCCCCCCTCCTCTCCTCTCCCCCCTCCCTCTCCTCCCCCTCTCCCCCTCCCTCTCCTCTCCCCTCCTCCCTCCCTCTCCCCCCTCCCTCTCCTCTCTCCTCTCCCCTCTCTTCTCTCCTCCCCTCCCCTCTCTCCTCTCCCCTTCCCTCTCTCCTCTCCCCTTCCCTCTCCTCTCCTCTCCTCTCCCCCCTCCCTCTCCTCTCCCT